>NW_026947484.1:218802656-220120156 GCF_034190915.1 Cavia porcellus
TCAAAATGAAAATCTGGAGGCTATTAATAAAAAGCATTCCGTTTCTTTCATGGCATAATCAAAGTATTACTACACAGTCATACGTATATGTGGCTAACAAAATAGCACACTACTCTCATTTCAATAACTGTCACATTTGGAGGCCATACACAACTGTTCCCTTTCACAGTTTCTCCTGTCATTTTTTCTGAGTGTTCCCACATCAGATGTGTTGGGACGTGTTCAAAGGACTAACAGGTAATGACTTATTTATACAGCTGCCTATTTTCTAAATTGGTGGTGATGCCTGGGGATGATTTTGAGAAACTGAAGCATCAATGCCTTAACATCCATCAGTTCCCCATCCAACCCCCACACTCAACTCGTCCACACAAATCAAAGGTTCTTTCCCTTCCAAATGATATACAGTTTTAGAAATTAAAACCAATTTGGGATTAAGCTGATAACAGCACCCCTCCTGATAATAAGCTCTCAGAGAGCAAAGCAGAGAGCAAGAAGAATTGTCAATCACCGACAGGCCAAGTACAAATCACTCATTACAGGCACGTGGTATAAAAATCAGGTAAAAGCATTGCTTTCAACTCCATGAACCTTTGATTCTACTAGAATTTACCCATTTGCCTGCTACCAAATTGAGTTTTCTTTGGAAACAAGAGTAACCCTTGAGGAAAAAAGGAAATACAACATGACTTCAATGCTTCTTCAGTGAACATCTTCTGTTTTACCTTTTACAACTGAAGAGTAAACAGTTACATGGTGTCTTTTGTTTTGTTTCAAAACCTGAAGAAAATGACAGTATTTTTTCAGAACCATTCATGTTAGTCTTCACTGTTGTTTTTCCCTGACACTTTTCCACTCGGCCTATTTTTCTAATACTTGTAGGTTTTTGCTTCCTTCAACTTCCACTGTCTGGACACCAAGGGACACGCTCCTACAATATGTCAGGCGGTAAGATTACATTAACGGTAAGAAATGATTCTTAATTATCAGTGGTTTAAAACAAATACCCCAATTGGCATAGGCTCAAGTATTCTAATTACCAAATAGAATTTTTATCACCATCTCTGTACCTAGAGTTTACCTTCTGCTATGTAAAATCATTGCTCTGATGACCTGTTTCCTAATTTTTTATTTACATGAAGTGATCAACTGTGCTGGTTTCCCAGGATAACTTTAGAGTAATATTTAACAGCATGATCCTACCTCAAATTCTGTGACAACTGTAAACATTACTGTAAGCAGTTTCATAAATTATGAGAGCTTAAATAACAAAGCAAGCTCAAATTAATCAAAACAGCCCCCTTTCAAGAGCTGGGGATTTAGTTCAGCAGCATAAGCATCTGCTTGGCAAATGCAAGGTTGTGAGTTTGATACCAGGTACCAAAAAAAAAAAAAAAAAAAACCAGGTCCCTTTCTTCAGCGCTGAGTGGGGGTAAGCTCAATCCATAGGAATTAGAGGACTTTGGGCTAGTTTTCTTTCTTTCTTTCTTTCTTTTTTAATGAGGCAGTCTCTTATTTTAAAATGTTTTTTTAAATTTTTTTCAAGGGCAACATTTGTTTTCTGATTGTTGAGTGAAGTGAAGCAAATGCTCACATCTCCCACACCAAATAAAAATTCCTTAAAATATAGACAAGAGATTCAAAGCAAAACAGAGCCTCCTACTCCTTACCCAGCTAGTTCTGCTGCTGCTGCTGTAGACCCAAAGTGTGCAAGGCAGTGCTTATTTGCATGGCAGATGAAAGCATCAGTGCTGATTCACAGTTGAGTGACCTGTTCTAAGAAGACAAGGATGCCTTCTAGAATTATCTATGCATACACAACTTCCAGGATTTCTGAAGTCTGCTCCCTATTCCCCAAGATAGTGTCAAATAACTTGGAGGAACCAAAAGGGAACGCATTATGCCCTTTAGATTCTTAAGAATAAGGATGCATTGATTGATTTTTACCTGTGAAGAAAATATTAAAAAGTCTGAGCACCGGGGGGCATCCATCAGGTTACAGAAATAACTCAGTGTGTCCTCAGCAATTCAAGAAAAGGCAAAGTAAAATATGATTTGTACTGTGCCCCCTTTTCACTGGCTACTGCTCTCCCTAATGGGTGTCCTCATGACATTATTGTTTGGTCTGCAATCAGCTTTTCTGGCTGAGTTACAGGAAAGATGGAGTGTGCAGCGTGTAGTTTCCCGTTACTCTGCAGCAAACAAAGACTGTCAGCGTCGTGAACACAGCCGACGTTGACTCTCTCATGCTCCAAGAAGTTCAGTTACATCCTTTTAGTTAAAACTTGCAATAAAACAGATTAATCACTGCAATCACTTTTAACCACAGGGAAACACTGTGAGGAAGCAAAAGAATAAACTGTCATAAATTTTACCCAGCCTGAAAGATACAGTCCTTTTTCTATTTACAAACCCCTTTTATTTTGATAAAAGTCTTTACAACCAGCTATGCACAGCTTTAGACAATATCAGTGCAGTGTTCTGAGAAACTAATAACTCTAGAAAGAAACAAAAATTTAAAACTGAGAGCATATTTACATGGCTAAAATGATGTTGACTGAATTACCCAAATACTAAATTAGTGTTTTGCTTCAAAACAGATATATTTGCAATTTGCATTATTTGCCAATTCTCCAGTCTGTTTGTTTTCAACTTTCTCCTTTCATTCCACCTGTTGCCATTGAGAGGAGATGAAAAATAAAGAGGATGATCAGACCAAATTTGACTATTTTTCTCTCTAAACCAGTAAATCATGTGAGAAAATGGGAGCAATGTTCACACAATCAACACTCAAAGACAGACAGTGGGATTTCCCTGAGTGATAAGGTGGACACAAGAAATGAAGACTCAGGCGATGAGGAGACAGCCTATCTAGGGTCACGGTTTGCCTGGCAGAGATCTCAGTTTAATAATCTGTGACTATCACCTGGTAATCTGAGATTACAATCTGATAATCTGAAGGACACAGTGCTGCGGGTACACACAGAGACGAGGGGGCAGCACACTCTGCTGCCTGCTGGGAAAACCTTGCAAGCTGCCAGAACTCCTTCAGTGCCCCCACTAGCGTTTAGGGGGCAGGATCTCCTGCTTAGCAGTAACACTAGAAGTCTTGGTGACTCCAGATGCTCCCCCAACAAAAGCTTATCTTGCATAGCAATCAAGAACACTTGCAATTATGAGCTGTCTGCCTGATGGCGTTTGAGGGCTCTTTTTGAGCTTTGAAGAAGAAAAATCAGTAGCTAAGAAAAAAATTCTCAGTGACTAGGGTATAATTGGATGTGAACTTTCTATGACATAGCAAAAACTCTTCTATTTTTCCACCCAAAGCTGTTGCTAAATGTTATCCAAGAGACATGATAAATGAAAATGTTATTGATTCTGGAAATTTTGATCACAAATGATTTAATGCACCATCCACTTTTGTGTCCATAAATTACTTTTAAAAGATATTCCCTGTGTTCACATGGCAAGAATAGAAGCTAGTATCTTCTTTTGATGACAGAGTGGCAAAAATTTAATCTCTGCTCAAGATAACCTTCATGAATGATAGCAATAGAACGTGTTGAAACATAAAATATCACACTTGAGTATGTTTAGACTCGACATCCTGTGAGACAAGAAGAAACTACAAATCTAGTCATTAAGAATTGTGTAGTATGAACTAGCAGTGGTTTAATCAAAAAAGGCTCATTTAATACTATGCCTAACATTAGAATTGATGCAGAAATCAAATGCATCTTCATCTCTCCCCTGTGCAACATAAATGTGTGTGTGATATAACAGTGCACTGGGAGACCCATCATAAATTTTAGCCGGGATAGGAAAGACCCTCCTTTGGCCCAGATGAGAGATCTGGCTCTGCTAGTGAGCAGTGGGAGAAGCAGACTTTAAAGTGGAGTGGACAGACCAGGGAGTGGCCAAGCCATCATTACAGAGTAGAATAAAAATAGTCCAATTTCTATTTAAATTTTTTATTAACATATCCCCACAAAATTTGCTTGTGTTTGTTTTATGATGTTTATGTTAGCACCGATCATACAGATAATTTAAAAATAAATCACATAAATTACATTTATCAGAATATCAAATGAGTTGCATGCTTTAAAAAAATCTCAGACACCACTTGCCTTGAGAATTAAAGAGGAAAAAAGGAAAATCACTTTCCTTGCAACACCAAACCTGAGAAATATCTTTGCCAGCAGGAGCAAGTTCTAACCCAAGAGAAGATCTGAGAACATTCTTCGAAGTGTAGGGTCAAGGAAAAAAAAGAATGCTGGCCTCTCAGCTTCCTGAGTTGTATCTGCTCTCAGGAGATAATTATTCTAACACAAATGATACTGTGGCCCACAAATGAGCTGAAGAAAATCATCAATCTATTTCTGTGTCAGGTAGGACTTGGTGGGTTCTGTGCAGGCTATTAATTTCACGGGGAATAAGCAACAGGGGAAGCAGATAAATCATTAGCACAGGGACAAGTAGACCCAATGAATTCCTACCAATCTCTTACTCTCCCTTCTTTACAGAGAGCAAAATGACAAAGTATTCATGTGCCACTGTCTTTGATATCTCTGTTTATCTCATTAGAGGAAAAAATGCTTTTGAAGCCACAGGGTCATATTTTATTTCCGGTCTCAAGAACCCAATCCCAAATGATTTATGAAGTTAACATTAGGCAAACAGAATAATAATCTTCATATCTTTGAATTCTATCATTTTTAATTTTGTGAAACAAAACACTACAGCATTAATTTTGCTTTTGTTTACTAAGGCAATATATAACTGTAGAATTTCATTTATATGCACAAAGCATACATATTTGAAAAGTAGTTAAATGTTTTCAATGAAATTTTTAATTAAATTTTTTTTCAAATTAAAACTTGTAGAACTGGAACTTCCAATTATATGGAACTTCTAATATAATTTCATAAACATGATTCTTACTCAAAATTGATTTCTCCAAAGTTCTTCATTTGTTCAAAGACCTCATTCATGTTTACATTTTAAAAACAGTGTCATCGGGGCTGGGGATTTAACTCAGTGGCTTAAGTGCCTGCCTTGCAAGTGTGTGGTCATGAGTTCGACCCCTAGAACTGATAAAAAAAAAAAAAAAAATTTTTAAATCCCCAAAACAGTGCCATCAGTAACTGAAAAAAGCATTAATTATGTTTCCAACTGAGTCTCCATCCATTTGTCCTTCTATATTACTTTCTTCTAGTAGCTGAAACGTATGCATTGCACTTGGAACACAATGTCTGGGAGTCCCTCAGAGGATGCTGCAAACCATCACTTTCCAACATACTTTCTGCAATTTACTCATGAGGGCTGTCAAAGGTCCCAAGGAGTGCTCCACTCTTGGCAAACAATCTTCCTGAACCTACCAAAAGTAGTTACTGTATAACCCACTGGAAAATACAAACTCCACTGCTTGGAATAAACTCTCAGAAAGCAGGGATTTTGATTCACTTGGTTCACTGTAGTTGTATCTCCTTTACCTAGAACAAGACCTGATACTATAGTATCCATTTATTGAAGGAATAAATGAATGAATGGGACATTTAGGTCACCTTCTCGCATTTCCTGGGATGCTTACATAAAAACCATGCCAAACCCACTTGTCTTAAAACATTCTGTCATTTTATGTTATCTACAGGCTTCTTTCAAACACCCCCCCAACATATATATCTGCAGCATACAGAAGTCTGCAGCTCTCAGCTTTAAGTCCATTCTACTTAAGTTCCTACTACATGGCCCCTGTTCTAGACCTTCCCATATTGGGTGGAACACGGCTTCATCTACATATTCTCAGACCTCCTCCTCTGAGCAGTAAAGCTTCCTTAGAATCAGAAATCAGTGCTTCAAGAAAAGGGGATATGTGGAAGAATAATTTAGAGTCAAACTCAAAAGAATGCTCAGATAGGTAACCAAAATCTTCCTAGTATCACCCTTACACGTAGTGGGTTTCAAATGGGCATTTTATGGAATTGCTAACAAACCCACAGAAGTATAGTATGAACTAAGTATCTCTAAAGCATTCGGTAAGATCTCATGCTGCCTTGGTGAGCCAGATAGTGAAATTTTGATTGGCTGATACAGTACTGTTAAGAGTTTCTACTGGAATAACAACTATACTTAAACTTCTGATAAATGGGGTTTTTTTTGTCAGCCTGGTGGAGCAGCATAGGAATCTAGTCTAGGGTCTTAAAATGTTTATTCAGTAGCTTGACTTGCATTCTTATTGAAAATTGAAGATCCAGCCTTAACCTTTGCAAGACTGGTATACAAAGAAATGAATTAGAATGAAAACTAGAATTTGGTGATTCTTCCAAATGTTTGTTCCACTGAGATCAATCCCTTCCTAGGTTACATGATTTCTCTTAAGTAGATTAATACTAGGAAGTCTAAATATAGCGAATCTCACATAGTTCACATTGTATTCTTTATCTCTTATACATCTCTCAGAAATACTTGCCTTAATTCCACTATTGGGAAATACAAATAATTCACAATAAATAATAATTATAAATAATAAATTATAAATAATAATAAATAAATAATTCACAATAGATTTCTGATAGCAAGAATGTGTTCCATATTTTCATCTCAACAACCCTTCAGTCCACAAATTAAAAACTTTGAGTTTTTAATCTCAAAAACTCACTAAACAGGGCCAAGGATGCCCAGCATCATAGCACCCACCTGGAAAGCACAAGGTTATGAGTTCAATTCCCTTCCTGGTATTCAAAAAAAAAAAAAAAAATGACACCTCCTAAACATACCATGAAGTTCTTGTGCCTCTTCAAGCCTTCAGTCTCCCATCTCAGTCAACTTTTCAAAATAATTAAAAATTAAAAATTGTAAATGATGATAGGATTTACAAAAAAGGTAATTTAGAGAGGAAGTAAGCCTTCAATTTGAAACTCCAGTTATGAAAAATTTTACATCAGATGTAATGTGTTTCTAGTTCTATAAAAATTCACACGACAGCCACTAATGTCAGATGCCAAAAGAGAGGTAATTACGTTTACTTAGTAAAGTGCCAAAATCATCTGTTTGTGATAGGAAAGTATTGGTGATGTTTTCCTTTCTCGTATTATTCACAGAATCAGAATTTTAAAGCTGTAATGTCATCCATTCATTTCCCAGATGAGGAAACTAAGATCTAGAAGATTTACCTACAAACCCAAGGTGAGTGAGTAACAAATACTGTTAAAGTTCTCAATGCTTTTCCAGCCACTCCAGACAACAAAACTGGAAAGCAGCTTGGACCTCTGTGGGAGAACACACGACCATTCTGAGAGACCCAGCAGGGGACCTTATCTTCTGATTAAAACCTAGAGCACTTCAGTGTTCCGTATAGATTAGCCAGATACCATGCATATTATTCATGAGATTGTTCTCATCTAACACATGCATGTGTGACTAGAGAAAATCCAGTTCTTTTAACTAGTATCTGAGCTCTGTCTTACTGAAGCATTGAGCTACACAACCGTTTATTAGAAACTGTAGAAGACATTAGAATAATAGGTAGAAAGTTGAGTCCATTGACCTGTAAAGCCCCTCCTCCTGTAAGATCATCTGATTCTGGACTGTCTAGGATTTTGGCACCTTAGGTGGCTAGTGAGGGCATTTCCAGAGTGTTCCGCAGTGGGCGGGGGCGCGGCGGGGGTGGGGGGGACATGCTCTCCTGCTGTGGGCTAGACCCTGTTCAGAGGCTTCAGAACTTACACCACATCCAATTTACATACAATCAAATACTGTAGGCACAGAGAGTATAAGGGAAGGCAGTTGTCATTTCCAAAGACCGACTGTACTGCTTCGGTTTCAAAATTGCCTTGCCTAAATGAGCATTCTGCAATTGAGCCTCCAAATTCAGCTTTTACAGATTGTTCATGTACTATGTTACTATCAGAATTAATTATGCGGTGTCTTCACGAGGACAAATCAGATACGGATGCAAGTTAGAAGACAGAAGATGCACTTCCCAAAGGAAGATTACTGTATCCGATTCTCCCACTGCTGGAGTCCTTCCATGTACAGACAGATTTGGATGGCAGTCCCCAGCTGGGCTCCCCACAGGAAGGGGAAGTTGACATGCTTGAGAAATAAGGAATATGCCAACTAATAAGACTGAGAAAACCAACGCATTATTAACCTCCTCCTTTCTATGTAATTCCATTTTAAACTACAATTCAACATATAGCTGTTCATTTACTTTGGACTAAATATTAGAAATGTACTGGCTTTGGACTTTCTTTTTGGAAAAATGAGTGCAAGGAGAGTGGGGGTTTTTTTGTTTGTTTGCTTTTTGCTCAGAGGAAAATAATTCTATTAAGGGTTGAGTTCTAAAAGTTAAAGGGAGCTTCACAAGTAGGATTGTCACAATATTTTTTACATGAATGAGATTACCAAAAAGATTTCAAACTATCTAATTATATGCATGGGAGCCAGGTGTTGCATAGACTCCTGAAGAACAAACTGATGCTCTACAACTCAGTGGCAAATAATATAAAAACAACCGTATAAGCTGCCAGGATCATGCTACAGAGTGATAGTATAGACTCCCTGCTCAGGTCTGGGCCACCCCACTTTACAGGGTTTGGCTATTTTTTCAGTTCCTGTCTACAGCTTGTGGAGGGTGGTGGCGGTCATCGGGAAGGCTGGAAAATGTGGGTGTTCTAGGTGTCGTTCGCTGTTTCCACCAGCGAATGACTGTGTGGGTGTGAAGTCCAAACCACACAAGCCCTGCACTTCTGGCGCTTTGAGGAACGTTCCTCCAGTCTCCTGCACCTCGGTAACCCAGCCGGCTGGGTTGACCACATCAATTGAGCCGATACCAACATCAACCCTAGAGAAAGCCCTTTCCTCTCTCCTCTGAGCTTTGCATCACTTTTCCTGCAAAGGGCGTTTTATTTCTAAATAGAAAGGACAACTTGGGGGAATGATCTGAGTTTTGCACTGCTCCCCGTGAAAAGCCACACATGCATTCCAAGTCAGGCAGGTGCACAGAGAGAGAGGGCAGAGAAAGAGGAGGAAGCGGCAGGCAAAATCGGAAAAGGGTAAAGCAGAGACTTGAGGGCTGAGGGAAGGGGCAGAGCAGGAGGAGAGGAATCCTGGAAGGAAGGAACCGGGAGAGGAGAGCGGGGACGGGGAGAAGGAGAGAGGGCTGAGGAAAGAGGGCGGCGCGGACCGAGGCGAGACAGCGCGGGCGGCGGGCGCGGGCGCGGCGGGGAGGCGGCCGTGGGGAGCCCCGCGCGGGCACCGGGTCGTGGGACTCGGGGCGCGCCCGCCGCTCGCTCACCTTTCAGGATGAGGGTGTCGATGTCGCGGTCGATGCCCAGGAAGTAGCACTTCCTCCAGAGGCCCGAGTAGGTGGCGAACAGCGGCCGGCCGCACTCTGCGTCCAGCCCGCCGAGCCCCAGCAGCGAGCGCCAGGACTCGGGGTCCGCGCGCCCCGGGCCCCCCGGGAGCAGCCGGCGCCCCAGGGCGGGCGCGTCCCGCAGCGGCAGGTGCGACAGCGGCATCAGGCGGTTCTTCTGGTCCGGGGGGTCGGCGCCGGCGCGGCCGCGCTCGCAGCTCTCCTTGTGGCGCCGGGGGTCGGTCTCGTACCAGTGGTCGGTGAAGATGGCCGTGACCAGCAGCCCCAGGGAGCAGAGGCTGAGGCCGAGGCTGAGCGCCGTGACCAGCGCCCGCGGCTCCATGGCTCGCGCGCCGCCGCCAGACACAATGCGCCTGGCCCCGCGCGCCCGCCCGCCCGCGCCCCGCGCCCCGCGCCCCGCGCCCCGCGCCCCCCGCGCAGCCCCTCCAGCCCCCGCCCCGCGGCCTCCGCCCCGCCCCCGCCCCGCCCCGCGCGCCCCTCGCCACCTCCCCGCGCGCCCCGCCGCGCGCCCCTCCCCGGGGTCCCCCTCGCCTTTGCACCCCTTCTGCGCCGAGCTCACTTTTCTCTCGCCCTCCCGTCTCCGCTGAACCCCGTCCCCACTTTCCCCATACTTTTCCCCAACTCTGCTGTCGCCTCCCCCCTCTGCACCGGGGTCCCCCCGCTTCCCGGCTCCGGGAGCCTTTATATCCCCGCGAACCCGGCGCGTCTCTCCACCTCCCCCTGAGCACGCCGCCTCCGGTCCGTCCTCTCCCCGCCGACGACCTTAAAAGACAGCCACCATCAGGCTGTCTTGTGGCTCGTCCTGGCTGATGGTGCACCGCGTGCAGTGTGGTACCCGGAGCAACTCTCAGCCAGGCTGGGCAGCGTGGCCGGGCTCGGGGCTGGGGCCGGACCCTCCTCCAGCCGCCTGGAGAAGGCAGCCTCCTCTCCCGACCCCTTAGCAGGGGCGCGTCTGGCTCTTTGCCCCTCGCTCGCTGAAGGCAGCCTTGCACTGGAAGCCTTTTCCCCGAAAGAAGAACCCAGTGTCACTGGACTCAACCGCGACAGCCAGGACTGAGATGGACTTCTTATTCGCTGACCACCTCCACCTCCCTCTCGAGTGAGGGCCTCCTGGAATTGCTAGAAGAACACAGGATCAATAAGCCCTTGCACTGGCACCTGCTCTGCGAAGTGATTATTGCCTTTGAATAAAGAAAGCCCCGGTAATAAATCAAAGTAATGATTTTCTCCTATGCAAGTTTCTCTGTGGGCAGAAGGGGTCAAGAAACAGCTACACACCAAAATCAACGTCTGAACTCTTCTTCTCTGGCAGGACATTCAGGGGCCACAGAGGTTAACGCCAAGAATGGTAGCAGATTCTCGTTTTGGAAAACCAGAAAACCAGGACCCGGGCCCTATGAGTTAATGGTGTATATAGATAGTCAATATAACAGAGGTGTGACAACTTCATGCCACCGAATGCCCTCGGGACCGTGTCAGGGACAGGAAACCATCGCGCATGAGCTCCGCGGTGGCAGTTCCTGTGTTCTGATGCTATGAAATATTAATGATCAAGAGATTGTGAGGCTTTCATTAGATACTAAATGTCACTGCTTTGTGCTTTAATGGGACTTATTAATTAATGTCCCACATCAATTAGTATTAATGTGATTTGTATATTTCCTCTGGAATGACATCTGTAAAGAGAGGAGGGAGAGTCTTTGGGGGATTTTCATTGCTGTTTGGGTTTTTCCTATGAAGGACATGTACCTCTTCTGAATGATTCAGTTTTCAAATAGATCCCTTAAGCAAATCTTTCAGTCATGACAGACCCCATCCCCATTTCTGCTGACCTGACAACATGAATTATTGCTTGGATTTCCTCACAGCTTCAGCAGAACTATGGTCAGCTCCCGTCTAATTAAGGAAAACAAAGAATTACGATTTTAGTGTTCTCGCCTATGAGCATTCCCCTTCACAGGAAACAATGAGCTCATGAGAGGAATCTTATCTAGATTTACACAAAAATGTTGAGTTTAGAAGCAGTCTTTTATTATATTCTAAAACACGTGTAAAATCCTAGATCTTTATTTTTACATAGAGGAAATACTGTACTGGTAACTGTGAGTTAACATCTGAAATTCACTTAAGTTGCATGCATCCTTTTATCCTCCTTGAGATAAAATTATAAACCTCACAAGTCCCAAGGGTTTTAAACCTTTGGCATGTTCTTGTCCCCTTTTCACATCCTCACCCAATGGACAAAAATAAATATCCAGCCACGATTCAGGTCACCTGATCATCTTTGAATAGAAACTCTCTCCCTAACTGGAGTGTCCCAGAAGGAAACTCCTTACACTGGCACAGTTTGTTCTTTTAAGAACAAACTGCGCTGCCTTTTTCCTAGCCAGAACTCCTTGATCAATCCCTTCTGAAAGGGTAGCATTATCCTTGAAGTTCATATATGTCTCTGTTTAGAACCAGTCTCAGCATATAATCCAAAGTTTACTGTATGATGGATTGCTCTTGACAGCATTTCATAAAAAAATGTCGCACATTACAAACATGGGCCAGCAGTATGTAATGAGAGCTCTGCCTCTGCTGGTGCAGTGTTAACGGCATCAGCGGGGAGGTGACATATGATGTGTACACAAGCTTTGCTACAGCAACTGCACGTTGCTCCGTCCACGTTATTTAAATTTCTCTTAGGATATTTCCCACAATTGGCTATCACCCATGAACCACCTCTCCATTAGGGGAGTGAGGAAGACAGAGATCAATATATGGTTCCCATCTACAAGTTGCTGTCAACCCAATGGCAAGGAAAAGATACATGGAACAAAAGGCAAGGACTGTATCAGAAATAGGAGCAAAGTACCAGGGAGCATGGCCAGTGAAAGGCCTGTATCAGAGACATCAGCACTATAATCAGAATATACCTCTTTGATTTTTATCTCTAACTCATACACTTGAGGTTTTGGTACTTTGGAACACTGTAAAATATATCTCTACAAGCTGAAGTCATGTTGTTGAAATAAGCTAATGACTTTCTGCAAACTAGATATTTACCACAGTGTAGAAGCAGAAGTCTAAGCCAGATTATCATTTAGCCCAAAATGCAACCAGGATCATGGCAGGTCAGATATCCAGGCAGAACCCTGGATATGGTATGTCTTACCTTTAACTGTGCTATGACCGCGACAATTTCAAACTTTTCTTGTTCTTCACTTGTCTTGAATTTCTCTTTACTGGCTTCAGATCAAATATTCCAGTTCATCTTTCAAAGAACAACCATGCCCTAAAAATGACATGAATAAAGTCATAGAATATCCAGTGGGTGTTGCACTGTGTTGAACTCAACATGACCACTGGACTGACTGTCCTTCCCAAATTCTCTTTGTCTGTTGTTGACAAAAACTTAAATCACTTAAACTCAATATTTTAGAGTTACTTATGTTGTAAAATTTTTTTCTTTTGAAATATCTTTATATCCACTTCTTCCTCTCTGTTTTTACCACTTGTAAATTTCCCTAGCACCTCATGTTTGGATTAATCTTACTGCTTTCTCCTTGACCCCCATGACTCCTGGATCAAATCATCCAACTGTTATCATGGGTACTGTTGTCAGACCTATTTTCCTCGAATGGAACTTTTATTAGGTTATCCTGCAGCTTCCAACTGTTTAAGATTGAGAGAATTATGCACTATACTACTCTAGAATCCTTCTCTGTTACTGTCAGGATTCCTATAGCATGTAAACAACACAGATGTTGTGTTGGCCATGTTTAAATATTCAGAAAAAATTACAGTATTTTTGTCCTGTTCAAACATATAGTGATATCTAAGTGCTTTACAATGTTCATCATATTTCTCTTTAGAGTTCTTTAAAATAAGAATTTGCTTATTTTAAAAATACACATACAACATGCACATAGATTTCTATGTATCACAGGCCAATGATTCATTGATATACCTATGCTAAACTAAGCATGCTAACCATGAATATTCCAAACGACTTTCACTCTTTTGTCCAAGGGCCAAGGCTCAAAGCAGAATCCTTCTTTGGTTCAAACATTTGCATCCTAAAACTGACCTTATAAACCAAACACTAGCTTTCATAAAGAGTGAGAGATTTTTTTCCCTAGTCATATGAAACTTTTCCACATTTAATGTAAGGCTGTAGTCAGTTATATTGTCAATCTGCAATGTCACGTATTCAAATACTTGAGTTATCCTATATTAAAGTCATCACTCTGGACTGTTTTTCCAAAGCAAATACATTTTAACCCAAAAATACATATTGAGCACCTCCATCATAAGTTATTAGGGTAGATGCCACTGAATTATGCAAAGATGAATGAAACATGGTCTTCACCTCAGGCAGCTTTAGATTAGTGCAAAGGAAAACAAGAATTTGAGAAGCTGTGCAGAGGCACAACCGGGATGAACATAACCTGAGACAGACAGACAGAATTCTGCAGGAAAATCCAGCACAAAGAGATTCCTTTCCATTGGGAAGGGCATGGTTAAGCCAAGTGCTAGGGATGTGAACTTGGACCCTTGAAAGAAAGAGGATATTTTCTGCATGTGTGTCAACTCGGTCCAGGGCAAAGACAAGGGTCAATTTTAGAAGAAGTAGCACCTACACTATGGTACTCTTCTATAAGCTAGGCATGTGGTAAGTTATTCTGGCAATGCCATTTCATCATTGCCTAGATGCCCCAAACCATGAAATATCACAAAACCCCCTGAAATAGATGACGCCTGGTAAGTTTCTCATTTCGCTGACACACTGCAGAATGTCACCATTCTTTTTCACATTCCTGGATTAAGCTGTTTCCTTTTTGGATCCTTTAAGCACATATGGTAGGAGAAAAAAAAATGTTCAAAGAAACCCATAACCATGTTAAATCCCACTCAAAGTGTGATGTGTTAGCAGATGGTGACTCATTAATTGCCATACCTAACTTTGTTCACCACCTTAACTGTGTGTGTAGATTCTGGATTTTAGAGTTAGGGTTCAATTCAGCTCATTCATGCCATGCTTGACAACCAACACAGAACTGGAAATAACTAAGTATCCAGTGTCTCTGATTTGCAGCTACCTGTGATGCACCTCCATGAATAAAGCCATCAGGTTTTCCATTTTCTCGTACCTACAAACCACTCTCAGCTGTGTTTCTACTCAATGGCACCCAGGGTCTGGGAGATGCATATGGGCATTCAGTTGACATGGATCAAAGAGCCTGCAAATCCCAGACCTGTTGTTTTCTACCCATGAACCTGAGCCAGTTACTCAACTTCCAAGCACCTAAATTCTGAACAATAGCAATAGCAACATTCACTTCACAGATCATAATATGCTAGATATATATCTTCCAGTTTCTTCCAAGCTCTGCTCCATCCATGCAAACATAAAAGTATGCTTCAGAAAATCCATAGATCCACCATTGTGAAGACCATGTCATTTTGATGTCATAAATAAAAATGTCTGAATAATTTACTCAGGACAATTTTCCATGTTATTACTCATAATATTTAAAGAAGGGAGACAATGGAGTAATCCTGTTCATTAGGTTAAGATATTAATCACCCCATAGGTCAGCAACAAAAGTGTTCCATTTCCAAAGGAATAACCAGTACAAAGGTCCTGAGGCATTAAAGAGTTTTGTGTCACTAGGAAACTAAGACAAGGACACTGTGGCTAGTGAGAAGTGAGTGAGAAGGGAGTGGACAGAGATGAAGTTGCCGAGTTAATCAATGTCACATCATGTATGACCTTGGAGATCACACTGCACTTTGGACTTTAGTCAGAAGATTTTTTAAGAATCCGATGTAGGGAATGAGCTAGCCTGGTAAATGTGTTTAAATGCCATTCAGATTGCAATGTGAAAAGTGGATTGGGGCTGGGGGTGGCAGGTGTGAGGCAGGGAAAGCAGTCAGGAGGCTTTTGAAATCATCAAAGGATAGGATTAGGAACTTGGGCCCAAAAAGGCAGGAGGGGAAACAGAGCGTGGGCAGAGCTGAAGTTGCAGAATGACTGTGGGTACAAATGGGAGAAAGGGGAAACGGAGGGCCACGCTGCTTTTCTGCTGAGCGGCACACTGTGTATCGAGAGAAGAAAACTAGAGCAGAAACATACATACTAGGGGGACGGCGTTAGGAAAACATTTTGGACGTCTTGAGTTTGAGATGTCATGCGGAAGTGCCAGGAGGCTAGGTAGTCGATCTGTGAATCTGAGAGTAAGAGAAGCAATTTGCACCCTGCTACAGATAGAGAGATATTTAGGTAACAATACACAACTGGCATTTAAATTCATGGAACCGGACAGGATTGCTAAGGGGAAAGCACAGCTAGAAAAACTAAGAGAGTGAGGTATGGGCTCTGAAGCCCTGGGAAACACAGAGCTCCATTACAGGAGAAGACGCCAGGAGAAGAAAAAGAAGGAAAATAGGTGGGAGAATGGGAAATTGCAAGTGCTCAAAGTAACATGGTGACATACACTTGAAGAAGGAGTCATAAGAACTTGTTTGTTTGTTTTTTTATCAGTACCAGGGATCAAACTCACGACTGGCTGCTTGCAAGGCAGGCACTTATGCCACTGAGCTAAATCCCCAGCCCAAGAACTTGGTTTTAAAATCTAGTTGTAATTAGGGCTGGGGGGGGGGTTTACTCACCCCAAGCCTCTGTTTCCTCATCTGTGAGGTGGGCATAAGAATAATATTCTTTTTAGGGATGCTATGAGAATGAAAAAAAAAACCATAACAAATATAGAGTGCTTCCAACGTAATATAAAGGCTGACATATAATAAGTGTTCAATATATAAATGACAGCTGTTGTCGCTGTTGTCACTGTTGTCATTTATCATCTCCAACAATAATATCTGGAGACTGTGCATATTTGTAGGTCATAATCCTAGACGTGGTACAGAACATTACTTTCCCAAGGATTGTGCCCTAATGAAAAGCATGAAAGCCTACCATAAAGCCCCTAAAAACATCAATTGTCTGTAGTATTGGTGAAAAGATGAGCATTCAAAAGTATGAGGAATCATTATGCTCTTTCAATAAGGCTATTTTGTTATGAGCCCATAAAGGGGTTTAATGCTGTTTTGTGAAATAGCAGAAGTAAACTGCCAAAGCACGATAAGGTATCTCCATTTCTCAAGGTCTTTAAAATGGACCAGATAGAAAGAGCCTTGTAGAAAATGTCTGTCCACAACTACTGCATTTTATGGTCACAAATCACGTTAGGTGAAGGAAGGCAGTACCTGGACATTCCCTCCTCCAAGTGAGGAGCCGGGAGGCTGCTGAGAAGGACATGCACACGAAGCCAGATGTGGACAGTGGCTGGATGAGGGAAGAAAAGACAGCCAACAACCAAGAAGGGCAAAGAGAAAAAGGCAAAACTCAGGAAAGATGAAGACAGATGACTCCCGGAAGACAGAAGCAGTGGTAAGAAGTGACAAAAATCAAGCTGCATCCACATGACATGGGTCATTGCTCCAGCTTTTCACTGCCAACGCCAGGAGACAAGAATGCAGTCAGATATCCCTGAAAATGGTGAATTCAGCACAAGCCAGTACCCCTACCTCTGAGAGCAAGGTCACCAGCCTCTACAGCTCTGCTTTTTTGTCTTTAATTCCTGACTCAGACAAACTCTTTTAAAAATATTTTGAATCCAGGTAATCATTAGCCAGAATGTGAATAGCTACTATGAACCAGATACTCAGAAAAATACCTTAGCATGCCAGGATTTAATCATGCACTGTGGAGTATAATCATCTTATGTGCACAGTGCTTGGAGAACCATTCTGTCTTTTTGGAAGGAGTAACCAGTTTGGCAGGAATTGGCACTCACCCCTCGCGGTCACACCTGAGCCCCGTAATAAATGGATACCGTGTGGCACTGATGGTCACTCAAGTGCAGAAGCAAATGAAAGCTTGGGGACAAATTACCATCTTACCTCCCACTATGGTGTGGAGAAGCAAGACCTTGTCAGGGTCAGATTTATGAGGCTGATTTAAAGAAAGAGAGGAAATGCACCAATGGCCAGAAAGGAATCCAAGTAGGTGGCTTTGATGTACGAGTTCCATCTGTCCAATTTATCTGGTGTCTGCAATCTGCATGTGATCGAGAGCCTCAGACTATGTGAGTGGCAAGTCAGAGAGAGGGTTGGCAGCAGGGTTGCTGTCTCTTAGTGTTTTCCAGCCAAGTAACCATGTGCCATGATGAACCCCACTTAAACCCAAAATCAATAGGAAGGGAGTCTCTCCTAAGAAGTCTCATATTTAACCAAGATAAATCCTTGAAGTTTTCAATACTGAAATTTAACCTCAGGTTCAAAAATACATCTTTCTGTATATTTTTGGAAATGCTTTAATTTCTCAACTTCTTTTTTTTAAATGCTTGGTTGTGTTACTCCTGAATTTTGTGGGCATAGTTTGAATTCATATTTGCTTTTCCTAGTCTCACTCAGTAACTTACCTTTTTCTATATCAACTACTTTTGTCAAAAAGCCCAGTTCTTTATGTCAATAAAATGTAAACTTAAAATGATTTTCCTGGTATGTTAACTGGGTTTATAGAACCCTTTTTAAATGGTATAACTGGCAGCAGTGACAGCAAACCATATAGAATCCTGAAAGGGAGAGCAGAGAGAATATAGCCAGGATCAAGACTACAGCTATCATAGATTCCTTGGATCCAAAGGAAGACTTGGAAAAAAGATGTTAAAGAAATCACTCTCAAGACAAGGGAAAAAGCAGTGTCAATAGCAAAGAATACATGATTAACAAATGTTTCCAATGGACCTTATGCCCAAAAATCTCTATATAGAAGCTGTACAAACTAAACACATCAAGGTGTAGACAGGTAAAAGTAGGTTAACACAACAACACTCCAGCAGGGTCACTGTCTCTTAGTGTTTTCCAGCCAAGTAACCATGTGCCATTATGAACCCCACTGAAACCCAAAATCAATAGGAAGGGAGTCTCTCCTATGAATTCTCATATTTAACCAGTGTGAATTTCAGTATTCAAAAGTTTGAATTATGCTTAAGAAAATGACCATTCCACAGTTTCTCTGATTTTCTCACCTAGTAATTTCCACTTACTGTCATGGAATTTTGGAGATTTATAGAATAATGTATGTAACTAATATATGGTGATAATATATAATTTGCGAGGCACTTCATATGTTTTTTTCCTGCAATCCTTATAACAGCCAGTAGTATTGTTACTGTTATTATTAGTATTATTATTATTATCATCTTCATTTTACAAATGAGGAAGCATAGAGAGGGTAGATAACTTACTCAGGATTAGACCCTCAGTAAATTGTAACACAAAAGGTGTGACCCCAGGACCTATGCTGAAAACTGTTATTTATATACTTAATAGAAAGCTGATAACATTTCAGACCAGGCAATACAAGTGGAATGATGAGAAGTGATTGGTTTCTGAACAGATATTAGAGTAGAGCCAATCGAGTTTGCTGATGTGTACAATGTATGGTGAAAGAGAAAAGGAGGGGATCACTGGATGAGTCATCATCACAGACACGGGGGAGGCTAAAAACAATTAGGTCAGAGGGAGCACAATGTCAGGATCTTAGTTTGAGTTGCACCAAGTTTGGTATTCCTATTAGTTTTGAAGTGAAGATGTTGAGTGAGCTGTTAGATATACAAACAGGGAAGAGGTTCAAACAAAATATATAAATTCGGGAAGCAAAGTATCTCACATAGATGGGACTTCAATCATGGGTTTGATGAGGCTCCCGAGGCAGTAAGTTTTGAGTAAGGTCAAGCACTGAGACTTGGAAAACTGCTACGTGGTGAGCCTTAGGAAATCAGTAGGAACAAGCAAAATTAATGAAAGGGGAACCAAATAAGAAAATTGTTTCAAACAAAAAAAAATCATCAATGACTAAAAGTTGCCGATTAGTCAAGCAAAATGAGAACTGAGAATTCTGCACGGGTTTAGCTGCCTTGAGGTCCCTGGTGATCTTAATACAATTTCAACAGAGTGTGGAGAATGCAAGATTGATTGGAATGTGCTCAAGAGGGACCGGGAAGACAGAACTTGGAACAATAGGTATAGATTACTCTTTCAGGACTTTCCATAAAGCAAAGGAGTAATGGCCCAAGGTAGCAGTAGAATTGAGATGGTTTGTTTTTGGTTTCTTTTATTGAGAATGGAAGGGAAACTGTGTATTTGTACACTGATGAGAATGATTAGTGAGAGAACTTGATACAGAAAAGAGGAGACTTCCTAGAGTGAAGTCCATGTTGTAAGCAAGAGGGCTCAGGATCTGGTAGGTGAATGGAGAAGTTGTCTTAAGTAGGCACATTCTTACTTCATCCATAGTAACAGTGGAAAGAATTGAGGACAGCTGTAAGCAGGTGGGTGACTGATGGTTGGACTTTATGGCAGTTCTTGAATAATCTATAATATAACATCCAGCAAATGAAAAAAATCTTATAAATAGATTGGCAGTGGTGTTATAAAGAAAGGCAGAGGCATTAGAGGTGCTGAATAAAAATAGATAGTGCATAGGTCAATTTTCCCCAAGGGGAAAAGAGTCAAATATATGGAAGGTCAAATACTTAGGCAAAAATGGACCCACTGACTAAAATAAACAACTTTAAGTAAGTATATAAATTGGGAGGGAAAACAAACTTAGAGATCTGAGCACCACCATTTGAGTTTGCAAGGACAGAAGGATATCTGTGTAGAAATGTTCACCAGCCAATATGAAAAGTAGGCCTGTCCTTCACCTACAGCCAATCATATATAAAAGCCCAGGGAAGAAGGTGTAGAGGTTGTGCGCTGAGTCAGGGACTACATGGGGGAGAGGGGACTAGGTCAAGCAGCATATGGGACTGAATTATGTCCCAAAAGGTATAGAGGTGAAAGGTCAGTGGTACCAGGAACTATAGGACTATCCAGCAGCTGGCAAAAGAGTCCTAGAGGTGTAATCCAGGAGGCCTAGAAGGTCAATAGGAAGGCTGAAATCACATTTCTGGAATCAAGGGCTAAATAGAAGAAAATGAGGAAATGTATTACCTAATACATGTTGATTAATTTTTTCAGAACCTTGGCAGTTAAAGGGAGAAGCCTCATCCTATCGCAACAGAGGCCAGGATATTAAAGTTTCTTTCTTTCTTTTTTTTTTTTTTTTTTTTTTTTTTTGTCTTTTTCGTTTTTATCGGTACCAGGGATCGAACTCATGACTGCCTGCTTGCAAGGCAGGCGCTTATGCCGCTGAGCTAAATCCCTAGCCCCTAAAGTTTATTAAAGATAAAGAAAATTCACATATGTCTGAAGAAGAGGCATAGAAAAGATAAAGCCAAGAAGAATTAAAATTAAAGTTATAACTGGAACAAAGAAAAATTAGATCATTAATATTATCGTTTGTCTATAAAATTTCATTCCTTAACAGCCTGATTTGTTGTTAAATAAAATAATTTTTTTTTGAACTATGGATACTCATTAGCTCTGAGGGAATGGTACAGAAGCAAAAGATTCCTTTAGCTATCTGAGTGAGGGTATTGATTTATGGTTGTGGTAGGATCTAATAACTGGCCCCCATCCTCCAGAGCCTATAAATATATTCCTTTACATGGCAAGGGGATTTTGCAGATGTGATTAAGTCAAAGCTTTTGTTGAAATGGAGAGATTATCCTGAATGATACAGCTGGATCCAATCTAATCACATGCATTCTTACAACCAGAGGTTCCCAGCTACAGGCTGGAAAAGAGAGGTGTAACAACAGAGAAAGATCAGAGATCTACAGTGCTGCTGGCTTTACAATCAGAAGCTGGCCAGAAACGGGAAAAACAGAAGGAAGAAAACAGAAAAGACCAGAATTGCATTTTCCCCTAGAGCCTCCAGAAGGATTACAGCCCTGATGACATTTTGGTGTTAGCCCAGTGAGACTGGTTTTAAACTTCTCACCTCCAGAACTGTAAGATAATAAAGTGCATTGAACTAAGTCATTAGGTTGATAGTCATTTTCATACACCAGCAATTGGAATCTAATACACTATCTTTTCTCTATTCCCAAACTCACCCAGTCTCCTCTCCTCCCTAACCCTCCTCCCTCTTTTACCCTGGTCCAAGGACCAGCTGAATCCCAAAGATACAAAAATTAAAATTCTTAACAGTAGGGAGGTGACTGTCTGAGGAGGCCTCCTGTGCTCCGGATGCCCCTTTCCTTCTGGTATTTATTTTACCTGAGCACTCACGCTGTCACCTAAACCACTGTTCTGCCATCTAGGACAACAAAGGCTTGAGAACTATTGTAGTGGAAAGCAAAGGAGAAGCCCAAATGCAAATTATTGCATCTGTTATAGTCACAGGAAAGATATATCCAGTGAGTTCTTGGAGTTCATGCCGAACTCAGTTATTTTCTGTATCAAACAGCTGTGAAGACTTTTTTCCCTTTTGACCTCACTTTGAATGTCATTAGAATGGATTTTCACCTGGCACTTAACAAAGCATATGTAGCTTTTGCTCTAGTTACTCAAAACCAAGCTGTCAGGACCTGATGACTGATTTTGGACTCCACATATGGACTCTGAAAAGGACCTGAGTCTTTTCAAAGCTACTTATAAAGTAGATATATATTGAGTGAGCAATATTGATCCAGAAGGGAACTATATAATACAGGAGAAAGGAAAGATATCAAGATTAACAAGTAGAAATAAAAGGAGCTTATTTAATAAACCCAGGGGACTGTGGATTAGACATAAAAACTTTATGGAGAAAATGACAACCAAACAGTAAGAAGAAGCTAAAAAAAATTTATACAAAAGTGACATGGGATCCATTGTCCCAGGAAGAGAACTTAGAAGGAGCTAACCCCTTCCTGGGAGTCAGAGGCAGTGGTGGGGTGGTGGGCTGGGAGACAAGGAATACCGAGCCTCCCCATCTGCCATAAACAATCAGCTGATTCAGAGAAACACAGGCTGAGATGATACCTACTGAAGTAAACAAACAACTTAATGCCTGTATTGTTTCATTGACTTTATAGGCCTAAAGCTGGTAGTCTGACTGTGTATTTACAGGATAACAATATGCAATATAGCAACCATGGGGAATCTCCTTCTGAAGGTGATAGCCATGCTAATTCCTTGTTTTCTTGTTTTAAAGTCTTGTATTATTTTCATTCTTTTGTTTTGTTTGATTTTGTTCTGTTCAGTTTTGTTTGATTTTATTATATCTGATAGCATGAGTAGCTATTTCAAAGATAACAAGAGTCATTATGGTAGCCACTGTTGATTTCCTATTACTTTGTTTTGAAGTCCTGTATCACTTTCAATGCTTTGTTTTGATTGAAACAAAGCATTAGTTCTGTTTTGTTTGTTTTTATTCCCTTTAAAATAAAAAAAAAAGTGCATGTTGTTAAGAATGCAGCAGAAGATTCAAGTGAAGATGAATTATGTCTGCTCCAGGCTCTACAGCATGGTGGCAGAAGGGGAGTGTCTTTCCTTTGTTGATGATGTTATGGGAAGAAAAACAAAGCGCATTCATTAGTTATTAGAAGTTGGGCTTCGTATGACTAATGTGCACCACTAGGGAGGAGATCTGAGTAGATCTAGAGGAAGGGCAGGTGCGGGGCCATGAATGTGATCATAAAAGAAAGTAGTTAGTTACAGTTAAAGAATCAATGTGGGCCCTTCAGGTAGAGAGAGCTTCTAGTCTCGAGACTTGTTGCTTCTCCGAAAACTAAGAAAACTAAGAACTTCTCTAGAAAACTAAGCTAATAGTAAGCTCTCAGACCCTCAAAGAGTATTCACAGTAGCCAACCCTAGCCCTGTTTACCCTGCATCCCCATTCCTTCCTAGGGAAAAACCACAATAATAATTCTGGTCCATGTTTTGCATCACTCTCTGCGTCTTCCTCCTGACTGTCCCTCTTAGGTCCCCACATGTCCCTCCTCTGGGGAACCGTGAGTAACAAACTCTCTTGTCAGTGGCAGCCTTCTCTTGATTTTCTGGTCTCACCATCTATGAATAATAATAAAATTTACACCTACCTTGCCTTGGCTGCCGCATTGCAGCTACTCTGTAATGGCAAGGCAGGTTGACTGGGGCTGGCATTTTTGATCTCTGGTTTTCAAGGCTGATTATTTCCTAGTTAGGTCTTATTTTCAGGGAAATAAGGTACTCCTTTTAACCCTATACCTAAAAAGTGTATCTGTGATGTCTACATATCATAAGTATCTTTGAATACACCTAGAGAATTATTTCAACATTAACTGGGAGGGGAGGTAGAGAGGTGACACTTAGTCTTACTTAAATAGACTTAGAAAACTTCTACATCCTTCTACATCTATACCTGAGAAATCTGAGACCTGGAAAAATGGTGATTTGCCCAGAATTACTGGCTTTTTGGGGGGAATAGGTAGAATTCCGATGTGATTCCTGTGGTTCTGCCCTAATTGCTTATCACTAGAGCACATTAGCTAACTTCCCTAAACCTTAATTCCTTTCTCTAAAAAATGGAGATCATAGCACACCCTTGCAGGTTTGTATTACTTAAGATGTAAGAAGGACTTTGTAAATTGTATGCTGGGCTTGGCGGTACACACCTGAAATCTCAGCACTCGGGAGGCTGAGGCCAAGATGATCGCTGTGATTTCCAGGCCAGCCTGAACTACATGGTGAGAATCTGTCTCAAAACAACGGACTAAAAAAGGATGCTTTGTAAACTATAAAATAGAAAATGAACAAAAGTATATTAATAGTGGTGTCATTAAGTTAACAGAAAAAAGGAGTCGCATTGGTCAATGACTTAAGCTCCCTCCATTTTCAGAAGATAAAACGTATGTTCTAGAAATACACTCTGATGAAATGTTTTGACCAACAGCCTTGAGCTATTGCAGAATCTCTGTTTGTGATTATGGATCTGTTCCTTTTGGCTTCTGTGTAATCTCAGAATTAGGCTGGGAAACTTGACTGAAACACTATTAAATTATGGAATCACATTTTTCAAATATATATTTAGCTACAAAAGTAATACGTGCTGATTGCAAACTTTCTAGTAAAATACAAAATACGCACAAAAATGCCGAAGGATGAAGAGATGGCTCTTCCTTCACCTTCCAAAAGTCCACCCTTCAAAGGTGGCACTTCTCTACAGTTTTTCTTAATGTAAAATGGATTTTTTAATATATGGAAAATATAAGGTATGTTATATATGGAAAATATAACATATTTATATATAAAAATGTGTATTATATATGGAAATATAATACATATGGAAAACACTATTGTATATATAAGGAAAACATTATCATATATGAATATGGAAAAATCATATATATGTAATCTATGGTGGGCATTTTTATCCTTATAAATCTGCCTAGCTGCTTTTCACAGTTACACAATACTCTGTCACATAAATGTCATAATGTATGGCCCCCTCCCATTTAGGTAATTTCCAATCTATAATTCTTTTATGTGATGCTGTGGTTAAGGCACTTGTCCTGGCTTTCATCATTCTTTGGTCACTAACCATGGCTTCACACAGACAGTTGAGCACAAGCTCCAGGCAGACACAGCTGGATGGGTGGCGGTGAAGGCAGCAGAATAGCTCCCACCACGGGAGTTGGGAAGGGGATCCGGAGAATTCTTAGGAGCACTCAGTGCTAACATCCTTTGACTCTCACTTGTCAGATTCTGTGCTTCCACTGACAAGGGACATCTGTGTGTACAATGAAACATCTGACAGCATCAGCCTGGAGTTGCTTTAAATACACAAAGGAGGTCAAGTCACAGTTAGGGAACACTCATATAACTTCCTAGCAAAGACAAACAAGAGGATGCCCAAACTTCCAGTCTGCAGAAAGGTCAGACTCCAGTCTCCTCTGGAGACAGGAGCATCCATCCCTCAGCAATCAGGAAAGGCCTTTGCATGCATAAAGCGGGGTTCACCCAGTGCTGCTCACAATCCCAGCCTCTCTCAGCTCCCACAGTACCAGTCCAGGATCTGAAATTCAACTCCTGAGAAAATGCTGGGACAGTCCCAACTTTGAGAGTTGTTTTTAGCTTTGAGGATATATTTTCAGGGGTCCAGGTGTATTTACTGAACATTCATGGACCAATTACTAATTCATCCAATTTTCTAGATCAACTGTAAATCACCTGTTATGTTTGGACTGTGGGCTTTGCTGTGGCTTTCCTAAATTGAAATAGTTCTTGTGCTCAAAGATCTCCCTGGTGTTCAAAAGCAAAATTGGTTTCCTATAAAAACTTGGCATCACGATCATTAATTAACAGAAAACAGAATGCCTCTGCGTGTTTACCTTCACAGAGTGTATCCATGCAATGCATTTCTTTCCCAGAGGCATCGTTTATTCCTATACCAGAAATTAAGAATGTATTTAAAAATAAATATATGTCTTTAACCAGAAAGAAACTTTGGAGAAGCAGACTACTATATCTCCCAAAAGAACACCAGACACAGGGGTGTGAACATTAAATACAGGCTCTCAGTATGAGAAAGTAAAATAATGTTAAACTGTTCATTTAATCTGAGGCTACTTTTCCTTGGTTCGATCCAATTTGCCAAACAAATATAGGCTGATCATCAGCCTGTTATTAGCTATTTATTGGGTAGTTTTATGGCTGATCTGACTTG
The DNA here is from genome assembly GCF_034190915.1 of Cavia porcellus. NCBI lineage: Eukaryota > Metazoa > Chordata > Mammalia > Rodentia > Caviidae > Cavia > Cavia porcellus. The sequence goes on from NW_026947484.1 coordinate 218,828,660, forward strand.
GCAGTCATGCAAGATAGAAACTGTGTGTTATTGTATAATAATACAATATATAACTCCAAAGTGATAACTCCAAAGTTAGATTTCAAAGCTGGAATTTTTTAAAAATATGGCATAGGGCTGGGGCAACAACTCACAGAGCACTTCCCTAGCATGCATGATACTCTAAGCTCAATCTCCAGCAACACCTACATATAGAATATTAATTCAGCCTTTAAAAAGAAGGAAATCTTGCTATATGTGATCACATGATGTTTTAGAAAAACCTGGTCCTCGTGTGTGAGAACTGACTGCTGAAGGTAGGAAATACCTCCAGCCTAAAGAAAAAAAAAAAAAACAGATGAATCCAAGACTGCACAAAATGCAGTTTATTGTGGATTTATGAACAGAAGCATCTCTCGAGCAGAAGAATACAAGAGGATTCTGATTGCCTCTCCAAGGCAGAAGAAAAGGATTATATGCTAAAATGGACAAAAGTGGACTGTCGTTGATTGGAATATACTTGGCCTTCTCAAAAACTATCCATGTGTCCAACAGAAATTATAAAACAGGGTGTCAAACACTGGTACACACACTCACTTGACTGTGTTAAACCACTTGAGAGATGTGCCAGGGTCTATACTCATGACAGGCTGGATCGCTGCACATGGACAAACCTGGGGAATATTATGTTAAGTGAATTAAAGCAAACACTAAAGACAAATACTCCTATATTTCCAAATATTCCACTTCCACGTGGAATCTCAAATCAACCCCTAGAAACAGAGCAGAATGGTGGTAGCCAGGAGGCCTGGTACAAGGCTGGAACACCTAAGGTATGGCATGTTGACCACCATTAACAGTACTACACTGTATAGTCAAAATTTACTAAAAGAGAGAGATAGAGAGAAAGAAGATCTTAAGTGTTCTCACCACAGAAAAAGAAAGAAAATGGAAATTCTGTGAGGCGATGGATATATTAATAGTTTGACTGTGATAATCATTTCACAAGTACATAGGTATCAAAGCATCAAGTTGTGCACCTTAAATGTGTGCTATTCCGATTTATCAGTTACACTCCAATAGAGCTGGAGAACTTTTTAGAATTCTTTTAAACACTGGTGCTGAAAATTGAGGCCAAAATGAATGTTCTTTGGGTGGTTTACTTTCAGTTGATATGAATCATGATATATCTAAACCCATGAGCTATATTATAATATTAGTAACATTTCTCAAAGCATCAGATGATTTTAAGTCATAACATAGCTGCGGGTGTATCTCAGTGGTACAGCCCTTGTCCAGCATGCACCAGGCTGTGGATTTGGTTTTCAATATACTCGAAAGAAAAAAAAGGGACTTCTGAAATGCCGTTGAAGTCTGGAAACACTTTATATTGTTTTCTTTCTCTGACTTTTGTAAGAAAACTGAGAATGTAAGGGATACTGAGAAATGCTAGGCACCTGACTAACATTGACTGGTTTTAGTTAGAGTTGATATCCTATGTTCCATGACAGAAAACATAAGACATTTTCATTGAAAAGCCCTACTCAGATCTGTGCAGGTTTGTCTCCCGTAAGAGGCAGGAGTTCAGTCAGCCTGCACCAGGAGAAAATGGCCTTGTTGGCCGTCTGCTTTCCATTCCCCCTTCTCTTGAAAGCACTGACAGAGCCAAACAAAGCATTGCCGTGTGTCCTGGGAGCACTAACCAACATCAGTTCTATTAAACTGAGAATGGAACGGAGCACAGACTCCAGCAGGCAAGAGGCTTCCGGGGCCTTGGCAGCAACGGACAGGCAGACACAGGCACAGAGTTCACGCCACGCCAGCTCCAAGCTTGAAGTTCCTGCATCCAGTCTGGCAGGTGCCACTCCTTGCCTGGAACAAGGATCACAAGGCCCGCAGGGCGCAGGGCCCACACCTGCCCCTGCTCCATTCCTGTCTGCCCTCTGGGCTCACTCACCGTTCATTCCAGCCCAACTTTCAACCTGGAACCTCTGTTTACCTGTTGGTTTGGATCACTTCACCACCCAGGATTTCTTTTCCTTCTTGTTTGGTAATGTTTTAGCTGCTTTCCTGGAATCACAAATGTCATGACTTCTCTAGTTTGTCTTCAGGATTCATTCCTGTGACTGTCCCCATTGGAAGCCTCTAGATTCAACCCAACATTGTCAGCTTACGTTAGGTCTATTCACAAAGCAATTAAGGCTCAGTCGCAAGGTGCAATCCTCAAAAAGCATAGTGAAATCAGGCATGATTAGTTTGTGGATTCATGGAGCTTCAGTCCAAAGAGAGAAAAATAGTAGCAAGAGACTTTTGGAGCAGGCATAATTATGGTGTCAGACAGGAGGTTGCTGACTGGCATTCCTGATGTAGATCTAATAATAAGTGCTCAGGGCCAACAGCAGAGCCTAGCATTTATGACCATGTCCCTGAACCCCAAGGTGAACTAATTCCAAAGTATCTTCTCTGCCAGGATTGATTATAACTAAGGCAGACATAATGTTTGGACCATTTTAAATCTAGCTTTAAGAATTCATAGCCAGAAAAAGAAAGGTATGTACCAGATGTAAGTGATATGGATACTTCTTAGGAAAGGGACAGACTTTGCTGGGCATGGTGGTGCATACCCCAGTACTTGAGAGGCTGAGGCAAGAGAATCACTGCAAGTTCAAGGCTAACTGGGACTAGAAAGTGAATTCAAGGCCAGCCTGAACTTCATAATGAAATCTTATCTCAAAAGACGAGAGAGAGAGAGAGAGAGAGAAAGAGAGAGAGAGAGAGAGAGAGAGAGAGAGAGAGAGAACATGAAGAAGAAGGAGGAGGAGGAGGAGGAGAAGAGGAGGAGGAAGAGGAGAAGAAGAAGAGGAGGAAGAAGAGGAAGATGAGGAAGAAGATGAGAAGGAGAAGAAAAGGACAGACATATTTAAAGGTTCTTTTATTTCCATTCTAAATACAATATTTTAGAGAACTTTTAAGGAAAAAAAGTTGAAATAGTTAGCAATTTTAGATTTTCCAAGCTAAACAAAAATAGTTATGATAGTAGCTATAAATTTACTCACAAACCAAAAGCATTTATTTACAGCAAACACCTGGCTGAGGATAAAGAATAAATTTGCCTTTCGGAACTCACAGGGTCCAAGTTAGGAAAAACCTTTCAATTGAGCAGGATGTTCAGAGGAAATGCTAAGGCGGGGGAAAGGCCTGTTGACTGTGAGGTAACGTTTGAACTCACACACCAAAAGCAAAAGTGCCCTCCCAAATGTGTGTCAGTAATTTAATTCTCCTCAGTGTGTAATCTGATTTGCCACTGTAAGTCAATACAATAATCACAACAGCAAATACTTAAATATATGCTTCAAACCTGGATAATTGCCCAGAAGTGAAATGCATCCAAAGATCCAATATTCTGACATTTAATAAAAGTCTGAATTATATTTGAAGCCTGCTGTGATTTAATTTTCTTGAGTCTAATATTTAATAAAACAATGGAGAACCATTACAAATATCTTGTTCCATTCAGACACTACTGGATACCTGGCTGGTTCTGGCGTCACACTGCAAGAGATTAAATCCCAATTTAGCTGCTAACTAGCTGCCTAACAAATTACCCAATCTGTCTGTCCCTCAGTTTTCTCACCAGTAAAAAGGGATGATTGTAGAGTTTACTTAACACGACTGTTGGGAATATTCACAAATTGATACACGAAGAGTTTAGATACTGGCTGGAACCACAGTAAGGCCTCAGTGTAAGTCAGCTGTTTGTTTACTAAAAGTGGAACAGGCTGTCCCCTCTTCTTGTTTTGTTCATTTGCTTGATTGCTTGCCTCAAATATCTGTACACTAAATTCTTTTTAGATAGAAAAGTCTATCAAGTGCAGGCTTCACAAGGGCAATCAAAGGTTGTATGGACTTGGAATATAAGCAGTCGTGTGTCTTAATCAAACATCATCACAGAGAAAGCTAATTTTAGGCAAACATAACTGGCACAGGCTTCTGAGTTCCCAAATCTTACAGAATTTCAACAAAGCTCAAGGAAAGAAAGACTTGATAAACAATGTACTGAAACAAAATTGCTCATGCCTTCGGTCACCTGCACGATGAACAACATTAAGAGTAAGAAAGGTGTCCCATTTGACTTGTGGTCGTCAGAGGCCAATAGAATATCAAGAAACTAAAACCTGGTGACACTGGTTGAGAGTTAACTGGATGAAATGGAAAATCAACTGTAGATTTGACACAGCGAACAATGCGGCCTTTCTGTGTGTGTGCTAACTACCTCATAGCAAAGTACTTCACAAATAAGACTACTGAATACAAAAATTTTACTTCATTTTTCTGTAAAACTGGTGAGGGCTTTGTTTTTCCTCCAGGGTCTCTCGTTCTTTAAGTACACTATGACATAAATGGGATAAGAACTCATGATAATAAAAGCTCCTTTTTATTGAGAGTTTAAATGTACTGGGATCTATGCCAAGCATATGCCATTTAATTTTTATTTTAAAACACATCTAGGCTGTAGCTGTTACTGTTGTACCAGCTTTACAGATGTTGGAAATGGAGAACATGAAGATAAGTGAGCTTTTCCAGAACCACACAACTAATAAGCAGCAGACATCAGCCTGAAATCCGGTTTTACCTGATTTGAAAAAGACCTGATTTTAACCAGTAATAGCAATTAACCCTCTTTTTAAAAAAAATCACAATATAATAGCAAAGATGATTTTGCATATTTTAGAGATAAGGAAACAGAGGCTTAGAGGTGTGAAGAGCCACATATCACCTGACTCATCTAAAACGGGGCTACGGCTTGAACCTAGAACTCCTAACAAGCCAAATTCTTGTCATGTGCACCATCACCTCCTTTTTTTAACAAAAGTAGCACTATTCTAACATCGGTAAACCTCAGTCTCTTTACTGAATGCTAAAAAGGAATTCTTTTACAGAAACAACTTATTCTTGTTTCATAAGCTCAATCAATTCTTTTGTAATCCAAAAAACGCAATACGAATTAAATTCCATGGGTTACTAGCCTAAGCATTTTAAAAAAGTTTTCTCTGCCATTGAAATTGCTACTCAGGGCATATTGCTGAACTCATTCCTTTCCAGGGACTAGAGCTGATGGAGGAAAAGGAAAAAAGGGCACAGCTAACAATCAGATCTACCACTCACCGAGTGGCCGAGTAATACATGTGAGTGGAACAGTTACCTGATGGTTTCCAGCATCTTAACTAAGTACCCTTTTGTCCAATCCATTTGTTAAAGATGCCCATAGTGTATCAGTCATTTTTCACAAACCAGCATTCTAACTGATTAAAAAAGTCATATATGCAGAATGCAAATCTGATTATAGTAACAATAAAGCTTGCTTTAGTTCAAAAGAAAGGCTGCTACTCCAACAATGTCCATCCAAGAAGTGGAGAGAACAAGACTTGACTCCAAAGCCCATGATCTCTAGCTCTTCAGGAATCTCTCCAGTCACATATCTTGAGGATTCAACTTTCTCTGATTCCAAGTACATTTTATATTTTCCTTCTCGTTTTCTCCCACCAAGTCCTAGATAGCCCTTGTCACACTGTATTTCCTTTATTTCTTTCCCCACTCCCTCAAGACTATGACCCTTCTTGTGTGAAAGGGTTGTCCTCTCTGGTATTGAATCACTAGCACTTTGGAAAACATCTAAATATAAGCAACACTCAGTAAATTCTTGCTCAGTCAAGGAAGAAAGCAACTGACATTGATTAATTATACACTTATTAGTAGTGCCCATCTACTGGGTAGTTGCAAAAACTAAATCAGATCCCTTAGCACAGTAAGCATTAATTTAATAACAGCTGCTCTAATAACTATCACTATTATCACCCACCTATGCTATGCCGATTAATCATTACCCGAAAGATACCCTCCAGGGGTTCCCAGTCATGCCATTATTAAGTGGCAGAATTTGAACCTAAGGCCATTTGTCTCCTAAGAACATGCTCTAACCCTCTGTCCTTCTGCTTACTTTCCACTTTCACTGTCAACTCGAACATAAATCAGTCGGCAGGAGGGTCTAAAGAGAACCAAAAGCCACCTCAGGGCTCCCAGTTGTACATCGTTATCCTCAGCAATGGGGTGTTAGATAATGTCGGACACCTGGCACCTTCCATGGTTGACAGGAAGTCATCAAGCTGTTCCAGGCTGCTTGGTCTCAATTTAATCCTTGAATGGATAGAAAGAAACAAATTGCAGTCACTGTAGCTTGTGTGGTTAAAATAAATGTAGATTTTCCCTGAGTTTGCAGTTTTCTCCCCAAATGTGCATCACTGGTAGTACTACACTGTACATACATTTTCTGTATAGTGAGTTTAATCATGAGTCTATTAAATCATGTGGCTGCTGCTAGTCCAATGGCACAGGCTTGGATTAAATGTTAAGAGGATGCTGAACTGAAACCATTTTCCTTTCCTCCATTTGCACTGCAATTTCCTCTTCTCCCCAAGGAGCTGTGGGCAGCAGCCTTCTGGAAAGACCTGCTGTGAGGCAGGCTGGGTGGGCAAGGAGTGCAGTAAAGAAAAAGCAGTCAATTAGCAATGTCTGTTTCACCCGCTCCATGAACTCAGGCAAGTCTTTGTATCTCTGTATGCTTCTGTTTGCTCAGCCATGAAAGAGAGAAATAATGCACCAACCTATTAAGAATTAGAAATTCACACTTGCAAAGAACCTGAAAACCTACTGAAGAGATAATACAAAGGGATTGATTACATATGCAAAATCACCAGATTATGTACCACGTCAAGCAAGCACTGATTTCCTAGACTTTGTTCCCATAAACCTTCTCAGACTACAGCTAAAGACTGTGCACCCACACAGGCCAGAGCCAGTCATGTGCAGTCTTGAGGTCCATTTGGCGCAAGAGATCAGATGTGTTCTCCTTGCAGTGTGTTTTCCCTCTGTGAATTCAGCCTAGAATCCAAGATTGGATGTCTAAGACCAGGCCTCAGACCTTCCTTGTCTAAATGTACCATCAAGATAAAATTTTAATTACATTAAACAACCTGCTTTAAACCCTTATGCTTAGCCTTCTGGGAGCCTTGGGATAAAAATTAATTATCTCCCTGACAAAAGAAGGGAACTCTTAAAGCAACAGAATGAATCATTGATACACAGTAAAGGGTTAAAGGTAGGCATGCATTAGATCCTAAAAGGTTTGAAGTCCAGTGATTTTGCCTCCTTCTCAGTCATGGGGCTGGCTTCCTTTAAAGGAGAACATCGTAAGAACTTTAAAGAGATTAGGGAACATCAGACATTTCCTTCTTCAACAGAAGCCTCCGAGGAGGTAACAGTCTCCCCTATCACATATGTACTCCTCAAATTAAGAAACAAGATAGTGGGGAAATGGGATATAGTAGAATCAAAGGGGGCCATGAATATGATGCTTCTTACTGACTTCAGAAACAAAAGACTCAGGACCAGAAGCGAATTTTTAAGAACCTACTACATAAAAAAATGTAGCAGTTGTGATCGTGACAGAGCACTGAGATAACTTCTACAGGAATCCATAAGCTCTTGAAACATGAGGAAACAATTAGGCAAGATACCCAGATAGGAATTTGCGAACCATTGCTAGGTCCCACTCTTGAATAAGGCAAGGGCTTAGCATAGGTACACAGTGAACTGCCTGGGTGAACAAACATCAAATCAGCTCTACTGAGGACTGTGAGTTGCCTTAAAAGAATTCATTCACGTTTTTAAGCTTTGATTCAAGGACTCTAGCCAGGTATTTTTTATATCCATACTACTACTATGTCACAGGTGGTGAATAGGTGGGCCTACATTAGAAATACCTACACACCTCCTGTCACAAAGAGGAATCAGGCAATGGCCACATGCAGTCTCTGTGCTCTCCTACTGGTCTCTAACACTCCTCCAGTGACCCTTACCTAGTCTTCTCCTCCCTATGTCTCCTCCATTGCCTGTTCCTCATCCTTTTCTCCCGGTTAATAGTAATCTTTTAAAATAACTCATACTAAATTATGAATGAGAGCTTTCCCAGATGAAGGCTTCTAAATAAGGGACCATTAACCTCAATTTTTTTTATTAGTATGTGTTCACAATACATAGTAAACACATTTATCTTTGGGAATTAGTATATATTCACACTACATCTCTAATTTTTACTTCCCCTTCCCTTCAATTCGTCTTCAGGTTAGAAGCTGAGTAATGTACAGAGGGCTTTTTGAAGTATTAGAATATCAAGCTACTTCAAGCAAAAGACAACCTGCTCCTCTCTGTCCCCCTGTCACTGCTTCATCCACACGGCAAAATAAGGCTGAGATTCCATGTTAATGTTTTAGAGAGAGACCGGCTGCCTCCACACACCACCTCTGATTTAACAGGGAGAAACTCTGACTAGGTCAGCCTGGTTCACATCAGGGCCAAGGATGTAGGAATGACCCAGCTCCAAAATGAATGTTAAGGCCTTACCAGTGAATTGGGAGTTTTAGTGACAGGTGATTTACAGACTAGAGGCACATCCTAAAAGCCATGTCCTACAAAGGGCCTTTCCTCAGATACTTTAAATTTGCATTTCCTAAACCTCCTCATGGTAGCTACATCAGAGCTTCGCCAGAAGAGTATGAATCAGTGAATCAGGGATGGGGCTGGGTAAAATCTCCAAGGAGTGATCAGAATATATAGTCAATGTGTAAATGTATTACAGCAAAAGACATTGTTATGGCTTCTATCCAGATGTCGCCAAAAAGCCTCAGGAATTCACAGGTGAGGCATTTTGGAGCTGGCTGGATCTAGGGTTTGATGCTGGAATTAAGGGTGTCACACACTGGGTAGGGACTGTACCATCCAAAGGGCAATCAGCCTGGATGAAATATAAAGGAACAGAGAGAAGGCAGGCTGTTGATGCTGCTGCTGCTGCTGCTGCTGCTGCTGCTGCTGCTGCTGCTGCTACTGCTGCTGCTTCTTACAAACTTCTGCCTGCCCTGCCATGCCATGAATATTTTTACCTCTGAGATGCCCCTCTGCCATGCTATCCTGCTTTGGGGTCAGCCACCTATGAACTAAACCTCTGCAAACTGTGAGTCAAAATAAACCTTTTCTTCTGTAACTTTGGTTGTTAGGTATTTGGTGTCAGCAATGAGAAAAGTCAAAAAATATGAACACACTGTCATAATTCTCATCAAACTCTCCTTTGTTTCATATACACTTATCCCATCATTCTTGCCACTTTCCTAAGCAGCTCTTTCATGAGTATCTTTATGAAATGTGATTTTTAAAAGTATAATGAATGCTGATACTGAGTGCCATCCAACAGAAAGGCAGGCTTGTAGAAACACTACAGTCCTTATCCACTTTACTCAACACATCTCCCAGCATGAGACCTCTAGCTTTTCCTTGAAGCCAAAATGACCATGGAAGGTAAACATCCTGAACTGAGTCAGGATATCAAGGTAGCATGACAGCACAACTAAGACACTCATGAAAGAGGATACAAGATGCAGTTAGAGCAAGAAGCAAGCAGACAACTAACCACCCCTGGCACACCTGCTGCCATCAGAATGCTTGCCTCCTATAGGCAGCCAGCAGAGGAAGGGAGAAACAGCAGACCTGCCCTTGCCTGTATGCCATCATTGAAATGCTTGCTTCCCTCAGGTAACCAGCATGGGCAGGGAGAAACAGCCAGACCTGCCTCTACAAATATGTCACCTTTGAGAAATGTGCTTCCCACAGGCAGCCATTGTGGGCTGGCAGAATCAGACATACATGCCCCTGTGTGCCTGCTGCCAAGAGGGGAGTCCCAGTGTAACCACGCAGGCTGGGAGAAGAAGCAGCCCTGCCACATGCACCCATGGCCACTGGGGAAACCTCAGTGTAGCCACACAGATCTGGAGAAGCCTGCCCCATGCCCCATTGCCTTCCTGGAAACCTGGGTTCAAAGAAACCCAGGTGCCTGGCCCATTTCCCTACACCACAGAGGAGCAGCCAATGTAGGAATTGCCTGGGATCCCACTACTGGTTTGTTGGGAAGAACCCAGGAAAATGTCAAGATGAAGGGGAAAAAGGCAATTTCAGACCTCCAGTCCACACAGAACAAGTCTTAGACATGAAGGAAAATGGGAGCCACACAACTAATATCTCTGAAAGGATAGCAACTAAAGTAAAGAAACAACTTCATGAGGCTATAAAAGCAATCAGATCAGAAATAATATTTCAAGTAAAAGAAAAAAATCACAAACATAATGAAAGAATTGCTGCATATATCTAAAGAAAACATAGATTTTAAAAAAAGAGGAGCATAGGAAAATGATGGAAACCTTAAATGAACAACATAGGAAGGAATTACAAAGCACAAAATAGACTTACAGAGGTATCCAAGAAATTAAAAACTACACTGAAAGCTGGCAAAAATTGCTTGAAAGAATCTGAAGATAGACTTTCAGACCTTGAAGCAGGATTGCAGCTAGTGATTGTGAAAGAAAAGATCTCTTAAAAATAACAAGAAACTAGGAAATAACAATTCAATGGTTGCAAGACAACACAAAGAAAAATAATCTAAGAATGATAGGTGTCAGGGAAAGAGCAGTGGCCAACACAAATGACATAAAAAGACATTTATAGAAGTAATAGCAGAATCTGGGGAAACATGGGGAAAGGAACTGGCACACAGATAAGCAAGCATACAGAACTCCAACTAGCCATAACCAAAGTAAATCTATACTCAGACATATAATAAAATAATCAAGATCGCAGAAATTCAGCACAAGGACAGAATATTAAAAGCTGTTAGAGAAGAGAAACAGATCATATATAAGAGAAAACACATCAGAATCATGGAATATTTCTCAACACAAACAATCAAGTCAAGAAGAGCTTGGAATGAAGCTCTTCACATCCTGAAAACCCAGATTGATGTACCCTGCAAAACTATCTTTCAAAACTGATGGAAAAATAAGATACTTCCATGATAAAAAAAAAAACAACTGAAGGAATTCATGGCCACCAAACAAACCCTACAAAAAGCATTAAAAGATACTGCAGAGACAAAGATGGTTGCAAGAATAGCAGTAAAGGGGGATCAACAAACAGGAAGGCTATTAAATGGATGGAATCGAGGGGAGCCATCAGCAGGAGGATAGCATGGCAGAGATGTACCAAGGAATGTTGGTCTTAACCATTAATATAGATGGCCACAGTTCACCAATAGAAAGAAACAGGAAGCATGGATCAAGAAACAAGATCCATCGATATGCTGTATACACAAAACACATTTAACTTAAAAGGAAATTCATAAACTAAAATTCAGTGGAGAGAATACAATTGTTTTATGTGACAGGAAACCAGAAAAAAGCAGGGGTAACTTGCCCATCAATCACTGAGTGGTTCATACAGTGGAAAACAACTCACATATAAAGAAGAATAATCTCAACGCTCTTTAGGTAAATGGATGCAACTTGATATTACCCTCATGGGTGACATTATTTGGACTCATGTGGGTAAACTGTGTGTTATCTCCCTACTGTAAAAAACTGAAGGAGTTAGTGGGATCCAAAATGTACAATAGATATCGTGAACGTGGTAGGGACGTGGGAGGAGAGGAAATGTCTGGAAAGGGAAGGTGGTAACCATTGTTAATGTCCTATTAGCTGTCTTTGAAGTCCTGTAACACTTCTATTATTTTATTTCAGTTGGCTTTATTCTGTTTTATTTTGTTTGATTCTATTATGCCTTATAGTGTGGACATCTACTTTGAAGATGATGGGATGTATTATGGTAGCTATTGTTGATTTCCTATTATTTTGTTTTGAAACCCTGTATCACTTTCATTGCTCTGTTCTGCTTAGCTTTATTCTATTTTGTTTGGTTTGGTTTTATTTTCTTTAAAATAAATGAAGAAATTTACATTTTGAAGTTCAACAAAGCTAGTTTTTTTCCTTAAAAAGGAATGTAAATAAAAATGTTATCTCAGTTTTTTTCAATTGCTATTTTTGTTTGTTTGTTTTTGTTTTTTGAGATAGGGTTTCAGTAGGAAGTTCTGTGGACCTTAAACTCATTATGTAACCCACACTGGCCTTGAATTCACTGCTCTCCTCCTGCTTCAGCTTCCGAAGTGCTGGAGATACAGGAGTATGTTACCACACATAGCTTCACCAATTGGCAAAGATACAAAAGCATAATCCCCAGTACTAGAAAGGGCAGGACCTCCACTACATTGCTAATGGAGGTAACAACTGGTGCAACTTTTCTGTACGGAAACTTGGAGTCTAAAAATGTTCATAATACCTAGATTTAGTAATTTTGATTTTTAAATTATCCTTTAAAAAGTTAAGACCAAACACAAAGATTTATGACAGTTGATCTTAACAACATTGAATATATTGACAAATACCTGGAAAAGAATATTTTATAATAGCAATTGGTTAAGTACAGTGAAGCAGGTGCATAGAACGGAGATGACAGTACCACTAAAAATGATAAGGTACAATTATATTTATAGATCAGGAAGTGTTGATAAAATACTTAGTAAAAATATAGTTGCAAAAGGTACCATCTCATTTTTACATTACATAAATTGTGGTAGACATTTTTAAGCGTGTCTACCTAGCTCAAAATCCATTACATTCAGCCCTTCATATCCATAGATTTAACCAACCACAGGTTGAAAATATTTTTTAAAGTGTCATCTGTACCAAATATGTACATCATTATTCCTGAATCCAGTATAACTAGTATTCCCTAAACAATACAGCATAACAACTATATAGTATTTATATTACACTATGTATCATAAGCAATACATTGATGATTTGTAGTACATATATACAAAAGTGTTCATAAGTTATATGCAAATAGTAGGACATATTACATAAGAGACTTGAGCATCCACATATTTGGGGAGAGGGATGCATCCCTGAAATAAGTTTCCTGCTGAGATCACAAGAGGACTATTTTTGGAACTACTCCACATATACACACACAATTCCTGCTCAAAAAGGTGGCTTCCTGGCTGTTTTAATAATACTTCGGTGGACTGATGTGAGAAACAAACAGCATGACATCCTCATTCTGGAGAATGGGAAATAATAGGCTCAAAGAACATTGTCATGTAATTGTTGGGATGTGAGCCAAAGGCCATTGGCAAACCAGGGCTAGAGTAGCCATTTTCATCCACCTGCCAGTGAAAGAGTAGAAAGAGGGAGGCTTGTGTGTAGAAAGGACAGAAATGGAGCAAAGACACAGGGAATGGGTCTGCAAGAGCCCTTGATGGGTAGGGATATCACTGTCTCATTCCTGCCCCCGCTATTGAATAAATGTCCTCTAGATTACCTTGAGTCGCCTAAGAATAAACCTCCACGAATAAATTCTGAACTGTACTTAATAAGGTTGCATTGGATACTACTTGTTCATTTCACTCATTCATTCATTCATTTGAGGCGGGCTCTCACTAAGTTTCCCAGGCTGGTCTCAAACTTGCAATTCCCCTCTGCTTCCCAAGTAACTGAAATTAAAGGCATGTGCCACCATGCCCAGATTTCTTATAAGCAAAATGGAATTGATTTTTATGCTGGCCCCACAGGAGTATTATAATGGCTTGCAAAGTTCTTAGCATAGTACCTGTAACATAACATGATCGTTGAATAGCTGAGTCCCCAAAGGCCCCATTCAAGGATAAGAGGTTCCTGCCTTCCCAAGAGACCTTAGTACCCTACCTCCTAGGAAGATGCTTCTCAAACTTCAGTGTACAGGTGTATCCTCTGGAGATGCTGTCCAACTGCAGGTCCATTCAGCAGGGTTGGTGGAAGGGGGACTCAGAGTTTGCATTTCTAATTAGTCCCAGTAGGTGATGCCACTTCTGCTTCTCTGCCAGTGCGAGTGCTAGAATTTGCCTTCAAGATGACCTAACACATACAACACTCTCATACCTGTTATCTATATGCAAAATAATGTTTCATTGTGGGTTATTTGGTGATTTCCAAACTCCCATATTCTAACCAAGTTGGGGTTAAATACTGCCGTGTACTTTCATCTCCCAGAGAAAGTTTCTAAAATATATTATTAGTTCAGTTTTTGGCTTTGGTAAGTACAAGACATAATTTAATCTTCCTTTGATGATTTGTGAGGCACTTCAGACCCTTGCAGCGCCTCGGGTCATTATTTAGAACATTTATTTTCATTGCCCTGTCTTAAAGATGCAAGAGTTATAGGATAAGAAATTGCACTGAATTTGTTCAGATCCAGAGCAGAGCCTGAGCTCTGTGGAAGGATTTTATGTTTCTACTAACTCTTTCGAATGAGTGTCTCATCTTGGCTGAATGTAAAATAATGAACACTATTCTGGTTAATTGAAGGACCCAGTTGTGCGCTGAAAGGTCGTATAGAACGAAGGGACATCACCGGAGCTCTTCTGAGAGGCCACTCTGACCTTTCACCTTCCAAAGAGAGTGGTGAGGGACACATCCACAGGTGCATTCCAGACTTCAGGGAGCCCGAGAGCCTTCTGAGCTCATCATCCATGCAAATATCCTTTCTCCCCAGTCCTGTGAGTACACAGATTGCTTCAAAGCTATTTGTGGGGCTGAGAGTTTAACTCAGTGGTAGTGGGATCCTTGCCCACCATGTATGAAGCCCTATGTTAGGAGGCCGTCAGTTCACAAAAAATGTGAGCACTTCACAAAAAAAGTGAGGGGAGGAGAAGGTAGAAAGGAAGAACTCAGTTTAGTTTGCAGTGGTTCTGTGGCAGATTTCTGCTCTCTGGTGTGGTCATTCTCAAATTGGTTCAAGCTCCAAAGATCTATCAGAAACCACACAAACCATGTGTGGTCTGGCCCAGCTGCGTTTTTCTCCATTCAACTCTAATTGGTTCCTCCTTTCTCCTCCACACCCCTCCCCTCTCTCTTCTTTTCCTCATTCCACCCTGTCAGACATTCTTACTGAGAGAACACACATGTTGCTTAATGTCAAAAAGGAGCCCATGTCCTCTCTCCACACCTTACCCAGATTTGTTTCCAATCCTTTCCCCATGAGGTGTCTCTTTGATTACTAGATCCAGAGACTGCATAAAAGGAGACTTACTTGGTTTCTTTTTATGCACTATTTTCCCCAGCTTCCAAATCTCTCTGAGTATCTACAGATCACTGCACATTCATGTTATTTGCCAAAAGCATGTATTTCTAAAACTTTAAGAATATTCATATTTCTGAACCTAGCAATTTTGCTGTTACAAATTTACTCTGAAAATAATTAAGATTAGGCACAAAACTTTGTGAGGATTGTTCACAAGAACATTGACTATACTGGCAAACACCTGGAGGGAGGAATATCCAGCAATTGGTTTGCAAAGGGAGGCAGGTATGTGGAACTGTTGCTACACCCTTCACGCCTTCGAGGCCTGAGATATATCTGGTCTGATGCCCTTTCCACTTGGGAAGCAGTAGCACCACCACCCTGACATAAATGCACACTGAACTTCCAGAGGCGTCGAAGTGTGATTAGATCAGAGCTGCCCAGTAGAAATATAATGCAAGAAATACACTTGTAACTGAAAATTTTCTAGTAGCAATTTTAAAGCATTAAAATGAAAGATAAAATTAATTAAATGTTATATTTTTGACCCCAGATAGTAAAAATGCTATCATTTTAGCATGTATTCAATGTAAAAAAATTAACAGTCAGCTAGATATTTAACATTCCTTTTTCTATAGGAAGTCTTAGAAACCCACTTACTAAACATCTCACTTGGAACCAGACAAAAAGCAAGAATTTAATAACCACATGTGACAACTGTCTCCCACTATTGGGCAGAGCAGAATGTTGATCTTTACCATGATTGTTTTCCTTTTGTTTTTTGAGACAAAGTCTCACCATGCAGTTCGCGCTGGCCTTGAACTCAGTATGGAGCACAGGCTGGCCTCCAGGTCACAGTGATCCTCCTGTCTCAGTCTCCTGAGTGCTGGGAATGTTGGTGTGCACCACCATGCCCAGCCTACTCTTAAAGGAGCAGGGTGAGAGGCTTTGTAAACCAGAATATCATGAGGTCTGCATCCTTAAAATACTTTTTAGGTAACTCTCAAGTTTCCACCCCAAAGCAACCCTTCAGAATCTGCCGGCCTCTCGACCACAGTAACATTATTATTCTCTTTCCCTTATGTCTCTTTCCCTTCTCCTCAACTTGTCATTAATGCCTCAACTCCTGGTGCCCAAACTCTTCTCTGACTGTTTTTTTTTTTAAATCCAAGAAGTAGTCTTTCTGGAAATGCAGTGAATGAGATAGTCTTAGTCTCTTCTGCTTAAAGGTTCACGGTTCAGCCTCACCAGCTAGCCTGGCTCCTAAGTTTCTTGTGTGGGCCACGCCAGGGTGAACTCAGGTGATCCCTAGCCATAAACAGAGGAGCCACTCTTAAGATGCACAGGGACTTCACCACGGCAACCAAATCTGCCTGCCGTGAAAATGCTCCTGTTATCCAACCTGCTTTTCCCAGCCTGTCTTAGGAAGGCTGCCAGCTCTGCAACACACAGGGTGAATTAATGGAAAGAAAAAGGATTTAGGCACCACGGTAAACACCACTGTTCCCTTCCTGGGACTCCTGAGAGTCTTGGGAGTGAAAGAGAGGAAAAGCTGTATGCAAAGCAACATTCTCTGGTCTGCAGTTTTATTATATGCAGCTGCAAGAGCCATGGAATTCATTCTGATTTGTTTGCACAGCTTTATGTCAACAGTGATTAGTGTACTTACACTTTCCTTGTCAAGGACCCAGATGCAATCTCCTAAAGACAATGCAGGCTGAGCTACATCTTTCAATTGATGGGAATGGATTTCGGTGTGTTTGGTCCTAGCTTCCCTAAGAGTTCTTAAACCCATAGTTTCAAAGCATCTGTGATGAGGATTGCAAACCTTACTCATAAAATAGATCTTTATTATGGAAAAATTGACATGTAATAATGTTTAGGTAAAACCTTGATCTTCTGAAGAATGTTGGATCTAATGAAATGAACCCTCATGATTACCATGTCCACATAAAAAAATAAGAATTGCCCAGAACCTACCCCTAAACGGTCCACATTTTCATGGAATCATCCTCAACCCAGACTCTCCAAAGCCATTCTGTCCCCCAAGAATAATCTCTGGAATCCCTGAAGTTTTTTAAACCAATTCACCATTGGCAGAAATAGGTCATTCAGGGAGAGTGTGAATTTGATTTGCACTCAATTCAACATATTTAACCTCGTGTTCATCTTTAACCGAAAATCTGGCTGAAGACCTGGCCATCCTTAAGACACCTACTTGTATCTAAACAATGAAAAATATTCAGGATCGTCTATTGTTCTTTTCATCTTTCCCTAATGAGTTAGGTAATTCTCATACTGAATGGCTTTTTAATGTCTTTCATACACTCCTCCTCTCCTGTCTGCCAGTATTATAATATATTGTTTGGCTGATGATTTTCCTTATTTCTTTTCTCAACTCAGCAGCCAGAACTGCTTATTCCAACTTGGCAGAAGTTGAAAATGTCCATCCTTGCTGACTTTTATGCTATACATTGCCAAAAATCCATAATCCTTAGGGGTTTTAAAATTTTCTATGTCTTTTGGAGGCAATATAACATTTTTCAAGATTGCTGTGTACCTAAAAAGTACCTAACACAAGTCTCTACCTTTTTAAGATCCTTAAGAAATATTAACTGCCAAATAATAAAATTATGCAAGAATTGTACTTACAATCTAAATAACTGAAAGGGTTTAAATCTACAATCATGTCCTCCCATGTATGGAATGTGTGTAAGTTTCCTCCAAGCTACTTCATTTATGATGCTTCTCTCCGCTCATCTGGGTAAACAATAATATCAGAACAACTGAAGACTACTAAGGTATGATGAAAAAAGTCTCAACAATGTGGTCTTTGCCACCAGTGAACTGTGGCCTTATAAAGTCACTTAAAATCCATGAGCCACATTTAGCTATTAAAACATGAGATTAGATTAGAACACTGGTGGTGAACCTATGGCACCAGTGCCACAGCGGGCACTCAGAACCCTCTCTGTTGGCATAAGGGCCAAGGAGCCCCAGCCAAGCTTTAATACATTATTAACATGTATACAACAGCAAAGGCCATGTTAGTTGTGCAAAAGCACACCAAATGAAAACTTTGCACCTTTCCATGAAAAGCTGTTTGTAGCTTGAAAGTTTTATTTCTCTTTTAAGACAAAAGATGTTGATGTATGAGTTGGGGTTTTTTCTGAACTAAAATGTCAGGATTTAGGTTTAACAGCAGTGTTGGCACCTCGTGATAAATAAGTGGGTTTGGGAGTTGCAGTTTGAGCACTTGTCTCTAAAAAGTTTGACTTCCCTGGACTAGCAAATGGTTCCCAAGCTAGAGGTCTCTGAGGAACTCTGAATCCATGGGACTTCCAAATCTACAGTGCAGGCTATAGATGTAGGCATAGCCATTGTTTCAAAAACATGTAATTCCTATTCTAATTAACAAAGCTTAATTCTGTATAAAAAAGATTGAGTCACAAACCATGTGGGGCCCAGGAAAAGAGAATCCAATTCATTCTCCCCATGAGTCATCAGAAACTATTCTGGATGTGGGAAGAGCATATCGAGAAGCCAGTTTGCCCTTCTGGTAAGCTGCACAAACCATTTGGGGTCCAGGAAGAGATAACAGTTTGCTCTACCCATGAGCCAACCAGCACACAGGCTAAGAATCAAGAAGCACCTCTGAACCCCGGTTAATTAACTGGCTAGTTTGGAGAAAAGGCTGAGTTGATAGTAATTGAGGGAACAAAACAACTAAATGCTTGTGTTGCTTGATTAACTTCGCAGGCCTAAGGCCAGTGGTCTGAGCATCTATTAGGAAGACAACAGTATGCAATGTAGCAGTTATGGGGGATTTCGTTCTGTCTTGGTTTTGAAATCCAATATTATTTTGTTTTGTTCTATTTATTGCTTTGTTTTATTCAATGTTCTGTTTTGATTGGTTTTATTCTGTTTGGCTTTATTTGATTTTACTATGTCTGATGGAATGGAAAACTATTGTGAAGATAACAAGATATACTCTATAGCCATTGTTGATTTCCTATTATCTTGCTTCAAAGTTCTGTACCTCTTTCACTGCTCTGTTTTGATTAGCTTTACTCTGTTTTGTTTTGTTGGGTTTTATTCTCTTTAAAGTAAAAAATAAAAAAGATCACTGAACTAATAGTGGCCAAGTATCATTATATACTCTTCCAAACCATAAATGCTATAAATTTGAGCATCTCTGTATGGGAACCCAAAGCATGTTGAGGTTGAAAAGGGATTCTTAACTTGAAAAGCTTGAGAACCTCTGTGATACAATGATCTGTAGCATCCCTTGTGGCAATAATATTCTGTAACCAAATATTTTTATTTTGACAAGAAGCCCTTCCATGCCTCAACTCAAAGGCTGGTAAAGGAAAAAAGTACAGTACAAAGCAGACTTGGAGTGACCATCAACTTGCGTCATGTAGACAGAGTCCCCTCTGGTCCTGCTGTACTCTAATTAACTGCAAAATCTCCTCCAAAAGAGAGGAAAATTCCAGATGGAGGCTATTACTGTCTTAGAAGATTTCTTGAGATTCTGATTTTCTGTCCTCTGTCCCATTTTAACTGTCAAATCACTTCTGACTGGATGTTTCTAAAAGAGGCAATCTGTAGCAATTACGGTAGCCAAATGCGAAGTACAAAGTTCACTCTTAAACACCACTATAGTGTTCTGACTTGAAACAAGACATCTTTCAAAATAAGCACATGCAAATATTAGGCAATTATATCCATGTCACAAACCAGTTCTTCTGGAAAGTAATTTTTCTATCTTAATGTAGGCTTGAGTTAATCTAGGAATACAGGACTATATACTTATTTGTATAAGAAGCTAAATTTCATGACTATAAAAATAAAAAGGTATGAGTGTCTTTCTAAAAATAAAGAACTTATTGGAATTTCCTTGAAGGATGGGCAATCTCTTATCTACCTTAATGTTCTTGAATCCTAGGATTTATTTACAGTTACCATTATCAATTGAAGTGGGTTCATGAACAACAATATAGGAATCCAAGCAGCCAAACTGATAAATTTGCAATTTAATTAGCTGACCTCAAGACCACTTGTATACAGACCCCTCATTTCAGAGTCCAAACAAGTGGCACCAAACTGGAATGTTACAAAGTTCTTAAAAGAGAGTATCACAAAAGACATCCTGTTGGAAACAATTTAGGTAGAATCTCACATTAATTTTCAGTTGACACCGTATCCTGCTTCTTTTGTTGAGCAGGTTAATTTTTCTCCTGTAAGTATAGCTCATTCTGCTTTTCTCATGGGATTTATACCCTGAGTAATTTTCTATTTTCCTGGGTCAAATACAGGATACTAGTTAAATGCAGGGCTCACGATGACATCAGTTATGCCAAGCTACACACAATAAATGCTTGCTAGTGAACATCTTGAATATAAAAGGAAGTTCTGGATTTAAAGGAAGGATGTGACTGCCCTTCAACTAAAGGAAGTAAAACTGAAAGTAATCCATCAGCCTATATGTTATTGTGAATAAGAAGAAATAATGAAGAATATTTATTTGGATACATTTCTAAAAACTTAGAAAGGAGTAATCAAACAGTAGAACTGCCAAAGCGTATTATTGTAAAGTGACAAATGTCAGTTTTTCTGCAATCTTAACCAATATGTACTTGTTGGGAATTGGTTAATAAGATTACATATGGAATCAGCAAGCATCTATGGAAATAAGAAATGACAAAACATACCAAAGGAATAATCCAAGGATCCAAAGGATCATATTCTCCAATCTAAAGATGCACACAATGGTAGAACCTAGAATTCTTAAGAAGAATAGGCAGAAATATTTAGGAAGAGATCATTGGATCAAGTTGCTCAAGAAATACAGAATTGAGGCAAAAACAAAACATCTGGCTTGTTTGTTTCAAGAAAGGGAGAACTTTGATGAATTTGGGACATTTGACTGAATGGTCAGCATAGTGGCAAAAAGAAACTTCAGTTAAAGAAATTAACATCATGTGTCTAGCACTGCTCTGAACAATTTACACTGTCATCTAATTTTATCTTCTTTAATTCATCAGATAGATATGTGCAATGTGATCCCGTTTTGCAGATGAGGCTCATAAAGATTTGCCCACAGTGGCCCAAGAAGAAAGGGGCATGGTCAGGCAGGACTCAAGGATAGGACCCTGTCTCAGCAGCCTGTGGTAGACATTCAACACTACTCCACTCCTGTAAGGGATTTAGTGGGAACTGAAGCAGAAAGGGCTATCAGGAACAATGAGAGGCTACCTCACTAAACGCTAGAATGTCTTTCACTGCTCAAGGTCTGTTTTTACTAAATACACAAGAAAAGCCTGGGCATTTTCTGGAAGAAAGATGGAATGGTCCATCCCATAAAATAAGAGTCTGCTATGATCTGCAAATACTTTGCCACCCAAATGCATGTTGAATCTAATTCTTGCATGGACGGTGTAAGGAGTTGGGCTCAGTGGGAGGTGTTGGAGTCATGGAAGAGAAACTCCCATAAATGGATTCTTTTCTTACTCAAGTGAAACCTTGGATTTGCAACCTTTCTTTGTAAATTACTCAATCTCAAGTATTCTGTTATAGCAACCACACACTAAGACAAGGTCTTAGTGTCATTTTTAAAAGAAAAGAAAGAAAGCATTAGCAGCAAGGCCACTGACATTGCAACACACTGTCGGTAAGAATTTTGTAGAAATTCTGCTGCAGTGGCTGAAGTGAACAGCCTAAGGCATGATAAATGAAATATGGCAGTCTGCCAGAGAGAGACAGGAAAGAGCTGACAGTTTGGTGAACTTCAGAGAAGTCACAAAAAAGAGGGGCAGAAGAAATTTACTAGATTTTGAACAGGAACAAATCTTTTTACTCAGACAACACAAGTCCTATAAACAAACTAGTCAGTACCACAAAGCAGTGTGTTATGGGAAATACCACTTGTGAAACAGATTATAAGAAATACAAGAAAGCATGCATTGGTGATGGATACCATTTGTGCATTTTCTCATAAGTTTTTTTTTTTTTTAAAGATTGTTAGTTTGGAATGTATTTTTAACTGGAACTTGGTTAAACAAACAAGAACAGAGGGATGTCATTGCATAACATGGAAAGTACCAAACTGAATGTCCAGAAATTTACTATGATATTTTTAAACAAATAACTTGGCATGGCTAAAATTTAATTTTCTTACTAACAAATAGGGTATAATAATATTAGACTCAGAGGATTTTGTGAACATGAAATGTCATGATGTTTATGAAAACATCTTATAAACTACCAGCACTGTGCTATTCAATCATCATCATTATTATTATTATATGTTTTCAGTTCCTATTTTAACTGTGTAGTCTTCTCAGCTATAAAATAGTAGCAGAGATGAAAAGTTTACACTAGGTTATCTTTTCAAACTTTCCAACTTTCTGCTTATGTAAATACTTACTTCTTCACAATTACATAAATATTATAATAGACAAGCAAATTAAAATGTGTAAGAACATAGCAACCCCATCCCCAGTGAGTACAGAAAAAAACAAATTAAACTAACCCAGAGAGAAGCAAAGCTGCCCATGTAATCCCACACATGTAGGCCTGTCACTCAATAGAAAACACTATGAAATTTAACAGCAGTGAAGTAAAATTTTAAAAAGAAACGTCAATATGTGGGCTGAGCCTCAATCACACCATATTACTGTGTTACAAGAGCACAGGACACAGATAAACAGAGCAACACACTGGTGCCTCTTCTCCATCGAGTTGGTAAACTCATGCTGATTTTACAAGGCTTCATACAAATGTCCATACGTCCCCTGTGGAGCCCTCTCCAGACTGATCTCAGAGCACTGCGTGTGTATCATGCATTCATAGTTCATAGTTTTACATGTCTACCTCCCCAATTAGATGGCTAGATCTTTAGAAATTAGAAGAGCATCTTATTCAACTTTTTAGCCTACCAAGCACAGTGTCTGGCAAATAAAAGGTGCTCAATAATGCTGGCTTATTAATTAATTTAGTGACTCTTGGAAACACAAAGTAAACAAAGTTTCATCTGGTTCTTAAGTCCAAAGACTTCCAACACTAAATGGCAATCAGAATCTAAAATTTCTCCTAAACTATCCATGAGTTTGAAAGAGCTAAAACATAAGAAAACAGTATCACAGAAACTAAGGTATTTTCAGGTTCATGAAACTGTGCTAAACAGTCCAAGATCTGTCCCAACCTGAAAACTGGGTAGTTGATTTTTACTTATTAACTGAAGCTCTTTAGATTGTCATCTGATGTTTTTAGGGTATTTCCCACCTTTTTCAATTTATAAGGATCCAACATATATTTTTGGTAAGAGAAACTAAGGCAAATAAAATGAAAACCATAACCAAAGGCATAACTGAAAAAAGTCATGAATTAGAAAATTATACATCAAGTATTTTCACAATGTTTCAGAGAAAAAAGTAGATAGATGATAGACAGATAGAATAGATGAAATTACCCACAACTAAGTGCATTTGGGGGAGAGATTTTAATATAAACATGAATTTTAAAACTCAGCATTTGAACAGATAATAAATTGCATAGAAAATGGGAAATTAGGAATGTCTCAGATCTTTCTTATATTATTGGAATATATTATTATATGTTGGGAAGAAATTAAGCAGAAGGCACAAAATTTTGAGCAGCGAAGATTGTAACTCAAGATTTTATACCAAGTTTTTATGACTCTAAGTTGCAAGTGAGGAAAACTCATGGTAGTTTACAGAGAAATAAATGAACATATCTGCTCACAAACCTTTCAGTGAGTTTAGAGGCAGGGGCTCAGATAATGTCATTCTTCCTTTCTCTTTCTCTCCCCATCCTCACTTTTTCATTCTGTCTCTGCTTTTCTTTCTAGTGTGCCCACATCTCCCTCACTATAAGTACACTTGTATACTCTTTCCCTACCCCAGGAAACGTGGACAAAGGAACAACTCCAAACCCACTTGTTTTACCTATAATTCCATAATTCAAATGGAACACAGACTCCTTGCATCTATGAGATTTAAAATCTCATAAAAATGCTCTGGTTATATGTATTTGTACAATGTCTATTCACTGTGGACAAGGAGTTGGGCCATTGCTAATCAGGTCTGGGTCACTCGCCACTCATATAGCCAGGAGATGTACTGTGATTAATAATCCCAAAAGATCTAATGAGTTGAGAGAAAGAGGTGGTTCCTTCATAGAAAATACAGAGCTGACATCCATACGGTAAGTGCAGATGTCAACTGCAACTCTCTCCTGACTACTTGACAGATATATACACCTCTGTACATGTAATTTCAAAAGTGTCTTCATCCAATGTCTTATGCAACCCTGACTATGGGTCCATCTTATCACCCCAGGCTTTGTTCTGCAGACGTATCCCTCAAATTCTTTGCACCCCAATGTTGTGTCTAAAATACGTGCTAGGAGGGAATCCCTTTTGGAAGTCCATTAGCATCCCTTTTATTTTTTGTATTATTGCCTTAGAAACCTAGCAACTCCAAGCTCCTCAGGGTTGGTATCTCTGGCCAGTTTTCAAGAAACCCCAGTCATCTACTATCTAAATATACTTCTGCAGATAAACAATGCCAGCAATCTTGTTTGTCACATCTTTGGTTGTGGGCCAGATTCTTTATACATTTATTCCTTAACAACCAGGCTTAGCCCTCAGGTAAGGCTGCTTAATGATTCAGGCTGAGATGTTGAGGCAGAACTAATCTAGCCTTATGCGTATGCTGAATTCCATTGATTGGCTCTTTACTATGGAATGAATTACCTTCTTTACCACCAGCAAGTTCTCAGTAGGATAGTTCAGAAAAGGGCTTAAAGTGTTAGACTTCCCCCAATTCCTCCGGAGTCTCAGTCACATCCCCTGCTGTTTTCCAACTCCCAGCCTCTGCTACACTAACTTTAGCTTGGACATAGATACTGGCTTTTGCAGTTCCATGAGGTGCCTGATTATCTGATGCACAGCAGTCTTAGATTATTTTCATATCCAAATGGGAAAAAAGTATCTCCTAATGAAGTTACATATTATTTTCTTGCTCCTTTCAGAGGGACCAATTTATACCAAAGCTTTTTCTTTTCTAAAAAGACATGCAAGGAGCAGACAACATCCTGAAATTTTGATGATTCCCCTAAAGCTCTAGTCTCAGCAGGCACCTGATCTGAGTCTAAAGAAACAAGAGGTGACTGCTAAACCATATGTTTCAGAAAACATGACAAGGCTTGTCAGCTTCCCTATATTTTGTAGAAGAATCCTCACCATCCTGTGCCACATTTATACTCAACCAACTCTTCATTTTAGAGTCTGTCTAATAATGGCCATTTCTAGTACCAATTCTATAGTTTCATTCAGTTGTAAAGAACAAAACAGCAACTCAAACTATCTTAAGGAACAAAAGGGAAATTTATGGCTTAAGTGACTGGAAAAGTCAAAGAGTAAGTCTTCAAGCCCTGGATTAAGGATCTCAAACAACTCACCAGAGTTTCTCTTTCCCATTACCTACCTTTTGCCACTTCTTTTAGATATGCTTATTTTTGTCTTCTGCTTGTTTAATTTTATTTATGTTGGCCTCCTTCTCTCTTGGCATACATGAATTTAGCTCAAGCTACAGGAAAGATGGTCATTGGAAACCCAATCCTACACCCACATGATTGACACTCCACACATGAAATTTAACTCAAGGGCTATGATCAGCCCTATTTGGATTATACATCTACATTTTTGATAGGTGATTGTGGACAGAACATCACAATCAATCAGTCCAGGTATACGCCATTTTAAAATGATAATTGTTTCAAACAAAGACAGAAATATGCAAAACAACATAATCATTTGTGAAATTGGAAGAGGGATTTCTGTATTTTAAAAGTTAATACTGAGTAAGTAATATTTTACGAGTCATATTCCATCTAGGCCTGTATTTCAGTGACAAATATCAGTACAAAAATGTGAAAGGGCTGGAGAGGTAGCTCAGCGGCAGAGAATTTGCCTGCGTGAACACTGAGGTTTAATCCCCAACATTGCCCAAAAAAGAGCAAATCAAATATAATATGGTGTAGTAACACATGGGGAGTGGTATCTAATTTCCTGCTTTGAGTCACTGTTCCCTCTTAGCCATCATGTGACATGGAAAAGAAATTTATCCACTCTATGCTTCAATTGCTCCATCTCTAAAGTAGGGACCATACAAGCTTCATGGGTTTTCCTGAGGACTACATGAATTACTAATCCTAGAGTAGTGAGTACGAGAACAAACAAAGCATTTGTGTGGGTGGTTATTCTCTAAACTACAAAAGGAATGTCAGTTGGTTTTAGATCCTTTTTAATTTTTTTATATTAACAAGAATAATACCACACAAAATAAAACAGAAGTATGCCAATCAAAAAAAGGCAGTTCAAGTGATACAGGGCTTCCAAACAACATAACAGGAAATCAACAATGACTACCATAATGTCTCTTATCTTCAAAATAGCTGACCATATCTTCAAACAGGTATCAAACAAACAGAAAAGAACAGAACCAATAAAAACAAAACAATGAACATAATATAGGACTTCAAAACAATATAATAGAGCCATGAGCAACCACATGTGAGCTGAAGCCTGTCACAGTGATATCTACCTGGCTGTACAGTGGCAGGTCTTTGCTTGAAACATGGTAGAGCTACATCTAGAAACTCCAAGAAGCTGGAGAGCTTTGGTGTGCCATGTGGCATGAATTGAAAGCCTTCCCAGTGTATTGCACATACCATTCAGCCTTACTATACACTCAGAACCTGGTAGGGCCCTGCCCAGTGACCTCAAGCAGCCAAGGAGCTTCAGTGAGCCATGGGGGAGTGCTGAAGTTTCATCCAGTGTGCATCCCTCTCTGGGGAGCCTTTAAATGCCACTAGGGACTCGGGAAATACAGGAAAATTATGAAACAAAGAGAAAAATGCAATCTCAAAACTCTACCTCATCCCAAACAAGCCTAAGAGACATGGACAAAGAAGAAAGTATAAGCTATACACCTGAAATGATAGCAACTGAAGTAAAGAAGCACTCCCCATGAAGCTGTAAAGGAACTCAGATCAGAAATCAGAAACAGATTCAAGGAGACATCCAGGAAATCAAAAAGTCCATCAAAACCTGGCAAAGCCACATGAATAAATGTGAAGATAGACTTTCAGACCTAGAAGACAAGACTGCAGCTACTGAACAAGAAAGGAAAGATTTGTAAAAAATAACAAGGAATCAGGAAATGATAATTCAATAGTTGCAAGATTATTCAAAGAAAAATAATATAAGATTGATAGGTATAAATAAAAAAGAAAGTGACAACACAAATGATACCAAAAGACTATTTACAGAAATGATAGCAAAAAATTTCCCTAACATGGGAAAGGAAAATGATATACAGATACGTGAAGCATGCAGAACTCCAATTAGCCATAACCAAAATAAATCTACATCCAGACATATAATAATTAACATTCAAGAAATTCAACATAAGAACAGAATATGAAAAATTGTTAAAGAAAAGAAACAGATCACCTATAAAGGATAGCCCATCAGAATTACAGCAGATTTCTCAACACAAACAATGAAATCAAGAAAAGCATGGAGTGAAGTATTTCAGATCCTAAAGGAAAATGATTTCCAACTTAGACTGATGTACCCTGAAAAACTGTCCTTCAAAACTGATGGAAAAATAAGATACTTACATGACAAAGAACAGCTGAAGAACTTCATGATCACCAAACCAACAGTGCAAACAATACTGAAAGATATTCTAGATAGACATAAAAACAACTAGGACTCCAAGAACACTAACAGAAAAAAGCCACTAAGCTGGGCAGACAATTAAAGAGAGGGGAAAGGTAAAGAACCAACAGCAGAAAGATAACATGACAAAAAATGAGCCAATATATATCAGTTATAACCATTCATGTAAATGGCCTCAATTCACCAATTAAAAGAAATGCACTGGCAGAATGTTTCAAGAAACAACATCCAACCATATGCTGTATACAAAAAACCCAGCTAAACCAAAAGGAAACTCACAGGCTGAAAGTCAAAAGATGGAAAACAATACTTCATGCAACAGGAAAGCCCCAAAAAATCAGGAGTAGCTGTACTGTTTGCAGACAATGTGAACTTCAAACCAAGAATGATTGGAAGAGATAGGGAAGGTCACTATATACTAGTTAGGGGAAAACTTCAAGAGGAAGAAATAACAATCCTAAATATATATGCACCAAATATGGGAGCACCCAGCTATGTAAAACAAATATTAATAGAAATGAAAAATCAAGTAAGCAATAACACAATTATAAGGAGAGGCCTTAACACCCCTTTGAAACAAAGAGACAGATCAACTAAACAGAAAGCCAGCAAAGAAAAAACAGAACTAAATCAAACTTATGAAAAACTGGACTTAGTAGACATGTACAGAGTGTTCTACCCAACAATATCAGAACAGACATCTTCTCAGCTGCACATAGAACATTCTCTAAAATAGACCATACATTAGCCCATAGAACCCACTTAAGTAAATGAAAAACAATTGAAATTATCCCATGCATATTATCTGATTATAGTGCTATAAAACTGGAAATTAATGACTGAAGAAACTACAAAAACTCCATAAACACATGGAAATTAAATAATACACTCCTGAACATCAATAGATCACAGAAGAAATTAAACAACATCTACAAGTAAATGAAAATACAAATATATCTTACTGGAACCTGTGGGATGCAATGAAAGCAGTCCTCAGAGGGAATTTTATTGTGGTGAACTCCCACACCAGGAAAACAGAATGAACTCAAATAAGCAATCTGATGCTGTACCATAAACATCTAGGAAAAGAAGAGCAAGTCAAGCCCAAAGCCAAAAGAAGGGAGGAAATTAGAAAGATCAGCATGGAAAGCAACAAAATAGAGACTAAAGAACAATAAAAAGAATTAAGGAATCAAAGAGCTGGTTCCTTGAAAGAATAAATAAAATTGATAAGCCCCTAGCAATAAGGAGAAAAGGGTGAAATCACTACAGACCCTGTGGAAATACAGAAGATCATCAATACCTGCTTTCAAAATCTTTACTCTCATAGGCTTGATAATCCAGAAGAAATGGACAGATTCCTAGAAACATATGAATTACCAAAGTTGAATCAAGAAGATATAAAACTGCTAAATAACCCAATTTCAGTTAATGAAATTAAAAATGTAATTAGAACCTTCCAAAGAAAAGTCCAGGTCCTGCTGGATTCACAGCTGAATTCTACAAGAAATTCAAGGGTAAAGATGGTAGATAGATAAGAGCAGAATAATGAGGGTCCCTGAGACAGACAACTCAGATACCAAAATAAAACATTGTGGGGAGTCCCAGACACAAGGAGATGAATCCTCTTGAACCAGGAAGAAACTAAAGCAAAAAGAACCAGTCAAACATGCGTTCCCAGAGCTACTATTGAGGCAGCTAAAATTCTGTGCTCTCACACGCCCAAATCTCCACTGCTTTGACTCACTGGAACCACAGTCACACTGAAGTGCAGTCACACTAAGGTCGGAGGTCAGTGAGCCCAATGGAGAACGGAGCTGGCAAGGGACCTGCATTGACCTGCGGTGAGTGCAGGGCATAAATCTCTTCTACAGGAAAGGGGCACCAACAGGATGACATTTTGGAATCAGGCAGGACTGGCAAGAACAAGGAACAGCAGTGACTTCAGTCAGTTGTTCCCTTCCCAGATGGGATTGGTGGAGTATGCTTGGCTTGGGTCACACCACTGGCTGAGACCCAATAAGTTGTCCCAAACCAATTTCATATGCATGGCGCACATTAACGTAGTGAAAGCCTCAGCAGGTTGACTGACCCGGAGGGGAGGAGCCATCATATGCTGCCCCTGTTTGCACCTCAATAACACCCTGGAGTAGGAAGGATTACCTAGCCAGCGTGCTTCAGAAGAACCATAACAAACAATGAAAGGGACTGGCACATTCTCTATATGCCTGTGTGGAAGAAATAAAAAACATGAGAAGAGGAAGCAACAAGAAAAAGTCCCCAGCCGCCAACCCTGAGAACATTGATCCAGGAGAGGTAAATACAAAAGAGATTGAGGAGAGCAAACATGCAGTATCAGACATGGTATCAGTGGACATAAAGTGATATCTTTGGGGCCTCATAGACGAGTTCAAAAGTGAAATATTTAACCAAGTAAAGCAACATATAAGTACATTAATAAAAAGAAATGCTAAGCACCTCTCAAGAAGACCCAGATGGAAGAATGAAGGAGCACAAAAAAAGAGAGAAATGTTTGAGGAAGAATGTAAAGAAAACATAGAATACGTGAAGCAAGTTCAAAGAGATTACCAGGAAATTAAAAACTCCATTGAAAGCTGGCAAAACTGCTTGAAAGAAACTAAGGATAGATTATCCAAACTGGAAGAGAGATTTGCAATGTGTGATCATGAAAGGAAAAATTTCTTAAAAAGAACAAGGAAACAGGCAGCAACAATACAAAAGGCTAGAAAATGACAAGAGGATCTATAATTTAAGAATAAAAGATGTGAATGAAGAAGCAAGGGTACTGGTAAGCGGAGGCAAGGTGGCAGACTTCAGCCCTTCCAGGGGAGAACCAGCAGTGTCTCCTGAGATCCACGCCATGTTAGAACTGAGGATGCTGTGAAAACAAATGACCATTCTGCCTTCCTGCTTAGCAAGAGTGAACCTACTGCTACATGGCCTAGAGTCAAATATCCCACTTCCCCTATCCTCCTTCTCCTCCTCCTCCCCGCCCTTTAGCAAGTGGGATCCAGAAATCTGAGCAACTCCTGGGAGGTTGACCATAGCTAATAAGGGGGACTTCCTTCTACCATTTCTTTGAAGGCAAATATTTTTATTACTGTTTTGCTCTTTTCTGATTAATGGTACTGCTCTATTCAATATTCTGTTTTGATAAGTTCTATAGTGTTCTATATTTCATCTCATTTTGATATACGGGATTGAAAGAACAACTATTATAAAGATAACAAAGTATACCGTGATACCTATTACTGTTATCCCGGTAACCTGCTGTGAAGTTCTGTACCAATTTCACTGTACGATCTTAGTTGGCTTTATTCTGACTTGTTCTGTTGTATACTTTCAAAATAAAAATTAAAAAAAAAAGAAGGAAGGGTACAAACAAAGGAACTACAAAAGCTATTCACAGAAATAATTAAGGAAAACTTCCCAAGCATAGGAAAAGGAAATGATATTCAGATGTATGAGGCATACAGAACTCCAGCCACCTACAACCAAAACAGAGATGCATAGGCATATAACAATCAAGATCCCAGAAATTCAATTTAAGAACAGAATATTGAAAGCCCTCAGAGAAAAGAAACAGATCTTGACACAGACCATCAAATCAAGAAGAGCTTGGAGTGAAGTATTCCAAGCCCTGAAAGAAAATAACCTCCAGCCCATATTGATGCACCCTGAAAAACTATCTCTAGAAATTAATAGAGAAACAAGATGCTTCCAAGACAAAGACGAACTGGGGGAATTTATGACCACCAATCCAACTCTACAGAAAATACTGCAGGACATTCTAGAGAGGGAGAAAAGTACCAGAATTCCAGGAACAGTGGCAGAGAGGCCTCAATGAATGGAGCAGAAAATGGAATGAAGAAGAAAAGCAGACAACTAATGACAGAAAAAGAGTACAACAGAAATGAGGTAGAGAAGGTTGGCTATAATCTCTTACATAGATGGCCTTGATACACTAAAAAAAAAGAAAGAAAAACAAGGAGAAACACAGGCAGAATAGATCAGGAGGTAGGGTCCACCAAGATGCTCTTTATAGAAAATATAATTAACTTGAAAAAGGGTTTAGGAACCAAAAATCAAATACGAGAAAACAATGCTCTATGTGACAGGGAACTAGAGATTAATAGAGGCAACTTGGCCAGTATTTGTAGATAGGCTGAAAAGACAGGCTTTAATAGGTAAAGCAATACAACTAGAGATCAAGTCCAGGAATAGCAGGTTGATAAAATAGCAGGTTGCCCCCAATCTAAAAACTGAGGGTATTAGTGAGATCCCAAAATGCACAGTGTACCCTGGAAGAGTGAAAGAGGAGGAATCATCTTTAAAAAGACAGCAGAAGAAATAGCGTATGAGGATTTAAAACCCATATTACTTGCGCCACTCTGCTTAGATAGATTTTATTCTGTCCCAGTTTGTCTACTTGCACTAGATCTGAGGGCACAGATAGCTATCCCCAAAATAACAGGATGTATTACAATAATCATCTTTAATTTTCTGTTAACTTAATCTGGAGCCCCGTATAACATATACTGTTTTATCATGACTGATCTTAGTTAAATATGGTTTGTTTGGTTGTTGTTTGGTATCAACAGATTTTATTCAAAACTATTATGATTGATAGTATCAAGTCTGAGAGTATAGGCAACTACACTGAAGATGACAAGATTCACTACGATACCCATTCTGGTTTGATTATTACCTGTTTTTGAAGTTTTATACTATCTACAAAGTTTTGTTTATATTAATACTGTTATGTACTGCTATATTCAATTATACTATGTCTGATGATATAGACAATTCTATTGAAGATAACAAGAGACAACACAGTAATCATTGTAGAATTCCTTGTACAGTGGTTTTATATGTCTTTTTGTTTCATTTGTTTATAAGAATATGTTTTGTTTTGTTTGCTTTGTTTTGTTTCCCCCTCTAATATAGAAAGAATAGAAATATATGTTAAGACTTATGCATGTGTAGAGAACTGATCTTACAATGCATGATGAAATGAACAAAAACTTTGAAGAAAAAGAGACACTATAGTAACCAGTGTTGTTCCCATAGTGTCATGATGTGAAATCCAGCAATACTATTATTCTTTGTTCAGAGTGATTTTAGCCTGCTATGGTTTATTCAATCTAAACATAGGTGAAGATGTGGATAACTGCATGTATGTTTAAGTGTATAGGATTGAAAACCGTATTACTAAAGTTTTTCTTGGATAGTTGAACAGAACTGTTTGCAGTCTTGCTGTTTGAATCCCCACTTTGTATGTTTCACTTTTGTATCTTGAATAACTATTTGTAAGAAGACAATATGTAATCATCAACTAGTGATTTCTTACTGTTTATTTTTTCTTTGAAAGTATGTATTATTTCTGTTTTCTGTTTTGTTTAGTCTTTTTTTAAATAAAACTTTTTAAAAAAGAAATTCAAGCAAGACAATGCCAACACTCCTCAGACTCTTCAGTGAAATTTAATGAGAAGCAGTTCTCCCTAACTCATTCCTGGAAGCAAGTATTACCCTAATACCAAAACCAGACAAAGACCTAACCAAAAAAGAGAATTACAGGCCAATCTCCCTAATGAACAAAGATGCAAAAATCCTCAGTAAAATACTGAAAATTCAGAATTCAGCAAGTCATCCAAGAAGATCATATACCACAACCAAGTGGGATTCATCCCAGGAATGCAGGGATGGTTCAACATATGCAAATCAACAAGCATAGCACATCATATCAATAAAGCCAAAGATAATCACATGATCATTTCAATAGATAAAACTCCAACACTTATTCATGATAAGAACCCTATGGAAAATTAAAATAGTCTCTACCTCAATATAAATGTCATCTATGACAAACCAAGAGCCAGCATCGTATTAAATGGTCAAAAACTGAAAGCTTTCACTTCAAAATCAGGAACAAGAGAAGGCTGTTCACTATCACCACTCCTATTCACCCTAGTGCTGGAAATACTAGCCAGAGCAATTAGACAAGAGAGAGAAATAAAAGGAATAAAGATAAGAAAGAAAGAAGTTAAACTCTCATTTACAGATGACATGATACTCTATACAGATGACACCAAAACTCCATAGAAAGACTTCTAGATGTAATAACCAAATTCAGTAATGTAGCTGGATATAAAGTTAACACTCAAAAATCAAAAGCACTCCTTTCCACAAACAAACTCACTGAGAGAAATATAAGAGAAACCACACCCTTCACAGTAGCATCCCCCCCCCAAAATGAAATATTTAGGAATCAATCTAACAATAGAAGTAAAAGATCTATTCAGTGAAAATTACAGTACTCTGAAAAAAGAAACCAATTAGGATCTCAAAAAATAAAGATATTCTTTGTTCATGGATAGAAAGAACAAACATTTTGAAAATGGCCATTCTCCCAAAATTGTTATACAGGTTTAATACAATTTCAATCAAAATACCATTAACATATCTCATAGATATGGAGAAATCATTCTTAAAATTCATCTGGAACCTGAAGAGACCTAGAATAGCAAAGACAATTCTGAGCAACAAAGGCAAGGAAGAGAGGCATCACAATCCCTGACTTGAAGTTATACTACAAAGCTACTGTGATAAAATCAGCATGGCACTGAATAAAGAGACCTGAAGATCAGTAGAACAGATTAGAAGATACGGCTACAACTACAAACACACTGAGGCACCTTATCACTGAGAAAGAGGGTAAACATTTTCAGTGGGCAAAAGATAGCCTCTTTAATAAGTGGTGATAGAAAAACTAACTTTCTATATGCCAAAAACTCAAACTAGACCCACGCCTATCACCATGTATTAAACTAAAGTCAAAATGGATCAAAGATCTAAATATTAGAACAGAAACACTAAATCTGCTGGAAGACAAAGTAGATAGAAATCTTGAAGACATAGGGCTTGGCAGAGAATTCATTAAAAAAAATCAAATTGCATGGGAAATACTTCCCAAAATCAACAACTGGGATCTTATCTTATTAAAAAGTTTTTACATGTCAAAAGAAATCTCCAACAGAGTGAAAAGAAAACCCACAAATTGGGGAAAACTGTTAGTCAACTTTCCCTCAGACAAAGGGCTTCTATCTAGAGCATATGAAGAATTTAAAAAATCAAGCCCCCCAAATTTAAAGACCCAGTTCAAAACTGGGCATCTGAGATGAATACACACTTCTCAGATAAAGAAATACAATGGCAAACAAATACAAGAAAATATGTTCAGCATTATTGGTCACTAGAGAAATGCAAAGTAAAACAACACTGAGATTCCATCTCAGTCCGAAAGAATAGCCAGGATCAAGAACCACCAACAACAACAAATGCTGGAGAGGCTGTGAATAAAAAGGACCTCTCCTGAACTGTTGGTGGGAGTGTAGACTGTACAACTACTCTGGAAATCAGTGTGGAGGTTCCTCACAAAGCTGGGATTGGAAGCCCCATTTGATCCAGCTATTCTGCTTCTGGGCATAGTCCACAGTGATTTATGTGCACCCATGTTTATAGCAGCACAGTTTGGAACAGTCAAATCTTAGAAATAGCCCAAATGCCCATCATCTGGTGAATAGATAAAGAATATGTAGTTTTATATACATTAGAGTAATACTGTTCTGTAAAACTTAAAACATTTCTAGGTAAATGGATGCACCTTGAGACTTTATTTCTCTTAAGAGAAATAAATCAGACACACATGTAAATACCACCTTGTTTCTCTGGTGTGATGTGAGAAAGTGAAAGTGTAAATAAGGACCAAAATGTATAATAGTTATTGTGAAATAGGAAAAAAAATGTTCATATCTGGGGGGTAATAGGAGAGCAGGAGAAGGAGAAAGAAAAGGAGCAAAAAATGAAAAAAGAAAAAAATGGAAACGAAGTTTTTGTAAATGGGGAGGGCAGGAGAGATGGAAGGGAGGGTAGGGGAATAAGAATAAAAGCAACAAAGTATATCATGTATAAATCTAAAATTACCAATAAAATCTGGTTAGAGAAAAAAAATTCTTTTGGTTACGCCGTCTCTGCCTTCCTTTCTAGTCCTTTCTTTTTGGAACACCTTTGTCCTCTTTATGATCTAGGCCAACACCTTCACATCCTTCAGCACTCAACTCGTGAGTTTCAGTCACATAACAGCATTTTGTTCAGTTTCTCTTTATGCCAGGACTTTGAAGGTCGACAGTGAACAAGACAGACTGTATTTTCAAGGTCACACTCAAGTCAGGCCATTTGAGCAGAATTTAACACAGGGTTAGTTTAAGAAGCTTGGGGAGGGTCTAAAGAAACCTGGGGAGGGTCACCTTTACCTCCACTAGACTGGAAGGGCAAGGGAGAAAGCAGTTAGTGGAGCCTGTAGAGAGGTCACTTGGTGAACTCCCTCATGGACACCAGAGAAATAACCACCCCAAACTCATTCTCCACTCTTGCCTATTCCTGATGGTGCCTTGCTATAGTAAAGCCAACCTGAAGCCAGATGCAAGGGCCACCAGTGTACAGGGACAGTGAACAGGGTGGAGCAAGGCAGAGCATGGACCCTGAAGACGCAGACAGAAAGTGTCAGTACAAACCCTGCACTCACAACGCATGCATGCTTGTGGGGAAAGACCAAGCAACAGCTCACTCTTAGTGAACCCTAAGTGCAGGCCAGGCACATTGTAAGCACTTTATATATATAATGGCCTGCTTTGTCCAAATAGCTAATGGGCCTTAATTTATAGGTGAGGAAAGGAAGCACCAAGAGATTAGAGACCTTACAGAAGGTCACAGAAGTATATAGAGAGCTGGTTTGACTTCCCAGCTAATACTTCTATCTCCTATGCCAGCATTCTTTATAAACTAGACATTTTTCAACCATGGTGTGAATGGACACAGAAAACTTATCTGGGTAAGATGATAGAAAGCAACAATGTTGCAGAGGTCTGAGTGAGTGAGGAGCAGAGTTAAACTGGAGATGACTTTTAAGCTGAGGTTTAGATGGTAAGAATGAGACAGCCAGGCAAACAGTAGCTCTGGGCTAGAGAAGAGAGAGAAAAGACACAAAGGCACTAAGGCAAATCCCACAAGTCTCAGGATAGCAAATCGGCCTCCCTGGCAGGGGCTAGTGGGCAAGAAGCATGTTGTGAAATTAAGCTGGCAAGGTGGGTAAGAGCCATGGAATGAAAACAACTAGATGGTTTAAGAATGGAAATGACGTGGTGAGATTTGCATATTCAAAAGATTATTAAGGAGAATGGGTAGAGACAAATCAGAATCTGGGAGCAGATGGGGAGACCAAGATGATGATGCCTTTGAACCATGTTGGCAATAGAAAATGAAAGAATTGAGTACATTCTGGATATATTATCGGGAAGAATTCTTAGGTATTCGTGACATATTGAATGGAAGAAAATGAAGCAATTTCCTGACTTAAAAAGACTTGGAAAATAATAGGTGGAGTGTTGGGATAGAGAACATGTTTCACCCATACTCCTGTTCATTCCAAGTTCTCTATTAGTCATCCAAGTGGAAATGTCAAGACAATTGGGCCTATTCTAAAGTAGAGTACTCAACAGCAGCTTCTAGGCAAAAGGTAAAAATCTGAGTGTCATGATGTACCCACAATAATATTAGTTTATTTTACAAATTGATTTTATCAGTGTTGTTGCTAAGCATCTCCATTTTTCAGGAAAGGGATGAAATGTTCCAAAAACATTATATTATACATATAAACAATGGAGCTGTGCAATATATATAAACGTAAAGCCAAGAAGCAAGGTGAAGTTATCTAGGGAGCAAGCATAAACAGAGAAGAGAGCAGAAGTCAAAGAATGACTTCTAGAATTGATGGGTCTGAGTCATGTAGCAGGCGAGCATGCGTCAAGAGCAGTGACTCTTCCTTTAAGGGGCTGGATGGTGACTCCTGGCTTCCTCGGAGTGACAGAGAACTAGTTAGAATCACTTCCTGATGTTTATCCTTAAGAAGTATGTGGGGGTGTATTTGATTTATTTTCTGTCTTGAGGTCTGGCCCACAGCAGAGCTGTCTGTCTACCCCACAGTTGTGAGGTCTCTGGTCTTCTGCACTGACTGCTTCAAGGGCCTAGCCCTGTCTGACTGCCTATAATATTTCTAACTAATTCAATTGCCTATAATAATTCCCTCTATGAAGAAGTAACCCAATCTGCCGTGAGGGAGTAATGGCCAAGGACTGATCTGGCTTCTTCAGGCTGAAGGGGATGATAGTTGTTGATCTAGCAGTCAGAGATATGCTGTAGAAGGTCTACCTAAAGGCCTTCAATAAACATCATTTTTTTGGTTTTTGTTCTTTGTTTGTTTGTTTTTGGTACCTGGGATCAAACTCGTGACATCGCACTTGCAAGGCAGGTGCTTATGCCGCTGAGCTAAATCCCAGGCCCCACATCATGCACTTTTGTCTTGGGGGGGTGTACGAGTTTAAGTTTGTGCATTCCATTTTGGCTCTAGGGGGTAGGTAGGCCATGTACACTTGTAGAGAAATATCAA
Organism: Cavia porcellus; assembly: GCF_034190915.1. NCBI lineage: Eukaryota > Metazoa > Chordata > Mammalia > Rodentia > Caviidae > Cavia > Cavia porcellus. Next base: position 218,866,987 of record NW_026947484.1, read on the forward strand.
ATGGCTCTTTTTCAACATGGAAAGGTCAAACATCTTCCAGTGCTTAAGAATGCACTGCAAAAGAGTAAGGGGCTTTGGCACTAGACTGCCCATGTCTCCTCCAATGATCCCAGTGGAACCCTCCAAATGATATAGGAAAACGAAACTCCCAACCTACTAGATGTCTGGAATGAGTCCGTGTTCTCTAAAATCAAAGAATGAATTTTAGGAACAATGGAGGTTAAGAGCAAAATATATTTATTGAAAGAAAGAAAGCTTCTGTCTGGGAGAGAGACAGAAGGGGTCCCAACAGGAAAAATCACAGCTGGTTATGAGTGCCTGCTTGCTGTGTGACTCACTTCCCCATGTGGCTCTGATTTAATCAATTTTACTTGTGCAATTAATCTTATTGGTTGACTGTAGTTCTTTCCCATGGATAGAATTCTGGCCTGGCTGAAAAGATAAGAAGTATGAAATATAAATGACCTTTATTTTAAGAATGCGGTGGGGGGGGGGAGATCCCCCGGCCCATCGGTGTCCAGCATTCTCTCTGGGGTCTGGCAATCTCTCCATCGGACATGTGGAGTGGGGACATACACTTGGGATGGAGCCTAAGGGGCATTAGTGATGCGCAGGTAGCCCATTGGTATTCATTTCGCCCAACAGGTAAATTCCTAGGGACGGGGAAGATAGAGCCCTTGGTTCCACTTCCAAGGCTTTTCACCAGCTACCATGTCCCAAATGGGCCAAAATCCTTTCACCCACCTCATGTCCACCTTGCAAGGTCCCATGTTTTCCCCATCTTAGACCTGCTTCACTTTGTGGTTTTACTCTATAAAAGTCCTAGAAAAGACAAAGGCTTTGGCAACCCATTTGGGACCCCTCCTGTCTCTCTCTCAGATTTCTTTCTCTCAATAAATATATTCTGCTCTTTAAAAAAATAGAATTTACCTGTCTGATGGCGAATGGGGAGACATCAATGGAGACTAAGAAGAAGCATCTGGTATGACAGGAAGAGACTGGTATCAGAATCCAAGAGAAAAAGTTGTATTTGTACAAAAAGGAAGACAACTGTACTGAATTCTACAAAGCAGCTGAGTGACAATAGAGAGAGAAATGACCATTCAGGGTAGCAACATGGGGTTTATTGGTTGCCATGCTAACTAAGGGAAAAGACAGCATACATTCCCAGGCTACTGGAGCAGCACTCTGAGGCTGGGAATAAGAACACAAGAGTAGCAGTGGATGTGGGAATACCCTTTTGCAATACACAGAGATCTGTCAGGACTGGATGTCAAATTCCAGCAACCACAAACCTTGAGCTGGAGGGCTTCTACCATGCAGAATCAGGGATGCAAAAGTGCTATGTTCCGTGACAGCTTGGCTCTGGCTCGATCCTTCCAGCTTCACATTTGTTAAGGAAAAAGTAACCATTCCCTGACACAATAAGAAGGTTGAAGCCTAGTCCTTGCAACTGAACACTCAGGCAACCAACTGTGTGAGGTATTATGGGGTTGTGCAGGTAGCCAACCCCTTCCCTAGAAAACCAGGTTGCATTAGAAATGTCAACCTTTGTCTTCCTTTCATAGGTGATCTTAATAACAAAAGCCTCACAGCAGCGGTGAAAATCAAAGGAAAGAATAATTTTTTTAAAAAGTGGCTTTTTCTTGTAGCTCACTGTCAAGTAGAGAAGACAAAGAAACACTCACAAGAAAACAGAGGCAAAGAAGTGTTCTTTTAACGTAAGAACTCCCAGAGAGTGTTAGTGTGCTGCTGTAAACAAGCCAGTAGAAAGTGAGCATTTAAAAAGTGAGGTCCTTCCATAGCCTAGAGATACTTCTTTCACTGTATTAAGAGGAAGAGAACACAGCTGATACATGTATAGATTTGGGGAGCAGGGGGGTTTAATGATGCTATTGTTCCTCAGCAAAGGTGAGTCCAGAGATCTCCTGGTCAAAGAGACATCAGGGCTCCTCAAACTAATAGGTTTCACAAGAACCTTGTTGTTACTATATCCTTCCCCTGATCACTCCATGTTTCAATTTGCTCTTTTCTGTGTCCCTTTCTAGACTATTACTGCTTGTGAACAGGGATCGTATCTGTTGTAACCTAGATCTAACCAATGCGCCCCCTTCCTGTTCTGTATGTGCCGTTTCAATAGAGATTAAAATTCCATCTCCAGTAAAGACTTAAGTTTCAGCTCCTTGTAAATCCTCCTTCCCCTTCCCATTCTTAGGTTAGGTCTCCATTTCCCATAAAAGCTTTAAGTTTCAGTTTCTTGTAGTCCCCCCCCCCGCCCCCTTCAGCCTATCTGCAATACAATGTGCTGTCCTTAAGAAACGTTTAACTACAAGCAAGTTATCAAACTGGGTCAAAGTTCACAACATTCCTGTTGTTTTTGGCTTTAAAACCCAACCTTTTTAGTCTCCAAATTGGCTCCCGGAGATTGCATTGCCAGGCCTGGCCTAAAATAAAGCTTTTGCTCCCCAAATTTTAATTTCTTGCTTCCTTGGGTTTTATTCCGGGGTCTGAGCTATCACATTTGGGGGCTTGCCCGGGAAGGGAGCAGACTCATTTCTGAACATTTGCCATTGTCTTGATTTGGAGCCCTGTATTACTCTCACCATCTTGTTTTTGACTGATGTCCCCCTACTCTGTTTTGCTTGATAGTACCAGGTTCGAAAGTTTAGGCAACAGCTGTGAAGATAGTGAGAATCATTATGACACCCATTCTCATTGACTATTATCTACTTTTGAAGACCTATAATGTCTCCAATGTTTTGGTTTTGTCGGTTTTGTTCTTTACTGTTTTGTTCAGTTTTATTGTAACTGATGATATAGGCAATTCTATTGGAGATAGCGGGAGGCATTATGGTAACCATTGTTGATCACCTTGTATTATGCTTTTACATTATCTATTATGTCCACCCTTTTGATTTGATTGACTCTGTTCTGTTGGGTCACATTTGGTTCTACTCCCTTCCAAGAGAGTGGTGGGAACTGTGGGAGCAACAGGACCCAAAGTGTGTGGTTGTCGTTGTACAAAAGAGAGGAAGGGAAAGTGCTCTAAACGATATAACTGCATGTATATTTAAGTGTATAAGATAGAAAATGATATCACTGAGTTTTGTTGGATCATTGAACAGAGCTGTTTGTGGTCTCGCTGTTGGAATGTCCACTTTACAAGCTTTGGTTTTGTGACTTGAACAATTGTTTCTAGGATGACAGTGTATAATCCATTGACTAGTGATTTCCTACTGTTTATTTTTTTCTGTAAATCTGTATAACTTGTACCCTCTCTCTGCTTTTTTTTTAATCTCCTTAAATAAAATTAAAAAAAAAAAGTAAGTAGAGGGTTTGTTTGGGCCACGGTCAGTTTGTACTCTTGGGGAGGAGATGCCCTCAATTTAGGAAGCAGGACCACCCGAGGACAGAGTCAGTTGGTTTTTTGGGACAAATCTTACCCGTTTGTATAGTTTTGGGGATGAACTTCATCCATTTGTGACTCTGCCCTGGGTGGGGAACCACTCTGTTGGTTAATTTGTTAATGCCTCAAAAATTTGACCAATTTTTGAGCAAAGGCCATTTTGCTGCAGCTTGTCTTGTGTTGTATGTCTATTTGTGTGTCCATTTGGTCTAATTGTTCTCCTTTTGGTTACCCCAAATCTAACAGAACATTCTTTCCTAGGAACCCTTCTAAGAGCCCAAAACAGACAAAAGTATTTAGATATTTATGTTCAGTGTTTTTGTACTTTAGAATTGTCTGCCTGTTTGAATTTGTTACTAAGTTAGGGGCTCACTGCCCATTTCTGTTGCAGGATCTATATGGCTCATTAAACTCAAGGTTCATAATAAAAAAAAAAATTATTTCCTTTAGCTCACCAAACTGTGCATGAAGCAAACTTTGTTTGTGTCTTTAATGTTGTGGAGCCTTGTTTAATTTTTTAGTCCTCAATTGATTACTTGTAATCTCGGCATGCCTTTAAAAAAAAAAAGAGAGAGAGAGAATTTTTCTTTCTGGTTAAAATGTAAACATATGTGCACATATATATGTATATTTATGGTTTTTAAGAATCATATCAACTTTCCCAAGTAAAAAGCAGGTCATACTGTAATTGAGCCAGTTAAAAGGTTACAGTTTTTTTTTAATACAACATTTTAATGTGGTAAAAAGACATAAAATAATTAAATATGTTTTAGACTACTAAAAGGTCACTTCAAGGATTTTGTTAAAGGTTTTTATGTTGTCTAAAAAGCAAGAGAAAAAGGTAATTGACTAATAATAAGTAAAAAAAAAAAGGCCAATCTAGATTTAAAAGAAATAACTATTATGCCTAATGTGATTATAGAGATTATAGGTGATTATAGAGATAAGATACAAGTTCTCACATGTGCTATGAACATCTGGGATATTATGTGGCACAATTTTGTGAAAAAGCCTATGAAAAAGCCCTTTTTGTTAAGTATGTAATTTCAGTAAAATGATGGCCTGCCACACGACACCCTGGGACAAAAAGCAGTGTGCCATCCAGATGAAACCTGCTCTCTGATCTGGAATGCTAGAACCATGTTTTCCTTTTGTCCCTCTTCAATTGGACAACCAGAGGTAAGGAGGTTTCCCAAGTATCGCCAGTTGTTCTCTTTGCAACTCAGTTGGCCCCACATGTTAGACAAAAATTGCAAAGGTTTGCGAGATTTGAGAAAATGCCCCTCAGCCAGTTAATAGAGATAGCACAAAAGGTTTTTGAAAACAGGGAGAATTTACAAGAAGCTACCAAGAAGAAGATAACCAAGGTGTTAAAATTGCTCTATGAGAGAAAAACCAAAAAAAAAAAAAAAAAAAGTACGGGAGTTTCTGGGGGCAGTTGATACTATAGACTATGGATTCTAAATTTTACTGAAACAGCTCACCCCCTATATGACTCCCTTAAGGGAGAAACTCACTGAACTGGACTGATGAATGTGAATGGGCCTTCCAGCAGTTCAAGTGGGCCTTGACAGAGGCCCCAGCCCTGGGGCTCCCTAATGTTACCAAGCCGTTCACCTCGATAAACTCAGGGGCATTGCCACAGGAGTCCTAACCCAGGACACTGGCCCTTAGAAGAGACCCATAGCCTACCTCTCCAAAAGACTTAATCCAGTGACAAAAGAATGGCCCCCCTGCATGAGAATCCTAGCTGCTGTGGCAATGTTACTTAAAGAGGCTAAAAAACTTACTTATGGACAAGAAGATTTCTGTGGTGATCTCCCACAGTTTAGAGACTCTTATCAAAACCCCTCCCGAAAAATGGCTTTCAAACACTAGAATTTCACACTATCAGACCCTGCTCCTAGACCCAGAGTCGTAGTTTTCAAGACTTCTTCAGCTTTAAACCCAGCCACCCTCATGCCTGACAACGACCCGGAGGAACAAAGGACACCTCTCCATGAGTGTGCTGACATCCTCAAACTGCAGCAGAACCTACAGGCTGATCTTACCAACCAGCCTTTGGGAAATGCCGACAACTATTTCACCAATAGAAGCAGCTTCATCCAGAATGGCAAACGAGTGGCCGGGGCAGCAGTGACCACCAAAAAGGAGGTACTCTGGGTTAAGCAGTTAGAGCCTGGCACCTCTGCCCAAAAGGCAGAGCTCATTGCTTTGACTGAGGCACTAAAACTAGCCATGGGAAAGAGGGTAAACATCTATACTGACAGTAGATATGCTTTTGCTACTGTACATGTACATGGAGCCATCTATCAGGAGCGAGGTCTCTTAACCTCGGCCAGGACTAAGATAAAAAAAATGCTCCACAGATCCTAGACTTGCTGGCAGCAGCCTGGCTGCCTCAGCGGCTTGCTGTTATTCACCCTAGGAAACAATTTGGCAGATCAGGCCGCTCGAAAAATAGCCACTACATCAGAGGGGCCAACCGAGGAGGTAACTGCTCTGATATTGGTTCCTCCCCCTTTATCAAAACCAGTCTACGTAGAGAAGGACCTGCAGTTAGCATCTCAACTTGGAGCGAAGTCCCCCACCCCAGGGGCTGATACCAGTTACCTGATAAACGAGTACTGTTACCGGAGGCACTAGGACGGGAGCTGTTACACTGGGCTCACCAAACTACCCATTTAGGGGAACTAAACTTGCTGAATTGTTCAGAACTCGGTTTTTTTTTATTTAAGGAGAAAAGAAAAAAAAAGCAGAGAAAGGGTGCAAGTTATACAGATTTACAGAAAAAAAAAAATAAACAGTAGGAAATCACTAGTTAATGGATTATATATTGTCATCTTAAAAATAATTGTTCAAGTCACAAAATTAAAGCTTGTAAAGTGGACATTCCAACAATGATACTGCAAACAGTTCTGTTCAATGATCCAATAAAACTCTGTAATATCATTTTCTATCTTATACACTTAAATATACATGCAGTTATATAGTTTAGAGCACTTTCTTTTCCTCTCTTTTGTACAATGACTATTACACATTTTGGGTTTCATTGCTCCCACGGTTCTTATTACTTTTTTGGAAGAGAGTAAAACCAAATGTGACATAACAGAACAGAATCGGTCAAGTCAAAAGGGTGGACATAATAGATAATGTAAAAACATAATACAAGGTGATCAACAATGGTTACCATAATGCCTCCCGCTATCTCTAAAAGAATTGCCTATATCATTAGTTATAATAAAATTGAACAAAACAGTAAAGAACAAAACCGACAAAACCAAAACATTGGAGACATTGTAGGTCTTCAAAAGTAGATAAAAGTCAATGAGAATGGGCGTTATAATGAATCTCATTATCTTCACAGCTGATGCCTAAACTTTCGAACCTGATACTATCCAGCAAACAGAATAGGGGAACATCAGTCAAAAACAAGATGGTGAGAGTAATATAGGGCTTTAAATCGAGATAAGGGAAAGTCAAAGTGGGTTACTATAATATATCCTGCTATTTTTTTCCTTTAATTAAAAGGATAAAAATAAAAAAGTAAATAATGGAGTGGAGATTGAGATAAAGGAGGGCATAACAGCAAAACAACGCAGATCAAAACATAACCATTTAAGCAGAATAGTGTTTCACCACAAGATAATCCTGACCTAAAAGTAGTTACCATATTGTCTCTTTCCTTGAAATCCTTGAGTACAACTTCGTATACTGTAGCATTAAGTATATCAAAACAATGTAAAACCATTTAAGAGAATGACAGCATTACAGAGTATTTAGAATCGACTAACAGAAAATGAACAATGGTTTCTGTATAATCTCCTTGTCTTTAAAAGGTTTTTGCTTATACTATCGTACATAATAAAATCCAATAGCATACAACCTATTTAGACCATTGGAGACAGAAGAACAAAAGCTAGATGAGACTTCAAAACAAGATGATACTAAATCAGTATTACCTATTAAGATGTCATTTTCTCCAAAATAGCTGTTCCTATCATCCAATCTTCTCTGTCTCATTTCTGTTGAGCTCTTTTTCTGTCAGTAGCTGTCAGTTCGTCTTCTTCATTTTGTTCTCTGCTCCATTCGTTGTGGCCTCCCCGCCACTATTTCTGGATTCTTTGTATTTTTCTTTTTTTAGAATATCCTGCAATACTCTCTGTAGAGTTGAATTGGTGGTTGCAAATTCCCCCAGTTCCTCTTTATCCTGGAAGCACCTTGTTTTTCCATCAATTTCCAGGGACAGTTGTGCAGGATATCTCAATATTGGCTGGAGATTATTATCTTTCAAAGCTTGAATTATTTCCCCCCACGCTCTTCGTGATTTGATGGTTTGTGCAGAGAAATCTGCTGTAATTCTGATGGGTGTTCCCTTGTAAGTGGTCTGTTTCTTGTCTCTGACAGCTTTTAATATTCTGTTCTTGTATTGAATTTCTGGAATTTTTATTATTATATGCCTGGGTGTTGCTCTGTTTGGGTTGTAGGTAGCTGGGGTCCTGTATGCCTCATACATCTGAGTATCTTTACCTTTTGCTAAATTAGGAAAATTCTCCTGGATTATTTCTGTGAGTAGCTTTTGTAGTTCACTTGTTTGTGTCCCTACTTCTTCTTTTATGTTCTTAATCCTTAAGTTATGGATCCTCTTATCATCTTCTTGTCTTTGTATTATTGCTGTTTGTTTCTTTGTTATTTTTAAGAAGTTTTTCATTTCATTCTCCCATATTACAAGTCTGCCCTCCAGTTCAGATAGTCTGTCCTTAGTTTCTTTCAAGCTGTTATGCCAGTCTTCGATAGACTTCTTAGTGTCTTGGTAGTCCCTTTGAACCTGCTTCACGTATTCTATGCTTTCTCTGTTTTCTCTATCAAACAATTCTCCCCTCTTTTTCTGTTCTTCCATTCCACCATCTGTTTTTTCTTTGGTGGTGCTTAGCATTTCTCTAACTATTCTGCATACTTCTAGCTTCAGGTCATTGATAACTTCATTCCTGAATTGATCTATGAGGCTCTCTATATAGTGCTTTATGTCTATTGGTGCAGTGTCCGCTATTGCCTGTTTCTCAGAATTGGGGGCCGAGGAGCCTTTCTTGTTGCTGCCTCTTCCCATATTCTCTGTTCCTTATATATGCAAGCTTATATAGGAGACCCAACTTCTCTCCCTGTCAGCCACAGCCTGATCGAATTGCGCCCGTTAGGTGTTCCTGCCCACTGCAGCGCACCAGGGAGTTATGGACCAGGCAGCCTACGCGGGGCCCACCCCTCCCGGCCACCATCAGGCTCTGAGATCTGGGTTGGGCCGCCTACCGGGTCCGCCAGCAGCGTCACGCAGCCAGGCACTTTTCACCAATCCCGCCCGAGAGGGGGATGTGTGGCTGGAGTCGCCACCGCGTCCTGCTCGTGCATGACTGCCCAGGCCCAGAAAGTCCTCTGCTGGAGTCAAACTGTGGTAGAGTGTCAGTTTCTCTCACTCACCTCACCACAAGTCAGTGCACGCCTCCCTGCCCGTCCTGTTTTCGACTCCATTCGCAGATTGCCATTCTCAGAGCTTCCGTGCGTCTCTCTCCTTGCCGAGCCGCTGTAGAGGCAGTCGCCATGCGGCGGGGAACCCAAATCGCGGCTTCCAATGGCATGGGGTCCAGCCTCCACACTGAGGCTTTTCTGTTCCTGTTTTAGCACCAGGACTGCATTCCAAGTTGGTTTCTCTCAGCCCAGTTCGTTCCTGAGTCAGCAGAGCATATCTCCACCTGCTTATGTCTCCTTACTCCGCACCCTTCCTGACTTCTGAACTGAGCCTTTCAGAGAGCCTCCGTAGTATCTGTTATCTGTCCGCCATGTTCTCCCGGATGTCCCAGAACTCGGTTTTTTATTCCAAAACTCTGCAAACTGACCGCCTCTTTGAGCTCCAGATGCCCCCAGTGCTTGTTAGTCAACTCAGCCAAGAGCTCTATGCTGGAGACCACCCGACATCAAGGAATTGTTCCAGGAGAACATTGGGAAGTAGACTTCACGGACATGGTAAAGCCTGGTTTACAGGGGCACCGCTATCTCTTGGTATTAGTAGACACCTGCACTGGCTGAGTAGAGGCTTTCCCTACTAAATCCAAGTCAGCCTTAGTGGTAGTAAAAAAGCTATTGCATGAGATCATACCTCGATTTGGCCTCCCACTATCAATGGGGTCCAATAATGGCCTGGGTTTCATAGCCCAAGTCACCCAAAAGTTAGCCAGGCATTAAAGATTAATTGGAAAACTCCACTGTGCCTATCGGCCACAAAGCTCAGGGCAAATGAACCAAACTCTCAAGGACACTCTAGCTAAGCTGTCTTTAGAAACTGGCGATAATTGGGTGAGCCTTCTTCCCTTTGCACTGTTAAGAGCTAGATGTACCCCATATGTTTCTGGAATTTCCCTCTTTGAGGCTATGTTCAGAAGGCCCCCTCCACTGGTCCTGATACTGTCAGAGGACAAATTAGTTGAAATAACTAACCAAGATCTCATTAAGTCCCTGCAGATACTCTGGCCTGTGTTTGCCTCGATCTACCAGCTGTTTAGACAAAAACACCCGGACCTGCCTTCAGAGAAGCCACTCAAAGCACCCACGGAGCCAGAAACTTCTGTCCTGGTGCCATGTCACGATCAAGACTCCCTTGAACCCCGCTGGAAAAGATCCTTCACCGTGGGGCTCAGTAACCCCCACTGCCGTCAAGGTAGCAGGAAAAACTGCATGGATTCACCATACTCACGTAAAGCCACTTTACGGACAACAAGGAAACAGCGGACAACAAGGCACATGCTCAGTGGACTATACAGCAGACTGGTAACCCCTTGAAGTTAAAATTGACTAAACATAGTTAGATTATACCAGTCATGAACTGCTTTAGCTTGCTTGCTTTTGCTCTTTCTATCCCACTGCTGGGGATTTTAATAACATTGATGCTGACCTTGCACGGCGGCTTTGGTCCCCCTGTAAGCAAAGAACAATTGTCGAGATCTTTGTATGGGAGCCCCTGTGATTGCGGAAGAGGCTATATTACTAAAGGTAAAGACACCAACTGGGGGGGGGGATTATACATACAGTAGGAAACAAGGATCGAGATCCTTCCCACATAAATGATAAATTGTATGCATACAGTCTTTGGACAGATTGTGGGGACAAGTTAGCATTCCTTGTTGCTATACCCTCAGTTATAGGGGGTTTGACTCAAAGGTGGATGTGTATGTTAAAGCCCCACATGATACCTAACAAAGGCAGCCAGCCAGGGCCATGCCCTCAGAATTGTTCTTATTATTCAGAAATGCATTCCTCCTGCTATGACTCTGTACAAGAATGTATAGGCATAGATAGCAAAACTTACTTCACTGCTGAGCTTATGAGGACACGGGCTGGAAGTATTGGAGGTGATTGGTCCACCAATCTGACAGTAATAGGAAGTTCAAAGTATGCCCAAGCCTCATGTCTTGGCATGGTTGGTAAATCAGTGTGCTGGAGCAGGGTGGCCCCTATACATGTGTCTGATGGGGGCAGCCCGCAAGATAAGATCAGAGAACTCATGGTTGAGGAACGAGTCAAGCAGCTAATAAAAATAATGTTTCCCCAGATACATTACCACCCCTTGATGCTGCCTAAATCACGGGGAGTTGATCTGGATGCTCAAACTTCTGATATTCTAGAGGCCACTCATAAAGACTTAAATGCTTCCAACTCAAATTTGGCTGAAGACTGCTGGTTGCGCCTTGCGATCCCCACCAATGTTTCTCTGACTATGCTGGAGGAACAAGATTACTTAAATTGTCGTGCTAGTCCCCCCTTTAGAGTAAAACCAGGAGGCTTCAAGGACTCTCTCTGTCTCCAAGGAGGTTTTCATAACGATACCTCTGACATTGACCTGGGGTTCATTGCATTTACTAATTGTAAACCCAACCTTTTTAGCTACAAGGCGTGCAGTCTCCAAATTGGCTCCTGGAGATTGCAATGCCAGGCTGGCATAAAATAAAGCTTTTGCTCCCCAAATTTTAATTTCTTGCTTCCTTGGGTTTTATTCTGGGGTCTAAGCTATCACAATATCTTGCTTATAATTATAGCCACAGCATCCAGAATATTATACATACTTAACCATTATTTCTTCCACGATGGAACTATCACTAAATAGAGGGACCATGAGAAACTTTTCTTCCTCCTCTTATTTTTTGTATTATCCAAATGTCAACAATAAGCATATATTACCACCATAGTAGGATAAACAAATTAGTTTAAATCAACAGAATAAATACAAAGAAATTAAGCTGAAGCAAGAGTAAAGTGTAATAGTATTAAAGGTGTAAAAGTGATGATAAAAATTATTTTATATGTTGTGAAACGGGTAAGGCTGGAAAAATGTGAAATAAAGGAAGCAAAGAGACAAAATAAATTTGAGAAGGATTTGGAAGTTCTCATTAGAGACTTGGTTAAGGTCAGGTGTGTTGTTTCTGGTTTTCAGTATATTTTTCATTAATTGCAAGTTCATCCCTTGAACATGGTATAAACTTCTGATAGTGTAAGGAAAACTCTTTGCAGGCCTATGGGCTATATTTGTTATCTGTTACTATGTAACTTAGTGGTTTAACATAGCAATAAACATTTGTGATCTCACATAGTTTCCATGGGTCAGAATCTTGCGAGCAACTTAGTAAGATGGTTCTGGTTATTAAGGCTACCATCAAGGCCCCAGGCAGGGCTGTAGTCAGCTGAAGGCTCCACGGGGCTGGAGGGTTGCTTTCAAGATGGTGCCCTCAGATGGTGCTAATTGTTGGCAGGTACCTGAGGTCCTCTGATCTGGCTTCAGTCTTTATGGCATCGCCCCTGACTTTCTTCAGAACAAGTAATCCATGAAAGAGGACAACAGAAGCTGTATTCTCTCTTATGACTCACACTCAGAAGTCACATGCCACTCTTTCTGCAATATCGTCATGAAGTGTCAGCCTTATGAACGCAGGAAATGGTACACATGAGCTGGCTATCACATGAAGCATCAGGTAAAACTTAGAAAGTGGTTAACAGTACAATAAATCCAAATGAATGACAGAATAAGTGAATGAAACAAGATCAATGAAAAATTGATTTCAGAAGCTGAGGATAAATTTTAGGTATATAGCATGTACAAGCCCTGAGTTGATTTCCTAGCACTTCTGGCAAAAAAAAAAATTCAGTTGAATGCTTTGATATTAACAAGGCAGGAAAGAACAATGATGAAAAACAAACACCAAATGCTAATTACCTATGTCAAAGGATTGACTAGAGCTGTGTGCTCTCCTTCAATTTCTTTTTAGACAGGCGATCTATAGAAACACTTTCATAATACAATGGAGAAAAAAGACTTGCAACTCAAATGAAAAATTAACAAAACATCTACCAAGAAACAATTCAATAGTCTATCTCTATTCAGAATAGAGGTTGGTAGTGGGCTTATCCCTGAAGACATTTAAAGCTCTTTAAAAATACATAAAATATAGACTATATCACATAACAAATAATTAAAATAAGTGTTGATTTGGGGCTTCATGTAAACAGTGTAAATATTATACAAGTACTTGTCCTCTTCCCAATTTCCTGTCCCCATACCTTGAATTGAAATTTTCTTACTTAATTCTTCTTTGTTTATATTCCGGAATGTCTGATGGCTGTTCCTAAATATCAAGGATATGTGATAGAGAAGATTAAAAGGGAGAGGTAGGGTTTGGCAAAGTAAGAGAAAAATTGATGACAAACCAGTCCTATATACACTAGGGAGGTAGGGAGATTGTTTACTGCCCAAAGATTTAACCAACAAAATGGAGAATCAAATCTCTGCTGTGTTGCTCAATTAATCTTCCCTTTTTCTTATGGAGGTCACACTGGAAGCCACAATGATAAAATACCCCACTTTTCCCAGGATGGAGGAGTTTCCCTAACATGGAATTTCCAGGGCTAAGACTGAGACATTGCCAGTCAACTCATCAATGGGTCACTTGTTTTTGTTTTTGTTTTTTTTTTCTTTCTTTCTTTCTTTCTTTCCTTCTTTTGTTAAGCACATCTGAGAGCCAAATCCACCTCTGGGGTCCTTTCTCCTTCCTCCTTATAGGAGATGATCAAGTATTCTTGCCAGAATGGACAAATCAATCTTTATAAAATTAAGAAATAGAAAAGAGATGTACCTAAGAGAAACTTCTGTAAGAAAAGACCAGGATACATCTAAAGTCTAAGGGAACTATGACAAAAATTATTGGGATTTATAATAATTGAGGACAGAAGATGAAGGTAAGATGAATAGTTTGGGTACCAGTGGAATTATGATATCTTTAAAAAATAACATTGACAGTAATGGTCCTGGAGATCTAAACTATGATGCAGCTAAAATATAGTTGGCAACACATGTTTAAAAAAAATGTTCACAGAGTTGGGTTGAAAAGCAAAACACGTTGTAGGTAAAGAGAATGGAGGAATAGGCATGGGAAAATAATTTTACCATATTCTGCTCAGCAAACTTAATATCCAATCCAGCTGTAATTATTTAAGCATCCATACTATGCAAATATCTTTTAGCAAATCAGATTACAGATTGATTTGCAAATAGTAAGTGTGCTAAATAAATATAAGATCCTGTTATTTTAGAAAGGTAGAAAGAGAGAAAGAGAGAGAGAGAGAGAGAGAGAGAGAGAGAGAGAGAGAGAGAGAAATCTAGTGCATGATATTGGCAGAAATCTCCAAAAGAAATCTCATGCTTTCAAGCAGATACTATCTGTAAAGAAATATGCCATGCCCACAGCCTCCCCATAGCAAGATGGGACCTAGCAATGAAGAAATAAACATTTCTCTCTGAGTTCTTCCATGAATCACAAGACATTGTCTTGTTGCACAGTAACTAGTGAGTTTTATGGTGCGTGTTCAGAAACAGAATCCTTAGACTTATGACTGATCCATGAAGTTTTTCTGGGGGATCAGAAGTAAGTTCAATATGGCCTGGACCCAAGTGGATGACCCTTCAGCTCCATAACTTGTCACTGCCATTGTCCACAACACACCCCCTCCAACCCCTCATCCCAAGAGCTCACAAAGCACAAGGTCCTCAGGCAAACTGAAGTTGCTGTGTGTTCAGATTGGTTCTGTAGGGCACAGCAAAATCTGAAATGATTATGACCCGCTGATAATCTTTTGCAGCTAACTAAGTGATCATTGATTAAAAATAGCTTTGAACGTGTATCACACATCTATTTCAGGCCTTGTTTTATTTGGAATGCAAATCCTGCTGGAAGCCAGAGCTACATGAGCAGCAGCTGGAAATCTACTCAGACACTCCAGCCAATTCGCATCAAGCCCAGTTGGCAGAATTAACGCCATTCTGTGGTCTCAGTGAAGGAGAGAGTGTTAATTATGTCCCGCTGCCCAGTGGTTTCTGTTATGGACACATCTGGACTGAAAGGCTCATTTAAAATCCCCGATTTTGCTGCCTCCCAGAGTCTAAACCAAGTTTTTAAAAATTGATTTGTGATGAGGAGAGAGTAACGTGTGCATACTGCCTGGCCCTCAGAGCACAGGTAGATGCTAATAAAACCCTGCCCTAGTTTTAAAGGCCCTCTCACCCCTCTGGTGCTCCGATTTCCATCTGTGTTGCCTATCGGTTCCTAAAATGCAGTGTTTGGACAGGTTTCTCAGTAAATAATAAATAAAACAGACACATTCATCCCCCTACCTCAGGTCTGAGGCGTGTAGTTTCCAAGTGCCAACTACCACAGGCTGTGATATTTTCATCACTGTCAAAGAAAGATAGGCTGGGACCTTGTCTGCTTTGAACAGAAAGCTTTTCATCGAATGTCAATGTCCTCCATCCAGGGACATAGCTCTTTTTTTCCTAAAAAAACTTCTCTCCAAATGACAACTGGTTCCTATCTTGAAGGTGGGAAAAGTCTGTTCCCTGTTGGAGGCCTTGTTGGAGGTGCCATCTTTGAGAAGAGAAATAACAGATCATCGGTCAAGCCCAGGGGTGGCCATTTGAATCCTGGGCTTTACTTTTATCAAATATGCTTTCTTCTAGCTGGCTGGTTTCCTTCCTTCTTCTATTTTTATTTTTATTGTGTATATTTGAGTTTCAGTGTGCATATACAGTATATAATATGCATATATAGTGTATCATTAAACTATTAATAATTAATCAATAACTAACATTTTCCTCTCCTTAAAAATTTATCATTTTTTGTGTTGAGCATCTCTGAACTCTTCTAGTTTCTCACAAATATGTAATATGTGTTTATGAATTACAGTTATCCCGCCATGCTATGGAATATTAGAGCTTATTCCTTATAACTGTATTTTAGTGCCCATTATCCGCCCTCTCTTTATTCCCTTCCCCTTCCACCCTTCCCAGCCTGCTGTGATCACCATTCTGCTCTTCTTGCCAAAGAACTTCTTTAGCTGTCACATGTGAGTGAAAATACGTACTATTTATCTCTCTGCACCTGGTTTATTTCACTTAACATAGTGTAAACAGACCATTTTCTATTGGACTCAGACCTCAAATAATTCAGATTCTTAACTTTCCTTTGCTCCATTACAAGAACTTCCCATGAGACTACTCATTTAGAGTGGAAACAGCTCAGCAGCCCAATCTGGGGAGCCACAGAAGCACCAGGCTCACCTTAGTGTGTGAGCTGTCCCCCTTTAAAGTGATTTTGGAAACATTGGGAAGTTCTTATCCTTCCCTCACCCTCCCTCAAACTGCCTGATGACTAAGATTTATTTGAATTTGTTCCTTGATGCCAAATCTTTCATCCCTTAGAAAATGTAAATGTTCTTCATAGAGGGCTTTACTTTGCCACCTATGTTTGATGGTGTCTGTGTTTCCAAACTTTTTCTGATAGCAGGAATTCCAAACAGGAGAAGAAAAGTTGAGGTGGAGAGGAGAAGAGGCAGCTGTCCCCAGAGAAATTCAGTATGATTAAGGATACTAAAACCAAACTCTACTAAAGACCTTCTTAATAGATTTGCCTACAACTAACCTCACTTAAGTCTATTCTAATTTGTACAAATTACTTGACTGGTGGGTCAGCTTCAAAGAGATCAATCCATGATAAGAATGAGGAAAGTTAATCATCTAGGGAGGTTGAAAATGGTAGATAACAATATATGTGATGTGATCAAAAATATACAGTAAATTATTAAAATTTTTAAAAATGTATTACCACAGAAGATACACTGCAGTTGATCCTTCTCCAAATATCTCCCTTTGCTTCAAACACAGTTATCTTATCCAATCATTTTTGCCATTCTCAGAAGTAGTTTTCATTCATAAACGTCTTTTGTTGCACTGTCATGGCTAGCCTGATGTCCCGAATCAGTCTGGGGTGTTTACATTCTGTCCTAATTACTTTCCTCAGCAAGGGAACACAATATCTGCCATCCTCAGCACAGAGGAGGAGAGGTTGATTTTGGCTCACATTTTAAAAGCTTCAGTCCGTGACTTGGAAGGAATCTGGGAGAAGGAAATGTCTCATGTCACAGAATCTGAGCTGCAGAGTTAGATCAAGGGAGACACCAAGAAAACAGACCTTTCCAGGTCATGTCTACTTCCAATCTGACCCCCCCCCCTCCTATTAGCAAGTCAGCTATACCACACCTCCATAATCCAATCAGCTCTCAAAAGCCCCACCTTTGAGCTCAGGAAGCTTTGGCAGAGACAGCTAGTTATAAAGCATGACATCTCCCAGGGTCATTGTGACTTCAGCAGAGCTAGAAGTCCCACAGGGCCACAGCTGGTGAATAAAGTAGGTGAGGATAAACCATAACATTTTTCCTAGTCTGTCTTTGCGTTCGATGATACTCAGTAGCAGTACTCACTGTATTTTTTAAATCATGCCTTATAAAGACACTTGTGAAACAAGACTTCCAAATTGTTCAGAAAGTAGCCAGAACAATGGGATAATTCACAGTGAGGAGAGTATTTTGAGCATCATTTAAAGGAAATGTGTCTCTCACTATATTTTAAGCACATCATCTATAGGCCTAATTTTTAAAGAGCTTCTGGGCTGCTAGGGCTGCCCAAAAATGTCAGCTAATGTAGGACACCATGTATGGTTACCCCTGGGTTAGCATTTACACAGTCTGAATTTTTGACAATGGTACCAGAGAGGTATTTTGGCCTGAAGATGATGTTGAAAAGTTGGAGGTCCATTGCAACACTGAGGATTTGATAATTTGTTTAACTATCTCATGAGCACTCGTGGTGCTAACCATAGGAGATAAAGTCAGTGTGAATCCATTTTTCGTTTTCTTTTGTTTTTAAAGTATCGCTCATTAATTGGTCGCTGATGAAAGCACTGTTTTCTAGTTCTGACACTCTATTCTCTTGTTGGTCACTTCTCCTGTCCATACTTTAAATGGAAGTATTAATCTCCTGAATTTCTATTTGGAGTCTTTTTATGGACTCCAATTCTTTTCTACCTTGGTCTTTGTTGCTTTGCATCATTTGGTTTAGCTCTGCTAGTTTTCTATTACTGTCTTTGTAGACTTGCTGATCATTTTGTGTATGTGGCCCAATATCTGCTTACTTAGATCTTCTGTGAGCTTGCCAAATGTCTTACTGAGCTGCTTGTTACCTCCCTGATATTGTTTCAAATAATTTGAGTATGTGGCTTTTGGTTTCCTCTACTTCAATGCTCCAGGAATCAGTTTTGGGGGTTTGGGGTAGTTTTTGGGTAGCATTCAGTTGGTTTGTCTTATCATACTTCTATTTTGTGTTTGTTTTTTTAAATTTGTTTTCATGATGAAGCTCTTGGGTTGATTTTATTGGAAAGCTTTGATTGCAGTTGGAGACCTCTTTAGCTGACGCCTACTTCTCAGTGGGGTCCTTTAGGGATGGCATTTACTTGAGCTGACAGCTTGTAGCATATTTAACCTAGTACCCACTTCTCCAGGACTAGGCCACAGTATTGTTAATGACCCCAAGGCAATTCAGATACTGGCATTCCAAGAAAACCAATTAATAGCAACAACTATGTCATCTCGGCTCTGGTAATAAAGCCAGCATCAATTACAGCAAGGTCCTCTAGTTATCACCTCTGCTGCCCCATGCCAAAGAGACACAATATACAGACATTGCTTAGAGTTGGTGGATGATCTCACCCTTCCTTGCATTGACGGGAGAGGGCACTGCATATTCAGTGTGGGCTTGCTTGCCTGCATGGAGGGAGGGTCATTACATACCCCCAACACTTCTTTATTGGGCCCAGAAGAGATCTCAAAAGTGCTTTATCATAATGGTCCTCAAGCTCTATGGTACAAAAGGCTGGTTTTATGAAAGACAATTTTTCCATAAGTGGGGGGGGGTCCTGGAATGATTCAACCACATTACATTTATTGTGCACTTCACTTGTATTATTATTACATTGTAATGTATAAAGGAATAGTCATACAACTCACCCAGCACTAGCGTCAGCACCTCAGATCAGTAGGCATTGGATTCTCACTCATAAGGAGCACACAACCTAGATCCCTCCCTTGCACGTTCATAGGAGAGCAGCTGGTTCTATGAGATCCTAACACCACTGCTCATCTGACAGGAGGCAGAGCTCTGGCCCTGGGTATAGGGAGCAGCTGTAAATATAAACGAAGCTTCTGTAGCTCAACAGCCACTCATCTCCTGCTGCGTGGCCCTGACTCCTAACAGGTCATGAACCCAGACTGCACTGTGACCTAAAGGTTGGGGACTCCTGCTTTACCACACAGGCCTCCACGGATAATCAAACATAATGTGTGTACTAAAACAAATTTGCTAACTTCCCTAAGCCTGAAAATGAGGCTTATTTCAGAAAATAATTAAATAGGTTCCCTGGTGAATGACAAGTATGTGAACAGAGACAAAGGGGGACCTGAGGGTTCCCCAGCTCCATGCAACGGAGGGTACACTAGCTCAAAAATCTGTAAGTAAAGAGAACACAGGGAAGGGAGGAAGGAAAGGCCAAGCTAGAGATGAAAGGAGCAATGCCTCGTGGTGTGCCTACCACCCACAGTTTCCAGAAAGGGCCATCTGAGTGCTTCTGAAAACCAAATGATTTCTCCAACTTTAGATGTATGAAACTAACTCGTGTAGTGTCTCCCCTGAGGCGACAGGCAAAGCTCTGTGAGGAAGGCCCCATGAAGCTCAAGTCCGTGGGTAAAAGCCTGGTGCTGGTGCCTACAGATATGTCACTGCGGAGACCTCATGAGCACCATGTCCAGAGGACGGGGGTAGGTGGCTGCAATCTTCATCAACTCCGTCCCCAGCAGACCCCAAATACTTCCATCAATGCAGACTTTGCTAAAACTCCTCATGAGTGATTAACCCCTTTGCAAGCCACATGTGTGTTCTCTTATTACTGATGGCATTAGCCTCTGCTGGGCAAAAGCTGATGGGCTTGAGCTGATTCCACAGCAGGAACAGGTTACAGTTGTGCAAGCCTTCTTTTGAAAGAGCCTTTTAATTTGAAACCTTAAGTACGATTGATTGTAAATCATTACTTTCAAAATGCCCCTTATTTTTTAAAGATTGAGTGCTTTTCTTTATAAGAATTCAAAAGCATAATCTTAAAAATAGAATGACTACAAATGAAATAGATGGCTGGTGTTTCTATTTGTCTTTTTACCTCTAAACCCTGCTACGTAGTTCCTTCCCTTCCCCGCCCCCTCTCTCCTCACACTTTACCTCCCCTTCTCTTCCCTTCTCTTCTCTTGTCTTCCCACAGAGAGAAGTGAGCACAGCAGCTGAGATCACAGGGAGATGAGGGAGTTAGGTCTGCGTGGGCTAGAGACACATGCAGGCAACCCACAGACCACGCATGCAGTTAGGGAGCCAGTGAGATACTCTTCAAGGACAGCTGGGCCATAGCAGTGGGGAAAGGAAGAAAAAGCTATGTGATGAGAGACTGAGTAAATAAGTCAATAGGTTGAAGGGAATTGGAGCCAAAATTCTCATTACCAGGTAATATATTTTTAAACCTAGAAAGGGAAAACTCTAGAAACCAATATGCAACCCTCCATATCAGAGAGCTGAGTTGCATTCAAGGTATTTACATGATACCATTATATATAAATATAATGCATTTATATTTATATATACAATATATGTATATATTATGTATACATGCATGCATACACATAGATACAGAAATAGCTACAGAAGTCTATGTAAGTATATCTATATATACACATATATAAACAGATAAATATGAAAAGTATGTGTATTTCCTAGCTTTGTCCATGGTATGGATCTAAAAGCAAAGACACTCCAATAGTGACTAGCCACTGAGTACACAGATGTTAGTTTTTAAAAAGTGTTTCAGTTGTTTTTATTGTCACAGAGACACAATACCCAATACAACAACTTAAAGAAAGAGAGGTTAATTTCAACTCATGGTTTTTTGGGGATTCAGTCCATAACTGGCTGGCTCCAAGGCAGGAAGGACAGGATAGAACAAACAGGAAAATTGCTCCTTTCATGATAGTGAGGAAACAGCATGAGAAGGGAGGAGCCAGGAAAGGTTATACATCTTTCAGGCCACGCCCCCAGTGACCCTTTCCAATCAGGTTCCACCGCTTAACAGCACACTGGGCTACTAAATTCATTAGTGGGTGAGTCCCATTAATTAGCATTCAAACATATGAAGCTTTTGGAGACCCCCAGATATAGAGCATAATACCAGCTTATATTAGAAGAAACCAGAGACTCTTAGAAAAATTACTGATTTCAGGACTGCAATAGGTAATGTATCAGCTGAACTTGAAATATCATGCCAGAAAATAAGGAAATCCTCCATAAACAAAGAGGATAAATCAAAAGGACAAAGAACCCAGCTGGAAAGGCTCAAATTTGGGATAATTTAAGCACACAACCTCCCCCCCACCCCCGCCAAAATCACAGAAGTGGGTTAGTCTTTGAATAAAGTTGGAATCCATATATTCATACAGATATAGAGAGGTAAATAATTGAGGAAGAAGAACAACTCGCTCCTATAGTAGAATGCCCACTAACAAAACAGGAAAAAAATGATGGAAATAGACATTAAATGGCAACTTACATAAAAATGGTCGATTCTGTAAGAGTTATTGAGGTCAGTAGTTCAAAGTTTGATAAGGAACATGGCATTGATTGATGTCAAACATGCCCCTTGCAAAACAGTAATCAATTGCAAAGGAAAAAATGTTGAATTTAAGGCAAAGAAACCCAGACAGATTGTCATCCAAAAGAATTTAAGCTCTCAATCATATGAAAGATAGACAGAGGAGCTGCAGCAGTTTGAAAGAGTATGGAGACCTAACAGCCAAGTACAGCATACATTTTTGGAGGGAATTTGTTGGCAAAATTTGAATGAAGTCTGGGCACTGGGCAGAATTATACCAATGTTGATAACTGGATGTGGAGGATTGCTTGTTGGTTCTAAAGGAAAGTATTTTTGAGGAAAATATATACTGAAGAGTGTGGGAGTGAGGTCACTGGAAAAAAAGACTTGATTGGTTTTAATAGGGAGTGAATGGGTGACAGAAAAAACAAATTATTAGAAATTAGAGAATGTGGTTACGGTATATGGGAGTTCTTGGCATTATTCTGTAAACTTTGAAATTATTTTCAGTATAAATCAAAGAATATTATGTGGAATGTATATGCATACACATACAGATGCATACACACCTTCAGGGAAGTGCAAATTAAAACTATGACGAGATTACACAATCCAGGCACAAAAATGACTAAAGTTAAAAAGACCAAATGTTGGAAGAATGTGGGGGTTCTGTTACTGGAAATGTGACATTTACACCTGTCACTGAACAGCATTCCAGGTTCACAAAGAGCAGGCAGATAGCCTCAACTTGCTCTACCCCAGGAATAAATTTGCTGATGCTCTTCCTAGGGAAAGTTTTCAGGACTCAGCAGCAGGAAACACAGAAACAGTTTATTTAGGGGAGAAGTGTGCACTTAGAAAGAGGTTCAGGATTCGGAGAATATGCCTTAGGGTAAGGGTATTTGTGTGGGTTAGCAGTGTCCCCAGACGGTAGAGCTAGGATTCCTGCCTTCCACCAGGTTTACCCGTCCTGCAGGTTATGTTAAAATCCAAGTCATTTTACAGAGGTTTGAAGCTGAGATGTGTTTCCAGGTAAGTTTCTAGGCAATTTTAGGAGACTAGGGGTCCACTGGAGGAAGTGCAATTTGTAGGAGAAAGGCATGGGTCCAGAGCCCAGTTTGACAGCAATATTGTCTTTTTTTGGACCAGGGATTGAACTCACGACCTTGTGCTTACCAGGTAAGCACTTGAGCCATTGAACTGAATCCCCAGCCCAGGAATGTTGTCTTTAAAGCCCTTAGAATTTTAAGATAAAGGTGGGCTTTCCTGGAAGAGAGAAAGATCTAAGTAACTTCTGTGTCCTAAAACTAGTTTTTCATAAAAGTACAATTTAAATTGGGCACAGTGGTATATCCTGTGCTTAAAGGAGACTAAGGTAGAAAGACCAAAGTTCTAATCCAGCTGGGGTGGCTCAGCATCGCAGTGAAATTCTGGGGCTATAAATCAGTGTGAAGGACCTGTGTTCAATTCACAGCACTAAAAAAAAAAAGAGAGACACAATTTTAACATTATGATTTTCCTTGTCTCTTTTCTACTATCTATATTTCTTCTATCCTATTCATGACCACTTTGGGAAAAACTCTGATAGCTTCTTACAAAACATACACATACTCTATGACCCAGCAACTCTATTCCTAGTTATTTTGCCAAAAGAAATGAAAGTGTATGCCCACCAAATACTTGTACAAGAATTTTCAGAGAAATTCTATTCATTATAATCAAAACACAATACCAAGCCATGCATCACAAAGAAAAATGGACTGTGCTAGAGTCACACCATGTAAACCTACTGCATTATAACAAGAAGTGAAGTGCTCACACAATACCAGGAGAGAATCGTACAAGCATGCTGAGCAAAACAAGCCTTCACAAAAGACATACTGAATCATCCGTTGCTGTGAAGTTCTGAAACAGGTGTCTATAGTGGGAAAAAATCAGAGCAGTAGTTGCAGAGGTAAGGGGATCAGAACTCGATGTGGAGGTGGGGATACTCTCTGTTATTATACTGTTCTCTCTTAATACATGTTTCAGTTTCAGACACAGGCATCAGTCAAAAGTTACCAAATGGTACACTGAAGATTAGTACCTTTCTATGTGTAAAACGATTGCTTTAAAAAAAACAACAGATATTAAAATGTAGATAAAGATATGCATGCTGAAGCACCTGAGGGCTAGTACGCTGATGTCAGCAACTTGTTTTGAAATGAGTCCTAAAAAACAAAGGTGGATCAATGAATGCTTCAGAAGATATATAGACATGGGATAAAGCAGTCACTATAAAATGTTACCCATGGGATCTAGATGATAATGTTGTCTGTAATTTAAAAGTGTAATTTAACATCTGTAATTTTTAAAATCTATGTATATATATACCACACTTTACATATGTGTACTTTATTATATAAATGCAAAACAAAACCTCTTGCAATGAACTATTTGTTTGGGGCCACTAAGTTGAAAACAGCACAGTACAAAACAAGTGCATGAGTTGACAAGCCCAGACAAACGCTCTGAAGTATTTTTCACTAATGTGTGTCCTAAGAGAAATGAGAAAGATGAATGACAATGGGTCAGTTCTTCCTTTCATCCTTTAACATTGGCAATCACTCAGAATTGAGCACTGATGAACATAATATTTTAAAATGTTAAATCTAACCACTGTACTTTGTCTTATGGAAGTCTTACCAAGTAACCAATGTGAAAATACTTTGTTTGATGTTAAGTGGTCCTTTATTATTTACTCCAGATCAGCAGTTACTTACTACAAAGTGCACAACAAATCTAATATATTACTTTTTGTCGTTAGTATATATTTTCATGGTAGTGCTACACATAGAGTTCTGCTGCTTGCTTTTTTGTTTATTATATCCTTGGACATTATGTCCAAGGATATATAAATTACATTGTCTATAAAATAGAAATGATTGTTGTTAACACTGATTTAGTTAATGCTTTTAAATAATGTATAATGATGTCTACCACATAGTAATTACTTAATTAACATTAGTTGTTGTTAGTCCATTGGAAAGGTGTCCTATAATTTGTATAACCAATTTGTATAGGCATGTAGGTTGTTGCCAGTTTTTCCCAGCTATAAATAATATGGAATCAGACAGACTTATCTGTAGTCATAAGACGTGTTGCTAGGATAAATTCCTAGAAGTGGAGACACTGGATCATAGAGAACATGCAAAGCCCATCCTCTTCCACTTCCTTGCTCTATGATCCTTGGGTGTCTCTCAACTATCTTCCCAGACTGGCTTAATGGTTAGTTTGTTGTTCGTTTGTTTCTTCTAGGAAGATAATGCCAGATGAACCTCCAAAATGGCTTCATAAATTTGTAGCTCCATCATTATTGAATGAAAAGAGTCTCTTTCCCTACTGCAGCATTAAAAAGAAGAAAGAAAAATACCCCCCCCCCCATCCCAAAATCCATAGAGCCTCATTCAAGACCTTCAAACTAAGAATCTACAGGGATGAGATCTCGGTTTGTATGTTTTCTAACAGCACTATAAGTGGTTCTAATGTACAGCCAGGTAAAAGCTATTGTTTTATTTCTGTAATTCTCAACCTGTGTTCCCTAAAGGGACAGTATCAGCATTGCCTGAGAGTTTGTTGAAAATGCAAAAAACTTCAGAAGCTACATTCTAACAACATCTCCTAAAGTTTTGTTTTGGTTTTGATTTGGTTTTTTGAGACAGAGTTTGGGTAGTTCAGGCTGTCCTCGAACTCACTGTGTAGCGTGTGCTGGCCTCAAGCTTCAGGTCACCCTCCTACCTCAGCCTCTCAAGTGCTGGAGTTTTATAGGTATGCACTCCACGCCCAGTGATCCCCTAAAGTTTGAAATAATAACCCTACAAAGGTTGCTATGAAAGAAGTTGGACAAATTCAGGGTTTGTGCTGCCTAACACATATAATTTGGGGGAATCTTTTAAGCAAAAGAAAATGCTATAACAAATTACAAACAAAGAGCATGAATTAAATATTTAAATGAAATAAAACATCATAGTACAATACACTGGGTTTGGGGGGTTTCTTGTTTTCTGTTTTTTGTCTTTTTTTTTTTAAAACAGGGTCTAGCTGTGTGGTTCAGGCTGGCTTTGAGTTCACTTTGTAGCCCATGCTGGCCTCGAACTCGTAGAAATTCTTCTGCCTCAGCCTCTTGAGTGCCGGGATTACAGGTCTGCACCACACATTTTAAAAGCTGTAAAGTGTCACAGCATCACAAAATCCAGAAAAAATTAACAAAACACACCAAGGAGCCACCTAATATACTTCTCTAATATTTTTCCAAATGTTTAGCTGTCTCCACGGTTTTGTTTGTTTGTTTGTTTTGTTTTTAGAGGGGTTTTGGAGGGTTTGTTTGTTGGTGTTTTGTACCAGGGATCTAACTCATGACCTTGCACTTGCCAGGCAGGCACTTGTGCTATATCCATGGCCCTACATTAAATTTTTTTCTGTTATCTTTCTACCAGGATGAGAAAGATAATTCAGTTAGCTAAACATTTGTCTTTCCACATTATTTAGAAAAGTTATCTTCAATCTCCAATTCAATATCACATATAAAATTTTTAGAGTTTTATCAGTTCTGAACAAGGTCTGTACAGTGTCTTACACAGGAGCTGTGAGAGTGATGGCATTTCAGGTTCCTCCTCTTGCAGCTAATTTCTCATGCCCTTAGAATCAATGCTACTCATTACCCAGCTATAATCCACATCCTTGAAGACAATACTCTTATCCTCCTCTGCTCTTTTGACTTTTGTCCCAAAATGTTTCAATTTACCTAGATTTCTTTACCTCTGCTGAGTCATTTTACCTATATTTTCTTTGATACTGCAATGCTACTTCTTGTCCTTAGGATTTTGACCAGATTTTTTTAGCTTTTTCCAACATGGTGATGTTTCCCCCAGTTTTCTTTTCATTTAGGACTTCAGTTTCCAAAAGGATCTATTCTTCCTTTCTCATTTGAATTTCAATGTGATCAACCATTATGAAAATAGATATAAAATTAATCTGAAATTAAGACATAATACCAAAGCAGATCAAATTCATTTAAAATGTGACTATAATATATTGAGTTATATGATAGTACAATTAAATTTCTCTTTATTATAACGTTTCCTTACTGATGAATATAGACATTCTGTCACTAAAACAATTCTGCAGGATTTTCTAATGAATTTGGTCAATTTTGTATGCTGTTTCACCTAAAACCACCAGAATTCATCAAGACAGTGTACATCAGAACACTGAGACTTATTCTGAGATGCATCAAACCTTTAATAGAACATGCAGAAGTACTGTTTGTAGTGCTATTAAGGGCTTTTGTCCTTACAAATACAGGAATTCAGGTAGAGTCTGTTTTAGGTCACCACCATCAAAAAATTAGAATGGGTGTGCACAGTTGTTTATGCCACATTGTATGTATAATAATATGTTACATGATTATTAGTATTACTTAGTATTATATTCCTGAGAATTTGTATTTCATTTAACATCATGGTGAACTGAATTGCCCATCTACAATTTTATATCTAATGATTAGAAAAATTGTCCTCAGGCCAGCTTCTGGCTCTATATATTTCAAGCCATGTTTCTTGAGCAGGCGATGTAGCTTCATGATACAACTCAGGCCTAGCCTGTGCCAGGCCTTGGGGTTGATTCCCAGCACTGCAAAACAAAACAGATCTTGTTTCTCTTATTTCTTTTGCTTCCACTCCCCACATGCTTTTAGTGTCCGTGCTTTTAGTGCCCTTGTAAAACAAGTTCATTTCATGACATTAAGGGTAGCACTGGACCTCTGTGCCAAAGAGAGGAGCCAGCACCACAGCGGAAGGTACATTCCTGGAAATCTCATTTACACTAGGACAACTAGCAACATTTTAACTATGTATATATGGAGTGAGCATAAACTACAGCAAGATAAAAATAAACCCAAATCAACATATCCCAGCTCAATTTCCTTTTATCCAGATCCCCAAAATAACCACCATTCCACACCTGGAGATTGTGGTGTGTCAAAGAAGGGAGTCAAGAAAAACAGATGTCATTGCAAATGTAAATTAAAATACCTTACTTTTGAAACTTTACAAAAACACAGGACTATGTGAAAGACATGGATGTGGCTTCTCTCAGGCTTTCAGAAGCAAAGAACCCTGAGACTTTACCGTCATGACAGTCACAGCAAATTCAGAGAATATCTGGTACGATCTTCCTGGTGCAAAGATGAACAGATGGAGGCCCTTGATGACTGTGACTTCCCCCGGATCGTACAACCAGTTCGTAGCAGGCGCATGATGAGAATCTGGACACGGTCCACGGCACTGTTTCTGGAGTGCTCCCTGCTTTGTGGTTTTCCTTGAAGATCCTTAGACTCTAACAATTAAATTAGTGCCCAATGTGTGTCGAAGGAAATAAAATGCTAGAAGAGGTGTCACTCTAGATTTCATTTAGGCAAAGTACCAAATAAACACCTTTTATCCCTGGGATCAGCGTCATAGCCTCTCACCACGTACTTGCTGGTAGAGATATTTTTCTGAACCGCTGAATAGTATAGGACAAAGAAGAAAATCTCTTCCTTAAGTCGTAATGCACATGTGGATATTGTTTCATACCAAAATAAGCACTCCCTGCCCCAAGCAGGGAAGGATTACCGGATGCTAATACTGATGCTAATGTTAGCCTATTACAAGTGCTTCATGCTGTGGCTCTATTCTGATTTGTGCCTTGAGACAGAGATTGTATAACCCTCACAAATTACAGTATCTATTCCGTTTTTATGGATTGCAGTATGTTCTCATATTAATATTTCAATTCAATCATTTCTACCTTGAAGGTTTACTTTCTCTGACAATTCACCCACACCACATAATTAAAATGACTTAACCATCAGATATCCGGGCAATACTCCTTTGTCACTTCATTCATGCGATAAGCATTTACTGAAGGTCCCTGCTGTGATAGAGGAAGAGTGGAGGCAGGGAATACTGCAGAGATGGGGAGATCAGAGATCGAGCTGTTTGCTCTGAGGGGCTCTTAGAGCTGAGGAGCAGACAGACACCCCGCGCAGTCGGTGTGATGCAACCTGGTAGCCTCTAGAGCACAGAGAGAGAACAGTAATTCTGCTGGGGAGAAGACTTTGCAGTTAAGCCTCACAAGAGACTGTTCTCCAGAGAGAGGAGAGGAAGGGCATTCACGACAGAAAGATCACAGTGTGCAAAGATTGGACATACAAAAGAAGTGTTTAGAACACAGCTAAGCATTTATTTGAGTGTAATCTAGACTGCCTGAAGCCTGGGAACCGAGAAAAGCTGAAATGCCACAAGTGTCCTATTGAGGCAGAATAAAAGAAATAAAGTGGCTAGAAAAGAAACAAGGAAAATCGTAAGCTTTAAAATTGTACTTCTGAGAAAAACTAAAATTTCAGAACACAAAAGTTACCCAAGGTTATGATTCCTTTTCTGTTCCAGAAAATGCACTCAAAAGCTCCTAAAGGTAGTAAAAGATACAATAAGTCTGTGATTGGCGCCCATGCTTTTCACCTGCAATTGCTCTTCCTCTCACAGACAGAACTCTATCTCCAAGAAAACAGCGCTATTAAGAGGCCAGTATATCTCATCTTCAGACACATGTAAATGGTTTGCATTCTAACACAGCGTGACAAGTGTGTCACCAGGTAGCAGAAATAGCCAGTCTGAAAACATCCCTAAGACCACATAAATATATCCAACCCCCAATCATAATGCACCTATATCTTGGGGCCCACAGTCTCTTAGTACTCATTTCTGTATAATAAACTTCCTTATGCTTCTCATTGATACGTCTTGAAAATTCCTTTTCCGTGAAGAAGTCAGCAAGCCTGCAATCTACCCCATGGTAGGGTGAGTTGAGGCCCTTGGGGTTCCTTAGAACCCCAACCGGTGACTTTATCAACCTGGAAAGACTTCACATGCCATGCTAAGAAAAATGAACATACTTCCTTCCACAGGAAAGAGTAAGCTTCTCCCTAGTGTAGCCAAGCCAATTACAGGGAGCGTGGAGTTAAAATGCTGTGTACAGCAAAGGTTACCTGAGCAAGAAATAAAGGTCTTGGCTATGAAAATCCCCATGACTGATGACAACATTTACTGGCAAAGACTCTCAAGGACCTTCTTCCAATAACCATCTCGGTGTCAAAGCCTGTACCTACTAATGCTGCAGCAGGATGACAAGACAAAATCCCTCATCTTCTCCCCTACAGTTACAACGCAGTTTCCAAATCATTTCTATAAGTGAATGTCACATCCCACAATGGGGTCTTCTAACCCCGGTCCTCTAATTACAGGAGTGTTCTACTGCTGTGCTCTTTGCTCCTTCTTTACAGTCAATGAAGCTGAATCTAGGGGTCCAGTAAGAAACACTTAGAAGACAATGTAAAAAGTGTGGGATTTAAATCTCAAGGCTCATCCCTTCTAGATCAAACAGGAAAACAAATCTACAGGCTGAAAGAAAACAAAAAGTCAGTTTATTATTAGGCCATCAAATCTCCTATGAACCTCAAAATTCAGAGTTCACTGCTGAAAATTGAAAGGAGAAAAAAGATTAAGTCTTAATAGAAATGGGGCTTCTGATTTTGTCAAAGGCCATACTCTGGGACCTGAGCACACAGGCATGTGCACCTGTCATGAATGGTTCACAGAGCTAACTTGGAAGTTCGTTCCCTGGGTGTTAGAATGGATGAAGGCATTGAAACACAAAGGAAGAATTTCTGCTCTGGGGTGGGGATCTCCCAAAAGAGAGGATGAGAAAATAAGCCAACGCCCCCATGTCTAGCCTGTGAAAGCCAAAGTAGAAGCCAAGAACCTTATCTTAGACACAGTTACCCTTGTTAGTCAAATGCAGCCAGGGAATGTTGCAGATTCTGACCAACCATTTTAACCAGCTCCTTACCATCAGAGTGTGCCTGGAAAAGGATAGAGACAGGTAGAAATGTCTTTCCTAGAACTGCAAGTGGAGAAGATGTGTGTGACGGAAGGCAGGAAGTGCCTGATAACATACAGGATGCCGAGTTACATTTGGATTTCAGATAAACAACCAATCGTCCTCTCAGTGCAGCCTAATACTGTATAAGATATGCACTAAAAAAAATTCATTGTCTCAAAACCAATTTAAACTGGATATCTTGTGCCCAGCATCTTGACAAATTGGACAACCCTAGTGAAAGAATCTTACTCTGTGGCACAGAAATTCACATCTCCACATCTGAATTAGAATCTCAGAATTCTAGAAATGAAGAGCTTTAAAATAACTCACCCCATCAGCCTAAATTTATCCATATTGAGAGTAAAGAGACCCAAACAGCTGCAAGAACTGATCCAAAGCCATACCACTAATTGATGGCAGGCCAGGGAATAAAATACATCTCCAGAGCTCTATTGCCACGTTCTTTACCCTCTGTCACCCTAAACATCTTTTGTCCCCTGGCTCACTAGTTCCCAAATTACTTGAAAATTCCCTAAGGACAACGAGAATTATTTTTTAATATCTTCTCCCAATGCTTTATGAGCCCTGGCAGTGCAATCGATGTCATATAGCGGCCAGCCATGTGGCTAAATTACCTGGATGACAGCCACCACTCTCCACTTCATCCACATCTTCTTGTTCTGAGCTTGGGAGCCTGTTTTCTTGGTTGTGGGAAGCTGGCACAGCCTCTAGCCAGGTAGCAAAATTGTCCTATCCCCTCTGAGAGGCCATGAAGTATGACTTTTCTGGGCAGCATGGAGCCTTTGGGAAGGATCCTAAAGTAATGGGTTCAAGGAAAACACAGCTGAGACCTGGAGTCTGTGTGCCAGGCAACGGCATTTTAATCAGAAACTTCAACTTCCTCCACAGCAAACTTTGGGTCACAGCTGCCCACCAGCTGGCCTTATAGAACTCTTTTGTCTCCTTGCCTCCCTCTTGTGGACAAGCAAACAAGCAGCGGATACAGTGGTCACAGAAAGTGAAGTGACCTTGGCAGTGGCACAGATTGATACCAGAGGTCTTTGTTTCTCAAGGCATTTGTTGGGCCAGCCTTTGACAACTTTGAAAGATGGGTGATTTTCTTAGCATTCCGGAAATTCTCACAATTCATCTTACTTTGCCTTTGCCCTGTTCCTAGATCACTTTTTCTGCTCCCAACCTCTCCCTCTCCTTCCTCTCCACATTTTCAGGCTCCTTCTTCTATAACTCGCCAAACTTTTGTGAAATCCAGAATCCCAGGCAAGTAAATCCTTACTCTTCTGGGGAACAAGTTGCCTCATTCCAATGAGACTAAACATTCATAAGCAGATTACTAGGTTGCTTAGTGATGATAATATTCATGTAGTGCTTAATAAATATTTCTTTTGCTAAGCACTGAAAACACATTCTCTTACTTAAATTTACAGTCCTCCTCGCAAACCCAAGAAACAGATACTGTGATACAAATGAGGAAACTGAAGTTTGGGGATCTTAACTCATACAAGCTTTTACTCTAAATGGTGGAACTGGGATTTATATTCAAAAATATATGGCTCTGGACTTAGAAAGTCTTATCACAAGACTTTCAACAGGATGGAAATTTTCTATATTGTCCAGTCCGGGAACCACAAACTACGAGTAACAACCAAGCATCTGAAATGTGACTATTGCAACTGAGGAACTGAATTTTCAGTTTTGCCCAACTTTAACTTCAGTAGCCACAGCTGACTAACAGCTACTCTATTGAGTAAAGCATCCTGCGATACAAACCCTGTGTCACGTGGTGTCCCATGCCCACATCCACCCTCCCACGCATACATACTTGCATCCCCTGCACTTGTTAAGGGGATATTTTGTTCACATCATTTCCTTGGGCCTCAATTCGCATAGATTTAAAGTAAACCTTGGAAAAATTGACAGTTGACTTATATCCTCTTTGATGTAATAAGGCAAGAGAAAGTAAATCCATGATAGAAAAGGTAAAGGCTGCTTTCACTGCATAGTGAGAAATCACATCATTTTTCTGGACCTCGGTTTCTGCCTGTGCACAAGGACTGAGCTGCACTCCATGGTCTATAAAATCACCTCCAGCTCTAACATTCGGCAGTTGGAAAAGTGCCCCCCCCAGAATCACTCTACCACCCACACAAAGTGGCACATGGACAAGCCAGAGACCCAGGTGGTGAGTCTGGCACCAATAGTGATTACCTGGAATAACAGTCAGCAAGCATGCTTTATCCTACACATCCAACATCCCATAATATATAGGGCTCTTTTTTTTAGTACACTAATCAGAAATTCCATTTGCATAATTAACATCTTTAGGAATAATTGCAAATGACACATCTGTTCACCATCACCCTCTCCTTGGCAAACTGTGTGTTATAAACACGGTTTCTTTAGCTCTGTAAACACTTGGTGTCTGTCATTTGCTTATTGCTTTAGTGACTTTCCACCTTGGGGAGGTAATGACCCTGAATAACCTGTGTGTTCATACCTTCTGCCAAGGGTGATCACACAATAGCAGCACCTGCTAACCACTGTCCCTTCTGACAAGCCATGGAGCATAGGTTCTTGACTCCTTAGACCAGGACTTCAAAGGATTCATGAAATCCTGGTTGGATACATGTACATGTGTATTTTCTAGAGAGAGCAATAATGACTTCCAGTCAGTAGTATCAGTGGTGTCCATAACCCCAAAATGGTTCAGAACCATATACCATAGGTTCAGTCACATGCAAACCCACAATAGGGAACTCTACAGAGGTAGAAATTAGATGAGCGGTAACTTGTAAGTGGGGAGATAAGAAATGGGAAGATAACAGGTAATGTGGCATTTTTTCTTGAAGGGATAAAAATATTTTAAAATTCGCTGTGATTATGGCAACACCCATCTGTATCTAAAATTTACAGTGAATTTTACAGTGTGTGACTTAAATAAACATTAGGAACCCTGCTTGGCTAAAAAGGGCTGTATACAGGTACCTACCAAGTCTTCCGTGGTACAAACATAGTTCTGGTTTGAAAGGAAGGCCAGCTTTATTGGAGCCATACCCATATCTAATGGCACCAAGTATCCCCAGGCCAGTGTTTCTCAAAATGAACATGTGAACTAGTTGGTGATCTTATTAAAATATCATGAGACCAAGATGTTGCTGGTGGTCCAATATATACCCTATGAATAACAAGTGTCAAGACCAAAAATATGTCCAGAAGCTTTCTTTTCTTCTCTGAATCTATGTGGCACCTAACTCCCTATGATAATGTGATTTCTCCAGCCACGTAGCCCTGGGAACATTTTATTCCTGACGAGGGCTTCCTCCCAAAGTAACATATCTGTTTCCCTGCTTTATGAACTAAGCTAAAGCATGAAGCTAAACTAAAGAAGTAGGGGCTGGGGATTTAGCTCAGAGGCATAAGTACCTGCCTTGCAAGCAGGCAGTCCTGAGTTCAATCCCTGGTACTGATAAAAAAAGACAAAAAAAATAAAATAAAATAAAGAACTAAAGGGTCTTCTTTATCCTTCTTTGAAGCAAGCAAGAGTGAGGACCTGTTGGCCCATTCGTTTTATTCCCTCTTGGTCTACACTGGTCCAGAATAATGGTATAGCCTGGAAAAGGCAAATACGGCCCAAATAGGACTTAAACAAAGTATATTATTTCACCTATAGGTCCTAATATAAAACTTCTTTAGTCCAATGCACGTTTCATTTCCCCAGTCCTAGACAGGGAAACGTGGGACCCTGATGCTTATTTTAAACAAAAGCTTTCAACAGGAGAATAAGACGGATGCTCTGCTTGAACCATGTCGCGTCAACAAAGAAAAGCACCCTTTGCTAGCTTATCCGCACAGGACCACCCTCACAGATGCCACGGCAGGGATGAGTGGCTACAATTACTCCCGTCTGCTTCTCCACCTTAAATCTGGGTCAACCTTTCGACTTGTGACTAATCACTTGGGCAGTCATTTAAGATCTAGTGGCCTGCCCTCAAGAGGCCCTGCAGATTCCTGCTCTTTAAATGCTACCCTGAGGTCACCATGAAAGGAAACCAATCTAGCCTCCTAGAGAAGGAGAGGCAACATGTTGGGAAATTGAAGCATTGCAGTAAACAGCCGGCATCACCTGCCAGACTGTGAATGAGGCTGTCTGGGTTCACTCTTAGTGACCCTCTAGGACCCTCTAGTTCACTGCAGCCACATGAGTTAAGTCCATCTGAAATCAGCAGAGGAACCATTCAGTCAACCCCAAAATCATGAAAAATAATAAATTGTGTGTGGGGGTGTATTACACTGGATTGAACACAGGAATGCACTGAACTATATCTCCACCTCGTTTTATATTGTATGTTGAGACACAGAGTCTTTATAAATTGGTAAATTGCCCAGGCTATGTTCAAACTTTTGACCCTCCTGCCTCAACCTCCCAAAGTGCTGGGATTACCCACATATGCCACCACACATCACTAAATTACTCGTTTTAAGTCACATATGCTGGGAATTGGTTTGCTGCGCAACAGCATCTAACCAAAAACACATGGGAGGGTAAACTAGATAATGTGAGTTCTCTGCAAATGTGACTTTGCTCTTTGAGAAATGTTAGGGGGGCAGGGATTAGCCCTGTCCAAGCCTTTTCTTCTATATGTGTACAGCTGTTTTCCATGTACTGCATGGCTGGTTTCTGTGTGTGGTTTTACTGCAATCTGCCACATGAGGGAGACAATAAATGACCCCCAAGCTCAATTTCCCTGACTGTCATGTCTGCACTGTGCGCAATTTACGTGCATTCTAAAGTATTGAAAATAGGGTCACTTTCTCCCTATTGGAAAACATGATGGTTGGGAACCAAATTTAGGAGAGTAAGGATACAGAGCACCCAGAAGGAGAGAAGGAAAACAGATTGGATGATTATTGCAAGGGTGGAGCAATACACCCCCCACCCCCACCCCAGTCTTGACTCCAAATCTATGACAAAGGTTTAATCTGGGGACTTGGGAGTTTGGGTTTTTGCTGCTTTGTGGTACTGGGGATCTAACACAAGACCTCACACACCCTAGGCAAGCACGGTACCACTGAGCTGTATCCCAGGCCAAGCACACTGCTTCAGAGCCCAGCTGGAAAACACCTCTCCTCACTTCCTCCCTCTGCCCCAATCCTGCCATGCAAGCCACTCAGCACTGGCTTCCCCCAAGGGAGGAAAGTATGTCCTCAGTGCGCCCTTCTCCCTGAGAACCAAGGCCTCTGACCAGGAAAGGTCCCTGACAAAGAAGCCGAAAAACAGTATGAGCTATCTTGTAGCAGAAGTGTGAGAGGTCAGAAGGAGGGGATGGTAATTCCAAGTACAGCCTTCCGTCTGTCTCCACAGATCATTGGTGGCGGGACCCAAAGCCCATGGATTCCAGAACTCCTCTGGCATTCATGTGTCTTACATCAAATGGTTTGACATTTGCACATAACCTGAGATTATCTTCTGGTGCACTTTAATGCATCTCTAGATTACTTATATCTAAGTGCTATGTAAATAATTGTTAGACTAAATTGTTTAAGGAATAAGAAAAAATTTGTAAATATTCAGATCAGACACAAATATTTTTTCAAATAATTTCAATCCATGGTTGGTTGAACCAGTGCATTCGGAACCTTTGAACATGGAGGGTCAATTGTGCAGACATAAATATCACGGACAAAGTAACAAGAAATAAACATAGTTCGTTGATTTGACTGATTTGACTATTTTTTTTATGTCATCTTGTTGCTATTCCTTTTTTATGGTTTATCCCTCTGCAGCTTGGCCTTAGAGGAATGCTGGATAGAGACTTTTAGGTGCCTAATTTAACAATTTGATAATAATGAAGTTGAAAAAAGCCTACCTAGAACTTCGTGGTTCCGCTCTTAGGTTTAAAACAAGCCTCACACACAAAATCTGTAGACACCTCAATAAGAATATGTATTCCAGCAGTTTCTACTACATGTTTATAATAAGGTAAAGTTAAATAAATTGAGGTTATTTATGTAAAGTAATACCATGTAGCTGTTAAAATATTTGAACTAGATCTATTAATACGAGCATGGGTAAATTGGAACATAAATGTTAAATGTTAAAGAATTTTTAAAGATACATATAGCATAAAGGTAAAAGCCCAGCCCCAAGGAGTACAACACATATTATTCTGCACATATATCTATATAGTAAAAGAAACCTTAATGAACAACAAATACAAATTCTGATGTTATGGTAACAGTTCCCTCTGTAAAGGGAGAGAAAACAACAAAACGGTGGGATGGATGGGCGATGTAATTGCACTATGTTTCATATTTTGAAGGAAGGAACAAAGAGAGTCAGTGCTAATTTGGCAAAAGGATCCTTCAAATCTGAATAGCCTGGTCCATGTATGTCGATTATACTACTTTTTGTCATTTTCTCGTATGTTTAAACTACTAAATCCTTTTTTTATTTGAGCTCAATGGGCAGCTCATGGCAAAGTATTTTGCCACCTCTGGTGTGGTGCCTCTTCTGTAGGGAATTCCTGGGTGTATTAATGACTCAGGTACAACTAAGTATTTCCTAAAATTAGACCTCATGTTTTCCTCTCCCATTCCCACGCAAGCTGTTTTTCCTCAGTATCACATACCACGCACTGTCTTTTGGTCCCTGCCAGACGATACTAGTCCCAGGCGACAGGATAAGAGGGAACGTGGTGGAGGAACATGAAACCAAAGCCTTGTAAGACACGAAGAAACACTTACACCGTTAGGCCCACCTTGGAATGTTTCGTGTTTCTGTCACCTTGGGCACTGTGATTCAGTCAGTGCATCTCCTCCAGATACAAGTCATTTGGTCAGCTGACAAAAGGAACAATTACTGCTAGCTTAAAAAATTGGTTGATTTCTCTGGCGTCTATCTGCCTACAGTTCTGGCTCTCTGACAAATCAAGTCAGATCAATTTGTACCCTAACGAGTAAATGGGAGGATATGATTATTTTCTGGTTCAATAGAAAAGCATTTCATTTCAAAGGACTGCTGCCCAGCCTTTCTTTTGAGAGTCCTTAGGAACAGGTCAGGTCCACAGAGAGCAGAGGACAGGCTCTTGGGAGGAAAATTGCCTCTGCCTCTTCACCTAGTTTGAGAACACAGGGAGGAAGCGAGGATCAACAAAATGTGTTCCCCACTGACATAGAGAAAGCTCTGCATATCCTGTGGCGAAGGATTTGTTTTTGTAGGGTTTTTTCCTTTTTATCTCCTCAGAAGTGAGTCTTAAAAATTAAAACACATGTTTAAAATATGCAATGTGTTGATCATCATTAGTCTCCGACTAGCGTGTTTGGAAATTGTTATTTCTTACCTTTCTCTGTTTAAAAAAAAAATACACATGTTAAAGATTCAAAAGGTTAGAAACTTCATTACGTAGGGAGCCACATCAAGATCTGGAAAACTTAGACCTAGCTTCCTGAGGAGGCTTAGGTAGGAGGATCTCTTAAGCCCAAGAGTTAAAGGCCAGCCTAGCCAACATAGCGAGACCCTGTCCAAAAAAATTTTTTAGTCCAGAAAATTATCCATGGGAAGGAACTGAAAAGTAGAGAGAAACTTCAAAAACAACAAAGACATGGGAAAACATTAAAAGTCTGGTGGGCAACACTCTGATGCCCTTTCCTGGCCTGTCTGCTGACAGATCTGTTAGTTGAAAGAATATGGAGAAAAGGACAAGGAGGACGTCCTTGACCAGCTCCTGTGGCTGTGGGTGTCCCTGCAGGATCTGTCTTCTCAGACGTGATCACTGGACTCAATCGTCAGCCACGTCCACCCCCGCACATTTTCCATTCTCTCAACCCCAGATGCACAGTTGGCACAGAGGAGCTGGGACCGTGTAGCAGAATGGTGGGTTTTGGGGGCAGGATCCTCGGTTTCCATTACCAGCTTTGTGGTTTATTAATTGCAAGAACATGAAAAACTACAGAAGGTCTCCATTTCCTCATCTGTGGAACAAGAATAGTGATACCAGTGGTACCTTTCTCATAGGGCTGAGGTCAAAGACCATGGTGAATCTAAAGCTCTTCACAGATACCGGACAGATGAATTCTCTGCAGATACAAATTACATGATTGTTGTTCTGGTTTATGCACTGGCAGTGTGATGGTGTTTTATTTCTTTATGAAGAACTTGAAGAGTTTTAAATCTAAATTTTAGTGGAAATACGTCTGTTGCATGAGCATCGGATATTTCTATTTTGGTGGGCCTCTATCCTCAGACATGAGCTAAAGGCTTTCCCTGAGTCAGTCCCATCTACTATGGAATTGGCAGCTTCCTTATACAGGTCTCCATGGCGATCGTAATTACCCTTGCTCTTGGGCTCCACACGCTACTTAAGATAAATTTATTCATAAGCACAATAGTGTAGCGGTGGACAAGACTCAGAAGGCAGAAGTTTGAGTTCTTTCCGCAGCAACAACCAGTTGTGTGAGAGCGTGAGTGATCTATTTATTATTTCTGCCTTTTGATTTCTTCCCCTACAGGGGAAGATACTTTTTCATGGTCTATTTACTTCACCATGTTATAAAAAACTGAAAAAATGCATGTGAGGGTAGGCTGACTTATAAAGGATAAGAATGGATTGCAAGCGACTGTGGATGGTCAGGTATCTTTCTTCTGACACCTGCAAGTCCTCCAATGCCTAAATGCAGATGGCACCCAGAATTCACCAGTGACACCTACACGACACCAATGTAACAGGCCACGTCTTATAAAACCCATGATGGAGGTCAGCATAAATATGACTGATAATGG
This sequence comes from Cavia porcellus, assembly GCF_034190915.1. Classification (NCBI taxonomy): domain Eukaryota; kingdom Metazoa; phylum Chordata; class Mammalia; order Rodentia; family Caviidae; genus Cavia; species Cavia porcellus. The sequence goes on from NW_026947484.1 coordinate 218,906,252, forward strand.
AGAAGCTGAGCGTTAAAGTTTAAAACTTTTCAATGTGTACTACAACTTCAATCCACAAGCTGCTCATCGCTGACTCATGTTGCACAAACCTAGCCAATTCAAAGTTTTGCATCCTAAAATTAGAAACAAGCCATATGCAGTAATCCCTCCTTATCAACAGTCTCCTTTCCCATAGTTTCAGTTACCCAGGGTTAACTGCAATATGAAAATATTACTGTACAACAGGATATTCTGACAGTGAGACATTTACATAATTTTTATTATACTACATTACCATAATCGCTGTATTTTATTGTTAATATTGCTCATCTCTTCCTCTAACTGTAAACTAAACTTTATATCACTGGTATGCGTACATAGGAAAAAACCACAGTATACCTAGAATTTGGTCCTGTTTAGTTTCAGGCTCTTGGAAAATACACCTGACAATAGGAGGGGGTATCGTACAGTTTCTAATTGGTTCATTTACAATATTTGTATTTGATGCTTGAACATTTTATTCCCATAAAGGAATGCTCAGAGATAAATAAAATTTCATTTTATTTCATAAAATTTAATGTTTCTTTTTTTTACTTTAAAAATACAATTGTAAAGCTATATAACTATTGTTTTTTGTTGTTCCTGCTGTCATCTTGCTGTGTGTTTTTTTTATTTGCTTCTTGACTTTTCTGGGTTTTTTTCTTTTTTCTCTTTATAATAAAAAAATACAAGTGTAAGATAAATTGCTAAACAACTTGGTGTTTTCCGACTGTATATTAAAAGTCTGAAACTGTAGTACAACCCACTAAAAGTTTGTTACTCGTGGAAATGGTTTCCACTTAGTGACGGTTTCTTTGTTAAGTTTGAGCTAACCCCCACAGCTTTGTTATCCGCTATGTAGCCCCAGAAATGATACTCATGAAGTAGATTGTAAATAGTTCACTTGCAATAAGCATTTTCTGCTGCTAAAGACTTAGGGACAATCTGTTTCATCTTCTTGAACAATTTAGAGATAATCACCACTTTTGCTTAGCGGATGCAAGTATATGCAACTAGGGAAAATGTACTTATTGATATGAATGGGAATTATTTTAGATTTTTAAAAAGTGGACAGGTTCTCCTTAGTGACAATGAGACCGGAACTCTCAGGCCCTTTTATTCTGGAGAAGTAACTATGCGTTTATCCTCAGACCTTGGTTTTTACTGTTTCCTCATCCTGAGTTTCCTCTCCCCTCCACCAGTTCTATGTCAGAATCTTTTTTCATGTGCCACCTATTCTGCCACCTTCTGCCCCAGCCACAATCCAAATGATTCTCCTTTCTTCCAAGCCCTCATAACCCTCTCCTTGTGTCTACGCATGAAGTTTTAGACCCTTCTGCTTTGCTTTTTAATTCTTTGTCCCTCACAGAATTTTATGTTTTTTTCAGGACTGTGACCCATGTCATGCATATTTTTTCTCTCTCCACATACTTACCTAGAACTCACATGACACCTTACACACAGTAAATGTGTGATGCATACTGTTTGATGTATCAGGACAGCCATCGTGCGGTCATTCAGTAAGCAGCTATTAAGTACATCCTAAGGCACAGGGATGTGCCAGAGCCTGAAGGAGAGACAGCAGGGATAAATAAGACAAAATCTAATGAAGGAGACAGTCACGCTGTCAAAACTACAATGCATTGTGATAAACACTCTGATTTTTAAGATATGCAAAACAGGACGAGAGGATGAGAGACAAGGAAACTAACTTTAGCAGAAGTTGAAACAGGATTCCTAGAAGAGGCAAAGTTCAAGCCCCAACTTAACAATTACAAGGGTGGAAAAGATGGTGAGTGTGGAAGGCATTAGAAGGAAAGGGAATCATTTTCAAAAAACCCCTGCATCTGTGGAAAGAGTGAAGAGGTGAGGGCCGTGACTGGGAGCGTGAACCACTCATGGGTGACTGCAGGAGATAAAGCTGGGGGAGCCAAGCCAAGGTGACCCAGCAGGCAGGAGGCCTGTCTTGGGCTTTTCAACAGGAGAGAAAGTAGGTCAGAGCTGGGTTTCAGAATGATCACACTGGGGCAGGCATCTCAGTTGGAGGTAGTTCCTGGCCCTTGTTTCCGTATCCTGCCTCTGGCACTGGTGTTTCACTGCCCTCTGGAGACGTTGAGCAAACGATGGTGAGTTCCCAGAAACTGCTAATTCTCTCTAATGCTTCAAACCAAAGTAATCACATTCTCATAATACAAATTTACTTTTGCGTACTTTCACGTAGGCAATCACAGTAAAATAAATGCTAGTTAGTGTTGGCCTTAAGGACTAACAGCATTTAATTTTTCTCTTCCCTCTTACCTTGAAATAGTATTATTTTGAGGCCGGGGATTTAGCTCAGCGTTCCAGTGCTTGCCTGGTAAGCACAAGGTCATGAGTTTGATCCCCAGTACCAAAAAAAAAAAAAAAAAAAAGCCAATAACAAAATAGTCTCATTCTATAAACAATCAGAGAGAAAAGGAATTGGGCCAGTGAAGTACATGAATAAATCATCACAATAGTTTAATTAAGGGAAATTCTACCAATTGCTGAAAAAGAGACCCCCTTGAGTTTTTTCCCAATGCATTGTTTCTAAAATAAAGGAAGAGTGACTACTAGAAATCTTTTTACACACACACACACACACACACACACACACACACACACACTCTCTCTCTCTCTCTCTCTCTCTCTCTCTCTCTCTTAGGCAGCCCAGATCTAAATGAAATTGCTTTTCAGAGCAACAGAAGCAGGGGGAGAAGTTTGTGGTGACCCGTGGACCTTGTGACAGCACCTAAAGTATTTCAAGGATGCTTCAAAGAGCAGGAAGAATATCCTAGAGCTGCCAGCAACGGGAAGGTAGGAGTGGAGATGGGAGCATTTGTCATCTTCAGGTTACTACAGTGAAATATCAGAGGCAATTAACTTACAAAGAGAACAGTTTTATTTAACTCGTAATCTGGGGGTTCAAGTCTACATCTGGAAGTCCACTAATGTGGACTTCTGCTGGGGATGACACACTGGGGGGAATCTATCAGAGCCACTTTTTACCTCTCCTCCAAACAGGAAGGGATGGAGGAGACCAGGGTCCGATAATCCCCTTGGAGAGTTTACCTGCATTGGCCTACAGACCCCCCATTTTAGCTAAAGGGCAGGGAGCTACATGCACGTTGCACACTCATTTCTTAAGTACCACACTCTGTTACCCAGGTTCACAACCTTTGGCAGTCTGAAAGGCAAAGGTCTTATTCCAATAGCCATTGCTTCCTTTTTCCAACCCTTTGAGGGGAAACAATCAGCCTGTTGATTTTGGCAGTTGATTTAGCTCTAGCAAATGAGACTAATTCAAGTTTGAACTTAAAAGTCAGAGCTCCCAGGTTCAGTGTTCTATGCGATGTGTGGAAACCTACATAAACTTCCCATGCCCAAGTCCCTATGTGGAAATGAAAGTAAAGAAAGCATATACATTAAAAGTTGGGAGGAGGAAGCAACACAATGGATGTATCTGGCGTAGAATAAAGGCCTCGTAAATGTTAGCATCATCAGTAGCTCTCAACAATCTCTAATTACCTACTACTTCCTATCTAACAACACTAATGACTGTGAATTAGCTTATCAACTTGCTAAGATGGTAGCATCTGGCTCATAAGACTCAATATCCAAACCCCTCTTCCGTGCTGCTCATAGGAGGAAACTATACTGGCACCTAAAGCTCATTATCTTCCCAGAGCCCTACCTTGTAAAGGTCAAACTGGTACCAGAACGCACAGTCTGACAGACATGAGATTTCCATGGTGCCATGCTTTCCTCTGTGGGAAAAGGATGTCAAATCACAGGTCAACGAGCACCTGAGAAGCTGCCAGTCAGTCATTTACCCAGCTTCTAGACAGTGCTGGGTTTAGGGCTAGGCTGAGCAACTTTCTGAGTTTATTCCAAACTAAAAGGTTTTGGGTCCACAAGACTTTCAATTCTAAAGCCAGGTTAGCTCCAGATAAAGTGAACAGTTGGTCACTATCCAGGTCCATTTATGCTACTATAATGGAGATCACAGACTGGCAATTTCTAAAGAAGGGAAAATTATTTTTCACAGTTCTGGAGGCTAGAAAGTCTAAGATGAAGGCACTTCCAGGTACCATTGTCTGGTTAGGGATGTTCTACATCTCCACGATGACACGTTGCTGCTGTATCCTCCAGAGAAGAGGGACATCACGTCCTCACAAGGCAGAAGGAACAGACAAAGGTCAAATTCCTTCCCTAAAGCCTTGGCATGCCAAGTCATCTCCTAAAGGTCATACGGTCCGATGAGGGGCTAAGTTTCAACATGAAATTTGGACAGCACGCCATTATTCAAACCACAGCAGCCATCTGACTAAAGGGAAAACCTCTAAGCATTTCTTGAATGAGCAAATGAGCATGTGAATATCTCCCGCACAGCAGCGGAGTCCTCTGTGTGACACCAGTGGGTTTTGTGCTGAGAGAGAGAGAGAGAGAGAGATGCATGAAGAGAGAAAAGAGGAGTCCAGCCCTTTTTTGCCAGTGATGATGATGAGTCTGACTTAGAAGACAATTGTATCTTCTTTTGGTTTAATGGAAACCAAGCCTCTCAGAAGGGCTCCTTAGTAAGAAAAGACAAATTAAAAAGAGGAGACGTGATTGACTTCATCTAAAGGAAAAAAAGATAGAAGATTCATCAACAAGGCATAGCTACAGACAAGGAATGCACTTGACGGGGCTCATTGTCCCTGGAGGCCATCTGAGCTGAGAAGTGGAGATGAGCCTGTGACTGTCCTCTTGATCAGGGTGGGGGTGAGAGAGCGCTGGCTCAGACAGGGCAGATGCGGAGCCGATGGCTGTGCCTCCAAGAGAACACAGAAAGGAAAGAGAATTTAAAGTCTAGAGATGTAGCACGGAATAGGAGGTACAAATGGGAAGACAAAAGAGAAAACAGAGTTAGCATTTTCACAATAATCAAAGGATTCTTGTGCTGTGAATCATAGTCAGCCTAGCAGGACAGTGGGGAAGTACAGAGTCATATTTCAGGGCCCCAAAATTTGCTGTGCATAAACAGCTATCATTGTCTCTCCTAAAGAAGTTATTTTCCTAACATACAGTGTTGCATTAAATTGGCAAAATGAGTGTCTTCTTATGACAATTTATGTAAAACTGTATATTACTAAGATGCTAAGCCCTAAAGCATATAGAAGATATGTTTCCCCTTTTTAATGACAACAGTTTACTGCAAAATTCAGCCTGGTGATGAGGGGTGATAACTGTGTCCATCGGTAATTTTTAATTCTTTTTTAAAAAAGTTTCCACTTCTAGGGTCAGAGATATAGCTCAGTGGCACAGCACTTGCCTGACAAGCGGGAGGTCTGGAGTTGCATTCCTGGTACCAAAAAATAAAAAGGTTTCTATGTCTATCAAAAACTTTTTCAAGAGATCTTAAGTAAATAAGCATTCCTCTCTGTTCCTAAGCTTCCTCTTGGAGTTGGTGCATTAAGAGACCCACTCCTGTTCTTCCTTTCTATTCTGTAACAATGTATGAATGAAAGTATTCTGCTATGCCCTGGGCATCACTGAAGTCCAGAGCAGTCTTAAAACTTGTCATTGGTCCTCTATTGTTATATTGTTATGTCCTGTTTTATCTCAATCTCCCCCTTATTGTTTTAAAAAAAATTATTTAGTCATTTCTTATATTTGTCTTAACTAAAGAAAAAATTTTAAAAATTAGGATATATAAATAGTAACTCTTTTTGATTTCCTATTAACTTGTTTTGAAGTCCTGTAGTACTCCCACGATCTTGTTTTGACTGATTAGACTCTGTTCCATTCTGTATGATAGTATCAAGTTTGAGGATATAGGCAACTACTTTGAAGGCAATAAGATTCACTAAGATGCCCATTTTGGTTTGACTATTGTCTTCTTTGGAAGTCCTGTAATGTTTACAATGCCTAAGTTTTATTGGTCTTGTTCTCTACTGTTTTGTCCAACTTTATAATATCTAATGAGATAGACAATTCTTTTTAAGGAAACAAGGGACAATGTTGATAACCATTGTTGATAACCTTGTACTCTGTTCTACACCAATGTGCTATGTCTATCCTTGGTATTGACTGACAGCTTTGTTTTGCCATATTTGACTGTATTCTCTCCCCCCCCAAAAAAAAGTGTGTTTAGGGGTGTTAAATAGCTGACTATATCAATGTTTTTGGATCATTGAACACAGCTGTTTACAGTCTCCCTGTTTGAATGTCCACCTTGTATTCTTTGATACTGTGATTTGAGCAACTATTTTCAAGATGATAATATGTAATCTACTAACAGGTGATTTCTTACTGTTATGTTTTTTTTTGTTTTGTTTTGTTTTGTTTTGTTTTGTTTTGTAGTTCTGTATTACGTGTACCCTTACACCGCTTTGTTTTGTTTTGTGTTTTTCTCTTTTTCCTCTTAAATAAAAAAAAAAAAAAACTTGTCATTGGTAACAGATCCAGTGCAAGGGAAATAGGACACATTTAGCTCCTAGAAGTTGGCTTTAGAAGTGCAACAGACAGACTTGTCAAAATAGACCAGGTTAAAAATAAAACACCATGTCTTCCAAAACTAGACATGACTAAAGGCACAGAGAGGTGACCCTTTACCGGGCCTTCATTCATCAGCTGTACCATCTGTGCACAAGTTACTCTTGCATTTGGGCCACGACTACTGGACGCGAAAGAATGAGATTCGTACTCCTCATAATAAAGTTACCCATCAAGTCTGGAATCTCTTTCCTCCACAACCTTATGGGCATGGATAATTCCACATGAAATCAGCTTGCTGGGAATAAACTTTCCATTCCAGTCATACTATTTTTTCTGATCTGCTGCTGCTGCTTCTCCTCCTGATGCTTACCAGAGTATGCCAAGCAGGGTCAAGTGTAGGAAAAGTGACAGTGGATGAAGTCTGCCTGAGAGGTTTCTTTCATTTCTGTTTGGGTACCTTATCATGATTTGGGCTGCTGCCCTAGAGTCAACAGCAGACTGTGACCTGATTGTGACCCAGCTGGAGCCGCCAGTTCCACAGTATTGTGTTCTGGATCTTTCCAGAACTGTGTTCCTTCTTAAAGCATTACCTTTCTGTGCCCCCTTTCTTTTTTTTTTTTTTTTTTTTTTTTTTTTTTGTCTTTTTCCTCTTTATGGGTACCGGGGATCGATCTCACGACTGCCTGCTTGCAAGGCAGGCGCTTATGCCACTGAGCTAAATCCCCAGCCTCTATGCCCCCTTTCTTTCAGGATGTTCATAGCCAACAAGCTAATGAATCTTATTTAATATAAATGTCAGGAATAGATCCTGCTATATTTCATCTGGCTCTTCACGATTAGTAACACAAAAATTGTATCACGGTAAAACTAACACTTCATCCAAAATGCTCTACTAAAGCAGATCTGAGTTTGAAAGTGACCTGAACCGAGGTCCAGGCTTCCACTTTTGCAGATGGATGGGACCACACTCAAAGATGGATTTCTAAAGATATGAAAGCCCTTTTGATCTGATGTCTTCCATCTTTGTTGAAAAATATCTCATCCTGATATAATAAATTAAATATGAAAAGTCTGGTGGGACTGGAGTATTTTCTGGTGAAATTTTCTGATTCTCCATAGGAGATCTGTAATACTAAATAGCTTCTATTATTTTTACTCCAAGAGTAGGTCACTGTACCTTACCAAATCTGAACATGAATCATCTTCCAAATCTGCTGTATATACTTCTTCTCTAGATCACATGTTCCAGTCTGCAAACAGGTATAAGGACTTCTAAAGATGTTTCCAGCCATTTGAACAAAACATTTCCCAGACTGTCAATGAATGGGTTAATACCAGAATCATTTGAACAAATAATCATTGACAGATGATTCCACTCCCTAATCCATAATTGCAGAAGAGGACCGCACTATTTTCTCTCCAGCCCTTTCAGGCCCTGCCTCAGTCCAGCATCCCAACACCCAGATACCAGACTGATAACCTTGAGAGCACTTTGTTTGAAATGGGACATTTTGGCCACTTAGCAAGTACAGTTTACATCAAAGAAAAAGTAAAGGTTGTGTTAAGAAGTTATGGAAAAATTTACCAATAAAAAAGATGCTAACATTTTTGGAGCAATGTTTCAAATTGTTTATTTATTTATCCTAGTACTAGAGGACTAAACCCAGGGTCTTGCACATGCTAGGCAAGCACTCCACCACTGAGCAACACTTTAGCCTCCTTGGAACAAATGTTGGTTTTGAGAGAGGGGCATAGATTTTGTTTATTGGGTTTCTCCCCTCTGTACACAAACTTTCAATGAATTATTTCTTAGAAAGAGGACTAGAAAGTGGAATAAGTGATAGAAAAGCCATTCTGTAACTGTCCTTTTATCTTTTTCTATTTCCCCTTCAGACTTCCTTAGTGTCTCCTTCATTTGAAAAGTGTTTTTTGTTTTTTTGTGTTTTTTTTGGTCCGGGGATCAAACTCATGACCTTGCATGTGCCAGGCAGGTGCTGATGCTGCTGAGCTAAATCCCCAACCCTTCTCCTTCAATTTAGATAGGTAAATTATTTTATAAATCTAAAAAGATAGAACAATAGAGTTGGAGTTGCAACCCAGTGGTAGAGCACTTGCTTAGCATGTGTATGGGACCCTGGGTTTAATTCTCAGCACCAGGAGGGAAGGAAGGAAGGAAAGAGAAAAGAAAGGAAGGAAGAGGGAAAGAAAGAAAGGAGGGCAGGAAGGATAGGAATACATAGAACCTAGTATTTCTTAGGAAATCTCTTTCAATAATTAACACAAAACATGAGAATTTCATGTAAACTGTCTAGGCATCAGAGTTAGGAGAGAATCTGTTATCAGAAATCATTATAAACTACAAATCTAAGACCCAAGAGCTCAAGTGATTAAGACAAAACAGTAAGGGGTTTGTGTCCTGAGTTGCTGTGGTCTTGAGCGAGTCAAAGGTTCGTAATTAAAAGGTCAAACCAAACAAGGAGGGAGCAGTTCCTGTGCTTCACGGCAGGAAAGGGTCAGAGTCTAACAGATGAATTCATGCAGGACATGGGGGTCAGAAGAGGAGGCTGTTTCAAGTGCCCTCCTGCCGGGTTAAAGGCTCTATTCCACTTTATTTACCAACCCTGCCTGGGTAGAAACCAGGTTGGTGGGGTTACCCCAGTAAGTCAAAGGATATTTCTGGTAAAGAAAAAACAGAAGAGGTAAAAACAAAAATTACTGAACTCATAAGCATGCCAAACTTGACATTCTTACTGAGTCTTTATAATTCTTTGAGATATAACGTATGTTATGTTTTTCAGCTGCCTCACCCCTTTTGCATTTTGCTATATTGGGGGTTTTCCCACTTTATGAGCCCTACCTTACTCCAGAGTAAAGCCAAAAAATTTGCTTCCCCAGAGATCTTCATAGCCAGAACACAGATGTGAAATCTCAGCTCTACCACTAACATGAACCTAGGCAAACGTTTAATCAGAAATTATGAACCAGAGGAAATAACTCTGCCTGGAACCCATTTGCAGACAAAAAAAAAGTAGCAGCAGATGCATCGAGTTGCCAGGGGAGCCAGATGCTGTAAAATCAGTTCTTAGCCAGAAATACCAGTGCTGACAGAATTGCAGTACGATTTGAGCTTCTAACAGCCCGTTTGTGCTCTGGGTAAGAAGCAAGGTCAGGGGCTTCTTCACTGGCTCAATTCTGCACCAAAGTTTCAGTCCTTCACCCCAGAAACTTAACTTCAAGCCTGACTCTTTGGCTTTTCCCAAATATAGCATTTTGTGCAAACAATAAGCCTTTTAATTAATTCATCTGCTTAATGGACTACAGACTGTTGCTTATAACTAACAACTCTGAGTGTTAAAGATAGCTACTATTACTATCACTTTTTACTGAAAGTTGAATGATCAATTACAAAAAAAGGGAGGAGGGAGTTAAGTAATCTACCCAAGGACACTCAGTACTTCAGTGACAGAGACAAGAATGAACCCAGGACTGTCTGACTACAAAGCTGATGCTGCTTCCAATTTATTCACTGGGAGAAGTTCAGGGAAGACACACTTTGTGGACTGGGAAAGCTAATGGTCCTGGTAACATCTCTCCATTGACTCTAGATAGCTTACGCTGTAGTTGAAAACGTCCCCACTAAATGCATGTTGAAATTTAATCCCCATTGTGAAATCCTAAATGGATGAAAATTTAATCTGACCATGGTATTTGGAAGTAGAACCTTTGATAGATAACAAAGGTTAAGTGAGGCCAGAGGGTGGGGCTGTAGGCCTATGGCCCGTGGCTTTACAGAAAGAGGAGGAAAGACCTGAGGTAGCAAGGAAGTTCTGTTTCAAAATGGGACACCCCATGCCGCCTTAGGAATCAGCAGAGGATTTCATGGGTCCATCCACCCAAACTTGAACTTCCAAGCCTTCAGAACCTTTATTCTTTATATACTGCTCAGTCTGTAGCATTCAACTAAAGCAACAGAAAATGGACTCAGACACCAATAGTCAAGAAACCTTTCTCTCTTAGCTTGTGTTTGTTCACTCTTCTAACTTAACTGCATGCCAATAAACATATGGGTGATGCTAAAGATAAACCAGCACTGTTGATTTCCATTGCTACCTTCAAATATTACCATTCACAGTTTGTAAAGGGTGGGACCACTGTCTGTGGATTGCTGACGGGGTAGCCAACTGTTTGGGTTTTGTTTACCATTGCTTTTGGTGAGTTACAGAAAGTTATGCATTATTCATAAATCTTAGGTTTGAAGAAGGTTTCCTTGTGCAGTTTCTTCTTGTTGGCTCCTCCAATGCAGCAACAGATAGTAAAGTATACAGTTCAAGTTGTGCTTTCAGTCTCTATGAACTAATATCCAAAGACTTAAAATAGAGGTGGGACAAGTGGATTTCAATTCAGAATACTGTAATGTATATGATATAAATGAAAACTAGACATATTGACAGGTACATGATAAATTTGCAATAATCCTTAGGTACATGATAATGCTAAATTCCCTTCAAGAGAAAAAAAATGTAAAGAGGTCAGGAAAGTACTAGGAGGCAAAGTAGCCCCAATAAGAATATGAATTTGAAAATAAATCTGTCTTACATTCCTTAACTTTACATTTTCCCCCTCTATTCCTAAACTGGTGGCCTCAATCTCTTCCACTCCTCAAATATCCAAGTTAATTTTTTTTTCTCTTCCAGACTTCATTAAACAATCATTAATTCCCCCTTAAAACCAAGTCCTTCCTTGGTTTAACTTCCTTGTTCTTAAATCCAATTGACATCTGAGTAAAGGGATTATATCTTATAGTGGACATCAGTCATTTGTGGTTGTCCCAAAATCTTTTTTTTTTTTTTTTTTTTTTTTGTATTTGCAACAGCAAGGAGCTACATACAGGCTGTGGCCACAGAAATTTGAGGTTCAGATTCACACAGAGAAGAGCCACATAATGATTTTAAAAAGATGAAAGTATAAGTGTATTACGAAGACATGAGCCCTCAAGGTATATATGGGAAAGAATTCTAGGCCTAATTCAAACCTCAATTCAAATCACCATGTTTAACCAAAATCATCACTTGAGAATAATAGCGTGTATCCTAACACCCAGACTCAATTCAGTGATTGAACGAGATCCCTGAGAAAGGACTTTGTAAGAACCTGTGAAAGTCTCTGTCTATGGACTCCCTGAAATAGCTTCTTGCATACATCTACAAAGGTAACAATTTACCAGAGAAAAAATGATATGGATACCGTCCACAATTTGTCAAACATGGGTTTTCAATTTGAACTAATCTCTGGAGTCTAGAATAGCAATTTCCCTTAATCAGCAAAGCCTTAATTTATAGAGATTAAATTTAAAACCAAGTTATCTCATGGCAGGCGGAGTTCCTGTAACTCCCACTTGGAGTTATTGCTCCGTTACCTGACTAATAGTTTGAATTTTGAGTGGATGGATCCATCCAATAACATCTTCAAATTGGCTTCAAATCTCAAAATATACATTATGGAACACACATTATGGAACTGTCCCTTCCTTTAAAAATGGTAAATTAAAAGCAAAACTACATATTTAGGGAAGTCTGGAAATTAAAGATATCATCAAAGAAAACTGCACCCTTAAAGACTCCATCAGGTAAACAAAACAAAATAAAACATTAAATGCTATTGTTAATAAACCATTTCCTAGCAAAAACTAATAAATGAATGTAGTGAAGTTTCAAGACACAAAATCACCTATAAAATAAAGTAATATTTCTAAAGTACTAACAACAAATTAAAGAAGAAATAAAGCAAACAATCCAATTTAAAACAGCTACAAAACTATTAAGAAATAATTTTAATCAAGGAAATAAAATAACTATACAAAGAAAACTGTAAAATATTGATGAGATAAACTGAAGAAGATATAAATAAACAAAAGAATACTCCATATTCACAGATTACAAGAATTAATATTTCTAAAATATCCCCACTACTCAAAGTGATCTACAGGTATAGGAAAAACAGCTTTAAAATCTGTGTGGAATCATAAAAGATAGCCAAATGAATAGCCAAATGAATCTTGAACAAAAAGAACAAAGCCAGAAATTTTACTCTACCTGATTTCAAAATCTTCTTCAAAGTGATAATGTCCAAAAAACACAGGACTGACATAAAAACAACATATGACTGATATATATAGACCAGTGGAATACACTAGAAATTCCAGAAAGAAATTCACATATCTACAGTCAATTAATTTTCAACAATGATACCATAAACACATAATGGGAAAATAATCTTTTTAGTTTTTTTACTTTAAAGAGGTAAAATTAAACAAAACAAAATCCTCATTCCTATACCTCCTTTAAAAAAAAAAAAAGAAAGTAAAGAAAAAATTCATGGAATGGGAGAATTGACCACTCTATATTTGTGTATATCATTTAGATCTGGAATATTCCCCTAAGGCCCCTGTATTAAAAATTTGTACCCAGCCCATGACACTATTGAGATAGGGCCTACTTGGAGGCCTTAGGTCACTGGGAGCATGCCCTTGAAGGGACTGTGAGAACCTGGTCTCTTTCTTTCACTTTCTTTCAATTCCCAGTCATGAAGTGAATGGACCTTCAGTACCATGCACTCCCACCATGACATACTGTCCTGCTGCAGGTCCAAAGCAGTGGGACCAACCAATCATGGACTCTGAGTTTTTAAAGAAACTTTTTTGAAACAGTGAGCCAAAATAAACCTTTCCTCTTTTAAACTCATTTCCTCAGGTATTTGTTGCAATGACAGAAAGCTGACACACATAAAAAGATAAATACTACATGATATTGTTTATATGTGAAATCTAAAAAAATCAGTTTCATAGAAACAAAGTAGCATTGTATCTAGCAGGAGCTGGGAGTGATAGGATTGGGGAGACGTAGATCAAAGGATATAAAATTTTAATTAGGATAAATAAATTCAAGAGATCTACTGTACTTCATAGTCACTATACTTGCCATATACTTGAACGTATTGTGTACGTATTACACATCTTCAAGTTTATAAGATTATATACCTCAAAATTGCTAAATGCGAGCATTTAGATGTTTGCATCACAAAAAAGATGAAAAGTATGTCAGGTAATAAATGTTACTTTAGCTTGATTTAGTCATTCCACAGAGTATAAACATATTAAAACACATGTTGTATAAAATGAATATGTACAATTTTTATTTGACAATTAAAAATAAAATTTAGTTTTAAAAGACTGCAGGATTAGTGATTTCTGTTAGGTGCCCATTTAACATGTGTTAGTGAATCTTATGAATTATCAAAATCTTATTCAGCAACTTCACGTAGTGCTACTGTTCCTAAAGTTGTCTTCCCTGGAACAAATAAACACAGTGCTGACCTTCTATACTCATTACTCTTAAAAATACTTTTTTCTATCCTAATAAGCCCAATCACTAGAAGCAATTGCTTTTGCCTAACTCAGTGTCCTACCTCTGAGTGATGTTAAATTTCTATTCTTCTTTTACAATTAAAAAATATGCATTTCTACCCGGCCTCTTGTACTAATGATCAAGCAAATTCCTAACAAAATACAGACCGTGTCAAAATTTATACTATGCTGAATGTGGCAAGAAAGATTTGGAGATATTTGGACCTTTCTTATTTAATACATGCCCAAGTATTGATAGTCAGACTATTTTTCTCAAGTGCTATTAGAAAGACTGCCTTAATAAAGCAGTCTACATGCAGTCAACTTTCAAACTTCTTCTAAATTCAAAAAACAAATATATTCATCAAAGTGGTAGGTAGACTGAATGACTAGTTAGTCTCATGGAGCTAACACGTCAATTCTAACCAACAGTACTGGTTCCAACAAGTCAGTCAATGAGACTCAATTGCCTTTGATTAACAAAATGTCCTCCTTCTCACCATACAATAGCAGTTTTAAAATTTTTGTTGTAGTTGTTAATGTAGGTATAGCTACAAAGCTAAGTCTTTCTCTTGGTGCCAGAATCCTCCATGAAATGTTGCTAGATTGACTGAAACCTTAAGCTCTATAGACCTCAGTAATAAAAGAATAATAACAATGCCCTTCCTATAAATTCCATCTGTAGGGAAGTTAGGAAGATGAATGAAGCCACATTAGGTTGATTTCCTGGCTTATGTAAATCTAAAAAGTCAGAGTCATACGGGATTAGAACCATAGGCACTGTTTTTCAGATTCCCAGAAGTTGCTTTATCAATATAAATGTTGCACAATTTTGAAGCATAACCACATCCATCTTACCAGCCCACTGACTTGCTGTAGTAAGTTGTGATTTTTTTTATTGTTTTATGCCCAGAGCCACAGAAGACTAATGTTAGAAGTTAAGCAAATAGTGCAATATTTAAAGCTTCTGCTGTTGATGAATATTAAAGGTTGTCTTTTTTTCCTACATTTGGCTTCCTTGAGACCACAAAATAAGGTCACACATGTGCTATTGGGACAGTGTTCTTTCCCTAAAGTTCAGTCCACAGATAAATGTCTGTGTCACAGGCAGGGAGATGAGGAAAAGCTGCCATCTGTCATTAAGAGCAGAGGTGTATACTGATGAATCAATTTAGAGAATGTACTGTTTATGAATAAGAAAGAAGATCTATACTAAGCTCTGGGCCAGAAACATGCATTGATTTTATGGATGAGAAGGCAACAATAAAATATCACTTCCAAAGGGATCTGCTGGTAGCTGAATTTTCAAAATATTGTCTCCATCAAGGAGTCTCAGCTATCACTGAAGGTCTCAGGGGCAACCAAGCCTTTAACAAGCTTTATCTACGGCATCCAGGGGAAAGGAGGTGAATCCTATGTGATATTAGAACCTAAATAATAGATGATTTCATTTTAGTGCTGGTATCCAAATTAATAGTTGGACCTTAAGTTACCTATATTAAGTCATAAAGAAATCAACTATCACACACATCTGAATACCACCATGGATCAGAAACTTGTCTATAATGGAAAATATACATCGGGTACTATAAGGTGTCCATGAGGAATTCAAAGCCCAGTAGAGAAGACAAATATGCAAGCTAGCTTTCTCACATAAGGGCTTTCGTTTCTGGCCATCAAGGGAAAACTTTGGCAGAATTCAATTTTCCCAGATAGTTCCAGGACTTGGTCCTAGAGAACAAAAAGATAAATGACTTAAGAAAGGGCCTGCTATGAAGAGAGGTGGAAAAATTTACTGATAAATAGAGGAAAAGAAATAATTAGGTGAGAGGATAGAGAGCCAGGGAGGAAGAAACAATAAAGGTGGAAGAGACACAAATCATAATAATCATTTGCATAAAAGTGAAAAGTCAAACAAAAACTTAGAAGAAACACCATAATCATCACCACAAAATATGAGAGATGCCGTGTGTCTACCAGAGAGCCAGCCTGGGCAACAGAACAGCTTCTCAAACTTCAACTGTTGTAGCCAATTGTTTTCTCATTGATGGGGCACAATATCCCAAACCCACAAGTGAAAAAGAAAAGGTTTATTTGGCTCACAGTTTACAGAAGTTTCAGCCCAGAGTCAGCTGGCTCCAAGGCAGGGTGGCTCAGCAGAGGGGCATGGAGAACGAGAGATGCTCACAGCACAGCAGACAGGAAGCAGTGAGTAAGGGGAGGAGCCAGGAAGAGGCACACACTTCCTGCTCATGACCCCTGTGACCTACCTCTTCCAACCAGGTCCCACCTTCTAACAGCAAGTCACTTATAAAGCCTTATAATCCAATCAGATTTCAAAAGTTCTACCTAAGAACACTTTAGACTTTGAGAAGACCATAAAATCAACCAATCATCCAGAGAGCCGATTAAAATGCAAGTTTTATACCTCAAACCCATTAGGATGGCTACTATCAAGAAAATAATTAAATAACTAGTTATTGAATTAATTGTGTTGATTAGGATGTGGACTCTTTGTGGACTACTGGTAGGAATATAAAACAATACAAAACAGTGACTACTAAAAACTTAATTGTACAATCACCATATGATCTCTTAATTCTGCTGCTAGTATATATGCAAAAGAATTGAAAACAAGATCTCAAAAAGATATTTGTACAGCCAGGTCCACTGCAGCACTATTTATAATAGTCAACTGGCAGAAGCAACCCTTATGTCCACTGACACATGAATGAATGAAAAACTGTCAGAGAGGTATATGATGAAATGTAAGTCAGTCTGTAAAAACAAGCTACTGTACAGATGAACCTTGAGGACATTATGCTAAGTGAATTAACCCATCACAGACAGATAAATACTGTGAGTCTGCTCATACAAGGTACCTAAAATAGTCAAATTCATAAGCAGAAAGTAGAGCCTTGAGCAGGTGGTGGATAAGGAATTGTTTAATGGATATAACATTCCAGCTTTGTAATACAAAAAGAATTCTGAAGATTGCTTGCACAATATTGTAAATATACTTACCACCACTGAACTATACATTTAAAATGGGTAAGATGGTGAACTTTGTTATGTGTATTTACTCACAATTGAATTTCTTAAAATTTGGTCTGGAAGATGCTAGAGATTCTGTTTGTCTAACCACTGATGCGTTGTCTGCATCACAGAATCATGGGTGGGGAATATTTTTAAAATTCTAAAGCCCAGTTTATATTCTATACCCACTCAATCTCAGCCTTGGGAATGAGACATTGGCAGGCATAGGTGATTTTTAAAATTCCCCAGGTGATTTCAAAATGCAGAATGTTTGAGAATCACTGCCATCTATTGAACTGGTTTCCAAGATCAAATCTGACTCTATTCTAGTTTTATTTTTGTTGTTTTTTATCGGTACCAAGGATTGAACTTACCACCGCCTGATTACAAGGCAGGTGCCTATGCCGCTGAGCTAAATCCCCAGCCCTCTATTCTAGTTTTTTTTAAAAAATGGATTGAACAGCCTGTCACAGGATTTTCAATCCAGAATGCACTCTAGACTCATCCGAGGAGCAATTAAAAACACCCACTTTGCTTCCACCATTTCTCATCATCCAAAAGACTCCAAGTGGTCTAAAGGAGTCTGGGACCTGGGTTTGTAATGCTTCTCACATGGTCCTAATAGACACTAGCTGAGGCACTTAAGTGTTAGGGAATTTCTGCTCAGCTTAGCCAGCTCCACCCTCCTGTTCTCTGTGTGTTCCGGCACCCCACGATCTGAGCTTGGCTTGATTATACAGGTATTGAAGGACAGCTGATGAGTCCAGGAGTGCAGCACCACCTAATCAAGCATATCTGGCTGCTATTAAATGCTGTCAGAAATGACAAGTTTGATCCTTTTGCACCAATTAACTTCCTTCACAGGAAATTCTGATCTGTAGCCTCAAACCACACAGTTTTCTTTAGTCTCACATGTCATTTCTGACTAAAGTCCAGAAAAGGGTGGTTAATTTATACTGGGAAAGTGAGGGCACAACCGTAAGTTTGTAGACTATGCACCTTACTGGTCATTCATACTTTCATGTAAAAATATGTATTTACTAAGAGTCTCCTATGTGTCAGGTACAGTCTAAGATGCTTGACTTAAATCAGCAAATACCCACCCGGCTGTGGAAGTTGCCTCTTTCCAGACTAGCATCAAAATCCAAAGACATAACATAAAAGTGGTTATGATGGCAAAGTTTGTTGTATGACTTTTTATCTGACTAAATAATTTTTTTTTAAATCAAAAGACTGGTACCTTAGATGTGAATTAAAATAGAGGGTTTGGAGTGAGCTGGAGCATGGACCAGGGAGAATCATGAAGGCAGCTAAGCCCGGGCCTGTGAGCCAGCCTAGAGCCAGAAGTCTGAGCAACTATTTAAAGAACAACAATATGCAATATAGTAACGATTGCAGACTTTTTACTGTCTTATCACGTTTGTTTTGTTTTATTATTGTTCTATTCCCTTTAAAACAAAAATACATAAATAAGAGAAGAAGAAAAGAAGGAAAAAGATTATATACATTTATATATACACACAAGATAGATATTTATACTACTATTCTCTATTAGTTCATCAAAAAGAGTGGTTTGTGCTTTCATTGTCTGATCATCTTTTCATGCCTCTATCTTATAATCTGAGCAACTACTTGAAAATAACAATACACAATATATTAACCATTGATAATCTCCTATTATTTTGTTTTAAAATTCTATATCATCATTTTTATTCTTTATTCATTTTAAAATAAAAAAGTACAGGAGCAAAAAAGGGGGATTTATTTCATGTTATCTGGGTAACCTTTGGTTTGATTTAAAAAAAACAACTTTAAAGCCCCTATACAAAATCACTTTATTAACACTGAGAAAGTTGTGGGAGTCATTGTATGGTGTCACTTAGGCAGCAAGAATACTAAGCCATCTCTAATGTTAGACCTAGAGGTTTATGCAACCCCTGAGGCTCAGTGTCAGGTGAAGGAGAAAACATAGTTTAAAAACATCAATTGCTTCTTGTTTCATCCTTGCTAATGTAATCTGCCTGCAGATTAGAATTAGCATAAAATCATGTGTGATGCCAGGCAAAAATGAGCTGAGCCACCGAGCAGCATATGGATTTGGTTTGTTCTTCAGGAAGGTGCTTTAGGAAGGGCGTGGTAAGACCTGTTATTATCATGCAAAGTTGTAAGACAGAACAATTTCTTCATCTTCTTCCCATCCAAATAATAAAACATGAATAATGCGTTATATCACTGCACTGTGTATGAATGCTTCTGGCCAAAAACATTTAACAAAATTCTGTTAAGTCTCAGAGTTTAGTTTTTTTCCTTTTTACTTCATTTGACCTTTCAGATCAAGACTATGACTAACAGCAGTGTTTGATCCAATTACATTTATGGTGTGCTATTTGTAAAGAACCTAAGCAGTGGCCTTTCTAGAATTATGTGCTTGTACACACCTACACATAAGTACAGCTCTGCTGAGCATAATTTTCTACTGATTGCATGCTGACCTCTCATCTATTGTTTTTTGCTATATCTCTCTGGCATACCGGGCTGTACTTTAGCTTTTTATTGGTGATTCACTTACTTACCTGCTCAGCAATAAACAGAGATTTAGAAGTGATGCTAGTCACTGATCCTCCGAGGGGCTTTAAATTCACAGGGGACCTGAAGCGTTCGCTGATCCCCAGGAGGAATTCCTTTGGAGTGGCTAAGGTAGCTGCTGCTTTCAGCTTCCGGTCAATACCTGGTCCTTGCATTGTCTCACCTAGTTAGACTCCCCAGCTTTCACCCTTGCACCAACAGAGACATGTCATCCTCTGATGTCAGCTTAGCCATTCTTCATTGGGCTTCTCTTTCATTCCCCTGGAGCCATCTGATACTCATCCCACTTGCAGTTTTTAACTTGCAAGTATTTGAGATCAGAATGTCTGAATTGCATCCTAATGAAAGTTCAAGAGAACTTTCCACTTGTGCAACTGATATTTTAGTATTTCCTTAATTAGGCTATCTTCATTCCTCCTCTCTGAATATAAAAATAGTTCACATTATAAGATTTAAGGCATTGCAATATACACACAAAAAAGTGAAAATTGTGGGGATGTAGCTCAGTGGCATACGCGCCTGCCCGGCAAGCGTGAGGTCATGAGTTTGAACCCTGATATCAAAAATAAAAAAAAAAAAATACAGAAAAGTGAAAATTGTTTACAATCCCTCCATTCCCAATGTCTTAAAATTTTTTAATTGAGTTATAATTTAAATGCTATAAAATTCAATTCTAAAAATATACAACTCAGGAGCTTTAGTCTTCAGTCTCTGGCAACCACTCTTTCTGTATCTATGGATAAGTCTATTCTGCATATTTCCTATAAATGGAATCATGTAATATGTGATCTTTTGTGACAAGATTCATTTAGCACAATATTTTCAACATTCAATCATGTCATAGTAGCAGTTACTTTACTCCTTTATATGTCTACACAGTAGCTCACTTTACCTGTGGCTATATCACATTTTCTTTATTCATTTATAATTCATTAATGAACATTTGCAGCCCACTTTTAAACTATTATGAGTAATGATGTTTTGAACCATCACATACAAAATTTTTGTGAACATGTTTGAATTCTTGTGGCCTAAGAATACTTTAATGTTTCGGTGTGATGAGTAACCTTGATTTTAATGACTGTGTGATGATTAATCTTGATTTTCAACTTGTGTGACTTAAGCGATTACGGCAGCACACTCTGGGTAGGTCTAAGTGGATCGTATTTGGCCCCTGACCCTTTCCTGGATGCTGTAATTCTAGCAACTTTCTTCTGCCATGAACTTCCACCATGATTCTTCTTCATGAAGGCAGCTAACCATGGACTCTTAAACTGTGAGCTGAATTAACTTTTCCTCCTTAACTTGTAGGTGTCAGATATTTTGTCCCAGCAATTAAAAGCTAACACAAACCATTTCAAACTTTCTTCTGTGTACTTCCATATTTACAGGTAAATATATCATAATATATATAATTGTCCCCAACCCTATGCTCCCTGTTACCATGGAATTAATAAAACCTCCAGTTTTCAAAAAACTTGGAAGGATATATGTATCCCCAACCCAACATGACCAACGAGTCTCTTGCCTTAGCCTGCAGTAGATATAACATATATCATAACTGCACAGAAGTTTTAAAAATCATGGTGTATTTCAATGATCTCTCTTGCCTTCTCCCATGATTAGGAAGTTCATGACCAGAGTAAGTACACACAAGGCACTTAAAGGCAGCTAACTGCAACCACTAATACATATATAAAGAGAAATAAATTATTACTATAAACCACTGATATTTGCCTCTTTATAGTCACTGTTGCTCCAGCAAAGTTGATTAATGCATGAATAAATCAGTCATCATCTGTTTATCCTACCTAAGGATATAGTGTAGACATTTTTACAGATATAAATTTATAATAGTGGTGTCACAGAAAGTGAAGTTCAAATAGATTTAACTCGTTTATTTCAGGTGACAGAATTATTACGGGAGACATTGTTTTTTGTTCCTGTTCTGATTTGCAATGTAGTTTTCTAATTAAAGAAAAGGAGGTGGTCATCTTGAACACTTAGGTGAGATTTAAGAACATTTGTGGAGCTCCTCATGCCACTATCACTGTTGGATTGAAAGCCCAAACCATTCATGCTGCACTAATGAGCTCATACTAACTGGAAAACTATAATAAGCTGCAAGGTATGCATCATGCTTTTTAACAAAAATACTTGCAAAGGAGGAGGCCTATTGTAGGGACCATTTCTTATTCTTTATCTCTGCGACTGTTGGATCTGGGATCACTACTGACAAATAAGTAGTTCACTCCGTTCAGTCCATTCTGTGTACCTCGCTGAATGGCTGCTCTGTTGTGCTTGATTTCACATAACTGCTGCCCTGTATCCAGAGGCTGGATGCTGAGCCCGCAAGGGGCCACCCCAGCAAGGAAACCTGGCCAACATCTGCCCACATCTCATCTGTTTTAAGGCGGTGTTTTCATCTTTTTTTCTATCTTAAATTCATAAGTGAATCACCAGTCTTGTATAATTGACTTTTAGAAAGTTAAAGAGTTTGTCATGTAACAGCAAACCACTTGGAGCAAACAAGGTTTTGGGTATTGCTATCACTTATACATGATAGAATGGCCATTGGCAGTCTTCAGAAAAATTGACCAGCAGCCAATACAGGAAGAGTTTTCTTTCCTGATATTATACTGAGAAGACAAAATGCCACTAAAAAATAACTGATTTCCAAGCTTCAATAGAGATGAGAATAGTTAGATAAGGAGTGACTTTTAATCATTTTTTTCCTTGGCCCTATTTACATTTACACATGTGAACATACAGCTTACTTTTAGAATGCTACAAGCCTTCAACCTTTTTAGCCACATGAATTTTATATTTTGACATAGGCTATTAGGGTAATCTTAGTATTCAAATATATTTCATTTGCAAGTAGGAAAAATAATTTCCTTGGAATTGAAAGGGTATTTCCAAGGTCACAAAACAGGTGGTGGATGTGGGATTAGAACTCAGTCTCCTGAGTCCCCAGTTCTCTTTCCATTCCATGCCACATCCTTAACAAATGGACAGCCAAGAGAGAATTTGTGAGGTATGTTCAAGACAGAAATAAGATGTCATCACTAAGTCTTCTAGAAAGTTTAGTCACACCTGGAAGATGCCCCGTCTATAGGCATGTGCTCTGGAAAGACTAAACATAATAGAGGTGATGAATGGAAGCAGACGCTGGCTTTTAATCAGGAGCAGAATATGACCAAATGGGCTTCTCTAATCTTCACATTGTCCCTGCAGTGGGACAAGTCAGAGTTAGTCAGAGATTGTTAATCCTCGAGAGCCATAAAACAGAAAACTCCTGGGGGCACTGTAGTCCAGCAGGACGTGAATTTGACCTGTGAAAAGTAGGAGCAACTTTGGTCCCTGGGTCCCACATGCTGAACAAGCCTCCTCATTTCCTCAAGAACCTAAAGTACCTGTGGCTGAAGTGACAGCCACGCTCTCTGCCCATGTTCAGCGCTTCGCCTGAATGCCTACATTTGGCTATAACCCAGGTGTCATGTGGAAGTGTGAGAAAGGTCAGGGGAAGCCAGATCACGACAAAAGGAAAACCAAACTTGTCTGGTGGCTCCAAAGCTGGAGTGGGAATTAGAAATACTCAGTCTATTTGTTTTTAAAACATTAGGTTATTCTTAGGCACAGTGGTTCATAAGGTCCCCAAGATAAGCCAGCTAAAAAGGTAAGACACCCAGGCATGGCTATAAGATGCATGGAAAAAATTGGCTCACTCATTGTTCTGAGGTCTCAGAGGGCCAACCAGCTAAACAGTTTTGCCTCTGGACTTTAGACAATATCTTAGGGGTGGGGTGGGAGAAGGGAGCACATACTATGAAATATCAAGGAAAACAGACTCGGTCTGAATAATACAAATAGAAATATCTTTTTCATGGAAGCAGGAAGAGTCATAAATCAGAAAAATTGGGGGGAGACATTTCTACATAGATTATTCTTGGCACTTTATATTTCCTTCCTTTTTTTTCTTTCGCTCGACTCCCTCAAATAGCCTAAGCTCACTGAAAAAAAACAAATTTGAAATGTCAAATAAATCTTCACTCTGACTGCAAAACTCCATAGTGTGAGCCTTCTCTCACTGCTTATTATTAAGTAATTTCAGTTTTCAAAATGTAGTATTTTTTTCCCCTTTCTGTTCTGTTCAGACTCCTTGTACCTTCTCCACTCCTCATCAGTTGTTTCCCAAAACTTAGCTACTAGACAGGTCAAGAAGGGTTTTATCTGCACTTTCTACTGGAGCCCAGAAAGTGAGGTTAAGTGGCCGGATCAAGGATACAGAGACAGCCAGGGGCAGAGCGAGCGCCTGGAGGCCCTGCCACGCAGGGTCCTGTCTGCTCATTATTAGAGTGCTGCTCAAAATCCCTTGCAGAGACTGGAGTTCTTGCAGCTTTTATCATCACCAGTAAAAATACTAATGGCCCAAGAATCCAAAAGCCCCACTAGAGTTTTCTTTCTTAAAATGCCTTTCCAGGATTGAGGCACACTCTGTATGAAGTATCATTAAACCTCGCTGTCCATGGACCAAGGAAGAAGAAAGAGCAGCAGAATCCAACTTGTGAAACTAAAGGTATACTCCAAATCACTCCTATCAGCTTTCCATACACACTACGAGCACGTCTGTATGATCAGGAGGGCACTATTAAGAGTAGCACTCTGGTGTCAGTAGCTGCATTACCAGAGATAGAAATTACATCTGAAATGTTAAAATATGTTTAAGCCCTGTCTTTCTCCCAGGACAGCTTGGTAAATCACTTCTCTGTATATATTGTCTTGTCTTGTAGGCTTTGCAGTTATTCCTTCCATATTTATGATGTGAGTCTAATGGAAAGAACCAACCATGGAGTAGAAATACCATTCTGTTTTCAAAGAGAGGACCTGTGTGGGCTCCAAATGTGATCTTGCCCAGGGGAAGCTGGAGCAGAGAAGCAGCTCTAGGAACCAAAAGTAATGAGACATTTTCAGCTGATGGTCCTCCAGAGCATGACCAGTTCCAAAGGATCAAAGCTGTTCACTGAAGCCAAGTAGTCAAGACAGAAAGGGGTTCACCAAGCTCACTATGGAAGATGTCTGTTAACATATCATATGAAACCAGATTTAGAGCATAAATTTCCCTAATCAACATTTGGACTGTTCACTGTGAGAAATTTGGCATTACATTAACTCATTAATATAACATTGATTAGTAGCTTGGGAGTTACATGAACTCATTAATATATTATTATTTCCCATTCTTGGAATAAAATACTGACACGGTTTAAAAGGAGGAAAGGTTTAATTTGGCTTATGATTTGAAGGGTTTCAGTCCATGGCTGGCTGGCTATAAGGCCGGAAAAAAAAGACTGTGGAAGAGTGTGCAGAGCAAGTTACTTATCTCAAGGCAGCCAGAAAGCAGAGAGAGAGAAGGAAAGAGCCCAGGACAGAATAAAACCTTCCAGGTCACTCCCAGAGATTTTCCTCTTCTAAATAGGCCCCACCTGCTAATGGCACATTCCACTATGATCCTGTCAATAGATTATTCCTCATTATCCAGTCATCTTCTAAAAGCCTAGTACTACTACTTATGAGTACATGAGACTTTGGGGAGGACACTTTAGATCTAAACCATAACAAATATTAAATTGCAATTCTGATTTTTTTTCTCCTGAAATGTTTGATACCAAAGGAAATAAGTCCTAAAAGGTCAATCCTAGATGACATCATCTGACCTTTGTCCAGCAATAGTATGTAAAAGAAGGACACTAGAATTGTAATCCTCTTTCCAGTCAGAGGTGGCCATAGAACAAAGTCATAGAACCTTTCCTAGACTGTTCCACTTCTTTATCTGGGAAAAGATAAAATTTTCTCTCTTATCTTCAAATATTTCCACAATGACCTGAAAGAGCATGGGCAAAATCCATGGTGAAATGTAAAGCACTGTGTTCAAGAAACTGTTATTTCTCTGTTCATCTGTGCTAGCCTTCTATTGTGTAAAAACTTGACGACTCCAGTTAGAGCCAACGTCCGATTTTAATCAGCTGCAATATTCATTTGTAAGAATTCTCTGAAGTGTGTTGTATGGTTTTTTTTTCTAATGGTATCTCTATGTGCTTTTTCAAGGCATATCTACTTGCCTGTCTTCTCATCTAAAACTTTCAATGGGATAGAAACTAGTTTTTAAGAAATTTTTAAAATACATTTCCTGTTAAATCAAACGTTTATTATTGATACAAGGTCTCCTTAAGTTGCCCAGGCTGCATTGAATTCCTGATCCTCATTCCTCAGCCTCCATAATAGCTGTTTTAGCAAGCACGTGCCATCATACTCAGTCTTTATTTATTTTGCATAGCAGTTTTCATCTTTTTTTTTTTTTTTTTTTTTGTCTTTTTCCTTTTTATCGGTACCAGGGACCGAACTCACGACTGCCTGCTTGCAAGGCAAGAGCTTATGCTGCTGAGCCAAATCCCCAGCCCCAGTTTTCATCTTTTTGACATAATATACATTTCCCCTCCCCACCCCAAAAATGTGAGCTCAGGAGGGCAGGTGTTTGGGGCTGCCAGTTTCCATTCCCGTCTTGGGAGAAGCCTGGTCCCCCAGAGGCCTCAGCAGCCAGCATCCCTCTTTCAGTCCAGGACTCTCCACCCCCACCTCTCTGCCTCCAGGCTCCTTTTCACACAGTCCTGAAAAGGAAATTGCCTTTGTAGTTCCTGGATTCTTTTCCAGTTGTTTTTGGTGTTATTTTGGTGGGGTTTTTGTTTTGGGGGTTTTTTAAATGTAGAGTCCCATATACTACTATGCTTGAGAAAACAGACATGATTAGATGCATTTCATGCCTCCCATTGCTTGTCTGGAGTTGGTCCTTGTGGATGACCTGGCTGGCACTGCCCAAGGCCAGGAGAAAACAACCCACGCTCCCCAGGCTCTCAAGCCCAGAATGGTAAAACATAAGAGAAAGCTTCTGCAGTGACAAAGAAAAAGAGAAAAAGCTGAAGAAGATGTCTGCGGAAGAGATACTGCAGGCCTCTGATGCCACACCAGACAAGGAGGAAGCCAGCCTGGGGCTCTGGCCTCTGTCTTCCTCTGTTATTTGTGGATTGGACTCTGCGTCCTGGTTACTCACTGCGGATTTCCAGTGCCTGCTTTGTATGGTCAAGGTCACACCCTGACTCTCCACTGCCTGCTTTTCCCTCTGACCCTTGTGGGAGTCCTTGACCTGGCCTGAGGAGTCTGGTTACAAACTGCTGTGTGAGTTTCTGGTTAGAAACAGCAGGCGTGGGTCTCCCTCCTTCTGTGGGGATGGATGCTCTGTGGTCTCCCAGCTGCACTTGCTGTGCCAGAAGGGGGCATGCGTTATGCCAAGGGGCTGCCTACAAATACATATTCTGTTAGTTGCCCCCACACCCTTATCAGCACCTGTTACTGGGTTTGCTTTTTCTTCTCTGATGAAAAGGTGGCAACAGCTTCAGGTGAATTAGTGCATCTTTAATAAACACAGTTGAGCTTCCTTTAAAAAAAAATAATAAAACAAAATAAAACGTTGCCATGCAGCTTGCAGAGTAATCTGCACTTCTGTTTAACCCAGGCTCATAATGCTATGGAATGCAAACAAATAGGAATTGCTAAGACTATTTGGAAAGCAGCCTTCACTTAAAGCAAGGGCTCTCTATTTGTCAGCTTTGTGTTGCCTTTGGCAACAGCATCAGTCCTGGCAGGAGCACTTACAGAGCAAACTTTTTATAACATGAGTCAGGACTCAGGAACACGGAGGACTAGTGAGGGTCCCACAAATCCTTTCAAAGATCCACCTTTCAGTGTTCTAAGAACGCCCATAAGGCCCCACCTCCTAAAGATCCACAGTTCCTCCCAACATTGCCACTTCCCTGGGGACCAAGGCCCTTCACTGTCAGCCTCCTCTGCTCAGCCTACACCGCGATCATGGCCCCATCTGCTAAAAACAAAATAGCAAAACAACAATGAAAGTAATTTGCAGTAGGAAAAAAGTCAGAGGTAGATTAAACCTTGATATGAAACCACCAAAAAAGTATCTTTGTGGTATTCACCTCCAAAGGCCTGTAACTCTAGTTCAATCATGAGACCTGTACCTGAAAGGAATAAGAGGAATCTTCTAGAAAGCTGGTCCACCTATAGGAAGTGCCTTCACAGTGAGGATGAGCCTTGTGAAGAACTAGGAACAAAGATATTTATTTAAGCGATGAATAGGAACCGCAGGAAAAAAAATTCTACCAAAAAAATCATACCTGACCAACATAAAATACCTGATCAACTTTCTTCAAAACTGTACAAAGTCATAAAAAACTGTCAAAGTCATGAAAAACAAATCTTTTTAAAAGGTCTTTTTAAAAAGGCTGGGGATTTAGCTAGGTGGTGTAAGCGCCTGCCTGGCAAACTCAAGGTCATGAGTCTGGTCCCTATTAATAAAAAGAAAGTTTCAAGTCAGAAGAGTTTAAGGGATCATGATGACTGAATGCATGTTAAGTTTCCAGAAATGAATTCCAAACTGGAAAAGGATCATTTGGTGAAAATTGCTGAAATCTGAATAAAGGCTGTAGGTTACATAATAGTAACACCAGTATTGATTTCTTAGTTTTGCCAAATATGCCAAGATTATAGACGATGCGGACTCTGAGGAACCTGGAAAAAATGCACGTGAACCTTCAGTACTATGTTTGTAACCTTTCTGAGAAACCTATAATTATTCCAAAATAAACAGTTTATTTTTAAAAGAGAAATACAGACTTAACAAATATATCAACTACTCATAGGTGGCACTTTACTTGAATCATGATAAAATATGTGTTTATGAGACAACTGGAAATTTAAGTGTTACCTATTTGATATTAAGAGATTAATCTTTAATCACTGCTAGGTGTATTAATAGTATTGTAGTTTTATGTGGTTTTTAATTTAATTTTTTTTCACTTTCACAACGCTGGAGATCAAACCCATGGATTCAGGCACACTAGGCAAGCACTCTATAGTTGAGCTACACCCTTGACTATAATTCTTTTAGTTTGTACTCCTAAAAAAATAAAGGCTTGGGGTTGGGGATTTAGCTCAGCGGCATAAGCGCCTGCCTTGCAAGCAGGCAGTCGTGAGTTCGATCCCTGGTACCCATAAAAAGGAAAAAGATAAAAAAAAAAAAATAAAGGCTTTTACAAGTATAATTACAGGGTCCGGGGGATGTAGCTCTGCGGTAGAATGCTTACCTAGCATGCATGAGACCCTGGGTTCAGTCTACAGAAAAAATAAATAAATCATAGATGAAATGGTATGTCTTGAATTTACTCCAAAAGTAATACAGCAGGAATGTGCTCACCTCAACAGCACATATACTAAAAAATAATATAGGATGAAGAAGCTGCTGGGGATGGGTTACAGCTTAAGACATATGAGTTAATAATTGTTGAAAATTAGTGATGGAGACGTGAGAGATCATGATTCTATTGTCTTTGTTTATGTTTAGAATTTGCTGGAATTTTAAAGATTAATTTTAAAACTCCAAAGAAGAAAATCCATAATCCCCTAACATTTGATCTCTGCTGCTGTATTGGCAACCTTAGCAACTTTGTAATTATTTCATTCAGCCTCTATATTAATCAGCTTTTTGGTTGCTGGAAAAAAAAAATACTTAACATCTGCAAATTTAAAGGCAGAGAGATTTATTTGGTTCATGGTTCAAAGGATTCTGTCCATGGTCTGTTAGCTCCAAGATAGAACAGTGTGGCCAAGCAAAAATGCTTAGTTCGTGGTACCTAGGAGTCTGAGCGTAGGGGAAGAGCACCCCAGTGACCCACCTCTCCCAACAGGGCCTCACCTCCTAACACTCAGCCAAGACCATCATGGATTGGTCCACTGTGGGTATTGCCCCCATCACCACTCCGGGAGTCTCTTAATCCAGTCAAACTGAAGTTAAGCGCCACTGTCACAGCCCCCATGCTCTCAAAACTCACCTACCAGTTTTGAGGGTCAGAGTCCTCTCCAGATTTAGCCATGCACCTGAGCCTTTGAAACTTATCAAAGACATTAGAACATCATCATCAAGCTGGGAGGTCTTCCAGGAAAACTCTGGGTCCCCTAATGAGGAAATGAGGGTTTCTGTCTAAGGATTCATAACACTGAGAGCAGCCTCATAGTTCACCACCTGTAGGAGGAGAGAGTTCTCTCCTTACTCTCACAGCCATGATTTAGACATGTTAGCTCCTCTCAGCCTCAAAGAAAATTGGATCTGAATACAGATGCAGGGGAAAAGAAATGATAACAAGTCAAAGCTTAATTTTAATGCAAACCTTTTTTATTCCCCAGTGCAGAAGTCTTATTAAAGAAACAGCAGGATGCTGACAGGAAACTGTTTGTAAGTAGAAATAACACTTATTATAACAAGTCGGAGCAGCAGGCAGAGAGGTTTGTTTGTTTGTTAATTATGTCTGGTTTTATTTTCTAATGAGTGCCTTAAGAAACGGGGGCAGGGGACTCTGACAGCTGTTTGAAACCAACTTCTAAATCCCGGTAGAAAGAGGACATGCGCAGTAAAGCATAGTCTTGTTCTATGAACAAAGAGAAGCCCTCTCTCACCTCTTCTTTTGTTGATCAGAAGTGTTAAGCTTAACAATGTGGAATCCTGTGAATGGGCTCTAAATTTCTCCTTTAATGATGCCTTGTCAATATAAAGCTTCTTGCTCACCACAGCGGGAAGGTACTGTTGGAAATATGCACATGTAATTTGTCCACATTTATAAAATATAATACAGTTCTTCTCTAATAATGATATTGCCAGAAAAACAAAGTATATTTGCCTTTGGATGCAAGTGTAAACTTTGTCCAGACTGACTTTAACTAAATACCTACACAGCCATAAATCAGAAAAGATAATTTTTAACTTCTTTTGCAGACAGGATTTCATTGTGTGGTCCAGACTGGCCTCTAACTGTTGGGTTCAAAGAATCTTTCCTCCTGCCTTGGCCTCCTGAATAACTGGGACTCCAGGCATGCACTAAGTGGAAAGGGTGAGGTGGGAGGACCCCCTGAGTCCAGTTCAAGACCAGCCTGGCAGTATGCACAACTCTGTCTCAAAGAAAAAGGAAGAGGAGAGGGGTGTGACTCAAAGGAAGCAGTGAGTTCACATCTTGGCATTTTTACTCAACGTTAAGTTTTCATATTATACATTCATATGTTTAAAAAAAAATCCTACAGTCAAGGATTCCTCTGGGATCAGATCAATGCAGAGTAGTCTGAACCATTTAGACCAAAACACAAATATATGTGATGGATAAAAAATACTAAGAGCAGACGCAGTGATGATCCAAAGTCTCCTCTGGGTTTCCACCCACCTTCGCTGCTTCCCTCCCTTCCCCCAGATCACTTGAAACAGCTCCTCCTGCAGGAAACCCTCTCTAGACAACAGACATGCTCCTCCACTCTGCTTCCCAATTCCCAAGCAAACAGGTCTGTTTTGCATTTGGCCCTTACCATCCTTATTAACATATTCTTAAGCATTTGTTTGGGTCTTCATTTTCGTCTAGCCTCTTTGAGTGCAATTAGTAAGGGCCTTAGTGTTTCTTCCATTTGCTGGGTCTGTCCCCAGAGTGCTGTCAGCAGAGAATAGTGGCAGGATTGTAGTACCCACTGACATTGAAGGGCCTGCATTACATTGATGGCCTGGGTTTGAACTTTGGGTCCAGGTTAAAAATTCAGGGAAAGGAAGGGGGAGATCGTATCTTTGTCTTTACTAAAATTATTTTGAACCTCTCTAACCCTAAGACTGTTATGGGGGGAGTGATAATGTACATTTTTTTTTCCATTTTTGACTCTTTTTGTTTCAAAACTGGCTATTCTTATTTTCATTAAATCAAGGATTTCTTCAGGTTTGTTTGAGTTCTGCCAAAAAGCTCAAAAACTATCTTGTGGGCAAGATGCCAGGCTGGGTCAGCATGGACACTAAGGTCAGGGCAGCAGCAACTCCTCAAAAGGAACAGCTTGGGGGGCCCCGGGATTTAGCTCAGCGGCGCAAGGTCGTGAGTTCAAACCCTGGCACCAAAAAAAGGAACAGCTCTGCTGTTTTCTGAAGGTAGTGCAGTGTCTGCAGTTTTAAGGTGTTTGGTAGAATAAAGGGATCATAAACTCATCAGCCTCTGAGGAGAAGGAAGGAAACAGAATTCTTTATTAAATTCCCAACTCCATGGAATTCGGGCTAACAATAGGTCTGATTAATGGAAAAAGAATGAGTTAAAGTAGCACAAGAGATTTGGCACTGATTTCCTAGGGATTAAAGTAATGAAAACTTTCATTTGAGAAATTTTAGAATGGAATTTCTGTGCTCTTTATGGATATCCACCATGTTCTGGAACCTGTCTGGAGGCTGTCTAGCAATACTCCCCCTTAGGAATCAGTGCATGTGGGGGTTGGAGAAAAGAAAAAAGCTCAGTGGAAAGGAAAACTGCTTCTGAGATTGACCGGCTACTCCAGATAATAGAGCTTAACTCCTCTTCATATATTGTCATAAAAATAAGACCCGCAATATATACTAAACACTAATATTTATACTGAAGGTATTTTAATCTTCTACCTCTTCTGTACCAAGAGATGCATACTCTAAACTATATAATTCTCATTTAACAATACAATATAAATAAAAATATATGGCCACTTTAGTTTTTTACTATCTTATGTTAAGATCAGAACAGTATTCATAATGAAAGGGAAATATTTATTAAGGACCAAATAGTACCTGAGGGTTTAACTCAGTAGGAGATTGTGTGTAGCATATTCAGTGCTCTGGGTTCAATATCCAGTACCAAAGAGGCGAGAAGGGCTAAACGTGAGTAAGGATCATTGCGAGACTCTAGGATTTCAGAGTTAATATTAAGATCAGCATCAAAATTGGAGTTAGGAAAAACAATAATAAAAAAAATAATAAGTAATAAAATGGGATTTAGCTCAGCAGCAAAATTGCCTGCCTGGCAAGCGTGAGGTCATGTGTTTGATAGCTGGTACCCCAAAAAGAAAAAAGAAAAAAATTGGAGTAAGTTAGGGTCAAGCCCCAGTATTGACTTGCAGATAATATTACACACAGAAATTAAAGCACACTATATATAATATACTCACAAATGGGTATTCACAAATAATGAAATAAAGAAGTCTTGGTAAAAAGCCAGTGAGCCCAAGGGTCAAAAAATGCTGCAGAAATTCAGGGGAGAAGAGAATCTTAGGAAATAGAAAATTTAAATTGTTGTATCTTCCCAAAATTCATATGTTGAAGTATAATCATCAGCATAATGGTACTAGGAAGTGGAGCCTTTCTGAGGTGATTATTTCAAGAAGGCAGAGCCTTTACAAATAGGTTTAGTTTTCTTATAAAAGATGTCCCACAGAGCTACCTTCCCCCTTCCACCATGTAAGGACCCAAGGAGAACACATCATCTCTAAACTGAAAAGTAAAATTTCAAAAAAACAACAAATATGCCAGAGTGTTATCTTGGACTTCCCAGACTCCAGATCTGTAAGAAATGAAGTTTTCCTGATTATAAGCCATCAGTCTATGTTATTTTGTTATAAGAAGCCCAAACAGAATAAGATTCAGCCCAAGTCATTGTAATTTCCTGGGTCGAGATGGAGGGAGACCATGTACTCACAAATAATGAAATAAGTTTGGGAATCAATGAGTATGTAGTGTGTACCCAATCACTAGGAGGCTCTGGGGGTCCCGCAGAGTTACAGCCTGGGTGTATCTTGGTGACAGAGTATGCTTAGGATGCACAAAGCCCCAGGCTAGATCCCAAAGCCAATTAAAAAGTGGAGATCTGGAGGTAGATATAAGCTGATTCTCCCTTCACATAGCAACAACCCAAGAGATGGAGAACACACTGAAGCCTCAGCACTGTCCTGCTCTTCCCAGCTAAGTGACTAGAAAATTCTCAGAGAAGATAAATAAGAAGGAGGGTATCAATCAGAGAAGCTAACATAAAGAAAGCCATCTTCATCAACAAGAAGACATCAGAGAATGGGGAAGATTAGAGTGTGGCTGAGGGTGCGGACCTCAGTCTGTACTCAAGAGCTCACTGCCTAGAATCCCAAAGTCTTCTCAATCCCATTTTCCCAGGGCAACAATCATCAAAAATGATGTTAGACTATTTTTTCTAAAAGTAAAGAGATACACAGAATAATTTTGCCTTGCTTTAAGCAACCCTGATCTTTAAAATCCAAACCAAAACAAAAAAATCTTTGAAAAATTCTTCTTTATAAAATGTCTCACCACAAGATGCCCTTAAAAAGTAACCTCTAGTAGTAGCACATTTTAGGTAGAATTTAACTCATAGAAAAAGGATTTATATGTAATACCTGCTATATACAGTCAGGTAGCCTTGTAGTTGATCCAGAATCATAAATAAAATAAGAAGTCATCCTTTACCAACATTATCCAATTGAGAAATGTGGAAAAGCAGTTAACATGACAATCTTCCTGTACTGGCTATATTATTAGGCTGCAACTTTCTAGTTTTCTGTATGTTGACAGGAAACTGATCTCTTGGCAGAGAAAGAATCAGACAACATACACCCACAGGAACATTTCCTCACCCCATTAAATATTAGGCAGAACCAGTGTGTCTACACATAGTTATTTCCATAGCTATGAGGAATCTGAAGTCACAGAGAGGCATGCTTTCCAGGAAAATTCTAGAATGAAGCATATAGATGATGATTTGTGAACACTTAAAAATTAAGAGGTGATTGTGCTCGCTTTCGCAGCACATATACTAAAATTAAAACTTAACAGGTGATTGATCAGGGTCATCCTTATTTCACTCAAAGATCATGACGAACAACATCTTATTTTCTTTTTTAGTTTCTATATATACCGTAAAGTTGACACATTCCAAGGATAAAACTTACCCAAATTTCAGTAATGGAATGAAGTAATTATATCATTATAGACACGGTGAAAACAAATGGATTGAGTGAAATTATAGTTATGTGGATCTGTATTTCTGGAGTAAATAAATGGATGAATAGACTGCTCTGAGTCTGGAGGAAGGTTCCTAACAGGAAGGGTCCTAACAGGTTCCTAACACAAGGCTTTACTCTGTCCAGCAATTTATTAATGCCTGGGATAGATTCTGAAAGCTCTGTTTTCAAGATCACATAGTATGCAGGGCGGGGCGGGGTGGAGCGCTAGGAAGAGGAAGAAGGGCATCGTGGTGAAGAGCGCACAACTGGTGAGAAGTGTGACGAGGAAGAAGAACTGAATGGGGTCCTGGGTGCAGGGACGGAGCAAGGTGGAGCATGGTTGAGATGAAGCTTGACAGACTCTGGTTCCTGTGTTCAAGTTTAGTGATTTTGCATCTTAAAATAATGGGAAGGCCTCAAACACTTCAAATATTTCATTTATAGTAGGAAATGGGTGCGTGAAGATCAGATGAAGAAATCATGCCGGGGGCCAGGCATGGAGGTGCACACGTGTAATCCCAGCACTCAGGAGGCGGAGGCAGGAGGATCACTGTGAGTTCAAGGCCAGCATGAATTACATAGCAAGATCCTGTCTTTAAAAAGAGAGTCCGGGGCATTTAGCTCAGTGGTGCAAGCGCCTGCTCAGCAAGCAACGGTGATGCCATGAGTTCAGGCCCTGGTACCAAAAACAAAACAAAAAAAAGATTAACTAATGTTAATTTCCTATTGTTTTGAAGTTCCGTATCATTGTTTTTATTCTTTGTTGTTGTTGTTTGGTTTTGTTTTTAAAATAAAATATAAAAAAAGAAACAATCAGTCTGGGTACACTGTATGAGGTACAGACTAAATGATCACAGATAGAGCAATAAGAAATCTTCTATAAGGGCCGGGGTTTAGCTTCGCAGCGTAAGTGCCTGCTTGGCAAATGCAAAGTCGTGAGTTCGATCCCCAGTACCAAATTAAGAAGAAGGCTTCTACAATAATCCAGGAGGAGGTGGTAACCTGACTAGCTGGCCGGAGGGGAAGTAAGAAGGGTGGACTCGTGGAATGAATAGGAAGAGCAAAGCACACAGAGGGACTCCGTGCTCCAGCGTGCCCAGCAACGGCTCCTGACACCTACAGTAAGACTGGAAACATAAAGTATTTTGGGGACAAATTCCAGAGACTGGTTTCAGCAGTGTTGTTCTGATACCTTGAGACTTCCAAGCGGAGATGCTGAGTAGGAAGTGGGATATGTGGATCTGGAGCTCAGAAGACAGACCTGAGCTGGGAAACATTTTTTGCGATAAATCAAAAACAGAATAAGAAGAAAAGAGAGTCTATCACTGAGCAGTGGTTCTCTTAATATTCATTTCCCTGGAAAGAACAGGATAAAGCTGCAAAAAACTACACAGTTGGGAAAACCAAAGGAGTTTTATATTATTGAAACCAAGAAAAGCCACCATTTGAGCTGGGTGTAGTTCAGTTGTAGGGTGCTGGCCTGCCATACACAAAGCCTTAAGTTCAGTCCCTCAAGAAGGAGGAGGAGGGGGAGGGGAGGGGGAGGAGGGGGAGGAGGGGGAGGAAGGGAAAGAGGAGGGGGAAGGGGAAGGGGGGGAGGGAAGGGGATAGGGGGGAGGGGGGGAGGCGGCAACAGCAAAGATTCTTGCTGAGAGGCCAAGGAAGGTGAATCACTTTGCCACAGACTGCTCTGATGGCTAAGGAGGCAGAGTTGATCTGACAGGCACCAATGTTAGCAAGTGTGGATATTCTCTGTAGAAGTTTCTCTGAAGGAGAAAGAGAAGGCTATGGCTTGATGTGAAGGAAATGGTGGGATACATGAAGACTCTTCACTGGCCTCCACCACGGTGGGGGTCCTGTGTGCCTTCTAGCTGGCAAGAAGAATCTAGTTGCAAAGGAAAGATTGAATATGAAAAATGGAAGTGCACAGCACAGGAGATGGATAAGGGGCAGGGAAGTCCAGATGCCTGGGGGACTTGCCTTTAGGCCTATTGCCTGGTCACAGATGTCACAAAAGGTGAGAACTCTGTTGCACAATGAAAACAGCTGGTGGAGGGTAGCAGTTAGAGTTAAAAGCTCCATGCTGCTTTTTGAGTTTAAAGCTTCAAGCAAAACATTTGTGAGCAGTTGGTGGGGGACTTCTGCAGAAACCCTAAATCAACTATCTCTGAGATAATCCTTGTCCAAATAGAAATTGCAGCTACCTTGTGTGTGTGTAGGAGCGTATGATTCTCTTCCAAGTTGAAATCCAAACCAATCATTTCATGAGGAAATGATACAAGCTGTGTTTCCTCACTCAGGTCCCCAAATTATCTCTTGGCACCATTCTTTGTTGCAAATGAAAAACCTGAGCTCGGTCCTACCTATGACTCACCTAAATCAGAAAGGGAGAGTATGGAGGGCTGAGGATCCAAGTTTTCACATCTTCAAACGTGTAGAATATCTGCATGGCATGAAGTCATTACCAGAGGTACCCATCCAAAGACATTATGGAGTCATGGCAGGGAAGGAAAACTTCGTTCTCAGCATCTGCTGGATGCCAGGCTCTGCATCAACAGCTTTTGCAGATATTACTTTATTTAACTTTCATAACACTATTGCAGCAGGATCTGAGTCTCTACCCACGATGACAGAAATCTGCCTTACTGCTTCGCTGAGTGCCGGGCCAGTTATTTTGCTTCCCCAGAGGCTTTCATGTGTGGTTCAGGCTGACCTACAGCCCCTCAATGGGGTGTTTGAGGATAAGGCGAGATATCTCCCTAGGTATTTCCACACTTAGTTCACTCAAATGTCAGAGCGTTTTATTTTTATCTTCTCAATATTTCTTTTTCTAAGCTGTGTTCCATATAACTATTTGTCATCACTGCCCAGAAAGACCAAAACCTCTCCAGTGTCATCTGCTAATGTAAGAGTGAAGGATGGGAAGATAGGAATGCTCACCAAAGACTTCATTCATTGTTCTTTCCCAAGCCAACAACACCAATCCCCAATCCTCAACCTCAAAATATTCATCTCTCCACTGACCTGGCCAGAGTGAGCACTGAGTGGGGCTTCAAGGGGCAAGTGTGGTTTCCAGAAAATAGGAGATAAGTGATCAATATGCCCCACTTGGGTTTTTCTTTTTGTGAGTGTGGGGGGAGGGGACCAGGAATCAAACTCATAAGCTCACACTTGCCAGGTAGGTTATATCCCTGGCCCCGTGTCCCCTACTTGGGACTCTTAGGGTCAGCAACTTCCTTGTCTCCCTACCCTAACTGTAATACCTCCATGAGGATATTCGTGACTCCACTTTCATGTTATGAATTCCTATAATTTTTTTTAGCACGATAATTTTCCCAGCTTTAGAACAAGGTGATATGAAAGACATTAAGTAGGAAGATAAAAATTGATCACAAAACTCATAAAAGTAGGTCCGAAATTTGCTCTTGAGAAACAACAGCTCTAATTGAAAGGAATCTACTATTTCATGAGGCAAATAACTGATGTGTGAATAACCCCAGAGTATCTGGGAAATTGGTGAGTGGGCCAGAGAATCAGAAGGTGGCTTCACTCTCACTAAAGAGGAATTCTTCCTTCCCTCTCCAGACTTCACAGTCTTCTACATCTCTCCTTTCTACACACTTCCTTTCTGTGAATTAAGGAGGCATACTTCCCACTCACTCACCCCAAGTTGCACTCACCCACCCCAAGTTGACTTCAGTGAGGAAGCAGCCACTGATAATTTAGTGACTATCAGCTAGTTGGCCAATTAAAGGAAATTTCCTTTCATTACCTATCACCCATCTCACTCATTAAGAATAAATGGTATCAATAAACTTAATACTAAAAAATTAAATTTTTAAAAATGAATGAGGAACACAGTACTTTGCAAACATGTACTATAGAAATGCTGACTAATAATAAGTCCTAATAGCCTTTTGGCCTGGGGAGAAAGTAGTTTTCCTGAGATGCGTAAAATTAGCTGAGGAGTACAATGAGTCTACTGAGGGGAGTGAGTCAGCATCCACACATTCGTGCTATTTACAGAAGTGAGAGTCTTTATTCAGCTTTCAGGTCACATCTGGCTTTCAGAGCCTGTTTCTCTAATGCAAGGCCTCTGAAAGCTTTTCCTCTCTAATATACATACAGTGTTGTCTTATTCACCGGAACAATTTCAAGTGAAGGGCTCTTTTTCCAAGACCAATAGAATAAGAAAGTGTTGATGTGAAATCATCGTGTGTTCAATTCATTCACTCATTCATTTGGTGAGCGCGTGTTTACGGCTGCTTTGTCTAAGGCATTAGGCAGGCCCTGAGATGCCAGAGTAAGACAGAGTCATGCCCGTGAGCGGCTCACAGCACACACACGAATCACAGTAATCAAATGTCACAGGTACCATGATAGAACACTGTGTAGTTCATTACAAAGGGGACCCCAAATCCAGAGGTGGGCTCTACCTGTGGAAGCTCATACTTCATACAACAGATAAGAAAGGAGGATTTGGTGTTGGGGACTTACCTTAGTGGCACAAACACCTGCCTGGTGAGTATGAGGTCATGAGTTTGATCCCCTGTACACCCTCCAAAAAAAAAAAAGGACTTGGCCAAAATGGCATGACACATGAGATTCAGATCTAACATCACTTTTCTCTATGTTCTGTTATTAATGACTCATCTTCCTAGATTTAAAGGAATTTGTTATTCCTGATAGTGATAAGAGACAAGTTTAGGAATTATCCTAGTAGTTGGATCAGTATGTGTAAGATGTTTTTTAACTGAGTTTTATATTTTCTTCTGCAGTATGCACTGCACTAACTGTAAAACTCCTAGTTCTCAGCTGGCTAATCTACTAATCAAATAAAGCAATGATTCAATCCTTTCTGCAAAAATTTTCTAACCTCATGGCTACTAAATTGCACATCCTTGAGCTAACTTTACTTTTTTAAATAATTACGATAGCATTTAGATGGAGCCTACAGTTTAACAATAGTATGATAACAGTGTTACCTTTTGATTTTCAAAGTTGTACTACAGTTATATGGATATTAAAATTGGGTAACAAAACATACTGCTATAGAATCAGGCTATTTCATTCCATCCTCTGTGCTGTAGTCCTTCTCTCGAGCTTCTGTGTAACTTTTAATTTTCCTGTCAGTTCCTCCCCAATTTTGGGCAATCTACTTCTTTTCATTTCCTTTTCCAAGTTGTTATTTTCCAATGTCTGGATTCCAGATCTTGGAGCAGCTGCCACTCACCAGTCTTCCCTCTTGGTATTTTCACAATATTTAACTGTATGTTTCTTTCTGTAGGAAATCATTTTTACTGAAATTTTTAAAACATTTGTGTATATTTGGGCTCTACAGAGAATCAGAACCACCAGGAAATATAGATAGATAGACAGACAGACAGACAGACATTGACTAAGGAATTGGGTCATGCAATTGGAGAGGCTTAGTGTGTCCAGATTCTGATAGGATAGACCAGCAAGATGGAGATTCAGGAAACAGATGCAGAATCCAATGGTAGTCTGCTAACAGAAGTCCTTCTTGCATCAAGGGAGGTCAGTGTTTTTTTCCTGCAAGCCCTTCAGATGATTAGATAAGGCCCACTCACAGTAAGGAGAGTAATCCACTTTACTCAAAGTCTACTAATTTCAATGTTAATTTCATCTCAAAACTAACTTCACAAAAACATCCAGAATAATATTTGATCTAATATCTGGTTATCAGAGTCTGGAAAAAAATTGCACATAAAATAAATCATCAAATATTACATGAAAGATTGGGGGGAAATGTAAGCCATTCACTGATTAGTTTGAGAAGCATTAATAGTCTACCAATAATTGCATTAATAAAAATATTATTACTAAGAATGTTTATTTTATGTGAGAATTGAGAAAAATATTTTGAGCAGTGTCCTGGTTTAGATAAGAAGAGGAAAATCTAACCACTTTTTTTATTCTTATGAGTGAGCCCAAAGACATTAAAAGCTTAAACTTTAAACTCTGGGCAACAAGGGCAAAGCAGGGAACAACACAGTCCCTCACTTGAAATTACATTATGAAGATACCATGATAAAAACAATATGGTACTGGCAAACACACACACCTGAGAGTCAGTGGAACAGAAGATACAGAAACAACTCCAGTCACACTCAGCAACCTTATCTTTGACAAAGGATACCTTACATTTACTGGAAGGTAGCTTCTTTAATAAATGTTGCTGGGAAACGTGGTTTCTACCAAAGATTAAGTTGACCTATGTCTCTTGTGAACTAAACTGAAATTACTCAGTCTACTAATGGATCAAAGATCTAAATATTAAAACAGAAGCAATCTTCTGAAAAATAGAATAGATAAAACTCTTGAAGACATAGGTGTAGGCAAAGACTTTATGAACAAAATCCAAATCACAGGGGAAATCTACAAAGACTCAGCAACTAATAATATCAAATCAAAAAGCTTTTGCACAGCAAAAGAAATCACCAACAAAGTGAAGAGACAATCCACAGAATAGGAAAAAATTTTACCAGCTACTCATCGGACAAAGGGCTAATGTCTAGAATATTAAAAAACTTAAAATAATCAGACCTTCCCAATCTAAAAATCAGTATCTTAAATGCATAAATGCTTCTTAGATGAAGAAATATGAGCAGCAAATAAATATATTAAAAATATTCAATATCACTAGTCATTAAAGAAATGCAACCTAAAACAAAACAGATTCCACCTCATTCCAGAAAGAATGGCTACCACAAAGGTATCAACCAACAACAAATGCTAGTGAGGCTACAGAAAAAAAAAAAAGAAAGAAAGAAACTCTTCTCCATTGTTGGTAGAAGTGTAAATTGATATAGCCACTATGGAAATCAGTATGGAGAATCCTTCAAAAACTAAAACAAAGGGTTCCATTTAACCAAGCTGTTTCTCTTCTAGATATCTTCCTGAAAGAGTTAAAAACATTATACCACAGTGATATGTATGCATACCCATGTTTATAGCCACACAATTTGTAATAGCAAAATCTTGGGACAGTACTCATGGCCATCAACAGATGAATGGGTAAAGCAAATGTGGTATTTATATACAATGGAGTACCACTCTACCATAAAGAAGAATAACCTTGAGTGCTTATTAGATAAATGTATGCACCTCAGGGTGCAGATACACACATGCCTTTGGTGGGCAGAGCAACCACCAAAATCAGGGCCCCAGAACGGGCACACACATGCCTGTGGCAGGCAGAACAGTCAGTGAGACCAGCAACTTTGAAGTGACTGCAGCAGTAGTGAGGAGCCAGCAGTTGGTAAGCTGGTAAACCAAGGGAGGGCCCTGCCGCGTAGAATAGAAGTGGGTGAGTCTGCCATCCTATATTAAAGGGCTCTGGAGAGCTCCAACAACAGAAGTCCTGTCCCAGCCCCCCATCCAGAGGCAAAATCAGTTCCAAAGCCAGCACAAATCCTGTGGCGAACTTGGCTGGAGTACACAGCACACTTATAGATTCTATTTTGGACACTGCCACAGGAATGTGAACACTAGAGGAATTTTGCTACTTTTATTCTCCCTTGTTTGTCTGATTGGCTGTCCTTTTTCTGTCTTTTTGGCCTTTGTCTTGTTTTGTATTATATGGTTATTTGGAATGGTCTTTTCTTTTTTCTTGTCTCCTTGTTCTTTTCATTTTCTTTGCTCTTGTCTATCTTCTTTCTTTTTTCACTGTTAAGGTTTCTTATCTTCCTTTGTTGTATTATTCTACTCATCCTCTTTCTCTCTTTCCTCAGCTGTCTCTTGAATTGATGCTTCCAACTGGGTAAACGTTGTCTCTTTCTCTTTCTGATTCATTTCAATACTCCTTCATTTTCTCTTTCATTCCTTCTGTCCCCTGTCCTCCAGTTTCCCAAAACTCAGGTGATCATCCTTTGACCTCCAGCTTTGATTCTACTATATTTGATCTCATTCATCAATTTATCTTGTCCAACACCCATTTTAACCTCCACATAACATGATAAAATCCCTCCACTAGGGAAAAAAACTACTGCATACAGGTACATTATATATGTTCGGTTTTGTTATATAACTTTAGAATTTGCTCCTGTGGTCAAGGGTATCAGGTTAATAGTTACCAGTTTGTCAGTAGATCAAGCTGTACTTGAAACTATTGCTATGACTAGCTATACTACTTTAGCAAGGATGTGATACATGTTATAATGTTTTCCTACCTTGTGTGATAACACTGTGATTGTATG
The DNA here is from genome assembly GCF_034190915.1 of Cavia porcellus. NCBI lineage: Eukaryota > Metazoa > Chordata > Mammalia > Rodentia > Caviidae > Cavia > Cavia porcellus. Next base: position 218,948,960 of record NW_026947484.1, read on the forward strand.
GGCTCATACGCATCACTGCAGTCCAGTACCAAAGGACTGGGTGTTGAGCCAAACAATAACTTTATATCGTTTACAAATTGGAAAGATAGATCCTTGAGATAGACATAAAGAATTGCTTTCATCAAAAAGACATCCCTGAAGAACAGATATCTTCTAGGAAAGCCTCAGTACTAATGATAACACTATCTACCATAAGAAATCATAAAGTATCAACACAGAGAACAAAATAAAGTAAAAAAGAAAAACTAGAAAATTACAAGACACAGAAGCAAAATGCAACCCCTGTCCTCCAGCCCATTCAGGACAAGCCTGGAGCACACTGAGATAGAAGAAATTGGAAGTCAAACCCTAAAAGCTTCTGAAATGATAGCAACAAAAGTTTTAATATAACTGGAAAAAGCTATAGAGAAAGTAATCTCTCAGGTACAAAAAGAAATGATGCTTAAAATGAAAGATGTTAGACACAGATAAAAGAATAGAAGAGTGTAGGAAAATGATGGAAACCACAAATGCCCAACAATATGCTACATTCAAGAAACACATTTAACTCAAAAAGAAATTCACACACTGAAAGTCAAAGGATGGAAAACAATACTCCATGTGACTGAATCCCAGAAAAAAGCAGGAGTAGCTATTCTGTTTGAGAAAATATGAACTTCAAACCAGGATTGATCAAAAGAGAGAAAAGGGGACACTGCATACTTGTTAAGGGAAGACTCCAAAAAGAAGAACAGTAATCATAAATATATATGCACCAATCTCAGGGGAAACAAATATTAATGGACATGAAAAATCAAATAAGAACTAACAAAATTGTAGTGGGAGAAGTTAATAACCCACTCTCACAATTATATAGATCAATCAGACAGAAGAATCAACAAAGAAATATCAGAACTAAAACAAACTTGTGATCAAATGGACTTAAACCAAATGGACTACAGTCTATAGTAGATGTCCACATCAGAATACACATTCTGGGCCTGAGGATTTAGCTCAGCGGCATAAGTGCCTGCCTTGCAAGCAGGCAGTCGTGAGTTCAATCCCTAGTACCAATAAAAAAAAAGGAAAAAGACAAAAAAAAAAAAGATACACATTCTTCTTAGCTGCACATGGGACATTCTCCAAAATAGACTACATATTAGCTTATAGAACATGCTTAAGTAAATGCAAAAGGAATTGAATTTATCCCATGCATACTGTCTGACCATAGTACAATGAAATTGGAAATCAATGGCAAAAGAAACCACAAAAACTAAACAAACACATGGAAATTAAACAACCTCCTCCTGAACAACCAATGGGTCACAGATGAAATTTAAAAAATTAAATGAAAATGCCAATACAATATACCAAACCTTATAGGTCACAGTGGAAGCAGTCTCACAAGGACAATTTACAGCAGTAAGCTCTCACATCAGGAAAACAGAAGAATCTCAAACAACTTAATGTTGAACCTCAAAAAAGGAAGAGCAAACCAAATCCAAAGCTTGTGTGAGAGAAGAAATTATAAAAATCAGAGCAGAAATTAATTCAGTTGAGACTAAGAAAATAATACAAAGAATTAATGAATCAAAGAGTGGATAAACCTCTAGGTAATCTTATCAAAGAAAGAAGGAAAAGACTCAAATTCAATCAATTAGGAATGAAAAGAGTGAAATCAATAGATTTAGGGGAAATCCAGAAGATCATCAATGTCCACTTCAAGAACTTGCACATAAATGGAAAACACAAAAGAAATGGACAGATTCCTGGACATATATAAATTATCAAACTGAATCAAGATGATATAAATATTCTAAATAATCCAATATTAGTCAATGAAACTGAAAATGTAGCCAGGTGTGGTGGTGCATTCAGGAGGCTGAGGTAGGAGGATTGTTGCAAGTTCGAGACCAGCCTGGCCTTCAAAGTGAGCCCAAGGGCAGCCTGAACTGCATAGCAAGACACTGTCTCAAAAAGACAAAAAAAAAAAAAAAAGAAAGAAAGAAAAGAAAGAAAGAAAGAAAAAAAGAAAAGAAACTGACAATGTAATCAGAAACCTACCAACAGAGAAAAGCCCATGCCCAGATACATTCACTATTGAGTTCTACAAGAAATTTAGAGAAGAGCTAATGCAGCTAAACTGAAACTCTTTAATGAAATTGAAAGGGAAGCAATACTTCCAAAATCAGGCCTGGAAGCAAGAATTATTCTGATACCTAAGCCAGAGAAGTACCCAACCAGAGAAGAAAACTACTAACCAATCTCCCTAATGAAGATAGATGCAAAAAATTCTTTATAAAGATACTGGTAAACAGAATGCAGCAAATCATCAAGAAAATTGTATACTACAACCAAGTAGGATTCATCCCAAGGATGAAGGGATGGTTCAGTATACACAAATCAATAAATGTGACACACCATATTTGTAACACACCATATTAACAGAACCAAAGACAAAAATCACATGATTATTTCAACAGATGCAGTAAAAGCATCTGACAATGTTTGAGATCCATTCATTATAAAAACCTGAAGAAACTTGGAATAGATGATCTTTACGTCAATCTGATAAAAGCTGTCCATGACAAACCAACAGCTAACATACTAAATGAACAAAAACCGAAAGCTTTCACTCTAAAATCAGGAGTAAGGGAAGGATGTCCACTATCACCACTCCTCTTCAATATAGTTCTGGAAACATTATCCAGAGCAATTAAACAAGAGAAAAAATAAAAGGAATAAGGATAGGAAAAAAAAGAAAAAATTAAACTATCATTATTTGCAAATTATGTAATACTCTACATAGAAGACCCCAAAAACTTCACCAAAAAGGTTCTAGATTTAGTAATCAAATTCAGGAGTGTAGCTGGATACAAAGTCAATACACAGAAATCAATAGCATTCCTGTACACAAACAAAAAACTCACTGAGAGAAAAATTAGGAAAACCAAACCCTTCACAATAGCATCCAAAATAATGTAATACTTAGGGGTCAGTCTAACAAAGGAAATAAAAGATTTATACACTAAAAATTATAGCACTCTGAAAAAAAGAGATTAAAGACGATCTCAGAAAATGTAAAATATCCCTTGTTCATGGATACAAAGAACCAACATTGTAAAAATGGCCACACTCCCAAAACTATTATACACATTTAATGCAATATTAATCAAAATACCATTAGTATACCCCACAAAGAAAACATTCCTAAAATCCATTTGGAACTGGAATAGACCTAGAATAGCAAAGGTAATCCTGGGCAACAAAGGTAAGGCAGGAGACATCACAATTTCTGACTTGAAACTATACTACAAAGCTACTGTGATAAAATGAGCATGGTACTGACAAAAAGAAACATATCAATGGGATAGACTAAAAGATGTGGACACAATTACAAACACACTTGGTCACCTTATCTTTGACCAAGAGGCAAAACATGTTCAATGGCCAGGGATTTAGCTCAGTGGCACAAGTGCCTGCCTGGCAAGCACAAAGTTGTGAGTTCAATCCCCAGCACCAAAAACAAAAACAAAAAAACCATATGCAGTGGAAGATAGGCCCTTTAATAAGCAGTTCTGGCAAAGCTGGCTCTCCACATGCCAAAGACTACAACTAGATACATGTTTATCACCATGCACTGAAGGAAAGTCAACATGGATCAAAGATGGATCAACATGGATCTAAACACTAAATCTACTGGAAGAGAAAATAAGTAGTAATCTTGAAGGCATAAGTATATGCAGACACTTCATGAACAAATTCCATACCACATGGGGAACACTACAAAGAATAAAAAATGGGATCTTATCTTATTTAAAAGCCTTTGCATATCAAAATAAATCACCAACAGAATGAAAATAAAACCTACAGAGTAGGAAAAACTTTAGCCAACTATCCCTCAAACAAAGGACTTCTGTCTAGAACATACAAAGAATTGGGGGAAAAAATCAAGTCCCCCAAATTCAAATAATATCCAAAAATGGGCATCTGAGATGAATACACACTTCTCAGATAAAGACATAAATGGCAAATAAATACATGAAAAAAATGTTCAACATCATTGCTCACTTGAGAGATGAAAATTAAAACAACACTGAGATTCCATCTCACCCCAGAGATTGACTATCATCAAGAAGTCAACCAACAACAAATCCTGGAGTGGTTGTGGGGAAAAAGAACACTTCTTACTCTTGACATAAGTGTAGACTGGTGCAACCACTCTGGAAATCAGTGAGACGATTCCTCAAAAAACTAGGATTAGAAGTTCCATTTCACCCAGCTATTCCTCTTCTGAGTATCTTCCCAGAAGAATTAAAAACATGATACCACAGCAATATAAGTGCACTTATGTTTATAGCAACACAATTTGTAATAGCTAAATCTTGGAAACAACTCAAATGTCCATCAAGTGAGGGATGGATAAAAAAGATGTGATATACCCACTCTCCAGGAAAAAAAAAAAAAGATGCGATATTTTCATACAATGGAGTACTACTTGGCCATAAAGGAGAATAAACTTGAGACTTAGGTAAATAAATGCAACTTGACCCCAAAACTCCATATTCGTAAGTGAAACAAATCAGACTCAAGTGTGTCAATATTGTACTGTTTCCCTAGTGTGAGAAATTTAAAGAGTAAATAAGATCTAAACTATACAACAGATATTTTGAAATGTGAAGAGACTATTTAAAAGGAAAGAAACTGGAATGGGGGAAAGGAGAAAAAAAGGGAAGGGAAAAGGAAAAAATATATAGAAGACAGTTAAGATAGTTACACTACAAATTTCTCTTAGTTCATTGTAAAGAAAGGTTTGTGCTATTTGTTTGGTCAATTTTTTATGCCTATATCGTATACTCTGAGCAACTACTTAGAAGATGACCGTATGCAATGTAGGGACCATTCTTATGCTCGTATTACCTGATTTTGAATTTTTTGAAGTGTTTTTGTTTTTTTCTCTTTGAAATAAAATTAAATAAGTGTATGTACCTCATTACCATAATTTTAAATGAAATAAATCAGACTCACAAGTTTAAATACCACTTCTCTTGTATCAGAAACCCAAAGGGTAAGGAAGGAGAAAAATGGAGGCTAGATATTGGGAAGTAGGGAGAAAGGGATCAATGGAGGAGGAGGAGAAAGGGAAGGAAGGGAATCAGATTTATGAAAACAGAATACAAGGAAAAACGGAAACAAATATTTTGTAAATGGGAGGGGGATACTGAAGGGAGGAGGAGAGAATGTGAGCATAAGAAAATTAAGATACATTTATATCCAGGTAAAAATTGCATGAATGTGATCTTCATGTATGGCAATATGTAGTGCACTACTATAAATGAATAAATAAAGTTCATGGAAAGAAATCAAAAAAAGCTTAAGCTTTGCTCATTGGGTATAATTCATATTGCTCTAAACAGAATTCCCAGAATGTCTTAATTGATGGTATTTTAATGTCTCTGTAATTTTTTTTCACAGAACTCCTAGATTATTTACCTAACATATTTATCTAGTGGTTAGATCCTAGTAACTGAACTATTTAAAAAAAATAATACACACAAACTGAAAGCAAACTCTTTTTTATTTCATTCTTAACTGAACTGGAATTAAACACAAGGATGCGGAGATACGGCCATGGTGTGAATCAGGTGGCTTATTCACTCGCCCTCTTGGTAAACACCATGGCGTGGGCCTGGAGGAGAACCATTATATCTGTGAGCCTACTGCCACGCAAGCTGAAAACCAAGCACCCTTCCCCTGCCCTCCTCCATAGCTACTGGGATAGATGTCTCAGCATCTCTTGGGAGGATGACCATATGCAGTATAGCAAATATGGGGGAGTTCCTTCTATCTTCTCTTTGAAGGCAAAGGTTGTTTTCACTGTTTTGTTATGTTTCTTTTGCTCTATTCAGTATTCTTAATTGGTTTTATAATGCTCTGTTTTTGGTTTGATTTTGCTATACCTAATTGACTGGATAAATATTGTGAAGTTAAAGAGATATACCATACTACATATTACTACTATCCCAGTATCCTACTGTGAAATCCTGTACCAATTTCACTGCATTGTCTCGATTGGCTTTGTTCTGTCTTGTACTGTTGCATTTTTACTACTTTCAAAATAAAATTAAAAAAATAAATAAAAAGATGTGTATGTCATCTGGGTACCAGATATCATCACAAACCTTAGGACCTTTATGGTCTGCTTCCACACTGATTTCTATTGGTGCTTGTATTTTATGACTACTGAGTATCTACCTTCTCAGAGATAAGACACCTTTGAAAGAAATGCAGCACGATCTCATGCTGGAGCTGTAAACTACATTTGATTCCTTTGAGTAGGAGGTCATTTGCTGTCCAATAGATGTTAAGAATCCCTCTGCTTCCCTGGACATTTAAAATGTTGTGGCACACCTATGAGTTTGTCTTTTTCTGCTTTTGGTTCTATTTCTCAAAATACGAGAATCTACTGGAAATGTCCAACAATAACCACTGTTAAACCTGCTGTTAAGCATTACCGTCATGGTTTGGAGCTCTGACTTCTCACTGCTAAACTACTCTTTGAGAAGCTGTATGGTTTAGTTACTTTCTCTCCTAGAGAAAGAATACCGGATACCCATGGGTTAAGGGAGGAGAGGTTTATTTTGCAGAGACTTCAGCACAGAGTCAGCTAGCTCCAAGGCAGGGCAGCATGGCAGAGGAGAACTGCTCATGCCATGGCAGGTGGAAAACAGATTAGGGAGGAAAAATAGAGCAAAACATCTTTTCAAATTGCACCCTCTGTGATCACCACTGACCAAGCCTCACCTCCCAATATCACACTGAGCTACAAATCATCAGTGGGCTAATCCGCTGGTAACTATCACAACCCCATGATCCAGTCGCCTCCAAAAGTCCTATCTTTAAGAGCATGAGGCTTTGCGGGGACATCTAGATATAAAACATAACATTTTTGCCCCAGGCTCCAAAAAACTCATACTCATCACTTTATGTAAAATACAATTAGTTCATCTCTAAGAGTTGCCAAAGTCCTAATAATTTCAGCATTGCTGGAAAGTCCAAGTCCAAAGTCTCTTATGCTAATGTTTGCGATGTTCTATATTCCCTTTTTAGTCTTTATCTGTGAACACAGTAGAGGACTAAAGGGCTCCTAATGGCCAAGCATCCAAAACAGGTGTCAAAGAGAACATGACAGATGCTTTTGCTCTATTGTATATATTTAAGTGAAAACACAGTTCTTAAGTATGATTTTAATTAGATTAAAAGTAGTACAACAGTAGATATAATTTGGTACTTTCCTTGTTAATTGTTAACCATCCTCAGTCTCATCTTAATCGTGTTGATTTTTCTGTCCATTTATATTTATTTCAATCACTCTGAATTCTTGTTATTATAGTCCAAAGTCTCTGGAACCATGTGAAGGGACTTTGACAGCAGTTCTTTGAGGCTTAACCATGGCTTGAATTCAAAAACTCTTGTTTTCTCCTGAGTTAATACTTTCTCTTCTTCATGAAGGTTGTTATTATCATCACATGAGCTATTTATCCAGCTTGGCTGATGTCAATAGGTGAAAAGATATCATCTGTCTCCTGTTCCTAGCTTTTGTCTAGCCCATTTTCTATACATAGAGGAAATACGGCCACATTTGTGTTCATGAAGCTCTTCTAGCTTCTTTTATCTACTATGTACTAATAGCTACATACAGTTGACACAACCTATCTTTGATATTAAGCTACTGTTTTGTAACAGAGCTCATATTGCCTTTTAGGGATAAATCCAAGCTTATCGGAAGACACTTTTAAAAACTAATTTCATAATAAACAGAACACAATTTTAGATAGTAGAGGAGAGTGACTCTGCACAGAAGAATAGACGTTTGATGCTGGAATTCAGTATATGCCAGAATTCGATAGTGCCCTATTCTGAACCTGTTTCTTCCTCTCCTCCCTTTCATTTGCTGGGGCTTTTCTGTCAGTCAGATGTCAATAAATACACTGTATTCTTTAAACTTTATTCTGCTTAGCATTTTGAACACTTCATTCATGCAGCTACAGCTACTTTCGAATGGTGGGGGGATTCCCATTTGGAGCAGGTATCCCAGAAGCCACTTTGATGTGTGCAGACTCCAGCTGGCACCCAGGCTTTGGTGGGAAGCCTGATGGATAATTTTCAGTAAAAATTAAAAGCCTGTGAAAAGTACATACCCTCAGGCTAGAACAAAGCAGTTGAGTGATGGTTCCTCATAGAAGTAGGAGTGGAAGCTTTTCTTACCCTGCTCCTATGGATGAAAGCGAAGTCTACACTTCTTTGAAGCAGTGACTCACTCTCTGTCAGAGGGCCGCGTGCTTTTGCAGAGCTAATCGCCAGCATGGCACATGAAGGGTCTCTCAGAGTGAGGGCTGATGGAGGAAGAAAGAGAAAAAGTAAAACCACTCCCCTAAGCATGACTGGCACTGGAACACAGACAAGAGTTTTCAGAAGCAATGAACGAGGCCAGCCCACCCCACAGATCTCCCTCAGACACATTTTCTTTCTTTCTGACTCATCGAGTTTCTTTAGGAGCGCCTGGTAAGAAGGGATTATGAAGCTGGTGAGGGAGCCAGCCTTTTCTGGCAGCACCAGGCACTTTGATTTCAGGTCCTGTAAATCTTTGAGAACAGACTCAGCATGCTTGTGTTCTAGGCTGGAGTCCAGCAACAATTCAGCTGCAGATGAAGTAGATTGGGTGATTGGTGCTGTCAGCCAGAGACTCAAGGACTTGCCTGGGACCACACCTCTCCGCAAGTCTGAAGATGTGGGGGACAGGTTTGCCTTCTGAAACGTGCAAATGTCACCAGCTGGAAATGGCAATGCCAAAAAAACAGATCTCCATCTGGCAATGGGTTAGGCTTCCTGGGACACAGATTAGAATAGTTTGAAACAAAGTGGCGGAAACACCTGCTCTGTTTTTTATATATTGTTAGGTCGCTGAGTCATTTCCTGCCTTTGGAATTCATTTCCTTTCCAGGTTCAGCAAAGACTGATGAAGGACAGGAAAGGTGCTGGGTGGGTCTTTGCTTGTGCCCAGGGAAGGGCTCTCTGCCTCTGAGAGACTTTGTTGCCAGGCTCTGCATCCCTTCTGCTGTGTGCCTGTCTGTTCACACCGAGTCCAAACGGAGAAAGCCTTGGGAATGGAACAATAAATTAGGGAAGGGAGCCATGTCCAGTTGAGTCAGACAGATCATCTAGTTCCTAGAAAACAGAAAAGGAAAGAACAGATTCGGAAGGGCAAAAAATGTTGCTTTATAGAGGGGAGCTCTTTCCCACCAGCACTCCTTTCATAGAGTGAAAGCCTCTCCCCGGCCCGTCCTACCCCAGCCTCAAGGTTGGAGGCTGAAAGCAGCTCTCCCCAGCTGGCTCCTGACCTCCTGGAGCCAGCCAGGGGGCCAGCTAAGTACACAGGACAGTAATGCTTGCTGCACAATGACTTGCTTTGTTGTATTTTACTAGTTTTTATTTCACATTTTGTTCCAACAAGGATTTAAGATAGCAATAACTGCCTTTCTGGCAGCATTTTTAGACTTATTTTGAGCACTATGAAACTGACAGGAATTCGTATTGCAAATTCTTTCTGCAGCTCCTGGCTCGCTCTGAACACGCATTGTAGTTCTACAGTGCAGAGATCCCCCGGAAGCCAAGGGTGAGCCTCTGGCCTCAAGAGCTGCAGGAACCAGGCAAAAATGTGTTTCCCATGTGACCGCCATTTTTCAGAAAGGTCTTGTTCTAGATAGTGATGCTTTGGAAAAGCCAGGCACCACAGCTTTTGTCCCCTGGAGGAACACTGTATAAAGTGTCCAGAGTCTGTCTTTCTCTGGACCAAGAAGTCAGAGTCCATAGTTTTATGGAAGGGCTAGTTTTTGCCCCTACCCTCAGTCTAAATGCAGCTAGTCTGGCAACGAGTGCTACACAGGGGAAGTGACAACTGGTGAACAGCCTTTTCCTGGTTCCACTTAATCCCCAGGAAGAAAAGTCCAGAGCTTCACCTCCATCAGTTTAAATAGTCTCTGCTTAAGCTGCAGACACCACGACTTTTGGGGGCTGGCGGTGAGGTTTGCTGCCTGGGTTATCATTGTGGCTCAGGAATCAGTCACATTACCGTTTCTGAATAGCTTTGTCTCATCAGGTGTTCACACAAATGGTCTCCTGCGACTTTCACAGCAATTGTTTCTGTGAACATTTAGGAAGTTCTAGGGGAAGCAAGTAAGTAGCTAGGGCAGCACTGAGTCTATAAATAGCAGGGTCAGAGCACCTGTAGGGGATGATTTTCAAAGCAACAAGAAGTCTCCCGTCAGTGGAACTGGATGGGGATGTTATGGTAAGTGAAATAAGCCAGGCACAAAGGGAAAGCACTGCATGATCTCACTCCTGTGTGGAATCTGAAAAGTTGATCTCATGGAGGTTTAGAACAGAATAGTGGTTTCCAGGGGCTGGGGAGAGTAGGTGTCAGGAGGGCTGGAGAAAGGCTGATCAAAAGGCACTAAGTTACAGACAGGAGAAATAAATTTTGGTGGGCTGTTGCACAGGAGGATAGCTGTGGATAATGATAACGTATTGTATGTTTCAAAAAAGGTAGAAGAAAGGATTTTCAACGTTTCCAGCACAAAGTTTTGAACATTACATAATGGACACATGTATTGAACTATCACCATGATAGTCCATAAATATATATAATTTTTGTAGGTCGACTTTTAAAACCTTCAAAAACATTCTTCCTTAAAAGGAGAATAAAGAGGAAAGAAAAGGAGGAAGAAGAAGAGGACAAGGAGATGGTGATGGTCTCCTCAAAAGCTCCAACTTCCTCCCCACAAAACACACTCTGACAGATTTAGAAATTATGTTTCCTAGAGCTGACAATTTTGTAAATAATTGCTTTTAAATTTCAGAAAGGCCAATTGCAGGACCCAGAATCCACATTTTTATTAAGCCACTCTGCTAGTGCTGGTCTAGGGCCTCTATTATGGGAAACAATGCTCTAAAGAATTGAAATATTGCCACATGAGCCCAGGTAAACTGCTGATGCAGTCAGAGGGACCAGGACTCTGAAGGCATACCCTACACTCACCGAAGTTTGTCATTGCTAAAAACCCCAGAGGAGGACACCGATGCCCCAGAGTTGCAGCCCTGGAACTCCAAAGCCTGAAGATACCAGAACCTTAACAGTAAGAACATGTTTCTTTGCCCTTGGCCGTTCTTTACTAGGCAAACAAGGAAAGAGGGGAGATTACATTTATTTAGTCTGTGTTTTTATTAATCCCACCTTGGCAATGGGATTCATCCATTTGGAAAACATTTACCCATTGGGAATAAACAGATGAAGCCTTGTCCCTGCAGAAGGGCAGAGAACTGAAGATCAAAAAGGTTGTATAATTTGCCCGAGTGCCCAAGGTCATGTGACTACTGAATGATTGAGCTGAGATTTGAACTCATGACTGCCAAGATCAAAGATCCACATTCTTTCCACCAAAAAAACAAAACAAAAAAATCATGCCTTCTAGGTTTAAGGAGGTAAATCTGAAGGTCTGGGTACCTCTCCTTGGCCTCATCACGTCCTTTGATGTTTACTCCATTCCTAACTTTGAACCAGTCCCTAGCTTCATTACTGTATTTCTCATGCCCACAACTTCTTCACTGTCTTAGGCTGCCACTTTTCCCAGGCACAAACAGGCTTTCTTTGTACACAGATACTTCAGCCACTGACTATAAGATCAATGTCCTGCAGAACTCGGGGTATCCCCGGAATAAAAGCTTAAGAGGCATTTATGCCACTACTAAGTTGACCTCTCCCCCACCTTCTCCTCCTCCCCTTCCCCCTTCTTCCTATGTCCCTCCTTTTCTCCACTCATGGCAGAAATACAGGAAGCTGGGTCAGCCAGTGCCCTTCTATTAGGAGGTGCCCTATAGAACCTCAACTTCCTAAAAGTAGTCATTATTCAAGGATGCTGGGCACCCCCTAGTGGGAGGAATGAAGAGAAGACAGATTTGCTGCAGTTCTCAATAACCTTCCACCCCCAACTTCCTGGCCCTCCGCTGCCTCCAGCCCATCTCCCAGTTCTTGGAGTGATTCATCCTTCCCACAATGATTGGGCCTTTTGCCCCATAAAGCCCTCCCTGTCTTCACAGACATAATGAACTAAAATTAAGCAGAAAGCAATTCAGTCAGAACAGCAGGGAAACCTTCCTATAGTGAAAGCTTGAATCCCTGAAATAGCCTTATAAGGCAAACTAAGCAAGCCCTAACTGCACAGGCCAGAACAATAGAGAATGTGCTGGATGTGGGAAGTGAGGAGAATGAGTGAATAGCTCCTTCCCAGATTTCATATTTTAATGCTCCCACAACTCTCAGTCATGCTCCGGGGTATGGCCTGTACCTACCCAAAGCCAAGGGAACATTCCACATTTATCCATTTGGAGTAAAGGATGAAATCTTGTCCCAGAAGAGAGGCAGCCCAGTCATGAACCAACACTATATATGACTGTGGGACATTCTGAATGTTTGTTTGCTCCACCTACTCCTTTAAAGGCCACTGCCACAGAATGCCTTGGCCGGAGATGAGTGAGCTCTATTATGTTGGAACCAATAAAGTATTTCCTGAGTATCTATAATACACTAAATTCAAAGACCTCATGCATTTGTAAGGTCTCCCACATCTATGTTAGTCTCTAATCCAAAGGAAAGCCTTAATAAAAGATAAGAAAAGGACCAAAGTTTCAACACAGTGGTAGAGCACTTTCCTAGCATATGCAAGATTCTGGACTTGATTTCCAGCATTTAGAAAAACAACAAAAAGACAACGAGAGCTAACCTGAGTGCATACATTAAGAATCCTTGTGGACATATTCCCAGTCCTTATGTTAGCTCAATGTCTGGGAGCTTGTTTACTGGGCAGAGGTCACCCAATCTCACTCCACAGCCCAATGCCTGTCCCTAGGAGAATATTACAGTTACACGGCATCTCACCTCCATGGACGTCTTCAGTCGCTATGCTTTGACTTGTTCCCTAGACGTGAGTCATCAGCACATTAGTGCCCATTCAACTCTGCCCCCTCTAATAAGTTCCCCAAATCCTCATAATACTACCAATTTTGGTGCACGATCTTCTCTGCTGTAGCTGCTGCCTCATCTTGAGTTTAGTGGCTTCGACAGTCTAATCTCGCCACAGCTTACAATGTGATCCCTTTCATCTTTTCTTTCAGAGCCATTTGAATGATACTCATCTTTCTGACAACTGCGAACTTTGCACAGTCTCTCCCCCCAGGCACTCTCATTTTTTATGAGACTGGCAGCCTTCTGAACTTACCAGAGCCACCATAGAATGAAGCTCTGTGGAGAGCTGCAGGATAAATTGGACACAAGTGCACTGGACATCTGAGAGAAATAGAAATGGTCAAGGATGCTCTAGATTGGTCAGTGTCTCCAGTCTGACAGCAAAGAACTGGGATTCCTTCTTGTATAATCTGGACTTAAATTAAAGGCATTTTTCAACCCAGAGATCTTTGACCTTCAGTCAGTGGGTGGAACAAGGCCCACTGACCTCTGGACCCAGTGCCTCTTCCAATCTTGGGAGACATAAAAATTGTCAGGAGTTAGCTGAGCCACTTGTAGCGCTTTTGTCAGAGTGTAGAATGTTCTAAAAGGTATGAACCGGCCCTGTCTTTGTTACAGAGAGTGGTGATATGTTTACGTTCTCAGAGGAGGAAAGCCTATGGGTAGAAAGTGAAAACTAAAAGGAATAAACCAAACTAGTTGTGACTTTGGGTAGCTGGCAGGAATTTCTCAGAGAAGAAGCCCTAGTTCTGACAAAGAGAAGGGAACTTTCACTACTGCTATCTTTATTTCAGAAGAAATAAAAACTAAATCATAAATCTAAAGATGAATATATATTCACCTGAGGAGAAAACTACCAAGATGTATTTTAAACAAATAGTAGGATGGTAAAAATGAATAATTTTAACTGGCTAGAAAAAGTATGTCTTTTTGGCAAGTTACCACGGATCAGATAAGACACCAAAAAGGTTGCACAAATTTCTCTTTGTCTCTCTCTCAAGCCCCTCCCTGTGTGTGTGTGTGTGTGTGTGTGTGTGTGTGTGTGTGTGTGTCTAAGCTAAGATGCATCTATCTGGGCTATCTGTAGTAAGCTGGATTTCTGGCACTGGATACCTTCCAAGGAAAAGCAAAAGAGAAGCATCTAGATCAGTGAGGGGAAATACAGGTGTGGGTTTTGTTGATGAGTATGACAATAGTGTTGAGCTGGCCCAGGGCTGTGGCAAAGAGAATTAATGGCATGCAACTAAAGCAGTGCTCAGAGGGGATGAGGCCCCTGGATCAGGTCCGTAGAGAGCCACCATGAGCTCCCAAGGCAGCACAGGTGGGGAGGGGGACCAGCTAGTGTCTGTGGCAAGTTAGATATGCATTATTGGCCAATGTGCCCAAGAGAACAAAGCTATGTGCCAGCTAAGAGCCCTCTGGAAAGACAGGTATGCACCTCTTGGATGATGTCCAAGGAAACCAGGTGAAGGCTTGAACTGAGGCCAAAGAAGTTGGGTGTGTAGCACCTCAGGAAGCTAAGTAGGGAGTCATTAGCACTACACCCAGGCAAGAGAACAGGGGGTGTGATGTATACATAGGGATGATGTGAGCATTCCAAAGTCAAGCTCATGTTTCTGGAAGAAGCTTCAATGCATATGAAATACAAGTCACTCTTGTTGCCCTAAAGCCTTTTCTCCAGCTGAGTTTCAGATTCTTTCAAAGCTACAATATAAAGAAGTTCACAATAATGTTGAAGCTAAGAGATAGGCCACAGATTGGATCATGGCCAGATCTGCAACACAGCACCGACAAGACCAGGCAAGCTCACTGGACAGTTGCTTTGGATTTGAAGAGGCAACTGCATTTCTGAATCACAGCAAACAAAGTAGAAGGAAGCACTCCCGGTCATCACGAATGCCTTCCTATTTCTGGGAAGGCTATAAACCTCTACAATGTGCTCTCCACCCTTTATTTTCCTTCTTTCTTTTACTTCCTGTGGTTTACTGGTGCCAGCTTGCACCATCACCCAACTCTGTTCAGCAAACACCACATTGGTGGCATACAGCCATGTGGGAGTGCATACACAATGGAAATTTGAAAACACTGCATATCAGAACTTATATTTTTTTAGAAAGCCCATTATTAAACATCGACCAGTTCCCTGTGCCTATCACTGGGGATTGAGGCAGTGAGTTGAGGGGGAATGATGTAGGAAGCTTAGAGAAGACAGCAGGAGCCCACAGTAAACAGTGAAAGTGGCGGATTGCCAAGATTGATTCTCCCTCACCGACATCCTGCTCCAATATAAACCTTGGGTGCAATATTTAATAACCCTAAATGAGAACTTCTGTGTGTCCACACTGATATAAAGGCAGTTTTCAGCTGAATTGGGGGGTTATCTTCCTACTCCAATACTGTTTCAGGTTTATGATGCACCCTCTATGCACTATTTATTACACTCTGTACTATGTTACGCATTTTATACTCTACAATATGATACTTATTATCCATTTTCCATATTTCTGATTTAAAGTACTTTATGGGTATTCATTCTCATTTTTCTACTTCCATATAGCAAAATATGTTCTCCTTCCCCCAAATCTGCTTCCCATTGACCTTTGGTCTCAATATCTTATCACTTTTTAAAGTGTTACTAAGCCACATAATTATAACTCTCTGAAGCATAATTGTTTAGTTTTAAGATACCTACAAGTCACCTAGTGAATCTTGTTAGAATGCAAGTTTGTGTTCAATTTTGCTTCTCACAACTATCATGCTGTTCCACCTCTTAGACTTCGGGTCCCACCTACAGCTCTGAAAAGCACAGTTCCTCACAGGAGACTGGACCACCAGCATAATCTGAACCAAGCAACTAAATCCATATGCCAAGTAGATTCTATTTCAAGCATTTGAACTAGAAGGCTATTCTAGCCTGAGTCTGCCACCCACGGAAGCAAAGCCTAAGATTGAGATTTTCTTGCAGTGTTTATTGGAGGTCCCAGAGAACAGGAGTGTGGCATATGGGGAGGGAAAGAATGAAGAGAGGTCAATACAAGGACACATTATGGAACTAGCACCCCAAAGGACAACAGGTATTCAGTCCTTAGACCTGCTAATGAGCCATCTGCTGAGGTTCTCAAAACTATCTCAAGCATTTACCAGCCTCCTTAACAAACACATGGATTAAATGCTTCACAATCCTTTATTTTCCAGTTTCCAAACAGCAAATTGGTTTCTCCAAAAGTCACTAATCACTTTTTTAAGTATGATTATGAATGAATAGATTTAACTGTATTTAATGTATTAATGCTCAAATTAATGCTCAAATCACCCTATCTCCTGCCAACAGAAGCTTATTCATTTTGGCTCTTGAGTCTTTTTGGTGCAATCCCAATAGCTTTTGATAGCATTCTTCCTTTCTGGTATGTTATAATATTCCAAAGCAACTCTATCCAATGGAACTTTCTGTGGTGATGGGGATGCTCTGTGTCCATGCTATATGACATTGTAGCCACTAACGACATCTTTCACATTCCTGGAAAGAGGCTAATGCAGCTAAGGAACTGCACTTTAAATTTGTGTAAATTTTACTTAAATGGACACATATGGATAGCTGCTACCATATTAGACAGCACAATTCTTCTTTAACAAATGGTATGGAAGCAGGATTTGTCTGCAGTAGAATTCAGTGCATATCAAAACAGTGCAAGGACTGACTTCATATGAACAATCTCAGAAACTTTTATAAAATATTGATGTCTGAGCTTTCCCCCCAAGAAATACTCAGGAATCTGTTTTATTGCTACAATGCAATTCTGGTGAGCAGCTAGGTTTGGGGTCTACTGTATTAGTTTTCTGGAATATAATATTTGTATTACAGCCATGACTCATTGAGAATCATTCCATGGAATCAACGGTGCATCATGATTTCCATGTGGCCAGTTCCAGGGCTTCTCAGAGAAGCAAAGCCCTCTGACAGTTACATAATCAAGAGCTGCAGGTGCTCATAGGGACTTGTCTCTCTCCATCTTCAGTTCAGGCCTCTGGCCTTTGTTCATCCATAATTAAAAAGTGCACAGAATCAGGCTAAAAGTGTTCAGACCAGACTTTATGACCTGCTGTTCTTCCTGGGTATGTCAAGAACTGTGAAAGGTCTGCATTTTTTTTTAAACCTGGCTTGCACGATAACAAACTAGCCTGCCACAGATTTGTGCATGCTAGCAGAGACCTGAGACTGCTGGGCCAAAGACAAAGAACGTTATAGCCCTCAGTACAGCAAACAACATGAAATTCACGTTACCATCTGTTCCCTGCCCCTGACTTTCAAGGGGATAACACAGAGTACCCCAAGTAAATGCTGCACACACACACAGGGTTCCATCTATCATAGTTGAACAAGACCCCCTATTTTTTTTTTTTTTTTTTTTTGGCAAATTCAGTATTAAGGATTCTACCCAGGACCTTCATTCTTCACTGCACTCCCACTCCTTGTTGTTGTTATTATTATTATATTATTATTATTATTATTTTACCAAGGTGTTAAGTTGCCTAAGCTGGGCCCATACTCAACAAGTCCCCTGCCTAGGAATCCCAGAGACCTGGGATTACAGGTGTGTGCTTCCTCAATCTTTATAATAGGCTTCAAGCAAATTTGCCTAACTTTGTCCTGAATAGAGACATTGTCTGTATAGTACTTTGACGCAAACAAGCCTTCTTTCTGTTCCAGAGGGAAATTTTATTATCTAAGTTGTTCAATATGTAAGCATCCTTGAAAAAATAGTCCTGAACAAAGGGCTCCCAGTGCCTCTGCTTGAAGATACACAGAAATATGAGAGACCCATGAAAATCCATCTCCCTTCAGTAAAAAACCCAGCATGATGAACTCCTAACCTCCGCAGATACTGCAGTATCTACAGAGTCCTATTCCCTCCTAAGTGTGATGACTCTGGGCTTCACTCTGCCCTCTCTGGGGAAGTAGTAGTTCATCACTCTTAGAAAATCAGACACCAAAGTCAGACTATCATATCTCAACTAAAATATTTACTATTCATATGTTTTTGGGAAATTCATGTAACTTCTCCATACCTCAATTTCCTCATCTACAAAATGGGAATGTAATAATACCCACCTCAAAGTTACTATGAAGACACATGACATAACACACATTGACCATTAAGTTCTCCTTAAATGTTAATTAGGAAAGATTGCTATTACCGCTCAAATATTATTCATGATTTTTCATGACTTTCCCTAACAGAATGAGTCTGCATGCTCATGACTTCCTTAGCATGAATTAAAATTCCCAGTGCTTCCTGACAGCTTCCCACTGCAGTCTGAGCATCAGGGTAACTCCTTGTTGGATTTGCTCCTTTGCCAAACCTCTCTGCTATCTGAGTTCTGGAGCTTTGGCCTTTAGAGAAAAATTTACTATTTGGCCTTTAGAGAAAAAGTTTGCAAATCACTGCTGCATCCTATTCACAGACTGTATGCTAAGCCAATCGTACAATCCTTAGGATGGGTTATGCATCAGAAAGGACACCAGGGAATGAATACTTGCTGTCTTTTGAAGTTAGTAAAACTCCAAATTACTACCAGTAAAAGCATCAGTGTAACCTTTTATGAACACTGTTTTACATTACTCTTCTCTGCATTGGGCTATTTACGTTGTCTGTCAGAGGCTAATGTCCATTCAAAAAACAAAAACATTAGTAATTAGATTGAAAACAGAAAACTTCTCTTTAAAGGAAAGTTTTCTTTGTTAATGAATTTTATTAGAGTACTGTAAAAATAATGTTGTTTTTGAAATAGGAATAAGTACAGAATGCATCACTTTCCTTTTCTCCATAAATATCTTTGACACATGAATAACCCTCTAAGGAAGACAGACATTAGATGAATATTTGTGATGGCCAGGGCTTATAAACATTATTCGTGACCTATGCGCTTAGTACTGGGTTTCAGAACTGAGTCATGAGACATGTTTAGTCATTATAATTGAATATGTACTGAATGACTACTTTAGATTAGGCCCACAATGATGAAATTGTGCATACTCACACAGAACTTTCAACTTCTTTCATAAACTACCCTTTCAGAGCAGAGACAGAAAGTTATTTGAGAAACCAAGCTCTAATTAAATGACAGAAATGTTTTCTATCATATTCAGGGTCAGGTTTCACTCAAAAGCACTCAAAAACACAAAAAGGGGGAGCAGGGAGAGAGTGTTTTTATTATGAAAACAAAAATATACTTTAGAAATGCTAGGGAAAGGGGCTGGGAATTTAGCTCAGCGGCATAAGCGCCTGCTTTGCAAGCGCACGGTCATGAGTTCAATCCCCGGTACCAATTAAAAAAAAAAAAAAATTCAGCCAAGAAATGCTAGGGAAAAATTCTCTTTACCTCTGTATCTTAGTATAATTGCTTTCATTTTTGTGTGCTTCCTTCTTAGCCCAACATATACATGTTTACATGCAATAGACTCGCAATGAGATTTTATCCAACTAAGAATAATTTTTTTGTTTAATTAATTTATTTTTCACAACTGGAGTTCAAACTCAGGGCCTCAAGTAAGGATCCTACCACTGAGCCAAATCCCCACCCCTAGGAATAATTTTTATATGTGCATAAAGATTTCTGGAGAATATATATCACACAGGTATCAATGTGCAAAGTATTAGAGTAAGAAGTATTAGAAAAATATTAGAATAAGAAGTGATTTTCAGCCCTAACTGCATATTTATGTCACTTGGCATATTAGTCTTTTATATTAAAGAGATTCCTGAGGTGGGCAAATTTTATAAATGGAAGACATTCATTTAGTTCTAGAGATAAAGTCCCAGACAGAGGCAATGGAGGCCTTAGCTTGGCCCCTTGTGAGGGCCTGGTGGGGGCTGACAGTCATGGGACAGGAGTGCGCATGAGAGGAAGTGGTCACTTCCACAAACCAGAAAACAGAGGTCAGGCTTGCATGGTGACAGCTCACTCTCTGGACAGCTCAGGGGTCCCACGAGAGTTCTTTGGTAGGTAATATCTAGCCCCTGTGACCTAAAGACTTCCCACCAAGGCCACTCCTTAAAGGTTCAATTTCCCTGCACTAAGGACCAAACTTCCAACACATGAACCTTTGAAGGACACACTCAAATCAAATCCAAATCATAGAACTGGGAAGGTTTTTTTTTAAATACCAACATTCTGGTCTACTTACCAAAGATTTCAATTCCATTGCCCTGGGCAGGGGTACAACCTTAGGTATTTTCTTTATTCCCCCAGGTGATTCTAAAATATAGTCAGCTCAAGAGCCATTGATCTAGCTAAACTATTTAGTTCAACTACAGATGGGGAAGAGTACACCTCAAGCCTGCTGCTTTTTACAGCAATAAGTTTCCCAGCATCCCCCAAAATCATAGCACATAAACTGCCACCAAAGGTCCTTTACAAAAGGAAACTGTTCAGAAGATGAGCATGGTGGTACATGCTTATAATTCTGGTTTTTGGTAAGCTAAGGCGGGAGCATTGCAAATTCAAAGTCAGCCTGGGCTATATACAACAGTGAGTTCAAGGTCAGCTTAGACTAAATAGTGAGACCCTGTTTCAAAATATTTTTTTTAATTTAAAAACAAGAAAAGACGAAGAAAATATTCAGAACTTTCCTCAGATTGGGGGAATAAGAATGGGAGAGGAATTTCCAGGGTTCCAAGAATAAGGATTTTGTCCTTTCAAAGGACAAAATAAAACTTTCCTGAAATATTCAAGACTGACCATCGCATAAATATGTGGTCTAATTCTTTAACTGAAGCTGTACCTTTGACCTAGTTAGAATGTACTAGCTGAATGTTTGGAACTGTGTTCTTTTGGCCATCCTGTCCTCTGTTTAGTATTTAACAAAAGGGTGACCACCATTATTTAGATTTCTCCCGAGAATGAGCCCCAAATCTGAGGATTTGGCATGCTTCCTCTTTTCTCTTTGCCATATTGTTACAATTCAAATTGCTTCTGTGTTGTCCTCCCCTTTGGGAATTTCTTCTGGAGCTAGAGATTAATCATTATGCAAATATTAAATACTTTGAAAGTTTTAGAAAGAAAGAGAATTTGTTTAAGCAATTCTGTTACTGTAGTTTTAATGAAAGATAACAAACAGCTGTTGTGATTTGACCTGCATTCAAATTCTAATGTGTAGTTTGTATGATGTCAAATTATATTTAATTTTTCCTCAAGATGTATATATGCCTTTGCCAAAACCTCTGAGTTCCCATAAATCTCCAGATACAATATATCGCCCATCACCCAGTCTGTTTGTGCTCCAATACCTAAAGGCCATTCTGGGAAAAAGCAGATTAAAACGTTTCTTTCTTGGAATGTTAGTTTGATGGAGATGTTATTTAGATTTTTAAAATAGCCTAAATGCCTGGGGTGTTCTGAAAGGAAATGCTGCGGAGTCTAATGTTGCTTAATAAATAGGGCAAGTCATGCTCACTCAAGCACAGCCTTAAGGGAAAAACAAAGTCCTCCCTCTTGTCCTGAAGGTCATAGCTCCTTGGCTTCACTGTCATATTCTCTCCCTTCAGAGCTGTCTGCTGGTTAATAATTTTTATATTAATCATTCCCTCTTCAAATCACTGTGTGGTTTCTCTCCCCTGGTATGACCCATACTGATAGGAGATCTTTGCTAGACACTGAACTCTCCAGAGCAAAAGTCAATGAGAAACCCAGGGCAAGGCCGGCAAGGCATAATTGCTGAAGGTGAAGGTCAAATGCAAGGTTGCCGTCCAAGGGTGAGGGACTCTTTGCATGTTATGCTGTAGATTTCTCACTTGTGCCACCCTAATCCAGACTCTCCTATGCTGTCTTCATTCTTCCTTCCTTCCTTCTTTTCTTCCTCCCTTCCTTTTTCAGAGAATAATCTAGCATCTCCTTAGAATTCTAATAGGTACTCAATTAGCATTTAGGCAAACTGAGTTAATTTTTTTTCTCAGAATTTCCCCTTCACATAGTTTAAGAAAATCCGTTTAGGGAGTGGGAGTATAGTGCTCAGTGGTAGCTGTTTAGCATATGTAAAGCCCTGGGCTCAATAATCCCAGCACTAGGGGGAAGCGGGTGGGGAGATATGACTTCAGTGTGGCATTTGAAAACCAGATTACAAAAAATCTTGTAGACCCAAAATCAATCCTAGTCCTACTATGACTCTAGTCCAATTATTCACTGGACTTCATATCTTTATACCATAAAATAGACATGATAATAATAATAATAATAGTTTTTTTAATAAAGTTTTAGAAAGTTTAAGACTATGGAAACAAAAGGTGTAACTTAATATCCTCAAATATTAGTTCATATGTTAATGTGTGCTAACATATGAGTAACAGAAAATGAAATAAAAACCAAAATTCACGATATAATTAACCTAAAAATCACAAAAGCTGAATTTTGTCTTCTCTCTCTCTGTCTCTCCTTCTCTCTCCCAAGAGCTAACCAAAGCCAAAGTAAACAAAATTTAGAAAAGAATGTAGAATACATGGCAGAAGCACTGATCTCCTTTCCCATAAAAGAAGACTGGATTAGAAGAAATATTCAATCTCAGTTTTTGCAATCTCAGTGTTTAAAAAGTTGAAACTTTATTAAATTCAATTGAGTGAGAATGTTTAGTGCCCCTTCCATGTTCCAGGAATGATGCCAAGCATTAAAGATAAAGAAGATGTCCTCCTTGCTCACCAGCCGCTGAAGGTCTGGAGGTGTATAGATAAGTACATGGGCTATTTTGAGAGAAGGTCATGTTAACTGAGGTGGAGTCCCCAGGTCCTTGGGGAGGGAAAGCACAAGGCCCTGGCAAGGCGGAGACTCTTCCTGGAAGGATCCACAGGTAGTGCTCGTACTGCTATCACACTGCAAAAATGGACTGGGAAGACTAGAAGGCACCACAACGCAGTATTCAGATGACTAGTGCAAGACGCCCTTCTGTCTGAAGCTCACTGTCAGTGTACTTGTTCATCTGGAGCTTGCCTTCATCTGTTCAGGATACTATAACAAAATGCTCTATATAAACAAAAATTTATTTCCCACAGTTCTGGGATCTGTAGGTCCATGATCAGGGTACTTTATGAGCAAGTTCTTGTGAGGGTCCTCTTCCAGGACTCAGATAGACATTTCCTGTGTGATCTCACATAGTAGAAGGAGCAGGCTCGCTCTACGGGGTCTCCTTAATAAAGCCATTAATTCCAATCATAACTTTTTCCTATGAGGTGACCCAATCATTTTCCAAAGGCCTAAACTTCCTAAAGGCATCTCCTTAAAGGTTAGGATTTCAATATATAGATTTGGGGGTAAGATACAAGCATTCAACCTCAACCTATAGCGAAACTACTATGATAATGACTATGAAAGCTAGTACTTATTGAATACTTTGCATATACTGGAATTTCCTATGCATCAATTCATTTTTAATACTCCAAAAACTCTACAAGGGCAGACTTCTTATCACAATTTTGCAGATAAAGACACTAGAACTGAGTAATTCAGTACTTTCAGTCATGCTAGTGGATCACCGTCTTCCCCATTTTCTGCTCTGGGACTGCTACTGTTGACTTTGTCAGATCCCCAGGAACACATTTTTTTACATATATACAGAATTTCACACACCCCAAAAGTCATTTCTAAAACTGAGCCAACTGAATTCCTCCATAAAACTAACTATTGTACAGGCATATTCAACCAGCTTTTATTCAAAACTAAAAATTATATTTCAACAGAAATATACATGTGCTGCCTAAACTAAATAGACTTCTTATATTACATCACTAAAATTGTTCTACCAGATTATTATTGTGACTGTAAGGAATAACACTAGAAAATGTTGTTGGAATTTATATCATCCTTAGCTCTGGGACCAGAGCCTGAAACAGTGAGCAATCACCAAGTCTTAGTTCTTTTCTCCTTCCTTTTTCTAATGCAAGTTGTAGAAATAAAGTAGTGAATTCTGCAGGCAGGTCAGGAGACCAGCATTGGAAAGCACACAATCTAAAAGCAACCAGAAAGATAATGACAGTGATACAGGGGATCAAAATTCCTGACCTACGATATGTCCAGTATGAGTTCGTGTTCTCTAAAATCAAAGAATAAATTTTAGGAACAATGGAGGTTAAGAGCAGAAATATTTATTGAGAGAAAAAGCTTCTGTCTGAGAGACAGAATGGGTCCCAAGTGGGTTGCCAAAGACTGTGTTTATTGTAGGGATTTTTATAGAATAAAACCATGAGATAAGGCAGGCCTAAAGTTGGGGGAAACTGGGAATTTGTAAGATAAGACAACAGGCAAGAGGTGGGACAGAATTATGGTCAACCAGTAAGTTTAATTGTTCAGGTACAATGGACCAAATCAGGGACAAATGGGGAAGTGAGTCACATAGCAAGCATTCTTTATGGATCAGTGACTCTACCTATAGGGGGTTGGGATGATGACTCCTGGCTTCGCAAGGTGACCCATATCTAATTCCTAATGTTTATAGTTAAGGGTGTAGTTGCACTTATCTTGCCTTCTGTCTTCAGATCTGGCCTACAGAAAGAGGTATGTGTCTCCTCCAAGGTTACAAGATATCCTTGTCCTCTGTGCCAGCTTCTTCGAAGGCCTACACATCTGACAGCCTATAATACGTCTAACTAGCTCAGCTGCCTGTAACAACAGGTTTGTCACCCTAGGCCAGGTCCATAGCACTCTCCAAATCACTTCTTGAAAAATATTATTTATTGCCAGTGTGGTTTTGCACAGAAACTGACCTTGGCCCACTTACTTGACCAAGGACTTTGTTACCAGAGAGGTCATTCCCAGTCAATAAACATGCTCTGCATAATCTCCATAGTCAAGTCCAACATTGGTGTTACAGATAAGCTTGCTAAAAGTAATCAAGAGGTAGGGCTGCAAACCATAAAACTACAATAGGAAAAGTAGCCTACATAAAATAGGAGCACCAGCTCAACTTCATGATCAGCCCTGGGAAAGGCTTCGAGGTGGAAGGCGGAGGCAAGCAGGGCATACATAGGTCCTCGTGTCTTATCAGTTTAGATGCTGGTGCTCCAAAAGAGTATTTATGACAACAGAGCACAGGCTTCTTGAATTGGGAAGGAGTAATAATAACACAAAGAGATTCATATATGCTTTGTCTGAAACACAGAAAGTACTAAATAAAGAAGAGCTTCCATTATTACTATCATGAAGACTTTGCTCTTTATCACCACAACTGCTGTTTGTTAAGGATGTTGTCCATGTGTAGTGGGTCTGTATGTACAGGGGCTGCAGGGGCTGAAAAATAGCCCTCTTGACGTTACCCAGTAGGTCCTAATCTCCAAAACCTGTAAATGTTCCCATATTTGGGGGGAAAAAAAGTGATTTGCAGAAGAAATTAAGGATCTTTAAATGAGGGAAATTGTCTGGGTTACTGGGGTGGACCCTAAGTGTACTCTAAAGTGCCCTTATAAGAAAGGGATCAGACACCACAGACATAGACACAGACACACGCACACGCACACACATGCACACACACACACGGGGGCAGGGGAGAGAAAGGCGATGTGAAAACAGAGCAGGGAGAGGAGGAAGATGCTGCCCTCGACAACTGGAGTGACACAGCCACAAGCCAAGAAATGCCAGCAGCCACCAAGAGCTGGGAGAGGCAAGGAACAGACCTCCTCTAGGGCTTCTAGGGCCACCGGAGGAAGCATCACCCTGCCAACATCCTGGACTTCAGCCCAGTGATTTAGAATTCTGGCCTCCAGAGCTGTGAGAGCATACACTGAGATTTCTATAAGTCACTAAGGTGTGGTAACTTGTTACAGCAACCACAGAAAATGAAAGCAAGTATTAATTGTCCTCCTAATCTAGCAAGATTCATCAATCAACTACTGACCAGAGAAAGTGAGATGTACTGTTCTAGCTACTAAGTATGCATTGGATTATGTGGCTTCCAGGGTATAGGCAACGATATACTGATAAACCAGGTATCTGCGAAGGAGAGATTTCTGATTTTTAGCAAATGCCAATTGTTGTAATATAAATATGCCAATCACAGCCCAGTTTTAAAGCCTTAACACCTGGCTCCCAGAACTCCTTCCTGCTTCACAATAGGCTCTCTCAAGCCAGTAGGACCCAGCTCCAACCCATCCCTGTAGAGTACTTTAAATTATAAGTAATATTGCTCTGAAACTACACTGAACATAATTTAATTTCTCCTTGATAATTCTGAAGGGTACTTCATGGTATTGTAGTTCCTGAGAGTCAACATGGGGAACATTAATTATTACTGCACCATGAACGTGCAGACTTGCTAATCAACAGCGTGGAGGAAAACAGTTTGCAACACGGAAGGATGAACAGTTTGCAACACGGCAGAAGCACAATGTCCCAGCACCAGCTTCTCTCTCCAGGGAGCTGTGGAAGGAATCCAGAAGAGGCGATTCCTTTCCTTAGGTAAATTTATTATGGTATAAATGGTTATCGCAATGACAGAAATCTTAATCATTTTCTTCCAGTGGAGTAAGGCTTTATAATTCTCTAAGTGAACTGGACTTTCTCCTTAAAGAAAATAGAACAGAAGCTTTATCTCAACCAGGAACAAATGGAGCGAATACAATTCTGTCTTTCCCTTCAGCCCCATGCTACTGACTTCTGAATACGATTCCAGCTGTATTTATCTGGGGCTTGGGAAATTTGCCTAGTTCCTGGGAAGAAAGTTAACTAAACCATATGACATCTCTGGCAGGAGTCACAATTTCACACAAAAACTTTCTTGTAAAAACTTCACATATTACTTTCCCTGGTGGAGTCACTTTCTGCAGCAAAGCTCGGGTCTCTGAAGGCAATGCTTTTCAGTGAAAGTGAGAGCTGAATGCTAGACCAGCCAGCTTTTGTTCCTCCAGGAGGGCTTCAGGTTGCCTTTGACAGGGATGTTATGACAGATAGAGATGCGTCTAGATTTTTTTTTTTTAAATCATATCAGTCCCCCACCCCCAGTAAAAACAATAAGCAAATACGGTTACTACTCTGGCCACTCACTACATTCATTTAGGGTCTTGGTACACATATATATCATGTCTTGATCATTTTTATATCTTTTCAGTTCTTAAAAAGAATAATTATTTCTAATTCATCAGATTTATTTTTCTTCTTAGAAGACACAGTAGAAGCTCAGCTTCTTTAATTATCCAGCCACCAGGAAGGGCCCCTGCGTGGGCCTCTGGAAGGCTGGGAGGAGTGGACACGACTTCCCTAGCTGGTTTCTGCAGAGGGGGTGAGAACCCCAGTGGGCAGGGTGCGAAGGCATCCGCTTACTCACTTTCATCACCTCTGGAGGAGTTTCCTGGCTGTGGTTAAATCTTGCTGGGGTGATTTACATCATCCACATTTCTAGCAGGATAGAGGAAGCATGAAATGCTCTTCTTAACCTGCCCCTCAGCCAAATCGGTGGCAGATTTCCTCAGCTTCACCCCAGCTGGCGCAGGGTGGTAGCAGGAGCCAGCTGGCCCCATGGGTTCTTTTGCTCACTCTGTTTATCCTGTAGTTAGGTACAGAACAGCTTAGAGGAAAGGAAAGGAAAATTTCTCTTTTTAAAACACGTTCTGGCTATGTAGCCTAGGTTGGCCTCAAAATCATAATTCTCCTTCCTCAGCCTCTTGAGTCTTGAGGTTACATGCATGCACCACCACCCTCTGCAAGCAGAACTGTTTTCAACCCCAGCCCTGCAAGGTGGGATGTCTAAGCCTCAATTTCCTAAACTATAAAAAGTGGTCAAAATTGTATCTATTTCATAGGATCATTAGAAGAAGTAATAGCCAGCATACACTGAGTACTGTCTTCATGCCAAGTTCTATTCTAAGTATAAATTAACTCATTTCTTACTAGAATTCTATGAAGTATTATTACTCCCTTCTTATGTGTAAAAATGAAACATTGTTTTCATTGCTTGACCATTATTCCTTGGCTTTGTGTCCAAGTTAATCTCTATGCAACTCAGGCTCTCTGAGAGTAAATGAAAGGGTGCCTGGACAGCTCTTAGCACAGCTCTAACTACCAGTGTCTGATAGTTAGAAACTAGTCCATACCTGGCAGCTGTGCTGGGTAAAATACATAACTATTGTGCATCTGAGATTTGTCAGTTCTTGTTTAGGTTCCCACTGAAAGCCTAGTTGGCTCCATTCACAGCATTTGTGGTCTGGTCCATCATAGTACAGTACAGACCTTTTGGTGCCATTTTGTCTGAATGCTTTCGAATTGTTGGAAATTTCAGGAAATACCTGGGCACATTAGTCAACAGGACGTACAGTAATTGTTCACTTTTCATCTTTTTGATGTCTTGGTACTTGATCTTGACAAAACATTGAGAGACATATTTTATTGACAACCAACTGCAAAACAGTGCATCTTGCCAAAAATGTGACCATCATTTAGGTTAATAAATTAACCTATGTGATATTTGTCTAGATAAGTAATGAACTTAGTTGCATAACTTGAATGGAATTCTTTCCTGTTAACATTGTGTGGGAAGAGAAGGGAATGAACATGGGAAAAGTTAGAGGGTTAACAGTAAAAACCCTGCAAATATCTTAAATGGAAAAAGAAAATCAGATGGCAGAAATAGGAATTATTAAAGAAGATACAAGTGTATTCTTATCAGCCCTGTTTTTATCACCATTTAGTCCATGTCTGTGGTGGATTAACTAATGGTCAACCTGTAATACCCAGCTGAACTGAATCAGAGTGTTCTCAGTGTGGATGGCTTGTCTGAGGATCGTTGGCAACAAAATAAAATGAGGACTGGAGAGGAATATGATGTGCTGTTGATTCTGCTAGAGACACTTGTCAAGCTGTTTTTCCTGATATGAACTCAGCTGTTCTCATAATCATAGGATCTTGGGTCCTCACTGTCACTGAGGATGGCTGAGGTTCTCTTCAGGGAACTCTGGTCCTTACCTTGAGGTCCCTGACTTCAGTGCAGATCCCTCAGACTACTGGCACAGAATTTCTAGCTTCCTCCATTGGCTTTTGGGACTTCTAGTGCAGATCCTTGATATAGACTTGCATGAGACATTGTCATGGGCTCTAGCCCTCCAGTTGTATTCTTTGGGTCTGCACTCTTCTACATTTGACTTTTTGGTTGAATCCTATAAATTATGTGTCCTGCATTAAATCTATTCCCTTACAAATCCTGACTACAACAACATCTAGTAAGTTTTCTGCACAACTGACTATCAAATGGATCATAAAATGATTCTATTCTGCATTTTTGCAGAGGAAAGAGCAAGAGTTCATCTGGCAGTACTGCTACCAGATGGACTGGGGGGTTTAACATCAGTCTTGATACCAACTGTGCAAGCCTGTGCGCATCACTTAACCAATCTGAGCAGACATGAGCAGACATCTCCCATGTCTAAACTTGGAAGAATAGCCTTATCCAAGACATTTGCTGCAAGGATTAAAGTATGTTCAAGGTTTTTAAATACATATATATATATATCAAAAGGAAACTGATGGCAAGGATAGGCAGAATACGAAGCCCTGGTATACTACTGCTGGAAATGTAAATTGCTATAGCCATCAGTGGAATGCAGTGTAGAAGTTCCTCAAAAAAATTAAAAATAGAACTACCTTATGATCCAATGTTCCCACTTCTGGGTATATGTCTAAAGGAATTCCGAATCTTGAAAAATATCTACCCTCATATGTTTGTTGTAGTATTCTTCAGGATAGCCAAGATTTTAAAAAATTACTAAATGGCCGTCAACAAATGAATTGATATAGAAAACATGCTTTGTGTGTACAGTGGAATATTATTCTGCCTTTCAAAGGAAGGAAATTCTGTCATTTGCAACAACATGAATGTACCTGGAGAACGTTATGGTAAGTGAAAATAGCCAGACACAGAGAAACAAGTATGGTGCGGTCTCATTTACATGTGGAATCTAAAATTGTCAAATTCATAGCAGAGAATAGTGGCTGCCAGGAGCTGAATGAGGAGGGAGTGGGGAGTTGTTAGTTAGTGGAGTGCAAATTGTCACATGTGCAAAATGAATTCTAGAGAACTATTATACAACAATGTTACTACAGTTAATGATCCTGTATTGTATTACCTTGCACTTTTTGAAATTTGCAAAGAGGGTAGACCTTTTAGTGTTTCAGTAAATGTTTTTACTACAAAAAAGAAAAGAGCCTGAAGGAAGGAAAGAAAGAAAAAGAGAAAAGAGTGAGAGGAGAAAAATTAAATAAAATTATGGGTATGTTGAGGTATCTATTTCAAAAAATATACATATATACAAAATATACATATATACATATCAAATCGTCAAGTTGCACATTTCTTTTTTCTCTTTAAATTTGAGACAGAGTCTCATTAAGCTGTCAAGCGAACCTCTCAAAATCCTCCTGCTTCAGCTTCCTGAGTAACTGAGATTATAGGCACATATCACCACATCTGCGAACTTGCACACTCTAAATATATACAACTTTTAATTGCCAACTCTGCTTCAACGTGGAAAAAAATCTTAATCACATAGGAGCTGCTCAACAAATGATAGTAAATGTTGTTATGTTTCATGGGTTTCTTTCAATAAAATTCTGGGATCTAAATGAGAAATCTTGTTCAAGGCATGTTATCTAGATGTTTCGAAGAGTCATGAGATACTTTAAGTGGACATTTTATATATCAATACTATTTACTTGAGTGAAAGAAATTCTACAATGAAGAATTAATTTTCTAACTTGTCCATTTTCAGCTACTGTAACAGAATACCGCATCGTGGTGATTAATAAATAGTAAAGTTATTTGACCTGTGATTGTGAAGGCTGAGAAATCAAGAGCATAGCATTGCATCTGATGAGGGTCTTCTTGCTGCACAGTTTCACAGTGGGAGATGCTGAGCCTCCCCCCCCCCTTTTCAGCCCTCTTTATAAATCTAGTCCCTTGATAAATGCCTTAATCCATTCCTGAAGGAGGTGGGTCCTTGGCCTAGTCAACTCTTAAAGGTCCCTCCTTTTAATACCATCACAGTAGTGATTAAATTTCAACCTGAGTTTTAGAAGAGCCACTCAAACCATAGTACAATGACAGAGCAAAATTAATTGAGTAGATTATTCCATCAGTTCAGAGGAACAAAAACACCATGATTCAAAGTCTCATTGCTTTGTCTGCGGGGTCAGTTTATTGCTGTAATCCCCTAATTGGTCTCAGTCGTAGAGTCATGACCATTTCATTTCCTGTTTTGTTTCAGAACTAGAACTATCTTTTGTAGTATAGGGACAACTGGATTTAGAAAATCACTTTTGTATAAATAGAACTCATTTTCAGCTAGTTATTCAAATACCATCGACAGCATAATAAAAATTTAGCACCTTCATTTAATTAAGTATCCCAGTTTACTATCCTCTGGAAGTGGTTACACATATATAGAAACTGCTTTTCCGTGATTTTAAAATAGCACTTACTGTTGAGAAAGTAATTTATTAAGAAGTAACTTGCTGATCTGAAAGTGCTGATGTGATCTTGAAACGTATTCAGGATGAATCTAACTCAATGAGGCTCAAAGGCATAGATCTGGGTAACAAGGAGCTTACCTTAGGAGTTTTCAGAGGCACCGCAAAATGATAAATGAAGGTAAGTTGCAGAAATCACAAAGGCATGATGTGATTAAAGGGGAACCTTCCCACAGACTGAAACACACTTGAAAAACAAATGAATGGAAGATTAAACAATGAAGCCTGAGTAATATTACTTGTTCCCCTATGATTAAAGCCTCACAAACACTATGAGTCAAAATGTAAATATATGCTAGTTATGGTGACCCTCACTTGGTTGCTTCCTTGGTAAGCACAGCTGCCTCATGTTTTCCATCGAAATGGTATTTTGGGGAAGTGAAACCAATCACCTTTCACGCATATGATATATGTTCACAATACACAAACCTTTGTGATGGGAAAAAAGCATTCTTAAAATAGCCCAATAGGCTTTCTACATTTTGCAAAACATTTAAAATGTATAACCTTCCTGTGTATTTTATAGCTAACTCACGAAATAGTCAGGAATTTTCCATTGTATCCTTAACTCTAATGTACACATTTTTAGATGCCTCCTTCTTTCTGAGCTGGCAGGTTTACTGATGTACTACTCCAAACATACAGATTGGAGATCCTTCAAATGTCTATACCAGAAGCATGTGGTATAAATTGGAGGGATCCAAGTAAGGAATTAGCTAATAATAGTAAAGCTAGTATTTATTCAGTACTTACTATTTGCCAAACACTGTGCTAAGCGCTTTAGCAGAATTATTTCATTTTATCAGCAATCCCAACAGGACAAAAATCCCAGAATCCCAGATTAGAAGAATGGAAGGACTTGAAAATCCTAATAGCTGATAAAGAATTAGATCCCTAAATGGAAATAAAAGGTTTTCTCAAATGATTTCTTGGCAATTTATAAAATTAAAATTTTCCTAAAACCAACTCTATCCTAATACATGTTGATCATACATTGCAAGAATTTAGTCAAATTTTAAAAGATTTCTCTATTTATTAACCACTTATATCAGCTTTTATTTTTTTATTTATTTATTTTTTTTTATTTAAGAGGAAAAAGAGAAAAACACAAAACAAACCAAAGCGGCGTAAGGGTACACGCAATACAGAACTACAAAACAAAACAAAAAAACATAACAGTAAGAAATCACCTGCTAGTAGATTACACACTATCTTCTTGAAAATAGTTCCTCAAATCACAGTATCAAAGAACACAAGGTGGACATTCAAACAGGGAGACTGCAAACAGCTGTGTTCAATGTTCCAAAAACATTGATAAAGTCAGCTATTTAACACCCCCAAACACACTTGCTGTTATATCTGTTAGAGCTCTTTTTCTTTTTTTTTTTCCCTCTCTTTTTTACAACAAAATTTACACATCTTGGATTTTATTACTCCTTAGTGCTTATTACTTTCTTTGGGGGGGGGAAGAATACAGTCAAATATGGCAAAACAAAGCTGTCAGTCAATACCAAGGATAGACATAGCACATGGTGTAGAACAGAGTACAAGTTTATCAACAATGGTTATCAACGTTGTCCCTTGTTTCCTTAAAAAGAATTGTCTATCTTATTAGATATTATAAAGTTGGACAAAACAGTAGAGAACAAGACCAATAAAACTTAGGCATTGTAAACATTACAGGACTTCCAAAGAAGACAATAGTCAAACCAGAATGGGTATCTTAGTGAATCTTATTGTCTTCAAAGTAGTTGCCTATGTCTTCAAACTTGATACTATCATATAGAATGGAACAGAGTCTAATCAGTCAAAACAAGATCGTGGGAGTACTACAGGACTTCAAAACAAGTTAATAGGAAATCGAAAAGAGTTACTATTTATATATCCTAATTTTTTTGAATTTTTTCTTTAATTAAGACAAACATAAGAAATGACTAAATAATTTTTTTTAAACAATAAGGGGGAGATTGAGATAAAACAGGACATAACAATATAACAATAGAGGTCACAGCATGACTGTTTCAACAACCTAGTACTTCACCACCTTATAACCTGACTTAATAGTAGTTACCATAGTGTCTTTTTCCTTGAAATATTTGGATAAAACTTCATATACTCTAGCTTCAAATATTTTCATATCAAGAAGCCCAGAATAAAGCCTTTCTAATTAATGAGTGAAAACTTTATAAGGCTTCAAGGCCACCTAATGGGGAATCATGATTACCACATATTTTTATATATTTGAATCATTATTTACATTAGGGAAACTATTCGGTATTCACACATGCGAGATTGATTTATTTCACTAATGAGTATGGTCTCAAGCTGCGCCCATTTATTGATAAATATCTCAATGTGATCCTTCTTTATAGCTGAATAATACTCCATTGTATAGAAATACCACAACTTTTTTATCCATTCCTCAGTTGATGGGCACTTGGGTTGTTTCCAAGATCTGGCGATTACAAATTGTGCTGCTATAAACATAGGTGCACATATATCACTGTGGTATGATGCTTTCAGTTCTTCTGGGAATATGCCTAGAAGTGGAATAGCTGGAATAAATGGGATTTCCAGTCCCAACTTTTTGAGAAATCTCCAGACAGATCTCCACAAAGGCTGTACCAGTCTACACTCCCACCAGCAGTGCAGGAGAGTTCCTTTTTCCCCACAGCCTCTCCAGCATTTGTTGTCGGTTTTCTTGATCCTGGCCATTCTTTCAGGAGTGAGATGGTATCTCAGTGTGGTTTTAATTTGCATTTCTCTAATGACCAATGATGATGAGCATTTTTTCATGTATTTATTTGCCATTTGCATTTCTTCATCTGAGAATTGCATATTCATCTCAGATGCCCATTTTTGGATTGGATCTTTGAATTTCGGGGGTCTGAGTTTCTTTAATTCTTTATATGTTTTAGACAAGAGGCCCTTGTCTGAGAGAGAGTTCACTAAAATCTTTTCCCAGTTTGTGGGTTTTCTTTTCACTATGCTGGAGATTTCTTTTGACATGCAGAAACTTTTTAATAAGAAGTGGTCCCAGTTATTGATTCTGGGAAGTATTTCCCGTGCAGTTTGAGTCCTGTTCATGAATTCTTTACCTACTCCTATGTCTCCAAGGTTTCTACCTATTTTGTCTTCCAATAGATTTAGTGTTTCTGTTTTAATATTCAGATCTTTGACCCATTTAGATTTTAATTTAGTACATGGTGATAGACATGGGTCTAGCTTTAGTTTTCGGCAAATGGAGAGCCAGTTTTTCCAGCACCATTTATTAAAGAGACTGTCGTTCTTCCAGTGAACCTGCTTGGCTCCTTTATCAAAAATAAGGTGGTTGAGTGTGTTCGTAGTTGTGGTTGTATCTTCTAATCTATTCCACTGATCTTCAGCTCTGTTTTGATTCCAATACCATGTTGATTTTACTACTGTTGCTTT
Source organism: Cavia porcellus (assembly GCF_034190915.1). Classification (NCBI taxonomy): domain Eukaryota; kingdom Metazoa; phylum Chordata; class Mammalia; order Rodentia; family Caviidae; genus Cavia; species Cavia porcellus. Next base: position 218,983,941 of record NW_026947484.1, read on the forward strand.
GTAGTATAACTTCAAGTCAGGGATTGTGATGCCTCCTGCTTTGTCTTTGCTGCTTAGAATTGCCTTTGCGATTCTAGGTCTCTTCTGGTTCCAGATGAAATTTAGGAGTGATTTCTCTAGATCTATAAGGTATGTTGATGGTATTTCTATTGGGATTGCATTGAATCTGTATAACAGTTTTGGGAGAATGGCCATTTTCACAATGTTTGTTCTTCCTATCCATGAGCAAGGGATGTCTTTCCATTTTCTGAGATCATCTTCAATTTCCTTTTTCAGTGTATTATAATTTTCACTGTATAAGTCTTTCACTTCTTTCGTAAGAGTAATTCCTAAATATTTCATTTTTTTGCTTGCTAATGTGAATAGTCCAGTTTCTCTTATTTCCCTCTCTGTAATTTTGTTGTTCGTGTATAGGAATGCTATTGATTTCTGAGTATTGATTTTGTATCCAGCCACATTACTGAATTTATTTATTGTATCTAAGAGTATTTCAATGGAGTTTAGAGGGTCTTCTATGTAGAGTATCATGTCATCTGCAAACAATGATAATTTAACTTCTTCTTTTCCTATCTTTACCCCTTTTATTTCTCTTTCTTGCCTAATTGCTCTGGCTAGTACTTCCAGTACTATATTAAATAGGAGTGGTGATAAAAGACATCCTTGTCTCGTACCCGATTTTAAAGTAAAGGCTTTCAATTTTTGGCCATTTAGTATGATGCTGGCTGTTGGTTTGTCATAAATGGCCTTTATTATATTGAGGTAAAGACCATTTATTCCAATTTTCTGTAAAGTTCTTATCATGAATAAGTGTTGGACCTTATCGAAGGCTTTTTCTGCATCTATAGAGATGATCATGTGATTCTTATTTTTGGCTTTATTGATATGGTGGATTACATTTATTGATTTGCGTATGTTGAACCATCCTTGCATTCCTGGGATGAATCCCACTTGGTCATAGTGTATAATCTTCTTGATGATTTGCTGGATCCTATTTGCCAATATTTTATTGAGGATTTTTGCATCTGTGTTCATTAGGGAGATCGGTCTATAGTTCTCTTTTATAGTTGGGTCTTTCTCAGGTTTTGGTACTAGAGTAATATTTGCTTCCAGGAATAACTTAGGAAGGATTGCTTCCCTTTCAATTTCATTGAATAGTTTGAGGAGTGTCGGCATTAGGTCTTCTTTATATTTCTTGTAGAATTCTGCAGTGAATCCATCTGGGCCTGGGCTCTTCTTGGTGGGCAAGGACCCAATTACATTCTCAATTTCATTAGCAGAGATTGGGTTATTCAACAGTTTTATATCCTCTTGATCTAGCTTTGGTACTTCATATGCTTCTAAGAATCTGTCTATTTCTTCTGTGTTATCAAACTTTTGAGAGTAGAGGTTTTCGAAATAGGTGTTGATGATCCTCTGTATTTCTATTGGGTCTGTAGTGATTTCTCCTTTTTCATTTCTTATTGCATGAATTTGAGCTTTTTCTTTCCTTTTTTTAATGAGGTTGGCTAGGGGCTTATCGATTTTATTTATTCTTTCAAAGAACCAACTCTTTGATTCGTTGATTCTTTGGATTGTTTTCTTAGTCTCTATTGCATTGATTTCTGCTCTGATTTTTATAATTTCCTCTCTTCTTTTGGCTTTGGGCTTGACTTGCTCTTCTTTTTATAGCTGTTTGAGGTGTAGCATCAAGTTATTTATTTGTATTCGTTCTGTTTTCCTGATGTGGGAACTCAGTGCAATAAATTTTCCTCTCAGAACGGCTTTCATTGCATCCCACAGATTCCGGTAAGTTGTATCTGCATTTTCATTTTCTTTTAGGTATTGTTTAATTTCTTCTTTAATTTCTTCTGTGACCCACTGATTACTCAAGAGTGTGTTATTTAGTTTCCATGTGTTTGCGGAATTTTTGCAGTATCCTTTGTCATTAATTTCTAATTTCAGAGCGCTATGATCCGATAATATGCAAGGGATGATTTCAACTCTTTTGCATTTGCTTAAATATGTTCTGTGAGCTAATATGTGGTCTATTTTAGAAAATGATCCATGTACTGCTGAGAAGAATGTGTATTCTGATGTTGTTGGGTGGAACATTCTGTATATGTCTATCAAACCCATTTGTTCACAGGTGTGATTCAGTTCTGTTATTTCTTTGCTCATTTTCTGTCTGGTTGATCTGTCCCTTGGTGTCAGTGGTGTATTAAGGTCTCCTGTTACAATTGTGTTACTGATAATTTGAGTTTTCATTTCTGTTAATAATTGTTTTATATAACTGGGTGCTCTGGAGTTTGGTGCGTATATATTTAAGATAGTTATCTCTTCCTCTTGGAGTTTTCCCCTTACGAGTATGTAGTGACCTTCTTTGTCCTTTATGGTCATTGTTGGTTTAAAGTTCACGTTGTCTGCAAACAGAATGGCTACTCCTGCCTTTTTTTGGATTCCTGCTGCATGAAGAATTGTTTTCCATCCTTTGACTTTCAGTCTGTGAGTATCTTTCTGGGTTAGATGGGTTTCCTGTAAACAGCATATGGTTGGATTTTGTTTCTTGATCCATTCTGCTAGTCTGTTTCTTTTGATTGGTGCATTGAGACCATTTACATTAATGGTTATTACTGTTAAATGCTGGTTAATTGTAGGAATGTTATCTCTCTGCTGTTGCATCTTTATCTTTCGGTTCTGTTTAATTATTTGCTTTGCTTAGTGGTTTTTTCCTTTGTGTATCTAAACTGTCTTTCAATATTTTTTGCAGGGTTGGTTTGGTGTTCATGAAGTTCTTCAGCTGTTCTTTGTCATGGAAGTATCGTATTGCACCATCTATTTTGAATGATAGTTTTGCAGGATATATCAGTCTCGGTTGGAAATCATTTTGCTTTAGGATCTGGAATACTTCACTCCATGCTCTTCTTGACTTTATCATTTGTGCTGAGAAGTCTGCTGTGATTCTGATAGGTTTTCCTTTATAAGTGATCTGTCTTTTCTCTCTGACAGCTTTTAATAATCTATTCTTGTGTTGGATTTCTGGGATGGTGATTATTATATGTCTGGGTGTAGTTTTATTTTGGTTATGACTGTTTGGAGTTCTATATGCTTCACTGATCCTGATGTCAGTTTCTGATCTCATGCTTGGGAAATTTTCAGCTATTACTTCTCTAAATATCCTCCTGACATCCTTCATGTTGTCTCCCTCTCTTTCATTAATCCCTATCATTCTTATGTTATTCTTCTTTGCATCGTCTTGCAGTTGTTGAATTGTTGTTTCCTCGTTCCTTGTTATTTTCAAAAGATCTTTCCTTTCCTGTTCACTAGGTGCAATCCTGTCTTCAAGGTCTGAAATTCTATCTTCACTTTCATTAAGGCGGTTTTTACAACTTTCAGTGGAGTTTTTTATTTCCTGTATATCTCTGTGTATCTGCATTATGTATTCTGTTTGTTTCTTATATTGCTCGTCTAGGGATTCTATCTTTTTGTTTAGTTCCTCCAATTTTTTATCTGTGTTTTCTTTAGATATATTTAGAATCTCTTTCATTTCTTTTATCATTTCTTCTTTTATCTGGGAGATTATTTCGAGTTTGAATTTCTTTAAAGCTTCCTGGAGTTGCTTGTCAATTTCAGTGGCTATTGTGTCCGATATATGAGGTGGATGGGATATATTTTCTTCTATATACATCGCTCCTAGGGTTTCTTGAGATGGGCTGGAGGTTTGAGGTGGTAATTTGGTCTTTCGTTTTGTCATTTTCCTATATTTCTGTGTTTCAAGTGTTATTTGAAAGCTTCCTCAGGATCTGTTGAAAATCCCCTTCTATGTTTGGAGCTACTGAGACTCTGGCGCCGCGCTACCCCAAGCCATTAGGCCTACAGAACCAGTGGCCCTCCTCTGCCTGCTCAGAACTCCGCAGTTCCAGACAAGCTGGGCCTCAGGGACACTGTGCACCCACCTGCCCCTTGGAAGCTCCACAGTTCTTCAATCGCAGCCGGGTTAGGGTACTCACCACAGGCCGCAGTGCTTCAGGAACCTGTGGACCCTCCCTGGTTGCAGAGATATCCACAGTCCTCCAGACACATGGAGAGGCCGATGCAGGCACCCCAAATCTGCCCAGCTCCTCCTCTGCAGACCAATGGCCAGGAGTGGCAGCTAAACAGGCTGGGCTAGGCTGGTAGTGTGGGCCAGCCCACCTATCGGGAGCTCAGCAGGTCTCCAAATGAAGCCAGGAATGGCGAGGCTGATGTGGAAGCCTCAAAACCCACCTCTCTCCTTCACTGCACCTGGAAGCCTGAGGGAACTCCAGCAGTCTGGGCGCAGATATCCAGAGTCCTCCAGACACGCAGAGAGGCCAGTGAGGGCACCCAAGATCTGCCTAGCTCCTCCTCTGCAGACCAATGGCCAGGCGCGGCAGCTAAACAGGCTGGGCTAGGCTGGTAGTGTGGGCCAGCCCACCTATCGGGAGCTCAGCAGGTCTCCAAATGAAGCCAGGAATGGGGAGGCTGATGTGGAAGCCTCAAACCCACCTCTCTCCTTCACTGCACCTGGAAGCCTGAGGGAACTCCAGCAGTCTGGGCGCAGATATCCAGAGTCCTCCAGACACGCAGAGAGGCCAGTGAGGGCACCCCAGATCTGCCCAGCTCCTCCTTTGCAGACCTATGGCCAGGCGCGGCAGCTAAACAGGCTGGGCTAGGCTGGTAGTGTGGGCCAGCCCACCTATGGGGAGCTCAGCAGGTCTCCAAATGAAGCCTGGAATGGGGAGGCTGATGTGGAAGCCTCAAACCCACCTCTCTCCTTCACTGCACCTGGAAGCCTGAGGGAACTCCAGCAGTCTGGGCGCAGATATCCAGAGTCCTCCAGACACGCAGAGAGGCCAGTGAGGGCACCCCAGATCTGCCCAGCTCCTCCTCTGCAGACCTATGGCCAGGCGCACCTATATCAGCTTTTAAATGAAGCATCCAGCTGAAGATAAAGGGGTAAACCTCTTTCCCAAACTTTAAGTTAACTTTCACTAAACTATTCTATCACAGACATCTATGGCCAACTCTAGAAGGTCTTCCATGTGCACCATTCATTCACAGTTTTATCTTTTCTTGTTGGTTTGCTTGTTCCTATTATTATTGACACATATTAATTGTATAAATTAATGGGACTCACTGTGATATTTCCATACTGTACATATGGTGCTTTGACCATGTCCACCCGCCCTTCTGACCTTGTGGCCCCTGCCCTATGCCAGTCTTATCTATGACTGCACTCCACATCCTGGGGACAAATAGGATGTAAACCCCACCCTCAGAACCAACTACTCCATTGAGAAAGATGTGAATAAATCATAACAAACATGACATACAATATGTCATCCAATAGAGGTAGGAGGAAAGGAGGTTCAAAGGAAGAAGTAATTACTTCCTCAGAAATGAAAGAAAAATCCCAGAAGACCTTATGGAAGTAATACTGATGCAATTCTGTGGCATTCAAATGGTTCCTCAATTTATTTACTCTTCTTTTTCATTTAAATGATGCACTGCCTTTTAAAAGGAGAATTATGTAGTGATGTGTTGTTTAATGATGGGAATATGCTTGGAGAGATGAATCAGTAGGTGGTTTTGTTGTGCTGTCACCAGACAGTGCACTTGCACAAACCTAGATGGTATGCAACAATCCTTGCGTCCTCTAAATGCAATCAAGGGATACGGTAAAACAGGGTGTGGTGACACACACCTATACAATCCCAGAACTCAGAAGGCTGAGGCAGGAGGATCAAAATTCAATTTATTGAGATCCTTGCTCAAAATGCACTGGGGATGTAGTTCAGTGAGAAGACCCAGAATTCAACCCTTAGAGCCAAAAGTAAAAGAAATGCAGGAAACTCAGTGTCTGAGGCTGCTTTTTTCAAGCTCTCTCAGAATTTTTAAAAAGATTCAAAATTTTAAAAGCCTCCTAAAGAAAAAAAGTCACATTAATTCATTTACTAATCACTAAATTAGTAGTTTCTAAGCCAACATTAAAGCCTCATGTTCGCAAATAAAGCAACAGGGCCAAATCCATATTTGGTCTCAGACATCAAAAAAAGAATGAAGAAGCAAGGCCCAGGGGTGGCGAAAACACGTAGTCCCAGCTATGTGGGAGGCTGAGGTAGGAGGATGCTTTAAGGTCAGTCCAGGCAACACAGCAAAACCTCATCTCTACCTCCCCCAAAATTGGATGAGGATGTGAAACATGGCTGTACTGCAGAAAAGACAACCCAGAGCTGGGAGAATGAGAACTGTGTCTTAGGGATAACTCTGCCATCATCTAGTAGTAGTGTGATTTTAGGGAATTCGTGCACACTCTCTGAACTTTAATGTCCCTCTCTGCGAAGTAAACCACTGTGTCTGGTCATTTTAAAGTCTTTCTTACACCCAAAAGTTCTATAACTTGGTGTTCTATGCCATAGCAAGATATAAGCACTTAGAATAATCTCCTGAAGTAGGGCTCTCTACCTTTGTTCTTCAGGATATTCATCACGTCCTGCAAGTACTTTTTTGTCTAGTTTGGTTTGGTCTTACCAGTCTACTTTCCAAGAAGATAAACACCCTGAGAGCAGGGACTAGGTACAACTTGTTGTGTATCCCTCAGTGTATCCCTCACACTGTTGCAGCAGCATGTAGCACAGTGCCTGGCATGTAGTAGGTTGCCAATTAATATCAATTGAATGAATGAATGAATTTCTGACTTCCCTGTTTCAGGCTTAGCCATTTATAATATGCCAGCTTGCCCCCGCTGCTCCATTTTGCTTCCTGCCCCCAGGAACTAATCACCAGCCCTTCCATGTACCCTCCCACCTCATCATTCCAGCCTTGATCCCTCCCCTCAGTCTGCACAAGAAAAACATCTGCTTGGAGCTGATTCTCTGCTGCCTCAGTGATCAGTTACAAAACTGTTAACTCAGCTCATCTTTGCTGTCTCTGCTAACCACAGCCAAACCACAGCTGCCTGGGGATCCTACAACTAATTCTTGAGAACTGGCTCCAATTATCAAATTTATTGGAGGCTCAAAGTTGGCAGTATAGCTAATCCAATGGTGAATCAGCAACACAATGATGTTCACAATCCTCCTGGAACATTATCTGCAAGCTGACTTCTATACTTTTAAGGAGAAATATTGAAAACGTATGTCAGACGACAGTGATAAGTTTGTAACTGTTGGAATAAAGTAGGGGGTATATACAGACCCCAGAGTAAGACTAAATTTGAATACTGGCTCTGTTACTCTTTGTATGACATTTGGTAAATTAATTAACTTTGTGTCTTAGTTTCTCCATTTACAAAGTGGGGTGGACAACAATCTCATCTTCTAGGACTGTTGTGAGGATGGAATGCTTTGATACATGCGAAGCACTTAATTTAGTATCAGTCACATAGTAAGCCTGTATGAATGTCAGATGTTCTTATAGGAAGAATGATTAAGAAACTGGTTTTATTTATTTGTTTGGTTGGTTGGTTGGTTTTGTTTTTTGGTTTTGTTCATTATTCCACAAGACCCTGACTACTTAGAGTGTGGTCCAATGACCAAACAGCATTGGCACTGCCCAAGAGCCTGTTGGACAACATAAGGTCACTACCGAAACCTAATTCACCTCAAGAAGAAACATGACATGAAAGTGAAACACAAGGGAATGGGTGACTGGACTGCAAAGATATGCCAAGTGTGTTTTGTTACTTTTCTCTCATTGTTAAGACAAAATACCCAATGCCCAATTTAGTTAAGGGAAGATAGGCTTATTTAGCTCACAGTTTGTAGAGGTTTCTGTCTATTACTGGCTGGCAGACAGGCATCACAGAGAAGAAACAGTTCAAGTTGGACAACAAGGGACAAGACAAACCTCTTACTGTGTCCTTTCTATTGTATCCAGCCTTGGGACTAGGGTGGTGCCCAGCCAATCAGTGGGCTGATTTAGTAATCTCACACCCTTAATCTCAGGATCACACACTCTAGATTCAGCCACCCCTGAGTCTCTGCATGGCTGACTGCATGAGGCTTTGGGGGTGAGGACATCTAAACACAAGCCATAACAGCAAGGCAACATAAAAGAAATGGGTTCTTGTTTAACCCACATTGCAAACACAGTATACTTTATTTTGAGAGATCATATTAAAAGAGGTTTTGGTTGTCATAAGAAATACTATAGAGAAGACAAGACCATTAAAGAGAGAAGAGTTTCACTTTGTGGGTGGGGTGGAGGAAATAGGTGTTAAATATAGTTTCTTACGTCATTTTAGTACATTTGACTTTCTAGCTATAGTACAAGACAGTATAGATCAAAGAGTGTAGATTTTTGTTTCAGTTCCCTCAAACAGAACCCTAAAATACTGCATTGTATGCCAAAGGTGCTCAATAAATACATCAGTGACTGTCAGGAGATCCCAAGCTCGCCAGGATTCTAACTGATCTGAAAGTAATCAGATGATGAATTATATTCAAAGGCAGGAAGCACACAACAACCAGAACCTGCAATAATGCTTCTCTCCTCATTTTCACCAAGAATTTATTACTGAGAATCCTTGTTGTGACTCTAATTTGCTATATGAGTCCTGATCTTTAGGTATTTATCATTTATTGTTGCTTTAATTGCCTCATTTGAAATGATGGTGGAAGACAGTAGATACCAAAGCAATAAGAAGTATGGGATTGGACATAAAAGAGATGATTGTGCAGAATTTTACTGAATTCACTGTCCAGGATATCCTCAGCTAATCCTGGAAGTGTCACAAGTTTCCGTATTGTCACAGAGAAGAAATGCATTCATAATTACTTGCTTTATTTCCTCTGTTTGAAAAATGAAAGAAATTAATACAGCAATAGTAGCACCTGATTGAGTGATGACTGTCTGGAAAAGAGTGTAAATCCATGAAAGTTCAGGGGTTTAGTCTACTGTGGTTCCTAACCAGTGTTTTAATAAAGGTAGAGTTACGTGGAACCTCAGTGGCCCTGAGAAGAGGTACCAACCCCTGTCCTTAGGGCATAAAGGAACTACAGAAGGTACAGCTATGCATTTGTATATAGCATCCTCATCACCTTGTGAGGGAATGGTATGGGGTTCAGAGAAAGGAAGGGAATTGAAATTGCCCTGATTCCCTAAGCTCTTGAGATGTCACACAGAGTCACCATACTTTTTTTTCCTAAGGCTCCTCATGACTAAGCCAAAAGGTCCCAAAGGTCCAAAGGTCCAAAATGTGAAACACATGGACTACTTATTGTTTTAAGACTGCACTGTGGCTTAATTTTTGGCCCACAGTAAAGCTTTTAATATCTTGATATTTTAATGTCAGAATAGTAGCAAGAAAATCTAAAGCAGGGTGAGAAACAAAAAAGTAACAAGAACATAAGTAGACATGTGACACCAAAATCTTTGATTATCTCATAATGAATATATTCATTGGAAGCAGGGGTTCAGGAGTGTACAAGGTATTTTAGGGCTAACTTAACAGACAAAGGAAAAGGAAAATAGAGTCCTATCAAGATAAGCCACACAACAGCTAAACAATCTCTAGAATACTTCGGAAGTATATCTACTGAGAAATCTCAGAGTCCTTCAACCACCAAGATGGAAACTTCCAGACCAGCTTGGATTACAAAGACCCTGACTCAAAAAACAAACAAACAAAATTAAAATAAAATAAAAGTGCTTGTATTAAATAAGCCTAATATTTTAGAAAGTGTATTTCAGGACATATAATGAAAGTGATCTATTTGCAAAGAGTCAAATTTGCAGAAAGAAGAAATAAACCAGTTTTTTAAAAACTACTTAATCCCAGTGGTCAGGAGGCTGAGGCAAGAGGATTGTTGTGAGTTTAAGACCAGCCTGGGCTACAAAGTGAGCTTAAGGCCAGCCTGAAATGTGTAGTAAGACCCTGTCTCAAAAAGACAACAACAACAAACTTTACTTGAAAAACTTTAGCATGTGATTTGGAAATAAAATTACATTCTCCTTCACAGTTACATTCTCCTTCACAGACGATCCATTCTAACAAGGTTTATTAGTCTTGAAATTAAAGTACTTACCATTTAGTAACACCAGATTCTCTGGTGAGCAGGCCTCTATTGAAGCTTTCCAGTTTTTAAGCAAGAATATTTTTTTAGATTTCTTACACAGTTATTTAAATTTGCTGTGTCATATTGCAAACCATATATATCACATTACATAATGATGAATTATTTCCTCTACACCAACAGGAAACAATACAAAAAAAGCAAACAATGTGATGCTTTTTTTAGTCAGTTGAATGTTGGGTATATTTTTAATGTAGCATTTTACATCTACAGAAAAAGATAAGAACTCCAACAAATAATAATAATCACATCATAGTCCTATACCAAAGGACCAGGGACTGAGCCAAACAGATACCAACATCCCACATATAACTAATCAACAAGGTGGGATCTTGTAACAGACATAAACTAAGAATGTCTTACATGCAGAAGATATCCTGAAGAACAGACTTTTCCTAGAAGGGCCTTGATTCTAGTGATATACCTGCCTACTGCAAAAACACACAAGGATCACCACAGAAAACAAAATAAAAAATTTTTTGAAATAGAAAATGACAAGACAAAAAATCAAAATGCAATCTCAGGTCTCCAGCCTACCCAGAACAAATCTAGAAGACATTGACATAGAATAAATTGAAAGACAAACAATTGAATTGCTGAGCATATCTAAAGAAGACATAGATAAAACAACATAGGAGCAAAAGAAAATGATGGAAATCTCAAGTGAACAATGTAGGAAATTATTAGAATGCCTAAAACAGATTCAGAGATATTCAGGAAATTAAAAATTCCACCGAAAGTTGCAAAACCACCTGAACGAAACTGAAGACAGACTTTCAGACCTTCAAGACAGGATCAGGACTAGTGATTATGAAAGGAAAAATCTCTTGAAAATAACAAAAGACCAGGAAATAACAATTCAACAGCTGCAAGATGACACACACAAAAATAATATAAGATTAATTGATGTCAATGAAAAAGCAGGAGTCAACACAAATGACATAAAACTATTTGCAGAAGTAATAGCAGAAACTTTCACAAAGTTGGGAAAAGAATCTGACACACAGATAAGTAAGGCATAGAATTCCAATTAGCCATAACCAAAATAAATCTACACCCCGACATATAATAATCAAGATCACAGAAATTCAACACAACAACAGAATATTAAAAGCTGTTAGAGAAAAGAAACATATTACCTAAAGGAAAGCCCATCAGAATCACAGCAGACCTCTCAACACAAACCCTCAAGAATTTGGAGTGAAATATTTTAAGCCCTAAAAGAAAACAGTTTCCAAATCAGACTGATGTGCCCTGCAAAACTATCTTTCAAAATTAATGGAGAAATAAGATACCTCCATGACATAGAACAACTGAAGAAATTCATGCCCACCAAACTAACACTACACAGGGTACTCAAAGATATTCTGGAGAGAGACAAAAATGACCACAATTCCAACAACAATAACAGAAAGAAACCACCAAGAAGGGCAAGCAATTAATCAAAGGGGAAAAGTAGGGAACAAACAGCAGGAAAATAACATGACAAAGACAAGTTAATATGTATCAGTTATTACCATCAATGTTAATGGCATCAATTCACTAATCAAAAGAAACAGATTGGCAGAACAGATCAAGAAACAAGGTCCAACAATATTTTCTACATGAGAAACACATTTAGCTCAAAAAAATTCATAGACTAAAAGACAAAGGATGAAAAAAAAATTCTAAATAAATAAAAGTCAAAGGATACAAAGCAATATTCCATGTGATAAAACCCAGAAACAAGGTATTCTGTTTACAGACAATGTGAACCTCAAACCAAGAATGATCAAAAGAGAAAGAAGATCAGCACATACTTGTTATGGGAAAAATTCAGGATGCAGATATAACAATCTTAAATATACATGCACCAAATATGGGACCACCCAAATATATGACAAATATTAATACACAGGAAAAATCAAATAAGGAATAACATATTTGTAATAGAAGAACTTAATACCCCACTGTCACAAAGAGACAGATCAACTAGACAAAAAGTCAGCAAAGAAATAACAGAACTGAACCAAACCTGTAAACAAATGGACATAGTAGATGTTTATACAGTGTTCTACCCAATATCATCAAAATACACATTCTTCTTAGCTGCACACAGGATGTTCTCTAAAATAGACCATGTACTAGCCTATAGAAGATGCTTAAGTAAATGCAAAGGAATTGTAATTATCAGATGCATATTATCTGACCACAGCACAGTAAAACTAAAAATTAATGGCAAAAGGAACACAAAAACTCCATAAACACATGGGAATTAAGGAACACCCTCCTAAACAACCAAAGGGTCACAGAAGAAATTAAAGAAGAAGGAAAACAGTATCTACAATCAAATGAAAATACAAATACAACTTACTGGAACCCGAGGGACAAAATGAAAGCAGTCCTAAGAGAAAAATTTATAGCAGTGAATCTTCACATCAGGAAAACAGTATGAGCACAAATAAACAACTTAATGCTGCGCCTAAAGCTTCTGGAAAAAAATAAAAGAGCATATCAAGCCCAAAGCTCATACAAGGGAGGAAAAAAATTAATGCAATACAGATTGAAAAAATCATACAAAGAATTAATGAATTGAAGAGTTTGTTCTTGAAATAACAGTTAAAACTGATAAACTCCTAGCCAATCTTATCCAAAAATAAGGAAAGAAAAAACTCAAATTCAGGCAATAAGGAATGAAAATGGTGAAATCACTACAGATCCCATGGATATTCAGATCATCAATACCTACCTCAAAAATCTTTACTCTCATAGCACAGAAGATACGACCTTATTTCTAGAAAGGCATGAATTGCCAAAGCTGAATCAAGAAGACATAAAAATTTTGAATAACTCAATATCATTTAGTGAAACTGAAAACACAACTAAAAATTTCCATCAAAGAAAAGCCCAGGTCCAATTGGATTCATGGCTGAATTCTACAAGAAATTTAGAGAAGATGTAATGCCAGTACTCCTTAAACTCTTTACTGAAATTGAGAGGGAAGCAATTCTCCTTAACTCATTCCTAAAGGCAAGTATTACTCTGGAACCCAAAGAAAGACTCAGTCAAAAAAGAGAACTACAGGCCAATCTCCCTAATGAACATAAGTGCAAAAAATCCTCAGTAAAATACTACCAAACAGAATGCAGCAAACCATCAAGAAGATTGTACACCATAACCAAGTGGGATTCATCTCAGGAATGCAGGAATGGTCCAACATATACCAATCAATAAATGTAACACGCTACATTAACAAACACAAAGACAAAAACAAGGACCATTTTAACAGATGCACAAAAAGCATCTGACAAAATTCAACACCTATTTATGGTTAAAAAAAAAACCTATAGAAAATTGCAATAGATGGTCTTTATCTCAATCTGATAAAAGCCATCTATGACAAACCAACAACCAACATTATACTAAATGGACAAAAACTGAAAGCTTTCACCCTAAAATGAGGAACAAGGCCAGGATGTTCACTATCACTACTGCTCTTCAACATAGTTCTGGAAACATTATCCAGAGCAACTAGACAAGAGAAAGAAATAAAAGGAATAAGGATAGGAAAGGAAAAAGTTAAGCTATAATTATTTGCATATGACATGATACTCTACATAGAAGACCCCCAAAAACTCTATCAAAAAACCTCTAGATTTATCTCCGGTACCGATAAAAAGGAAAAAGACAAAAAAAAAAAAAAAAAAAAAAAAAACCTCTAGATTTAATAATCAAATACAGTAGTGAGGCTGGATCAAAATTCAATACTCAGAAATCAATAGCGTTCCTGTACACAAACAAAAAAATCACTGAGAGAGAAATTAGGGAAACCACACCCTTCACAACAGTATCCAAAATAATGTACTACTTAGGCATCAATCTAACAAAGGAAATAAAAGATATATACACTGAAAATTACAGCACTGTGAAAAAAGAGATTGAAGAGGATCTCAGAAAATGGAAAAAACTCCTTTGCTCATGGACAGGAAGAACCAACATTGTAAAAACGGCTATATTACCGAAACTATTATACACACTAAATGCAATCCTTATCAAAATACCATGAATGGATCCCACAGATCTAGAGAAAACATTCCTAAAATTAGTTTGGAATTGGAAGAGACCTAAAATAAGCAAAGACAATCCTGGGCAACAAAGGTGAGGCAGGAGTCATCACAATTTCTGACTTAAATTTGTACTACAAAGCTACTATAATTAAACCAGCATGGTACTGGCAAAAAAAAAAATCAGACCTGAAGATCAGTGGAAAAGATTAGACGATGCAGACACAATTATACACACACTCAGTCACCTTATCTTTGACTAAGGGGCAAAACATGTTCAATGGAAGATAGCCTCTTTAATAAAGAGTGCTGGAAAAACTGGCTCTCCGCATGCCAAAGACTACAACTAGACAGATGTCTATCAACATGCACTAAACTAAAGTCAAAATGGATCAAAGATCTAAATATTATAACAGAAACACTAAATCTACTAGAAGAAAAAGTAAGTAGAAATCTTGAATACATAGAGGTGGGCAGAAAATTCATGAACAAAAACCAAACTGCATGGGAAGTACTTAAAAGAGTCAACAACTGGAATTTCATCTTATTAAAAAGTTTTTGCCATCAAAAGAAATCACAAACAGAGTGAAAAGAAAACCCACAGTGGGGAAAAATTATAGCCAATTGTCCATCAAAGAACTCTATCTAAAACATGTAAATAATTGAAAAAAATCAGGCCCTTCAAATTCAAAGGGCCTATCCAAAAATGGGCATCTGAGATAAATACACGTTTTTCAGATGAAGACATACAAATGACAAATAAATGTATGAAAAAATGTTACAAATCATTGGTCATTTGCAAAATACAAATTAAAACAACAGTGAGATTCCATCTCTCCCCAGAAAGAATGGTTATCATCAAAAAATCAACCAATAATAAATGCTGGAGGGTTGTGGGGAAAAAGAAACACTTCTCCATTTTTGGTGGGAGCATAGACTACCATAACAATTATGAAAATCAAAAGACTAGGATTAGAGGTCCCATTTGACCCAGCTATTCACCTTCTGAGTATTTTCCCAGAAGAATTAAAAAATCATACCACAGCAATATTTGTGTACCTTAGGGTTTATAGCACAATTTGTAACAAGTAAGACTTGCAAACAACCCAAATGCCTATCATCTGAGGAATGGATAACAAAGATGTGGTATTTTACATAACCGAGTAGTACTTTGCTATAAAGAAGGATAAACTCAAGGCTTTTATTGGTAAGTGGATGCAACTCAAGACCATGTGAAATAAATCAGATTTACATGTATAAACATCATATTGTCTCCCTGTTTCATATAAGAAACTGTTTCATATAAGAAACATCATATTGTCTCCCTGTTTCATATAAGAAACTGAAAAAGTAAATAAGATCCAAAATCTATAATAGATACTATGAAAGTATTTAACAGAAACTGCTCAAAAGGAAAAAACAACTAGGATGGGTGAAAAGAGAGAAGGGAGAGAAAAGAATATATATATGTATATATATCATACATATTATTTTATATATAATATATTTTATATATTTTTATATATATACAAAAGATAGCTGAGATAGGTATACTACTGATTTCTTAGTTCAGTGAAAGAAACAATTTGTGTTTACACTGTTTGATCAATTATATATGACTATATTTTGTAATCGAGCAACTACTTTCAAGATAGCATTATGTAATATATTAACCATTGTTAACTTCCTATTATCTTATTTTGAAATTCTGTATCATTGTTTTGTTTAAAATAAAAAATAAAAATTAACATCTACAGCCCTTAAAATGAGCTCTTAAAAATTAGGCTCTTCTTAGATTAACCTAGTAAATGTCTGTGCTATAACTGATCCTTTGCATGATGCTTATTAATGTCAGAATGTGTGAAAGTCCAATTATTTTCAGTCCTTCTGGTTATTTACAATAAAATTAGAAACTCATTTTTGTTTTGTTTTGTTTTAATTTTTCAAGTTAAGAAACATTTATTAGGGCTGAAAATTTAGCTTAGTGGCATAAGCGCATGTCTGGCAAGCACGAGGTCATGAGTTTGATCCCCAGTACCAACAATAAATAAATAGAAACATTTATTAGATTTGGGCCATCTCGTAATTCTGTTCACATCTGTAGATCCCATCACCCCCATCACTTGTTATTGCTACTTCTGACAAAACGTAACCCATGTCAAATACATGCAAGGACCTCTCAACCCTATCCTGTCTTGTGTCATTTCAAAAGCATGACTCAGGTCACAGTTGTACACATTTGTTATAGCCACTGACATTTTTTTTTTTCAGTTTTCAAAGCAATCAAACTTCAGAGTTGATTATACTTAATTTACAAAATCATGGTTTTAGGCAGTAGCTGCCCGTTTTATCTCAGAGATTAAATGATTTGCGCAACATTCTATAGCTCAGTAAACCAAAGCATGCAAACAGAATTTGAGTCCCATTCCCAGGTGAGGAATCCTGAGTGTGTGTACTATAAGATAAACACAAGTAACAGTGTTGTATTCTTTCCTGATGGGAAAATGAGGATCAGCTCTCTAAAATATCCTTCAGTACCACAGAATGCATGTTATTCTGCCTCTGTTCTAAGTGAACAGGAACTTGGAGATTACATAAACAAAGCCAAATGCAGCAGCACAGGAGATACGTGTGCTAAAAAAAGAACGTGCCTCCACTTATCTCGAAATACCTCATATACATTTTCTCCACTTGAGAAGTCAAGCTAAATTTGATTAAGCACATGTCTACATATCGCAGGAGCCCACCACTACTACAGGAGAGAGTGGAACCCGAAAGAAATGCCACATATTTCATGGTGTGAATCAGTTTCCTTCCAAATGACACTTTCTTTGAAAAGGCATAAATTTGGAATTTGCCTTTTGGATACCGCTTCTTTTTAATTTTCAAGTATAATTGTGATGTAATTGATCTATTCTGCATTTCAAAGCTTCTGAAGCTGAGCTTACCACCAAGACTAAGCCCAAGATCTCTTTTTATGGTCCCAAATAAGAAACACTGTATTGAATTATTCGATAAGCTTTTGTTCTTTTCCTCAAATATTTGCATCAATTATTCAGCCTTTATATTGATGGAGCTTTGAAATATTCAAATTCCTTGAACTATTTCATTATTTAAGATTCATATTTATTAAATCCTGTAGGCTGTACTTTTCCCTTTCCCATGAAAGTGCAGATTTGGTTTCATTATGATTTCTTCAGTAGACAGCCTACACAGAGCTGTGTCTCAGGTGGTGAAGGACGCAAAGATAAACAGAACAATCTTCAGAGATTTTACACCTAAGGGAGAATACAAAACCATAAAATTCTTGTAAACCACTCATCATAGTCTCCAAAGAAAAAGAGATATGGTTCAGCCAGGGGCTAAAAGAATGTCCTCAGTGAAGCTGGCATCTCGGATGGGCCTTGAGTGAGCAACAGGAATTGCACAAGTGTAACAGTGAAATGCGGAGGCCTGAGAGCTCATCTTCACGTATGTCTGTGTTCATCTTTAAACTCCTTTTAGAAATGACAGCCCATGCAGTCATCTTCCCAGCTGGGATGCCAGTTCCGCGAGATCCAGCCTTGATTTTGCCTCTTACCTGACAAACACATTTTGACAATCTCAGGAACCCCTTTTCTGAGGGCTTTCCTACAATGCTTTCTTCATAAAAATCCCCCTGTTCAGCTCTTTAAAGGAATCACAAGCAATGCTGAGGATGTGGCATACAGTAGCAGTGACAGTCTCATTAGAACTCACAACCAACACCCACTCTTCCTGTCTTTTAAATCCTGCTTAATGAAAAATGCTATCCAACTCTACAAACCCTGGCTCAACGTGGTTTAGCCTCCCACTTATGATGCTTCTGTGACACCCCAAATAATATCCCTCCACTGGCATATAAGGCTTTTCTACCAGCCTCATCTCTTCCCTCTCGCTGGCTCACAGTGCCTCTTTTGGTCTCTTCCACCACAACCACACACAAACAGGCATCTTACTCATTTTGCTTGTGCTTCCTTGTCTGTCTGGAATACAGCCCTGCTCTTCCTTTACGTCTCAGCTCAGACATATGACTTCCTTTTAAAGTTTATCTTCTCTTTCTCATATAAATCACTCTAGCCTTTCTGCACCGAAATCATTACCCAGATCAGCATATAAACATTCATTTTACAAGTTTGCCCATTCAACAAAAGATTCTTCCATGTTAGTAGCAAGGGATGAGGCATGGAAGAAAACTGTATTTATAAATTAATGTTATTTGGGGTAGGGGTGAGGAGATTCAAATTACAAATTT
The DNA here is from genome assembly GCF_034190915.1 of Cavia porcellus. Taxonomy (NCBI): domain Eukaryota; kingdom Metazoa; phylum Chordata; class Mammalia; order Rodentia; family Caviidae; genus Cavia; species Cavia porcellus. The sequence goes on from NW_026947484.1 coordinate 219,002,330, forward strand.
CAAATACAAACACATCTAAATATTTAACTGTCCTGCTTCCCTAGGAGAGTATTGAAGTGGTCCAAAAGAGAAAGAATAAGAGATCATAGCGGATGTGTGAACAATGCAATGGTAAGGAATTAAAGTTAAGAGAGAATCAACAGGATATGCATTTAACTAGCTCGGGAGACAGAGGAGGAATGAAGGAAAGGTGTGGTATGAGCCTTAAAACTAGGAGAAAGGTGCTATCTACGATGGAGTCTGGGAGGTTCCAAGGGGAGGGAATGTGTTAAGAAAACACAAGTGGAGTCTACGGCCATACCACCCTGAACGCGCCCGATCTCGTCTGATCTCGGAAGCTAAGCAGGGTCGGGCCTGGTTAGTACTTGGATGGAAGAAAACACAAGTGGAAGACACCACAGTAGATATGTAGCTATCAGGCTTGGGTGAGGGTGGGGTGGACTCTGAAATACAGAAAGGGATTCACCTTAGAGTCTAGTGAAGTCATGACAATGCACAAAATGAAAGGAAGTAGAGGGTACAGCCAGAGAGCAAAAGACTTCACCTGGTGGGACTTCCACAGTTACAACAGGGAAAGAGGAAGCAAAAACAGTTTTCAAAAGCAAAGGAAGAGAGTCTAGAGTCTGATTTTGTATGCGCATTTGTGTGTGAGAATGGGGAAAAGTCTAAAACAGCATTACTGTGAGCCAGCAAGAGGGGAGAGATGAGGTTGGATAGAAAATCATTATGTGCCAAGTTAAATCAGGATGATGGAGTACCACATCCGCCAAAGGAACACAGACAGGAAAGGAAGAGCAGTCAGCGTCTTTGGATGTTGCAATAGAGTGAAGGAAAATGAAGGCTCAAGGTGGAAGCTACTGGGAAACAGCAGTGTTTCTTTCGGAGACAGAGGCGAGAGAGTGTCTAGGAAGAAGGTGAGAGAAACCAGGGTGGCACACAGTAAAGAAATACATGGGAGGGAACTTTCACCAAGATGGCACCTAGGGAACCACTACAACCTAAAATGACAGTGTTAACAGATGAAATACAAAATGGTAGAAATTTTGGGTATGTTCACACTCAAAAATATCTCTGTAGCCCAAAAATGGAACAGAAACAATATGGGATCTAGGCTGAAGATGTAGAACTGCTCAATTTTGCCAAAAGTAAACAGAAGCATTCAAGAGCTCAACTCATAAAAGGTATTGGGAGCCAACTGTTCCCCACATGAGGCAGAAGACTCCTGAAATCAAGCGCTGCAATAAGGCTACCCCACAAAAGAAAGCTTCTAGGACTATGGGCATGTACAAATCTGCATAAATAGGGAGGGTAAAATAATCAAACATAGTTTCAAAGCCAAAATATGACCCTGAATTAAAAACTGGACCTATAACAAATATAGACTAGAACTTGAGTCTCAGGGTGTCCCAGAAAGTAAACAGAAACAACTTCAAAAATATTAGACAGCGAAGTTAATGCTGGGGTGACCGAAGGAAGGAGGAAAGGAAGAGAGAGAGAGAGAGAGAGAGAGAGAGAGAGCTAATGCTAAGAAAGTCCAAAATAGAAGCAACAGCATGGAGAACTCACAGTAGAGAAAAGATAATAATAGAATATCTGAAAATTACTTCTTTAAAATGAGTCTATTTAAGATTTTTAAAGGAGTTAAGCAGAGGAATAACATGTATCCAAACTTTTGAAGTACAAACAGGCAGAAATATAAACTGTGAATGAGACTGTATGAGAAAACAAAATCCTGGGAATTAAAAACATAGTCACTGATAATTAAAAAGAAAAAAGGAAAAGAAAGAATAATGGATAGGCTAAATTTTAAAATAAATTCAATTAAATAGAATTGAGACAAAGTACTACGTCGATCAATTGACCAAGAACAAAACATGCACATATAGAAGTAAGAGAGACGAGCAACAGATACAGAGGCCTCAACATAACCTGCAGCTCCTAACAAATAGAATTCAGGGTGAAAAAAAAAAGAATGCAGAGTGTTTAGTGATAAGTAATTCTGTGTGTGTGTGTGTGTATGTGTGTGTGTGTGTGCCACTGAGCTAAATCCCCAGCTCTATGTTTAAAAAGAAAAAAAAAAAAAACAGGTATACAATTTAAGAGGTAAAAGAAGGTATAAATCTAAATAAAGAGAAAAAACTAAGAAAGACAGGTAAAGCGATTATATATATATATATATGTATGTATATACAAATCAAAAGGTAATTTTGAAAAATAAAAATAAAATATTGAAATGACTATACTACTAATTGTATTAGTTCTTGGAAAAGAGCAGTTAATACAAGATTAGATCAATTTTGCATGTTTATATCTAGTAAACTAAGCAACTCTTTTGAAGGTAACAATATGCAATATTACAACCATTGTTAAATTCCTGTCATCTTGTTTTGAAAACCTATACTGTTATTGTTTTGGGTTTGTTGTTGTTTGTCTGGGTCTCTTTTTTTTTTTTTTTTTTGCGGTACAGGGATCAAACTCAGGACCTTGTACTTGTCAGGCAGGCGCTTACACCACTGAGCTAAATCCCCGGCCCTGTCTCTTGTTTTTTGTTTTTCTTTTCTGTGTCTTTTTTTCCTCAAACAAATTCAAAAAAATAAATAAAAAATAAAATAAAAAGTTGACAGACTTCTATCAAGGTTGATCATGGAAAATCAGAAAAAAATAGTCTACAAAATTGAGCAGTCATTTATGAATTGGTGTATATATTTTATCTGGAATTTTGGCCTGTGATTATTTTATCTTCGCTTTCTTCTTTTCTTCTCTCTCCTCTCCCTCTCTCTTGCTCTATCTCTTTCTGCCTTCCATCCTTCTTTTCTTTTTTCACTGTTTTCTTCCTCCTTTCTCTCTTATAAGAAATAAGATCCAACAGTTGTTTTCATAGTCTCTTTCTGCACACATAAAAGAATTTCTCTTAAGTGTATATTTAGAAGATGACTTAGAAGATATTTAGCTAAATATCTTCTTAGCTTAGAAGATATTTAGCTTAGAAAATATTTAGATATTTAGAAGATGATTTAGAAGATATTTAGAAGATTTAGAAGATATCTAAAGGATGGGTATGTTCATCCTTAACCACTTACACATTCCAATGGTCTTTACAAATTTGATCCCCCCAGCAATATATGAGTTTCTGTATCTCTTTACCAATGCTAGCACATTTTAGACTTTTCTCCAAAAGAGAAAATTTATAACTTTTTTATTTAAAAAACAAAACAACAGCAACAAAAAACAATAAAAACTATGATACAGGATTTCAAAACAAGAGGCTGGGTATTTAGCTCAGGGGCTCAAGTACTTACCCTGTAAGTGAAAGGTCATGAGTTCAACCCCCCGTACCAAACTCTTTGCCCCCCAAAAAAGAATTTCAAAACAAAATAATGGGAAATTAATGCCAGTTAGTATATTGCATATTGTTATCTTCAAAGTAGTTGTTCAGGTTACAAGATTTAGGTACAAAAAAATGATCAAACAATTAAAAAATGAAAGCATAATTTATTAATGAGTTTGGCCAGTATTTATTGAGAACCTGCTCTGTCAGAGAGAAAAAGAGAGAAATAGGAAATAGGGCCAGGTGGACACTGGGGGTTCAGAGGATGCATTTGGCCCCATGGTAAGGACTTCAGCTTTTACTAGAAATGATAAGAAGAGCTACTGGAGAATTTGATTCAAAGTGCCACAGTTTGATGTGTTGAGAAGAGACGGATGAGAGCAGCAGTGGGGCTGGTTAGGAGGCCTTTGCAGTAATTCAGACGGGGCTCGGGCCACCACAAAAGTATCTCATTTAAAATGTCTATATTACCCAGACTTACTGCAAGACCATATTCATGACCTTAAAAGGAAGAAAGATTGTTTGAAACAATATGCAAAATGCCAAAGCCCTTAAGAAAGGGGTTAATAAATTTTATTGTATCAAAACTTATAAGTCTAAGACTCATGCTTGCATAAAACCTATAAACAGTTTATGAGAACTGATCTTATGACACACGATGAAATGAACAAATACTTCGATGGAAAGAAAGGGGCACTGCAGTACCCAGTGCTGATTCCAGAGTGTTATGATGTGAAATCCAGCAATATTATTAATCTTTGTTCAGAAGAATTTTAATCTAATAAGTTGTGTTAGGTCTCAATGTAAACAAAGATATGGATATGCGCACGCACATGTCTAAGTGTATAGGATTGATAGCCATATTACTTAGTTTTTGTTGGATAGTTGAACAGAACTGTTTGTAGTCTTCCTGGTTGAATTCCCATTTATATGTTTCACTTTTGTATCTTGAACAACTATTTATGGGGGGACAATATGTATATATCAACTAGTGATTTATTACTGTTTATTTCTTTTCTTCGGAAGTATGTACTATTTCTGCCCATTTTCTATTTTATCTTTCTTTAAATAATAAAAAAAAAAAAAACCAACTTTAAGTCTGTTCAACAAAAGAAACTCTAAAGGAAGTTGAGTCTCCAGAGAGAGACTGAGTGAAAGTGCTTCAAGGAATGTCTGTAACCAAAGTCCTGCCCTTGTACATTCCTGAGAAAAAAGGCAAGCAAGACAGAAAACTGGGCAAAGAATGTGAACAAGCAATTCACAGAAGAAGAAGACATGAATGGCAAATAAACATCCCAATCAGGGATGGGAAAAATGCAGATAAACATGGATACAAGAGAGCATCTTGCTGGCTTGGTGGTGCAAGCCTGTGGGAGGCTGGGGCAGGAGGACTGCTGCAAGTTTGAGACCAGCCTCAACTGCATAGTGAGACCCTGCCTCAAAAAGATAAAAATAAATCAATAAAAGAGAGCATCTTGTTAAGTGAAATAAGCCAGATTCAGAAAGGCAAATATTATGTTTTCTCTAAAATGTTGAATCTTAAAAAATCTAGGAAGAAAAAAACCTAACAAGAAAGTAGAACAAAGACCACTAGAGCAGAGGAAGAGAATGGAAGAAGGGGGAGGAAAAAGAAAGGGAAAGAGGTAATGGAGATGAAGTTAATCAAAGTATATTATATGTGCACAAAGATGCCAAAGCAAAACCCATTATTCTGTATAATATGGACAAAGTTTTAAAATAGAAAAAACAAAGTGATGACATTTTTCACACACTGAATTGGTAATAAGAAAGACTGAAATCAAGTGTTGATAAATATACGTGAAAACAGGTATTCTTTTACTGTGCTGCTGGGAATATAAACTGGCTGATCTTTTTGGAAAACAAATTGTGTAGTAGTCTTTGACTACACAGTGTACCCATTTTTTGACCATCTTTCATACCTTGCTATCTGCCCTAGAGAGATATTTGAATATGTGCAAAAAAATAAAAAGGTACAAAGTGCTCTTTGTAATAGTAAAACTAGATAGCATAGCAACCTAAATGATTATCAAAAGAGACAGTTAAATACACCACATCTGAGTGCATCTGAGTTATGTAAAAGTGTACATTAGTTAAAAAGAATAAAAACATACTAACAGAAAAGACCTAAGAGACATGGTTCAGATTAAATATCATTTGGAGAATTTTTGTGTGTGTGTGTACCAGGGATTGAACTCACAACCTCACACTTGCCAGGCAGGTACTTATGCCACTGAGCTAAATCCCCAGCTCCATGGCTCAGATTAAAAAAAACAGGTTGATAAACAGTCTCTGCGATACCATTTAAGACTAGACAAAGTAAAACTCTCTCAGATAGATATAACTGACATATATAAAGCCATAGATACACATATCCATGTATTACATGGGTACATATATACATGCAGATAGATAATATAGGTAAATGCAGATATATGACAAAAGAAATATCTAAATATATAGATACATCTGAATATGCAAACATATCTGGAAAAAAAAAAAGCTAACTTCAAATTGAAAACTGTTTGTGGTCAGGTGTGATGGATGCACACACCTGTAATCCCAACACTTGGGGGGGCTGAGGCAAGAAAATCATTCCAAATTCAGGGTCAGCCTAGGCTACACACAGCCCTGTTGAAAAGATAAGGAGGGAGAGAGAAAGAGAGAAAGAAAACTGGGTTTGTTCCAAAGAAAGAATTTGAAATGAAATCAAAGTAGAAAGAGAAACAGAAAGAATTATCTGTATGGTATGATTTTTTCAAGGTTATTTATAGCTCTTATTGACTGTAGGTTTCCACTACGTTTTGAAAGAAGACCTTCCCCTTTCTAAGTTCCTGGTCTGCTTCAGGCATGGGAGCCCTTGCTTTGCATTCCAGACTAGCTGCATTCCTGATGAGGCTGTGACTCAACCAAGCGTGCCCCAGGCCAGGCCCGCGTGCCACAGTTCTGCGCTTCAGTCTGGATTCAACATCCACCCAGACTGACCACAGGAAAATCAGTTTCAGTTCCGTGCTCACATCCAGCAGGGTTGTGGGGCGGTCATCCACAATTGGGCAGGAAGGAGGGTTCAAGCAAGGTAACCCTTTATAGTGTGCCTCCTCCCACCTCCTGGGTGCCTTTGGTAACCAGCCAAGCCAGTCTTGGCAGTGAAGAGGTGGAGACTAGGGGAAATGCTTGTCAACGTTGAGCCCTGCTCATAACTAAAGGGCAAGCTGGGGATGCCACTGCTGGAAAATTTTTAGTACAGCAAAGTGTTCTCTGCCCACCTGGCAGATTATGTACCGTTTTTCTTTGAACTCTTTTTGGATAAATGTGAAGCAGACAGAATGACTCCTCCATGCCCAGATGAAGCCCTGGAGAGATGACCTGTGGACCACAAAAATAGATGAAATCAAGAGAAAAGGGGACCCAGCTGTCATGAACAAGCACCTAACGAGAATGTTAGGAATAAAAACTGTGCTTACTGGTCAGTAGCATTCTAATAGAAGTTAGCATGCAGGCTGGGGATTTAGCTCAGCGGCATAAGCACCTGCCTTGCAAGCAGGCGGTCGTGAGTTCGATCCCCGGTACCGATAAAAAGGAAAAAGACAAAAAAAAAAAAAAAAAAGAAGTTAGCATGTAAATTATAAAGCTTAAAAAGTACAGCTAACCACATCACACTACTGTACTTCTAGAACACTGAATTCTCTCCTCCTTTTCCCTTTTCTATCCCGTTATAATAAAACAATCTTATAACAATTGCAAACTGGAGGAAAGGCAAACCGTTCTGGGAAAGAAAAAATAGCAGCTGCTCTAGATATCTTTTTCAGACTTTGGCTAGGATTGTTTAAGTTATTTTTCATTTTCTTTTATTCTTGGCCGGCTTGACAGCGCTTCAGGATTTCAGCTGGTTCCAAACACAACTCAATAAAAATCATACCGGAGAAGTTTCATATTCCTAAGATTCCTTAAATTTCTGTTTAACTTAAGAAATGAGGTTGAAAGAAGATGAAAAACAGCCCAGATTGCACCATTTCCTCTGCAAGTTTCTTACAAAAGCAAGCTGTGCCTCCTTCTCCCCGAGAGAACAGAGAGACGCAGTTCTGATCAGGGAGGTGGGCGGTGGGTCCTTTGGAGCAGCAGTAGGACTGTTTGTCTTTTGAAAAGGCTCAGCAGTCCCAAACACTGCCTTTAAGCTTTTTATAAAGGAGGAGACAAAAAGGTGATGTAACCATGTGAAATAGCTGGCAACTGTGGACTTCATTTATTCACCAAATATTTATTTTGCACCTGTACTGTGCCAGGCTCTGCTACAGTTGAAGACAGAACCTCAAAGACAACTGTGTGACTGATGCCCCAGGGAGCCTCTGCGTCTGTGGACCCAGCCATGAGAGGTGCACCAGGAAGCCCTGGCCCTGCCTGTGCTCACATCTGGATTCACAGTGTGCCGCCTTGTTTAGGCTTCTGTGCTCTGTCTTCTGTCCCTTCTCTGCATCCCTGGCTTATTATACCCTTCACCTTTCCCCTTCGTAATCACATGTCCCTTTGTAAACATCAAAGCGAAGTAAGCAGGACTGGGGAGCTGATGAAAACGAGATCTGTGACTCAGAGGAGGAGGTTTTATTGCTTTTCTTTTACACAACTCTGTTCTCTGAAGAACCAAGACACCTCTTTATTCTAAGGCCGCCTCGTCTTCCCTAAGGTAGTGGCTGATTCCTTGCTTGGGCACTGATGAGCAAATCTATCCTCGGATCCCTCTGCTCTTACACTGGTCTGGCACTCGTTGTTTTCCTAAGCAGCTCTTCCATACCTCACGAACCGGTTTCAAAAAATATTAACACTCCTCAAATTCCACCACCACATCCCAATTCATCACCACTACCACTACCACACTCACCCACTGTCTACGCCTCCACAAGTGTCCACACTTCATAGAAAAATGAAAGCATCAGAAGGGGGCTTCCTTCACTTCCGGTCACCCCACCTACCAGGCAGGTGTGCAGATGCACATACTTTTCCATCCCACACAATCACAGGGTGCCTGGTATTTCTTCCGTCCTTCATGAGGAAAATGTTCCTTTCCCAGCACCAGGGCTTTGGGGCTACTCCTTCTGGTCTTTTCAGGGAGTGCCTATCATTTTTTCTTTTTTTTCCCCCTCTCCTTCCACTTCTGCCCTTTACAGACCTTTCTGCTATCCTAACACTAACCCTTTTTTTCATATGACCACTTCTCATATGAACTTCTGGCTAAAGACTGGTCCACAAACACATCCAAAAAGGAACAGAGAAAAAAGAATCATGACACTATTACTCATGTTTGTCACCTTTTCCCTCATATTCTACTTTCTGGGACATTTGCTCAACTCTATCTTTTAATCCTTCCAGTAGTTCAAGTAGTACAAAAAAACAAATCTTGCCCATTGTTACAGTTTTAAATACCAAATGCTTCCCCAAAGAATCACGTATTTCAGGCTTGGCCCCCAAGGCAGCAATGTTCAAGGGTGGAACTCAGAGAGGTGGCTGAATCATGAGGGTGCTAACCTCACCGATAGATTGAGCTATTGGTAAGTTCGTGTGCTGACTGGATTGTTACGGGGTCTCACCTAGTTGGAGGAAGGAGGTCACTGAAGGTGTGCCTCCGAAGGATGTAGCTTGACCTTGGTCCTTTTCTCTTTGACCTTTTCCCTCTTTCTCTGCTTCCTGGCTGCCATGAGTTGGGCAGCTTTTCTCTGCCATCATCTGCCATGATTCTTGCCACAAACCTAAAGCAACAAAGGCGGCTGACCATGGACTGTACCCTTGGAAACTGTGAGCCAAAATAAACCTTTTCCAATTAAAGTGTTTTTCAGGTATTTTGTCACAGGAACACAAATTGGACTAATGTACCAATCATGACTAACATTCTTAATATTACCTTATATTTCTGATCATTCTATTTATAGCACCCTTGATCTTGTTTTAGGTAGGCAATGCATTCTCAAATCTCTAAAAATACTAAGTAGAGGTCATTGGATATATATATTTTTTTGGTACGGGGGATTCAAACTCACAACCTCAAGCTTGCCAGGCAGACCCTTATACCGCAGAGCTAAATCCCTGGTCTGGTCGTTGGATTTTTTGAAAAAATAAATTGACTACTAAGATTATTTCTCTGTACGCCTATTGGGATACTGGTTACCAATACACACATTTATATTAGTACTTCAGGTCACACTTCTGAACTCTAGACTTATATCTTTAACTGCCTAATGAACAATTCTGCTTTGACATCCTAAGGCACCTCAAACTAAATTTATAGTTTCCTTCACACTTGCTTTTTTCTAGTCCTCAGTAAATGCTATGACCATCCATTTAAAATTTAAATTACCCAAGTCAGAGATCTAGGAGTAATTTGTGACTGGCCCAATTTTTCCTCAGCTATATCCAACACATTAATTCCTAATGAGTCTAGCTCCTTAATATCATTAACTATTATCCTAGTATCTCCTACATTATTGAAGAAGCATGAGTGATATAAATATTGGCACCTCTCCACACATTTAACCATTCTATTGCAGGGAAGGTGCAGGGAGTGACTCATGATTTGTACATTTGGAAAGGATAAACTAAGCCTGCTAGTTCTCAGCCACCCTTCCTCCTCTTGGCTGCTAACCACAAGGCACACAAATTCCAATCCTCCAAGTAGTCTTTCCCAGAGGGTTTTCTGGGAAACGGATTCTGATGTAGATATCGGTATGGAGTTTTAATTGGGGAATTCTTGAGGTCAACACCTATAGAAGGGAAGAAAAGAGAATGAAAGGGGAGGATAGCAGAGGGGAGGGACAGGGACAGAAAGGATTTAAGGCTAGGCATCAGGAGGCGGAATTCTAGAGAGCTGATTAATTGTAATTCCCCTGCAGCCATCCCAATTCCTCTTCCCTCCTCTTGGTCATTCAGCACCTCCTTAAATTTTGTAAGCTACTCCTATAAACCTCTTTTAAATTGAAGTTAGATTCTGTTATTTGCAGCAACAGCAAACTCTAACTGATTCAAATAATAGTAAAGAATATTGGAGGACATGGGAATTTATTGCCCTAAATCCATAAACACCACTCCAATAAATTGTTTTTTACTTGTTCACATTACTTATTGGTCCATTTTTATATCATTAGAAACATGACATACATTTAGTTTTACACTTTTTTTTTTTTTTTTGTCTTTTTCATTTTTATTGGTACCGGGGATCGAACTCACGACTACCTGCTTGCAAGGCAGGCAGGCGCTTATGCCGCTGAGCTAAATCCCCAGCTCCTAGTTTTACACCTTTAACATATATTTTAATACATGTTACTATCTTATATTGGTATATCATAATTCATAAAATATTGATTCAATGGTTGGATATTTGTACTAATTTTAGTGTTTTGCATGCAGATGTAATGTTTTAAATGAACATATTCACAGCCAACATTGTTCCTTATTTGAGTCCTTTCCTTAAGATAGTTTTTTAAATTTGGAAAATGGATCAGCTGTGATGCTATCCTTACTCCTTTCATGCATTTGATGTGCTATATTATAAATGCTGCTTTTGTTTTACAAATAATTTCCTGTTTTATATTTGGATTTCCTTTGTAAGATATTATTAGATCAGGCAAATTCAGATTAGTAGGACTGACTTGGCTTTATGTTGCGCCTGTGTTATGATTGTTATACAGTGTGATAACTCTTTAAATAAAAATGATGTTGAGCATGACAAAGAATATGCCATAAATCATAAGGGTAGAATCTCAACAAATTTTCACAAAATAAACACACCTGTGTAACTATGAAGCCCAAAGAGGACTAGGGATGCTCTAGAACCCCTCTTAAGATTGCACCCAATTTTATACTTTGTCAGGTAACTGCAATCCCTGACATCTATCAACTTAACTTACAGGTTCTGTTTTTAAATTGGGGTATGGTTTCTTTTGCAATTATTGTTTACAAAACCCTTTCATGTCATAGCTAACACCAGCTCACCCATTCTCATTGTTATGTTGAGTTGCATTTTACAGGTTTAACAGATTTATCTATCTATTCTACTACTAATGGACACTTGGGCTATTTCTAATTTTTAGCTACTACATCTAGGACTGTAACTGCTGGATTTAATTTTACAGATTCAGCTTTCCTAAACATTGCCAAACAGTTTTCCAGGGTGTGGTTTACCAATTCACATTCTCACCAGCAGCATAGATGAGTTCTTGTTGCTTTGTACCCTTAGCAATCTTTCATATTTCAATTTTCTGACTTGAGACATCATAACAAGAGTATAATTGTATCTCATTCTGATTTTCATGTTTATTGACCATTTGGATGTTCTCATGTATGAAACATCTGTTCAAGTTTTTTATTTTTTTTATCAACTTCATTAAGATGTAATTTCATACAATGAAATGAAATTCACTTATAATCTGGTAGGCTGTATTTCATACCTGGCTTCTTTCACTGAGCATAAGCTTTCTGAAATTCCATTTTTATCACTTCATTGTTTTTTTAGTAGTATTCAATTATACGGATTTCTCTCAACTTGTTTATCCATTTATCTTTTAATGGACAATTTGTTGTTTTTAACTTGGAGCCATGACAAATAGAGCTGAAATGAACATTTGAGTACATGTGTTGGTATATATTAGACATGTTTCCATTTTTCTAAAATACATTTGTAGAGTCGGACATGGTGGCACATGCCAGTAATTCCAACACTCTGGGAGGTTGAGGTAAATTCAAACCTAGCTTGGGGAATTTAGCAAGACTTTCCCAAAAGAAGGGTGAGAGGCAGGAATGTAACTCCGTGGAAAGGCCCTAGATTCAACTCCCAGTACCAACAAAAAAAGAAAAATATCTAGGATTGGAATGTCTGGGTCTCATGGAATGTGTATGTTTAACTTTATAAGAATTCATCCGGGGCTGGGGATTTAGCTCAGCGGCGTAAAGCACCTGCCTTGCAAGCAGGCAGTCGTGAGTTCGATCCCTGGTACCGATAAAAAGGAAAAAGACAAAAAAAAATTTAAAAAAGAATTCATCCGTCTCTTTCAAAGTGGCAATACCATTTACATTCTCAAGAGCAATACATTAGTGTTCCATTTGTTCCACGTCTTTGTCAGCACTTGGTATTGTCTGTCTTGTTAATGCAAGCCATTCTAGCAAGAGCATAAACATCTTATGATAGTTTTAATTTGCATGTCTCTGATGACCAACACAGCATCCTTTCATCTATGTGTTGCTATTCATGAAATGTCTGTTAAACTCTTCTGTCCATTTCATAAGTCAAATTATTTTATTTTGAGTTCTTATTGGTATTTTGGGATTCTTTATTATGTACATGCATATGTGGTTTTTTTTTCAGTACAAGAGGTTGAACTCCCACTGAGCCATACCTCTGGTTTTATTTATGTATATATGTATTTATTTTCTTTTCATAAGACTGAAGATTAAACACAGGGAGTGCTGAGCTACAACCTCAATTCTTTTTATTTTTTTTGAAACAGGTTCTCACTAAATCCACAGGTTGAACCTCAAATTTACAATGTCATGTCTCAGCCTCCAGAGTCACTAAGATTACAAGCACACCCCACAATCCCCTGCTGAAGTCTTTATTGTTCTTGATACATATCTTCTGTCAGGAACATATTTTGTCAGTATTTTCTTCTGAGGCTTGCTTTTTTTTTTTTTAAACCAAGAACTGAACTCACAACCTTGCACTTGCAGGGCAGGAGCTTGTGTCACAGAGCTAAATCCCCAGCCCTACATTTTCATTTTCATGACTTATGAAGAGCAAACTTTGTTACATTTATCTTTTTTCTTATGTTTTTCATGTTTCTTGTGTCTTATTTAAGAAATATTTATAAGATACAAAGTTATATTATACTCTTTGATTTTACAACTTCTTCATACATGTGTGCTGTGTCATATAATAATAGTTTAAGGGGCTAGGGATATAGCTCAGCAGCATAATTGCCTGTCTGGCAAGTGCAAGGTCCTGAGTTCAATTCCTGGTACAAAACAAAAATAACAGTTTAAAATTTTCTTTTAGCATCTTTTCAATTGTTTTCTTACTTTACTAACTAGGGTCTCTCACTAAAATGTTCAACAGAAACAATAACACTAGGTACTCTCATTTCATTCCTCATGTTAAAGAGAAAGCTATCACTATTTTACTATTAAGTATGATTTTTTTCTAGCAGTTTTTATACACACTCCAGAAGATATGAGCCAGGTCTCTCACTATCAAAAAGTGTGTTACAATATATAAAAACATGAAAACTGGAATAAATAATGTGGTGTTATATTGGAATTGGACCTATTAATATGAAATAATAGTTGTGTGCAAAATGATAGTATGTGCATTACATAAAAGTTATTTAAATATTATATAGATAGATAGATACTAACTGTCCACTGATATTCATCTGTAGTGAGCATACCTGTAATCTAAATCTTGGTATCTAAATGTTATTCGATATTATTATTATTCAATACAATGAAGCAGAGCTTTTTGAGTAAACAGCTGATTCTAAACTGGGGATAGGAAAAATACATGACAAACCTGGAATATTTTCTTGTCCTAGAAAATGAGGAAGTGCTCTGGCATTTTATTCCACTAAAAAATCATTGCTTATATTTATTTGAAGGCCAGTGATCAAAAGACCTATTTGAATGTTTTCCTTAGCTGTGATGTGGATTCTGATCCTGTAGATATAATACCAGATATCACCAAGAAAGACTCTGGAATTGTTCTAATCACAAGATTCACACAGAGAGCAACTATCAATCCAGAACTCAGTGAAATATATGTCTTAACTGGACTCAGCAAAGACAATGAAAAGAAGGAAAAGATTCTGCACTTGTGACATTGTGAGGAATAGTTAGTCTTCTGCCGATGAAAATGATCAAGTTGCAACAGACAATCCAAGTAAAAGTAGGCAGGAAGAAGAACAATGACAAAGATTTACCAATCAGCTGGCTTATGGTTAGTTTCAAGTTTTATTGTTTATTTTGTGGGAAATCCAGGAAAATCTTTCTCTCCCAAGGAAAATATTTAATGATTTTAGTTGTTATGGTTTGTGTTTGCATGGCTCCTAAAGCCTCATGCAATCACAGAGGCAGCTGAGTCTAGCATTTGTGATCAGTTCATTATCCAGTGCTGGGATTGCTAGTGTGAATGCTGCAGCTGCCCAGGGGCAGGTAGCTGGCTTACACTATCAGAGAGAAAAGGAGGCATGCTTTCCCCCTTTTTGCTCTTTTGCTCTTGTCACTTGCAGCTGCCATGATCAGATGCCTCTCAGCCACACCCCCCTGCCTGGGAACAGGTGATTATGGACTGAAACCTCCAAAACTATAAGTTAAATAAACGTTTCCTTGCTTTACTTTGGGACTCAGGTATTTTGTTTCAACAATGAGAGAAAAGTAACCAAGACAGAACTGAGATTCTGGTCAGAGCTCAGGAGAGCAGAAGGTGGATAGAAAGCCTGATGGTAAAGACCAGGCTCAGGAGGTTTCTGCTGAAAAGAAGGACTGAATTTGTTATTGGACTCCACATGATGTATGTTATGGCTTGGTAGAAAGTTTGTCTGCATTTTGCTCATGTCCAGAGACTTTTCCTGAGAATAAGATTAAGAGCAATGGATAATTAATCTGGAGAAGAAATTTCAAGGCAGTCAAATGTTGAGGTGATGGCATGGCTATTGTTGGGGGCTTTCAGTCAGATTTATGTTGCAACTCAAGAGCAAAAGCCCACCAGGATGATTTAAAACACTGTGAGTTTAGCCAGAATCTCACATGCATAATAGCCTAAACTGTTCTAGCACTATTTTTTTAGGAGATATCTCCGAACTTTTCCAAACTTTTCCCACAAGCCATTCCCATAGGCTCTTAAACCACATGGTCAAGTACAGCCACAGCTAAGATCCCACTCTTGGTACCAAATTCTGTCTTGGTTACTTTTCCCTCATTGCTGAGACAAAATATCTCAAAATGAAGCAAGTGAAGGTTTATTTAATTTATGTTTTAGAGGGTTCAGTGCAAAAGCAGCTGGCTCCAAGGCAAGGTGGTGTGGCTAAGGGGCAGCCATTCATGGCGGCTGCAAGTGACAGGAGCAAAAGGGCAAAAGGGGAAAGCACACCTGCTTTTCTCCCTCATAGTGTAACCAGCTACCTGCCCCTCTGCAGCTGCAGCACTCACATTACCAGTCCCAGCGCTAGACAACAAACCAATCACAAATGCTAGACTCAGCTGCCTCTGTGATTGTGTGAGGCTTGGGGGTCCATCCAAACACAAACCATAACACTAGTTACTGAAACATTTCAAGTACTTCATAAGAAAACACAGGTTTGAAGAAGAGGCATATGGATCCCTCTAGTGCTCTAAAATATTTACAAATGATCTTTGTATAATTGTAGATCATTCAGCTCCACAAAAAAAAAAAAAAGACAAAAAGACTTCCAGATCTTAGCTTCTGCTGTATTCAAATCTGTCTCTGACTTCATAGCTTTCAGCTTCTTGGAAATGGTTCACACCTATGCTCAAAGAATTGAGTTCTTTGATACATTAGTAAATTTCTTTCCTGACAGAATGACTCTTCCCAAGAGCAACTTGGTAGAGCTCACCACACTGCAGCTGAAGAGTCCCTGGATGCCCAAGTAGAGAACAGGAGTTTGACTGAAGCAGCTGGTTTGCAGCTTGGCTAATCAAAGTTTAGCCACAGTGCCTGAAGGACTGCGTGGGAAGTTGAAAGGATCTTCAACATCATATGTTTTGACCCCCCCTTCATACCTGCTATCAACTCCATTCTTCTTATTTTATTCCCAAATTAGACTAATGTAGTGAAATTGGCATTCTTTCCATTAAAAAATAGTGAGGAATGCTACAACAATAATAATAATGAGAATACAGCAAAAGGACATAGGAACCAAAGGGGAGAAACTCCAACTCATCAAATTTTAGAAAACCAGAGCATCAAAATACACCCAAATTATGACCCACTAACCAATATAAAAATCTATGAATTAGTACAATTTTTAGAAGTAAATATTAGTATTAACAATAGATGAATAGGTGGACAAAGAGGGAGAAAAGGAAAAGTTCTTTATACTTG
The DNA here is from genome assembly GCF_034190915.1 of Cavia porcellus. Lineage (NCBI taxonomy): Eukaryota > Metazoa > Chordata > Mammalia > Rodentia > Caviidae > Cavia > Cavia porcellus. Next base: position 219,018,769 of record NW_026947484.1, read on the forward strand.
AATCCTATGTAAGTAACAACCATAAGTAAAAGCTCATTGATAAAATCATTTAGTAGTCATTATAGTATTCATCAATTCAGGAAAGAATCCTCAAAATACGTTAAAATTAGAGGGCAACAGTTGCATAGCAAGAGATACCAAGAATCAGCAAACAGGATCATATTGATTTAAAAGATTCTGCACATCAAAGAAAACAGCCAACAGAGTCAAAAGACAACCTACAGAATAGGGGAAAAAACTGACAACTATTTGTAGAGAGAGCACTAACATCTACTATATAAAGAACTCAAAAAACTTAGACCCCCCCCAATAAAAGACCCAATCAAAACATAGGCAACTGAAATGAATAGACACTTCTTAGAAGTACAAAGGAAGAAATGTTGGACATAGCTGACCTTAGAGAAATGCAATTTTTAACTAACACTGAAATTCCATCTTACCCAGAAAGAATGGCCATTATCAAGAAATCAATAATAACAGATGCTGGTGAGGTTGCAGGGGAAAAGGAACCCTTCTACATTGGTGGTGGGAATGTAAACTAGTAGAATCACTATGGAAATCATTCTAAAGATTCCTCAAAAACTAAAACTAGAAATTCCATCTGACCCAGCTATTCCCCCTTCTAGGTATCTTTCTAAAACAGTTAAACACATCATATTACCAAAATACGGGTATACCCATGTTTAGAGTAGCACAACTCATAACAGCTAAATCTTGACAGTGCCCTACATGTCCATCAAGATATGAAAGGTGATATTTACACTCAATGCAGTACTACTCCACTGTAAGGAAGGATAAATTTGAGTCATTTGTAGGAAAATGGTTGCACCTTGAGATTATAATGTTAAGTGAAATAAATCAACACATTTTTTCTCAAATGAGAAACCCAAATTATAAATAAAAAGCAAAATAAATAAAGAGAGATAACAGGAAGAAGGGAGATAGGTCTTTCTCAAACTGGAAGAGGATTAAGACACAGAGGGAGGAGGGAGAGAAGGGATCAAAAGGAATTAAAAGGACTTAAAGGGGGAGTAAAAGGAATTAACATGAGTTATATGCTAGTACCAATTCCATACGTGGAATGTAAATACTTTGTATTATAAATTTAAAATTAATAATCAGTGAGCAAAAATTGAATGAGAAATAAGATATTTGTTTAAGTCTTAAAGTATCTACCCTCAAACAGTTTTAATTGTGGAGGGGAGATTATACGTTTTCAATGGAGAAATGTGAGAGACAATACCTTATGTAATTAAAGTTAACATTATCATACTGGAACATGTTCTAACAAAAAATAAAAATTGAAAAAAATTTTAATTACCAATAATGACATCCTGAGGTGATGTATGAAGAGAAGTAGCATGACTTTGTAGTATTTCTCCCCAAATGCATGACTTGAATCTAATCATGAGGAAACATTAGTTGAACATTATACAAAATAATGGGCCCGTACTCTTCAAAATGTCATCATGATTTCTTTTAAAAGATAGTTTCATAATCTTGACATGACAACTAAATGCAGTGTGTGCTCCTGAGTTTAATCCTGGGCTAGAAAAAAAACACACTTTAAAAAATTATAAAAAGCCAGGCATGGTGATACATGCCTGCAGTGTAAGCCTCAGGCAGGAGGATCACAAGTTTGAGCTCAGCCTGGGCAATTTAGTGACTTAAGAAGGCCCTGTCTCCAAACAAAAAAATGTTTTTAAAGACTGGGGAGGTAGTTCAGCGTGAAGGCCTGGGGTTCCATCCCCAATATGGAAGACAGAATGTGAGGAGGAGGAAGGTGTTGGGGAGAGAGGGGGAGGGAGGAGGAGGGGAAGGGAAGAGGAGGAAGAGAGCAGGAGAAAGCAGAGCAAGAGGAGGAGGAGGAGGAGGGAGAGGAAGGGAAGGGAAGGAAAGGGAAAGGAGGGAAGGGAAGCAAAGGAGGGGAGAGACGGAAAGGGAAGGGAAGGGAAAGAGGAAGGACAGTGGAAGACAGGAGGAAACCGAACAGGAAGGGAGAAGGAAGAAAAGGACCTACAATTTGCCTTTCTTGTGCTGACCTCAGGTTTACGGTATTTCACTGGCCTCATAAAACAAATCGGCAAGTATTCAATTTTTCTATCTTTTGAAAGACGTGGTATAACATTGGTGATATTTTGTCCTGAAATATTTATAAAAATTTCTGATGGAACCATCAGAATCTGGAAACTTGTTACATGCAGAGTTTAAATCACTATTTTAAATTTTTTTTTAGTAGGCAAGGGACTCTTCAGTTAAAACATCTGGTATTTCTTTTTGTTCAATTTTGATAAATTGAATTATTCTAGAAGTTTCCTTTTTCTTAGTTACCTAGACTTTCTAATTTACTGTGATTGTAGTGTGCTGACAACTGGTGGTGAAGCTGCAACACTCTGCTGAACTGAATCAGCGTGGTGCTGGGAGTGGACGGCCCACCTGAGGATTGCTGCCAACATGAAAAGGAGCCCTGGAGAGGAAGAAGTGTGTGTGTGTCGTTGGTTCTCCTCTTGCTGCTGGCTCTCCTGGAGGAGTTTCTCGAGATTCCTTCCTGACATGAACTTAGCTGTTCTCATCATTGGAGGAGCTCAGGACCTTGTTTTCTCGGAAAGTGGCTATGGTTCACCTTGGAGGAGATCTGGTCCTTACCCTGAGCATCCCTTCCTGGCTCCAGAGGGGAAGATGTGTGCTGTTCAGTCTCCTGGGAAAGCTTGTCACACTGGCTTCCTGATATGAATTTGGCTGTTCTGAGCATCAGAGGAGCTTGGGACCTCATTGTCGCTGAGGATGGCAATGATAATTTTCAGGGGAGCTCTGTTCCTTATTTTAAAAAGCAAATCCCTCAGAAGACTGGCACAGATCCTTCATCCTGATGGCACAGACACTTCTAGCTTCCACTGAACTTTGGGGCCTTCCCAGCATAGATTTGTGAAACAGCCTTGCATGAGACATTGTCATGGGCTCTAGGCCTCCAGTTGGCCTCCAGTTGGACTCATGCAGGACATGGCCATGGGATCCAGGCCCTCAGCTGGATTCTTTGGGCCTTTAGTGTGTGGACAGATTTCCTACACTTTTTTGTGTTTGACTTTGGGTGACTATTTTAAAATAATTCTATAAATTATGTGTCCTCTATTAAACTGTTTCCCTTGTAATCCCTGACTACAACAGTCATTAAGTTGTCCAAATATTTTCTCTTTACCATTGTAATAGCTGTGGGATTCACAGTGATTTTCCTTTTCTAGGGTCTAACAGTGATAGTTTATGCCTCTGTTTCCTCTTTACAAATTTAATTTTTTATATGATTAGTCTTACTGGGGAAATTTTGTTTCTATCATTTTCAGTTATTGTACACATTTTTCATTTGTTTTAGTTCTTTTTTTTTTTTTTTGTCTTTTTCCTTTTTATCGCTACCGGGGATCGAACTCACGACTGCCTGCTTCCAAGGCAGGCGCTTATGCCGCTTCTTTACTCCTTTCTTTTCAATGTTTTCTCAAGTTTGTGGGGTTTTTTTCCCAGTCTTGAGGTAGATACTTAGGCAATTCTTATTTCAAGCTATAAATCTCAGCTGCAAAGATTATAAGTCCCTCAGTAGAACAAGGAATGTAGTGGTACAGCCTTGTCTCCATGAGGTTCTGGGTTTGATCTCTACCACTAAAAAAGAAGGGCAGGGAAGGAAGAAGAGAAGGAAAGAACTTAACAATTTAAGGAGATTTAGTTCAACCCCCAGGATCCCCCACCCCAAAAGGTGTGCCATTATTTTATTATGATTTATTTTAAATTATTTCCCAGTTTCCATGGTGATTTCTCTCTTTGGCCTGTTGACTGCTCCCCAGCATTGTAGGGGACTTAACCCAAGGCAGTACATAATTGAGCTGTATTCCCAGCCCTGCTTTTGGTTTTGTTTTTGCGATAGGGAGGATCTTGCTAAATTACCATGGCCAGCCTCAAACTAGTGATTTTCTTGCTTCATCATCAAAGCATCTGGGATTACAAGGTATGGACCAACTTGCCCAGCATGGCCCAGGTATATATATATATTTTTTTTTGTTTTTTGTTTTTTACTAGCAGTACATGTTTGCAGTACATAATGAGTACATTAACACATTTTAATTCTTTTTATTTCCTCTTTCACTCCCTTCCTTCTCTCCTTTTCCGACTCTTGATCCCCTTCCAATTTGAGAAAGATCTATTTCTCTTTTTAGTATCTTATTTTGCTCTTCATTTGTAAATTGGGTTTCTCATATAAGAAAAACGACATGATTTTCAAGCTTGTGTATTGATCTATTTCACTTAACATTATGTCTCAAAGTGCATTCAAGCCAAGTGTGGTGGTGCACACATGTAATCCCAGCACTCAGGAGACTCAGATAGGAGGATCACTGGGAGTTAGAGACCAGCCTGGGCTACGAAGTGAGCTTAAGGCCAACCTGAACTGCATAGTGAGACCTTGTCTCAAAAAGACAAAGAAAGAAAGAAAAGAAAAGAAAGCACATTTCTTTATCTACTCTTCTCCTGGGTATACCTGTATTGTTTTCTATGATGTCTTTAACTGTTTTAGGAAGATACCCAGAAGGGGAATAACAGGGTCAGATGGAATTTCTAGTTTTAGTATTTGAAGAATATTCAGAATGATTTCCATAGTGATTTTACTAGTTTATACTCCTACCTCCAATGTAGAAAGGTTCCTTTTCCCCTGAAACCTCACCAGCATCTGTTATTATTGATTTCTTGATAATGGCCATTCTTTCTGGGTAAGATGGAATTTCAGTGTTGGTTTAATTTGTGTTTCCCTAATACCCAGAGGTGTTGAACATTTTTTCATTTATTTATTGGCCATGTACATCTCTTCTTTTAAGAAATATCTATTGCTTTCAATTGCTCATTTTTGATTTGGTCTTTCATTTTGGAAGGTCTAGTTCTTTTTGTTCTGTGTTTTGAGACAGGGTCTCACTATATAGTTCAGGCTGGCCTTAAACTCACTATGTAGTCCAGGTTGGCCTCGAACTCATGGTGACTCTCCTGCCTCAGCCTCTCTAATGTTAAGATTATAGGTGTGTACTACCACATTTGGCAATTTTTGGTATATATATATTCTAGATACTAGTCCTCTGTCTCATGTGTAGCAGGTAAAATTTTTTTCTTTTTCTTCACTCAGTTGGTTCATTTGCTGCACAGAAGATACTAAATTTTATATAATCCCATTTGTTGATTCTTGATGTTATTTCTTATGTAGTCGGGATTTGGTCCTTGCTTATGCCTCTTCCAGAGTTTTATCCATTTTATCTTCCAGCAGGTTAAGTATTTCTGTTTTAACATTTATATCTTTGATCCTTTATTTTAGATTAGTATATGCTCAGAAATATGAGTCTAGATTCACTTTTGTGTGTATATATAGCCAATTTTCCCACCACCATTTACTAAAAAGTCTAAGTTTCTTCCAGGGTATGTTTTTGGCTCCTTTGTCAAAAATCAGATAGTTAAACGTGCCTGGAATTACTTCGTCAGCCTCTGTTCTGTTCCATTGACCCATATTTCTTTTCTGTTTGTTTGTTTTTGCCAATACTCAGCTGTTTTTTATCACTGTATCCTCATAATACAATTTAGAAGCCCTTGATCGTGATACCTCCTGCTTTGTTCTCGTTACCTAGCATTACTTTTGTATTGTAGGTTCCCTCTGGTTTCTTACAAATTTTAAGATTTTTTTTCTAGTTCTGTGAGGAATGCCATTGGTATTCTGATTGTGACTGCATTAAATCCACATGTCAGGGTATGGAAGTCTGGCCATGTAACTACGTTGGCTCTGCCTATGTAGGAGCAGGAATTTTGTGACGTCCTCTTCAATCCACCTTTTCAGGGTGCTGTAGTTTTTGTCACAGAGGTCTTTCACTTCCTTGGTTAGGCTAATTCCTAAGTGCTTGATATTGCTTTCCAAATTTCTTCCTTGGTGAGTTCTTTATTGGGAATGCTATTTATTTTTGTGTGATTTTGCATCCTGCTACACAGCTGAGTTTAGTTATTAATTCTAGGAGTCTTTTTGGTGGAAAAATGGGTCTTCTATATAGAGAATTGTGTCATCTGCAAGTAATGACAGTTTGACTTCTTTCCCTATACATCTGCTTTTTATTTGTCTCTTGATCAGTTTTGGCTGGAGAAAAACAGTGTCTGAAAACAGGATAGCTAGCTATTCTTGCTTGTTTTCAGGCTCCTATTGCATAGAATATTATTTTCTATTTTCTATTTTCATTTTGTGTTCTATGAATTTCTCTTCAGATTATAATAAATGTTTTTGTATACAATATACCATTGGTTTTTTAAAAAAATTCAATTTGCCAATTTGTCTTTTGATTGGGAAATTCACATTGAGCATTATTACTGAAAGATACTGACTTATTCCTATTTCTGTGTTATTTTCCTGTTGCTGAATCCTGAATTTTTTGGAGTACTTGTTCCGTGGTTATGAACATCTTAAGGTATTCCTTGCCATTTAAAGACCTTATTTCTTCCTTAATTTTGAAAGGTAGTTTTACAGCTTTATAATCAATCTAGGTTGGAATTTATTTTTTTTCTTTTAGGGCTTGAAACACTACTCCAAGTTTTCCTGGCCTTTAAGGTTATGTTGAGACATTGCTGTAATTTTAATGGGTTTACCTTATAAATGAGTCACTGCTTTTCTGAAATAGCTTTTAGGATTTTTCCTTGTGTTGGGCTTTGAGAATTTTCACTGTGATATGTTGTGAAGTTCTTTTCTGTCCATGGCTATTTCAGGATCTGTATGCCTTGCTTATCTATCTATTAAATTCTTTCCACATATTTAGAAAATTTACTGCTATCATTTCTGTACACAGAAATGTCATTTGTGCTGCCTTCTGACTTTTCAGTAATTCAGATTAATCTTATATTAATCTTCTTTGTGTCATTTGAAGCTGTTGGATACATTTCCCACATTCTTTTGTTGTGTTTAGGGTATCTCTGAATATATGATCTCTTGCATCTGACTTATCTTTTCGTTCTGATACTCTGTCTCACATTGTCACTTCTGCTGCCCATACATTTTGATAGAAATTTTTTTATATCCTGTATTTTTGTTGATACCTTTTCATAGATTAATTCTTTGCTAAACTGATCAGTAATGTTTTCTGCTATTAGTGTTTTTTATTTTTTTTTTTGTGGGGGAGGGTGCTAGTATCAAACTTTTTTTTATTTAAAGAAAAGGAAACAAAAAAAATACATGGAGATAAAAAAAAAGGGTAGAAATAATACAAAATTACAGACAAACAAAAGGTAAGAAATTGCCGGTTGATAAGTTACACATTGTCATCTTAGAAATAGCTGTTCAGGTTATAGAATTAAAGTATTTAGAATGACATTCAAAAAGTGACCCTACAAACCATTCTGCTCTATGATCGAACAAAAGCTCAGTAATATGATTATCAGTCCTTGTCTTTTGTAAGTTGACATTTCTTTTTTATGTTAAGTCCATTACTTGCTTAGATATCTCATCTTTGAGCCCACTGGACACCTTATTGACCTATTTTTGTGTCCTCTTTTATCATTTCATATAATTCATCTATTTGGACTTTTATTTCCTTTCCACTAAAGCCCCATGGGTCAGTTTTGGAGAAGTTGGGAGTTTCTGGAAGCATTGTGTTGCCTTTTCTTCTTACATTTCTACTGTTGTTTTTCAAAAATTTTTTATTTATTTATTTTTAGTGCTGAGCTTTGTGGGTCAATTACCATGAAAAGATTTTGTTTCTAGTTGTTGTTGTCTGCTTTCCAGTGACATACTTTGGGCATTGCTAACTATAGGCTTTTCCTGTGTCCCAAGATTTGACCACCTCTGTTAATTTAGGAGGGGAGGGTGCAGTATAATTCGCCAAGCACCCAGTCCTCCATAGATGAATCACAGTATTGTTGATGGCACAAAGCAAACCAGATACTGGCATATAGTAAAAACCAGTGCATAGCAACAACTATGTCACCCAGACTATAGTAACAGAATCAACGACAATAATAGAATCAAATTTAAAAAATAAAGGAGAGAAAAGTGACATTTGGGATCCCATTAAGAAATAAAAGAAAATTAATAGAATTAGATATAAATAACAGAAAAGAACAAACAAGAAAAAAGGAGAACAAAGGAAAGAAAAAATAAAGAAAATGAGGAAAATCACCAAACCCCAAAAACTGATAAAAGAAAGGAAATGAGCACAAAAAAAATTCCTCTGAGCTTTTGAATGAATGATTTCTGTCCAGAGTTCACATGATCTGAATACACCAGATATGGGGGAGGGTTAATGAGTCACTGCTAACAGCTGTTTGGTTTCCACACATACACATTCTCCTGTGTGAATGCTGAATCCTGCCCTTTCTTTCCTGCTGGGTGTGGTCTGTACATGGTGTTTGCCCTAGGGCTGTAGTTACTCTGGCCACTCTTAGTTTCCTTGTCCCTGTATGCTCCCTATGTCGCAGCCTTCTCCACCTAGCTTTACAGCCCTGTGGGTTTGTGAGGTGCCCTCGCTGCTCCGGTGCCCTTCTGTCCATACACCCCAGGCTACACAATATTCCTGATCGCACTGGCAGATGGAGAAAGCAAACAGACCACTGAGCTCTGCACTGGTTGGAGGCAGGAGGGCAAGTCTGCGGGACTTAACGCGAGCACTTTCAGACCCAGCCCCTTCTGAAAGCCACACACCACCAGCCTGGCTTCTTAACTAGAAGGTCAGGACCCACATCACCTTCCCAGCCTGAGTTTAAACTTTTCAAGAGGTCTGCTCTAGCCTGTGCTCTCTCTGCCACCGATTCCTGTGGCCGTTTCCCACTGAGTCACTGTCATAAAGTGACACCAGCAACCCTGAAGTGTAGTGTTCTGCAGCTCAGCCTGAAACCATCCTTTCCCAACATGGCTCCTGATTAAATATTATCAAGTATAAAGTGCTGTGCTGGATTTCTTTTCCAATTCTAACCTGCCCTGTGGAAGAGTAAAACCCCAGCTTCTGCACTTTATAATAATAAACCCCAGCAAACTGCTTCTCCTGGGGCCTGTCAATCCTCTCTAGTCTTGTGTTAGTAGAGATAACCTCCCCTTCCCAGGAGCTGTGGTTCCTTTCCCAACTGCTTTCTTCCTTTCTCTGTGTTGTGCTCTGTTTCTCCAGCTTTTCTGTAGTTTCTGTTTTTCGTTAGGGCCCTCCTAACAAATCTACTTTCCTTTTCTCTTTACTAAGTTGTGTTTTCCAGGTGTCTGATTTCTAGGTCTCAGAGAGGCTGTAATTTGCTGACAGTCTCTACTGTGCCATTTTTTCTTACCCTATGGAAGCTTTAGAAGAATATTACTTAACTCTGGGAGGCTGAGGCAGAAAGATCACAACTTTCAGTCCAGCCTGGATACCCTAGCAACTTAGCAAAACTCTGACTAAACGCCGATTAAAAATAAAGTCTGGGGATATAGGCCAATGCAGAGTATTATTGTACTACTTAATTTCTATGTACTTAAGAACTTTACCTCTTGGGGGGAAAATCACTGATGACTAGCCTAATTTCCCTCTGCTCAAAGAAGATAATTTTAATATTTGGAAACACATTGTGGTGTGCTTCATAGCCTAAGCTCTTGTCACCTTCAGTAAATGCTTCATCTTTATAGGAAGTGCAGTTTTGGGATGAAATATTCCACATATCTCAGTTTTGTTAACTTTATTGGTCATGATATTTAAATGTGTTTTCTTATTGTTTTTTGCCTACTTTTTGTGGTTGCTAGAAATATGTCAGGAGCTCCAACTGTTGTTTTTTTTTTTTTTTTTGTCTTTTTCTTTTTTATCAGTACCGGGGATCAAACTCATGACCGCCTGCTTGCAAAGCAGGTGCTTATGCCACTGAGCTAAACCCCCAGCTCCCAGGAGCTCCAACTGTTACCGTAGATTTGTCTCTTGCAGTTTTCTTACCTTTTTGCTTTATGTAGTTTGACGTATATTGCTACTTATTAATAGAAATAGGATTATCACATGTTCCTGATGAGTTGATACTTTTATTTTTATTATGAAACTTATCACTTTATTTTTAATAATATTTCTCTCCTAAAAGTCTATTTTATTTTATGGCTGTATTGAATTTTTGGGGTAGGGATAGTGTTTGTGAAAGGGTTTTGGCCCAGACAAGACACTGTAGCCAGGAAAACCTCAACCGGAAGCAGGAAGCCCCAATCTCGCCTGCCCCTAGGAAGTTACCTGTGACGCTATCTTCCCGCCCCTGGAAATTTACATATGGCGCCAAACCTAGGACCAATGGGCTACCTGTGTATCCCTAATGCCCGCCTTAGGTTCCACCCCAAACCGAGGCTATTTACAGTCCCCCGCGCCACGTGTCCTCCGGAGAGATCGCCCGGAAGCCAGTGGTGAGGGTGCCGTCATCTCTCTCCGTGTTCTCAGAATAAAGGCCGCTTTTATTTTGTATTTCTCATCTTTTGTTAATATTTTTCATCTTTTGGAAATAACCCTAGCGGTTTGCACATAAACATGTTTTTTTGGTTTTGTTTTGCTTTTTAGTGGTGATTGAACCCATGAGTTTTGCACTGAGCTACATCTCCAGCTCTTTTTTTATATTTTATTTTGAGACAGGGTCTCACTAAATTGTCTAGCTTGGGCTCAGACTTGTGATCCTTCTTCCTCAGCTTCTTAACTTCTTAGCTCAGAGTGCTGAGATTACAGGCATATGCTATTATGCCCAGCTTCTTTTTCTATTCTTTTTATCTTAACCTTTCTGTTTTACTATGTTAACATTATACCTCTTGTATCTTTTGTAAAAAGCAAGTACAATTTTTAAAGCTAGCATATTCATTTGTGTCTTTCAATGGAATGATATGCCATTTTAAAAAGGACAATTAGTGATATATTTGGGCCCCCAACTACAGTTTATTTTTTTCTATTTGTCCTACTTGTTACTTGTTTCTTTTTTATCTCCTTTCTTGCCTTTCTTTGACTTAATTGATTTTATTTATTTTTATTATTTATCATTTTTTTTCTTTTGCTACTTATGTTTTATATTAGTCATACATTTTTTTCACTGTTTTCTTAATAGAAACCTTAGACTTTATGCCATGCATTCTTGGCTTATTACAGCCTAGTATAAATCGGTTTTTTTACTACTTCTGAGACAAGATAGCCTTGCTGACACCACCACCAGTGGTCTACAGCAACCTGGTCTATTTGGAAATTGGTGTAGGTCCTCACAATTTGTATAAAATAACTTATCTGCTTCTCTTCTCCCTCTGAGCTGAAAGGATCCACTTTTCCATTTGAAAGTCCAATTTCCTACTCCCTTTCTCATGGAGACGGTCCCATTCTAGGTAACTGAATCTTCTGCCTCCATGGCATAGGAGTCAGGAAAATCAATATATATTAATCCTCTCCCTAGAGAAGAGAGTGTGAATATGCGTGTTCTTCCATGATAAGCCAACAGACAAGAAAACAAGATATGGTTTCTCAATCAACTTATTCTGCCACACCTACTAACATTGTAATAGGTTTTGTGGCTTGGACTCTAAACCATAATTAATTATACCATTCTCATGGGAAAATAATTCTAAGTGATAAAGAGACTATAGGAATTTCAAGAACCTAAAACATAATGTATAATATATGTACTTTTATATGCCACTATTTTTCTTGCTTTTCTTTATTTGGGAAAAGAAAGTTACAGTGATCAATGAGTAAGGTTTATCATGACTGTAGGAATACTCAGGTCACTTTAGGGTTTTGCTTCAACATTAATACCTACAAGACAATCCAGGCATGGTGGTGCAGGCTTGTAATCTCAGCACTCATAAGGCTGAGGCAGGAGGAGCACCATCCGTTTGAGGCCAGCCTGGGCTACATAGTGAGTTCAAGGTCATCCTGGGCTACATAGTAAGACCCTGTTTCCAAAACACTAAAAAACAAAACAAAACAAAAAGCCTGCCTACAGGACAAGTAAGTGTGTGGAAATACAAGTTACTGAAGTTATTTTTGTACCTCTTGTTTGCTTTGCCACAACACAGCAGTGGATAGTAACTTTCAGAGATATTTCCCCAAGGTACACTGCAAAGTAAAAACTAGTTACAAGTACAGATATAGGTAAGGTTTACTGTGGGAATTATATTTTGGCTATTGTAGCACATAAATCAAAGAACCATGAGGTAGTATCCTGGCCTAATAAAACATCACAAAAGTCCATTTGGGAAATACCCAGTGACTCTACCGTGGTAGTTTTGATCTAGACTTTAACAACCCCTACTTTTGCTAAAAAAGTAACTGCATAAATCCATAAGCTTATCTTCTTTGATACCCAAATTTCGGTTCCAAGGAGAGACAATGTAACCCAAACCTCTTACTATTTCCTGTGCTCTTCAGCTTTCTTTGGACCAGTAGAGACTGACTGTTCATTTTTAAGTGAAGCGTATTTCACATGGTTGCTTCAAATACCAAGTACTTTTTATAAGATATGTTAAATAATAAACTCAATCTTTTTCTTTGAGACCCCTTCCTAATTCCATAGATGGAACAAATTCTGTTTTTTAGTTTCTTTAGACCACCATTCTCATACCTAATCCAATAAATACTGGAGAGAGGTGGGGGGGAGGGAGATAGTTCAGTGACAAAGTGCATACCTGGCTAGTATGAGGTTGTGAGTTCAATTCCCAGTACAAATAAATGAATGAATGAATAAATAAATAAATACTAGAGTGAAGCCAGAACAACAGTAAGATGTGATTTCATGTGGTTAAAAAGCATAACGTATGAGAACTTCATCTTTTCAAAGTAATGAATAAGTTTGGCCCCAAGTCATCTAAAAACAGGGAATTGGACCAGGAGTATAGCTCAGCGGTAGAGTGCTTGCCTAGCATGCCTGAGTTGTATCCCTAGCAATACACACACATACACACACATACACATACACATACACACACACACACACACACACACACACACACACACACAGTGCAAAATAAATCTGGTAATGATCAGTAACACAATACTATAGTCATAAAATGAGTTTTTAAAATCTGTTTTTCCCCATAAGACATCTTCCACACTTACTCATTCAAGAGCTGATTACCTAGAATGTATAATATACAAACCTGTTACTTCTTTCTTCCTCTTTCTGCTGCCAGATTTTTGGTCATTTCACAGCTCATTAGTGTTCTCTCTTTGGGAAAATAAAAGCAAATGTAGCTCAAACTAGTATTTTTCAACTTCCTACATGAAGGTTTTATAGGAAAGGTTATAATTATTGGTTAATATATCACTGTTCTTAGTATTTCATTAAGTTCTTCTGGGCACTGAAAGCATTAAGGAAGTATAAGACATTGTCTCTCCTCTTCACACTCGTATAATGTAACAGGAGAAACAAAGTGCGTGTACATTAACGCCAAATGGTAACACAGAACAATATACGTTTCCTAATTTATTTTATTAGCACATGTTTATAGTACATAATGCTGATATCATGGAGTTTGTACATATGCATAGCATATTTAGTTCTTTTTTTTTTTGTCCTCTTCTCCTCCCATCCCTCCTTGCTTCCTCTCTTCATCTGTTCATTTGAAAATCTGTTCTTTCTTTGATTCTTTTTTAACCCTTTTGCTCTTGCTTCCCTCCCTTCTTCATCCCTAGTTCCCATTTGAAAAAGATCTCCCTACTTCCTGTTACCTACCCTACATTTTTTTCTCATTGATATTTTGGGTTTTCGTATAAGGGAAACCATCTGATACTAAAACTTGGGTGTCTGATCTGTTTCACTTAACATCATAGTCTGAAGACGCATCCATATACCTACAGATACCTCAAGTTTATTCTTCTTCACTGCAGAGCAGTACACCACTGTATGTCAATAGCACATTTTCTTTGCCCATTCATCTAATTATGGACATATAGGCTGTTTCCAGTACTTAGCTATTATAAATTGTTTCACTATAATTACAGATATCTTTGCATCTCTGTAATATAATGACTTTGAATTTAACTGTATTGGGAAAATCCTAGAAGGGAAATAGCTAGGTCAAATGGAATTTTTATTGTTTTGTTTCTTTCTGAGATAGGGTCTCACTATACAGTCCAGGCTAGACTTGAACTCACTATGTAGCCTAGACTAGCCTTGAAATTGTAGCAATCCTTTCGTCTCAGCCTCTGAGTGCTGGGATTACAGCCATGTGCCACATCTTTTCAAGAGTATCTCTTGGTTACTTTTCGTTCATTGCTAAGTCGAAATACTCAACACCCAAAGTTAAAGAAGGGAAGGTTTATTTAGCTCAGAATTTCTGGAGGTTTCAATCCATAATCATCAGGCTTCAAGGCAGGGTGGTGTGGCAGAGGGACAACCACTCATGATGAGTGGAAAATAGCAAAAGCAACCAAGGCAAAAGAGGAGAGCAAGCCTCTTTTCCTCCCTTATGTTGTATGCAGGCTACTCACCCTAGGGCAGGTGTAGCACTTACACCCCTAATCCCAGCACTAGACAATGAGCCAGTAACAAACTCTAGATTCCGCTGCCTCAAATAGAGTATCCCCCATGACCACATAAAGGCTTTTAGGGGATATCCGGACACAAACCATAACATTCTCCGTACTGATCTCCACATGGTTGTACTTGTTTATGTTTCTACCAACAATGTAGGATTCCTTTTTCCCTGTAGCCTCACCACTATTTATCATTATATGATTTCTTGATGATAACCATCCCTTCTGGAGAAAGACTGTTTCTCAGTATTGTTTTGATTTGTATTTCTGTAATGGCTAGAAATGTTGAACATTTTTTCAGGTATTTATTGTTATCTGTTCTTCTTTCAAGATGTATCTATTCATTTCAGTTGCCCATTTTTAGACTGGATCTTTTGATTTAGGGGGTCTAATTTTTTTTTTAGTTCTTTATATATTGTAGAGGTTACCACTTTGTCTGAGAAATAGCTGACAAAAATTTTTTCCCATTCTATAGCTTGTCTCTTCACTCCGTTTGTTGTTTCTTTTTCTATGTAGATGCTTTTTAATTTGATTTGATTCCATTTGTTAATTCTCAGTATTATTTCTTGTGCCACTGGGATTCTGTTCAGAAAGTCCTGGCCTACACCTATGCCTTCCAGAATTTTACATATTTTATCTTCCAACAGATTATGTCTGTTTTAACATTTAGATCTTTGATCCATGTTTATTTTAGTTTCTTGCATGGTGAGATATGTGGTCTAGACCCAAACTTCTCAATGTAGATATCCAATGTTCCCATCACCATTTATTTATTTATTTATTTTTTATTGGTACAGGGATCAAACTCATGACCATGCACTTGCAAAGCAGGCGCTTATGCCACTGAGCTAAATCCCCAGCCCACCCCCCATCGCCATTTATTAAACTGGCTATCATTCCTCCAATGTATGTTTTTGGCCTCTTTGTCAAAGAGCAAATAGTTGAATGTATCTGGGTTTTTTTGTTGTTGTTATTCATTTGTTTGGTTTTTTTTTTTGTCTTGTTCAGACAGGATCTCATTAGGCAGTTCAGGTTGGCCTTGAGCTCACTTTGTAGCCTAGGCTGGTCTTGAACTCACAAGGATACTCTTGCCTCAGCCTCCCAAGTGCTGGGATTACACACATGTGCCACCATGCCTGGTTTAAGTTTGTTTCTTTATCCTGTGTTCTATTCCACTGATCCACCTTTCTGTGCACATACCATACTGGAGTTTTTTTCTTTTTTTAATCCCTGTACCTTTTTTGTTGTTGTTTTAACTCTACCTCTGTAATATATTCCAAGTCTGTGATTGTGATGCTTCCTGTTTTGCTATTATTACCTAGAATTGCTTTTGGTATTCTCAGTCTCTTCTGGTTCCTTATGAATTTTTGGATTGTTTTCTCTAGATTATGAGGAATGCTATTGATATTTTGATTGTGATTACATTAAATATATATTCAATTTTAGAAGTACGGCCACTTTGACTATATTGGTTCTCCCTATCCAAGAACATGGGATATCTGTCCATTTTCTGATGTCCTCTTCATTTTATGATGTGCTTTTTCAGAATGATGTAATTTTTGTTGTAGAGATTTTTTTCACTTCCTTAGTTAGGTTAATTCCTAGGTATTTAATGATGCTACTGTGAATGTATTGTTGGCCTAACTTCTCTTTTGGTGAATTCATGATTAGTGTACAAGACTGCTATTTATTTTTGTGTTTGTTTTGTATCCTGATACACTGCTGAAAGTGGTCATTATTTCTATGAATCTTTTAGTGGAATTTTTTGAGTTTTGTAAGTACAGAATCATGTCATGTTCAAGTAACTTCTTCCTTTCCTATACATATCCCTTTTATTTCTTTTGTTTGATTGCTACACAGAACAACGTATATCAAATGACATCATAAAAGAATTCTGCATCATACTACACCAGACAGTGTAGGCTGACAAATTCATCATGAAACTCCCACTTAATAGTGATATTTCAGCTAGTTATTTAAAAAACACCTGTAATGTCAACATAGAAGTGGGGGGAGAAATTCCAATGAAGAAAAAAAATCCTAAAATGCCTAGAATTATAGAGTTTAGAGCTCACCTATACCTTTAAATTAAATAGTTCAAAGAGCACAGAGAATTTATTTTGTTATCCCCATACAGCTTTGTCAAATATTAATTTATTGTCATATTTGCTTAGGTTCATTTTTTTTTTTTTACAATACCAACGGGCTCTGCCTTTTGCATGCTCTATCACTATCTTTGGTCCTCAGCAAAAGGAAATACTAATCTAAATACCAAGTTTATTACTATCCTGAATATTTAAAATGTTTATCACAGGGGCTGGGGATTTAGCTCAGCAGCATAAGCGCCTGCCTTACAAGCAGGCAGTCGTGAGTTCGATCCCTGGTACCGATAAAAACGAAAAAGACAAAAAAAAAAATGTTTATCACACATGGACATAACTAGTACTCTTTCATGTGTTTAAACTTATAAATGGCAACATACTTTATGTATCTTCACTTCTTCACTCCATATTATATTTTCAAAGATTTATGCGTGTCTCAGCTCTAGTTCACTTATCTACTTCTGAGTAATACTGAGGATCAAACCCAGGACCCCATGCATGCTATCTTGCTCATTTATTTTAATCAATATATGGTGTTCCACTTTGTAACCACACAATTGACTCATTTTGAGGTCGATGGAAATTTAGGTTACTTGGAATTATTTTTCTGTTGTAGACAATGTTTCAATGAACATGCATTTACATGTCTCCTTCTACATATAAGGGAGAGTTTTGGGAGGGAATATATAAGGAGGTGAAATTAGTAGATTGTAAAATAAGGGCATCTTTAACTTTTAGTAGATCCCATTAAGTTGACTTACATTGTGGTTATACCAATTTGCAGTTCTCCTAGGGGTGTATAAGAGTCCTCCTATCTTCTTACCTTTGCAGTTCTGATTAGATCTGCCAACATGGAATCAATATTTACTGTAAAGTGGCTATATGTGTAGGTGATGTTGAATTTGGGTATTACCATGAACTAGCCCTGCCCAAGCTCAAAGGTAATAGCAAATCTCCAGGAAGAACTGAGAAAAAGCAAAGAAGGAATGGCATAATTGTTGAGGACTAGATGCATACTTTATTTATGTCTGTATCCCCAACATTTAGTACACACTGAAACTCAATAATTAAGATCCAGAAGAAGTTAAATTAACTAGGGCCAACTATAAAGGCAGATTTGCTTTATTTTATCTTAAAGAGATTTAAAAAAAAACAAAACGATATAGGATTTCAAAACAAGCTGATAGGAAATTAGCAAAAATCACTATATTGCATATTGTTATCTTCAAAATAGTTGCTCAGATTACAAGATACAGGCATGCAAAACAGAGACTAATTTGCTTTCAGCTTTCAGCTCTTTTAGGCTTCAGTTCCCCCATCTATACATTATGGGAAAAGATAATTTAAGGAATGTGTGTGTGTGTGTGTGTGTGTGTGTGTGTGTGTGTGCTGGGGATCAAACTCAAGACCTGGCACTTGCCAGGCAAGCATTTATACCACTGAGCTATATTCTTGGCTAAGGAGCCATTCTAAAGAAAGGTTTTTCTGTGTCTTCATTTTTCTTTCTTGTTTTATTTTTAAAAAAAAATTTTTTGGCACTAGCATTTGAACCAAAGGCCTTTACATTGAGTTATATCTCCAGCTCCTCCCCCCGCCCCTTTTTTCTTTTGTGGCAGTATAGGGAACCGAATCCAGGACCTCACTATTTTCATTTTGAATATTTAAGAAATACGGCTTTTCTGTATTCCTGTAAGTTGGCCTTGAAGTTAGTTAAAAGGACAAAAGTCTGCTCACCGTTGCTCTGTATCTTCAGGCCTCGTTCAGGGGCCCTGACTCTGTTATTTTTATTTCAGTTACTCAAATTTATTTTCTTGCACTTTGTATTTAAATCTGTCACAGCTAATGTAATGGTTCCTCCTTGAATGTCCTCTCATCTCTAACTCGACGTGTCTAAATGTGAACTCACATTTATTCCCACATAGCTGCCCCTCAGGACTTCCACACTTCCACTGTAGGCACTCCCCCACATCCGAAATAAGCATTTTATTCAATTATATATCAAAGCGGTACTGTAAATACTAATTTAAATAATTCAGGCATATATTGAAACTACTAGCCCAGGGATTTCCAAAACATTATTCAAATTATCCACTTCTCCAATGATTTCAGTTTGGTGACCCACTGAAAAAATGCATTGTTAAAAACAACAACAAAAATAGGGTCTTGCTCTATAGTTCAGGCTGGTTTTGAACTCACTATGGAGCACAGGCTGGCCTTGAATACCGCCATGCCCAGCTTCACTGCTGGCATTTTAAAGAGCTGTGGTGTTACCAAAAGAGGAACGAGAAGGGGGCCAGAGAGGCTAATTAAAAGACTCACACCATGCAGCAGAAAACAGATTGCTTTTAGATTTGCAGGCATGCTGTTTTGGGTTTATGTGCAGTAACAGAAGAACTGTTCTTGAATGAAAGGATACAAGAGCCCTAAATATAGGCCTGAACAATGTTAGAGCATTATACTTTAGATACCATAAGTTCAAGTTCCTGTATACTGAGAGACACCAACTCCCCATACACAACTCCACACGTGATTAAAAAGTGATATTCACAGCTGGGCACAGAGGCACATGCCTGTAATTCCAGCACTCAGAAGGCTGAAGTAGGAGGACTGCGGGAAGTCTGAAGCCAGGCTGGGTTACACAGTAAGCTCAGGGCCACTCTGAACTATATAGTGAGATCCTTTAAGACAGGATCTCACTATATAGTTCACAACTTCCATATAGGAGCTTGTAAATCAAACACAAAGCATTTATATCCATTTGTAGATAAAATACAAAGTGGTAGGATACTTTTCAGGTGTTTCCTTCTTTTTGCTCCTTTCACTATGAGAACAAGTACTGCAGGAACACATGTTAAGACTCTTCTGATGGCGTCAGATGCTTAGTTGGAAAGCTCACACGACCAGATGGGTTCTAATTTAATACAAACCAGAGGACTAGATCCCAAGCTGAAGTTCTGGTTCTAATACCAAGGGATGCCTTGATCCAGATGGGCTTTCCCATGAGCTCATATCCGGCAAATGGATTGATTTTCTGGGTCCACTTGAGAAATGGGTTACTTTCTCATCCAACTTAGGTTGTGAGCAGTGGATATAAAATAATGGAAACTAGCTGGCATGGTGTTCCAATTATTTAACAAACCAGGTACTTCTAGTTTTTGTATATTTTGGTCAGAAAGTGCTAATTCAGTCTAAACTGAATCTATTAGTAGCTTGCTTTATACAGTTTTTTGGCGGGGAGGTCTCTCAAGGGATTAGTAGCAGCAGAGGATAAAGCTTCTAAAGAAAAGGACAGCAGGATAACACTGGGATACAGTGCATCATAACTTATTCTGGAAATGTAGTATTTGCATCTATATTTGTTTTGGGCCAAACTGGTCTAGCCCAATAGTGGCCTAATTCTGTACTTTAGAACTAAGATACAGGACAATTTCCCTTCCCTGGAGCATCTGAGGGGAATTCAAGGCAAGATGATACATGGTACAAACAGAACTGGAGAAACCCTATACTCAGCTCTATCGTAACTGATGAATAATCACAAGTTTTACCAAAAAGATTACTTAGCCACCCTTAATGTGTCTCTTGGCCAGTCTATAATCAGTCTACCTGTCACCGTTCAATATTTCACTGTCCATTTTCCACACAGCCTGCATCTTCAAGGATTGGCTGCCCCAAATCAGTCATTTACTGTGTAGGTCAAAGATGATCCCCTTGCAATCCTGGCTTCCCAAGACTATCAGAGATTCTTGTCTCATAACTCATTCACCTTGTCAGGATCTCCCAAAGCAATAGAGGGTAAAGTTATTTTGTGCACGGTTTTGTTGTTTATGGTGTCACACCTGATGATATGTTCTTATCAATTGTGGGCAAAGCAAGAACTTTCCTGTAGGAGGTACGAGACAATGTTTCCTGTCTTAGTCCTTTATGGCAGTGTAGGCTCAAGAATAACTGTGATGATGTGATTCTAAATACATTTTTTGGAGCTGCTTGTTGATCAAGATGCAGGAGTTGGGCTGGATGAGGACTGTATTATTATAAATTATGGTCTGAATGGCATTTCCTGGAACTGGATACTATGGTGGCCCTAAATTGGTTGTGGTTACAAAGCACTGAATCAAAGTTTAGACTACAATATAATGGTCAGATAATAATAGGTACTTATAATGCTCATATAGTTAACACTGGCCAGACTGGATTTGGCACATTGACCTCAATTCTTAGTTCCAGAGTTTAGAGAGATATTAACAATTCAAACCTCCCCCAAAAAGTTTGTCCAGATGAGATGTATAGAGATTGTAGTATGTGATAAAGGCTAAGGGACTTGGGAAAATGCAAATAACAGCAGATACAAGAGCAGACGATGGAATATAAACTTTATAATAAATTCAATACTGACCTCCAGGAAGACAAATCTACTGATAGGTTTCTCTTTTTCTTTTTTTGGCATTTAACACTCTTGATCCATTATCTTCTTCAGCTTCCCTCCCTTGCTTTTTTGATGCCATTTGTCCCAGTTCAGCTGATGGGAAGACTGCGTTAGCAGTGCAGGGAAATATACTCATGGAATCACCTGGGGAGGATAAAAAGGAGAGGAAGCAGGAGTATAAGGGAGAAGTCACTGACTGCAATACCTGTCTTCATACCTGTGAAGAGAGTGACATCCTTGTTAGGAAGAGGCCATCTGCAGGGCACCTCTGAGGAAGGTTCTGGTTGGTCAGTGGGGAGTCTCAAGGAAAGTGCACAGGGCAAGAAGCCTGTGTTCAGTTCCTGGCTAGGAGCAGAGAGACTTCTGTGTAAATACTGCAATGCACCCCGAAGGCATAGTTACTAGAGGTGTCAGCCAATCACAGTCCCCACAGCAGATGCTTCCCCAAACAGACTCCCGGGTTGTGCACACCTACCATGCTGGTCCCACATATCTCACTAGGGTTCCATCTGCCTGGATTTCTTTTCTGGATTCTCTTCCTCTACTCACACCCTCACTGTTGGGGTCTCTACAAGACCATTTTTGCCCAGTCTATACATTTTCCTTGTGCAAATTCTTCACAATCTCAAATATCATTATCACCAAGTATTGATATTCTGTATGTTCATTCAAGTCACTATTTTCTCTCATCTGGACTACAGCAATGATTTCCTAAATGTCCTCCCCTCGTTGCTCCATTTTACCACCCATCCATTCTCCATGCTGCAGATACTGGGATATCTCTAAAGAACAAGAAGATCATACTACTCTAGTGCTGAAAACCCATCAATAGTTTCCTTTTGCCCTGTAAAAGAATCCAAATTATTTCACATGATTTACATGCTCCTTCATAGACTTGCTCCTGCTTACTAATCCAGTTTCATCTGTTATCTATCCCAAACAGAACTACTTTTTGTTTGTTTGTTTGTTGGTTGGTTTTGGAATGTAACTCTTCTACCCTCTCATACTAGTTTATCCACTACTGGAACAAAATACTGTACTTCAGGCAAGATAACTTTATAAAGAAAAAAGCATTGATTTAGCTCCCCATATGGAGGTTAAAAGTTCAAATAGGACAGTGCTGGCTGTATCAAGGACTAGATGGCAAACAGTGGGGGTGGGCTCAGGAGGAACCAATCCTTTTGTTCTTTCTTTTTTTTTTTTTTTTTTTCTAATATTGGGAATCAAGCTCAGGGCCTTCCATATGGTAGGAAATGTTCTGCCAGTGAGCTACAACTGTAGCCCCAGCATACAGAGCTCAAAAAAGAATCTAAGGAGCTGGGATCCCACAATCTCTTTTGGGTACATTTCCAATGACCTAAGGGTCTCAGCAGGGTCTTCATTGTCTCTCATATTGCCTCCCTGGGAACTAAGCTTCCAGAACATGAGTCTTTGGGGATAAAAGACATCCAAACCATAATACAGTACTCAATTGGCTTTTGAGTCTCAGTATAGATTTTTCCCTGTTGTGTGAAGTTTTCCATAATTCACAAAGACCAGATTCAAAACCCTTGTAAGTGATCCAAGAAACTATGTGATACAGAGCAGGTGGAATCTTGACTATGAATTTGAAGAAGGCACTGATAGCTGCTAAGTAAAGGAGATACAATAAGAGTGATATCTTACATATCAGAACTTCTCTCAGGGAATATACTTCATGGATAGACTCTGATAAACAGGTTGGCATGGGTGACCTGGTGTGTGTGGAGGTGGGGTATTATAATGCATGGAGACCATCCCAAGCAAGGAAAAATTGTCCCACCCAACATGCTAATAAAACCTTCCTTGAGAAACACTAGGAAGTATGTAAATCAGAAAGCTGAGCTGAATTGCTGAGCGGAGGTTAATAGCTGACATGGGTGGAATCCCAGCTCCACCCATTCTCAGGCAGAGCTCCACCCTCCCTGTGAATTACAAGGTTTGTGTTTTGCAGTGTGCACGCTAGGTGAATGCTCTACCACTTAGCTACAGCCTCTGTCTCTGTAAATAAGTATGAAGTATCTGTTCTGAAAAATATTGGTTTAAAGTTTTAAAAAATCACATTGGTTTAAAAGAGGATCAATTATTTGCTCAAGGGACATGTAATACCTCCTCCTGGCTTTACTCTTCTGTTACCTATCTCACTGTAAAGACAGAGCTTGTTCTTATTCTCGAGTGCAGACCCAATTGCACCACTAGAATTTTACAGTGGTTTGGCACATGATAGATACAAAGTATATTTTTCTGAATGATAACTCCCACATCTAAAATCATCCCTGAGATCTTCTCTAAGTCCACAGATTTATCATTAATCTTACATTTCCAGGTGAGCATTACAAATTTACCAGGCACAAAAGCTGAGCATAGAGTTAATAGCCTCTCATCCCAGCAATGTGGGAGATTACAAAAAGACTGCAAGTTCAAGCCCAGCCTTAGCAACTTTAAATGACTTGGCAAGACCATGTCTCAAAATAAAGAGTTGGGGATATAGCTCTGGGCAAAGCCTTTGAGCTCAGAAAACACAACAAACAAAAATCACAGTTCTGCAGTTTATTTCAGTGCTAAAACCCTCCCCCTTCTTATAGCAAATGCTCAGATCATTCATGCAATGGTCTAAGCCTGAAGGTTGCCCTTTCTATCTTCCAGTTATCTCCAGGCTGTTCTGCTCTCAGTTCTTAGAACTCCTTGCCTTAATTTCAGGATACTTGATATATGTTATAAATTACATTTTCCTTCTCATTTTTGAGGCTACCATCATTTAATCCATTGGAAATCTCAGCTGATCTGAGACACAAACTCTTCTCCAGTGTTGTTAAAGGGTAAAACATAATCCTTCGCTGGTTTGATATTTAACCCTCTTAGATATAAAATAACATGTAAAATATTCTTAAGTATAATCAAAATAATAGTTTGTGAGATTTCTGTGGTGCATTTTCTCTTTGGCTTCTCATAACAGCCCTACTTTGAAATAATTTCCTAAGGTCAAGACAGAGATAAGATCTGAACCAGCTAGCCTGGTTCAGAGCAGTGCTAGACTAGAATTAGAGAAATCTGCAATGAGGGCCAATCTCCTGCTAGGTGTTATAACACATGGCAGAAAGAATGAAAGACATAAGGAAGGAAGGAAAGACAGAAGGAAAGAAGGAAAAAGAAAAAAGAAAGAAAAAGGAAGGAAGGAAAGAAAAAAGAAAGAGAAAGAAAAGGAGAGAAAGAGATACAATGGCAGTTCAGCAGTGATCTGGGATGACCAGTTGTTGTTCTCAAGGAACCAAAGGCCATGCTGTAGCCAGAACCCTGGCATTTTCTGAGGAGGGAATTATCCATGTCCCAGAGGGTGGTGATGATGTTAAGCTAATGAGGATCTTGCTCTGGAGTGTCTTTAGTCTTAATCTTAGTGGTTTTCTGTCTTACTAGGTTGGAGGAGATGCCCCCCCCCCCAATGGAATAATCAGAAGTCTCAAAAAGGTGATACCAAAAATCACTATACTCCATTCATCCCTTAGGGAAGTATGGAAAACCAGCCATTGTGACTTTGTGGTCCCCAACAGACTAGGCCATGTAACCTCCTGGAATGTTTTGCTGCTTACCCATGTGAAAACACAACCAATTTCCAGGCTCTTCACAAGGCAGTTCCTAAACTTTTAAA
Organism: Cavia porcellus; assembly: GCF_034190915.1. Lineage (NCBI taxonomy): Eukaryota > Metazoa > Chordata > Mammalia > Rodentia > Caviidae > Cavia > Cavia porcellus. The sequence goes on from NW_026947484.1 coordinate 219,043,438, forward strand.
AAAGTATAACCTTTTATTACTTAAGGATATTTCAATTTTAAAAATAAATTTTACCAGCTGCCTTGTGGTAATAATTTCACAATGTATTATACATATATCAAAATACCACATTGTACATTGTTAATATATTTGATTTTTGTTAATTGTGCGTCAATAATGCTGGAGGGAAATAAAAATATAAAAATTTTAAAAAGATACCTAAAAAAAAATTAAAAAAAGATACTTCATTGTGAATCTCTTGCCTTCCCTACAATCTAGTACACACAATTAGCTGTTTTTACATGCCATATCATTTCACATACAGGTCTTACTGTCCTTCCTGTGGACAGACAGAGGTTGTAGTCTCTTTTGAGCTAAGCCTCGCTATGTATTCCTCTTCTGTAGCCTCTGGTATACTGGAAATTCGTTTCTGGTGAACGCACGTTGTGTTAAATAGGGAGGGCTGAACTCAGTAAGCCAAAGAAGTGGACCCAGTGAGTTATCAGATGAGATGCCTGAGGGTGACAGTGGTACAGGAAATCAAGGAGTCCCTTCACCGGAAACCATGAGGAGTATGCTAATGGAAGGATGGTATGGATATGCTGGCTATCAGGGGCTGATGCCACCCTCAGCCCTTTTGTTTCCTCTGTGTAATGCTTGCCTGGGTGGATGATTTAAGGGTAAGGACTGAGAGGACCTCCAGGAGCACATCATCTCTCCTTCTTAATCGGATGAACTCCAACACAGACTTCAACTCTTTTCTAGCATCATTCCTAAATTGTGCTCCTCCTCTATGCCTTTCAAATTGTTTTGTGAGTTTAGACACTGTGGCTTACCTGGCACTTGCCAGGTAGGCACTTAATCAGCTGAGCTAAATCCCAGGCCCAAAACTTTAAAACTTAAAAATACTCAGGGAGGCAGATTTTTGGCTTGACACAAGAGAACATTTTAATAGTATATTATATTTAAGCAGAGGATAGAGTAGCAGTTAAGAGTCTGGTTTTTGGCATTGTACTGCCTCTATTCAAAATTGAGCCTTCTGGGTGAACGTAAGTAGCTTAATCTGCCCATGCCCCTTAAAAGGCAAATGGTCTGCCACTGAGCTTCCTCCCACTGAACTGCCTTTTACTGAAGGTATTCAAGCAACAATAAACCCAGGAGAGTTACTATAGAGGCAATCCCTGAATTAAAAGATTGGATGACTTGTATTATAGAAAAGGCAAGTTTTTTCTCTGATGCAAACAAAGTATGATCATTAGTGTTATTTCTAAAGTGGGGGTAGGGAGGCAGATTTTAGCACTCTGGGAGACTGAGGCAGGTAACTCAGTGCAAAGCCTCAGGGTTTAATCTTTAGTACCACAAAACAAACATTTCCCTCCCTCCAAAAAAACCAGGGTTGGAATTAATTGCATTTGGTTTTATGCATATATCACAAAGAATGAAATATTGTATTTCTTGTAAGCAGTTAATTGTAAGTCCTTTTATTTATGATGCAATCCAAATAGAAAATCAGGTTCTTACATGAGTATCAGTTCCTTTTTTAAGGAGTTGCGTTGCACAGCCAAAATAGAACAAAACCGTAGACTGTTTCAGACCTACTGAAATGTCTTTTCCCTTTGAAAGAAGTCTATTAGTGATGCAAATACAAAGTTATCTTGCACAGATGATAATCCCAGCAAACAAAACACTGAAACCATTAGACCTTTCTTGTACTCCATCCAGTTTAGAGAATTTGGCTTTTAGGCATTAAAAAGTCAGAGAAACCAGCTTATCTGAACCCTGGGCTATTATTATCCACGTTCGGTACACTGAACAAACATTTTTCTAAGAGGCACAAAATGAAGGTGAGCCTACACTCTGGCGTCCCAAGTGTTTTCATGAGGCAAAGGAAGGGTCCTTTGCCATGGAATAATATTTGTAGTTGAGAGTTTTAATTCTTCAGATACTAGAGCCTTATCATAGATTTATCTAGATAAAATCCAATGATACACATTCCTGTGGCAGTAATTTAGATGATACGTTCATCTAAACTATGCCGGACAATGCTTTTCTATCCTTACATTGTCCTTAACAGGTTTCTCAGGAGCCACCAGCCATTAGGGAGCATCAGTAGGTACTATGGTGTTCCAGGAAATTAGGAAAACATTTCTAAAGCAAAATTCCAACTGGTATTCCCGCAGTGACTACCATCTACCTGATTAAAGCTTTTGGAAATGCCTAGTGGGCAGTTTTCGAGAATAGAAAATTAACCTTCCATTAACCCTTCACATGCTTTCTCGGACCAGTATTAACCTTTGGAGCCAGTGTCCACAAAGTTAGAATATCTTGTTGGAATCTGGGTTTTGAGCAGGGTGGAGCTTTCGCAGGGAAGGTCTCAGCTAAGGAGCTCACAGATCATCGCGTGTTCACCATTGAGCCGCATGTAGGGCCGTGCACCCTCCGCAATCTCGCCTTTGCAGGCGTACCCCACAGCATGCAGCCCCGCGCCCCCCCCCCCCCGGCTTGCTACCCTAGCTCTCTCAGAGAGGGCAGTCAGTCACTAAGTCGCTTTCCTTTGCCACCTCCCACGCCCTCCCCGCCGGACCGCGGGGGGTTGCTCAGAGGGCGCCCCCACTTCCCACGCTCTACCCACTCCACACACTTTCCTGGCTGCCCTCCGGGCCTGCTGCCTTCTGCGTCCAATTGCAAGGGCCCGAGTGTTTAGAATTAGAGCAAGCACGGTTGCCGTTTCTCGGTGCCTTCCTCACCGTGTTTGGGTGACCCTCGCTCCCCCAGCCCTAGGAAGAAGGCTGTGGCGTTCCGCTGTATCCTACTCTTAGCAAAAAAGTTTGGGACACTATCTTCTTGCAAGATAAGAGTGTGCTACCTACTTAGGACTACCATATTCCGCATGTCCGACTTTCGGCGTTAGGAGCCGCTTCCCGCCTGTCCCTGCCACAGACCCCGGGGCCACCAAAGCCTGCCCAGAGTCGTTCCGCGGCAGGTCTGGTCCGGCCAGGCGGCCCGAGAGCGCTCCCCCTACCGAGGCCCGGGATCGCGCCTGCGCAGTCGCACTGGCGCTGGGAAAGGCGGAGGGCGGGGGAGCTGGAGGGAGGGGAGGAGCGGCGGAAGCCATGTTGGAGTCTTCCCGCGAGCCAGGGGCGGCGGGCTCCCTCTGCTCCTTGTGGGTGTGACCCGGCTCGGCGCCGCGGCGAGCTTGGCAGCGGCGGGGGGCGGGGACGTTAGGCCGGTCGTCGTCGTCGTCGTCCGCCGCCGCGCGAGGGGAGCGGCGGCCGCAGTGGAGCGGGGCGATTGTGACCGCCGGGGGCGCAGGGGGCCGGCCGCGGCGCCCACTCTCCGTGTGGCCCCCTGAGCGCCCCCCCTCCCCTGCGCGGGAGGGAGGCGGGGGGCACCGGGGCCCGCCATGAACCCCGGCTTCGATCTGTCCCGCCGGAACCCGCAGGAGGACTTCGAGCTGATTCAGCGCATCGGCAGCGGCACCTATGGCGACGTCTATAAGGTAAAGGCAGGGGCCACCCGTCCCGGGCCGCAGGGTGCCGAGCGCCGGGGCCTGCCCCGAGTCCGCGCTCTGCCGCGGGCTGCGCTCCCGAGACCCAACGGAAGGCCAAAGGTTTAACCCGACCTCTCTGGGTCCTTACCTGGCCCGTGCTCTCGACGCGATTTTTGACCCCCTTGGCTTCCTTGCATTTCCAGGGAAGAGCTGCTCGAGAAGGGCACTGAGCTCAGCACCGTGCAGAGGACTGGACATTTGTTGCATTGGCAGGGTCAGTGCCACCAGTCGGACGGCAGGGGCTTGACGTTTGTCAAACCTGCGTGCTTCTCCCGGAGGACCTGGAATTGTGCGTTGTAGGTTGAGCTGCTGCTGTTGCCCAGCAGGCCTGCAGGTCCTGATTTCACTGGACAGCCTCCATCCACAGCCCCTCTGCTTTAATAGCCTGTGCTATCCGTCCACCTATCAGTTTCTTTCAATTTTTCAAGTGATTTTCTAAAGTAAAAGAGACCTGTCGTTAATGTATAATATAATATGAAGAAAGAGCAACTTTGTTTTGTCCTGTTCGAATTGTACTTACGGTAGGGTAATACCGTACCGTATTAACTTTTGTCAGTGACCCATAAGAACCGAACTGAATGCTTAAGAAAGGTACTGGTTTGCCAAGGTTAGAATTCAAAGTTTGTTAGTATAGCAAGCATTCTTGTTGTAGAGGGACCACTTCTAAATGTGGGAGAATAAATCACTCTTCCCTGGCCAGCTCAACTCTTGGCCTCGAAGAGACTGCCAAGAGAGGAAGATGATGCCAAATGTGGCAGCAGTCTTGATTTAGTTGCGTATCCTCTTTCTTGCTGGTAACTAAAGTTGGACTCTTGTTTCATGTAACACCTGAGGATGCACCAAGAAACTTAATTTGACATTAGAAAGTTCAGTCTAAACTTTTACTTTGCCTACGGTTTAAGGAAAAGGTTTTTACCCTTCAATGAAATGTGTAAGGTAACTTAGATATTTTATAAAGCACAGCTGCCATTGTGCACTTGTCTTGTTTTGTAAATAATTTGCTTTTCACCCTCACGTAGCTCATCAGTTTTCCCTGTAGACAATAACAGGTGTATTTAGCACACCTACAGCACATCAGCTACTGGGCATCTTAAGCATCCAAGTTGTAGCAGTAAAAGATGGATGTGGTCCCATATTTCACGTGTTTATATTTATGGACAAAAACAAGAGTAGACATAATTATTTTATTGCAGTTGTATTTTGTGCTGCAGAGGCAGGAGGACTGTGTGTGTATGGAGGGCTTATCACCTGTTAGCGGAGCTCTGAAAGATGACTAGGCATTCCCAGGGCGGTGGGCAGTGCAGGTGATGCCACACAGAGGGAGGCAGCATGATTCTGAGGCCAGAGAAGTCAGTAATAATTTGGAAGAAGGCCTCTATGTTCTGAGGAGCCAGAGAGAGGATGTCTCCAGATGTTGCAGGCCTCTTAAGTCTTGTGAGGAGATATGATCTCCCTTTAACATAATGGGGAGCCATTAGCATGATGGGGAGGCTTTGCAAGGGTCAAAGAAGCCACTGAACTTAAATTTAGATCTCTGAAAGCTCTCAGAACTGTAATATGAAGAATGAATCTGGGAGGTGGGGGTTAGGAGGTCATTGGGATAATCCTACCAAGAATAATGTTCTGGAGTTTGGTGATGACTGTGAAAATAGAAGTGGATGGCTCCAAGTAGCTAATGAACTGGTGGGGGAGGTCAGTTATATTCAGATGAAAAGTTAAGGAGAACTTTATGAATGTATGTCTTAGGTGGCAGATTGTACAATAGGTTCTTTACAGGAATGATTCCTCGTGTATTTAGTATACTTAAAGTGATTAAAAAGTAAAATTAAAAATAGACGTGAAATTTCCTAGGTACATCGAAGTGCAATAGAGCTATAATAAATTGATTAATCTTGTTACTCATTTAAAATCTTGGTAATATTTATAAAGTGCTCATTATTTGCTATGCATTTTAAAACAGTTTCCTACTCAGTTCTAACAACAACCCTATGTTATTAACTGAATTGTGTTGTTGAAGAAACTGAGGCACAGGAATGTTAAAGAAACTTGCTAATGTTGGTAGGTGGCAAAGCCAAAACGCAGTTGGCTGGATAACAGAAAGGTGAATTTCCAATGGAGAAACAGAGGCACACGTTTAGTCAGCGTTTTATTTATAACTGCACTCTGAGTTAGTGTGGATTTTTTAGTAGTGGTTGAAATCCCTAACTCTTGCCGCGCAGCTAGACCTCACTGTTTTTGTAGTTTGTCAAGTGGACATCAGATAATAGATGTTTAATCCCTTGCTGCCAGACTTCCAATACCAGGGAACCAGAGCCGAGAAACTCCTTGTGTTTCCGGCATCAGAGCCCCTTGCCTACTAAATAACCCAGAGCTTAAATTGTTTGTATTTTCTCATGTGTGTAATCACATTCATGCTGTAAGGATACATATTTTTCAAATTTGCTTTGTTTTGCTGTTTTAGATTTTCCTATTTATACAAATTGTGTCAGAGAGGAATGCATTTTGCTTTAAACAACATTTATGATTTACTTTTTAATTTGTTGGTCTTTAGGTGTTAAACATGGAACATGGAATTCAAAATTAAGTAAGTTGGACCTAATTATAGTAACTCTAGGGTCTAAGAGAGTTTTATTTTGAAAACTGTTCTGTATTTGTATTTTGAAAACTGTAAAGACATATTTAGTGTACTTGAGGTGGCATATTTTAAAGCTCAGAATCAGAATGTAGATGATCTGGGATTTATTAGCCATGTGACCTTGTAAAATCACTTAGCTTCTCAAATGTGTTTTGCTGTGCAGCTCTTCTTACTATCGTGGACCCTTCTGCTAAGTAAATGACTTGAGTTTTAACAGATAAGTTACCCTTTTGTGGGGACCAGTGCAAATTTGTGCAGTTCATCTGCACTGACTTAAAGTACTGGAAAATACAGTTAAAAAAAAAAAAAAGGAGCTATCATACCTTCCTCTTAAGTGCCCTGTAAACAGAAGCTTTATATGTCATGAGATCTCGCAGCAGGTCTTACCTAGGGACTAGAGGTTGACAATTTGGAGAGCTCTGTGGTTGGGTCTCAGGAGGCCCATCCAGTTGTCAGATATTAATAGGCTTAATGTTGTATGTTCTTGTGTTTTTCTGGAGAGATGGTATTCATTACATTCTCAAACAGGGCCATGATCCAAAAGAGTAACAAGTGACCTGTAGGTTTGTCATTTCAGAGAGTTCTCTAGGGGAAATTAGGTAGTTCTTTTACTAACGACATCATAGCATCAGCATCTAATATGATTTGCATATGCATTGTGCCAATCTTTGTTGGGCAGTTTTTCACCTTAACCGACCCTCTTCCTACGCTTACAGTTTTCATGTCCTGACATTTTTCTAGGCTTATTGCTAGAGATGTCTTATGTACTGTCCATGGCTTTTCTTAGCTCTCTGTCCAGCCTTGTACTTTCTCATGAATTGTAGCTCATTGTCTTTTGTTTGTTTGTTCGTTTTATGTCATTTTGGGACAGGATTTCACCATGCGGTTCAGGCTGGCCTTGAACTCCCTTTGTAGTCTGGGTGGCCTCAGACTCTGAGAGGAGCAGTCCCCTTACCTCAGCCTCCCAAGTGCTGGAATTAAACGCCTGGCTGGTGGTGTTTTTGCTGACCTTGTCACAGACCACAGCTTCCTCCAAATGTGTGCCATTCTTTTTGGCCAACTTTCCTCAGAGTCCCAAGTCTTGATAGTTTTTGAAGGCTTACGTCCTTGTAGTCATCTTTTACTTCTGGATTGAGTTGAGTAGGTATTTCTCACATTTTGCCACATTCGTTTTTCCGAAGTGTTATCTGAATGTTTCAGAGAATGCCATGCTAGGATTGTATTAAAGACTCAGAAGTCCTGTCTGTGGTAAAGAAACCTGTTAAGCTTTGCTTAACCCAGCAAACTCCAAACTTGATTATGGGATTCTTTTCCTTTGTTATACCTATTTCTTGTCTTTAGTGCTGGTGTCTTATAGAACATGCTGTGGTACAATGTTTTTCTTCATTTATCTACATATATTTGGAAACCATTTTATCTGAAGCCACAATGCAGCATTCATATGGTAGTGTGGTAGTAAATGTAAATAGATTTGGTGATCCTAAAATAAGAAACATTGAGTGTTAGGGTTAGGGTGTAGAAAATTCACTCATGTATATCTAGGGGGTTGTATAATGGCTTATTTGTAACTGCGTATTTCAAAGTGTTTTGATTAATGCCATCAAAGATCAAATTCTTCTACTATAGTTGAGATTTATAAGAACATTTCTGAAAAATGCAATTCTTAATTCCTACTTCTGATGAGGAATGTAAGACTTTGAGGATTTAAAAAAGATGGCCAAAGAAAACCATTACCTAGGCTTATGGTTATTTTTACTTTTATAGAGAATAACTTCTAGAGAGCCCACAGGAAATGGTTTTGAACTTCAGAAAGATCATTTGAAGTTGATTAAGATAGTTTCCCAACACTAGTAGCTATTGAGATGAAAAGGAACAATGGAACAGATCGTAGGATATTTTCTCCAGAAAACTTAAAATGCAAATAAAAGATTATCTAATTTTGATACATGTCTAATTCCCTAAATAAAAGAAGTACTTACCTCTAAGCCGTGTTCTCTGTATTTGTGAAAGCACATCTGATGCAGGATTTTTTTTTTTTTTCTTTTGGTACTGGGAATTGAACTCAGGACCTTGTGCTTGCCGGGAAGGTGCTATGATGCTGAGCCACATCCCCAGCCCCTGAAGCAGTATTTGTATTGAGAATGAATACCAGTAGTTAGTAAATTTCCTTGGGAGAGTACATTGAACAACCATCATACTTCAAACAGCTATAATATGAAAGGAAATGCGATAGGCACTGAGTGGCAAAAAAGACAAAGCTTGGTGCTTGGTATTTATAGGGACTGAAATGTATGTCTGCTGTTAGCTGTTAGAAATTGAGATCTAAGTATGTTGAAAAAAATGGTTGAGAAACTAGAAAAGGGAATATTTAATTGAAGACAGAATAGAGTTCTTCAGTATCAGGTGTGGGAGGGGCATTGTAGTCAGGTAGGAAAGAGGTGGGGGAGGGCATTCCAGCAGCGGCAGCAAGTGCAAAAACCCTGAGGCAGAGCAGTAGGTAAGAAGTATACAATGATAAATAACACTGGATAGGAACAGCAGTTAACCATGAGTGAGTATTATGTGTCAGACACTGTCCTAAACAGATTTCTCAGTATTTCTATTTTACAATAGAAGAAACTGAATAAAGCAGAAGGGGTTAAGTCATTGGCTCAAGGTCACAAAACTAGTAGCTGATGAAAATAGGCAGTTTAGCCGCTGAAGTGTGCCCCTAAATCACTATGCATTAAGGAATGCATCATCACATATTTATTAGAGTGTAAATCCCAGATGATTTTGTTTTGTTTGTTGCTATGTCCTTGGAGTCTAGAAAAGTGCCTGAGACATATTAGAGTCTCAGTAAATATCTATGGAATGCATAACTCAATCAATGAGAAGAACAAAGCACAGCTGCCTGAATTTAGAGAAAGAAAATCTCTCGGCGTAAATAAAGAGCAGGTAGCGTTGGTTTTTTTTTTTTTTTAGTACTCCGGCAGCAGTGGGCACCTAATGAGTTAAGTTGTATGGATTATTAGACCTAAACTAAATCAGTAGGTTTAATATGATTATGCTGTGTATATAAAGCCATGTTCATATATACTATGTGGGAGTTATTGTGTCATTTTAAATTAAGGTTTCTTAGTAACCAACTACAGATTAACCAACCACAAAAATCTGAAATCCAAATGCTGCAAAATTCAAAACATACCAGTACCACAAGTGGAAAATTCTATTCGTTATCTCATGTGACAGATTGCAGTCAGAATGCAGGCAGACCAAAATTGCTATGTAAAATCACCTTTGGGGTATGTGTATATGAAGTGTAAATGAAGTTCATGTTTACACTTGACATCTCACTATGTACATGCAAATATTTCAGTATTATAGAGAAATCCAAGATTTAAAATACTTTTGTCCCAAGCATTTAGGATAAGGCATGCTCTGCCTGTAGTGAATTACCAGTAGGCTATTACATGTTGCAAAAGCATGTTGAAAATATGATTGCATGTTGAAATTATGGTTAAACTGGACTTTTAGAAAGAAGACTTTGTTCACCAATACAAAGAGGCCTTAGATACAGGAGATGAAATCATGTTTCTATTTTCCTTTACGTTTGCCTTTTGGTCCTTTTTAAATATGGAGGATGCCATATTTCAGAGTTCCAACTGCCTTGACCTGAGATTATAGGTTTGAATTCCTAATGTAGGAATGTATTGAGACCTTACTCCTCAAACCATATAGAAGAACTTTAGATTTGACCATATTTAGCTATGTTCAAATGACACATTTTTATTGTTGTTTAAGCTCTTCCTAGAAGTTTGAGATTATAAGATATTTTTTTTCCTATGTAGACTATCTACTGTTTTTGTTCAAAGAATCTTGTCTTTATATACTGTAGACGAAGGATAGAGAAACTTTTAAGTCTAACATCCAGGGCACTCCCTCTTGTGCCCTAGTAAGGGTCAGTAACATTTAGATAGCAGGAAGAATCAGAAAGAGAGAAAGGAGGAGAGCAGATGAGCAATGAGATGGTTGAAAGGCTGAGAACAGAGGAGAGGACTGACCAGTGTGGAAGTCTTGTGCTGGGAAGCATGGATAAATAAGGTGTGCTGGATGAAATAGACGTTTATAAACTTGGTGCAAGCCAGGTGAAGTTGTTAAGCTAGGAAGGCATTAGTACATTAGCACTGCTGAAGGCATTTTTTTTTTTTAATTGCTGAAGGCTTTTGTACAAGGAGAAAGTGCTCTGTTATTATTCTGTCTATAGTGAGAATAGATGGAAGAGGTAGGGCAGAAGTATCTGTTGGGTAGAATCTGCAATCCTTATACTTTTTAGTTTCAAAACCCATTACAGTGAAAATTACTAAAACTTGAAAGTTTTTTTAATGTTAATTATATCTGTTATTATTTACTATCATAGCCATTATATCTGAGAGATTAAAAATATTACTGTGTTATTAGTGGGAAGCTTGTTAATATAAATAACATTTTTGTGAAAAATTAATGTATAGTAAAAAAGTTATCAAGGAGAGTGGAATAGTACATTTTGCAAGTCTCATTGCACTGGTTAAATAGAATACAGGACATTCTCAATTTTGTTTCTTAAGTCTATTTCACATTTTGTTTGTTTGGAAGAAAATGTGGTCTTAGGGTATGTAAATAGTTGGATAGTCTTTTCAGGTAATTGTGGATGTTTTCCTCTGATATTTCTCTGCAGTCCTTTTTTCTTGTTGGTCCTTTTGAGACAGGGTCTCGCTTTGTACTTCAGGCTGACCTTGAGTTCACTTTGTAGTCCATGCTGCTTGTTGACAGCAACAATCCTCCTGCCTCAGCCTCATGAGTGCTGGGACTACAGGCATGTGCTGCCACATCCAGCTTCCCTACAACTTATGATGAGTGATAATCTCTTAAAGATTTCAGTAGACCCTTCCTATCAGTGAGCCTTCCTGTCATTGTATTCAAATGCTAGCCATCTATTTTGTCTTGGATTTAAAGTGAATCTTTTTCTTCCCCCAGTAGTGGGGATAGAACTGAGAGGCACCTTTATCACTATATCCTTATCCCTTTTTTTATTTTGAGACAGGATCTTGCTAAGTTATTGAGTCAAGATTTAGTAAAACTCATTTATATTTCAATAAGAACATTTTTTAGTGAAGCTGGCTTTTCCACCCTTTTGGGTGCATTACAGTGAAGAATATAGTGATTGCTAGGATTTTTTGTGGGGATACTTCCTTGATGTGTACTAAGGCACCTACAGTTTTACCCCCTACTAGGTTTGCATCATAGTGCAAATGCTAGCACAGTAAAAGAAAGAAAATGTCACTTTTGAATTGTTCCGAAAATAGTTTTCACCTCTCAGACTCAAGAAGAATCCCAGGGAATCTCAGGGAGTCACAGAACTATGCTAAAAGACCATGTAGAGTAAGGTAAGGTGAGATATGTGATGAATTAGACAAGGTAAACAGTAGTGAAGAAAGGAAAGGCATCGTGGAGAAAATCTGGCCAGGCTTTATGGAGAGGAGAAAGATAATTCAAAGAGGATTTAACAATTTTAAGCTTGAAATAGATAAGAATACATAGTAAGTAGGTGCTTAAATCATGTCTGTTAATGATAAGGTTGAGGAGGGAGAGGTTTGATAAAATTTGGATAGATTTTTATATTTGTACACAAAATATTTTTTGTGCACATTTTGTATAATTTGTATCTTTTTGTATTAAAATTATATTTAGTTACAGTGAAATGAACAAACCTTAATGTGTTTTAATGAGTTTCAAGAAATGTATACAACTGTGTTACTCAGTCTCTGTTGGTAGACTATTTCTTCAACTTCAGAAAGTACCCTATGTCCCTTACCAATTACCACACTGTCTGTAATCAAGGTTCTGATTTTTATCATTGTAAAACTCTTGTAGAGTGCAACAAATAAATTGGGGCTGGGGATTAATCGCACAGTCATAAGTTTGATCCCTGGCACGGAAAAAAACAAAAAAGAATACAAATAAATGGCCTTTAATGAGTATCAGTTGACAGTAAATGTTTGGGTATAATTTGGACTCTGTTTTGTTCTGCTGTATATCTGGATTTCACAAATCCCTCACTGTGTTACTTACTGTAATTTATTGGGAAGTCTTCAAATAAGGTAGTTTCATTTCCCCAACTTTGTGCTACTTTTTAACATTATTTTACCTGTTCTGGGTTCTTTGCTTTTCTCAACAAATTTTAGAATCAGCTCGTGAAGTTAAACATAAAACCCGAGATTTTGGTTTTCCCCTTTTGTTTTTGAAATAATTATAAACTTATGGAATTGCAAAAAGAATACAAAGAGAGTACCCAAAACCTAGCTTTCTCTGTTAGTGACATCTTTACATAACTGTACTACATTACCAAGTTAGCTAAATCTTAATCAAACTTTACCAGTTTTTTGTGAGCACTCATTTTTTATGTCTTTGTATATAATGTTGTGATTTTTTAATCACATACATAGCCTGCTGGAATTTTAATACGGATTGTGTGGAATCACCTGCTCAATTTGTGGAGTATTAAGATCTTCTGACCTATGAGAACAGTAAATCTCCCTACTTGGATCTTTTTTTCATCAGTGTTCTGCTTTTTCAATTCATAAATTTTATTTCTAGCTTTTTTACTGATATTTTAGTAGTTGGTTATAGAATACATTTTCAAGGTAGTATAGTAATCATAATGTGAGCAACAATTTCAGTTTTTATTAAAATTCTCACTGTATTAATGATCTCTCACTTCCTTTGGCTTAACCTTGTTCATTTTTAGTCTTGAGCATATGGTCTCCTTTTAAAGTTGGCAAAAATGAAGAGAGGAAAAATGACCAAAAAAGATAGTAACTTTTGAAATATAGCCAGAGGTAAAAGACCTCGTAAACTTGGTTCATTATGTATTGATATGTCTGTGTTTTGCAAAAGTCTTATTTTTCAGTTTATGCTTCTTCCTTAAGAAAGAGTAAACAAAATACTAAATTTATTTAGGAGACCCTAAAAAGTTTTTGGCTGATCTTACAGAGCTTATGCTCTGCTACAAGGAAAGGAGGCAGAAATACATTTAAGGGATTAACAATTAGAAACACTAAAACTTATAAATAATACACAAATGTAAACTTAAGAAAAAGATGAGTTTACTTCTTGAAAGAACGAATCTTGACCTTGTACTTAAAAGAAAAACTGAGTCTGCATTTGTAAAGAACTCTAAAGTTATAGTGGACAAGGAGATAATAGCTATTTTGAGTAAGGAGCCTTTAGAAAAATACTTGTATTTCAATGGTTCTATGAATATCTGTAACCACCCTCCACCTAAATTTAAAAAAAAAAAAATCCAGGATTGTGTGTTGTTTTTAGTTTCCAAGATTTTTATATCTCGTTAATTTAACATAGATTTGTTTAGCTTTTCTCTTTCTAGACGACATATTTGAAGAGTATACATCATTCATTTTGTAGAAAGTTCCTTATTTTGAGTATATCTGAAGTTTCCTTTTGTTTAAATTCAGGTTAACACATTTGTGTCAGAAATTTTATGTAAGTGAACATGTGTCCTCAAAGAATCATACCAGGAGGCACATGATGTTGATTTGTCCTATCAGCTTGGCTCTTTCACTGCTAATAATCCCAGTTGTTCATTCCCGTAGGAATGTTTTGTTCAGTTCTGATGGACTTGTGATGAAGATAGTTGACATACCTAGAGCTGAGTGACTGAGGGAAATCCTTATCAAATAAAGGGTCAGTAGTTCCATCCACTTCTATGTCAGTCTCTGGTGGTCACCCAAAGGATTGGGTTGTTAGAATTTTGACATTATACTCAGATACCTGCCTGCATGCACAAGCTCTTAGATTTTTCTCTTACAATCTTATCATAAACGCCCCACTCTCATGAGCTCATCTAAACCCAAATTATTTCCCAAAACCCTATTTCCAAATAACATTACATTGGAAATTAGAGCTTCAACAAATGGATTTTGGAGGAATATAGTTCATTAAATAGCAAATTCTGTTGCTTTTTTGTGTTTATTAATTCTATTTCTAGAATCTCTTTGTTATTTTTCAGGTCTGTGCATTCATTTTGGCATAGGTTCTTGTTAGTTTTGACTTTTGTAACTAACTTTCAGCATACTTAACACAGTCATTCTGAAAACACAGTGATGCTAAAATTTTAAATTTTAGAGGTTTTAATCTTGCAATTTTTTAGTTTTGTTGTATGTGTCGACTCATGATGTATTTTTATTTTCATTTTGAATTCATCTAGTTTTTCTCCTCTTTGTGGCTTAAATTAGGGGAATGTGTGTGTTTCTTTCCACAGCAATTTTGCTTTTACTTCCTCCAGTAACTTTCTTGTTTTAAAACTAATTTTTTATGTTAATTTATTAGTTTGGAATTTCTCATACCTTAATGCATATGCAGACTTGAGTCCTAGACAAATTGCAGGTCTTTGATTTTGAATTCTTTGTTGTTACTGTTTTGCGATATGGTCTAGCTGACCTTGAACTCACTGTGTGCTGGCCTCAAACTCATGGCAATCCTTGTGTCTCAGCCTTCTATTGCTGAGATTACAGTCGTGTGCTACCATGCCAGGCTGGTTTTGAAGGGATTTTTTCTTTGTCTTTTGAGACAGGGTCTCACTATGCAGTTCAGGCTGGCCTTGAACTCACTTTGTAGCCCTGGCTGGACTTGAACTTGCAGCAGTCCTTCTGCCTCAGCCTCCTAAGTGCTAGCATTACAGACATGCGCCACCATGCCTGGCCAGTGACCTTTTTTCTTCAATGACTTTTTTTGCCTTCCCCATTCAATACCCAACTAGGATTAAATTTTTGTGTGTTGTCCCCCTATTCTGAGTAGCCTTTTAGAACTGGTTTTCATTTTACTGAAGGCATAGTGCTTTTCAGGTTCCTAAAAAAATTATTTAAGGGACTCTGTTTCAATAGACCATTATAAGTGGAGCTAAGCTCTGTTCACCTGTGCCCAGATGATTTAAAACCTTAAACAAACACATGGACTGCAGACTGGTTTCTGCTTTCTCCCATTCTCCCCTTTATCCTTAAACCTGTTCCCTACTTCCCTCAGGTAGAAACCTCAACTCTGCTCTTCCATTTTTCACCTTGCATGAATGTGATGTATTTGTTAAGATAGATGAGCTAATTTTGATACATTGTTATTAGTAAAATTGGTGAATTAGTCTTGATGCATCAATATTACAGTGGTTTACAATGTGGATCACTCTGTAGGTCTGTGGGTTTTTATACCACTACCATACCATACCATAGTAGGATAATTACACTGTCCTAAAAAACCCTTATGTTAACATTTACTCACTTTGCCTTTCTTTCTCTTCCTACCCAGTTTCTTGGTAATCACTAATTTTTTAAAACGATCTCTATAGTTTTATCCAGTATCCCATAGTTGAAATCATGCAATATGTAGCCTTTTAAACTGGCTTCTTTCACTTATCCATATGCATCTAAGGTTTGTTCGTGTTTCTTTTTATGGCTTGTAGCTCATTTCTCTTTATTGTTCAATAATAGTTCATTGTATGGTTGTACCAGTTTATTTATTTACTTCTTAAAGGATATCTTGCTTGCTTCTAAGTTTTGGCAATTGTCAACAAAGCTAGATAAAAAATCCATGTGCAATGGGGTGTGATGTGACACACACTGTAATCTCATTGTTGTGGTAGGGTAAGGGGAGAGAACTTGCACAAGGCCAGTCTGGGCAGTATAGCAATTTAGCAAAACCCTGTCCTCCTAAAAAAAGCCTGAAACTGTAGCTCACTACAGAGTCCTTAAGTTCAGTCTTCAGAACAACAGCAACAACACACACACACACACACACACACAACCCACTTGGTAAATGCCAAGGAGTATGATTGCTGGACTGTATGGTAAGACTCTTTTAAGCTTTGTAAAAAATGCCAAACTGTCTGTGGTATCACTTTGCACTGCCACTAGTAATGAATGAGAATTCCTGTTGCACAACATCTCATCAGTATTGGGTGGTGTTAGTGTCTTTGAGTTTAGCCATTCTAATAGGTGTATAGTAGTACTTGTTGTTTTAATCTACAGATCCCCAGCAAAATCAGATGTTTGGACATCTTTTCGAATGCTTGTCATCTCTATAACACTCTTTGGTAAGGAGTCCAGAGTCGCCTATCTCCACCCATCCTGGGGATCATAGGGGCTTCCCTCACCTTTAGGCCCGTGCTTTACCGCTCAGCTACATCTCTAAAGAGACAGGATCTCACTAAATTGCCCGGCTATCCTTGACTTCTGATCCTCTTGGGTCAGCCTTCTTCTTTTTTTGTACATAGGGTCTTAATATGTAATTCAGCAGGCCCTGAACTCACTGTGTTGTCCAAGCTGGCCTCAAACCACGGCAGTCCTCTTGCCTCAGGCTCCGGAATGCTGGAATTACAGGTGTGCACCACCACGCCTGGATCTGCCTTCTGAGCGACTAGACGCACAAACATGTCCCACCACACCTGGCCTCTTTGGTTCTTTTAAAAATTAGATCTTTTTCTTGTTAGTGTTAGGAATTCTTCATATTTCAGAGGTACATATCTTCTATCAGATAGTTTGCAGGTATCTTTTCCCTGTTTGTGGCTTGCTTTTTCATTTTCTTAACAGTATGTGTCACAGACCAGATGTTCCTAATTTAATGAAGTCCATTTTATCCGTTATTTTTCTCATGCATTGTGTCTTTCGGGTTGTGGCTAAAAACTCATTGCTACACATAATGCCAAAGTCTACAATCCATTTTGAATTAGTTTTTTATGAAAGGTGTTAAGTTTGTGAATAATTTTTTTTGGAAAGGGGAGACATGTTTACTAGACATGTCTAGTTATTCCAGTGCTATTTGTTGAAAAGATTGTGTTCTTTCCATTATAATGTCTGATCCTTTGTGAAAGATCAGTTGACTGTTTTGTGTGGATATGTTACTGGGCTCTTGTATTAGTTTCCTAGCACTACCTAAAATGAGGTGCTAGTGATGGTGACAAAATAATGCACACTGAATGGCTCATACAACAGAAATTTAGTTCCCCACAGTTCTAGAGGCTCAAAGTCCAGGACTGAGGTCATAATAGAATTGGTTTCTTCTCAAGGCTTTTACCCTGACTTGTAGATGTCTGTCTTCTCCAGCTGTCTTTACATGATTATTGCAGAGACACCTGTAGGTATGTATTTCCAAACAGAAAATTTTAACTTATAAAGAGGTCGAAGTTTGAAGTCAGATACAGCATAGCAGTAGGGGAGGTAAGGGCTGATAAGGACCAGGAGAAGACCATTGAATCTAGGCAGGAGGATGTAATTGCTGCTATGAGTTGGCAACAAATGTACAGTTGCAGTGGTTGGCAACAAATTCTGATGACAAGTCACTGAGATAGTACAAGGAATGATGACACTTCCCAGGCTTTCCTTGACTTCTGATCCTTAGCCTCAACCACCTTCTATTTTTTGGAGATAGCGTCTCAATATTCAAACTTGAGTGGCGACACAAGTTTGGTTTTGCTGCCTTCCTGCAGCACCACATTGTTCCTGTTCTTATGTTGGTCAGTTCTTCAGGAGTAGTTAGTGAGTACTAGTCTTTACTCTTATACTGGAACTGGCACAGGATGAACAGGATGTGATTCTTTTCTCAGGCAGGCTAGATTAGGGGCTAGCGCTAAATCATTAAATCACAGCATTGTGTAATGTGGAGTATTTTGTGATGTTTTGAATTATGTGGTTTTCAGCAAAAGTTTAGAAGGCCAGAAAATGATTACAGTCCATGACCAAATAAGAAACATTCATTAGAAGAAATGAATGAAAGTTAACCCTTAAAAGAGTGATTTAAATTCAGTAGTAAAGTGGAAGAGTGTACCATACATGAGATAAATATTGCAAAATGAAGATGGGAAGTAAATACATACAAGGAACAAGTCAAACTATATAAAATAATTTGTATTGGCAAATAATGGAGGAAATTGGATATTAATAATAATCATCAGATAGCAGGTGCCATAGAGTATTTTTTTTAACTTTTTCTTTTTTTAAATTTTATTTTAAAGAGGGAAAAATTAAACAGAAAAAAAGATCATAAAAAACAATGTAAAGAAACACAGATTTCAAAGTTAAGACAACCAGAGATCTTCACTGCCTATCACATTGTCTTTTGTTTTCTTCCAAATAGTTGTCTATATCTTAGTATACAGTGAATTCATACAAAACAAAATAGTATAAACTGATCAGAACAGGATGATGAAGGCAATTTAGGTCTTTAAGACCAGACAATAGGGAAGTCAACAATGGCTGCCATAATGTCTCTCATTCTCTTCAAAATAACTGTCCATACCTTCATGTATGTTGAAATTAAAACAAAACAGACTAAAATCACTCTGAACAAAGAATAATAGTATTGCTAGATTTCACAGCATAATGCTATAGAATTAGCACTGAGTACCTTAGTGTGTCTTTTTCTTGAAAGTAGCTGTCCATTTCATCCTGCATTATTATAATCAACTTGCATAAACTATTTAGAAGTTCTATGCATGCATGAGTCTCTACATGTATACCTATTCTTTCTTTAACTCTATGTAGGAGGATGTGAAAACCAAGACAAGACAAAACAAAACAAATTCCTAGAAAAACATGAAATGAGAAAGACATAATAATAGCAAAGAGCCCAGAACAGTGACAGTATAGGCCTTCAAAACAAGGTGGTATGAGCATAACTAGGGTTGTTATGATTATTATTATTATTTTTTTTTTTTTTTGGTACCGGGGATTGAACTCATGACCTAGTGCTTACCAGGCAGACACGTATGCCACTGAGCTAAATCCCTGGCCTTAGGGTTGTTATTTTACATAATGATCTTCAAGAGTTCCTCAGATAACCGTACAATAATGTGCACAATTGTTCCAATCCTATGAATGTTTTTGTTCCAAGAACTTACAGAATTTATAGCACAATCATCTTAGCTATACTGTTTATATGATTTTTTCATTATTCTTCCTTTTTCCTCATTTTCCCTGAGATATTATTCTTTCTCTTTAATCAGATTCTTGTCCTTTTACTGTGTTTATTGAGTCTTTTGTATCTTTTGTACTCTTACCATTTCTTAGGGAGACTATACGGTATTTACACATATGAGTTTGATTTATTTCACTTATGAATATGATTTCAAGTTGTGTCCAAATAGAGTATTTATTATATACTAGCCATAGCTTTATGTGAATACTTTAGAGGTATTCTTATTCCAGTCCCCTTTAGAGCCTTGTAATAGATAATATTACTTCCATTTTGCAGATGCAAAATCTCAGGCTGTCAAAGAGACTTACGGTCATACAGCTAGCAAGTAATGAAATTAGGGTTTGAACTTAATCTTAACTTCAGAGTCTTTGCCTTGTAGTTACTGTGTTGTGCTGCAAAGAAGTAAGTCAGACTACGATATACCATGGGAACTGTCTCCAGGGCGTAAATTAAATATGATAGAAATAAAGGAACCATTGAAGATATTTGAACAGAAGTGTAGATAGTGAGCTACTTACTGATGGCAGGGACCGTCAATAAGTCCTGTGGGAACAGGTGAACGTGGTATTGGCTGACAGTCAAATCTTTTAGACAAAAATTTCAGATTATCTTGAAGATGGTGTTACCAGTCCAAGAGTAAGTGAGAATGATGTGAAATAGATTAATTACAAGGGAAGTTTTGGGCATAGATGACGTTGGCAGAGATGTGAAAATTGAGAGAAGCAAGATGCAGAGTTGGATTTTGGACAGATTGTGATATCTTCATGTTGAAAAGCGTGTGCCCCCTCCTTGCCAAGTGTGAGAAGAGCAGAGCTGAAAAGTGACCAGATGGGAGGTAGAGTAGAGAAGGAAAGAGTGCAGGAACAAGCATTAGGAGGACTGTCCGGAAAAGAGACATCCTTGTAATAACCAGCTACTCGAGGCTGAGGAGAGGATCGCAAATCCGAGTGTAGCCTGGGCAATTTAATGAGACCCTGTCTTAAAAAGGATGGAGGCTGTAGCTCAGTGTTAAAATGCCATTGAGTTTGATCCCTAACAAGTGGTGGGAGGAGGACATCTTTTGACTGAGTTTTTAAAGGAAGAAAAGGGCTTATCTAACTTCCTGCTTGCTCACTCTTGTGTAAGGAATTTATGATTCATGGTTTAAATTTTTCCATTGCAGTGCGATGTTCAATTGAATGATGTAAGACTGACGCTACAGCTATACCTCTATGTAGAAATTAGGGTCTTTGGGGTTGGTATTACAGGTTACTGCTTTGTAGGTGAAACAGTTAAGAATAGAAGAGTTTGTGAGGAAGGACCCTCACAACAGGGATAGTAGGGGAAGACCCAAACTGTTAGCGGAGTTTTCTTTAAGGACATACATGTGCTCATCTATAAATCTTTCTTTGGATTCTTGTATTTCTGTCATAACCTGAGAGGGCTAGGTGACTTGAAGTATCCCCTGTGTGTATGCACAAGGGCTCATGCCTCCCTTCCTGTGTGTCAGTGTTAGGAGGCAATGAAGTGGGTGGACAGAAGAAAGTACTGAAGTACGGAGTAGTGGAGAGCCCAGAAGGGACCTGTCTTTATTACACTTTGCTCATCTTTCCCTTGTCTATATTTTTCTGTTTTTGCCCGTCACCACCCAGTGGTCTGCCACCCTTCCGCCCAGCAGTCAAAGTGTCAGTCACAAACCTTTCGCACATACTGAGCCCAGACTAGAAACCCTTTTACAGACCACACATAGTTGTTTACTTCTTGAGTGTCATTGAGCTTTAACAGTCATTTTGATTTTATAGTCCTTGTTTGAATGCTTTTCTTTTGAGCGTTTGTTTCTTCTAATGGCTTATGAGATTTATCCAGTTGCACTAGTAGACTCTGCTAATCAGTGTAACAGTTTTTGATTTGGAATGTTGACTTTTTTCTTCCAGTAAACTGTGGTTACATGAGGTTTGACCATCTTTTCCCCCCTCCTTTCAAAAACCAAAATTGGAGGTTTCTGTTAATTACTGGGCAGAGTTACTATTTTTACAGTAGGTTTTTATTTTGTGTTGTTTCTTTAGCTGTTTCTGTCATTTTAAGATGTAATATTTGAATTAAAGCCTAGAGAACATTTCTGTAAAATATACATTGCTTTTATAAGAAGTGACATAAAAGGTAGATGAGATTTTAGGCAAAGTAATTTAAAAATGGAATTCAACTTATTTTGTTGGACATTAGGAAAAGTGTCTGGACAGTAACCTTAATGTTGTTTTATATGGCAGTAAAGACCTCTAGTTTTTTAAGTAACGTTACTTGTATTTTCCCCCCTTGCTGCAGATCAAATCCACACATGCTTGGCAAATGCTCTATCTCTATACTACAACCCTAGCCCCAGGAATTATCTTCTTAAATAAGATCAATTCTCTTGGAAAATAAATAGCTTTCTGTTTAATCTGTTTGGTCAAGTTCACCTGTGTCCCCTGCCCCCTAGTGCCTGAACCATCCTAGCCAGAATTGTTTTAGATTCACAAAAAGTTCAGCCCAGTATTTCTTTTTGTTAAGTACATTTGTTACAATTATAAGACCAATGCTGATTGCTGTTAACCTCCACAGTTACTTAATTTCCCTGATTTCTTCCTAATCTCTCTTTTCTGTGCCAGGATCCTGTCCAGGATACCATATTGAATTTAGGCAGCATGTTTCCTTAAGTAAAACTTTAAGGTGTATGACAGTTTTAGAAATTTTGTTTTTTGTTTCAACACCCTTGACAGTTTTGAGATTGCTGTTACTTTGTGGAGTGTTCTCCCATTGGGTTTCTTTGATGTTTTCCTCAAAATTAGACTTGAGTCATAGATTTCTGGGAGAGGACAGTATCCATGGTTTTAATGAACTTATTACAGTGATCCTAACCTTGATCATCTGGTAGTTGTGTTTATCAACCTTCTATGCTGTAAAACTTTGTTCCCCCACCTTTCCATGTTTATACTATTTGAAAGCAAGTGAGTTACTAAACACAGACCTGTATCTGGAATGGGGCGTTAAGCTTCACCTCTTTGAGGCAGGAAGTAATGACATAATTACTGGGAATTTTTCTGTTGTAATTTCTATCTTCGTCCCTATTTACTTATTTATTTGTGTTGGGGTTTGAACTGGGGGCCTCACACACCAATTCACGTACTCTGCCACTGAGCTGTAGCCCATCCCTTTTAGCCAATTTCAAGTTGCCTGTCCCTTTGATAGGTCTTAACACTTAATGCCACCTTAACATTTGTTTCTGATACTGCTGTTTCAGACTCATAAATTCTCTGCTCTAGCTATTTCTCCAGGACCTGGGTCTTTTTTTTTTTTTTTTTTTTTTTTTTTTTTTGAGAATGGCATTAGAAATCAAGAGCCGGATTTAGGTATACCAGTTGTTATTGAGGTGCGGTTGCTTGTGGGCCCTCTCTCAGTAAAGGAGTTTAGAAATGTATGCATACATACATCGGTGATTATTTCTGTATCCATTTTAAGCTAAGCATGAATGAAAAATAAAGTGTCTTTATCTAATCTAGTACCTTGTGGTTCCTTCTACTTTCCTTTATTACTTATCTGTAGCCTCCTTCAGTAGGAAAAAACCTAGTTCTCATTGACAATTTGTGTATTTGTTCACTCTCAGTACGAATCTGTACAGCTTTGTAGGAATTATCATAACTTTGTCTTACCAAATTGTTTTCATATGTTTAAGCTGTTTATTTGCTCTTGAAAATAGTAATTACACACTACTATGTTATGCATTGCTCTGTGAACTTTTACATATAATTGATTTTTAAGACTAGGTGTGGTAGTGTACACCTGTAATCCTGGCTCTCAGGAGACTGAGTCAGGAGGATGACTGGGAGCTTGAGGCTACATAGTAAGTTCAAAGCCAACCTGACTTGCATAGCAAGGCTTTGTCTCAAAAAGCAAAAAAAAAAAAAAAAAAAAAAAAAAAAAAAAAAAAAAGGAAAAGAAAAAAACCAACCAATTTTAGTCTTGAACTACGCTATGATGTGGACTTTAATTACCCTTATGTTTTAGGTAAGAGCGGAGAAGCTTAAGAGAGCTGAAGTGCTTTGGAGTTCAGCATTACTGGCAGCTGAACCCAGTCTGCCTCCAGAGGGCGTACAGTGGACTGGGTTGCTAAACCTGGGTTTGTTGAAGATTGAAGCTGTGTGCCTGTGATGTTGGTTCTCATTTTTAAAATTTGATTTTATTGGTACATTTTTTTGATTCTCATTTTTTAAAAATATTATTTTTGTCAAGGAAGGAAGTTTGAAAGTGATGAGTTATATTGGTAAAATCGCCAAATTGCTTCTAGATAAGAGAGGAAGCAGTGCTTCAAAAAGACCCAAATGTTCTTAAAAAAAACACGCATTCAGAAATGGAGCAGTCCACTCACTAAAGGAAAAGAAAGTTTACTTTTTCTGGTTGAAGAGATTATGCTTCTGAGTAGTTTATTCTTTTGAAATGTTCTAGAATAAAAACATGGACAACTTTTTTTATTCCCCCAAACCATTCCATGAGAATTGTCAGAAGATTATTTTTTCCTTCTGGTAGAAGCATGTGGCTTTCACCCTCTTCACATATGTCTCTTGCACAGAGGGGAAAGGAGTAGGTCAGAAATGCAGTTAGCAGAGGCGTATTGTTGGCTGCTGATCAAGTCAAGAATCAAATTAATTGAAGAGAGTTCTTTGTTAATGTGCCAGAAACATCTTATCTAGCCTATTTTATGGGAACGTGTTCAGTACAGTGTTTGGTTTTATTGATCAGCTTTATAAAAATTATTTTGTAGCGTTGGTTTTTAAACTGTGCACCTCTCATCTCTGCTTGCCCCAGCATCTGGTTTAATATTATTAACAGTTTGATTTGTTTTTTATAGTGCAGACTGGCCTTGAACTCACTTATGTAGCCCATTCTGGCCTTGAACTTGAGGCAGTCCTCCGGCCTCACCCTTCCAAATGCTGGGATTATAGATACGTACCACCATGCTTGGCTTTTAATTTTTGTTTTATTTTGTTTTGAAGATTATTAACAGTTTTGAGATAAAATTTGTAAACCATGTACTTTACCATATGACTCAGTGAGGCATGATTCATATTTGAATATTGAAAATCAAAGACAAGGTAATGATAGAATCTACTCTTCTGTGAATAACCAATTTAAGATTATTTTTATAAAATGTTGGTGATGAACACCAACAGTGACCATTTTTGCCTGAAATCATTAGCTCATGAGGATTGGAAAGACACTGAAAACCAGTGGTTAGGGACTACCGGCATGGCTCATTGGTAAAGTGCTTGCCTTATTTGTGCAAAGCCCTAGGCTCAATCCTAAGCACTGTTTAAAGAAGAAAAAGAAAGAAGGAATTTACCAGAATGTAATTCTTTTTTTTTTGGTCCTCAATGAAATGTTGTGCACAGTTGTCCTGTTTTCACCATAATCTCATTTTCCTGTGTTCTCTTTACTGGCTGTCGCTCTTTGGCTCCTACTCTGTTTTGAGAACATCTAACCCTAGAAACAAGGTTAAACTATGTTATATTGAAGTTAAAACTATTTGGTACTTACTACTTGTCTACCAGTAGATGTAAAGGGAAGAGGTATTGCATGTGCTGAGAATACCCATTTCTTTGGTATGGAATATGTTAAATTCCCCATTTCTTAGAAACAGTTACATGAGTTGTTGTAGAACGTCTGAAGGAAACAAGTCATTCTAAATCTCACCCAGTTGAACTACTACATACTTTCAAGAAGATGTCATACATTTGGTGTTTTGAGATCTACCTGCTGTTTCAGGAAGCTGCCTATTTTCAGGAGTTTGGACTTTGCAGTCTAGACTCTTGCTCCACAGGAAAAAAAAATCTTGCTGTGAACCATGACCAAGTTATGGATTGTTGCACGTGGGTCATGAAATACTCATAGCCTCTTGAACTTCTTAGCACTCCAAAATATACAAAAATCGTGGTGACATTAGGATTGTCACTGAATTTGATGGGTTTCATTTTAGACAAACGAATTGCCATTTATATGAATTGCAGTTAACATAATACTTGGTTTTCCTATGAGGTTCAAAGTATCAGATTGTTACATAACCTTAAGAGAATTGAGAATAGTAGACAGGGTAGGAAATAGAGATCTTGGAGCAGGTGACAGTGAGGGGGGGATATGGGGGCAATTTCTTAAAAACGTATGGAAGCATTTCTGAATAAAACAGTCTTTTAAAAAAAATTGCCTATCATTAGGGTAAGCTAGAGTGTTTCTGGATTTCTGTTCATGGTGTATTTTCCTCAGAATGGCTTCCAAACACTGTACAGTGGATTGTAGTATAAACTAAAATTCCTGTACACTAAGGATTTGGCAATAAGCCATTGTTTTAAGGTTAGGAGCAGTGTGTTTCTCTGAGAGGATTGCTGCCTTTTGTTGTTTCTCATTTTTTCTAGTTTTTGATGGAGATGTTGGAGGGTATGTTTCTGTTTTCCAGACTTGGCTTTTTCTGTAAAGAAAGGAGTGCATAATTTATTGTAAAGTATGAAGACAGTGAGGAACAAAATCATGTTTAACGATGATAATGCTTTGAAGTTTATCATGATAATTTTACCATTCAGCAGATAAATAATCCTTGACCTGCTGTTCTCTTGGGTCACCTGGGAAACTAACTGTAGCAGGAATCTGGGAATAATTGTGTCTGCTGTAAAGACATAGACAATGATGTGATGGAAAAGGAATGATGCGCTTTGGGAACATAGCAGAATGTTGTGCATTCCCTGTACGGTGCAAGAGACGAAGCCCTCTGAATGGCAGTGATTCAAAGTTGGTCTTGCCTCAAGAGATTCCTAGTCAACACTTTGGAAGTGGAACTGGATATCTTGTGTGTCAGGAGCTCTGCAGGTAGCTCTGAGAAGACACCTGTTAGGAAACTTGCCCGCCCATGACAAAGTGGGCCTACTTCTATCTTGCTTTTTTTTTTTTTTTTTTTTAAACTTACTCTATTTGTGTTTACTTTCTGTTTAATCTTTGTTCTTAGAATTTACGTTTCAACTGTGTTGCTGTGCTGTGTTGGGTCTCACGGTTAATCCCAGTCTTTGTAGTAGTAACAGGCTGTGATTTAGTTTTGGTTGTTTGTTTGCTTTATCTGTGTGATGGTGCTCATGCCAGTCAGTATGTGACCGCTGTGTGTCAGTCATCCTCCAGGCTGCACTGGAGTTTCTCAGCAGCAGAGCATGAGGATAATGATGAAGGCACATTCAGGAAACTCTGGTTCTGCTCTTGCTTTCTTACTTTAACAAGGTAAATTACTGGGGAGTCAGGAACTTAACCGTCAGGGTCACAGTTTTCTCATCTTTTGCTGAAGTCCTCCAAGTTTTTGTGTTGGAAGTTGGATTCTCATGTCATTTTCTTCTTGTTCAAGGACTTTAGTCTGGCTTTTTCACTGCTAATAATTATGGTCGTTCTTTCCCTCAGGGATTTTTTAATTCTTTTTTTTTTTTGTCTTCCATATTTGAGATTTTATTGGTTGTATTAAGGATCAGTACAGGCATTTCACTTTGTACACAACTCTTAACACATGTACCAAAATTTTAACAAGCCACGTATTGTTTCTTTTTCCGTTATTCCAGTGACTTTCCAGTGACTTCAAATTTGGGGGCAGATTTTCAGTACCAAGATTAAGTACGAGTATCTTCAAACGTTGATAAAGTGTTACTTATGTCTCACTGATTCACAATTTCATGTCATCTACACTGCATGCTCAAATTTCCAGTCTTTCACAGCACATTAACAAAATTAGGCAAACTGGACTACCACGACCAAAGATGTTACGAAGTGCACACGATTCTGAGAGGGCAACAATCAGAAAATAGTTTTTTAAAGAAGCAATTCTAGTAAAAACATGGGAACAAGTCATTTAAAATACCCAAGACACATTAAATGCATGACTGTGATTCCAGATTGCCATTTAGTGTGCTTGTATCTTGGGATATAAAACTAACCCCCACCTGTGAGGTGCTGAGCTGACACCCAGGACAGTCCAAGCCTGCCGTAACTCAGGATCCCACTACTTTCTGATTGTGCCAAAAAATAAACAACCAGCGAATGAGTTTACCTCTAAAAAAAATCATTTATATTTTGAAAATCTGATGAGGTGGGAGTCCCTTCTTTTTAAAAATGTTGCTAGAGCCACTAAAAAAATTGCATTTACAAAATAGTTGATAAAAATATTCCTCTGGGCTGTACAGGAAGGGAGCCAGGGGCCACTGAACAGACACCTATGTGGTCAGTCAGACTCTGCTTTGTTCTCTTCCGCTCCGGCAGAGGCTGCACTCTCCCTTCTCATTTCTCCGTTTCCGCAGGTATATAAATCTTCCTAGGTGTCTTGATGAGCCACTTCGGCTTGTTCTCCCTTTGCTCTCCCTTTCGCTTTGGCTTGCATTTTTTTGTCTGAAGATTTATCGTTTCCCGCTACCTTTTTTGGCTTCATTCCGCTTTTGCAGAAGCAGATTTAGCCAGCCTCGCCCATCTCCTCCTGGGCTCCTCCTGTGCTGCCCCTTTGGCCAAGCTGACCTTCTGCATGGACATGTTGGTGATGTGTGCAGAAGCTGAGGGCCAAGGCAGGACATCCTGGCAGAGCAGTTGTCCGCTGCTACTTCCTTAATGAACTGCTGTTTTTTCAATTTTGAGAGATTCCTATGCTGGTGAAGATGCTTGACATATCTGGAGCTGAGTGAATGATAGAAATGCTCATCAAATAACGATTCAGCAGTTCAGTCTACTTTTCCGTCAGTCTCCAGTGGTTACTCAGAGGATTGGATTTTCAGAATTTCAATATTATGGTTTTACTGTTTAACAAAGACAATAATAAGCATAAACATAAACAATAGCTTTGTGTTCCTGCACCTATCACCATACCTGATATGTAATTCGCTCCCAATAAATATTTAATAACCAGACAAGACACTGCAACCGCGTAGCATTCTCTTTCCTCATCCTCATACCATAAAATAGAATCACTCTTTAGAGGGAATGTAAGTTGGTACACTCAATTTGGTATCCCGCAGCTTTATAGTATAGTTTAAGTAAAAGAAACATGTGTATTTGTGTCAGAAATGAAGTTGAACTTACTGACCTCTCTGTTCTCCTTTTAAGTTGGATCTCAAATAACAGCTTTGATTCAAACAGAGGCCAGGGAAACATTTGTGTGAAGTAGATGGTCATTTCCTAAGTGAAAATCCACTCAGAATTAAGGAGTAGAATTTTATGGAGTTTATCATCCTTTTAAAAATCATTAATTACTGCTGTCCAGTATTTAAGAGGATGTTGGACTCTGTCCATTTCTGTGCAACTTTAAGTAACAGCGTCTTTTGTTCTTTCAAACATATTTTAGTATTTCTGTGTAATGCCTGTACAGATTGTATGGTGTGAACATGTTGCATTTGAATGAAAATAACAGAAAAGCATTTCTATAACTTCAAAGCATTAACTGTGTTACCTATATATGTATATATGTTTGTCAGTATACCACATGGTTTTTGATGTATTTAAAATGGCTAATCTATGCAGTTTAGTGAGAAAGCATTCCAAAAGCTGAAAAATGTTTTTATACGTTATATTACTAAAAGTATTAGCTTTGATCTTCAATCACTCAAGTATCTTTTAAAAAATAATCCTTTATCATTTTCATTGTAAGTAATTTTAATGTTTGTCTCTTGAAGACAAATTTTGTTTCCTTCACACACTTAAGCATTTTTTTCCAAAATCATGTAATAAGATCCTCAGCTCTTTATTAGTTTGTTAATGTAACTTGTGAACAGAGAATCAGTATTTGTATAGATACAAAGCTTTACAAAGAATTCTGAGATCTTTGCAATATTACCAGTTGCTTTGTTATGGTTACATTACTCTTACATTTTTACAACTGTGAAATTTGGTCTGCATTCCTGCAGGTAACTCTGATTGGTGATTCTATTTGTGATATGTCCTGCCAGTCTGTCTAGAGCTCAATTGCAACATTTACTTAATTGAGGAGGTGGCCTCTTCCTGAACTGGAAGTCAGCCATCCTGTTAAAATGACAGATTCATAGTCCCTTCCACCATTCTGAATTATCATGTTCCCCGGGCTGGGATATTGCTCCGTGGTAGAGTGCTTGCCTAGCACATGTGTGGCTCTAGGTTCCGTTGCCAGTATTCCTCAACCAAGGAAAGAAAGAAAGACGTTTTAAATTACTGTGTTCCTACTCAGATCTGTGTGTAAATAGTAAAAACTTCTTTCTGAAGTTGATTGGAAAAAAAGAAAAAAAAAATAGTAAAAACAGATTAGCTGAAATTTTTCCTCTGAAGAATCCAGAAAACTTAGAGAATATTCAGAAAACAAATGTTGAGCATAAGCATACTATTTTTTCATTTCAGGTTTGTGAGAGCTTTTTCAAAATAACTTTTGTAACAAATATTTCTCTGCTGTTTTTAAGTCCTTTGTTGGAATCAACACTTAGAAGCTATCCACCTGAGCACTGTTGATCTTCTTCAGGTATTTTTCTTCCTTCAACTATGCTGTCTTAATGCCTGTGAATTAGAAGTATGTCTTTATTATAGCGCTAGATAAATAAGTATCTATACAGTGTATAACATAAACAGAGATTGCATGTCGAATCTGGATTTTTTTGTCTGTGTCTGCTTATAATGTTTTCCTTTTACTTTCTGTACTCTACATACCAAAATTTTTTGAAGAAAGTCAGAGTGGCTAAGTGTGCTGAATCTGGCTTCCAGTGGAGTTTTACAGTAATTTAGCAGTAGTATCTTTGACTCCCTTACATATTTTCACCCAATACCAGTAACTATTTTCAAACTTTTAATTCTGTTTACTTAAGCGTGTACACATTTTGAAAATTAAGCAAATTCAATGGATTGTATATATTTTGAATACTTGCTATGTATGAGCACTTACTCTGTGTCCTGGATATGAAAATAAAAATAACAGGCTGTTTATGGTAGTGCATGCCTGTAATCCTAGTACTTGGAAGCCTGAGGCAGGAAGTGAGGCCAGCCTGGGCTGCAGAGCAAGTTCAAAATCAGCTTGGATTACACAGCAGGATCTTCTCTAAAACAAACAAACAAACAAAATAAAACAGCAAATGCATAGATATGTGAATCCTGAAGTACATAGCTCCCCCCAACATCCCTTTTTAAGATGGGTTTCACAGTTCAGGCTGCCTTGAACTAATTTTGTAGCCCAGGCTGGCCTTAAACTCAGGGATCCTCCTGCCTCAGCCTCCCAAGTGCTGGTATTACAACTGTGAGCCACCACACCCACCTCAAGAAGTTTATTGCTTTAACAGGATGAACATAAAAGTATACACTATGTAGAGTTATTTTAGTGGTGTTTAAGTTCTATGATATGGTATGAATGTGTATGTTTGTATGTGTGTATTCTATCCGAGGATGCCAAAAAAGTTACAATGGAAATCTCCCTCACATAGTTGTATTTTATTTATTTTTGTGATACTAAGAATTGAACCCAGGAGCGCTCTGCCTTTGAGCTGTATCTCTAGTCCTTTTTATTTACTTACCTGAGCACTTGTTTTTGCAGTACTAGAGCTCAAACTCAGGACCTTTGTTTGCACGGAGCTTCATCCCAAGTCTTTTTATTTTTTATTTTGAGAGTTTTCTTAAGTTGCTCAAACTAGGCATGTTTATAGTCTTCTTGTGTTAGGCTTCTCTGCCTGCTGGGAACCTTGTCAGATTAAAAAATTAGAGACAAACTGGCTTACATTTTTAAAATAGATTATCCCCTAGTTCCATTAAAAACGATGCAAATACAAACAGTCTGTATGTCTTGCTGGTGAATTCACATAATACTTTTTTTTTTTTAATTTTATTTAAAAGGAAAAAGAGAAAAACACAAGACAAAACAAAGCGGTGTAAGGGTACAAGTAATACAGAACTACAAAAAAACAAAACAAAACAAAACAAAAAACAGTAAGAAATCACCAGTTAATAGATTACATATTATCATCTTAGAGATAGTTGCTCAAATCACAGTATCAAAGCATACAAAGTGGACATTCAAACAGTGAGACTGCAAACAGTTGTGTTCAATGATCCAACCAAAAACATTAATATGGTCAGCTATTTAACACCCCTAAACACTCTTGCTGTTGTATCCTTTAGAGATCTTTTTTTCCCCTCTCTTTTTTACAACAAAATTTACACATTTTGGATTTTATTACTCGTTAGTTCTTATAATACTTAATTCCCTGATCTTTTGACCTTATCCTCTTGAGGCCTGCCCCCCCCCCCCATTTTGGCCACTGGCCACAGGAGTGGAGTTGGGCTGGGGCTTAGAACATAGTGGTGTGGCTATTTGGTGTGAACTGTTTCATTATTCAGCCTTACTACCTGCTCCCATTACTCCTAAAACGTGAAGATTGAGATTTAAGCCCTGAGCTTTGGGTCTAGCTTATATTTTTGCTTTTTAAAACAATGGTTTAGCCAGGTGTGGTGGCGCAGGAGGTTTGAGCCTAGCCTGGATAATTCAATGAGATCTGATCTCAAAAGAAAAAAATAAAATAGGGCAAAGGATGTGGTGTGTAGCACAGTGCAAAGGCACTGAGTTTAACTGTTGTACCACAAAACAAGCAAAACTCAGAGATACAATTGAGATACAATAAGCTCACATATTTAAACTGTATGATTTGCTAAGTTTTGACATAATTATATATCTATGGAAACTGTCAGCACAAAGTAATAAATATATCCATAATTCTCAATGCTTTCTTAAATCCCTATGTAATACCTCTTTTTGACCCTTTGTGGTCCCCAGGCAGTCACTAATCTTTTTCACAATTTAGTTTGCATTTTCTAGAATTTTAAATAAATGGAATTACATGTAGAGTATTCTTTGGTCTGGTGGGTTTTTTCCATCTTTTTTTCTCCCATTTCATTATAGGGGTTTGAACTCATGGCTTTGGCACAAAGCTCCATCCTAACTCATTTTTATTTTTTTCACTTTGAGACAAAGTCTCACTAATTTGCTAAAAGATCGAGATAGGCTCAAACTTGTGAATCTTATCCCTCCATGTTCCCAAATGCTAGGACTATAGACATGTGTTCTTGTGCTGGGCTTTATCTTAATTGTGAGATTTATCCATGTTGTTGAGTATAGCATAAGTCCTTTCTTATTATAGCATAGTATTTAATTATAGGATTATAACAGTTTGTTTTCATTTATAATTCTTATTCATAATTTTTGTGTTATATTTAGAAAATATTTTCTAAACTCACTAGGAAATACTTTCAAAGTCACTAAGATTATCTCTTGGGATTTGTTCTGGGAATGTTTTATTTTTTAGCTTTGTTGAGATATAATTTATGAACCATAAATATTACAGCCTGACTTTTAAATAAACTTGTATTATTATGTAATCATTTATCCCTACATCCTAGTTTGAAAGGCTGTAGCCCAGTATGGTGGTGCATGCTTATAATCCTAGCACCCCAGAGGCCAAGGCAGGATTACTGTGAGTTCAAGGCCAACCAGGACTACATTTTATTTTATTTATTCATTTATTTTTATTTATTTGTTTTATTTTAAAGAGGGTAAAACAAAACAGAACAAAGCAGATTAAAAGAAAACAATGTGACATAGATTTCAAAACAAGACAACAGGAGATCAACAGTGGCTACCATAATGTCTCGTTGTCTTCAAAATAGTTTTCTGTATCTTCACATACAATGAATTCATATAAAACAAAATAGTATAAAACAGAATAATGAAGGCATTGCAGGCCTTCAAAACCAGACAATAGGAAAATCAACAATTTTACTGTAGTGTTTGTCATTGTCTTTAAAATAGCTGCCCATACCTTCATGTATGTTGAAATTAAATAATACAGACCAGACTAAAACCACTCTAAACAAAGAATAAAAGCATTACTGGATTTCACAGCATGATGATAGGAAATCAGCAAAGAATACCATAGTGTCTCTTTTTCTTCAAAGTAGCTATTCATTTCATCATGCATAGTACAGTCAATTCTCATAAACTGTTAGAAGTTCTAGGCATGTATAAGCCTCAAAATGAGTTTAAGGCCAACATGAACTCCATAGAAAAACCTTGCCTCAAAAAGACAAAAACAATTTTTTTTCCATGGCCTCAAAATTTGAGCTAAATTTCTATTCTCAGCCCCTGACAATCACTGATTTGTTATTTCCTTCTAGTTTTGTGTTCACTAAAAATTTCATATAAATAGAATCATAAAAAAGTACTATAGTCTTTTGTGGTTGGTTTTCACATAGCATGAAGTTTTGCACATCATCTGTTGCAGGTATCAGTATTTCAATTTTTTGATGGATGAGTAGCAGTCAACTTTGTGGATACCCTACATTTTGCTTATTTATTCACTAGTTGTATTAACTTTTGTTACTTGTAGCAAATACCTAAAATAATCAATGTCTGAAGGTTTATTTTGGCATAGTTTTGGAGATTTCAGTCCATGGTTGGTTGCCCTGTTGCTTTTGAGCCTGTGGTGAGTCAGCACATCATAGATAGAGCACATGGAGGAGGGAGCTGCTCATCTCGTGGTAGTTAGATAATGAAAGACATAGGAGGGCTCAGACCCAGCACCCCCTTCCAAGGCATGCTACAGTAACCTAACTTCCTCCCACTAGGCCCAGCCTCAGAGGGTTCCACTACATTCCAAGAGTCACATTGGCTAGGGCCAAAGTCCTTAGCATGTGAGCCTTTGCGAGACATTTATCCAAAACAAAGCACAAAGCATTAGTGTAAAATTATTTCTGTTATTTTGACATTTAGGCTATTATGAGTCATCCTTTTATGAAGATTGACAGGCAAATCTTTTTTTTTTTTTTTATGTCCTTGAGTAGATACTTAAGAGGAGCCTGAAGCATTTGGTTAGGTATATGTTTAGTTTTTTTTTTTTTTTTTTTTTAGAAACTGCCAAAACTGTTTCCAAAGTATTTGTACGATTTTGTATTCTTCCAAGCAGTATATTTGTTTCTTTACATTCTTTTCAGAACTTTCAGGTATTTGTATTATAACCATTTTAGAAGATGTGTAATGGAAGTGACAGAGACATACGTATCCCACAAATCCTAAAATACTTACTGCTGACAGAATTCTTACAGGAAAATACTTATCATGGGTACCAATGATGTTGTCTACTAGAAAAAACAGTTTATTTTTTCCTTCCCAAGAAGGTATGATTTTTATTTATTTATTTATTTTGTCTTATTTCACTAAGTAGAGTAACCTTAAACAGAAGTGGTAAGAGCAGACATTCTTCACTTGTTCTTGGTCTTGGGGGAAACTATTTAGATTCTCATATTTTCCTCTGGATGTGAGTTGAAGAACTTGCAGGTGCTGTTTATTAGATTAAGGAAGTTCTCTTTTATTCACAGTTTGTGGAGAATTTGTGTGAGGAGTAGATGTTGAAATTTTTAATTTTCTTTGTGGAGATGATTGTTCTTTTGTTTGTTTTTACTAAGTTAGTATGGTGAACTACATGGATTGATTTTTTTTGAATAATAAGTCAGCCTTGCATTCTTGTATTCGTATTAACCATGTGGTTATATTATCCTTCTGAAGTATTTGATTTGCTAAAAATTTCAAACTTTCCTCCTCTACATTCATGCAGGATATTTTTCTGTGGTTTTCTTGTGAATACTTTTGTTTTGTTACCAGAATAATGTTGGCTTCAGCTGAGAAATATTCTTTTAAGTTTTCTTAAAGAATCTATATAGAATTGATATTTGTTCCTTTAATGTTTGTAGAATTCATCAGGGAAGCTGTCTGGGCCTGGAGGCTTCTTAGTAGGATATTTTGAAACTGTAAGTGAGTTTCTTTTAGAGTTAGTTATTTTCTTTTTCACTGAGCTTTGTTAGTTCATGTCTTTTAAGGAATTTATTCATTTCAACAAAGGTGAAATTTAGTGGCATAAAATTATTTATTTATAATATTCTGTCATCCTTTTCATATCTGTAGACCTGTAGTACTGTCACATCTTTCTTTCTCAAAATTGGTAAATTTCTGTCTGTCTGTCTGCCTCTCTCTCTCTCTCCTGTCAGTCTAGCTAGGGGTTTATTTTCCTAGAGTAACAAAGCTTTCACTTTATTAATTTTCTCAAAGACCTATCATTGTGGTTTCATATATTTTTCTTTTGTGTTGCTCCGCTGATTTTCACTCCAACCTTACTGACTTCTGGTCATGTGGGACTTCATTTGCTATTTGTTCTAATTCATTTTCTTAAGATAGAAACTGAAATTATCAATTTCTTTTTCCATTTTCCCTAAATTTCTATGTGTTTTTTTAGCACATATTTCCATCATTTTAAAGTGCTTCCTTATCCTCTTACTAATTTCTCTCTTAACCTATTGGCTTAGAAGCGTATTATTTCCTTTCCAAATATTTGAAGGTTTTCCTCACGTCTGTTATTGAATCTCTGTAATTTCATTGTTGTAAGAAAATGTGCTTGTTACGATTTTGAATCTTCAGATGTATTGAACCATAAGCTATTTCCCATCCAATGTAAAAAAAAAATAAAAAAATAAAATTTATCTTTTGACATAGGGTCTCACTAAGTTGCTAAATATCCCAGGTTGGGTCTCCAGCATGTGATCCTCCTGCTTTAGCTTGCCAGAGTGCTAGGATTATAGTGTGTGCCACCATACTCAGCTCCTACTAGTATTCTTGAGTTTTGTTCTCTGGTGCATTGAAATAACTTTGAAAACAGATCATTTCGAAAATTGTGTTGAAGCTTAGATTGAAACAGAGCAGTTCAAGGCTAATTTTTCTCAATATGAAGACAGTGTTCTTGTGAGTATCCTATCTCTTACATTATGGCTTCCCACACTGGCTCATGGGAACATGAACTATTCTCAGCTCTAATGACCTTTTAGAATTGTTCTCTCCTTGGTGGTTCTGTTTAGACTTGTGGGGGTCACTGTGGAGATGAAATCATAGGATGCAGATGGGCCTTCTGAAATTTTCTATGTATATAGCTCTGCTCTCCTTTTCTCTAGTAGTGCTCAGTCCTGCAAATTCAAACTGCCTTGGTTTTCTCATAATCCTAGTTTCATGTCTTCAGTTTAAGACCATCAGCCTTTATCTGTGTTTCCCTGCTTTTCACAATGCCTGGAAAGTATTTCCAAACCACACGTTAGGACATTCGTACACCTCTGTAGGATTTTGTTTTACTATTTTCTGGAGTCACTATTCTGTACTACCCAGTGTTCCGTGTCCAAAGACTATTGTTTAATACATTTTATTCATTTTTTGTGTTTCTTTATGTGGAAGGGTAAAACTCCTTGCTGCTATTCTAGCCAGGTACCAAACTAAGTGGCACTAACCATAATACCACTATGTTATTCACTAGAAAGGAACATTTTTTTTTTTTAAATCTTTTTCCTTTTATCAGTACTGGGGATTGAACTCACGACTGCCTGTTTTCAAGGCAGGCGCTTATGCCGCTGAGCTAAATCCCCAGCCCCAAGGAACATTTTTGTGGTGAGAAATTATCGAATCTAGGGACATAAATAAAGGAGGACTTATGGACATTGTTTAGAGTTGTAAAATCATTGGTAGAAAAAAGATTAAACATTATAAAAAGAACAGTAAATTCAAAGCATTAGAAATATAAATAACAGAGGAATATAAATTAGTGAATTGGAGGCAGATGGGTGAGAATATGAAAGAAATAAAGGAACAATAAAACGTAAAGCTGAATGTTTAAAAAGTACAAAAGAAGGTATGGCTCTGGAAAGATTTACTTTTTTCTTGTTGCCAATACTCAAAGTTAGGGGTTTATTGTCGCGCACAGTTTGTGGAGGTTTTAGTCCATTATGGCTGACTCCAAGGCAAGGTGCCATGGCACAGGAGACACAGTACAGCAGGCAGAAGGCAGCAGAGCAGTGAAGTAGCAAGCAGCAAGAGATGACAGCAGCCCTCCTCCAGGCTGTACCCTTAGGGCGGGCAGCATGCACACCCAGGATGAGCCTTCCCTTAGCCACACCCGGAACTATAGGAAACCAATCAACAGACTAATTTAGTAATTACACACCCTTAACCTAACGTCAGGCACATAATCCTAGCATTACACATTCTAAATCCAGTTGCCTCTGAAAAGTCCCACCTATGACCACATAAGGCTTTGGGGAGACATCTAGACACAAGCCATAATAATCATCCAAGCAATAAAATGACATAAATATTATTTATTACTTAATCATTAGGAACAAAAGAGGATAGATACACTTACCAGTACAGCAGATATATAAAAACTCTTAAGGGAGATACTATCAGCAACTTATGCTAACAAAAGTGAAACCCTTGATGCAAGGAATATCACATCCAAACTGGGACTGTAGCAGTATCTGAAAAGAAATTATAGTGACCTGAACTCTGGGGCATTAGGACTTTAGAAACAGAAGTATAAAGATTCAGGAGACATTATTAATTCTGTGAATGGAAGAATAAAGAGAAGCAGGTATGAAGCTAGAGGTCTTACAGCTCAGGAATAAGGGGTTTTGAGATAGATAAATTTGAGGTACACAAGGTCAGTGATATTATCCAGTTGGTTATAGATCTTCAGCTTATAAAAGAAGTCAGGGTAAATTGTGTCTGCTTATGTTGCTACAGGATTGGGTTCTTATTTTTAAAATCAACTTTTTTCTTTTTGTAAGCATGTATTTAAGTATTTGCAGAAATATAAGACACATTTTTAAAGAAATCACATTAAACCCTGGATAAGTATTAATTACTTACCTAGATTGTTGATACAAGAACAAAATCCTACTTAGAACAGTTTCTTGTGAAATGTATGCTCTAACAGGATCTCCTTTAACTTTTGGCGCAGTGTCTACTTAGATTTCTTTGGGTGCTATGACTGTTACTTAGATTTTGATTCTGTAGAAGTGATTTCTGGGATTGTCTGATCTTGCTGTTAGGCAGCTAGAGCAGCCTTTTCTAGAATTACCTATCATTTAATTAGGTTTCTAGAGTAAAAAATGAGTGGTACTCAGTTGTGTTAGGTGCTAAATGTAGTCTTTTCTCTCCTTGGCCAAAACTAAGCTCTCAGTGAACCTAAAAATGGAAGCAAAGTGGTTCCTATGTTTTTTGTTCTATTAGAGAGAAGATAAGGTGATAGGCATCCGAAATTGCTTTTCCTTTTATGCTTTAATTCTTTGATTGGATTCAGTGCTGGTGTTTACTTCCTTAATATTGCTAGTGTTTGCTTAATCCTAGCCTGACCTGCATTATTGTACTATTTTAAGAGCTTTATCTACATTGTCAAAAGTATTTACTATCACAAGTGGTTACTTTCCTTGTTGATTCTTAGTGAGATATAGTATCTTGACCAAAGTGAGCAATGTGGCTTTTAATGGGTTGCTGGTTTAATATAAGCATTATTGACAAATATAATTGCACTTGTGATTTTGATTCACATAAGTCTACTTTTTTGTACTGGAAATTGAACTCAGGGCCTCATGCTTGCCAGGCAGGCACTGTGCCACTGAGCTATATCACTGGCCTTCACATAATTATTTTAACAATTTTAGTTATTCTTTTTAATATTCTGGAAAGGTTTATGCTATGGTCCAGTATTTTTTGCCAAATATTAACCAAGCTATTGGTTTCTTTTAATCCTTGCTTGTTTAATTGTTAATTTATTAATTTTAAGGAAATATACCACATGGTTCAAAAATCAGGGTGGGTAAAAGGAGGAAGGACAGTAGGGAAAAGGGAAACAATGCATCCAGTTGTACTGTTAGTGTCTCTTAGTTCATTAAAAAGGCAAATTTGTACTAATACCAGTTGGAGAAATTTTTATGTCCATATCTTGTATTCTGAGCAGCTACATTAAAGAAAACATGTAACGTATTAACTACTGCTATTCTCTTACTATTTTGTTATGAGATTTGTTTTACCTTTTTTCCTTCAAAAAAATATAAAAACAAAAATGTATCCCCTAGGAAATTTTGTTTCCTTCCTCCCCATTTACTTCTTATATTTAGCCCTCTGTCTGTAGCTATGTTTAAAACTAATTTCTGTTTATTCTTTTAAGACTTCTTCATGAAAAAAAACAAATTCCAATATGTACTTTTATTTCTTCCTCCTTTTATTCCAAAAGACAACATATTGTACACTATTCTATAACTTGACTTTTAAAAAAAAAATTTATGCCCTGTGTCACTTAAGAAAGATCTTTATCTTTTTCTACTTTCTAGTGTTCAGTTGTAAGTAAACATCTGACTTTATTCAGCCAGACCCCTGTTGCCAGGCTCTGGAACGTGTTCAGTCTTGCTGTGATAGATAATTTTATAGTGAATAACCTTGCACGTATGTTACTTCATATTTATGTAGGTGTCTTGACTGTTCAGATTCCTAGAAATTGTTTGCTAAGTGAAAGAGTAATGCATGTGTAATTTTGACAGGTGTTATTTTATTCTCATCATATGAGTTGTACATTTTACATTTCTGCTAGCAATATATGAGGGTGTTTAGAGTATCATTATTCACAATTTGACAAGAGTGGTTGGACTTTGATCAGGTTTTCACAGTTTGATAAGAAATGCTATCCAGGTGTGTTCCCCCACCACCAATTTTTCATGATTTGCGTTT
This sequence comes from Cavia porcellus, assembly GCF_034190915.1. Classification (NCBI taxonomy): domain Eukaryota; kingdom Metazoa; phylum Chordata; class Mammalia; order Rodentia; family Caviidae; genus Cavia; species Cavia porcellus. Next base: position 219,083,206 of record NW_026947484.1, read on the forward strand.
CAGTTTTTCTGAGTAACGTTCAAGACCTTATCAAGTTTAAGAGCCAGTCTGTTACCTTTTTCATGTGCTCTGTCCATTTTTAAAATTGATTTTCTCTTTTTCTATAAATTCATTATATGGGTTTGTTTGTGGAGTTCTTGATGATCTGTCTACTCATTTACTGCTTCCACATTTTTAAGTTTTGAAACTTTATATAGTTTAATATCTACAAAGAGCCATTTTCTTTTTTGTTTTTCAGAATTTTCCTGGCAATTTTTGCTTATTTTTAAATAAGACTTTTAGAATCAGTCTGTTTAGTTCTTTGAGGAAGAAAAGTACTTTTTGGAAGGGATTGTGTCAATTATAATGCCCTTAGAAGAACTGAGACCTGCCTGATGTTTGGTCTATCTTTCCAAGAATATAATGATAACATTCTTTTATGCAAGTTTACTTTTCATTTTTGTACATACTTTAAAAGTTCTGGTTAAGTAAAAATGTACAAGTATTTTATTTTAATGCTTTTGGAAATGAGATCTTTTATATCTTTTATGTACATGTGTTTTATAACATGTTAATGTCATTCATGTCTAAATATTAGTTTATAAGTTACATCACACTGAATTCTTTTAGCTTGCGGTCTGTGATTTTTAATACTTTGTTTTAAAGCACATTGGAAAGTAGTAATGACTATGGTGATGATAATTACTGCCAAAGTCTTAGTTGAGAGAATTTAACACATTAAACTTTTTTCTTTCTGCTACAGGTATATACTGTGATGAACTCTAGCAAACTAAAAAGGAATGTCTAACTTTTCTCTGGTTGCTGGAGCAAAGTATCCAACACCCAAAGTTAAGGAGGGAAAGGTTTATTTAGCTCTCAGTTTGTGGAAGTTTCAGTCTATAATCATCTAGCACCAAGGTAGGATGGCATGGGACCGGGGCAACACATCAGGGTGGCAGAAGCAGTAAAAGCAGCAAGAGCAAAAGTGGGGAGAGCAAGCCTCTTTTCCTCCCTTATAATGTGTACAGGCTACCTGGGTATAGTCCTCATCTCATTGGGGTGCTCCTCTCTTCAGCAGGCTGGGGATGTTTACAAAGTGAGACCCTGGCCCTCTGCTGAGTCACTTAGTTAAACCTCTGAACTTGTCAGCTTTACACAGTGAATAAATCCTAGAGTTCTAGGATGTAGACCTGCTGCGTTACTTCCTTAAGCGTCTAGACTTCTAAAAGTTGACACAGTATATCACCCATTACACAGCATTTCTTTGTGTTTTTAACTTGAAATTTTGAGGTTTTACTTGGTGAAAATAGGCATATAGTATGTTAAAAGTGAGTGAAATTGAAACACTTACAGGTATATGTTACAGTTTAATCAGATAATGTATTTGTTTTTGGAATATATTTATAATGCATCTAACAGAAGCTTCCTCAAGTATAGAACATTCTTGTGGGTTTTTTTCTTTATACAGATAGCAAGGTTCCACTAATTTAAATGTTTATGGCAGGTTTATATGGTAAATGAATAATACTTTGCATCAAAATATTTTTTAATTTATTTATGAATTTTGGTGCTGGAATCAAACTCAGGACTTCTACTTGCGAGGCAGCAGAATGATTAGCATTAAAGAGTCATCCTAATCTTTTGTATTGAGAAATAGAAATCTGTTTATCTTAAATAGTAAAAAGGTGTATTTGGTCTCTTAGAAGTGAGAAGAGATGATGTTTCAGGACTAGAGTTTTTCCTAAAATTACTTAGTGAAAATATTTGCCCTGCTGTGTTAAAAATTTAGGTCTTAAAGGTAAGCCATATTATCTTTAATGTTAAAAGGTATTTATTCATAGAGGTTCAGAAAAATGTAATGTACTTTGTCTTCTTTTCCTGAGGGAACTCTGGAGTATTTGGCTGTTTCATAAAACACTCTTGTTGTCACTGTTTTCTCCATTTTTCTGGTATTTAAATGCTTAAGTATACATGTACTCTACATAGTGAATTCTGTATTTTATGTTATTGTTTTGTTTGTTTGTTTTGAGGTAAGATCTCTATCTGTAATTCAGGCTGGGCTGGAACTCACTGTACCCCAGGCTGGCCTCAGATTCATGGCAGTCCTCCTGTGTCAGCCTCTCTAGCTGCATTTACAGGTGTGCACCACCACACCACACCCAGCTCCGTATCATTTTTGAACTTTGTAACAGCTCTAATCATATGTATACTAAACTTCTCTGATTTTTAAGTAGAGTTCTATGTTATACAATGTGCTGAAGAGTGATAGCTCAGTCCCTCTTTTCTCCCTGGCCTTTTCTCTGTTCTCCTGTTCCTGTCCCCTTTCCTTCCCTTAAATAACAGATGGAAAGATTTATTTGAAGAGTGTTTTCTAGAGTCCTCTGTAACACAGCATATTTAGATTGCTGATTCTTTGTGTATACGCTTGTATAGTTTAGTATGAGAAAGCTGAAAATGGGAGTGTGTATAAACTTTCACAATAGATTTTAGTAAAGAAACTTATGTCCCAGTGATCAATGATAATGAATAAATAGGATGATATGAATGTCTTTTATGGGGGAAATTGCAGTCATTCCTGGGTTTCCATTGGTGATGGGATACTAAAATCTGAGGATGCTCAAGTCCTTTATATCAAATGGTGTAACATTTGCATATAACCTATATATTTCCTACTGTATACTATAAATTATCTCTAGATTACTTATAATACCTAATATAATCAAAGAAAGTTGTTTAGGAAATAGCAACAAAGGAAGAATGTGTTTAACAGCTTTTTTTTTTTTTTGTCTTTTTGAGACAGGGTCTCGCTGTGCAGTTCAGGTTGGCCTTGAGCTCACTTTGTAGCCCAGGCTGGTCTCAAACTTGCAAAGATCCTCCTGCCTCAGCCTCCTGAGTGCTGGGATTACAGGCATGAGCCACCACGTCCAGCAACAGAGCATTTTTTCGTTACTATTTTTGATCTATGGATATGAATCAGTGGATACACAATATTAACTATAAGTTTATTATAAAAGAACTAAGATGGGGATTTAGCTCAGTGGCATAAGTGCTTGCCTGGCAAGCACAAGGTCATGAGTTTGATCCTGGGTACCAAAAACAAAAACAAAACAAAACAAAACAAACCTGAATGACACTTTAAGAGGAAGAGTGCTGATAGTTTAGTCCAATAAAGTCAAATTACATTCATCTTCTGTTTTCCTACTTGCTGTATAATCTCGTTAAAATTATTGTCACGCAAAATATGTGCACATGTAGATTTTGGTAGAGTTTGCCTTTTGTAGATTTGTCAACTGTTAGTTGCCAGTCTTTACTTGATAGTAGCCAAAAGGTCAAGAAGTGATTCAGTTTCCATTTCCAGGCTGATTTCCTGTGTTGTTTATCACTTGGGACAGCCCTTGCAGATGACTTTATTAAGCATTATTATACTAGTACATCATTTGGAATTGATACATTTCTTGAATGGAAACAATGGTGTCTATGGTTTTGATTATTATTGTTTGGATTAAACTGGATATTAGTGCTGGGAAGTTTAATTTCATTAGTGTATCTGTGAACTAATATTTTATCTATTTTTTTAAAATTTTATTTTAAAGAGAATAAAATGAAATAAAACAATAAAATTAATCACAACTATGAAAATGATATAGGACTTCTAAATAAGATAATAGAAAATAGTGTCTCTTGTTTTCTTCAAATAGCTGTTAATACCATTAGGCATAATAAAATTAAACAAAAAAACCAACAAAACCAATCAAAACAAAATAATAAAAGCATTACAGGGCCTCAATAGGAAATAACAATGGTTACCACAACGTATTTTATCTCCAAAAAAGCTGCCCATACCATCAGTCAGAGTAAAATCAAACAAAACAAGACAGGATAAAACCAAACCTAACAAAGTTACAAAAATGATACAAAATTCAAAACAAGATCATAGGAAATTAGCAGTGGTTACCAAGATGTTTCCTCCCTATCAGTTTCACAGTATCTATTGTACATTTTGGATTCCACTAACTGCTTCAGTTTTTTATGGTAGGGAGGTAACACAATGCTCACCTATAGGAGTCCAAACCATTTCACCCATGAGCGTGAACTCAAATTGCATCCGTTTATCTACAAGAGCCTCCAGATTATCTTTCTTTATGGCTGAGTAGCTTTCCACTGTATGAAAATACCATATCTTTCTTATCCATTCTTGGTTGATGGGCAAGCTACCCCTGCTTTTTTCAAGTTTCCTATCGCATGGAACAACTGTTTTCTCTCCATTGACCTTTGGTCTGTGAATTTCCTTTGGAGTTAAATATGTTTTGTGTATACAGCATGTTTGGATTTTGTTTCTTAATCCATTCTCCCTGTTTCTTTTTATTGGTGAATTGAGGCCATCTACGTTAATGGTTAGTCAGCATGCCTTGGCTTGTCTTTGCCATGCTATCCTCCTGCCGTTGAACCGCTCCTACTCTCATCCCCACTTTTCCCTCCTTTCATCTGCCTGCCCTGTTTGTTGATCCCCCTCTGCTGCTGCTCTTGGAACCGTGCTCATCTTTTTCTCTCTAGGTTATCCTTCTGCGCTCTTCGTAAGGTTGGCTTGGTGGTCATGAATTCCTTCAGTTATTCTTTATCATGGAAGTATCTTATTTTTCCATCAGTTTTGAAAGATGGTTTTTCAGGGTACATCAATCTGGGTTGAAAGTTGTTTTCTTTCAGGATGTGAATACTTCATTTCAAGCTCTTCTTGACTTGATGGTTTGTGTTGAGAAGTCTGCTTTGATTCTGATGTGTTTTCCTTTATAGGTGATCTGTTTCTTTTCTCTAACAGCTTTTAATATTCTGTTCTTGTGCTGAATTCCTGGAATCTTGATTACTACATGTCTGGGTATAGATTTATTTTGGTTATGGCTAGTTGGAGTCCTATATGCCTAACTTATCTGGATGCCAGGTCCTTTCCCCGTGTTTGGGAAGTTTTCTGCTGTTACTTCTGTAAATGGTCTTTTTTATGTCATATGTGTTGGCCCCCACTTTTTTGCTGACACATGTCATTCTTAAATTATTTCTTTGCATTGTCTTTTAGCCATTTAATTATTTCTTGGTTCTTTGTTATTTTAAAGAGATCTTTCCTTTTATGATCACTAGCTGCAATCTTGTCTTCAAGGTCTGAAAGTCTATCTTTAGTCTCTTTTAAGCAATTTTGCTGGCTTTTAATTGAATTTTTAATTTCCTGGTTATTTCTATTTCATGCATTGTAATTCCTTCCTATATTGTTCACTCAAAGGTTTCCATCATTTTGTTATGCTCTTCATTTTTATCTGACTTCTTTAGATATACTCAGCAATTCTTTCATTATGTTTGTGATTTCTTCTACCTGAAGTATTTCTGATCTGATTATTTTTATATCATGAAATTGTTTCTTCAGTTGCTATCCTTTCAGAGATATCAGTTGTGTGACTTCCATTTTCTTCCATGTCTACATCTCCCAGACTTGTTCTGTGTTGGCTGGAGGTCTGAGATTACCTTTTGCACCATCACTTTGACATTTTCCTGGATTCCTTCCAACAAGCTGTGGGGTCCCAGGTGCTTCCTGTGTTGGCTGCCCCTCCACAGTGTAGGAGAATGGGCCAGACACCTGGCTCTCTTTGAACTGGGAATGCTTTGGAGCATGGAGTGGGCTTCCCCAGACCCATGTGGCTGTACCAAGGCTTTTCTGGTGGCCGTGGGTATGTGATGTTAGGGCTGCTGCTTCTCTCAGCCTACATAGCTGCACCTGGACTCTCCTGTTGGGGACTGGCGCACAGGGGTGTGTTTGTGATTCTTCCTGCCTGCACTTGCTGCCTGGGATGTTTCTGGCTGTTTCTCCCTGCATGCACTGGTTACCTGGGGGAAGCAGGCATCCCAGTGGCAGCAGATGCGTGGTAGCAAGACTGGCTGCTTCTCCCTGCTGGCACTGGCTGCCTGCAGGAAGCAAGCTACCCAATAACAGCAGACACAGGGGTGAATGTGGCTGTGTCTCCTATATCTGTTCTTTATATTAACTCAAGTGATAGATTGTAATTGCTATCATATTGGAATCATTTTGTTGTTTTTGCCTAAGATTTCTTTTTTTTTTTTTTTTTGGTACCTTGCACTTACTTGCCAGGCAGGCACTGTGCCACTGAGCTATATCCTCAGCTGCTTCTGATGTTATTAAGAGGTAGGAAATAAAAATACTTTCCAAAAAATATATTTTTATTTCTAAGACCTAAATCTTGATTAAAAATTATGTATTTTATGTATAATACCAGACTACAGTTGTATCCGCAGAGCATATTGTTCTTGACTTAATAAAAGGTTTTCTAAGAGTCTTCTTCAGGTTATAATTTCAACATGTATCAATTTCCAGTCATGTATTTCTTTTTCTTCACGTTAAGACTGTCTTTCTCAAAGAACCCATTATAAAGAACATTTTGTATATTTTCTGGCACTAATTATTTGTTGATTGAGATAACATTTGACTTTTTAAACCTCCTTGGCTTTTCCAAAAATGAAATGTAAACATAAGCAAAATTCAAATTTTACATAAGGCAGTTGAGAAATACAGGGTGGCTACATAATGAATGTTCATTTTTAGATAATCTTTGAAAAACAGGCATGCTGTGGTTTAGTTGCTAATTTTAAAAATTTTTTTTGAAATCAAGACAACCTGGATTCAAATTTGTTAACATATATGAGTACTAGTTACTTCATCTATAAAATAGGTACAGTAATAATAGGTTTACCTCATAGGGTGATTGTGGAGTGAGATACATGTAATGTTTCAGGCAAAGTAAGTGCTCTTAGTAATGTGGTCCATAGTACACATGGCACATAGTAAGTGCTCAATAAAAGGCACTTTGTGGCTATTATATTCTATGTCATCAGATGTTGGGTAAGGGACAAAATATTTTCAGATAGGAAAGTTTTAAAATGTAAATTGAAATTCTGTGGTGTTAGGGTGTCCAAAATATTATTATGAATTAATATTTTAGTAAAGATATGGAAACTCATTTTAAGCATTGTTATTTCTAGACAATTAACAGATATATTCGTAGGGTATTTTGTAATCATCTTCTGATTTAGTATCATGTTAGAGAAATCTCATTATGTCAGTATTTAAGGCTCTACTTCATGTGGTATTTATTGTATGGATTTACCATAATTTTGTTTGATTGTTTTCCTAATGGACATTTAGTTGCTTCTACTTACAAATATAATTGCAGCAAACATTTGTATACATCTTTGTACATTTTTTAGACTACAATAATTGTTAGAAGTTAAGTTTCTAGGTCAGAGGCGGATATGTGTTTTAAAAGGGCAATACTAAAAATTGATCTTTTAAAAAATTATTGTTCAGGGGCTGGGGATTTAGCTCAGCGGCATAAGCACCTGCCTTGCAAGCAGGTGGTTGTGAGTTCGATCCCAGGTTCCGATAAAAATGAAAAAGACAAAAAAAAAATTATTGTTCTAATTTGTATGTGCCTCATGAATATATGAAGATACCCATTTTTCATATTTTTCAGGCTTACCAGTGGCCTTCATTCATTTGAATTTCACCAAATTGCTGTACAAAAAGTATTTTATTGTTTTAGCTTACTTGTATTTCCACTGTAAGTTGTGAGTGACCTGTTACCCATTTTCTAATTATTTGTTTTTATCATCGGAATACTTCTTATATTGGTGTTTTACTCTGAACTTCTGAGTTTATGATGAGTTTCAAGTTTCATTCCACGATTTTCAAAATGTACCGTATTTTCTTCTGTTATTTCCATAATTTTGTCCTTTATGTTTAAGTCATAAAATGTAAATTTTTATGTATAGTGTGAGATAGAAGCCTAACTCCATTCTCACCCCCAAGCTGTTGGAAAGATGTCTTTTCAGCACTGATTTAAGTTGGTGTCTTTATCATATTCTAAATTTGGACCCCATTTGTCTGTTTGTCTCTTCCTTTGTCACAAACACACTGTCTAACAATTGTGTCTTTTTAGTATGTTTGATATCTATATCAGTTTATTCTCTTTATTCTTTGAAAAAAATTGCTTGATTAGTGTTACAGAGTTTTATTTCCAGATGTGTTTTAGGATGCTTTTTGCATGTGTTCCAGAGAAAGTTTGCAACTTGTGGAAGGGTATGTCATCCCTTTTACTCTGATAGTTTGTGAACAATGATTTTGCAGCCTCAGGTACTCCATGATCATTCAGCACAGCTTTGACTGTGTTCTTCTCAGACTGACTTTTCATGACTGTCGTCACTGGCTGTCTCTGCCTCCTTGCCGTCGTTCACTTCATTAGCTGCTTGCCTTCCCAACCTTTCTCACCAGCGTATTCATTTTACTTGTTTTTGCAGTAATTAAGCTTTTGTAGAACTCACTGACCAATCAGAATGGAAGCAAAGTTTATAGTACATCAGTTCATGATCTCAGATTCATTCTTTTTTCTTGGTTCCTTATAATGCTCTTCACTCTGGCCAAACTTATTTTTTTATTGCGCTTTTGGAGCTAGAAATTTCTTTTGCTCAGATTTATAGGAATTCCTTTTCCTAAGAATTAAGATACTGAGTAGCCACTTCCAGCTCTCCCCCCTGTACCCTTCCTCCCTGCTGCTGCTTTTCCTCCTGTTCTTCTCTTCCTCTTCCTTTCTTCTTCCTGCTCCTTGATTTTGAGAGTTTTATTAACTATGACCCTTAGCTTCTTCAGTGCTAAGTCCCAGCTTAAATGGTATTGTACAGAATTTAGAATTACTGTTTTTCCTGAACATACCTAGTATAGTCAATTTTAAGCAGATTTTACAGGTCTTTTTCCCAGGGCTAGGAATCAACTGAAGGTCTCAAGGCCTCATGCATGGTAGGCAAGTACTACGCCACTGGCCTACATCTCCAGCCCTCATATGAATTTCTTAGTATTTCCCACTTGAGTCAAGATTTTAAGAGTCACTTCTCTAGGATACTATAAAGTAAAAAAAAAAATCCCATCCTATATCCTGAGTTTTAGATACACATTGAAATTGTTTAAGCTTTTAAATAAAATTATCTTTTATTTAGGAAAACAGCATTACAATAAAGATATTAAATATTACATCCCTTTCTGCAAATTTAAAATAAAATTTTGTGCATTTATATGCTGGTATGATTAATAATAGAGTACTGGTTGATAGTGATTGATCACTTAATATGCACTTGCATTGTTCTGAGTTCTTTATAAGTACTAATTCCATTCTGACAACAACCCTGTGGCATGATTAGCCTCATTTATTATTTGCAGTTTTTAGGTAAGAGGACTGACAAGTAGAAGTTAAGGAACTTGCTCAGCATAATAAATCTAATAAACGTATTAGGTATGTATTCATATTAAAGAATGGAGCTTGGATTCCAGCTCATAGTAACTATCACAACAACTATGTCTTTCTGGCTGATATATCTTTGAACATATATCATTTGCCTGCTTACCTGTTTATCTTAATAGATAAAGGTTTGTAAAGGGATTGTAATTTTCCTTTGGGATTAAGGGACAATTAAAAATAAAGGGAGTGTGGTGATAGTTTTAATTTTAAAATCATACCTAAGTGTTGGAGCGAGGACTGTTTGGAGAATTCCTTGAGGATACCAATATGTGCAAATATTCAAGGCTAAGTTTTTGTATTTCACTTGCATAAACTCCTATATACTTTAGATCATCTCTGTATTTATTTATAATGTCTAATAAAATTTAGTTATTACAAACTGTATTGTTTTAGAGAAGATGACAATACTATATATTTTCAGAATACCCCTTATCCCTACCAAATATGTTCATCCCTTTCTGCAAATTTAAAATAAAATTTTGCTCACTTATATATATAAGTACTGGTTGATAGTGTTTGCATTTGATTGAATCTATGTATGTGGACCCTGAAGGTATGGAGGGCTGATTATTCTTTTATTTTCTATGAGATGTCCACTTTTTATAATTTAAATTTTGGGGGGTGTCCTGGGGATCAAACTCATGACCTCGTACTTACCAGGCAAGTACTTGAACCACAGCTAAATCCCCAGTCCCCAAAAAATGAATTTTAAAGAGACTAGAATTGTGATTTCATAGATGTTTGATGGTTTTATCTGGTATTTCATCTGATGTTCCCATTTCTGGGAGGATAATTAGAGTTTATTTAAATTCTCACAGTAAAGTTCTTTTCCAAGCCATACTCAAAAAAGTTCTGAAGAAAGATACAGTGTTGACATTGGACGATAGAAACTCCTTGCGTCCCTTTCTAATTCACCCCTTTGAAGACCTATGCAGGATTATCATGGCAAACCCTAAGTTATCATCTCAACATGTAGTTCCTAAAAATAATACTCATTAGTACCAGTGACAGCAGTTCGACATACTGTCAAAGATCTGGGTCACCAACTGCTGTCATGCCTGTGAGGTCTTTGGCCTGATAACTGCACTCTCTGCATCTTATCCTCTGAACTCGTTCTCTTCCTTTTCCATATTCTGTTCCTCTCTTTCTTTTTCCTATCCCTCTACCAAGTTCTTTCGTGATTTATCTGAGAATATCCTGTCTTTGATACTTGGTAGCCTGAGTGAGCTCAGGTCAGCATTGTTGGAGGTAGGTGGGGCTCCATTGCTGACCTTCCTTTGAAGTCTGTTCTGGACTTTTAGATTGAAGGAGCAGCAGAGAAGACAACTGTTTATTAAGCAGATATGATGTGGTTCTTGTTAATTTTTACTCTGGAAAGCCATACCCTGAAATAAAGTAGGGAATATGAACCATTTCTCCCCATCCATTCCATGACCTTAATCCAGGCATTTCTTTGCAGACTCGCGCAGCAGTGTCCTGACATCACTGCCTCTCCAGGGCCCTGGCTCAGGTTCCCCTGCATTTACACCCTGCAGTGAAGCAGCAGCAAATGAGGTGCTGCTGAATTATATTGGAAGTCAAGGAAAACATGCAAAAAAGGGGTATTACTCGTATTCTATTATAGTAGGTGAATTTTTAATGAAAGAATGAGCAACAGTAGAAAGAATTTATATAGTATAATAATGAATGTTTCATTGCTTGCAGTGCTTTGTATAGTAAGAGTGCTTTATAAGAATAGTGCTTTGTAAGAGTGTAAAAATGCTGCAGAAAGGATGGACAAGAGGGAATAGGACTATGCGTTTTTATTGGATAAAATATTTTGTTTTTATATATTTAGTCTCAACCACCAGTTCTGCATAAATATTGTTTATTTTATGTATTTGCCTTCAGTTTCTAATTTTCCTTTTTATTCGCTGTATTCATAGGTGAAGCCCTCAGTGATTTAATTAAAATACATTTTCTATCGGGCTCACTTCTCCTACTTTAAGTGGGACTACTTACACCACTAAAACACTACAAATCAAGATTTGCTCATTTTTGCAAGCTGGTTTATAAACACTGACTAGCACACAACTGATTTTAATTACTCATCCAGTAAACATTTTGAGCATCACCTGTGTTCCAGACGCTATAGAAAGCACAAAGGAGATTGCAGTGAATAAATAGTATTTACTTAAGTGAGTTTATTTTTCGGATTTGCTAATACATGCAAGTTGGGAGGAAAATCAGAGCCTTCTTAGTTAATTAGAATGAGACATACAGAGTCAAACGGAACCTTCAGCTGGAGTTATAGCTTAGCGGCATAAGCACCTGCCTGGCAAGAATAAGGTCCTGGGTTTAATTTCTGGTACTCCCCCCCATCGAGAAAAAAAAAAAGAACCATCAGAATCTTTTAATGTGCTTGTGTGCATAATTGCAGGGAGAAAAATAGTGTGTTTTCTTTGCACGACTTTTTTTATTATGTATTTTTGTTAGTACATAATGATTACATTTATCATGGGGAATTTAAATGTGCATAATACATCTTTTTGTCAGCTTCTCCTCCCTTCCTTCTCTGCTCCTTCTGACTCTTGATCTCCTTCCCATTTGCAAAAGCTCTTTTTTTTAAACCAAGATACTCCATCCCCAATATATTTAACATTTTCAGAAATACAGTTGTACTATACCAGAGCAGTCATATCCCTGATGTCAGGAATTAGTAAACGAATGTTATTACTCAAGGAAAGTAGGTCATAGTATGGGCAGGATTCTGAAAGTAGACTTATTACTGTGTTTATAGATGATTGATTTGTAGATTGTGGATTGGGTTATTTTATTGATGGTGTTCTGAATCTTAGTGTTGTATTTTCACTTCCAGTATTTAAAAGAAAAGGCATTTTACGTAATGGAGAATATATGTTTCTATTAACCTTTGAAAAGAGCTTTTCCTTCTAATCTACAATTTCTGATTTGGGAACAGTTAATGATATGTGTGTGTGAACTCCTGCTTACCGCTGCTAGATTTCTCCTTTGCCATGAGCATCTATTGCTTCACAGACAGGAGTAATAAAAGTCTTGTAAGTCCCATTCATCTGCTGTTTCATCTTCATTTGGCTAGTCTTTTCCAAAGTGTTATTAATGGACCATTGATGAGTCAGCTATCTCTGTGGTGTTAACAATCAGAAGACCCAGGATCACTGCAAATCTGCTGATGGAATATTTTTATGTATGGCTGCGAAGGCAGAGAATCTGTGGCTTCAAGTAGATTTACAAGTGATTTTTATTGAATTGTTTAATTTCTCTGAATTTACATTTCGTTTTTTGGTTGATACATACAATATTTCTTTTTCATAGGTACATTTTTTTAGTATTTTTCATTATTGTAATGAAATACCTGAGGCAGGATAACGTTATAAAGAGAAAAGATTTATGTGGCTCAAAGTGTTGAATGATCAAAGTCCAGGACTGATTGGCCTATTGATTTGGCCTCTGGTGAGCTAACAACATCATGGCAAGTGTAAAGAATCACCTCCACAGAATAAAATGCCTTCTCCACGCCTGGCCTTCAGTGGTGTAAGGACCTGCCTCCTATTCTTTCATTTCTTAAAGGCTCCACACCACTTCCAAACATTGCCATGATGGAACCCAAGCATTTAACACAGGAACCTGCCATCCAGTGCTGTTGGCAGTTGACCAGGGTTATGATTGGGTGGCACTCTGTAGAAATAACAGGACTTTTACAGTCATTGCTTTTACTGTTCAGATACCAACAAACAACCTCCTTCCAGTGTATGACAGTGATATCCTCTAATAGGAATCCCTGGTTATACTCTTTTTATTGTTCTGGAAAATCTTTATAACTTAGTACCTATTCCTAAGACTCAAAATTACTAACTTTGATGACTTCCTTAACAATACAAAGTTGGAATTATTTGACTTAGTCCCATTTTCCTATTTCCATGGGATTTTGTTTAGTATTTGAATCTAGATTTCTAAAAATTACATAAATTAGGCTTAATAACTATTATCGATTTCTATAGTCATCAGCATTTTGTATATCTACCCAAGATTGTCCGTGTTTCTGATTGATACTTTTTGGATTTTAAACTTTTTGTTTTTCTTTGGATCTTAAAATATGTCCTTTAAAAGAATGCATTATTGGACATTTTTTGGGTGATAAACTGTTTTTGTTAGAAAGTGTGTTTTGCTCTATTTCTTGTATAATTTTTACCTAACAACATAATCATAGATTGACATAGTTTTTCTTAGCTCAGTTGTCCTGTAGTCCTTCTGATTTTTATTGTTCCTCTGAGAAGTCTAATTGTTACTCCTTTATGGATAAAACACTCTATTTTTAAAGATCACTTCCTTGGGCTAGGTATATAGGTCAGAACATAGCACCTGCCTGGCAAGCATGAGGCTCTGAGTTCAAGTCCAGATACTCAAAGAAAAATGAAAAAAAGGATCACTTCCTTGTTTTTAGTGCTTTAGAGTTTCATATGGTGCATCTAGATGTGGATTTCTTTTTTATTTATTTTTCTTGGGCGTTGGGTCTTTGTGTTTGGAGATTTTCTATCCATTCTTAGAAACTTAATCACTCTCTTAAAATACTGGCTTTCCAGCCTTCTGAAACTACAGTCAGAAATGTTTTAGGCATTCTTATCCTATATTTTTATGTCTCTTAATCTGTCATTTTTTGTGTCTCTTTGCTGCGTCAGATGTGTTGCCTAATTTACTAATTCTGTCTCTATCTGCTCCAGTTAATTTTTAATTTCAAGGAATATATTTTTTACTTTCCACAAACACTTTTTTTCCCCTGTCTGCCAAGTCATTTTTGTTAGGCTTTTGTTTCTGGCCCATATTTTGTTACCCTTTTTTTTTTCCATAAACTTTAAAGGATATTTAATTTTAATTTTATATTATGTATCTGAAAATTTAATCTGATTTTCCATAGTTTTTGCTAGTCTGATGGTTTTTTGCTTTTGTGCTTGATAATTTTTAAAGTTCGTTTTTGATAATACTATTGTTAGGAATCTCCTGAAGTACAAGAAAGTTACATTTCTTGCTAAAGAAATTGCATCTTATATTTGGTAATTGACACCAGCCCACAAACAACTTTAAATCATTTTCCGGTTTAAGGCTCCTGCCTCTTGCAAGAAGAATAAATTTCAACCCTATACTCAACTGAAGATGGGTTTGTGATTAAGAATTTTGCTGAGAGGGAAAACTCAATTCTAATAAGTTGCTCTTTATTCACTGTTTTGTCAGTGGACAGAGCCCTCTCATGCCTGCCCATTCACTGAGGGATGTGGCCCCTCCTTGGTATTGTAGTTTTATGCAGTATTCTGAATTCCACTCTATCTAATCAAATTAAAATTAAAATAGCTAGATTTTAAGTTTAAGCTAAGGTCATCGCTTTAGCTTTTGCTTCCTGTGATTTCATTCAATAAATGCAGTCAGCAGATTTTGGTTTTTTGCTCTGCTGGAGAACTTAGGCCCTTGAACGTTCTCAAAAAGAATGCAGCCACCGAACTATGCCCCTAGCCCAACAAATATTTTTTGAGCTATTTACAGTATTCTTTGTTTTGCCTCCTGTGAATTTTTTAAAAAGTGTATTCATTGTATCTTATCTGCCATATCATATGGATCAGGGGACACAGGTCCCAAAGAGAATTTAAAAAAAGAAAAAAGAAAGAAGTCCACTTCTAGACATATCATAAGTGTTTATAATAAGAGATTATTTCATATCTAGTGTAACATTTACAAAAAACAAAGTTTTGAGTGATTTTTACATACTTTGGAGTGTGAGCACCATTGGGTAGAGATCTTGCTCCTGTTGCTTCTGTAGTAGAAAGTTGGAATCTGATTTCCTGATCTCTTGTCCTTCCCCAACCAAATTCACTGCTACTGTTAAGTTTTATTCGTATAAGTACTTATGTTGATATTTGTGATCTACCTGTCCATTTAAAAATATTGTTTATATGGTAAAAGCCCATTTTGCATTCCAGTATTCAAAGTAAAACTTTGAAATAGAGTTTACTGATATATTTTGGTACAGCCTGTAATATTTTATCATGTACAGATTATTTTCCATACCTGTATACATTCATTATCTACTATGTGCATTTAAAAAAAAATGTGATAGTTCAATCTATTTTTTTTTTAAATCAGGATCATCATATAGGCCTAAAAGTTTAGGCCTTTACTTTTACTTCAAGAAACAAAGATCCACTGAAATTAATTCAAGGAGAGATAACATACACACAGTGTGGAATTGTAAATGTCAGAAATTCAGAGTAGCTTGGAAATCTGTTCTTTTTTCATTGTATTTTTCTGGGTGCATCTTCTTTTCTCTGCGCTTTATTGATTGTCTCTTTCCTGTTTCTTCAAAATTTCACTGTATCCAAAATTCTGCTGGGTGCAACACTGGCACAGTTTTATGGCATCATTTCAAGTGAAGTTTCCTTGCATGGTGCTGCTGTTTGTAAGTTTTTCTAATTTCAAATTTTCTAGAGCTCTGCTGCCTAAAACAGTTATTACTAGCAACATCTGGCTATTAAAATCAAAACTAAAATGATGTATAAGATGTATGGTATACTAATAACTCTAAAACAGTTGTGAAAGTTGCCAAAGAAAACATAGACTGCCAGTAACTGTTCATGCATTGGAAGATTACCCATTATGTAGATGTTAGCTTTTCAAAAATTGATCTGTAGATTAAATATACTTCCCATAAAAATCCCAGCAAAATTTTTGTTTTTGTAAGTATAGATTAGTTGAACTTAAAATTCATGTGGAAAAGCAAAAGGCCTAGAATAGTAAAAACAGTGCCTGATTTTTAAGATTCACTATAAAGTTTTAATAACCAAGACTGTGTAGGATTGGTGAGGGGTAGATGCAGAATCGTTGGATCAATAGAGGTCAATTAGAGCCTGGAAGTAAACCGCACAGAGCCAGCTGACTTTTGACAAAAGTGAAAGACAGATCGGTGTTAGAGCAGTGGCACCAAAACACTTAGATTTCTACATGTAAAACAAACAAATAAACAACAACAAAACTCTGCCTAAACTTCATATTTTAAGCAAGAATTAACTTGAAATGTACCATAAATCTAAATATGAAACTGTAATACATAAGAAAAATCATTATAATATGAGCAAAAAGGTTTGGATACAACACCAAAAGCACAATCCATAAAAGAATACTGGAGATAAATTGAACTAAATCAAAAGTAGAAACTTTTGCTCTATGTGTTTACCTGGACTGCCATAACAAAGTACCACAGCTGGCTTCAACGTTAGAAATTTATTTTTCCGTGTACTTCTGGACACTTGAAGCTCGAGGTGAAGGTGTTGGCAGGGCTGCTTTCTCCTGAGCTTGCAGATGGCTGCCTTCTTGCTTTGTCTTCACACAGCTTTTCACTGTGTCTGCACATTTCTGTATTCTTCCTTCTCTGTAAGGACATCTACCATATTGGATTAGGACCCACCCATTCAACCTCATCTAATCTGGTTCCTCCTTAGCAACCTATCTCCACTTACATGTTGGACTTCAATATATGAATTTGGGGGAAAGAATACAATGTAGTCCCTAACGTTTTGCATGACATATTGTTTAAACACAAACTATAGACTGGGAGAAAATATTTGTAAGCACCTTTCAAATGATTTGTATCTAAAATATATTAAAGAATTCTCAAAACTAATCAAGAAAGTATCCCCATTAAAGAATAGGCAAGTCTGCAAAGCAGCTTCACCAAAGGATGACAAACATTTAAATAGGGCATAACTAGCCATTAGGAAAATGTAAACCTACGATGAGATACCATAACAAATCTTTTTTAATGGCTAAAATAAAAAATATACAACTACTAGCAAGTATATAGGGCAGCTGATACCTCATACGTTGCTGCTGAGCAGGAGTGATGGTATAGCCGCTCTGGAAGTGGTTTGATAGTTTCTTACAAATATACACCTGACATATGAAATGATCCAGTCCTGCTCCTATTTATGTGACCTACACATAAATGTGTATAGGCGCCCTGTTCACAAACCATAAACCAGCTGGGTGGTGGCATTTGCCCTGATTCCTGCACTTACGAGGCTGAGGCAGAAGGATCCCAAGTTGAGGCCAGCCTGGATTATCTGGGAGTTCGGGCCAGCTTGGACTACATAAAAATCCACAGAAAAAAACCCTTGTAACCAGATCTTCTTTGGTTGGTAAATAGGTTAACTGTGATACATCCAAGCAATAGAAGGGAATGTGCTAGTGACCCATGGAACAACTTGATGCAAGAAGAGTCTCAAGAATTTACTCATTCAAAGATGACATACATTCATACATAGTAACATATTTACATTATTTGCTGTATGTGACTTCTGAAACAGACAAAATTATAAAAGGACAGTTCCAGGGAACAAATCAGTTAGTCCTCAGAGAGTGTAACTTAAGGAGAATGTAACTTCCAGTGGAGTTCTTATGGTGATGGAAGGTTTTCTGTTTCCTGATGGTGATGGTTATACACATTTGTTCAAGTGTTAAAACCACTGAAACTATCCAGAAAAAAGCTGGACATGGGACACTGAGGCATGAGGATTGCGGGTTTGAGCTCCCCTTGGGCAGTTGAGTGATGTAGTAAGGCTGTCTGTTTCAAAATAAAAAATGAATTTAAGGGGGCTGGGGATTTAGCTCAGTGGCATAAGCACCTGCCTTGTAAGCAGGTGGTTGTGAGTTCGATCCCTGGTACTGGTAAAAATGAAAAAGAAAAAAAGAAGAAGAACTGAGAGGAACAGGGAGGAAGCGAGGAAAACCCATTTTGTTGTCTCACTTCTTAAAGTTTAAAACGTCCAGTTTTAAATATTTTATCGCATATGCACATATAATTGAACAAAATTCAGTTCTTGTACTAGCTTTATTTCAGGTGCTCAATAGGTACGTGAGATACAGAGTTAATATATTGGAGAGTGAATATATATAACATTTCCATCAGTGCAGAAAGTTCTTCTGGACAGTAGTATTTAAGAGCAGAGTTCAGCAAACTTTTCTGATAAAAAGCCAGATAGTAGTCAATACTTCAGGCTTTTGGAACTTTCTCAACTACTCAGCTCTGCCATTGTTTTGTGAACGCAGACATTGGCAATACTTAAATGAACATGGCTGTGCACCCGTAAACTATAAATGTAGGCATGTTTTCTGATCCTTCTTTTAGAGACTCTGGTTGTTCCATTCTCTCTTACCCTCTTTTTTCTTTCTTCCTTACCTTCCTTTATTATTTCTCTCTCGCTCTCTCTCTTGCTCAATATATAATGGTAAATTGACCATATAATTTATATAAGTAGTATTTAATTATTTGAGAATGAAAATGGGCACTCATTAATAATAACACTACGACAGTAGGCATAAACTAGGAGTGCCCTGCAATATATGTCACCCTATTCTTCATGTGAATGAATTTCCTTTGTGACAGACAAATCTCTAATCCAATTAACTTTTGAAAAGCAAACATAAAAATGCAGCAGTCCTTAAATCAGCGTTTCCTTTTGAAAGGCAGTGTTTGTAGGGGAGGCACCCTGAGCTTTGGCCTCCCAGTACCCTCACAGTGCTTCTGTGTTCTTTTCCCATACCTTTTCTGTGTTGTAATTCACCTGACTCCTAAACCTTGCATAAAGGTATCTTCAGAAGAAGCCATTCACGAAGTGCCGTTAGACCTAGAAGTTGGTAGTTACAGTTTATAAAATTTGGGTGGCACAGTACTTTAAATCAGGTCCTCAAACCTGGCTGTGTATCCAGAGCACCTCAGTAGCTTAAATGTAGATTCCTGGGTTCCATTCTGAATTTCTTGATTCAAAATTACTACCAGTGTTTTATTTTGTCTTTAACTTCCTTATATACCCTGCACGTTGGTTCAGTATTTGGAATCAAATTAGACCAGAATTACTCAATGTACATATTTACATAAGAAACTTTAAAAAGTCTGTTTCCACCTTGCTTTAAAATTGAGATTGGAAATAGCATCCATTGGGGATTATTTGTTGAGATCGCAGTGCTTGTTACTGGTAGAGTAGGACTAACTCAACTTTGGACTTTTAAATTCTCATTTTAGGACCCTCCATCATTACATTAGACATCCCTTTTATATAAATTTTGGGAAAATCCTAGGGTGCTTAGTATATAATAGTGTTTTAAAATTTACAATGACTGCTTTTTAACTCACTTTGTATAATAGTGCCTAGACCCTTTTTGGCTTCTCATGGTTGTTTCTTGATTATTGTGTTTGTTACTTCTAGTTCTGCATTCAGAAAACACTTTTTTAATAGTTGGAGGTAAAAAGCAGCATGAATCCATCTCAGAAGAATCCTTTCCCAAACTAGTTCTACCTAATCTCAAGTGGCTTCCAGAAGGTCACCAAACCAAACTGAATTCTGTAACAGCTTTTGTAAAGAATTTTTACAAGTCAGCAATAAATAAACCAGACAAAATGGACAAAAAATTGAATAGACATTCTTACAAAAGATTTCAGATGGTCAATAAGCTTATGAAAATGTGCTTCATATCATTAGTCTTTAGTGAAATGTAAGTCAAACTACACTGAGATGCCATTTTATAGCCAGTAAAATGGTTAAAGTAGTTGCTGGTTACAGTGTGAAGTAGTGCAGATACTTTGGAAAACAGTTCAGTAGCTCTTCAGAAAGTTAACCTTGAACTTAGTGTATGACTTAGCATTTCCTACCTTGGCTATACAGTAAAAAAAAAAAAATTTGAAAATAGATCCACACGAAACCGTGTAACGTATGGAGCAGCATTATTTATAGCAGCCAAAATGTAGAAATAAGCTGTAACTCCTTCAGTTCATGAATGGGTAAATAAAATGTGATATTTTCATAAAATGAATTATTTGGCAGTAATAGATATATGAATGTATATGAAAAAGTCTGAAAATACTTTACTAATTAAAAGAAACCAGTCATAAAGGACTATATATTGCTTGGTGTTATTTGTGTGAAAGGTCCAGCATAGTCGAGCTCACAAAGAAGGAAAGTAGTAGTTTCCTGGAACTGAGAACAGAAGCAATCAGGAGAGATCCCAGATGAGGCCAGAGTTTCTTTTTGGGGTGTTAACATTTGATAGTGATGATTTTATAACTCTGTGTGTACTAAAAATACTAAATTATGCATAGTGAAAAGATTCTGTCCCAATTAAGCTATTGCAAAAAGAATTGGGAGTTTTGTTTTTAATACAGCGATATGTTCCTTAGAACCTCATTTTGGAAACATGTGAAGGCTGATGGTCGAATCAGTGATGTGGCAGAAGACTAGATTTAGATGCTCAGAATATTTACCCCGTTTTCTGTGTTTAGGAAGTATGAAACTTTTATATTACTAATGTTCAATATAAAAAAGGTTTTTAACTCTCTGCATATTAATATTTTACAATATCTACCTTGTATCATTTCTAAAAAATAAATTCCTGGAGTAATTGAAAAAAGAACAGTAGAAGCAGAATAGTACACATAATGTTGGTTTTTTAAATTTATGTCAGTGTTGGGGCTGGAGGTTTAGCTCAGCGACATAAGCGCCTGCCTTGTAAGCAAACAGTCGTGAGTTCGATCCCCAGTACTGATAAAAAGGAAAAAGACAAAAAAAAAAAAAATTTATGTAAGTGTCAAATTAGGTACAGCAAGCAAGATAGGCATGGTGGCGCAAACCTAGAATCCCAGCACTGGGAATGCAGGGGCAGAGTATTACAGGTTCAAGCCCAGCTGGGCAATTTAGCAATTCTAGTGAGGCCCGGTCTCAAAAATGGCTGGGAATACAGCTCAGGGCACAGACCTTGATTGAGTTCAGCCCCTATTACTGAGGAAAAAAATTAGATATAGCAAAATATGATGCCAAATATTTTGCCAAAAGATTGAGATCTTTGTGCTTTAAAGATCCTTCGTTAATAAACCTGAATTTGGTAAGGTATTGCTCAGAAATGAAGTTTCCTGAAGGTTTTAAACCCCCCCCCGATGAAATAGCAATATTGATGCTATTGAAATAGCAGTAAATTTTATTTAAAGGATTTCAGAGGTGTGGTGGCACACCTCTGTAATCTCAGCACTCAGAAAGCTGAGACAGGATTGCTGTGAGTTTGGGGCCAGCCTGAACTACATAGTGAGAATTTGTCTCAAAAAAACAAAACAACAACGACAACAAAAGATTTCAAATATCATAGAAAGCAGAAAGAGCAGTAATCACTAGAGAATTCTGGATTGATCCACATTTTGCAGTACTGCAGTCCTAAGTGAACCTATTGTAAATAATGACTTTGATAAAGTACTCAGTAGTTTTTGCTCTTGGAGTTTTCCTATTAAATATATGCTGGTGTTAAGTATTAGTAAATCTATTTTTAGCAGAGTACATTGTGTGCAGCAACCATTTTGGACAGGCACTGTGTATAACTTGTATTGTGAATAGACAGTGTGCCCTCCTGTGGTTACAGGGAACAAAATTTCAGCTATAAACCATCATCCTAGTTTAAGTAAGTTTGCATTTCTCAACTGTTTCATAGTAACAATCATTCACGATGTGAGTTTCTTTTTTCCCTTCGCCACATTCCTCTTTTATGGGGTTGGGGAATGAACCCAGGAAAGCCAAATCCTTCAGTGCTCCATCACCTAACTACCTTCCCAGTCCTGAATTTCTTTCTATTAAGCATAAAAACCGTTGTATGACTTTAAAATACTGAGAATCGGAGAGAAAAGCATCTTTGCTTACTTGCAGAAGACGCTAAAAGAGATGTAGTTTGAAGGACAATATAAAGGAAGAAATGTCAGAATATGAGGAGAGGTAAGTAATGGGATTGTTTGAGAAGCTTTATGGCTAAAGCTGAAGTCAGATACTTGAATGTTTTACAGGCACACTGTGCCTTCCTTTATAGATGTTCCCAAAATAGTATTCTGGTTCATCATTTATCTATCTGTTCCCTTGAGAAAGGGACAAGTATACATTCAGCACTGTTTGAAACTTTTATCTCGTTTTATGGGAATTTCAGTTTAGTTTGAAATAAATGTACAGGTCTAATTTGTACTGTTCCCCTAGCGGGGCATATGTTTATCATTTATGGAAATTTTATTTAAAGGAACAACTTTTAGATGAATTTTCCCTGTAAATTACAGTTTATTTTTTCTGTTAATTTCTATGGGGAGCTCTTTCAATACCTTTGTTGTTTTTTGAGTTAAAAGATTAAATTTTGTATTTAATGATGGCAGTGCCTCATATCTTCCTTTATATCCTTATATTTCTACTGCCCTATTATTCTTAGTAGGATTCCTTTGTTAATGGTGTTATCAGCTCTTGCCAGATGATTCACAAATCTTTGTTAATCCTTTAATAAGGGAGTATTACAGCTAGGAAAACTCCTGGTCACATGAATGGCTCTTACTGTGATCAGAGAATTTCATATACTATATCATTGGTTGACATGAAAATTTGTTTCAGTTTACAGTATAGTTTTCAAAATTCTTACTCAATTTATAAAGCCTTTTATGTTAAACAATGTTACATTTATACAAACTGAAAGCCACTTTCTGCTTATTTAGATGTACATATTTGTGAATACCAGTAACCTACTATTTTGAATTGATATTTAAAAACTTTATTTTCTAAAAATTTGTTTATTTGCTTTTTGAGACAATGTCTTGCTCCATAAATCAGGCTGGTTTTAAACTCATAGTGTAGAACAAGCTAGCCTCACTGGGATCCTCCCGAGTGTTAGGATTATGGGCATACACCACACCTGGCCATTTTTATTTTTAATATGGGCATGCAAAAATGTATTTGGTTTGTGAGTTGGGTGTAGTAGATGCATGAGAATTGCAAGTTCATGGCCTGCCTGGGCAATTTAGATCCTATATCAAAATAAAACATTAAAAAGGAGCAGAGTGTCTTCAAGTTTATAGCTACTGGAAAGAGAGTGCAGTGAAAAGGCTCTCTCAGTGAAAAAGGTACAAACCCTGTAGTTCAGAGCTTACCAAAGCCCTCAATATGCAAAATAGATCAGTGTAGTTGAAGTGAGGAATGAGAGGTAGCCCAGCCAGCCAGCACGTCCTACCTCCATATCCATCCCTGCCCAGGGCCTGCCCAAGAAAGCTCCAGGGGTAGGGTAGCAGGCTTCTCCCATAGAGAGGCTCTTTCCAGGCAGTAGCATTTATTCATGCCAGCACTGACTTAGCATGTTCACATCCAAAAGCTGAGCCCTGAGCATGGCGGAGTCTCGTCTTTTACACAGTTTTTGTATCTTCGTCTCCCTTATATGTTACACACTAACAACATCGTCATTATAACATTACCTGGTAACAGTCTGATGTGGTCCAATCTGTGTTGCAGAGCTGTACTAGAACTAGAGATGTGTAGCTAGGAACTAATCGTGCCATGTTGTCTTCCTTTGCCACCACCACATATCTTTGGGGTGGGGATGGGGACCCAGACATATTCCTTCAGGAGGGGTCCTCCCAAAATAGTCTAAAAACCACTTAATAAAAAAATGTATGCACTGTTGGAGTGCAGACTGGTGCAACCACTATGGAGGTCAGTCTGAAGATTCCTCAAAAATCTGGGATTGGAAGTCCCTTTTGACCCAAGTATTCCACTTCTGGGCATATTCCCAGAAGAACTGAAAATATCATACTACAGTGATATGTGTGCACCCAGGTTTATAGCAGCACAGTTTCTGTTAGCCAGACCTTGGAAACAACATAAATGCCCATCAACTGAGAAACGGATAAAAAGATGTGGTATTTTTATACAGTGGAGTATAGTGAGGCCCTGTCTGAGACAGGAGGATTGCTGTTAAGCTATAAAGAATGATCACATTGAGATATTTATAAATGGACGCAATTTGATACCATATTCATAAGTGAAATAAACTCACAAGTGTAAATACTGTACAGTCTCCCTAGTGTAAGAAATGGTAAGAGTACATACGATACAAAATCCTCAATAAATACAGTGAAAAGATAAGAATCCGTTCAAAAGGGAAAAAATAATATCTCAGGGAAAAGGAGGAAAAAGAAAATATCTAAAATTGTATTAACACAGTATAGCTAAGATAATTATGCTACAAATTCTGTAAGTTCTTGGAACAAAACAGCTACATTCATAGGATTGGAACAATTTTGCTTGTTAGTATCTGGTGATCTGAGAAATTCTTGAAGAACATTATGTAAATTAACAATTCTAGTTATGTGCCTACCACTTTGTTTTGAAGGCCTGTATCACTGTTTTGGGCTCTTTGCTATTGTTATTTATTTGTCTTATTTGTTTTGTGTTTTTCTAGTAATTTGTTTTGTTTCGATTTGTTTTTCCCTCTAATACAGAAAGGATAGGTATACATGTAGAGGCTTACACATGCATAGAACTTCCCCTAAACAGTTTATGAGAATCTATTATATTATGTGTGATGAAATGAACAACTACTTTGAAGAAAAAGAGACCTGGTATCCATTGCTGATACCATACAGTCATGCTGTGAAATCTAGAAATGATTTTATTCTTTGTCTAGAATGGTTTTAGTCTGTTTTATATTGTTTAATTTCAACATACATGGAAATATGGACAGCTAATTTGAACAAGTACAAGAGACATGGCAGCCATTGTTGATTTTTCTATTGTCTGGTTTTGAAGGCCTATAATGCCTCATCACTCTGTTTTCTGATCAGTTTAATACCATTTTGTTTTGTATGAATTCATTTTATATGAAGCTATGGACAATTATTTGGAAGAAAACAAAAGACATTATGGTAGCCATGGTAGATATCCTGTTATCTTGCTTTGAAATCTGTGTCACTTACATTGTTTTGTTCTGATCTACTTTGTTTTATTTTGTTATGTTTATTTTACCCTCTTTAAAATAAAAAAAAAACTTTAAAAAATGTATCCTCTAATAAATGGCTTCAAATGCCATGTGGATGATATACTATATGAAAAATTTGCTTATTGCATTTATTTTTATTTTTCTTTTTGTGGCAGTCATGCTTTAAAGAGGCAGAGAGGTTTATAACAAGAAGAAATGAAATGTGTAAATAAAATACTAAATAAGATAAACTAGAAATATTAAAAAGTATAAAAAGGGCTGAGAGTGTAGCTCAATGCTAGAGTATTCTTGTAGTATGGGTTCCATCCTAGTACTGCATATTTTTGTTTTGAATATATTTATTTGCATTATCTGATGGGATTAAAAAGATACAGGGGGCTTTTTTCATAATAATATAATTGCATTAACCTTTCATATTACAAGTTTTTTACATGACAAAAATTAAAGCCAGTTAATCACCTTAAAAGTTTTACCTGTCTTTGAATGAACGGTTATGTAGTGTTATACTTAATGGTTCAGACTCTGGAGTTATACTTCCTAACATCACTTACCAAGTATATGACCTTGAC
This sequence comes from Cavia porcellus, assembly GCF_034190915.1. NCBI lineage: Eukaryota > Metazoa > Chordata > Mammalia > Rodentia > Caviidae > Cavia > Cavia porcellus. The sequence continues at coordinate 219,108,929 of NW_026947484.1, forward strand.
AAGATTTTTACCTTCTCTGTGCTTGTTTCCTCATTTGCAACATGGGAATATTATATTAGTTCCTACCTCATAGAATATTGTGAGGATTAAAACAAATACCAGAATAGTGCCTGGCACAAACATACCAAGGCCCATGTATTAACTAGTATCAATAGTAACTTTCTACATGAATTAATGTTGAAATTTATTGTGAAGGATACAATGCTATTTGCTTTATAAATATACATCACTTCTGCATTTTTTGCTTTAAGATGCCTGTGTATTTCAAAGAAATAGTAAGCTGGCATGCCATTTTATGAAGTTTCTTGTGAAAGCTTTTATCACAATAATTCTTTTCCTTTTTTTTTTTTTTTTAGGCACGGAATGTTAACACTGGTGAATTAGCAGCAATTAAAGTAATAAAATTGGAACCAGGTAAATTATTTGAAATTTGATGTGTCTGATTGGTAGAAAGTTATTAGATATCTTAAGGTTTATTTTAATGACATTTGGTCAACATTCTCTTATTTTCCCCGGTGTGTCCTAGGAAGTAGAACTTCTTGTCTGCTGTTTCCTCCAGTTCCTTAAAATCAGCATAACACTTCACTCAGTTCTTTCCTGAAAATAACTGATAAGTGGGAGAAGGAGGGAGCTCCTGAAGAGACTTAGTTCCTCAGCTAACTTGTCACAGCTGATAGTATATTTCCAGGTTAACACTGTCCTGCAGTGAGGGGGCAGGTGATGTGTTAAGAAGAACCAAACTGAGATTTTGGTGTTTACGCTGTTCAGTGCTGGCAAACCTTAGAGTGCTGTGAGTGATACCGGCCTTTTGTGTTAATGGTACCATTGGGTCACTCCCACTGGCTAGTTCTTGGTCTCCCTCCCTTTTGCTCTCTGAACTTGAGCATGTGGATTCAGGGCACTGAGACTGTTTTCTCAGTAGACCTAGTTCTCATACCTGTGTGTCATTAAAATCAGCAATCACCTTATGGCTTGAGCACTTGTTACAAAGTCCCTACGACTACTCCATACACTGTCTCTGTGTTCATTGTACTCCTTTGGATTCTGTTAGCTCCCTCACACCCTGCATCTTTCTGAGCTGACAGCTTATTCTTGCTTCTTCCCTCAGAGACTTTGTCTACCCTTTCTCCCACCTGCTGTAAGCAAGGATTGTGCTAATGTCTAGTCTGTGTTCCACAGCAATTAGAGGGCACTTAGCTTTTAGCTCCAGTGTGGACAGAAATCCACTCAGAGATTTTTCAAGACAGAGCAAACATTTTGTGGAAGAGACTGAATACTGTTTTAGTATGCCACCGTATGTACACATACACGGCTCTTTGCCTCCTACTCCCTTTCCTCCCTCCCAAAATGTAAAAAGCAATGTTAGCTGGTAACCATTCCTAGAAAACCAGCCCACCTATTGTTATAGTTTGCCTACCCTTGATTTAGATCATCAGTAAGTTTTTAGAAGTACCATTGTAATGAAATTTTAAAGATGTTTTGATTATGGTGAAACCACACAGAAGAATAAAAACCACTATACATACTTAAGATTTTTCAGTCTAATTATATTCTAATATATTAGACAAGTTTTCTTTGTTCTCCCCAAATCTGCTTTTGAAGTTTTAGAAATTTAAGAAGGACATTTGAAGTTGATGAAATCTGAGTAAGAAGAGAGATTGGCATTTAAAGCATGGCCTTCATTTTTAATCAAGAAGCGCCCGTATTATTTGATGAAATGGTTCTAGTCAGAAGTCATTTGTACGTACCCCATTCCCTCAGATCAGCCGAGTGTCTGGTCCTTCGGGCAGCCCCCACACCCAGGATGATTAAGATGACTCCTGAAGGGACAGCTCTGCTGCAGTACTTGTGACAGCCAACTTCGCACTCTGGACTTGCCTTTCTGTGTCTCTGGGTTTTAATCAAATTTATGCCTCTAGCACTGAGATTGGGACCTGTTTTTAAAATTATTTATTTAACATTTATTTATTTTTGTCTTTTTGAGACAGGGTTTCACCATGCAGTTCAGGCTGGCCTTGGACTCACTTTGTAGCCCAGGCTGGCCACAAACTCACAGTGATCCTCCTGCCTCAAGTGCTGGGATTAGAGGTGTGAGGCACCATACTTGGTCTTATTTTTCTTTTTTTTATTTATTTGTTTTAGAATTTATTCGGTATATTTACAGTATTTTATAGATGTAATAGGCTTATCATTTGCATTTGTTTATTTTCATTAAAAAAGTCTACCATGAATATTTTCCATGTTAATATTTCTATATGATCATCTTTTTAGTTGGCTTCAGTAGTAGTATTCAGTTCCATTAATTTATTTAGTCAGTCCCTCATGATTGCTTATAAAATTTGTTTCAGTTACAAACATTGCCATGTCACTTGTCCTTGTATCCATGTGATTATTTTGCCATAAATTTGATCGAGTCAAAGGATACACATTTTAAAAATTTCAGTGAGGAGATATATTAGGAATATATCTGAAATTTCCAGAGTTTTTTTCATGCCTTTGCTCACAAAGATATCATTAATGTAAAATATTTACTACTAAGGAAAAATTGATCTCTTTCTGTTAATCAGCATCTCTGTGGAATAGGTGATTTAATAGTCTCTCCCTCTTCCCTATATACTTTTTTACCCTTTTTATTTTGTAAAGACCATTTATGTTAGTCAGTGTCTTATTTACTCGTCGCTGAGACAAAATACCTGAAGCCTAAAGTTGGGAAAGGAAAGGTTTATTTCTTACAGTTTTTGGAGGTTTCAGTCCACACTCAGTTGGCTCCAAGACAGGCAGGCGTGGCTGGGCTGCAGTTCATGGCAGCCGCCGGCAGCAAACTCGAACCAGCAAAGAGAAAAACACACCTTCTTCCTGCCATTACATCACATCCTGACTCCACCCCTGTGTAGGTGGAGCACTGACACCATCAATCCAAGCACTAGACAGTGAACGAATAACAAATGCACAATTCAAACTCATGAGGGCTGGGGGACACAGACATAAACCATGACAGTCAGTTATTAGTATTCATTGTTTCCTAGAGGTCAAGCATTGGTGTAGGTGCTGGGCAGTGATTGTTAAATAGGGCAGAAGGGTGTTTCCCTTGAGAAGCTTGAGAGAGACATAAATACAAAAACATGTAAACAAGATATTCTCTTGACTTAAGGTGATGTCTTAAAATAAGGTTGAAAGTGACCGGGGACTATTTTAGTTAGCATTGTGCTCTAGAGATGCCTCTAGGAGAAGAAGACATTTGGATTGAGATTTGAATTTTTTAAAAAAGTCATTAGACAGTGTGTGCATAGTAAAAGGCAAATGCTCTGAAATAAGAATGAGCATAAGGCATTGGAGGACAGAGGCCAGGATGACTGCATCATTGTAAGCCAGTAGGAATATGAATTGAAATGGGGCTGAAAAACTAGGCAAGGCCTAGATTAGCAGTGGCCTTGAGTGCCATGGTAAGGAGGTTAGATTTTATTAGGAGCACATTAGAAAACTTTTGAGTTTTTTTTTAACTTTTATTTTCATTTATTTTATGCTTAATTTATTCCCATGCTATAATGTTTTGTTTCTTTAGTTTCTTCTGGGATATCTTTTTATTCTGTGCTACTTCCTCCTCTGGTTTAAGAACAATTGATTCCTTTTCAGTAAGGATCATCTCAGTGTGGCAGGGGGAGCTCATGTATGGGTTATTCTGGCCATGAGCTCTGTAAATACAGCAGTACATCTTGGGTGCTTTGTTCACCTGGATATGTTCAATGACCAGAGAATCTACATCTAAACCTTGAAGTTCAGCATTACTCTTTGCATTTTTAAGCATGTGCAGCAAAAATTCAGCACTCTTTTTGGGCCACCAACCCTGTGTCCAGCCCCACTGTTTAGCCTGGGCACACCTACCATCTCCACCATTGGCAACGCCAGAATGGCACACAGTGCTTCTTTAATGGGACTTCCTTCAGGTACTTGGTGGCCTTTCAGATATGCATACCCTTGATGGCCTGGGTATTAAACATGAAGATGAACATGAAGATTTGAGCCTCTTGATTTGCATGATGTTGGGGGATTTTCTGCGGCAAGAGTAGCAAACCATTCCCATAGGTAACCTCACGCTGCTTACAGTAGGTTTTAGAGAGTTATTGGTCTGCATGTGGAGTCAGTAGAATCAGTAATTCTGTCTTGTGTATATTTTTATGTCTATTAGATATCCAGTGACAGTTTAACAAATGCATCTGGAGCTCCACAAGTTAGGTTAGAGATGAAAACTTGAAGGTTATTGGGGTATTTATACCCCATTTTATAAATGGTGCTTGAAGGGATTGAGATCGCCTGGAAGAAAGTATAGAGAAGAGAAAGCAAGGCTGAGGTTAAAAGCTTGGGTAATCCCAGTATTAGCAATCTGCTAGAGAAGAAGCTCTGTTAAAAACAAAAACAGAAACCCTCACTCAACTCACTGAAGAGCAAGCAACTTATTACATTTAGCTACGAAACATACTGGGTGGCTATCTTGTCATGGAAGACCTTAGAAGAAAGTATTTCAGAAAAGCAAGGGAAGTAAAACCATCAGATGATACTGAATGGTATGAAAAGAAGAACTGAAAATTGAGCACTGGTTTCGGTGAGCTTAATAGAATCACATACGAATAGACTGGTGAAGCTGAAGCTAGTTAAGGAACAAACCCTAAGTAGAAAAGATTGCAGTAGTCTCCTCTTAAGGCCTTTTGAGTAAGGGAGTAGAGTACTAGCTGGAAAGGAATCCTTAGTTTATGAAGGATTTTTTAGAGTACATTATGCTAAGTTGAGTTTTGTGTCAGTGGGAATGAGCACTAGAGAGAGACAGATTGATGCAGAAGTTAATAAAGGCAACTCTGGGAATAAAGACTTTGAGAAGATGGAGAAAGATGGGGTCCAAGTATAGGTCTAAGATCAAGGACTACTGATTTATTATAAGAAGACAGTGTGAGTACATGTGTAGGTAGGTTGGTGGGTTCTGGTCTGATCTGATTTTATCCGTTTCCTTTTTGAATCTGTAGATTGTGGTTATCAGGCCAGAAGGGAAGAGGAAGTATGACTAGAGATTTAGTCAAGAGAAACATGTGGAAAGTCATCTTGGAGAATGGCAAAGTTTGATTCCCTCTTTCCTGGTCTGTCTCTGTGTCTCATCTCAGTCTTGGTTTTAGTCTCAGTCTGTCTGTCTGTCCGTCCTGTATATAATCTATGTATCTGTGTATGTGCGCACGTGCACACTCACAAAAATAAGTTAGTAGGATTGTCTGGCATTGTTAGTTGTCCACTTGAAAATCCAGTTTGAAGTGAGTCTAGTAGGTAGCTGCTGTTCAGGGGTAAAATGCAGGGAAATTAGATAGTTAGATGTATCATTATCATAGTTTTGCTTGGCAAGTATTGTGGAGGGAGAGGCATCTTGGGAATTAAGAATGTATTTTATTTTGTTTATTTTTAATAAAAGAATTGAGATTGGGTAACTTATAAAAAAACCACAATTAGGGCTGGGGATTTAGCTCAGTGGCATAAGCGCCTGCCTTGCAAGCAGGCAGTCATGAGTTCGATCCCTGGTACCAATAAAAACTTAAAAAAACACCACAATTTATTTTGCCACATTTCTGGAGTTTGAGAAACCCAAGAACATGGATATAGTATGCTGTCTATGCTGCATATAGAGGGAGTGAAAAGGGGTGGTGGTGTAAGGCATAGGGAGAGGTGGGAGTGGGGAAGAAAACTCACGATCACTTGCATGTAAACACACACGTGCACACACACACATGCACAAACTGTCCTCACGTCTCAAAAAATGGAAAGCGAAAGGGGCCAAATGGAATCCTCACCCTGCTTTAACAGCATCAATCCCATTCCTCATGGCTTAATCACATCTTAAAGGTCCCATCTCATAATCCTGGGACAGTGGCATTAAATTTCAACATGAACTTTGGAGGGGACAGACTTTCAAGCCACGGCCGAGTGTGTGTAAAGGAGTGGTTATAGTTCTGACCTGTGCAGTCTGAGCTGAGTAAGAAGGAAAGTAAGCACGGGTAGTGCAAGTGAGTCAGTCAGTGAGATCAGCTAGAGGTAGAAGCATTACTGGAATGGAAGACTTTGAGTCCTTTAGCTGGGAAGAGTGGAGGTGGTACTGTGAATGGGATATTTAAACCAGTCTTATAGGTTGTGCATTTATGAAGGGTGACAGAATGTGATTATGTCCCTGAATGGAGAATGAGTGTAGCAGAAATTGTTGTAGCTGACCAGGTCAGTTATTCAAGATCAGTGTTTTCAATGGATCATTTGCGTGGATCATCAAAATATGAAGTCATGAAGCAGAAATGGGGGAGAGAGGAAGAGGCAAGTGCTGTAGTATCAGTATTTGATAGAATCATCAGAAATGCAGTAGGGAGGAGGGCAAGAGGGGACACACTAGGATAGCAGGCCCTTCAAGGACAGGGTTTGAAGTTTGGGGGAAAAAAATGGAGAAGAGGTATTTGAAAGCCGTTGAGGTGGAGAAAATGTATCCCATCTCATTGGTGTTGGTGCTACTAACATTTCAGCCTAATAGATACTAAATGCACCCATAGATACTTGCTGTGAAAGAGAAACAATAATATTTATAATTTTTAGTAACTAAAACACGTCATCCAGTCACATTTTTCATTTAGTTTCTCAGCAAGACTTTTTCTCTACTACCTCCTTTCATTTGCAGAGTTTGAGTATGTTTCATTTTTCTGTAATAGTGTAGAGTTCTAAGGTCTAATGATGCAAGAGCATCCATAAGGGCCAGGGATCTAGCTCAGCAGCATAAGTGCCTGCCTTGCAAGCACACGGTCGTGAGTTTGATTCCCCAGTATTTAAAAAAAAAAAAAAAAAGAGCATACATAGAGTATATGTGTGGAGTGGGAAGTATGCTGAAGGATAGAAGTGAGGTCAGGTGTGGTGGTGCAGGCCTGTAACCCAGCATTCAGGATACTGAGGCAGGAGAGTCAGTGCACGTTAAAGGTCAGCCTGGGCAACAAAGTGAGTTCGAGGCCAGCCTCAACTGCATAATAAAACTCAATATCAAAAAGACCAAAAAAAATACACATGAGCAATAAAGGATGAAAACTAGAAAGCTACTTAAATCCAGATTGAGTACTGTGACACTTTCTGGGACTGCAAGCCACAGGATAAGAGTAATTAACCTGTTTGTGACTATTTTCTATTCTTTTGCATAAAAATAAGCAGAATTTGCAATAAAAACTTATTTCAATGTGAAAATCTGAAATTATCGTTTATAGCATATCAAGAAAATATAGCCTTTGCTAAAGCAGTAGTCTTGAAAGGAAATTGTACTTCTATATTGTCATGTTGAAGGAACGGCCTATTGAACAATAATAGTTGGAAATTTTAGTGCCCTGCTTTAAGTAGTTGATTGAATTAGGTGGAAAATCGGCAAGGAAATAGAAATAACTAGTAACTGAGCTGAGGCTTTAGGCCAGTGTAGAGGATTTGCCTAGCATGTGCAAGGCCCAGTCTAAAACCACACAAAAGAAAGGAGGGAAGGAAAAAGTAAGTAAATAAACTAGCAAGACTTAACAGACATCTGTATAATATTCCATCCAGTGGGAGAAGACATAATGGATTTTGTTTTGAGACAGGCTTTTCCTGTATAGTCCACGCTGTCCTCAAACTTATGGCAGTCCTCCTGCCTTAGCCTCCCAAGTGCTGGGATTACAGGCATGTGCCACCACACCCAGATACATCCTGTTTTTGAGATTTATGTTTGTAGTTTTCTGTACAAGTCTTGATTTCTTTTATTAAACATGTACCTATGTGTTTGATTCTTTTTTGTAAATTGTTATTGTAATTACCAGTATTATCGATGGCCAGTTGCCTAGTACCAGTTCAATGAGATGCTGTTTTAATTACAATATTTTCTTAACTTTCAGAATATTCATTTCATTTATAAAAATAATAGTTGATTTTATATGCTTACCTTGTATCTTTGCTGAACTTACTTATCAGTCCAAGTAGTTTTTTCTGCATGTAATATCTGCAAATACGGTTTTATTTCTTTTCTAATCTGGATCCCTTTTATTTAAAAAATATACAGGACTTATATACTGAGAACATAATACATCATTATGATAAATGGAAAATCTAAAGTATAAAGGCATTTCATGTTGATGGATTGGAGGGGCTGGGGATTTAGCTCAGTAGTTCAAACACTTGCCTGGCAAGCACAAGGTCATAAATTTGATCCCTGGAACCAAAAAACAAACAAAAAAAAGATCAGAAAACTTAATGTTATTAAAATAACATTATTCCCACAATTGACCTATAAATTCAACACAATTTCTATCAAAATACCGACTTGCTCTTTTATAGAAACTGACAAGCTTTTCCTTAAAGTCATGTGAAAATGCAAGGGACCTGGAAGAGCCAAACACTTGAAAGAGCACTGTGGGGAGGCTTACTGGTGCAAGGAGGGACAGAAGAGTGAAACAGAATGAGAGTCCAGAAACCAACCCTTACCAATTATTTGAACAGTATTAAAGCAGACAGTTGAATGATTAAATAGATAACTCTTGGAGAAGCTTCTGAGGAAATTCATTTTTTCCCAACACAATGAAAAATACAGAGATAGACATGCAGGGAAATTCCCAGTGGGAAAATAAGGTATTGTGTTTTGTCATCATAAGACCAACATGTGTTAAATTGTAGAACAAAATTTTTAAAATGTAACAAGGTACCAGTAAGACCACATTCCAGTATTTTTCCATGAATCTTCAGTTTTATTTTTTGAAGATTCTTTTGAATATTCTTTTGAATATCAGCTTTTGACATCAGTTTTCTGTCTTGAGAGGTAAAAAAAAAAGGCACTTTTTGCCTCATTATCTTCATCAGAGAGTAGCAAGTCATAAGGGAAATTATTTACCTAACACAGCCTCCTGTTTCCCTTGAGTGCTGAGTACATCCTACCATGGCTTGTTTATTCAGTGCTGCCCTGTGTTCATTGCCACCATCATGAGCAACTGTTACATCATTCATGGTGATATTCCTCAGAGGTTAATCATGGGTTGGTTAGGCACTCTTTAATATATTAGAACACAGGACTTGAGGCTGACTATCCTGGATAGATTAGGTACAGTATTTACCCACTGAAAGGTAAGTATACCCCCAAACAGAAAAGCATACAATAAAAGACCTTTTACTTGGTTGGTCTGCAATGTTTTTCTTCCCTTATTTCCAACCTTGTGTGATTAGTGATTTAGTTTCAAGAATTTTTATTTAGTTCAAACAGTCCCCGTGGAAGATTACAAAGACATGATTCCTACTTTGCGATCCTACGTGAACACTACCTGGTGTTTAGGGATTTACCCTTTGAGCAGAAGTGGGAGCATTGTTAGTAAGAGATGTGACTGTGTTTCGAAAGACTTAATTCATGAGTCAGTAAAAAGCTGCCCTAACTTCGTGAAATAGTCTGGGTAGGGAGTATCTAGGCAGTTTGCCACGTGAAAGGACACCAGTAGGACCGAGGAGCTGTAATACCCTAAGTTACCCGGTTGGTTCCATGGAGATGTGGCTCATTTCACTTGGGGCCATGGAGTAAATGAAAGTTCATGGCTAGCAAGGACTTTGCTAGTAACTTAGGGAAGTGGAGCTTATTTCGTGAGGAAAGTGTGAAAGCATTAGTTCTGGTGAAGTACTAGGTCTACTTGGGAAATAGTAATTTCATCTGTGTAGAGAGGTGTGCTGTGTTTGGACATACTGGAAAACAGATTGATTTTACACCATGGACAGTGGGATTTAAAAACAAGATCATGAAGGTTGGTAACAAAACCGGGAACTATAGGAAAGTGCACAGCATGAACAAGACACATGGGAGATACATTTCAGCTGCATGCAAAGAGAAAAAAGGGGTGACTTCACTAGACTGTAGGATAGGAGAAGGGAGCTTAAGATGTAAAATATGGGGGAAATATAGGATATGTCAAAATTGGGTTTATAAAAATAATTTTGTCTTTTATTTTAGGGGCTGATGTTTTCATGAGTTTTAAACAGCTGTAGATTATTCCCACTTAGCCTGAAGAATAGAAAATTGCTTTTTAATTCTTTAAAATCAGCACATGTTTAAGTCAGGCATGTTGGTGCACACCTATAATGCTAGCTCTTGGGAGGCTGAGGCAGGAGCATCCCCAAGAGTTTGAGGCCAGCCTGAAGAACATAGTGGGACCCTGTCTCACCCCTCCAAAAAGAGTATTAGCCCATGTTTATAGTAAATAATGATCACATTTATTGTAGGAACTTAGTATGTGTACTAACGTAATTTTTAATTTCTCCTTTTCTCCTTCATCTCTAGATCATCCTCCCTTTTACAAAAGATCTATCTCCCTATTTCTTACATTTTGCTTTTTAAATTATTTATACTTTGTGTTTCTCATAAGAAAAGCCATGGAGTGTTTTAAGTTGGTGTTTCTCATTTATTTCACTTAACATTATGGTTTCGAGGTGCATCCATTTTCCTATAGATGACTCAAAAATTTCCTTCATTATGACAGAGTAGTACTCCATTGTATATAGATAGCACATTTTCTTTACCAACTGTTCATCCGTTGTTGGAAGAAAATTTTACCTTTAACTAGGAAGCGAATCAGAAAATTCAGAGGTCAGAAATTAAAAGTATCTCAGAATTAGTACTTTGTTAAAAAATATATGTAGTTCTTGTTAGTGACCTGATAAAGACAGAAAAGAAACTTCCCATTGTGTTCTTCACTTCCCTTAAAATCTGTATTATGCTGTACTTTTCTTTTTTCTATCTTTAAGCCTGGAAACATTTTTTGAGCCTAGTTAATGCCTGTTTTACCTACAGAAACTCTAGCTATGTGGCCATAATTTTTAAAAGGATGTAAGGGATAGAATCCAAACACATTAGAGGTACCTGCCTTTTGTTATGTTTTCTCTCAAATCGAATACAGCTCTCAAAAGAAGACCTGGACCTGGGTAAGAAAATGCAACTTTACAAGATAATCAAGTCTCTCAAGCCACTCTGCTGTATATGGACACAATTCTTTTGCACTAGAAAATGTTTTCTCTAGTATTCCTTTAACATAAGGAGATAGAATTTGTTTCTCAGGGCAAAAACAAAAAATCTGTGCATAAAACACAGGTATATATGTATACGTTGTATGTAAGTACATATAAAGAATATCTGTGGCATTAAAATTTCATAGAGAGAGACCATTAGGAAAACAAATGAAACACCACATTGGAGTGGGACTTTTTTTGGAACTGGGGGTCTTGCTTTCTTTAATTCAAAGCCAGAAATAATCCTTCAACATAATCTGCTTTGCTGTACCAATCAGCATATTTTGGGCTTTTGTCACTAGGATAGTTTCAGCTAGGAATTTCGTCTTGACCATGTTATCTAACTCAAATTCAAAGTTTAGTCATTAATAACTTATGTGATACTTAAGCATTGTTGTTCATGAATGATTATTAAAAGCTCTCCAAATAAATAAACTGTGTTATTTTCGTCAGATATTTTATTAGAGCCATCTTTTTATTCTCTTTCTTGAAAAATACCAAAACTGCTGTTTATAATAATTTTTTAATTTATTTTGCAATATTTTGAAGTCAATAGAATCATTAGATCTGTTTTTATAATTCTGTGTTGTATTAACCAGGGCTTGAACTTGAGGTCTGTCTTAACAAGTATACTCTACTGTATTAACTGTAGCAAGAATGTTGTACTGTGGACCTCTAGAACTTTGAACCTTGTATGGCTGAAATTTATACCCACTGAACACTGACTCCATTTCATCTTACTTTAATCTCTTTTTTTTAATTTGACATACCTTTTTTTTATTATCTTTTATCGGTACCAGGAGTTGAACTCACGACCGCCTGCTTGCAAGGCAGGTGCTTATGCCGCTGAGCTAAATCCCCAGCCTCCATCTTACTTTAATCTTGGCAGTGCATATTCTAATCATTTCTGCTAGTTTGGCTGCCACATATAAGTAGAATCATACCGTATTTGTCCTTCTGTGATTGGCTTGTTTCATTTAGCATATTGTCTTCCAACTCTGTTGATATTATAGCATACAACAAAATTTCTTTCTTATGATTGAATAATATTTGTGTGTGTCTGTGTGTGTATCACATGTTCTTTAGCCTCTTTTTTTGCGGGGAGACTGGGTTTCACTAAGCAGTTCAGGCTGGCCTGGGGCTCACTTTGTACCCCAGGCTGGCCTCAAACTCACAACAGTCCTCCTTTCTCAAGTCTCCTCAGTGCTGGGATTACAGGCATGCACCACCATACCTGGCTCGTTAGCTATTTTTGTTAACAGAATTTGGGATTGTTTCTATTTCTTAGCTATGTAGTATAATGAGCTGGGAAACACAAGTACCTCTTTGAGGTCCTGATTTCAGTTCTTTTGGGTCTCTACCTGTAAGAGGGGTTGCTAGATCATATAGCATTTCTATTGCTATTTTGAGAAACCTCCATACTGTTTTCTATTTTTTTTTTTTTTTTTTTTTTGTCTTTCTTTTTTATCAGTACCGGGGATCGAACTCACGGCTGCCTGCTTGCAAGGCAGGCGCTTATGCCGCTGAGCTAAATCCCCAGCCCCTATACTATTTTCCATAGAAGCTGCATGATTTTACATTTCCATTGGCAGTGCACAGGGATTCAGTTTCTTAACATCTTCAACTCTTATTATTATTTTCTGATTTTGTTTTAGTTTAAATAATGACTATCCTACCAAATACGAACTGAAGCCTTGTTGTGATTTTGGTTTGCAGACCATTACCATATGTCTTTGAAGAAGTTTCAGTTAAAGGTTTTTTTTTTTTCTCTCATTTAAAAAAATTCTCAGCATTATTAGTATAAAATTGACAAAAATTGTGTATATTAATGGGTATATAGTGTATAGTATGTTTTTTGATATACTATGTATATATGTGGCAAAGTGATAAGATCAGGATAAGACACATCAAACACTTTTTTAGTTAATCAAGTAATTTGATTGTTGTTTGTTTTTCATTGAGTTGCAAGAGTTCCTTACATATTTTGGATATTGTCCTTTTTTAGATATATGGTTTGCAATATTTTTTCCCACCCCATAGGATACCTATTAGTGTGATCATTTCCTTTCTGTGCAGTATTTAACTTACCTGTCTTTGCTTTTGTAACCGGTGCTTTTAATGTGCTAATTCTTGTTTAATTAATTTAATATGTGCTCTACTTGTAAGTTTGCCTGTCTCCACCTTTCTCATTCTTTTTTGTGGGGGCAGAGGGAGAATACATCTTCTTAAACATGAGTTTTTCAGTTCTGGAGGATGAATTTTTACTTTAATGTCTAAAATTTTCTTTTAAGAAGTCCTAGATTGGGGCTGGGGATTTAGCTCAGCGGCATAAGCACCTGCCTTGCAAGCAGGCAGTCGTGAGTTCAATCCCTGGTACCGATAAAAAAGAAAAAGACCAAAAAAAAAAAAAAAAAAAAGAAGTCCTAGATTATCAGAGTAGAAAAACATTCTGGAGATTATCTAGTTTACCCTTCTGCTCTACAGTATCCCAATTAAGCATGCTAGCAATTTTTTCCTGAATCTGTTCATCTTCTCATCTTCTGAATATATTTCGTACAAGCTTTGAAGAAAATTATTTAAATCAGCCATTCAACTTCTTTGGATTAAATGTATCACAGTTCCTTTTTGCTAATTTTACATTTTTTAAAAATTTTATTTAAAAGGAAAAAAAGACAAAACAGTGTAAGGGTACAAGTAATACAGGACTACTAAAAAAAAAATACAAGAAATCACCAGTTAGTAGATTACACATTGTCATCTTAGAAATAGTTGCTCAAGTCACAGGATCAAAGCATACAAAGTTGATATTCAAACAGTGAGACTGCAAACAGTTGTGTTCAGTGATCCAACAAAAACTCCGTAATATGGTCATCTGTCCTAACACACCTAAACACACTTGCAGTTGTATCCTTTAGAGCACTTTTTTTTCCCTCTTTTTTTTTTTTTACAACAAAATTTACACATTTTGGGTTTTATTACTCCCATAGTTCTTATTACTTTTTTTGGAAGAAAATAAAACCAAATATGACAAAATAAAGCTGTCAGTCAAAACCAAGGATAGACATAGCACATGATGTAAAAACAGAGTACAAGGTTATCAACAATGGTTACCATAATGTCACTTGGTCCCTTAAAAAGAATTGCCTATATCATTAGGTATTAGGTATAATTAAGTTGAACAAAACAGTACGGAACAAGACCAATAAAACCTAAACATTGTAAACATTACAGGACTTCAAAAGAAGATAATAGTCAAACCAGAATGGGCATCATAGTGAATCTTATTGCCTTGAAAGTAGTTGCCTATACCCTCAAACTTGATACTATCAAACAGAGCGGAACAGAGTCTAATCAGTCAAAACAAGATAGTGGGAGTATGAATACAGGACTTCAAATCAAGTTAATAGGAAATCAAAAAAGTTGCTATAATATATCCTGCTAATTTTTTCCCCTTAATTAAAAAATAATAATAAAATAATTTTTTAATGAATAAGGGGGAGATTGAGATAAAAGAGGACATAGCAACATAACAATACAGGTCAAAGCATGACAATTTCAGCAGCCTGGTGCTTCACCACCAAATAACCCGACTTAATAGTAGTTACCATAGTGTCTTTCCTTGAAGTATTTGAATATAACTTCGTATACTATAGCATCAGACATATCAAGACAGTGTGAAACCATTTCAAGTGGATGAAAGTATCACAGGGTATTTAGAACCAGCTACCAGAAAATGAACAATGGTTTCTATATTATCTCTTTGCCTATAAATATTTTTGTTTATATTATCACATAATAAACCAGTAAGATACAACATGATAAAACCAATGGAGACAGAAGAGCAACAGTTTGGTAGGGCTTCAAAACAAGCTGATATTAAATCAGCACTAGCTATTATGATGTCTTGTTTTCTTCAAAATAGCTGTTCATTTCATCACAGGCAATAATACCAAGCCATTCCAGTTAATGAGTGAAAGCTTTATAAGGCTTCAAGGCCACATAATGGGGAATCATGATTACCACATACTTTATTGAATCCTTTCTTACACTAGGGAAACTATTCAGTATTGTGAGTTTGATTTATTTCACTTATGAGTATGGTCTCAATCTGTACCCATTTATTTATAAATATCTCAATGTGATCCTTCTTTATAGCTGAGTAGTACTCCATTGTATAAAAATACCACAACTTTTTTATCCATTCCTTAGTTGATGGACACTTGGGTTGTTTCCAAGATCTGGCGATTACAAATTGTGCTGCTAAAAACCCACAAACTGAAAAAAATCTTAGTGAACTCCCCCGCAGACAAGGGACTTTTGTCTAAAACATATAAAGAATTTAAAAAACTCAGACCCCTAAAATTCAAAGATCCAGTCCAAAAATGGGCATCTGAGATGAATACACACTTCTCAGATGAAGAAATACAAATGGCAAATAAATACAGGAAAAAATGTTCATCATCATTAGTCATTAAAGAAATGCAAATTAAAATCACACTGAGATTTCATCTTACTCCTGAAAGAATGGCCAGCATCAAGAAAACCAACAACAACAAATGCTGGAGAGGCTGTGGAGAAAAAGGAACTCTCCTGCACTGTTGGTGGGAGTGTAGACTGGTACAACCTTTGTGGAGATCAGTCTGGAGATTTCTCAAAAAGCTGGGATTGGAAGTCCCATTTTTCCAGCTATTCTCCTTCTAGGCATATTCCCAGAAGAACTGAAAGCATCATGCCACAGTGATACATGCGCATCTATGTTTATAGCTAAGTTTACATTTTCAGTTACCTTAAATAGTGAATGCTTTGTTCCCTATAAAATACTAAATTTAATTTGGCCCTTGTAGTCATACAGAATTGACTTGATAGGAAAAAATTATGTACTTTGAATCAAACATTGCATGAAGAAAGTTGTAGTTAAAGAATAGTTTTAGTAATCTGGTGGCTAAGGCTGGAGAATGTCTGGGAACTCAAGACCAGCCTGGGCTACAAAATAAGTTCAGGACCAGCATGAACTTCATAGTGAAACACTGTCTCAAAAATAGTCTCTAATAGTTTTAAAAGAAATCAAAGAACTAATAAGCTATAATTTACTGTATAAAGTATGACAATAATTGGGTAAAATTAAGCCAAAAGCTGATAGGTTCAATTTATTGTCATCACGGTGAGGAATTATGTTATCATTAGACTCTGTTATGTATTACATACCAAGGTACAAAATGACTAAGATGTAGTTCTGTCTTAGAGGACTGTATTCTAATGAAAAAAGATAGATACAGATATACTGATGTGATATGACAAGGATTGTGATGTGAACAAAGATTCCTATACCACAGGTGGCTTAAATAATATTGGGAATTTTGGTCATGAACCAGTATATCCAAAAATCATAGAGGCTAGTTTTGCTAGTAAATGCCCTCTTTTTCCTTGTTTCTCACAGTGTTTTTCACAGATCAACTTTATTCTTGGTTAGCAGAGGTTGCATGATGACTACTAATGACTCTTACGCCTACTCCTGGGAGGAGAGCTTTTGTCACCTAACCAGCAAAAGAAAATGGGCTTACTCTAAGTCAGACTTGATGTGTGACCCTTTCGTTGGATTTTAATATGGTTGAAAAAATTATTTCAAAAGTATTTACTGTACCTATGAAAATTGGTATTAGTCTCATGTTTTTATTATTTCTAACTGTCTTCTTAACAAATAGAAAATCAGGATTCTTAACAATAGTAAATGACCTCATAAGAGGATGCTAGTCCAGTGATCTTCTGAAGTTTTATTTTACAGTCACATCATTACTGAAAACTTGGCATGCCTTCTCTTCTCCTTTACATCTTCTCTGGTGACCGGGACAGTGAGGAAGGTTTTGATAGCAGATTCAGGTGGCCCTAGGCCAGAAGTGCTGGGCTTCCATAACCTCTTAATGACTCGAGCAGTAATTGCTATCTCCTTCTGGTTTTTATTTTGCCACTTATGTATATTCTGTGTGGATGTTCACAGACTATATTACCTTGAAAACTGAAACTAGCAATGTAGGCTACTTTGGTTTATGTGTGAGCTCTTCCATTTGTTCTCTTTCTGCTCAGTCTCTAATTCAGCACATTTGCCTTCCCTGCACTTGTGTTTCTCTCCGTGACAAGTGTTCTTTCAGGAGCTACAGCGTGTGACTGTGCTATAGGATTGCCTGATCCTATTTCGAAGAATTGGGATGGGGAGCAGGAGAGAGATTATTTGCTGATTGTTTGACCTGTCTCAGATATAATCCCGTTCTGTATGCCAACACAGTGGAGCTAAGCACTAAATACAGAGTAGGCTTGCGTATGTGGGCCATCTGGTAACCTGGTACTGCTAATGTAGGCCTTTCAGCTCTACCAAGGGCCTGTGGAAATTTGACACACTCCATGTGTTAAATAAGAAATCATGTCCTGACTTCAAAGTGAACTACTTATTTGCACAAAAATTGTAATAAATGTTATTTAGTAATAGAGGAAAAAGTAATGTATATTTCTTGGTAATAAATTATTTTGAGTCTAACACAGAGCTTTTTTTGTTCGAGGAACTGTTCCAAGTATTTCACTTAAGATTCACATCACCCTGTGAGATAGGTTATTACTATTTTACTGAGTAGAAAACTGGTACAGAGAAGTCAAGTAATCTGCCCATGCTTATACAGTTTAACAGGCAAATAGAGTTAAGATTTGAATCCAGAAAGTCTGAAGTCAGAGTCTATACTTGGAATCACTGTGCAATCATAAGGGGACTGACATCATTATTAAAAGTAATGTTAGTAACTTACTAGTTGTGATTTTTTTGTAACTCATTAATTATACTTATTCACCAGTATAGTTATCTTACTATGTTTTAAAATAAGTGAGCATTTTGAAACTTCTCACCCACTGAATATTTAACATGCTTTTTTTTTTTTTACTCTAGGGGAAGACTTTGCAGTTGTACAGCAAGAAATTATTATGATGAAAGACTGTAAACACCCAAATATTGTCGCTTATTTTGGAAGCTATCTCAGGTACATTGCTTGTTTTCCATTCAAAAAACAGTAATGATTCCATAACTTAATTAATTTAACAATGTAAACTTAGCTCTAATACCATAGTCTGTACTTTTCTTCACGTTTTGAAGGGAGGACATTTTCACATAATGTAATGTTTACTTAGGACCTCGTACCTTAATTCCATAATCAATGTCACAGTCTTGGGTCTTGGGAATTCTGAGTGTGGTTTTAGTAAGGAAGCTGGCAAGGAAAAATTGACTTTTATGGTTAATTTTTTCACGGTGAAGTAGGTCCAAATGTACCGTTACTCACCCCTAGTAGGCATAGGAAAATTGAGTCAGGAACATGTTTTCTTGTTACGTTTTTATCCAAAAGTTTTTGTGTGTATTTTGTTCTCCTAGTCTCAGAAGTGTACACCTTGCTCCTTTCCTTTAGTTTGTCTAAAAGAGTAGAAATTCTGATTATTTCAGTAATTTATTCTTCTGAATAAATGTGTTCTAAAGTGATCTTTTTGTCCCCTCTTGTTACCTATGTTGTAACAGAGATTCCCTCAGTTGAAGGTTGTTTTTCCACCAGGGCATGGTGGCACTTGTCTGTAATCCTAGCACTAAGGAGGCTGAGACAGGAGGACTGCTACAAGTTTGAGGCCAGGCTGGGCTACATAAGGAGCTTAAGACAACCTAAACTATATAGCAAGACCCTGTTTCTCAAAACAAAAACCTTGTTTTTCTACTTATTCCATGTACAACTGTGAGTCTTAACACTGTGACTTAGTTGTTTTTTAGTTTCTTCTAAAAGGAAGACTGGAGAATGTATTACAAACAAAAAAAATCTTTCTGTTTAGATGCAATGTACTATAGCAATGTGAAGAGAGTGTTTCAGGTTCCTGTCTTTCAGGTGATACAGGTACAAAACACACTATTCCTCTTCTTTGAAATAAGAGTGGGAAAATTTATGCCCTTACCTTTCCAGTTTGTGAAAAACCGAAGATAAGAGTAGGTTTAGTGGATAGTTTAAGGACTTTGCTGACCCTTTTCACATAGGAATAAGTCAGTGTTAAACATTTTGAATGAGTTTTTTTGTTTTTGTTTTGTTTGCTTTTTGAGACAAGGTCTCACTGTGCATTCAAACTGGCCTTGAGCTCACTTTGTAGCCCAGGCTGGTCTTGAACTTACAACAATTCTCCTGCCTCAGCCTCCTGAGTGTTGGGATTACAGGCACGCACCACCATGCCTGGTTTTGAATGAGTTTTTTATAGTACTTTCATTGTGAGTGGTTCAAACAGCCGACTAACACACTTTCTCCATTAGTTTACATATTAAGGAGCAGTCTGAGCCTGGGCAGTTACTGTATCAGCTCAGAGAAGCAGGCTTTGAAAATCATTTACATTCATACTGCAGATAATTGGTTCTTGCCAACATAGTTCAGATCCCCACTTCAAAACAATTAACTTTATTGCTGTCGGTCCTAACAGGATGACCTACTAAGATTAAGTCGGGAAAGCGTTACAGAGTTTTTGTCTCACAGATGGGCTGGCCTTTTAAAGAGAGGGTTTTGTATTGTCATTTCTGTGGTACTGGGGATTGAACCCAAGGCCTTCACACTGAGGTACAGCCCCAGTTCTTTTAATTTTATTTTTTATTTTTATTTTTAAATTTTGAGATAGCTGATTGAGTTGAAACTTTGTACTCAATCTAGACCAGTGCAGAATTAAAAGAGAGGAGACAACTAGATAAGAAAAGAGTTTAATGTGGGCATGGAGAGAGTCACCATAAAGAAGGCTGTGGCTGCTCTCTGCAGACAAAGGGCAGGTTCTGCCTGACACAGGCTCTGAAGGGGAAAGGGCTGGGGACTGATGTGAGCTGATTTATTTTGTGACAGTGCAGAGGATTGGGTAAATCTTTACATGCCTGAGCTTGGGCAAAGACTTTTGGGAGGAAGAAGCCGTAAGTGCTTCTGGGAGGAGGAGTTATACATTATCATGGCACAGATTTGAATCATCACCATGATGATTGTACTCTCTCTCAGACAGGGGAGGGATCTATCAGTTGCATCTTGCTACGTTGTCCAAGCTGGTCTCAACTTTATGATCCTTCTGTGATGTGGTGAAATAAACACGAAGTTTTTTTTGCCAGTGAGGTACAAATGTATGTGGCAAGTGAAAACTTGAGCTGTAATCTTGGAGTCCTGGTTCATTGCTTTTTAGTGGTGTGACTTACAGCGAATTATGTAGTCACTCTGTGCCTCTGTTTCCTCATCTACAAAATGATGATGATATCAGTGTGAGGAAAAAGCTACAGGGACTTAATGAGTATGTATATAAAAAATGCCAAGAACAGTGCTTAGAACATAATGTATGCTTAGTGAATGTTAACTGTTAATGCTACCATTGCTATCGTTACTTACACTACTACTACAGTATTTTTTTAAACTATCATCATAGTAGTGCCTCATTTGACCTTTCAGTAACAGTTAGCAAAATAATTCTATAGAAGGTGTTATTTCCATTTTACAAATAACATGCTTGAGAAGGTTTAACATCAAATTATGTTTTTTTTTTAATTTTATTTAAAAGGAAAAAGAGAAAAACACAAAACAAAACTAAGCGGTGTAAGGGTACAAGTAATACAGAATTACAAAAAAAAAAAAAAAAAAAAAAAACCAGTAAGAAATCACCAGTTAATAGATTACATATTATCATCTTAGAGATAGTTGCTCAAATCACAGTATCAAAGAATACAAAGTGGACGTTCAAACAGTGAGACTGCAAACAGTTGTGTTCAGTGATCCAACCAAAAACATTAATATGGTCAGCTATTTAACACCCCTAAACACACTTGCTGTTGTATCCTTTAGAGCTGCTTTTTCCCTCTCTTTTTTACAACAAAATTTACACATTTTGGGTTTTATTACTCCTTAGTTCTTTTTACTTTTGGGGGGGGGGAGAATAAAGTCAAATATGGCAAAACAAAGCTGTCAGTCAAAACCAAGGATAGATATAGCACATGATGTAAAACAGAGTACAAGGTTATCAACAATGGTTATCAATGATGTCTCTTGTTTCCTTAAAAAGAATTGTCTATCTCATTAGATATTATAAAGTTGAACAGAACAGTAGAGAACAAGACCAATAAAACTTAAGCATTGTAAACATTACAGGACTTCCAAAGGAGACAATAGTCAAACCAGAATGGGCATCTTAGTGAATCTTATTGCCTTCAAAGTAGTTGCCTATACCCTCAAACCTGATACTATCATACAGAATGGAACAGAGTCTAATCAGTCAAAACAAGATCATGGGAGCATTACAGGACTTCAAAACAAGTTAATAGGAAATCAAAAAAAGTTACTATTATATATCCTGCTAATTTTTTAAATTTTTCCCCTTAATTAAAACAAACATAAGAAATAACTAAATAATTTTTTTAAAGAATAAGGGAGAGATTGAGATAAAACAGGACAGACCCCCAAAATTCAAAGATCTAATCCAAAAATAGGCATCTGAGATGAATACGCACTTCTCAGATGAAGAAATGCAAATGGCAAATAAATACATGAAAAAATGTTCATCATCATTGGTCATTAGAAAAATGCAAATTAAAACCACACTGAGATACCATCTCACTCCTGAAAGAATGGCCAGGATCAAGAAAACCAACAACAACAAATGCTGGAGAGGCTGTGGGGAAAAAGGAACTCTCCCGCACTGTTGGTGGGAGTGTAGACTGGTGCAGCCTTTGTGGAGGTCAGTCTGGAGATTTCTCAAAAAGCTGGGATTGGAAGTCCCATTTATTCCAGCTATTCCACTTCTAGGCATATTCCCAGAAGAACTAAAAGCATCATACCACAGCGATGTAGGTGCTTGTGCACCAATTTGTAATCGCCAGATCTTGGAAACAACCCAAGTGTCCATCAACTGAGGAATGGATAAAAAAGTTGTGGTATTTCTATACAATGGAGTATTATTCAGCTATAAAGAAGGATCACATTGAGATATTTATCAATAAATGGGCATAGCTTGAGACCATACTCATAAGTGAAATAAATCAATCTCGCATGTGTGAATACCGAATAGTTTCCCTAATGTAAATAATGATTCAAATATATAAAAATATGTGGTAATCATGATTCCCCATTATGTGCCTTGAAGCCTTATAAAGTTTTCACTTATTAATTGGAAAGGCTTTATTCTGGGCTTCTTCATATGGAAATATTTGAAGCTAGAGTATATGAAGTTTTATTCAAATATTTCAAGAAAAAAGACAGACACTATGGTAATTACTATTAAGTCGGGTTATTTGGTGGTAAAGCACTAGGTTGCTGAAACAGTCATGCTTTGACCTGTATTGTTATATTGTTATGTCCTGTTTTTTCACCACTGAAGAAGTTATTCTATATTAAAATACCTAGTGGTTGTTGAACATTTCATTTTTTGCATTGATGGTTTAGGTTGAAATTGAATTGGTTTGTTATATACAGTGCAGTAGTCACTGGTAAGTGCTTTGGTCAGCAAGAAAATCCTCAGTGAAGTACAGGAGCTGGCGTCACTACCCTGAGAGGATGCCTGAGATTGTGTTTCTAGCACACATACAGCTGCTAATTCCTAGTCACAATTCCTGGTCACAATTTGTTTTACATAATTTTATATTTGGGAACATGTATAAAAGTTTGCTCAATCAGTTTTAAGTCTATGATGTGTTACAAAGCATAGGAAGATTTAAAAAGTGTGTTTTAAAATAAGACCTTCACATTAGTGGATTCTTTTAGAATTCTGGTTTCTGTGCACTGTCGTAAATATTAAGCTGGGAGATTTCTTGCTTTATTTTTCCATTCTTTGGAAGATAGAAACATTTTCAAATTAAGACAAAGTTTTAAGGATTTGTTTGGTCGGGAAATTAATACTAACACACTGAACATTTACCTTAGTGGTTAATTTTGTTTTAAATCAGATACCTAGGGAGAAAGATTTTATAGTCCTTTCCTGTTGGACTTAGTGAATGACCAAAAGCTAAGATAGATTTATCATCACAGTGGAGCCACTCATGGAACAAAGGGATCAGTTTACTAATAGATTCTGCCTGTTAAAAGTATTTTTGGTAGCACTAGACTTCAACCAAGTAGAATGTTTAAAGGTAAAGTATTATAAGTTTCTTAAAAAGTTTTAATATTTATTTATTTTCTGCCTCTAAGCTGAAAAGTCATTTTACGTAGAATAAATAGAAAATTATATATTTCAACAAAGGAAGAAAAGGCAGAGACCAAGTAAAGTAAAAGACATTGTAATAGGGGAAAAAGAAAGTGGAGAGTTTTCTGTGTTTATTGTCTCTGTCGAGGAAAATTGTTTTCAAACTACAAAGGTAGGGAAACATTATTGAGGTAGAATTGAAGTATAGATCAGATGAGATAATTACAGAGCAGTTAGACATTTTCAATGAATTTAAGCTTTTAGACTTATGTAAATTATATTTTTCTGAAAATTTAGCAATCTGATTGTCATCCACTATTGATGAATGTCTTTTGACAAGTTGAAGAGATGTCAACGATTAGAGATCAGCAATGACAAATTGGCCAAGAAGGGGAAGAGGTGATTTATAGAAAATGCAGACAGTAAAACTTGAGGCCAGTCATCATTCCCAGTCAGCATTTAGTGTAAATTATTAATCAGATAATTAAACACTTATAAGAAGTGGTGATTAGCATAACTTTAGTGAAAAGTCATACCAAATCAGTATCATCTGCCTTCTGTTTTTTATACTTGAGAAAGAAAAGGATAAAAATAAAACCAACTTTTAACTAAAAAGAGAAAAACATTTTATTTACACTTTTGTAAAGTTTCTGGAGGAATTTAATATGACACACATAAGTATACTGTGAAGATCAATTTCATATTTTTTGTGCTACATTCTAGATCCTTTACTCAGCAGTTGACATACAATTTTATTTAATCCTAAACTGACTCTGAAACAGTCATTCAGCTTGTTTTTGTAGCATGTGTCTAGTCTCAGCTGACTGTTTCTGTAACACTCCAGAGAGAAAGAGGGGACAGATGCTTTCATAGTGTTACTATGAAAGTAGTCTTGATCTTAGTTTACCCCGGGAAGGATCTTGGTATTCTAAACTGCAGTCTGAGAACCACTATTCTAGAGAAACCAGAAGTGAAATCCTGTATTCTAGATACAAAATTGGAGCTTGAGTTATTCCAAAGAATATTGACTGATAGACTTGCCAGAGTGAAATCAATCTACATAGTTGGATGTAATTCATGTCATCAATAAAGAATATTTCTGTCATTACTTAAACTGATTAGTAAATTCACTAATACAAATGAAAGCATTTATAAGCCCAGTCCTTACACTTGCTGCGTCTGAAGGGTATATTACGATGAGGCTCTTTCAGTTGCTTACCAGCTACTTCTGGAGTGTGTGTGTTAGGGGGTCCAGTTAGCACACTTGAAAATATTAGTTCACTGCACCTAGGGTATGGCTCAAACGTATGCAAACGTGTCGCACTGTCTTTGCTGACACACGCTGAAAAACATACTGGATAACCTGATAAAGTGCATGGAAGAAATAAAGGAGCATAAGTCAAAATTACTACTACTTCTTTTTTTTTCAGTATCTTAACTATTTTTCATATACATATGCATACACATATGTATGTTTTTTATTTCAGCCTGTCACACTAATGAAACAATACGATGTTTACACATGTGTGTCTTATTTATTTCACTAATGAGTATATTCTCAAGGTGCATGTATTTACCTATAAAAGTCTCCGGTTTAGCCTTCTTTATGGCTGAGTATAAAAATACCACATCTTTTTTATCCATCCCTCAGTCAGTGGGCATTTAGGTTGTTTCCAAGATCTGGCTATTATAAACTGTGCTACTCTAAACATGGGTGCACATATATCACTGTGGTATGATATTTTGAATTCTTTGGGGAAGGTAGCCAGAAGGGAAATAGCTGGGTTGAATGGGACTTCTAATCTTAGTTTTTTGAGGATTCTCCACACTGATTTCCACAGTGGTTGTACTAGTCTGCATTCCCACCAACAGTGGAGAAGGGTTCCTTCTTCCCCATAGCCCCTCCAGCATTTGTTGTTGGTTAATTTCTTAATACTAGCCATTCTTTCTGGGATGAGGTAGAATCTCAGTGTTGTTTTAATTTGCATCTCTTGAATGATGAGTGATGATGAACATTTTCACATATTTATTTACTGTTTTCTGTGAGAAGTGTATCCATCTCAGATGCCCATTTTGGATCGGGTCTTTAAAGCTGAGAGGACTCCTTCTTTGAGTTCTTTGTGTGTTCTTGATAGTAATCCTTTATAAGGAACAGCTGGCAAACATTTTCTCCCACATTGTGTGTTTTCTTTTCACTCTGTTGATGGTTTCTCTTGCTATGCAAAGGCTTTTCAGTAGGGTGAGATCCCATTTGTTGATTCTTTGCAATAGTTCCTATGCATTCTGGGTTTTGTTCATATTCTTTGCCTACACCAGTATCTTCAAGAGTTTTATGTACTCTTATTTTCTAGCAGATTTAATGTTTCTGTTTTAATATTAAGATCTTTGATTCATTCTGATTTTAGCTTACCATATGGTGAAAGATATGAATCCAGTTTTAATCTTCGGCATGTGTAGAGCCAGTTTTTCTAGCACCATTATTAAAGAGGCTATCTTCCAATGAATGTGTTTGGCACCTTTGTCAAACATAAGATAGCTTAATGTGTCCAGAGTTGTTTCTGCGTCTTCTGATCTATTCCGTTGATTTTTGGACCTGTCTCACTCCTCCCCCAGTTTCACACTGTTTTTACCAGAGTATAATTTCTGCTCAGGGATTCTGATGACCCCTGTCTTGTCTTTGTTGCCCAGGATTGCTGTTGCTATTCTAAGTCTCTTCTGGTTCCAGATGGATTTTAGGATTGTTTTCTTTAATTTTTTGAGATATGCTACTGGAATTTTGATTGGAATTGCACTGGATCTGTGTAAGTGTTTTGAAAGTATGGCCATTTTCACTATATTGGTTCCTCTTACCCAAAACTGTCGATTTTCTAATATCTTCTTCAATCTGCTTTTTCAGAGTATTATAGTTTTCAATGTAGAGATCTTTTGTACCCTTTGTTAGATTGAGTCCTAGATATTTCTTTTTTTTTTTGGATGCCATTGTAAAAGCTGTTGTTTTCCTGATTTTTCTGAGTTTGTTATTCATGTACAAGAAGGCTATGGATTTTTGAGTGTTGACTTTGTAACTGGCTATGTTACTAAATTCACTTATTAAATCTAGAAACCTTTGATGGAGTTTTTAGGGCCTTCTAAGTAGAGTATCATGTCAGCTGAAAATAACAGTAATTTAATTTTTCCTTTCCTATCTGTATTCTTTTTATTTCGTTCTCTTATCTAACTGCTCCTGCTAAAGTTTCCAGGACTGTGTTGAATAAGGGTGGAGACAGTGGACATCCTTGTCTTTGTCCTGATTTTAGAGTAAAAGCTTTCAGTTTTTTTTCTTTTTAGTATGACATTGGGTGTTGGTTTGTCATCAGACAGAGATAAAGACCATCTATGTCAATTTTCTATAGGGTTTTTATCATGAATGGGTGCTGGGCTTTTGTCCAAAGCTTTTTCTGTTTGTTTTTTTGAGACAGTGTCTCATTGTGCCTTGAACTCACTTTGTAGCCCAGGCTGGTCTCAAACTTGCAAGGATCCTCCTGCCTCAGCCTCCCAAGTGCTGAGATTTTTCTATATCTATTGAGATGATCATATGATTTTTCTCTTTGGCTCTGTTAATATTATGTATTACATTTATGGACTTACATGTGTTGAACCATCTCTGCATCCCTGGAATGAATCCAACTTGATCATGGTGTACAATCTTTTTGCTGATTTGCTGCAGTCTGTTTGCCAGTATCTTATTGAGGATTTTTGCATCAGTGTTCATTAGGGAGATTGGCCTATAATTCTCTTCCTTAGTTGGGCACATCTCTGATTTTGGAATCAGAGTAATGCTTGCTTCCAGGAATTAATTTGGGAGTATTGCTTCCTTTTCAATTTCATTAAAGAGTTTGAGAGGTAGTGGTGTTAGGTCTTCACTAAATTTTTTGTAGAATTCAGCAGTAAATCCATCAGGGCCTGGACTTTGCTGATAGGTTTTTAATTACATCTTCAATTTCATTTATTGATACTAAGTTATTGAAGATTTTTGTATCTTCTTGATTCAGCTTAGGAACTTGTCCATTTCTTCTGTATTTTCCATCTTATTAGAATACAAGTTTCAAAGTAGGTGTAGATGATTTTCTGGATTTCTGTAGGATCTGTTGTGATTTTGCCCTGTTTATTCCTAATTGTGTGGATTTGAGTCTTTTCCATTTTTTTGATAAGGTTGGCTAAGGGTTTGTCAATTTTACTTAATCTTTCAAAGAACCAACTCTTTGGTTCATTTTTTTTTTTTCAGTCTCCAGGATGTTAATTTCTCCTCTGATGTTTATAATTTCCTCCCTTGTATGAGCTTTTGGTTTAGCCTGCTCTTCTTTTTCTAGAAGTTTGAGGTTCAACATTCAACACTTGCTCTGTTTTCCTTCTCTGGGTATTTACTTGTATAAATTTCCCTTGTAAGACTGCTTTCAGCTGGGGATTTAGCTCAACAGCATAAGCACCTGCTTGGTAAATGCAAGGTCGTGAATTCGATCCCCAGTACAAAGAAAAAAGACTGCTGTCATTGTGTACCAAAAGTTCTGGTATGTTGTATTGTCATTATCATTCAGCTGTAAAAACTGTCTAATTTCTTCTTTAATTTCATCTGTTTCTCACTGCATGTTCAGTAGGGTGCTATTTAATTTCCATGTATTTATGAAGTTCTTACAGTTTCCTTTGGCATGGATTTCCAATTTCATTGCACTGTGGTCTGATAGTATGCATGGGATAATCTTAATTCCTTTACATTTACTTAAGCATATTCTATGAGCCAGTATAGGATCTGTTTTGGAGAATGTCCCATGTGCAGCTCAAAAGAATGTGTATTCTGATGTTATGCGGTGAAATACTCTATAGACATCTACTAAGTCCATTTGCTCAAAAGTTTGACTTAGTTGTAATATTTCATTATTGACTTTTTTTCTAGGCGATATGTCTTTTTGTGACAGTGGGATATTGAGTTCCCCCAGTACAATTGTATTGTTTTATATATCTGTGTGCAGTGGTATTTGTTGCATATATACTTATGATTGTGATCTCTTCCTCTTGGGTTGTTTCCTTTACGAGAACATAGTGACCTTCTACATTTCTGTGAATCAGTTTTGGCTTGAAATTCACTTTGTGTGCAAATAGAATAGCTGTCCCTACTGTTTTCTGGGCTCCTGTCTCATGGAGTATTGTTTTCCATTCTTTGACATTCAGTCTATGAATTTCTCTTTGAATTAAGAGTGTTTCTTGTATGCAGCATACTGTTGGATCTTGCTTCTTGATCCATTTTGCTAGTCTGTGTCTTTTGACTGGTGAATTGACACCATTAACACTGATGGTTAAAACTGATATGTATTGACTTATCCTTGTCATGTTATTTTCCTGTTGTTGGCTCCCCGCCCTTTTTATCCCCCCTTCCCTTAATTGTTTGCCTTCCCTTATGGATTCCTTCTGTTGGAGTTCATGGAGTTGTCATCCTTATTGTCTCTTTCTAGAAAGTCCTTCAGAACATTATGGAGTGTTGGTTTGGTGGTCATAAATTTCCTCAGATGTTTTTATCATGGAAGTATCTTATTTCTCCATCAATTTTAAAAGATAGTTTTGCAGGACACATCAATCTGGGTTGAAAGTTGTTTTCATTTATGACTTGGAGTACTTCATTCCAAGCTCTCCTTGAGAGTTTGTATTGAGAAGTCAGCTGTAATACTAATGGGCTTTTCTTTATAGGTGATTTGTTTCTTTTCCCTAACAACTTTTAAGATTCTATTCTTGTATTGAATTTCTGAGATCTTGACTGTGATATGCCTTAATGTAGATTTTTTTTTGATCATTGCTAATTGGAGTTCCATGTGCCTCACTTGTTCGTTTGTCAAACTTTTTCTGTACCAGAAAAGTTTTCTGTCATGATGTCTCTGCACGTTTTTAGTGTGATTTGTGGTATCATTTGTGGTATTTATTCATTGACTCCAATTAATCTCAAGTTATTCTTCTTTGTCTCATCTGGCCACTGCTAGATTGATTTCTCATGGTCTCTTGCTAGTTTTGAGAAATCCTTTTTCTGGTCGCTAACAGCAAGTCTGTCTTTAATATCTAAAATCCTGTCCTCACATTGTCCTACTCTGCTTAGAATACTTTCAATGGAGTTTTTATTCTCCTGCATATCTGCTTAAATCTTGTTTATGGATTCCATTTGTTTCCTATGTTGTGCTTCCATGATTTGCTTAAGCTCATCTATTTTTTTTTTTTTTTTGTCTGTTCTACTCAAACATCACTAAACATGGTGTGTATTTTGGTTATCTCTATAGTTACTTGAGAGATTATTTCTGATTTCATTTTTTCCAGAGCCTCTTTCAATTGCTTTGTTGTTACCACTTCAGAGAGATCTTGTGGAGGGCTTTCTGATTGTCCCACCTCATTGCCCCCTGGATATGTGTTTGGTGAACTGGATGCCTGAGGTTGCATCTTAAGTGTCTTGTTATTTCTTTGATTTTTTAGTTTAATTCCTAGGGTGATGCTTGTAAGTTTCCCATGGTGGGTTGCTTTATCGGTGGTAGTTAGGACACTCAGGGATGATTCCTTCTCTGAGCTATCTTCCAGGTTTAGCTAGTTTTTGGGTTTTGAGTTTATTGGAAGATCTTACCTCTTCTGTTCACTGGAGAAAGTTGTTGCTTGTTTGGCCTCGTCCCTGGTTCTTTGGCACTATGCCACAGTATTTTCTGTGACCCTTAGTTAATCTCAGTCCTGGATTATCAGGACCAACAGAGCCAGCCCACCACCATATCCCCTGCTCCCCTCCACTGCTGCGTTTGCCTGCAGAGGCCTCTGGGGTCTCCCCAGTGACAGTCGCCACTGTCACCATGACCATGTGTCCCCAGGTTCCAACAGATCCTCTCTCACAGTGAGTCTGGCTCCAGGTGAAGATGCCACCAACTACAGCCTCCTTCTTCGTTGAAGTTTTTTCTTTTTTACTCTTTCTGTGGCCTTCAGTTCATACTTCAGATTCTTCCTGGGTCCGGAGACCCATTTCCTTCCTTCTTGTCTTCCTTAGGCTGCTATATTCTCGCCTCTGGACTGAATCTCAGAGAGGCTGTTTTCTCTGCTGCTTACTGCTCCACTATCTTCACTAGTTCTTTGTTTTAAGGATGAGGTTTAACAAATAAAGACAGAACTTTCACTTAGTTTTAGTGAACAAGACATACATATATGAAGCTGGAGTGAAAACCGATTTGACTGCTGTATATACAAAAAATGTTGTTAGTTAATTACACACTGTAAACTAGGGATTCAGTGTAGTTTCTAAGAAACTGATGATAGCCTTCAGTTAAGTTGATAGAAATACAGTGTTCAAATGAAGATGCATGTTAAGAGTTCTTGGGGGATTTAACTTCTTAGTGTAGCAATCACTAGTTATCAATGCTTTCTTTGTTTTGGATAAAACTAAATATCTGCTAGCCCCAGACATCTATTCTGAGTATTCTTAAAACTAGACCACTAGGCACCTGGCTCATATTTACGTGGATTGCATCTGTTGATGTTTAGCATATTAGGAATTGCAACAGAAATGTTAACATCATCTATTATGCCTGAATTTCATTTGTATATGGTCCACCTATCAACTGTAGGTCCTAAATGACCTCATATTTCTTTTAGGGGGCTTCATGCTCTTCAGCTTTCTCTTCCAGAACTGAAGTACTGTCTACTCCATAGGTTTAAGTTAGCTACCTTACAACTCTGATTGCTTGTCTTTTCCTTGCTGTATGCTTCATGGTCTGCTGCGTGCAGTCAAAAGTCAGGTCACCTAATCCAACCACCGTTACCACATGTGACCCATTCTTGATGCCAGCAACTCTACTTGTAGTATAGTATTTATGCAGCTTGGTTCTGGGTGCTACATTTTCAGAGAGACACTGACAAATGAGAAATCATCTAGATAGGTCTGCAACCCTGCATCTTTTCAGAGTATGACCTCAGCCTACTCTGGCTTCATTTATGATTGTTCTCCCTTAAGGAAGCTAACAACCTTTGTGTGGCTCATACTAAATTATCTAATTTCTCAAATGTGCATCTTCTAAGTTTCCATTCATAGGTCCTATTTGTCCCTGGTGAATTCCTATTTTACCATCAAGACCAAATTCGAATGTTATCCCTTTCAAAAGACCTTCCCTTGACTTTCCTAAGTATTTTCATCTGTTGTTTCTCACAGCACCTCATACATGCTGGAATTATACATAAATCAGATTAGAATTTAATCCAAAGTTTGGTGTATCTTTTCTAAAAAGAGCCATATAGTAAATATTTTAGACTTTATAGACTGTGCTGTTTCTGTCACAACTACTCCTCTCTGCTTCTTTGATGTGAAAATAGGCTAGGCAATTCATAATTGAAGTGTGACTATATTCTAGTAAAACTATGGGTACTAAAATTGGAATTTCTCATAATTGTCACATATCTATTTAAAAATACAGAAATGATTCATAGTTCTAGGGGTGTATGAAATCAGGTAACAGGCCAGATTTGTTTTACCAGCCGTATTTTGCTGACTCCTGTTACGATTGATTCATTTATTCCTAAGACATTCTTGTATCCATTCACTTACAGAACAAGTACCCATTTGCTGAGTAGTCTTTTAGGCACTGTGAAAGCAATGGTGAAAGAGACAGATATGTTAGTATGGCAGAACCTTTCTTGGGCATTAGACTGAGCTTGCTGAGTTCAGAGACTTTCTGTTCTGTGTCTGCCCCGAGGATGATAATTTCCTGGTGAAGTAACTTAATTAATTTACTTATTGTGATAATGGGAATTAAATTCAGTTCGTGTATTTGCCATACAAGTGCTGTGCCACTGATCTATATCCCCAGCCCTTCTTTGTGGATTTTGATAAAATAATGAATGATTGAACAAGTGAATAAATAGAGAAATAAGCTGTATAAATCTTTGCACTAAATATTTCTTCCATGATTATTATTACAATATCTTTGAGTTATAAGAGAGAAATGCTATCTGAAAATAAGTGATCAATTTTAATAGATTACTTTGGGAAGATCACTGTTGAATCTATATATGAGGACCACATTTACAGTTTGTCTGATGTTGAGTGCTATCAAAGTGATACACTTTGAGGTATGTTGCCATTTTTTGCACTGAATCTGTGTAGATAGATAAACTGGGGGAGAAAAGGTTTTCATTTAAAGGGAAATCTGTTCATTATTTGTATGTGTCTGATGATAGCTTTCTGGCTTACGAATAATGTATTCTAAGTATTAAAACCTTAAATTGAAATATACTAACATGCTATATTGCTATGTACTCATTGAGATTAATGAGTGTCTTTTAAGACAGCACATTGCATTTATGTGTTTTTCAAGGTTAGAGCACACAACCTTAAACTTATTACCTCATACAGAATTTTAATCATGAAGATATGATATTTACATATATTTCTCTTCATAGGCGAGATAAACTTTGGATTTGCATGGAATTTTGTGGAGGTGGTTCTTTACAGGATATTTATCATGGTAAGACCTGTGTTATATTTTTATAGGGATTAAGTAGAAGTATATTCAAACAGTAGCATTGTTTTAAGGAAAGAAAGCATGTTTTGTCATTATGTTTGGATGCATAAAGATATTTGAGAGACATTTAAATGACACGAACATTTACTTTATAAAAGTTGGAAAGACATGGGCAATGCAGGTATTTCCTAATTCTGAAGAAGATACAGTGTAGTTAGTTCAAAACTTCAAACTCAGGCCTTGTAGAAATGGAAAGGTCTTGAGGCATATACTTAGGCCAAGAGACTATGATATATGAGTAATGATAATGCAAAGATCATTGATTTTGCTTGAATGTATTCAAGTAATATCAGTTAAGTGTTTATTCTGTTTGTGTTAAAATCTGGGAAAATAGCTGGGCATGGTGGCACATGCCTGTAATCCCAGCACTCAGGAGGATTGCCATGAGTTCACAGCCAGCCTAAACTACATAGTGAAACCCAGTCTCAGTGAACAAAAATAAATAAATAAAATCTGGAGAGGCAAAAAAAAAAAAAAAAAAAAAAAAAAAAAAAAAAATTCTTAAATCAATTTTCATTGGGATGCAATAGTAGATAAAGGAAACTTGGAAAATAAATAGCATTTCCTTTTTTTTTTTTTTTTGTCTTCCTTTTCTCTTCTGGATCTATTAATAGATTAATGTCACATACTGAAGAATAGACTTTTCCTAGAGGTGTGCTTTTTGAGCAGTGCAAAATAAAAGTGTCTTAATAATTTAAGAAATTGATTTTCTAAAAAAATATTTTGGAAAAAATAGTTTTTTTAAAAAAATACATAAGTTACATTTTCCAGTGCAAGAGCCTCTTAAATTATTTTAGGGACTGATTGTAGTAAAGCAGATGATGAGAGACCATTAGATAGAAATTTTATTGTTTATATGACCTTTCTTTTCACTATATATTCTTGGTGTAGGTTTTACTTAATAGATTGACTATATATCAATAGTCAATAGTGGGCTATCTATCTTTCTTTTGCATAATAGTGTTTTAATGTACAATTACAGTTTAAATGGGGCAAAGGAAATGATGGATTTTCTAGAACTATTTCAGAAGCAGTGGCGTGGTGGCGCGAAGGTACAGCACCTGCAGGTCACTCCTCTTGGTCTGGGCACCAGGCTCAGACTGGGGAGTCTTGGAGGCCAATGGAAAAGCATGAGGATATTCTTCTACTTTATGAAATTTTATATTTTATAAGGACATTTTTGATTCACTGTGGCTATTCTCTAACATATATTTGAGAAATACTTTTTTATGAGTGATTTTTATTTCAGAGGTTTGTTGAACTTTGAGAGATTTGACACATTAGTTTACACTGTAGAACAAGCTACTTCAGGAAGCTTATAGTTTCCATGTACTATATATTTAAAAAGCTATTTTCCCCTTTTGCCTTAATTTAAATTAATTTCTTCACTATCATTTCCTCACTTGATTTAATTTCCTTTTTTCCTAAGGTTATTTTCAGCAAGGTCATCTTATAGAGCTTGCGCATCACTCTGAACTAAGTTTAAAGGGACATAGATACATTTTCTAGATTGACAGAGATGTATTTTCCAGATATTTTCTTTCAGCATTTTGAATATTTTGTTTCATTGTTTTCCAGCTTCTATAGTTACTGGGACCTTCTGTCAGTCCGAGTATTGATCCTTAGCAGGAATTCTTGCTTAAGGAGCTGGGGATTAGCTCAGCGGCATAAGCGCCTGCCGTGCAAGTTCTCGGTCATGTGTTCAATCCCCGGTACTGATTTAAAAAAAAAAAAAAAAAGGAATTCTTGCTTAGGACTTAATGTATTTACCACAGAATTTAGGTCTTTCTTAAAATCTGGACAATTATATTATCTCTTAACTATTTTCTCCCCAAATCCCTTTAGTCTGTTGTCTGTTATTACAGTTAGATGTACATCTTGTCTGTCTCTCGTATTTATACTCATCAGCAGTTGGATCAGGGGAAGAAAGGACAGTTTGTAGTACTCCAGATGTTTTCAGGCATGAATGCTGCGAATTTTCTTGTTTATATAAAACCCCAAGTCCTATTTTCCTCTGTGTTCATTTTTTAGCTATACCCAGATTTGCAGAATGTAAAACTTCCTCATGGCAGTGTATACTACTACTTAACAGGGTCATGTGTAAGAAGACATGTTCCTCCTGTTCTTTCTGGCTGTAGCTCCTCTCTTCTTAATTCCTTCTTTACCTTAATCTTATTTTAATCTTGAAAAATATATGAGAAGTATAATATCCTGAATTTCTATATCTGGCAAAAGAGAGGCTCATCCTTTCTAAGAACCCTGGTGTTTATGAGGGTTTTTTTGCCTCTGTGTGTGTGTGTGTGTGTTCATAGGTAGAAAACAAATTACATTTTGAGCTCATGAAAATTTGCCAAAAACATCCATTTATGTGGTGCAATCCTATATTTTCCTATTATTTCTAGAATATCACTAAATTTTTTATATTTTATTACCCTTAATCCCATCATCACCTACTCTATATGATTTTACAGATTTTTAAATATTCTTGAAAAGATAAAGTATTCCCATTATCTTTTGGTATATAA
Organism: Cavia porcellus; assembly: GCF_034190915.1. Lineage (NCBI taxonomy): Eukaryota > Metazoa > Chordata > Mammalia > Rodentia > Caviidae > Cavia > Cavia porcellus. Next base: position 219,144,258 of record NW_026947484.1, read on the forward strand.
CAAATGATCCCAAAGTTTGGCATGTTTTCAGACATTTGTTGTCTCAGTTTCTGTGGGTCAGGATTCATGCATAGCTTCACTGACTGGTTCTAACTTACAGTCCTTTGAGGGATTGACTGGCTGGTGAATTTACTCTCAAGGTGGCCTGTCTACATGGCTGTTGGTAAGGTCTTCTGGTCCTTAGTGGTTTTTGAGGAGATTCTTTACCATTTAGATCTTGCCATTGGAAAACTTGAGTGTCTTCAGGATGGGGCAGCTGGCCTCCCCCTGAGCAAGCGATCCCCGAAAGACCAAGGAGGAAGCTACAAGGCCTTCCCCCACGTCATCCCAGAAGTTAGACACTGTCACTTTTTCCCTGTCTTCTTTGTGTTCCCGTGTTTAGAAGCAAGTGATGTAAATGCAGCCACTCTCAGAAAAAGAATTCAGTTCCAACTCTTGAAGGGGGAAGTGTCAAAGAATCTGTGGATATACATTTTTAACTACCAAGGCAGGGGAATCTTTTCAGTTTGTTTTTTCACCGTAAACTCTTCCTCCCTTTTTTCCTTCACTAATCACATTTACTTTTTCTTTGAAAAATTAACATAGAGCCTTTTATGAACCTACCGTAATAGGATGTTTTCATCCTTTTCCATTGAACCTTTTTTTGTTTTTAATAATGTCCTTTAACAACTTTACACATTCTGTTACATGATAAATTATTTTCTTTTTTTTTTTTTTTTTTTTTTTTTTGTCTTTTTTCCTTTTTATTGGTACCAGGGATCGAACTCACTACTGCCTTTTTGCAAGGCAGGCGCTTATGCCGCTGAGCTAAACCTCCAGCCCCAATAAATTATTTTCTTAATTTAGAATTTTGAACTTGAGAGCATGGTCAGTGAGACTTCCTAAGGGGATTGGCTTTCAAGGCTTGTCCTTGCAGAGCTGTCTCCCCGCTGTTCCCAGTGTCTAGGTATTTGAACTCTCAACCTGAGTAAAGAGGTCTATGACAATATGTTGTAAGGGGAGACAGTTTCCCTCCTATTTAGATTCCAACCCATCCCATGACAGCCCAATACCTAGTCATCTGTGCTTGTCTACTATTTTAGTAAAGATGTAGCCCTGTGAGGGCGTTATTTTATGTGGCCCTGGTTTTATGCAGCCATTTAACTCTTCCTCTGCAGGTCCAGAGCCTTGTAGTCTGTGCTTAGGTAGGGAATTACTAAGATAGACCTCCTATGTTACCGGCTAAGCTGGTCTCTCACAACTTTACCTTTTTTTTAATACTTAGGACCTTAGCAGGGCCTTTGAAGTTTATTTTTAAAAAGTTTTTTTCTTTGATGTTATTTTCAGGTTATCTTACCATTTTGTAGACACAGAAACCTCAAGGAGGCCTCTTACTGACAGTGGGTTTAAAACCATAGAAATTATATGATTTAAGACATTTCAATGTGGCCCTATTATGAAGAGTCTCAGTGAAATGGATTTCTTTCTTCCATAATTATAAAATATTATCATTATTCAACCACAGAACTAAGCATGTTTACAAGGTCTTCAGTTTGAGAAAATACGAGTTAGCTGTCTGGCAAAGGATTCCATCATTGCAATTTAATTCAATTTCTAAAATAGTTTTTCCTACCAAATGTGTTTCTGTATTCTGAAGTGATTTAATAGTGAAAAAAAGAAAAAACATTTTTTATAGTACATAAATGCTGTCTGAGTTCATTTGTGTGAACAGATTACCCGAGACTGGGTAATTTATAAACAACAGAGGTTTATTTCTTATAGTCATACATTGAGGTGTGTCCTGAGAAGTCCAAGATGAAGGTACCAGCAATTCTGTGTGTAACAAATACCCATTCCTAGCACATGGCACCATCTAGTTATCCTCACAGGGTGAGAGAGGGAAGGGCAAAAGGAGGGTTGAGTAATTCCTCTCATGAAGACCCCTCTTGGACCTAGTCACTTCCTCAGGGCCCTCGCTCTTCACACAGTCTCACTGAAGACTAGATTTTAACATGAACTTTGGAGGTACACATACTTAGACCCTAGCAGTTGTTCACACAGGAAATATTAAATATTATAAAATTAAGATACAACATGATGGATGGAGAGACAGAAGATAGGAAAAAATGTCCATGCTAAAGGAAAGGACGTATTTTAGAATTGTACGTGTGGCACACACATTCGTGTACCATTGGCCCTTACAGTGGTTTGGCACATTCGTTAGAATGTCATACGTTAAATTTTGAATCCCAGGCTAGCATTATGCTATCCTGTCCTCTTTTCATACCAGTGCAGTGACAGCAAGCTTCAGCTCCCACTTAGCCATTCCATCAGAGAGGTAAACAACACAGCACACTGTGTCTAAGCCATAATAGTCAGTAGGTTAAGCAAATGAAATGCATTTGTAATTTAGGAATTTATAATATTTTCATTTTACCATGTGTTTATCAGTAATCCTATTGTCAGTTGGGGATTATGTATATATTACATAAAATCATCTAATAGATTATAATCTAGCCCTGATACTGCTTGTTTCTGAGTAACGTTTAGGATAAGGAAGAGATCTTTATTTTTCAGAGTTCTCTGTTGATTGAAATTTTTATAATGAATGTGTTAATTGTGTAACAATAGACAAATGCTTTTAGGGAAAATGTTCATTTAATACTAGCTGTACAATATGTTAAATGTCATGAAAACTACCTAAGCCTTTTGGGCATTCTTCTAACATTTAGGAGGTGATATTGGATCAGAGAGATATGAAAATGAAAATTATTTCATTCGTTCATTCATTCATTCATTCTTTAACTATTGAGCTGTTTTTCTATCCCAGGCACTATTATAAATACTAGAAAATCAAATTATTAAACAGAGGTAAATAAAAACTTTGTCTAAGTGGAGCTTATATTTTAGTAGGATTGTTTAGTATGGTAAATCTTTTTGCTTAATAGAATTCATAAAACTTTGTCAATTCCTGAAAAACTTGCATTGATTATTCTTACTAATGCTAATTTTCTTTTATAGTAACTGGACCTCTCTCAGAATTGCAGATAGCATATGTTAGCAGAGAAACACTACAGGTAAACAGATGCTAATTCAAAAATAATTTCTATTAAATTAAATGTTTACTTATTGAGCATTACATGTTAAATAAGGGTAAAATATTCTAGCTTGGTAAACTCTTAAAGACTTTCAATACACTTCAAGGTGTATGATAAACTCATTTATAGATAATAACTATAAAGCCTAAATATGATGATATCAAAAATTGAAACTGGATTTTTTGTAGTTTATTTTTATATTTCCTTTAACACTGAAGGAAGAGTTAAAAATTAAGCATTTTCTTGGAATTTGATATAACTCAGTGACAGAGTGGTTGCCTTAGCATGTGTGAGGCCCTGAGTTCAATTTCTAGGAGCTTAAAAAAAGAAAATTTTAAAAAGCTTAATTGCTACTGTTTGCAGAGTTTACTGAAAATTATCTTAGAAAAATTAGTGGTTCTAAACGAACTTCATTTATCTTTCTCATTTTCTTGATTCAGCTATCTTAAAATGAATTTATTAAAATAAGTTAATTACTACTTGGCTTTCTGTAAAGAATAAATAAAATGTGGGGACCACTACTCAGTTAACCACTTAAAATCCTTAATTATTCTCTATAATAAAATATTGTTTTTCTTTTTGAAACTCCAGGGATTATATTATCTTCACAGTAAAGGGAAGATGCACAGGGATATAAAGGTATGCATTATATTTTTTAAACTAATAGTCTCTCTTTCCTTTTTAAATACTCTGGTCAAATTATTAAGCAGAAGTATTTAGATTATTCTATTTCATAAATGTGTTATCTGAAATATACTACTTTAACAAAGATGACTATTAGTAGTTTAATTTTTTATAGTAGCATTGTTGAGAAAAGTTCACCTGTTTAATTATATTATTCAGTAATTAATGTACCAGTGCTGGTTAGCTTACTTGTAGTTAACTATTTGTAAAATAAAGATTAGGTCCATAGCTTCCATCAAATTGCAATTATTAGTAAGTTTCATACTTTGAGTAATGCCAGTAAACTTTGGCAGTTTTAAGTAATTATGAGTAAAACAACAAAATGGAGAAAAAGAAACCTTGGGTATTTTCTGATAGCCTTCCCTCCAGCAGGAGAGAAGAGCAGGTCCTGTGGACCTGATGGGTTAGCTCAGTGGCAAACTAGGTATAGCGACAGGAGTCCTGAGGATGTTTGCAAAGCTGCTATCATCTCCCCAACCTAGATTTTTCATTTTTTTATTTTCTTGTCCCTTCTTCCTTGTTTATGCTTCCTCTACATCTCTCTTCCTCTTTTATTTTCCAAAGTTTTCTCTAGCATAATGTTTCTTAAACTTTTTTAAGGTCAGATGAGAGAGCTCTTTGAGTCCCTGAAGAAACTGATAGATTCTTTCCCTTAGAAAATGCCCTACAACCGGTGCCCTCAAATTTCTTTTGAAAGTTCAGGGGCTCTGATTATCTGATGAGATTTCCATTTTAGCCATTTTTCATAGGCCACATAGAAGATGCAAGAAAGTTTTGGAGTACAAAGGTAGAAGAGCTTATATGAAAACTAACAATAAAGTTCCATATTATTGGCAACTGAATGGATTGATACATTTTTGTCAGAAAAGAAAGGGGCGTGCATTCCAACCAAAAAGAACAATTTGAACAGTGATACAGAGATTGTGGAAACTATGAGGCCATTTTAGAGAACATAAAATCTATCATATCCTTGAGGAGAAGATAGTATATGAGATTAGCAGGAGCTGAGGTTGTTTGAATAGCTTGGTGCTTGATTATGCAGGGACTTTTGTACCAGACTTCAGTCTGGATAAATTTGACCATCATACTATCTCCTGATTTGTCTCAGCCACCACCATATACTGTACCTCATTGGGACTTTGATAATCTTCTGACTGGTCTCAGTGCTCCCATTCGTGAGTGGTCTGTGGGCTCCTTTCCACCTGATAACCAAATCATGTTTAGTCACTCTCCTGCCTCCCTGCCATTAGCTTCTTGTTGCGCTCAGTGTCAGTCTATGTGCTTTTATCACAGCCTAAAACAGCGGTGGTGAACTTACGGCTCCTGTGTCATAGCAGGCTGTTTATATCCTCGAAAGCTCTAAAAGGTTCGCCAGCCCTGATCTGGAAGGTTAGGTTTGGTCTGGACCCTGCATTTCTCCAGCCTAATCTCACACTCATTCCTGTCCATTTTATTTATTCTGTTCTAGCCACTTTTATGTGTTACAGTATTTGAGATCATTCTGGCCTTAGCTCCTTGTATTTACTACTGACTCTTAGAATGTTCTTGTCCCAGGTTTGGGTGTGACTCTGTATTCTCACATCAGGTGCTCTGTTTCATATCACTGCCTTAGTGTGGCCTTCCTTTCCCTGCTTTTTCAAAATGCTTATCTCTGCTGACTTCAAATCCGTTGCTGATTCATTCATAGATGGATAGATGCATTTTAAGAAATTCTTTCCTTCTTGGGGCTGGGGATTTAGCTCAGCGGCATAAGCACCTGCCTTGCAAGCAGGCGGTCATGAGTTCGATCCCTGGTACCGATAAAAACGAAAAAGACCAAAAAAAAAAGAAATTCTTTCCTTCTTGGCTTTAAGTTTATAAGATCTGAAACTTAGTCTTTACTGCAAGTTCAGAACTTTAAATAGCACCAGGCTACTAGTTCCCTCTCAGGGAGAGGGATGAAGAGAAGGAAACAAAGCATCAAAGGTTATAACGTACATGTGGCATGACATAAACTGTAACTTAGGAAAATTAATCTTCAACCTAGGAAAAAGCCAAAGACTGCAAAAGTCTTGATAGTTAGGACAATGTGTAAGTTAAAATTGCTGCTCTGGTTTGCTTTCTTTCTTTGTCTCTGTCTCCCCTCCCCATTATTCCATAGAGCTGTAGTCATATCAGTGGCTACTTTTTAGCTTCAGTGATGAGACTGAGGAGCCTGGAAATACCCCCTATGGCCCACTTCTGTTGTTTCTTCCTCTTTTGCTTGGAATGGAGGGAGGAGGGTTTCACCCAATGTTTTGTTTTTGTTTGTTTGTTGCCCAGGCGGGTACTTAGTTATTGATGGTACCCTGGATTAGCTGCCTGCTCTGACTTGCTTGCTTAAAAGTTGCAGAAAGGAAAGGGGGTGAGGCCTGAAATACCACTGGACTAAAATGCTTCCGCGACGTGTTATTTACTTGATGGCTCTAAACTCTGGAAGGCCTTTAGGATAGACAGCCTCATGTACCAAGTGGGAAGGCACAGCCACACACCAGCACAAGTTCAGTGAGGGCGAGTTTCCAGAAAGGGAAGTTGGTTTTTGTTGAATAGAAATAATTCAACAAGAAATAATAATTAAGTTTAAAGGGTAATACAAAGAATTGAAAATGCCATCGCAAAATAACATTCCATGTAGAGGCAGTGTGTGATCAGTGAGGAAATAACATTTACATGAAAACTTAATATATCACTTTCATACTAATATTCATACCAAGTTGTAGCAGATTTTTTAAGGCTGAATATTTTGTAATTTTATCAAATTGTCTAAAGAAATGAAAATTAAATTTTCGTATGAGTATGTTGATGTAACATTTTAATTGAGCACACTTTAAATTTCAGGTATTTTGAGGTTTAAGCCTGATTATCTTAAATATGTATATTCAGTCTATTAGATATCCTATCTGCTAAAATATCTGTCGCTTACTTTGACTAATATGTGTTCTCATTTTCAAGGGAGCTAACATTCTATTAACGGACAATGGTCATGTGAAATTGGGTAAGTAAATGAATTTTGTCACATATACAAATGTATTCTCAAATATGACTACGTTTGTTTTTTTAGGGCTAGATTTCTTCTCTCCCAGGACACTATATTTTAAGTAGAAATGTCCTTGTGGAGCATGTTACTTCTATCTGTACAATATCCTATTTCTTTTCTCATAAGTACAAATAAAAATCTGTCCTTCACATAAGACTCATTGCAAAGATAATTGTGAAATAGTATCTTTAGGAATTCTTTTACCCTTAAATGTAGGAATGTGGCTTCTAGTAAGAAATTTGTACAAAATTAACTTGTAACAGAAAAATAAAAGTAAAAATTTCAATAACTTCCCAAATTCCATACTCAAACTTTCAAAGCAAAATACAGTGTCACTAATATAATAATGTAATTTAGGTGCTGAATTTTGCTTAATTTCACTCTAACTCATTTTTCATTTTGTAACTTTTGATTGTTAAATTATGATTAAAATAGAATTCAAAATCTAAACAGCAGACAAATTTGAAAGGTTAAAACAGTAGTTCAAGGCTATAGTTTTATTAACAAAGTCATATTTGTTAGGTATTATATGAAATATTTAATAAAAATAGGAAGTAATTATTTTGAGGTATTTTGGACAAATTAAAATATATGTTTATTTTATAAAAAGTATGAATAGGGCTGAGGCTGTATGTCAGTGATGGTGTTTGTCTAGCATGTGCAAGGCCCTGTGTTCAATCTTGCGTTTCAACCATAAAAGAAAAAAAATAAAACTATTTTGAACTATATCCTATCATAGGACTGAGTAGATTATAAACAATTATCTAATAAATGACATATAATAAAGATTTTCCAAGTGGTCAGTAAATATGGAGAAAACAAAAAAGGTAAGTCCTATTCTTTCAGTTATCAAACTGAAGTCCCGGTAACAGTCTGTCAGCTTACTATGTATTTTGTGACTGTGTTTATGTGCTTTTAATGATTTCTAAATCTTTAAGATATATATATATCTTAAAGATTTAGAAATCATCATATATATATCTTAAAGATTTAGAAATCATTAAATACATTAGAAAATACTATAATTTAACATACTTAAAGAATAGTAACAAATCCCCAATAGTGATTGATTTTGGCATTAGAACATGTCACCAAGATAAGATTTTGAGAACATTATGTTTGAGTGTCTTTTCAAGTTATGTTGCTTTACCAGCAAACCTACTGGTATAATTTTATGTTAGTATCATGATCTTGAAAAGAGTAAATGGAATGTACTACTAAAGATTCTTTCCAGTGTCTGGCATTATTGATTTCTCTCAGCTATCTCTTTCTCATCAAAAATGTTTTTCATTTTTTTAATAGCTGATTTTGGAGTATCTGCACAGATAACAGCTACAATTGCCAAACGGAAGTCTTTCATTGGTACACCATATTGGTAATTGTATTTTCATTGATCTTTAATTTTTGTTTTCACACTAATTGATACAACATTTCCAACAAAAAATAAACACTGAGGGAAAAAAAGGACTACATTAAGAAGTGCATCAACGGGTAAAGTAATTCAGGCATGTATTCTTGTGAATAAATTACATGATCAAAAAAATATTCCACTCTGTCATATTTCGTTAAGCTGAAAAGACTTCAAAATTGATATGGTTTTCAGGAACCTACTGGCTTTCTAGAAAACCCTTGCTCCTATGCCTATCACCTGCATTTTCACAGATTTTTTAAAATTCTGTGTCTGTATTCTGATTAGTCTTTCAGTATTACCTTATGCACAGTATCCCTTTGCTCAGAGCTCTTTGGCCTGTCTAATCAAATCAAGTACAGATTTCTCAGCATTTAGGACATTTTGGATACCTCCGTAAAAATGTTCTCTACCATAAAGCCTGTTAAACCTCCCAGTCCTGACTTTAGTTGGTTTTGCTTTGCTTAACTTGTGTGCGCTCCCCCACCCCATTTAATCCTTTCTGAAGCCCTTTCCTCACCTCTTCCAGTCCAGTCTGTTTATTCTCTATCTCTTTGGCATAGCCTTGGAAAGTTCTCATCTTCGGTTTGGGAATTCCTTTCCTGATTTCTAGGTCTTCCTCTTTCATGATTTACTGTTTTACCTTGCTGGTTTTTTAGTGAAACGCATGTTTTGGTATCCTTATAGTAAAGAGTGTGGGGAATAAAATTTTTGAGACTATGCTTGTCTATTGAGTCTTGTACTCGATTGATAATTTGGGTGGGTATAGAATTCTAGGTTGGAAGTTTTAAGGTATTGCTGTGGTGTCTTCTGCTATCTGATTCGGCTGCAAAGTGCGGTGCTGTCATTATACATTCTCCTTTGGATGTAACTTTTCCCCGGGATCATTCCTGGTATACTAATGATCTGTAATAATGCACTTGAAAATGCTTTGAGTTTTTGGTTTTTATTCATTTGTACTTGTCGTTTGTACTTTTTAATTCAAAGACTCGTGTCTTTCAATTCTAGAAGATGACCATGTTTTGTTTATTTAAACTTCATTGCTATACTTTTGTCCGCTTTCTTTTTCTGGAAATTGTTAATTATATCGTGGGCCACTTGAATTAGTCCCTTAATTGTCTTACGTTTTCTTTCACTTTAAAAAAAAAAAAATGATTTTGTTTGCCTTCTGTAAGAATTCCCTTACTTTTAAAGCTGACTTTCCTGGTGGAAGCTTTCTTTCCTTAATGTTATGTTTTACTTTCCTTCAAAGACATTTTTAGGTACAATATTATTCCTGTTTTTGACCAACCTCAACTCACTTTTGTTACCTTTTAACCCTAACTTGTCACTGTGTTGTGGATTCTTCGAGAGTAACGGATTGCTGGTTGTTTTTCTCTCTGCACCTTAGATTTGCCTTTTATTTGCTATATCATTTACTGATTTTGGGTGTTCTGGGTAAAATATAAAATACATCTCCTGGATTTTCAAAGATGATGCATATTTATATTTCTCTCTATTCTCTGTATTATTTTGATTTAATTTTTGAGAAGGACAAGTGTTTGAATAACTATCTGTCACTAATATTAAGTACTTCTGTGTGTCCTCAATTTGATTTTCAACATCTGAAGAAATTCTCTCAATGAATCTCAAGAAGCTAGTTTGTGTATACATACTCAATACATGCTTGCTGATGAGGACTGATATCACCACCATTTTGAGAGATTAAAATCTCATTCTTCTTACAGGAGTGGGAAATATCTTGGAAAAATGTGAAATTGTGAGTTAGGTAAACTTAATTAATATAACACTCCCACTTGTACTGTGTAGTACCTTTCTTTCTATCTAATATCATGTCTTTTCCAACTACATCTAATACATAGACTCTCTCTCTTTCAAAGTGATTAGGTTGGCAGTTACTCCATCAAAATAGTCTGCTGAAATGGGAAATCTAAAAATTAATACACCTATTCCTTAAATACTTATCTGAAAGCATATTAACTGTGCACTTACTTTTGATGTTAAAAGCCTTTCCTTTGGCAGTCACATTCACAGTGTATCAGCTGTATTTCCTGTTTTATTGTTGTTATTTTTATTCAGCTTTATTATAATATAAATTAAGTGTAACTATCATTATTAAATGTGTAGTTCTATGAGTGTTAAGCAATGAGGGTAAAAAAGATTTCAGTCATCAAAAAGCATTTTTTGCTTTTGTCCTTTGGCTAAATTGTATCCCTCATTCCTTGCCTCTAGTGACTTTAGATCTGATTTATCTCTGTATGTTGCCATTTTTTCTAATGTCATGCCAATGCAATCATATAATACTCTACTTGCTCAGTATTATACAGTTGCCATGGTCTTACCTAATTTTCTAGGGCTTTTTGGTTTGTTTTAGAAATTCATTTTTAACAAGTTTTTCTAACATTTTTTACTTTTTATTACAACTTTTTAATCTTCTTACTAAATGAATTTTCATAATAATTCAGCTAATGACCCAGCTGTTCCCTTTTGAGATATCATCCTGGAAGAGTCAAAGACACTATGTCATAGTGGTAAATGCATACATTGTTATAAATTGCATAGTTTATCAGAGCTAAATCTTGGAACCAAGCCTATATGTCCATGAGCAAATGACTGGACAAAGCAGATGTAGTATTTATACATAGTGGAGTGCTGCTGCACTATAAAGAAGGATAGTTTGAATCATTTGTAGGAAAATGGGTGTACCTTGTGATTACAATGTACAATGAAATAAATCAGACACAAGCTTAAATATCACAGTTTGTCACACATGAAAAACTCAAAGTATACATAAATTAAAGAGTAAAATAAAGACAGATAGTAAGAGGGATAGACCTTTAGCAGAAGAGAAGAGGACCAAGAGATGGAGGGGGAGGAGAAAGGGAAGAGAAAAAGGGGATAAAAAAATAATTAAGATGTGTTTATGTACATGTACTGACCCCCCATGAATTTCATCATTCTGTACTACAAATGTGTACTAATAAAACATTTTATAGTCAGTTCAGAAATTTGTAACCAATAAAGCTTTGTTTAAAGAAGAAATAAAACTGTATAGACACAGTAGCAAACAGACCTGAAATAAATAGGTTCAGAGGTGGACCCCGCTGACTATGGAAGGAACATGGCATGACTAGAAAGGAGTAAGGCTGGCAGCTGAAATGTCCCTGTGTTTTGTGGAGTGCTGGGGCACTTCAGCTGATGTGGCAGGTGGGGCAGGTGCACCCAGAGTGACCTCCTATGTACATTTTGTCCTTTTCCAAGGCATTCCCAGCAGCTAGCGTCAGTAATGCTTTAAATATCATGTTTCTTACCAGTTTGAGTTTTCATAAAAGCTACTTTAAGGTCCTAAAAAGATTTTAGGACCAAACATTTGAAAGTTGAAAGGATTTTTATTTTTTAACTCGACTAACTTGACTTTCCTAAAATCATAAAAGGAAAACTTGTGTATTTGTAACACCACCTATCTCAACTAGAGTTGAGGTGTTTATCCTTATTAGTTGTTTTCAAACTACATTTTAGGATTCCAACATTTATTTATACATTTTAAAAATAATCATTTAAATCAATCAAGGCATAATAGATGTAGCAAAGCTGAAAAAAACTAAAAGTTCCAATTTTGGTGACATTCCTCTGAATAAACACCTTTTTAAAAAGTAGGTACTCATGGTTTTTTAATCATTATAATAAAACAAATACCACAAAAGGTTATATTAAATATAAATACATGAAAATTATTAGTAGTCTAAGGAATAATTTTGGTGAAGTATAAACAGTGGCCAGATTGTAATTCGTTGATTTAAGGAGGGAAGAGCAATAATTCCTGTATAGATTTTGCACATACAAGGAAGAGAAATCAGAATGTGTATGAATTTGGGCACGTTGCTTTCTTGTGGTTGTACATTGATATAAATGCTGCAGTAAGTTGCATTATAACAATAAAAGTCACAGGAGTCAGCAGTAGAAGCTTGCACTGCAGGGTCTTAGGAGCTGTCAAAATCTTGAAAAAGTGAACTTTTCAAATACTAAATATTTTTCAGAAGTCAAGGCCTACATAGGCCTTAATTTAGGTAGTAACTTCTAAATGTGCTTCTAGTGACAATATGAAGGAAAAAGAAAATCTATTAAATAGAAGTTGTTGTGGTTTGTTTTTGTTTTTCTGGAATCTTCCTTTAGGATGGCTCCAGAAGTTGCAGCTGTTGAAAGGAAAGGAGGGTACAACCAGCTCTGTGATCTCTGGGCTGTGGGAATCACTGCCATAGAACTTGCTGAGCTTCAGCCGCCAATGTTTGACCTACACCCAATGAGGTCAGTGTGTCAGAATTGAAGAATCTTATAGGAACGAAGGAAATTTTCTTTAGCACTAATTATTATGTTATGAATAAATAATTCTCCTAGTCTGCTTTACCTTAGCTGGAAATAAATAGTAGTATAGTAATATAGTTTATATTAAATGTAAAATATTAAAATGCTACATAATTATTGGATTTTTTTTCAGAGCATTATTTCTAATGACAAAAAGCAATTTTCAGCCTCCTAAACTAAAGGATAAAATGAAGTGGTAAGTATTTTTGAATTATTTATTTTTATTAGATAAGCCCCCAAAAATTAAAATTAAAAACATCTAATTTCCAAACTTTTTAGGTCGAATAGTTTTCATCATTTTGTGAAAATGGCTCTTACCAAAAATCCCAAAAAAAGACCTACTGCTGAAAAGTTGCTACAGGTATTATTTCTGCCCTGAATATATTTGTTTTTCAAAAGATAAAACGCTGTTTAATCAGATTTCTGATAAGTGTTATCTGTTGTTTTGTTTTTATAGCACCCTTTTGTCACACAGCCTTTGACTCGGTCTTTAGCAATAGAGCTGCTAGATAAAGTGAATAATCCAGATCATTCCACTTACCATGATTTTGACGATGATGATCCTGAGGTATGAACTGTTTCTACCGTGTGTGTGTGTGTGTGTGTGTGTGTGTGTGTGTGTGTGTGTGTGTAAATCTATTTTCTGGATCTGTTTTAATTTTTAAAATTCTTGGAAGGAACAATTAACTCTTTGATTTTATCCAGGACTATAATGTCCTATACTTATAATTGACTATTGTCTGAAAATGGTAAAGGCAGTAAAAATTACTGCAGTTATTTCAGAGTAGTCATTTTAAATGAAGTGCACAATAAATCATCCAGTGTAAAAGGGAAAGTAAGTGGAAAGTAGCTAAACGAGATGGTAGAATACAGTAAGAATTTCTACTTAGTTTGCTCCTCAAAAGAACCTTTTTAATGTGCTTCATAAATTATTATAGGTTAGTAGAAAGTGTAACGGTGACTTTGGTGAACAGGTCTCTGATAAGTGTGGAAGTAAAAATGAACCAATATATTTATTAGACAATAAAATAAGCCTAATACGCTAGAGGCAGTAATATTAATGGAAACCTCTTTTGCTAGCATATTTAGCATAGCTAGCATACTTAATGATTATGGCATCTAAGTATCTATGAAACCACTCAGAAAAACTTGTCAGATTGTCTCCAGAGAGAACCCTTACGAATTTCTGCGTTGTTCCAGCTTGTTATCTATAGAATTCTCACAATTGGACTGTCTTTTTGTTAAAGGTCTAAAAAGGAGTTTAGAATCGTAAACACTTAAGAATAACATATTTGTCTATTATATAATTGAACTAGGGAGACAATTTTTTATTGTTTTGCTTAATTCTATTTTCTAAAACTTAGGTTTCATAAAGTTTCATAATTCAATACAGAGGTACTTTTTGGTTTTGGTTTTGGTTTTGGTTTTTTTTTGAGACAGGGTCTCACTGGCCTTGAACTCACTTTGTAGCACAGGCTGACCATTGCAGGAGTCCTCCTGTCTCAGCCTCCTTCCCAAGTGCTAGGATTGCAGGCGTGCACAACCACGCCCGGCCAGAGGTACCTTCTTACTGGCATACTCCTTTCTCCCCTTCTATCAGGATTTCTTACCCAGAGCATGTGTGACATTTTGGCCCCAACAGCCCTTTGTTATGAGGGACTGTCCTGTGCATTGTAAGATGTTTAACAGCATCCCTGGCATCTTCCCAAAATTTGCCAATAGCACCTACTGAGCCCCAGCTCTGACAACCAAAAATGTCCCCAGATACCACAAGATGTCTTCTCAGGTATGAAATTCACCCAAAGCCCATATCATTAATGAGTGTTTATCATGCTGTCTGTGTCTCTCCTTTAGTTGATACTAATTTTACATTTTCATCTAGATCCCTCACAAAGGGCCTGTTATTTGTATCTGTGTTATCTAATGATACAACAATTACAGATTTTTTTTTAATTGTAATAGCTTGAGTATCCAAAATGGTATATTGGGCAGAGTTTTATATTTTTAAGTAGTAGTAAGTAAAAAGAATTTCAGTCCAAAGGTGTTTAAAGCATTGTTTTAAAAAGTTGAAAACCGTGCATCATTGTTAAAGGTTTCTTTAAATACCATTTATTAGAATAATTAATTCAACATCACATTTTAAAATATCATTTATTAGTATAATTACAAACTCCACATAGCAGGCTTCCATGATTAATATGCATTGCATTTCTTGATAATAATGAAAATGGTCATATTGGGGCTGGGGATTTAGCTCAGCAGCATAAGCGCCTGCCTTGCAAGCAGGCAGTCGTGAATTCAATCCCCGGTACGGATAAAAAGACAAAAAAAAAAAAAAAGAAAGAAAGAAAGAAAATGGTCATATTTAGAAATTGAAGCCTTAATTTTAATTTTTTGAGAATGTATCTGGATGCTGCTTGTGAAATTAAATATTAAGAATGTCTGTGGATCTACCTTTTCAAGTTTCAATGAAAATTTTCAAAATCTGTTTTGAAATAACAGTCAAATTATAGCAAATGAAATATTAATTTTTTATTTGGTTAATTATTTTTGGTGCCAGGAATCAAAATCAGGACCTTGTGCTTGACAGGCAGGCGTTGTACCAGCCCTGATATATTTTAAAAGAATGAAATCTTCCTTGTTAGCAAACAAATTCTTTAGCATTACAATGGACTGTGTGTAATGTGCTGCCTACTTTAATTTCAGAGTAGGTTATCATGACCTTATTTAGCAGAATCTTGTGGTAATCTTGTCTCCTAAACATGAAATAAATCATTTTTAACGTGGGTTTTTGGAGGAATAAAAAAATAGTGCTGTCTTACACAACCCTCTGAACTGGTACATGTGAAAGGGAAATCAGTCAAGTCTTTAGGTCACTTCTGTTCTAAATGTTGGACTGTGGTCTCTGGATACTGTAGTCTTTCTTTTTATAATCATTTAATTGGAGCAGATACTTATTTTGTGAAGCAGATACTTCTTGAAGCAGATACTTATTTTGTTCCTAATGTGCTAGAGGCTTAATTTTCAAAGGGTTTCCTTACACCATATTTTTCAATTCATTCTTTTTTTCATGAGACTTTGAAAAATATCATGTTGAGACTTTGAAAAGCATCCTGAATATAACTTTTCTAGTACTCTACTGTCATCACTTTTAACTAATTAGGTTCTATAAATAATTCTGAGGTGTGAAGCATCTTTACAAATTAAAGAGAAAGGATTGAATATTGACTTGTTTTCTGCTCTTGGGGATTATAATAATGTACTGTACCTCTAACCCAGTGAAACTGAGATGAAATTAGGAGTCTGTTTTTTTAAATGACAAGGAGTATCTGAAAAACTTAAAGTGCTATAAATTCAGACAGACAGAATTATAAATTGTACAGTTTTTAGCATTCTTTTAAATCAGTTCTGATTCAGTTTATGGCAAAAACTGAAATGCAGGGTTATCCCCTATTATCTATAGATGACTATATGTGTGTATTTTTTAACATCACTTCAGAAAAAAATCTAAGTTGAAGAAGAAATCTTTTGGGGCTGGAGATTTAGCTCAGCAGCATAAGCACCTGTCTTGTAAGCGCATGGTCGTGAGTTCGATCCCCGGTACCAATAAAAAAAAAAGAATAAATCTTTTTAAAAATCAAAGGCAAATGAGTTTAATTATTAAATAATAGATAAAATTAAATCTTCATAGCATTAGCTTTCTTTTTCCTTCTTTCCTCCTTCCTTCTCTTTCTTCCTCATTTTAATTTAATTTTTTAAAGATAGGTCTTACTGTGTCCCCCAGGCTGACCTCAAACTCCTGCACTCAAGGAATCTTTTTACCTCAGCCTCCTTACTAGCTGGGATTACAGGCCTGCATGCACTAAATGTACCTGGCTTGCCCTACAGAATTTCTCAATGGTAGACAGAATCTAAAGTACTTAATATAGTTGACTTACTCTTACCAAATAAATCTAGGCAAATCTACTTTTGTATGCACATATATATTATTACTTGTGTTTAGTTTTACATTTGCTCTGTACTAGTAAAAAAAGAATGGATAATTTAACATAGTTGTATTTTTAGCTTCATAATTAGAACTATTGCAGTGGCCTTTTAAAAAAATAGTGCAGAGGTGCTATGTTTTGTTTTCATTTCTAGCAAATGAAATATTCTTTCATAATGACAGGATTATATAATACCATATATTATTGATTTTGTATTTCTTTAGCCTCTTGTTGCTGTACCACATAGAATTCCTTCAACAAGTAGAAATGTGAGAGAAGAAAAAACACGCTCAGAAATAAACTGTAAGTATGTACTATATACTATCATAGCTTATTGATAAGTTTTCAAAGTATAATTTAGTTATTATTTTTGTTTTATTTTTTCCAAATAGTTATTTTTTTATATAAATACTAGTAAGCAGAGTTAAACTAATATTGTAAAAATTCAATTTTTCTTATTCCTTTGGTAGACAAAGGTCTACAAACTTGCTTATCATCTGAGTTTCCTAGAAAATTTTTCTTTTGATAACTGTTTTCTGTGAATTAATGATATTCAACTTGAGGGACCTGGAATATCACATGACCTTATTGAAATTAGGTAATATAACTATATGAGATGACTACTGTTGTGTAATTATTCTCAATTTTTGGCTACAGTAATAATGAAAATAGTAATTCTCATGCTGTTGTTAAGAGGACTCCAAGACTGAAATAAGGACCTTCACACTGAGCAGCCAGGCAAGATAAGGAGGGCTATCACCATTTGCATAAAAGCCAAAAGGAAATAGAGCAATGCAGAGGTTTAGCTGTGAGTTAGAGTCACACTGAGTTAATAGCAAACTGTACATCTCTCAACTTCTAGCCAGCCTGGATGCCTTTATATTCAGGAACCTTTGTAGGAGACACCTCAGTATATTGTGTGACTTTCACACCAGAAGTCTTTTAGGAACCTTTGCAAGGAACTTTGGCTAAGCATATAGTGCATATTAAGGTAATGGGCAAAGTTTTGTTCTGGTGGTACCTTAAAAGGAGCAGACTCTTGAAAGAGCATGACAGATTATACAAAATGCTCAGGAGTGGGATCTGAGACTACCAACTACTAGCTGTGTGACTGTATTAAATTATCTTGGAAGCGCCTTCTAAAGCTACATGATTTAAATTTACTAATTTTCCCCACAAAAATATGTTCATGAAAATAATAACCTTAGCATTTGAGCACTTCCTATTATTTTTGAGTATGTAAAACTAATTAAAAGATGTCTTTCTAGTTGATTTAGAAAACTTTGTGTTCAGTGCGATCGAAAATCTAAAGCACTTGTTATCTGATTCTGTTTAAAAATTACATTAGTTCAGGGGCTGGGGATTTAGCTCAGCAGCATAAGTGCCTGCCTTGCAAGCGCATGGTCGTGAGTTCGATCCCCGGTACCGATAAAAAAAAAAAGTTCCAGCTCAGCCCAGGCAATTTAAAAAAAAAAAATTACATTAGTTCATTGTAAAGGAAGGTTTTGCTAATACTCTGTGGAGAAATTTTATACTCATATCTTGTACTCTGAGTAACTACTTTAAAAATAATAATATACAGTGTGCCAGTTATTGCTATATTATATTAAGAAATTTCATTTTACCTTTTTCCATAAAATAAAAATTACATTGTCAGGCCCTTTGTAGCAAAAGAAGGTTATGTCTGAATTACTACTTAACTAATTTATGTCAGATACTCAACTTCTGAGTGCAGATGCACGTGTGTCCTCTTTGAGACTCTATACCTATACCCCGATTTTCCTGAGTTTCTTGTATACCCTTCTTTAGGGCTGCAGGTAGTTAATGGGTATCCTGTCGCCATGTTTGCCAATATTATGGGTGACGTATCCTTCTGGTACCTGGAGGTAGTGACAGGATTAGAAGAGACTACTTTTAATATTTTGCAGGTTTGATTTTTGAAGCTTTCAAGTTTTATTGTTTTAACAGATGTCTGTTTTTTAGGATATAATTATAATTACATATGAAAGATTGAGCATCAAAAAATGCTCAATAATGCTATTGTCTATAAAGATATGCTTGGAACAATGACTTGTTTTAGTCAGTTCCTATATTTCTTTTTGATGATATTTTATGTTTACAGCTATTTGCTACCTCTTCATATAATCAGCATTTTCTCCTTACTAACCAAAATAGTGTTCGGGCAGCACGTATAAAAAGTTACTCACTTGCTGAAAGGCTATCACTCTTTCCTTTTTTACGAAGCCTCTGCCCTAGATAAGTAAATGGTCAAGAAGGAATCGTTCTGAGCCCTTTCTTGTCTGCCATAGTAGGATTAGTTTTGACTGATAATGCCTGTTGTGTCAGAAAATGGTAATATTGGAGCTGTCCGTAAAGAACGTCAGAGATTTCTTCTAAATATTAAACTGTAAATACGGAGGCACATATTTTAGGAGATGGTAAAGAAAACAGATAACCAGTAGACAAATATGGATAAGCAGAAGTTTTTGACATTATTGAGAATATAAATAGCACTGCTGACTGGGATGATTTCCCAAGATATTTATGACAGAAGCTTGTCATATATTAGGAAATTTAAAAAGAATGATACCAGGGTAAAGCATGAAGAATGAGACTCCACAGAAATTTTGCTTCATTTTCTGGGAATGTATTCTACATCCCCAGTGTATAGATACAGTGATACTCAGTACTTGCTACAGTTGTGGCTTAGACAGCATCATCACACTTAGCAATTATTATAGTGTATTGCAAAAAATAGACAAGTTCACAGGTGACAGTATCACAGAGCGGATAAATGCACAAAATTGCAGTTTGTAATTTGAAGGCACGTGTAAGGGAAAGCTGGCCTCAATCAAAATAAAGTTTATGTTAATTTTAATGCTGTACTAAAAAGTTACTTTGTTGTCCTTGTTTTGTGATCATACTGAACAGGTAGGAAGAACATGTGTGTGTGTACACATATGGGGATTGAACCAGGCCCTTCACACTGTCCTTTTAAAAAAAATTTAAGACAGAGTCTCAATAAGTTGCCCAAGGTGGGTTCAAACTTGTGATTCTC
The DNA here is from genome assembly GCF_034190915.1 of Cavia porcellus. Lineage (NCBI taxonomy): Eukaryota > Metazoa > Chordata > Mammalia > Rodentia > Caviidae > Cavia > Cavia porcellus. Next base: position 219,163,888 of record NW_026947484.1, read on the forward strand.
CTGTCTCACCCTCCAAGAGTACGGGGATTATGAATGTGTTCCACCACACTCATTTCTAAGGACCCATTCTTAGAGTCTGCTTATCTCTCGGGGGCAGAATTTGATATCTGAGCCATTAACAGCTAGAAAGCCAGCACTTGCATGAACACATGCACACACACACACCACACATACAAGCTGGGAATATCATAGAGGTATATTTCTTAACCTTTTTAAAACTTACGCCTCCAGTTGCTAAATATTTAAATCTCATGGTTTCTTTTAACTAATTTTTTCTTTTTTTATTTTAAAAAAGGTAAAACAATAAATCCAATCAAAACAGACCAATGTAAGAGATATAAGACTTCAAAACATTACAGAATCCGTAATGGTTACCATGATGCCTTTTGATATCTTCAAAATAGCTGCAGATAACTTCAGACATAGTAAAAATTAAACAGAACAGAATAGAATAGAAACAATAAAAACAAAACAATGAATGCAATAAAAGATTTCAAACAAGGCAATAGTAATTCCAGAATTGCTACCATAATATATCTTGCTATCCTTGAAATACCTTCTCCTGCTGTTGGATTTAACGTAATCAAACTAAACAAAAGAGAATAAAACCCAACCCAAGAAAACAATGGAAGTGATACAGAACCTCAAAACAACAATGAGTCAACAGTGGCTGCAACCCTCAGAAGGAGATCCCCACTAGATGTCACATTGCATGCTGCTGTCCTCTGAACCTATGATCAGACCACGGCCCTAGACCTGCACTGTTAGTGAAGCACCAAAGCACCACAGGCATCCAATTGCATTTCACCTCAACAGCTATCATCACGACTGTATTCTCCAGATAAGCCAGATACTTATGGGGGTACGAGGGGTTAGGAAGGTAGGTACTTCTTGTTTGCCAGCTGGTGCTCCAGAAGGGGCTGGGGTCTGGCCTTTCCCAGTCTGCCGGCAGCCAGTGCATGGCGCTGGTTCCCAGCCTGGGCTTGTTTGCTGGTGGGGCCATTGTTTTCTCTCCCCTCAGTCGTGAATGGCATTGACTCTAATATTGGCAATCACAAAACCTAAGTATATTATTGAGACCTCCCTTACTTTGTTTGACAGTTGCTAGTTTCAGCTAAAGCTCTTACTAGTTGATATATTGTGCCGACCTCTTTTTCTTCCTTTTAATGCTGGTATTTGTGTCTTTAATTTCATCTTAGTGGTCTTGTTATGACAGAGAAATTGAACATAAAAGTAGCTGAGAATAGCAAAGAAGAAGGTGACTGTAGTACATTTATTTCATGGCTACTCTGGATAGTTTGTACTTTTTCTGCATATTGATTGTCGTATAGCAAATTATTCCCCAAAGTTAGTAGTTTAAAGCAGTAAACATGTATTGTGTCACAGACATCCTGAGCGTTAGCAATCCCATTTAGCTGAGAGGTTCTGGCTCGGGTCCTCTCCTGATGGTGCAGTCAGGATGTCAGCTGAAGTTTGGTTGGGCTGGAAGGTCCCTTCCAGGCTCACTCTTGTGTCTGTCACTAAAAGGCTTCACTTTCTTTGCCGTGTGGCCTCTCCACAGAGCCACTGAGAAAAGGCCTTCTTCCAGAGTGATTGATCGAGTGAAGAGAAGCTAAGACAAAATACCATGAACTCTGTCATATTCTTTGCCATACTCATCAATCCTAATCCTGAGCTGGTGTGCAAACTCGGAGTACCAAGAGGCAGGAGGCACCGGGAGCCATGTGGCAGACGGATTCCCACAACTGCTTTTCTATCAGTTGCTGTCTGCCCACCTCAAAACCAAGTTCAAATTGGCTCTTTTATGCTGGTCATAACACAGTAGCAAGTAAAATTCTGACTAAAATACATATAATTTTTATCTCTTTTTTCCTATAGAAAGGACCTAGGATTAAGAGATTAAATTTTTAATGGTTAAAAGTTCCTTAAGCTTTCTTCACCTAATGAATTATTTAAATCTTTGGATTGTGACCAGTGTTTGGTAGCTTGTAAAATTAAACACGTTTTGCCTGCAATAACCTCAAATTATTGTCATTAAGGATATAAAAGTATTTCCTGGCTTAATGTTTTTCATTTTCTTTTTTAGTTGGTCAAGTAAAATTTGACCCACCCTTAAGGAAGGAGACAGAACCACATCATGAACTTGTAAGTAGCATAGCCTTGGAGTATTAACATTGAAAAGAAATGTTTTATCTTGGTATTAAATAAAAAATCTAGTCATTAATATTTTCAAAAGTGTTTGGAGAAACAAAATGCTAAGTAATTCTAAAATTCTGAATAAATAAATCTGTGTTGCTGAGATTATTTCAGAATGATTTTAGGAGAATCCTTTTAGTTTTACCATTCCTTGTGTTTTTAGTGCTGACCTTTTAATTGTTTTTCTTTTTCTTTTTTTTAAGTTTTGAGGGGCTTTTAAGTATGCACTTATTAGAATAAGTGCCATAGTTAGTAAACTTCAGCATAGACAGTCCAGTTTGTTTGCAGAATACTAAAACTCAGGAATATAAGACACACATTGGAGGCTAAATTTGTCATTCATTCAGGACTTGCTAACAATGAATAGTCTCATGATTTAATTGTCATTAAGTATAGTCCTTTCCAGATGTTTAATATTTTATATGCAGTCTTGAAGGCAAATCATTTTGCAAATATTTGAGATATTAATATTCTATGGAAGAATAAAAATGAGGTTGACAATCGTCTGAATGAAAATTACTTTTCAGGAGCTCCAAATAATGTTTTCTTTTTTTTTTTTTTCTGTTTAATAAAAGAGACAAAAATAACTGTCAATACTGAAGATTGAAATGGGGACTTTATTCTTAAATTTAATTTTTTTTTTTTATTACTGGGAATGAATTCACACCCTTGCGCTTGCCAGACAGGTGTTGTGCCACTGAGCAAAATCCCTGCCTTAATTCTTATTTCTACCCACTTGACTAAAAGTTACAAATGGCATTGTTAAACTTTGTCTTACAAGTACCATAGTTTAATTCAGCCTAAAGGAAGAAATTATTTTTTAAAGAAAAAGTCTTCAAATGATCTTATTGTAACATAAAATCTTACACCATTAAAAGCCTGGCCCTTATTTACAAGAATGGAAAACACTAAAGAGAAAAAACAGTCATGATGTTCTAAGTGCTAATTGTATTTTGTTAAGGCAGTTAGAGTTTATTTTGTTTTTCTTTTAAAGTTGGCAGGGGATGTATTTAAATTCTATACTAATTTAATAGTTGCATTATAGAGCAAAGATACTGCAATGTTGCTTTTTTTAGAAGCTGCTTACTATAATTTGACTTTGCTTTTTTTTTTTTTTTTTTTTTGCTTTAATAAAAATTATATTAGTAGTCCTTACCCCGTTTGTGAGTTTCCCTTTGTGAATTTGTGGCTTTTGGTCTATGTGTAAATAACTTAGGTTTCTTGGTCTCTGCTAAACAGCCCGACAGTGATGGTTTTTTCGACAGTTCAGAAGAAATATACTACACTGCAAGATCTAACCTGGTATTTCTCATATTCTGATTTTCTTTGTCGGCATTTAGTCTTGATTTTTTTTCAAATCAAACATTTTATTATTTTATGAATTAATACATCATTTAGTAAGCTTCTATATAATAGTGTAGCAGATTTTTCCACGTTAATGAATATGTTTACTCTAATGTAGCAGCTGGGTGTGGTGGTGTATGCCTGTAATCCCAGCACTTGGGAAGCTGAGGCGGGAGAGAATCATTGTGAGTTCAATCAAGGCCAGCTTAGGCTACATAGTAAGTTTAAGATCAGCCTGAATTACACAGTGAGACCCTGTCTCAAAAAGAAAAAATAAAGAAGAAATATAACATAATTAAACTTTTTTATTTTATGAAAAACACTAATACTTATTTTCTTACTCAAATATGAAGTTTGTAAAGAAATAACATTTCCTTGTAATAAATCCCAATTTAGTGATTAACTTGTTTCAGTAAATTAGAAACCATACATACATATATATATATATATACATTCATATATGTAAAACTGTTCATGTTAGATTATAATATGTTGGCATGATTCATATATAAATACATAAAATAATTAAAATACAAACTAATTTTAAAATAATTTAACCCTGTTAATGAAATCATTGTCAGGTGAAGTTTTAGTTTTGTAGCATTATTCCTTGTCATTTTCTCAGGAAAAAAAATTAGATTGCATGAAATCCTTGATGTAATAAATATATATATTTGGGGGGGGGTAACGGGAATTGAACTCACAATCTTGCACTTGCCACTGAGCTTTATCCCCTGCCTTTGCTGTAATAATTATCTTACTACTGTATACCAAAAAGTGAGAAACTTGTCCTGGTAAATAGTAATAAGTAGCACTTCATTGTTATTAATACTTTTTTCTATTTCTTGGGTTGTCAAAGCCCAGAATTGCCCACATATTTACTCCAAGTTTCTACTTTTTTACCTTTTAAGTGGAGTTTTCTTTCTCTTTCCTTCCTCTCCATCTTAATAACATGCTTCTTTCAATTTTGGTTGCCTGAAATGAGTGTTCATATATATTCTTATATTTTTGTTTTGTAACATTTGTAGAATATGAGAGATTTTAGACATAATTTCTTTAGATAGAGGGAGTTGCTGTTTTGGTAGACAAAATATGTTTACACATACAAATTCTTCGTCAGATGACAAAATATAGTGGTGGGAAACCTGTATCATGCATGTGCAGCAAACTATTAGTTATCATTGAAAGCTCTAAAAGGTTAAACATCACTAAAAATGATTGTCAAAATATTGCCAAGTGCCAGCTGCTGACAATAGAAAGCTAATTTGTGCTATAGAGAAGCACTTTGGGGTAATGTGGCTTATCTAGCCTGTTGGAGGGACTGTTATTGCTGTCAGTGTGGTACAAGGCCCATTGTAGATTCTTCAGGAAGAGAGCAGACAGGGGCTTCCTGTGTTTCATGGAATTAATATAGAGACAGTCATTGGCACAGACCAATGACTGTTTTTAGAGGTGTACAAAACAGCTGAAATTAGGGAGCTGTATGTACTCCTATTAGAATAATTGTAGTGTTTAACAGTCCAGTACATAGAATTGTAATGTTCCAAAGAGGTGGGGTGTTCCAGCTAATCACAGAATAATGATAAAGCTATGAAATTACATGTGTGTCCCATAGTTGGACCAAAAGAAAGAGTGCAGAAAATCGCTTATCTCAGAAGGTGATACCAGTGTCTGCTAAGAGCTGGAATTGAGGTAGGGAGGAAATAATTGGAAAGTGAGGAGAGATGGCCTATCTCAAAACAGAGGGGTGTGTCATGTCCTTGAGAGGCCAGAAAGTATAAGTCTGAAAATCAATTATCGCAGGGGTAAGTGACATATAATGTCTAAAGAAAGCATTCAGTGATTTTGGCAGTGGAAATTTTTCAGAAAAAAAAATTATATGTTAAAGTGATAATTAGTGAAAATAAAAGATCACAGAATCGAAAGTTTAAGTTGATGCTAGTATGTATTAATGTCCTCTATGCAGAGAAGGTAGTAACACAGTCAGAAGCGTTACAGGTATTTTCGTCTATACCACATGTCAGACTGCCTTAGTACCCAAAGTTTTGTATCGTGACTACTCCCTAGAACTATTTAGTGCCTCACCCACTCCCTGTCATGTATGTAGGAGCTTCTTGTGATACAGGGGAGTGGCTGACCGGGTCCTGTCACATCAGAGGACTGTAGGGACCATTAATTACCCTGTGGATGGTTCTGGCAGAAGATGGCTGAATGAAACATTTCTCCCATTTTGTAATTTATAAAATCAACCTTAAAAGCTCGCTGTCAGAGATAACAAAAGCAATATTTATACAGAAGATTTTATATACCAGTCATGTTGCATAATGACAGGTCAGTCAACAACAAAGTATCTAGGACAGTGGTCCTATAAGATTATCCCCTTGTGACATTGTAGCCACCTTAATCACTAGAAATTGCCTAAAGATGCATTTCTCACCAATATCTCAGTCATTCAATGACACATGACTTATTATTCTTGTTCATAAGTCAGGGAATTTAAGATGTAAAGAAGGTGAAATTTATTCTTCAGTTGAATAGAGTTGGGACTTGATTTCACGCAGCACATCCTGGCTCAGAAACCCAAACCTGAACTTCTATGCTGTATTTACTCTACCCAACATCGATCTGGGGTGTTTTTGGTTTTCTTTCTCAGCCCCTTCTCCCAACATATATGATCCATAGTTTCCTGGGTTTTTTATTGTGTTGAAATATACATCGCATAAAATTAACCATTTTAAGCTATCTCTAGTTCAGTGGCAGTGAGTACACATGTATTTTTGTGCAGTCATCACCATAGTCTATTGCCAGAATATTTTCATTTTCTCTCATTGAATCTCTATATCTATTAAATAATAATTCATTCCTTTTCCCTAGCCCTTGGTAGGCACCACTGTATTCTGTGTCTATGAATTTTCCTTCTCTACATATCTCAGATAAGGGAAATCATGCACTATTTATCCTTTTGTGCTTGGCTCACTTCACTTAACATAATGTCAGAATATTTTCAGTGTTCTTCCACACTGCAGTGTGTGTCATGGTTCCCATTTTAAAACTAGTACTAGTATCAAAGTCATTGTCTGAAGAATACACCTACCTACAGATATTCTTTCCAAGCTTATAATACAGAAATCACGTTACTCACTTTGAGGCCTCTCAGTTTGCTTTAGTCAGAATTCTGCCTGATCAGTTAATGTTCCTAACCATCTGCTTTTCTTTTTTGGGGGGTGGGGGGAAGTATTTGGGATTGAACTCAGGACTGCACGCTTGCAAGACGGGTACTTACGCTGCTGAGCTAAATCCCAGCCCATCTACTTTCCTTTTTAAGAAACAACCTTCTTTATGTTACACTGTTTCACTTCCTCTTGATTACTGTAAACCATATACTCCGTTAAAAGGTATTTCACTAATGACTTAACATGCCATAATAGGTTCAAAAATTAGGCCATAATTTTCGCCCTCTGTCATGTCTCTTGTCTCTGTCTGTCTGTACTGGGGCCTTCACACTGAGCTTCATTCCCAGGCCTCCAGCTCTTTTTTATTTTAAGACAGGGTCTTGCTACATTGCCCATGCTGGGGATTGTAGTCCTCCTGCCTCGACCTCCCAGAGTCCTGGGATTCCAACAATGCCCCATCACACCTGGCTTATTTTCTCATTTTTAAATGAACAAAATCACTTCTTTCCTTTTTTCCCCCCTGGTTAAAATATTTGCTGAATTTTTTCTCTGTGTGTTGATAGCCACCTGTACCAACTCTGTTTACTTCCTGCTGTTTTCTCATGAGGTACTAACGTAATCTGTCATTGGGATGTAAAATACAGTAAGATTGTATTATTTATGTGTATTTTTCTATTCCATTTTTCCATGTTACATCTTTTGTCCATTTTCAGTTCCTTTTCACACTGTGTTTTCTATTCTCCCATTCATTAAAATAAACTACTATAATTAGGACTTTCTGACCCAAAAAGATGTTTAATTGTGCTCAGCTAATCATCTTGAATTTTTGTTTAAGCCTTCAGCTTGACTCTCTGTAAGATTATTACATGTTTTCTGTCTCTATGGTTACTTGATGTATAATTAAGCAATGTGCTTCATTAATAAGTTGGTGCCTAATTAATGCTACTAATATTTTCTTAGGCTTTCACGCTCAAATTTATTCTTTTTTAGGTTACTAAGGATGACAAATAATACCACCATCTTGGGTTATTACAAAGTGCTTTCTGAGCACAATTTTAGTAGTATCTAATATTGAATAACTTGCAAATCCTTTTTGAAAATGATTAAAAATTGGTTTTTTTAGATATTGTTTTAAAAGAAAAAAAACCTGAACTTTACCTTAGTTTTACTTTTGTTTGTTTCCTTTTATTTGTTTCTTCTCATTTTCTTCAGCTGGCTGAATTCCTGCCATTTAGTATGTACATGGTAAATACTGGTTGTGCTGAAGTAGACTAGATACCTATTGGAAGGAGTTAGTGTGCTCCTTTACTTGATAATGTGACCAGCACATTCCTTTTGCCTCATGGTTATACAGCACAACTTGATTTAAGGAGAAGAAACTGTTAGTGAGGGAAAAGGCTGTTTGAATTTTAGCCTTCCTGATAAGCCTTCAGATGTATGACATACATAGTCATCAGAACTAAACCTATTTACAACTTTTCCCATGTCATGAATATTATTCTACATATGAGCCTCTGCCCAGCTTTCTGTTAAATTATGGCTTCAGTTATTTTAAATACTTCTTTTTACCTTCTTAAGTGTACTGCTTATCTCTTTTGATTTTGTTTTTAATCATTACTATGAGCCTACTAATTATCAGTTGAGCTGGATATTCTCACAGCACACCTGTGTTTGTATAACAGAAGCTATGTCCGTTGTGCACAAATGTGTGCTTTTGAAACTGTCATTTGACTGAAACTTACAAGATCATGTTGACTAAAGTTGTTGCTGGCATCATAGAGGACAGATTTATCTATACCTGAAAGAAGCTCACCTGAGCTTACAAGTGTATTCATAGAGATTAGTGTTTCTCTTTACTAATTACCAAAGCTTAAAGATTCTTGTATAAACCCATGATCACTTAAATTGTGCAGTGAAATAATTTTGTAGTAGTCTTGTGATACCAGTGATGTTTCACTATTTTGAATTAAAGAGACTAGATAGGCTTTTTCATTAGAATGTCATTTGATACCAGGAACTGTAAGAACTTTGATTCTTATGTATGAAATAGTATAAGTATTGAAGAAGACAAATTTGAGCCAGGTTTTCTCTATTTTAGTGTTCATCAGATATTTTTTAATAGCCCTTCACATACTTAAATTTTAAAGTGCTAGTCTCTCAAATATAATGTGTTGTCTAGAATCCTCATATTCCTAGGTTTAGTGTTTTTGTGACCTAATTGTCTAAGGTACACAGTGTACCTTAGTATTTTGCCTAGTAATCTTTGTGATGAAGTTTTATTCATTTACTTATTTATTTATAAAAAAACAAACAATTGGCATTTGAACGAGCCAATTCAGGTCGCAGTTAGTGTGTATCAGGTAGTGTGTTAGACCGTGGGCTACAGGGAAGTAAGGTGAATTTTACCTTTTCACCTTGTTTGAGGAGTTCATAGCTCAGCTGGTGTTTTACATGTTTGTAAGTAAATTGAAGTGCTGTGTAGGGGCTAGAGATCTGTGTGCTGAAAACTTTAGATACTGCCACTGTCTTCTTGCCTTGGAAAGTTGCTGCAAGCTCAGTTTTGTATTAAGTTCTGATCATAGATCTGACATTATAAAATAAAAAGCAACTTAAATACTGTGTATGCTAATGAAAATAAGAGTTATTCAAACTATTAAATATCCCCATCTTACAGCTAAAACAGTGTTTTAAATACAAATGGCCTTTTTTTTTTTTTTTCTTTTAAGACTAGGAAAATTTACTGGACAGGAATGGGGATAGGAATTGTTCCGGGGAGAGACAGGAGAGGTCCCAAGACGGTTGCCCACAGATGGCAGGTTTTTTTCCTTAAGTGACTTTATTCTTCCCATGGTAATTGAAAAGCACATTTCTTTTTCTCAGGGTGTCTGACTTAAGAACATCATTGTTTATTCCTTTCACTTTTAATTCCTAACACTACAACCCTCAGCACTCAACAGAAATGTTTAAATAGTAAAACTCCATTAATATTCATTTGAAGTTTTGCCATTTTTTTCTTTAAAATACTCTTAAAAGTCCTTCATTGCAGTTTACACTGTTGTAAAAATTCACATTTATAACTTACTCTAAAAAACAGCATCCAGTTTTGTATTTTAAAATTTACCAGCTTGAAACAACAGTGGAAATATGTGAATGTGTATATATACATAAAAATCAAATTGCAGTTTTTGTTCTTTATTCTCTTATCATTTTTGCTTCATTATAGCTAGAGGATAATTATTTTATTGGGACTTTTTTTCCTAAAAACTGAGTTGTACCAGACAAAATGTTAATTACAATAGCAATAGCCATAAATGAAGCTCACATATATCATTCTGAAAAATTCCCAGAAAAATATTCAATTAATAAAAAGGCTTAAAGACATAGCTTTCATTGTTGGAAGTTATACCATGCCCATTCTTTTTAAGATTATATAGCAATACAGATTTATTTGGAGCCTGGAATTTCTCTCTTAAAAATATGTATTAATGTGCCATGATGTGTGCTATGCTACTATGCTGTTACACTAAATATTTTATTTTGTGCTAATAGGATCTGCAATTAGAATATGGACATGGACACCATAGTAGTTACTTTTTAGGGGGAAACAAGTAAGTAAAGCTCTTTTAAAATTTAATTTAAATTTAAAATAATTAAATTGCTTTAATGTTATGTTTTATTATTTAAAGCACTAAATTATGTTGGGCTGGTAGATATGTTTTATAATGTGCTTTTAACTTTTTATCATGGCTTTCCTGCTTATCACTTGTAGTTAATAAGTGTCATAATGAGGAAGACCAATCTGAATTTTTAACATCAAGCTACATTGCTGATCTTACTAATTAGAGAAACCAAATATGATTCAACAGAAGATAAATACTTATTTCAGCAATTGATTTTTCTTTCTGAAGTTATCCTGTTTATTCCATGCAAAACTAGCTGTGGTACATCTTTCAGATGTTTTAGCCACTGAAATTAGTTGACATCATTCACCCTATTTACAAATCTTCATCTTAATTTTTTAGCTGAGTCTTTTTAAAAATGGATAGCAATTAAAATGTGTTTGAAATCCTAAAAGTTACCAACATGCAAGAAATAAATATAGCAATTTGTCAATGCCTGCTCTATGGTAAGCAACATCTATAGTGATACAGAGGCATTTTGCAAACACTAATAGTACACCCTAGTTAGCAAGGTGTAGGAGTCAAAATTGCCCTTCCCCTTAGACTCTCAATTCATGATATCATGATTAAATTTTCAGTGTAAAAACTAATTTTATAAGGGAATATTATTTAAATTGCTAGAATCTTGTAGTAATATAAATATTCTCTTACTAATCAGAACTTGAAATTTTAAAATACTGTATAATTTCAGTCACTTTGGGAATTGAGACATAATATCTTCCCATTAAGAAATAATGCACAGGGGCTGGGGACTTAGCTCAGCAGTGTAAGTGTCTGCCTGGATGGGGGCTGGGGATTTAGCTCAGCGGCATAAGCGCCTGCCTTGCAAGCAGGCAGTCCTGAGTTCTATCCCTGGAACTGATAAAAAGGAAAAAGACCAAAAAAAAAAGTGTCTGCCTGGCAAGCAGGCAGTCATGAGTTTGATCCCCGGCACCAAAAAAAAAAGAAAGAAATAATGCACAATGGCAAATAGCTTAGTTTTAGTAATGCAAAATCATACCATGTGGTAATAAATTAAACACTTGATTTTTTTACTTAAGTATGCTGTCTTTTCCCAGTATAGAGAAAAGACTTTGGATGACAACCTAGACAAATGAATCAGTTAAATGTAAGGGGGTTATTACTTGTTATCTTTAGCCCTGATATTATTATTAAGTCTCTTATTAATAGCCTTTATATTTTTATGACTGGAAAATTATTATAAAATTTTCGTGGTAGAAAACAAAACTTTACTTATTGTTTGCTATTTATAATTTATCTTCATTTGCTGGTGAACAAAAAAGAATAATAGTATGTTAGTGAATACAGAAATTTTGTCTTTTTACATTATTTTCTCTAAATATCAGGCCATTGATTTTTAAGGACATTGGTAGTAAATTTTGGAGTATTTTAAAAGACTCAGTAATTTAGAAATTATTTCATTTACTTTTTTGGTTCATAAAACGTTTTAAAATTATGTATTTAGAAAACACAAGATAGTGAGGCCCATTACTAAATGCTTTTCAGATTCCATAATTCCCATTGTCTGATTTCTGATTGTTAGACATTTTATACAGTTACTTTGGCTAGGTAAAATATTAATAATTTGCCCAACCTTCATTTTTTGATTAATTGGATCCCTGCTTAAGGAACTATATTATATAACGAATCTGGCAAGGTAGGTTGGCCAAAGGTCTGACTTTGGCTGTTTCATGTACAGGTATATACATACATGTGACCTGAGCATGGATGTAGCACTTACTGTATTGATATGTCTGCTTTATTCTCGTGACTAGGCAGTGTTTTGAACTCACAGGATTTCCTGCTTTCTCCGTAGGTGATCAGGCAGACAGATTTCCATTGATGGGTTTCTACCTGTTCCAGATCATGCGGGAACTGTCTAATTAGAATTGTTACATAGCAATTTTCTTTCTTTCTTTCTTTCTTTTCTTTCTTTCTTTCTTTGTTTTTGTTTTTTAACAAGGCATGTGTGTTTTAACTTACATGGGATTACAACCTTTTCTTTTGAATTCTGATATCACTAGGGCCAACTGTTCTGACCATTTACTTAAAATCAAAAATACATTTAGAAAGAATAAGCTTTTTTATTACTGGGCACTGAATTCAGCGGTGCACAATCACTGAGCTACTTCTCCTGCCCTATTTTAAAATTTTGAGACAGGGTTTCTATAAATTACCCAGTCTGGCCTTCAGTTTACAGTCATCCTGCCTCAGCCTCCCAAGTAACTGGGATTACAGGTGTGTGTATGTATCTGGAAGATTCTGTTTACATGTAGAGGAAAAATTCTAAAGCTAATACTCCTCTAATAAATAATAATGAGCAGGAGTAAACTGAATTGCCCAGCCCCTGTCATAGTTGAGTGTGATACTGCTAGTAATAAATGACAGATACAGATCAGAATCAACTCTCCTCAGAATCAACTCTCCTCATTTGACATTTGAGAAAAAACAACTGTCCATTTTAAAATGGGGATTATAATAGCACCTGCCTCATAGCATGCTAAAGGTGAAATGGAAAAACTGCTATAAAGCAGGTAGCACATTTCTGGCTTGATAAATACTTACCGGAGGCCTTCTTTATAGTAGTTAATTAGTAAATATTGATTATATAAAGAGTGGATAACATACGTGAATAAAATTTCACGTTTATAAAAATGTTTTGTTTTAAAATGTAATCAAGGGTCCAGGGATTTAGCTCAGCGGCATAAGTGCCTACCTAGCAAGCGCGAGGTTGTGAGTTCGATCCCCGGTACCAAAATGAATAATAAATAGAAAGATAGATAGATAGATAGATAAAATGTAATCAGGGAAGTATATATAGGTTGCTTGGGGCACTGGGCAGTTTTGAAAGATTTTAGTAACTTGTAGCATGAATTCTTTAGCTAATTCAAATATATGTAATGTTTTCTTGAGTGGTCTTCACCCATGTCCAGTTCCTCACTTCATCAGTTAAATCTGTGTTCACACATTGTGCCATTTTGAACTTTTTACCAAAATTGATGTTATTTTAGATTTATTTAGTAATTCAGTTATATAATTTTTGGTTTTTTACTTTATAAAAACTTCTGTAATAGAATTAAAGTAGACTAGTGAATAGCAATACTATTTATTGTAGTACTCAGTCTTCATGAATACATTTTCTCCAGTGCTCTCCAAATATAGCATTACCTGTAAATTGTCCTTTTTAGCAAATTTAGCCAGGTGCATTCATTTTCTGTCTCTGTCTATCTGTCTGTCTCCCTCCCTCTCTCCACCACCTCATATGCCGAGCTGGGGACCAAACACTGAAGTGCATGTTAGGCAGGTGCCTTAGCCCGGAGCTGTGTCTCCAAGCCCATACATCTCACTTTTCCTAATGACTTCCTGAATCCCATAACTTTGTTAACCAAATCTCTTAACATATAGTAAGATATTTACTAGTAATAAGTATGTTCATGAGTTTCTAGGCCATGGCTAGCTACCCTTCCCATGTTCTTACTACCCTTTCCCTACTGTTAAATAAATAGAATGCCTCAGATCAACTAAATGTAGTAACGAAATAAAGTTACATGTTAAATTTTTTTTTTAGTATGTTACATCCTAATATTTTTTGCAAGAGAAACAAGAGCCTCAAAAATACCATCATGTGCTAAGTATTTTAAGAAAATGTATTTTTCACATTGCCTAAAATGATGTGAAAGCCCATCTTAGAGATATAATGTTTTATTTGGTAAAATAGTTAAAAGCAGTGCTTCTCAAATTTTTGGTGTTAGGATCCAGTTTTAAAAATCATCAAGAGTTGCAAAGAGCTTTTTTTTTAAATTAGGACTTACAAAGTATTTACAGTACTGGAAAATAAACAGGAATTTTCAAAATACTTCTTAATTTTTTAAAAAAACGTAAGTTACATACATGCTTTGTATGTTTTAAAACAAATCCCTGATTCCTAAAGGACCACTTCAAATGCAACCTCTTTATAGTGCTTTTCTTACAGCACCACTGATTTCTGTCTTAGGAGATTTAGAGGCATTAAATAATTATAATAAGAGCAATTATCAAACCAACAACATAAGTTTTCCTAACACCTATTAATAACATTTTTTAATGAAATTTTTTTCTGAAACACAATGTTAGTTTAAAAAAGTTACATTGCTTTACATTTTTTGCAAATCTTCACACTTGACTTAGCAGAAGACAGGTGAACTTTCATTCTGCTCTTGCATTTAATCTGTTGTAGTATCCCATACCATAGAGTACCTGGAAAACTCCAGTATACACTCACGAAAAATAAGACTAGAAAAGGAATTATATGTTATAAAAATAGTTTTGACCTTGTAGGTCCCTACAGGAGAGTAAGAGATCTTCAGGATCCCAAGGCTACAATTTGTTCATATTAAAAAAAATTTTTTGATTAGTCGATAATAATAAAGAAAATACTAATTAAGTACCTGTGTTCTAAATTGCTTTTAAGAACTTTATCTCTGTTAGTGAATTGTACTTTGATATAATTCTATTGTAATTTCCATTTGACACATAAGGAAACAGAAGCATGGGGAAATCAATGTAACTTATCCGTGGCCACACAGCCTGCAGAGGTGAAGGCAGGATTCAGATTCAGGCAGTTTTGTTTTAAAACCTCTCCTCATTCATTTTTCTTTACTGCCTCTAGGCAGAAGATTCTTGTTATTTATCATTACAGATTTTTTTCATTTTTTAAAAAACTCTAGATTGTTATTAAGATGGCCTAATTAAAATAATTGATGGCTGCAAGCTATCAGTTAGTTGTTTACCGTCAAGACCATGCCTTTCAGTTTCCCTGTTTTTATGTTTTGTTATTGTAACGATAGTTTCTCCCAATATGTATTAGAAGAGGAAAGCATTTAGAAAGCAAATTTCCTGCTGAACCACTTTTGTTTCAGTAACTGTATTTTTCTCTATCGCATTATTCCATTAGCAAATATAAATCTTTAAGTGTTTATATCTGAAGAATATAATTAGAAGGTATGCTCTATGAAGTTGCAGTGAAAAGAATTAAGGAAACTTCAGGAATGCCCTAGGTTCTCTCTTACATTCCTGAAAATTAAAGTTTTATGTCCTTCTCCTAATGGTAAAATCCTCACACCTGGTCTGATACAGGCTTAGTCTCCCCAAAGTGTAAATGTGTTTGCCAGTGCACCACTGGAGAACAAATCCTTCAGGTAAGTGAGTGTCTTCCGTGAAAGCAAGTGCTACTACATTCATGTATTCACATCACATGCATGCATGCTTCTGCAGAGAGATCCAACATGTTGAGTTTCATTTTGTAGGATTGCCTGAGAGCATGATTTTTTCAGAGTGTGTCCCTTCCTTATTTTAAGAGAAAGAAAATGTAATTTCATGTGTCAGGTATGATATGCCAGGTAAAATCTGAATCCTGGAAACTCCTGACTATTACCCTGCAGTAATTGTTTTGTCAGTACTGTTGTGAGACATTTCATGGTGAGTTGTCTTCTGTTTGAATTGGTATTTTATGATACACAGTAGGATTTATTTTGTTCATTTAAAATACATGTATATAAAGGCATTAGCTATAGAAAATAGAGATACCTCATTAAATATAACTCAGTATTTCATGGTAGAGAGGTGATGATTGTAGCAAATTTATAGTAAATGGTTAAAAAGTAACCATAATCATTCAAAAATTTATGGATAAGGTTAAATTGATAAAAATAAGTACCTCGTATGTGTTTGTTCACACTATATTTTGTTTTTGTTTTTTTCTTTCAAGGAGTCTTCTAAAGTCTGTTGAAGAAGAATTACATCAGCGGTAATTTTAATTTTCAAAATTACTTAGGTCACAAATGAATCATTTTCCCCTTTCTCTGTCATGGAGAGACTGTTATTTTGTTTTATTCCTCAATATATCCTATAAAGATAAAAAAAATATATCCTACAGTAGCCCTTACTGCATTTCTAAAATTTCTTAGTGTTTTTGGCATTTTATTCTTCTTTAGAGGACATGTGGCACATTTGGAAGATGATGATGGCGATGATGATGAATCTAAACAGTTAAGTTCTGTTTTTCTTTTTGGCAAAAAAGAAAAGACGTCATGATTTCATAAATCTGGAGCTTAATATTAGATGATTTTAATATGATAAGTAACACAGTAGCATAGATTATAACAGTTTCCTTTTTACTATCCCAGTTGTATTAGTCACCGGAGACTGCAGTAACAAAATACTGTAGGCTGGGTGACTTAACACTAATTTTTTTTTCACAGCTCCAGAGCCTGGCATATTCAAGATCTTGATGGCTGCCAATTTGGTTTCTGGTGACAGACATCTTATGGTGGTGTCTTCACATGGCTTTCATCATTGTGTACAGTGTCAGGGAACAGGGCAATCTCCTTTGCTTTTCTTCTAAGGCCATCCTATGGGATTAGGACACTAGCTAGCATTATTACCTCATTGAACCCTAATTAACCTCCTAAAAGCCCTGTCTTCAGATTTCACTTTGGCAATTAGGTCTTCAACATGCGAATTTTGACAAGACGATTTCGTGTGTAACACTACTTGAAAACAAGAAACATGGCGAGGGAGGGGCAATTATTATTGTAGTTCAGAATTTTTAGCGTCTGTAAGTATTACAACTATGAAATTTAGTATATTTAATTAAATTTTTATCTGATGTCTTTAAGTATATTTTAGATAAATATGTTGTGTATTTTTAAAAGGGAAATAATCTCATTATTAAGAATGCATTAGTATTTGGTTCTTCTGGTTTACTTGTTTTGTTTTTATTTTGGCTGCTAAAGAAAATGCTGTTTCAAAATAGTCAGGAGCACCTGAGTGCCACTTAGAGTGGAGGTCTTTTCTTTCTACCTCGTTACCTGGACTATGGTCAGGTCATGTAACCGCAGCCTCAGTGTCCTCATCTAAAAAGTCTGTTTCTAAAACTGATTGTGATTTGCAGGAATTTTTAGCTTCACTCCAATTCTGCCTATCATTTTTTTTTTTTTTGTCTTTTTCATTTGAGCACACATATAACTTAAATGAGCATCATGAAACATATCTCAAACAGCAAAACTAAGCTTGTAACATTTATACTATATCATTTTTCTTTAAATAGATGTTGCTTACATTTTTAGATTAGTTATTTACTTCTTAATGGATATAAAACAATTCTAATTATTTTCCAACTTTCTGTCATTTATTTATTTTATTTATTTATTATTTTATTTTTGAGACAGGGTCGTGCTATGCAGTTCAGGCTGGCCTTGAACTCAGTGTGTAGCCCAGGCTGGTCTCAAAATGATCCTCCTGCGTCAGCCTCCCAACTGCTGGGATTATAGGCGTGCACCATTGTTTTCCAACTTTACATTACAGTATTTGAAACCAAGAAAGCACATCTACCCAGTTACTTCTGAATAATATCTTATTCAACATAACTTGGATATTTTATAAATTATTTTGGAGAAAAAATAACCTTAGAAAATAGTACTTATTTTGCAAATTTTTCTTCCATATATTTGAAAATAATTTTAGTAATGGTTCGTTTGTAAGATGAAGAATTCTGATTACAAACTCTTTTATTTTTAGCTCAACTATGAAAGCGAAAGTTCCACCACCTTTGCCACCAAAGGTAGAGAAGTTTATTTTTCAATTTTGATTGCCTGTGTGCACATGGGTATTGTTGTACAGCACCATGTAATACTGATACTTTCATTTGCAGTTCACAAAGAAAAAATGTGAAGTTGCTAACTAGGATCTAAGAAGATAGTTTAGGGGTCAGGGATATAGCTCAGCAGCATAAGTGCCTGCCTGGCAAACATGAAGTTGTGAGTTTGATCCCTGGTACCAACAAAAAGAAGAAGAAGAAGATAGACTATTTTTGTCTTTTAAAATATGCCCAGTTGGGCTGGGGATTTAGCTCAGTGGCTTAAGCATCTGCCTGGTAGGCATGAGTTCAATCTCTGGTACCAAAATAATAATAATAATAAGATAAAATATACCCAGCCTATCATTTAGGGTTCATTCTAAGTAATAAACCCTAGTCATTTTTACAGTAAAAATAATTATGATAGTGGGTAAGTGTTATTTCATTGTGGGTTAGAAAAGTATTTCTTGTTAGATTTTCTTTCTCAAAATCTAATAGCTGATTCTTAATAAATAAATAATAGTAATGTCACTGATAATTCATTTTCAGAAGATAATTGTAATTTAAAAGTGCAAAATGAGGCAGTAATTTTTAAAAATATTTAACAACAGAATCTTTTTGCCAAAAAAGCATCATACAACAATAAAGTATTTCCAACTAATAGGGTTTTTAAAAAGCAAAATGAGTTAACATAGGTGGTGGTAAAGTGTGAAGTCAGGGTATTGTAAATGGGGGTGAAGTTACTACAATCTTGGCAATTTTCATTTTATACTACTGAGAAAATCTTGATTCACACAAATAAAAGATGCTGTGCTTGCTTATTTACATTAGCAAAAGTAAAGATCTGAATTTCAAGGAAATGCTGAGCAGTCTTCATAGTAAGGGACACATTTGTAAGAATTTATAGATTATCTAAACCTTTAGCTGACTGGAGATGTTTACATTGTCTGCACAAAACATTTCTCAGGCATCCTCTATTGCTTTACTGACAGTCTCCAACATGAGAATA
Organism: Cavia porcellus; assembly: GCF_034190915.1. NCBI lineage: Eukaryota > Metazoa > Chordata > Mammalia > Rodentia > Caviidae > Cavia > Cavia porcellus. The sequence goes on from NW_026947484.1 coordinate 219,182,905, forward strand.
GTTTAATGGGTATCTTCTCCTATACTTTGTCTAAAAGGTTATGCGTTAATGTAAACATGTTGAGTTGTCTAAGGCACAGCCTGTATTAGTCTTGTTAAGCAGCTGAACTTCAGTTAGCTTGGGTACATACAATAAAAAGACTTTTTAGATGGGCCTGTTGGTCTATGCCTGTAATCCCAACAGGGGTTGAGGGGTTGAGGCAGGAGGATCATAAATTTGAGCCTAGTCTGGGAGATTTAGAAAGATCCTATCTGTAATCAACAACAACCACTAAATGACTAGTGTGTAGCTCCTTGTGAAGGCCCTTGGTTCAAAATACCAATAATGAAGAAAAAATTTAAAAAATAGTTGTTTAAAGTGGAGGATATCAGAAAGACTAGAATATTTTTATGGATCTAAGTAGGAAGTCTTGGCAGGAATTAAAGACCTAGACGCCCTCTTCTTTATTATTGTATTGCTGTAAAACTTGAGAAACATTTTTAGAGTATTTTTAAACTATATTAAAATAATCTGCATGGAACAGTGTAGCTATGAAATTCATCTGATAACAGTCGAAAAGTCTCTGATAGATACTAATATTTACTTCAAGAAAATAATTTCACATTTAATCATTGATATCCTTTTATTCTACTTATTTCAGCCTAAGTCTATCTTCATACCGCAAGAAACTCATTCTACTGAGGATGATGATCGAGGGACAATCAAGAGATGCCCTATGTCAGAGAGCCCAGCAAAACCATCCCAGGTTCCACCTAGACCACCACCTCCCAGAATACCCCCACAAAAGCCTATTGTTCTAGGTAATGGTAGAGAAGTTTTCATACTATTGGTGGAGGGGGGGGCAGAAATCAAGAGTTTATTCTCTGGGCATGGTGGTGCAGGGCCATAATTCCAGCACATGGGAGCCTGAGACAAGAGGATTGCCCTGAGTTCTAGGCTAACCTGGGCGACAGAGTGAGATGCCATCTCAAAAAAAAAAAAAAAAGACAAACTGGGGGCTGGGGATTTAGCTCAGTGGCGTAAGCACCTGCCTTGCAAGCAGGCAGTCGTGAGTTCGATCCCTGGTACCGATTAAAAAAAGAAAAGGACAAAAAAAAAAAAAAAAAGACAAACTGATATTTCTTGGTAATATAATGTAAATTAACCCTTTTCTGAAAGTAGTCATGAATCTGATATTTCACTTTTCTATTTTAATCTAAAAAAAGTCTACTTACATACAGCCAGCCTGATTTTAAATTTGCCTAATATACCAGAAATCGAAGTTTAAGTAGAAGAAAATATATGTAAGACTTCTTACTTTAGGATTAAATATCATGATCTAAAAGATCTGAAATGAATGACTTAAAATGAAGAATCTGTCTTAGAGTTAGTATTTTTCTTTCCTACTTAATAGTTTTCTTAGTGAAAATCAATCATTTCTCATTATTTTTAAACACATCTTATTGAAGGAAATGGAGTGAGCTCCTTTCAGTTAAATGGTGAGCGAGATGGATCATTATATCAGCAACAGAATGAACACAGAAGCACAAACCTTTCAAGAAAAGAAAAGAAAGATGTACCAGTATGTATTACTACTTATAAGCTCTACTTATGTTTCCTTGTTCACTGTTAAGTTAGTTTTATACTTACATTAATGAGACTACAGCAATCGTGTATTTTATAATTACTGTATTGATATTTTAGTGTAGTAATACTATGATAAATTAGAACAATAGCTTTTTCATGTTTAAATTGGTTAGACTTTCTCTTTTTTAAGTTACTTAGACCAGTTTTTTACTTAACGTTTTATAAACCATGATCTCCATACAAGTAAACAGAATTATTGTGATTGTTCACAAAATAAGTTTATTATTCTCATTGATGAGAGTTGATTCTTATAATCTCTCTAACAGGGCTGAGAAAGTAGCTCAGGGGTGGAGCATTTGCCTAATATGTTCAAGACCTTGGTATAATTCCCTGCACCACCAAAAAAATTTTAAAAAAGGTCTATTTTACAGTGTCAAGAAGTTCTGGAAGGAAGGACATAGAGAAAAAAAACTGTAACTTCTACTTCTGGACAAATTTGTCACTGTAGTCTGCATAATAAGTGAAACTTTACTCTTATACAAATAGTTAACAAGAGGAGAAAATTAAGATTTTTTTTTTTTTGTCTTTTTCTTTTTTTACATTTGTAAAGAATTGGTTTCTGGACACTTAGAATACATTCATTTATACTTACAGACCTTAAAATAACAGCAAAAAATCCTTGAAATCCCTGTTACTGTGTCAAACATTGATGAAATTATTTGAAAGTTTTATAGTTACAATTTTTACTGCTTATATAAGAAATTTATAATACATTTAATTTGTTCATGTGCAAATATATGTTAGGGTTTTATAATAAATAACATCATCAGAGGCCTTTTTATTAACTTTTAAAAAACTAGAACATTTTTAGCAAAAGCATAAAGTGTCCTTTAAGAATGAATTTTATAAAGTTCAGTTTCTTGAGCAGTACCTTTTTTCTCTTGTCTGTTTAAATTTTAACAGTCCTGAAAATGTAGTAGTACAAAAATTCAGTTTAATTATTACAGCATGGTAGGGCTGAGTACAACTTACCCAAAGTGCTTGGAACCACAAGTATTTCAGATTGTGGAGTTTTTTGGGTTTTGAAATATGCACAAAAACTTCACTGGTTGAGCATCTCTGATCCAGAAATCCAAACTCTGAAATGCTCCAGAATCTACAACATTAGACTCAAAAAGTTTTACATTTTAGAGTTTTTTCACATTTCTAGATTTAACTTGTATATAATAACAAATTCCCTTTGAGCCACCTGTGGTGGCACATGCTTATAATCTCAGCATTTAGGAGACTGAGGCAAGAGGATTGATATGAGTTTGAGGCCAGCCTGGGCTATGTAGTGAGTTCAAGCCCAGTTTAAATGACACAGTAGGATCCTGTCTCAAAAAATAATTAATTAATAATAATAATAATACACTTTGGTGGGATTTGTATATACATATGATACAAAAAGTCTAAAAAGCTATCTGGGGCTCAGCAGGAGAATGCTTATCTAGTAGCTTATCTAGTGCTGTAGACACTGGGTTCAGTCTGCACAACAAAGTCTAGAAGGCTATACAAATAGATGAGCATATATAATTTCCAGAGGAAGAATACATACTGACCTGTTAGGCAGGGGCTACTAGTAGTAGATTTGGGAAGACTTATAAGAAACTTAAGTGTTACCTATAGATTTTATGAAGAAAGTATGTTGATATATTTTATTCAAATAAATGTGTCTTAAATATATTATTTTCATGCCAAATAGCCACAAAATAATTATAATCATCTATATATGCTTTTTTCTAGAAGCCTATTAGTAATGGTCTTCCCCCAACACCTAAAGTGCATGTAAGTATTAAGTACCAAATAGCCTAAATTTTCAAACTACAAAGTACCAATAAGTATATTGACAAGTACAGTTTGCTTAAATGTTTATCTTTGGTTAGATTTTTTTAACCTATTTAAAAGAATCTCCATTATTGAAAAAATTACATAGTTGCTAATTCAAATGTTATTACATCTGAAAAGTAGCTTTGCAAAGAAAAAATTATAATAAATTACACATTTGAAAGCTTCTTGATCCCCAAATTTATTAATATCATATTTGCAGCTGTTTTTGAAGAAGTATGAAAGCAACATGAATATTGTAGGAAAAAATGTTGATGTGACTTTTTTTGTAATCTGTTTTCAATGATCAAAAATGTATGTCCTGGTTACTCTTTTCTCATTGCTGGAAAAAAATTCTCAATGCCCAAAATTAAGGAAGGAAAGGTTTATTTAGCTCACAGTTTATGGAGGTTTTAGTCCATAATCAGCTGGCTCCAAGGCGGGGTGGCTCTGGCAGAGGAACAACAATTCATGGTTGCAGAAAGCAGCAAAAGCAGCAAGAGCGAAGAGGAAGGAGCAGGAGAGAAGACTCTCCCTGTCCGTTATATGTAGGCTGCCTACCCTGGAGTGGGAGTTAACACTCACACCCATAATCTAGCACGAGACAGTGAATAATCACAAATTCTAGATTTGGCTACCTCCAAAAAGCATACCTCCATGACTGCATGAGGCTTTGAGGGGACATCCAGACACAAACCATAACAATGTACAATTTTTTGGAACTTAATGGAGCATCTGCCCCAAGTCCTTAATTCTGCCATGAGTAAAACTGAGCTAGATCTTGGTTACTATAATCCACAAAACTCAACTCTAGTCAGATTTTAGATCCTCTGTGTAATAGTTTGGGCTGGGAGTTTTTTGGCTTTTGTTTCTTATTATGCTGTACTAACTTTCTCATTTTTAAAATGTTTTGTTTTGTTTTTTGTTTTCTGACAGGGTCTTCCTATGTAGTTTAGGCTGACCTTGAAACCACTCTGTAGTCCAGGCTGGCTTCAAACTTGCAGTAGTCCTCCTGTCTCAGCTTCCCAAGTGCTAGGATTATAGGCATGCACCACCAGCACCTGGCCTTGAATTTTTTAATTGACAAGTAAAAATTGTTTACATTAATGGTGTATGATATAGTATTTTGATACATATACAGATTGTCGAATGACTAAATCAAGCTTTTTAACATTGTTTTGTTTTGTTTTGTTTTAGTAGTGAATACATTTAAAATCTGTTCTTTTAAAATTGATAAGTGTAGCAAAACCCTGTCTCAAAAAAACAAAAAAAAAATTGATAAAATGCAGAATATATGCACAATGAAGTATTACTCAGCTAGAAAGAAAAAGGAAATCGTGTCATTTGGAAGAAAATGGGTGGAGCAGTATATTGTCATATAAGCCCAAATCTGAAAAATCTATATCACATATTTGTCTTAATATGTGGAATATACATACACACACACACACACACAAAGATGGTATCAAAGTAGAAGTGAGACTATTATTATTAAACTAGAAGGAAATAAAAGGAAGACTGTAAAGGAAGGCAACAGAGGGGATGGATATGATCAAAATATGCTCCTGTATAAAAGTGCCACGTTGAAGCCCAATATTTTATAAATTCATAAGTCCTTTAAAACATAAAAAGAGGATTATAGCTACAATGCATTTCATCTCTGAAGGCTTTCCTCACAAAAGTAACATACTTGTCGTGTATACTGTGCATCTTAAACAACTTTCAATAAGTGAAAAATTTCTCGTACATTGTATTGTTATTAACTGCAGCCACTATGCTAGAAGATAGATCCCTTAAACTTTGTGTCTTTTGATCCATATCTTCCCAGTGCTTTCTCTTCCCCCAGCCTCCAACCACCATCATCTTTCTCTCTGCTTCTGTAACGTTTTTAGATTCTACAAATAAGTAGCTCTTGAAATTTCTGTTCATTCTGTAAGTAGCTTGTTTCACTTAGCATAATACAGTTTCATACATGTCATAAATCACAGCATTCCTTTTTTAAAGCTGAATGACATTCCATCATGTGTATATACCAAATTCCCATACTCATTCATTTGCTGATAAACAGACCAATTTTGTATCTTTGGCTGCTGTGAATAATGCTGAAATAAACACAGTAGCACAGATATCTTTTCAACATAGTGATTTCTTTGCATGTTTAACCAGTAATGAAATTATCTTTATAGCTAAAAATGCATTTCATTTGATATCAGTCTATAAAACCTTAACACTTGTTACCATATCCTTAGTTTTTCTACTTAAACCTCCCAACTCTACTTTTAACCTTTGTTACTTCTTCATTCTACTTTGTAAAATTAGTATAATACATACTTAGTATAAATTAAGCTTTATATACTTCATATTACATACATAATTTATATTTATAAACTAAGTATTCAAAATTTGTAATTTTAACAATAATTTTTAAAGTATGCTTTGTGTTATATGTTGTTATACTATGTATATGTATGTACCTCTATACACACTAACAGGAAAGTAGATACAATGTCTTTTTATATATATTATGTGTATATATATATATATATATATATATATATATTCACATGTACCCATGTCTATACACATATACACTGTTAAAGCAGGGAAGTAGATATAATAGGGCAAACTTCTGTTGGCTAAAAGATAATAAATAGGTATACAGCTTAACATGAAAAAGCTGGTAACTGTGGACTGCCAGGGAAAAAAAAAAATTCAGTTATACAAATTAGCTTGAGGTTGGGGCTTGTTTTGTTCCATATGTTGTCATTTAGATTTCTAGAGATGTAGCAGTCTCTTAATATACAAATTTTGTTAGCAATCTTAAAAGTTAACTATTAAGTTTTATTAAGTAGTTCAGTTTCTAGCCTGTGGCATAAAAACATTGTTTATTGCCATCCTGCTATCTGATGATACTACCTATTAGCTAATGTTGTTTTGGTACTAAAATCTTTAAAAATACTGATTGGTGCATTTCTGTTATTAAAAGGGAAATCTTATTCTAACTGGTAATTGTTTAACCCAGGGTTCTCTGAGCATGTTGTGTCCAAACTCTTGAATAAAACATTCTTGTTATCAGTGTATCGTACTGTTCACTTTAGGGTAGTATAGCACATATACAAGTTTCCTGTGATTACATGCTTTCATAGGAGTTTTCTAGCACATTGTCAATAATAAATGTATTGAAGTAGATAACCTTTCTTGTACCTTGTGTATTTAACCAAAATATTTTTAAAATTAACATTTTACTCTTTGAAAACATGAGTTCAAATGAATATTTCACTATAAAATGTTTATCTGATTTTTAAAAATAGACTTGATAATTTAACATCAGGCTAATATTTTTTAATGAATCCTACCGAAGAATATAATATTATTCTTTTTTAAAAAGAGGAAATCAAGTCAGTCATACTTTCTTTTATTCATAATACGAAATACAATGATTAATACCAAAAAAGAAAAATTTCTTACTTTATGAGCATCCTGGTTCTTTTCTTATTAGAGAATACCATGTGCTCATGATATGGGACATTGCTACTGCTATAAGCAACTTATTAATGAATTGGTTAGTTTCAGTGTTTTGTTCAGTTTAAAAGATAAATATGAGTAAATTGGTTTTCTCTTTCTTTCATGTAAAATCATTGTTATAACTCGAAACTTTGTTACCAAATGTTTATAATAACCTAGGAAAAATATTAGCTCAGTGACTGATTTAACACATTTATTTATGTAAATTTGAAGATGATTTTATGTATATATATATATATAGTTTTGTTTTGTTTTGTTTTGTTTTGTTGTTTGGTTTTTTTGAGATATGGTCTCATTTTGCAGTTCAGGCTGACCTTGAGCTCACTTTGTAGCCCAGGCTGGTCTTGAACTTGCCTCAGCCTCCTGAGGGATGGGATTACAGGTGTGTGCCATCACGCCTGGCAGATGATTATAATTTCATCATGTCCTTTGTAGTATCCCACATTAAAAACATGTAATTTGCATCTTATACATTGTATTGCAGATATTCTTTGTCACTGTTTCATGTTGGTTATTCTTTGTATTTCCAGATGGGTGCCTGTTTTTCAAAGGTTTTTAATGGGTGCCCCTTGAAAATTCACTGTGCAACATCGTGGATAAACCCAGATACAAGAGGTAGCACCATACATTTTTGTCTGTTATCTTTCTAATATCTTGCCGCCTTGGGCTATGAGAGTATTTGGTTTTATTCACTTTTAATATCTTTATGGAAAAATGTTTTAGTATAAATTTTTTCAAATCTTAAGGTAAATATTTTCTCTATTGTTAGCAGTGTTTTAGGTGGCTCATAGCATTAAATTTTACTAGTCAGTATATCAATATAATAAAACTATATTTTGTATTCCTTGCTACTCTATAATTTCCTCCAGAGATGTTTCTTCTGGTGCTACATAGTGATTGAATATATTTATTTTTTAGACAGCCATTACTTAAGGAATTTAGCTACAAAAGTAAGGACCCAGAGTCCAGAGGCCATTTCACAAGGGATCATAATTAGAATATTTGTCATTTGATACTGAGTAAGGACTCCCTGTCCTTTTGCTTTATATCTATATTGTAATATTTATTTATATAGCCAGGCTTGTCATTTGGCATTAATGATGATTCTCTGTCCTCTTGCTGTATATCTATATCTTTTTTTTTTTTGTTCCACGAATCAAACTCAGGACCTTGTACTTGGCAGGCAGGTGCTGTGCCTCTGAGCTACATCCCCAGCCCTATATATCATAATATTTATTTGCATAGTCAGGAGTGGTGGCACATGCATGTAATCCCAAAATTCGAGACTAGAATAGGAGGATTACCACAAGCTTGAGGCCAGCCTGGCCTACCTATTGAGTTCAAGGCCAGCCTAGAGGAAATTGCAAGACCCTCTCTCAAAAAACAGTAACAACAAAATCCCCAGTATTTATTTATATAAGATACACATTGAGAAACATATGACAAAATTTTACGTATTAAATTTTATGTGTTAAAATGCATGTATGTATTCTTATCAAAGCTCCTAAATATCTGATAAAGGTTCTTGTATTTCACAGACTGGGAAACACACTCAGATTCATTGTTTCACTGCCATTTGGTGGTAGAGAGCTTTTCATGTTAGTGCTTGTAATTACAGCCTCAACAAAGCAATATCTATCAAAATATTTTGGATCTGTATTAGCTATTCTTGATCTACAATTTTATGTCATTTTCATGTGATCTGTTCTTTGGGGGATTTTAGAAAAAGTGTCAGACTCTGACAGTAACACCTTCTGGTGAATGGAGAGTCCAGCAGGCTCCTCTGTAAAGCCTGTTATGTGACCATTTTTTTTCTTCATTGCTTTCAAGGCTATTGTTCATGTATGTATATCCCAATTTATGAATTTAGAGTGTCAGCCTCTTCTACATATGACTATACTAATCTTTTTATATGTTAACACATATTTACTGAATTTTAGACTAAACTGTTTTAAAGGTATCTTATTTATTGAAATCAGTGAAGTACTTTCGTTATTTCAGATCAGTACTTGATATTTGGTGCTGAAGAAGGGATTTACACTCTTAATCTTAATGAACTTCATGAAACATCAATGGAGCAGGTATGTTATATATGAATTCTTTTTAAAGTTATTAGTACACACTAGATCAGAAATAAGTTTCATTTTTTGCTTTGGACCTTATTTAATCATAAAACCTTCATGTTCACCAGATAGGAAAACATTCACAGGTTTAGTTTTTACTCTTTAGAAGCTCAGACTGTCCAGGGGAACAAGGACTGCAGTGCTCACGGTCAGCTGTCCTCATTACACTAGGAATGAGTACAAGGTGTGAGCCACAGAGATAGTTCCTCCTGTGAGAGAATGAAATAGAGCTATTTGAAATGGGTCTTAAATTATGATAAGTAGAAATTTGCCAGGCAGACAAAAGATAAATATAATATTGTTCCAGGAAAAATAAATGGAGTGATGTAGGTAGACAGATGCCAAGCCCCAAAACTTTATGCACCATGCTGTCAGTATGGTCTGTATTGTAGAAGTATTTATTTGACATGTGCAAGACTAAAGACTATGATGAAAGAGTGAGAAGGATGATGAAGAGGAACAGGTGAGATTTGGAGTAAGTGCATGAGAACATTTTTAATTGTCTCAATGATTTAGGGAAGCTCTTGGCATTTAGGACCCAGAAACCAAGAACACTAAACAGCCTGCACTAACGATAACGATGGTACTAATGTCTAATAATACATATATAAGGCTTGCTATGTGCCAGGCACAGTTTTTAAATGCCTGGTATGTATTATTTGATCTTCACAAAGTGTCCAACAGCTAGATTCCAGTACAATTCTCATTTCACAGATGAACCAGAGGCACAGAAAGAATTAGTACCTTGCCTGGCACCCTACAGCTATTAAGTGGCAGTGGGGGGTGGGCACAAATATAAACCTAGTGAGCTCAGCGCTCCACAGTCCATGTGCTCAGCTATTCTACCACACTGCCTCTCCCAGTTGTATGCTGCTGTAAACATACCCTCGAGAAAAACAAGTGGGTTACAACTGGCTACATCGAACGACAGGTTCCACGTTGAGGCCTGGGAGAGGTCTCCGTTAACCTGAGTCCTCTACCGCCAGTGCCTGGGTGTGTGAAGCATGACAGCCGGGGTGAGGAGAATGGCGAGGCATTCAGCTTGGCACGTGGAGTTGTGAGTGCCATGGGATGTGTAATCGACTCACTTTTATCAGTATGAACTGATTATTGTTGTTAAGAATATTAACTGTAAGTAACAAAGCCCACATTATGCAGAGGTGAAGTAAGCATTTATCAACTCTTAAGTGAAAGCACGTATCACTCCAGCTGCTATCTGCAATAACTTCTCTTCTTAATTGCTATAGCATTTCAGATTGCAATGCTATAGTGTATTTTTGTGAGTTAAATGGTGCTCTTCAAAATGCAACATTTTCCTTTTCCAGTGGAAGCATGTGAGAGTAGAGGATGAGTATAGGTGAAAGCCTGAATTCTTTTCTCTTTCTGTAAAATGGTTAGGTTGGTTTTATCATATGCTGTAAGAGAGGGAAACTGCACAGCATGAGTCTCCTAGATAAATAAGGGGAGTTGCTGAAAGAGGACATGATGACAAAGAGCAGGATCCTGATTTCAAATTATTTTGGAGGGTGAATTGTTTCTGCTTCTTTGCAGCAAAACCTTACTATGTCATTCAGGCTGGCCATGAACTCATGGCAGTCTCCTGTCTTGGCCTTCTGAGTACTGGAATTACATGTGTGCACCACCACACTCAGGCTGATTGTAAATTCTGCATCTGCTTTTACTACTTAAAGCCAACATTTCTTGAGTACCCACTGTGCACCAGATTCTCTGTGAAGTTTTGGGCGCTCCATTTCACAGATAACACTGTAACATGGAGACTTTACATTACTGAAGGTCACCCAGCGTCATTATGAAACAAGATATGAATCTAGATAAACCATTGAACCTTAACTCTTATATTCCCTTATCAAACAAATTATTTCACCCAGAGCCTAACTTGCTAAAAGAAGTAGGAATTAAACCTCTAGAAAAGCTTTGGAATTTTAAAAACAAAGTTAGAAGCAAAAATCTGAACTGAAATAGTAACACTTGAATAAAAATATACATAAATACCTTCCCTTATTCTTACTGGCTATGTGAAAGCACTTGGTCCTGTCTGGTACTTTATATAGTCTTGTGTTAAATAAGCAAATGCACTTATATTTATGATTGCAGAATAAACCATCTGCTATCAATAAATACTTCTTAAGTATATATTTCTATGAAAATAGATCCAGTTCAGACATTCAATCATATAAAAATCAGTCTCGCTACTGCAGTAAGATGTACTGCTATGTGATCTATGATAGGTTCTTGCCCCTTATTTTACCTGGTTTTCTTAATTTAGCTGGTGAATTTTCTATGTGGCTGTGAAATTTTTATGAAAAACAAAGTACAAAATATGTATTGATATGTTCTCTATTTAATACACAGATAGCTATAGGCACATGTAACAGACTTTATATGACAGTGCCACATTTTACTTGCTGGGAGAAAATGGGGTATTTTTGTACATATATTTTTCAAATAAATGGAATAGAGGTAATAAGATTTTATAAATTTTATTTAAATTAATGTAGATTTTACTTTGTTTCTTTGGCCTTACCATATTTTCTTTTTACTTACTCAGCATTATCATTATGCCTTTATGTTTAAATAAAAGAATAGCCTTAGAGGCCTTGATATGTTTGATCATTCATTTCTTATTCTTTGCATTTCCTGCACCATCCCAGTCCCTACTGGGTAACTTGTAGAAATGACCAGAACAAGAACAAATCCAGCAACCAAGCTTGTTGAATCAGGATGCCTAAGTATATACATCAGTGGGTACCAACTTTAGTATGCAGCAGAAATAACAGGAAGCCTGGCTAAAACGCAGGTTGCAGGGCTCACATTCAGCACCTGTGTGTCAGGAGACCAGGGGTAAAGCTGAGAACTTGCATTTCTAGCGCTGCTGGTGCCGGTGTTGCTGGCCCAGGGACCACTTTTCACACCACTGAATCTCATGATTTAAGTATTTTCTTCCTTTAAAGTACATAGATCTATTCCCTTTTCCTTACCCTGAATACTAAGCATTTTCTGACTTCCATAGTGGTAGCTCAGTTCTTACAAATTAGATTTTAGTAATAAATTCCCTATGTTCAAGGAGTGGTCAAAATATACAGTGAATGTTTAAATTTACCAATTTATTTCAATTAAAAACACATTGCCTATAATTCTTCTCAAAATACCACCTCTTCCAGCACACTTAGCCCATCATTCTTAGCACTGTCTGAAGCAGTTTATGGAAGTTTTCTTTTACATAGAGCAGTGTTCACTATATTTAAATAACAGGCTCACAAAAACATTACAATGTGTTCTCATCCACTTTATTCACTCAGTCTGGCACTATGTGACTTCTGGCTCTTTCCCAGAGTGAAAGGGACCATGAAAGTTAAACATCTGGATTGATTGAAGACATCATACCCACAGCAGCACAACTAAAGACATGAAAGATAATTTCTAGAATTGCTTCAGAAAGTACCAAGATTGGTGGGATAAATGGGTTTGAAGTGATAAGTAGTATTTTGATAAGTAGTAGTATTTGATGTATTTTTTAATCACATCTCGTAGTGTACTGTGTGTACCATTTATGAGTTTCATATCTTGTATGCGTGTGAATCTGCCCAGGCACATACATTTTAGAGGGTTCACACAAGATTCATAATTATTCAACCACAGAACTAACCCAAAGGAGTAAATGTTACTTGGATTTTGTTTTTATTGCCTTCATAGTTTGGGGTTACACATTATAAGAGACTCATCCTATAAGACTTGAACTAATAATACCATGTTTAGACTGAAATTATATTGATAATTTTTTCTCTCCTATAAATTGTGTATGCGTATCATCTTTTAATGCTTTATAAAATGACTTTCGATTTAAACTGTTGTTTTTAAAGAACTGACCAATTAAAAATCACAATTTAAATGGTTATTAGGTGCATGTTTACATTGTTACGTATCATCCTTTGTAAACTTTCACATTTTTTTCATCAGCTATTCCCTCGAAGGTGTACATGGCTATATGTAATGAATAATTGCTTGCTTTCAATATCTGGTAAGTTTTAGTTTTCATATATCTTATGATTGTTACTGCTTATTATTAGCTCTGTGTGTGTGTGTGTGTGTGTGTGTGTGTGTGTGTGTGTGTGTCTTTTTCCTTTATATCGGTACCGAGGATCGAACTCACGACTGCCTGCTTGCAAGGCAGGTGCTTATGCCGCTGAGCTAAATCCCCACGCCCCTTATTATTAGCTCTTATGTCTTATTTATTTTCTATGCAGGTAAAGCTTCTCAGCTTTATTCACATAATCTACCAGGGCTTTTTGATTATGCAAGACAAATGCAAAAGTTACCTGTTGCTATTCCAGCACACAAACTCCCTGATAGAATACTGCCAAGGTAATTGTGCATTTAATTATGTTTTCATCCTTAAAGATAGTTAATAATTCATTTTAATCTTATGATAGAGGAAATGAAAGAGCACTCAGTTTGTGTTAATAGAAATCATGTGTAATGAAAAAATGGTATATATTTTAAGGATTTATCATATTCTTGTAAAGTTTTTCTACTTTGTACTTTCCAGTTATGTTAAACTTTCTCTCTCTGAATTTTTAATTCTGTCTTTCCTGCAAACGTAAAACTAATTTTCTCAATTTTATATCACATATGATATCTTTGCTTTTGAGATATTTGTATTAACTTGTATAAAATGCATTTTTAATGTATAATTTTTAAACCTAAAAATCAAAATGATTTATTGAATATATATTTTTTGTATCTGGAGATAATTAGAAGTTGAGAGATTCTGCTTTTGTACTTTCAGGAATTTTTAATTATACTGTGGTCTTCCTTTTGTTAATATAATATTGGATGTCATTTGTTAACTAAAAGTTCTCTAAATCTGGTATAAGTTGTATTTTACAAAAACTTTGTAATGTAGCCATTCTTTTGTAAGATTAATTGTAAAGCAAATGATGTAAAACCTTAGCTTTCAAGTATCTTAAGTTTGTGTTAACTATTAATTTTGCAGTGTGGCTGATTTGCTGGGCTCTGCAAAAATCTTTGTAAAAGTTAATTAACCTTTTTGATGAAAATCGTTTAAAATTGTATGCTTTTATTGTGTTCTTAAAATAGACTATATCATTTAATTGGGTGATTTCATGGTTACTCAAAGTTGTGATTATGAGCTTGATTTATTACATTGCACTGTAAAATCTGTATTTGGAGTTAAATGTATAACCCTATAACCAGCCCCAGGAACTGGACCGGAAATTATACCTTCCTATAGAGTTTATCTGCCCCTATTTTTCTTCCAGCTGCCACTTATGCTGCTGTTTGTCTGCCTGCATATAGAACCTCTCCATCCAACTTTCTAACTTGATAATCCAAATTCTTGTGAGCACAGAATCCAACCACCAAGCTTTCAAGTAAATATAAAATATGTATATGTACCCCCAAAGAAGCAGGCAAACTTTAATACGTTAATTTATTGGGCTTTTTTGTTTGTTTTTGTTTTGGTCAGACTACAGGTTTCTTTTTTTTTTTTTTACATTTAAAAAAGTGCAGTTCGGCTGCACAGATGATATATGGTATGTTTTAGAGGCATTTTCTTTCCCCCTTTTTTTTGTTGTTTTGTTCATTTGGTTGGCTTTTGAAACAAGGTCTCACTATGTTCAGGCTGGCCTTAAACTCACTTATTCCACACTGGCTTTGAACTCACTGCAGTCTCTAATCTCAGCTTCCAGAGTGCTGGGATCACAGACGTGCACACAGCTTTAGAGACCTTTTTACCATGTTTTTAGCTATGTTTAAGTCTTTCAAATTTTACAGAACAGTCCACATATGCTTGATTTGTTTCTGTGTACAGATGAGACAAAATGAGTAAGATACTGCCTCTGCCTTTAAGGAGTTTCCATGTAGTAAGACTTTTACCTCTAAAGTTCTTCTGCCTCCAACTTACATTTTGTTATAGTACAATCTTTAGTGTTAGTAACAACCATAAACATGTCCTTTCCATTTTCTTAAGCTTCATTATCTTCTAATGAAGTCCTTCAAAGTTTACTCTTAACTCTCTAATTAGCAGGAAATCTGAAAACCCTTTTAACATATTAAGTACCATTCGTTCTACCACAAAATGAGCATATGTTAAGATTTCTTTAAGCAATATTCTTACTCTGAAGACAGTTTCATGGTTGTCATTCTGAAGACAGGTGCTCATGTATGTATTATCATTGTTCTGTCATAAAGCATAAGCTTTGAAATTAAGGTAGACTTGAATCAAAGCCTGGACAAATTATACAACCTCTGATTAAATTCATCAGTAAAATGCAACTGGTGTTTTCATCTTTCAGAGTTCTTTTCAAAATGATAAATTATGTGTGTCAAGTGCCTACCATGGTAGGCTGTGGATAAATAACCAGTTGTCATCATTTCATGCACTGTAAATTGAACCGTACCTATAAGTGCACCTTATCCTACATTAATTACATCAAGAATGTTGATTAGCTTAGGGTTCCAGTTGATTGGGTGCTGAGAAGATAAATTTTACTGCCTTTTGTAAAATAGTGACTAAATTAACATATCATAGGTCACCATAGAACATATATTTTATAGCATTTTAGTATGCTGCCCATAGCTATAATTTGAGTGATTTCATTAATTGTTAGCCATACTTAATAACTGATTTTTCTTATCCAAGTGGTATTCTTCCTTATGATATTATAGGTCCTGATAGTCTAGTACTCCTGGATTTTGACCAGTTCACTAACTTAAACCCTAAGTTAGTTTTGGAAGACACAGGTCAAGTTTACAAGTGTGAGTCAAGAACATTAAACTTGTCAGTGAAAATCTAACAGGGGCTTCATTTAATTTTTTTTAATTCTAAAAAGCACTTTGGTGCAAAGCAGTTAAGTTGAAAGTGGTAAATTTTTATTTTATAAAACTTCAAATTATATGAAATGTACATTTATAATTATAAATCTAGTTTTTAAAAGTATAAACTTTTTCTTAATATAAAGTTATTAAGTGGAATAATGAGGTGTTTTAACCAGAAATGTAGCACTAGGATATTCTAGATGCTAAGTAATCATGTAGTCTTAGCTTCTCATAATTCTTGTATCATTGTTTATATATCAGAATAGCAAGAAAATTTTAATTCACACAAGCAAGTGCTTGCCAGTGGATAACAGCTTACTCTGCAAGCTCAAAATACTCTTCATTTAAACCCAAAAGCATAACCGGAAAGTAATAATGTTGAATCACTGAACATTGAAGTCAGGCAAGCAACAAAACAACACTAACAGTAAAACCTTAAGCAGAAATCTAAGCCTCAGATTTCTCTACTATGACCAACCCCACAGTACTGTTGGAGGAATTAAATGTAAAATACATTACACACAGAAGAGATTCAATGTGATTATTATGAGTTTTTGTAACTACAAAGTCAGTATGTAAAACATACAGAAGGTGAAAATTACGGTACTACAATGTTACACATGTGTTGTTGTTACTCAGTTACATGGTGACAAGATTATCTACTGAAAAGATTCTCCTAAGCTTGTTTCGAAGTGTGTTAAGCATTATATGACTCTTGATTCTTTAAAAATGCTAGTGGGAAATACTGACATCTAATGCTTAACACATATTTATTCACATGTAAAGTAGGTTTTTAATTTTAGGTTTGCAAAATTTGATGTGCTAACAGTCTGCATTAAGTTAACATGCATAGTAAAAGATACCTGAGTGTATATGATTTTAAATTGTAGTTTTAAAGGATAATTCAAAATGGATTTTTAGTTATTAAATTTGAATCAGATTTTGAATCAAATTTGAACCCCCAAAGCATCCTTGCCAAAAATCTGAAACCTACTATTCCTGAGTAATGAAATAAAAATGTCTAAAAAGAATTCTTAAAGATAGATTTTTATATGACTTAAATTTATGCACATTAAAAATACCTTTTCCTGTTTTGGACTCATTTTTTCACTTTTCCCATGGTACCAGAGAAACCCAAGTTACTTGTTTGCAAACAACCTATAATTTGAGGTGCTAGAGATACATCATGAAAGATTAATTAATATTTTTCTATACAGTTTCTTCTTTTTGCACTTTTCAAATACATAGGGCTCATATTCTTCTGTCTTCAAATTCTTGACAGTAAAACAGTTAAGTCCTTCATTCATTTAGAATTGATTGAGGGATATGAGAAAGGAAACCTGTATATTCTTTAAGCAGTTGTCAATACGCCGAGTTTATAGCTCATCGTTTCTCCCTTTCCTATGCCAGCCCCTTTGTTACATGCTCAGTTTGCCTGCAGATGTTACAGCCTCGTTTTCCTTCACATTTAGGAAATTTGCTGTATCAGCAAAAATCCCTGAAACCAAGTGGTGTCAGAAGTGTTGTGTTGGTAAGTAAACTGTCCAATACCACATGACTGTCCAGCTTCGCAGATTGCCTAAGAAAATCCCTTAAGCCTCATGCTTAACTGTGCTGTAAAATAGTCCTACCCCAAAGCATTCTTCCAGGAATATTGTTACCCCTTAGTAAAATAAATTTCTTGGCTTTTATAGCCCTGTATAGACTAAACCACATTTAGCACCTTACCCATAATTGATGTTTAGTAAATAATTTGTTGATTGGGTAAGTTAAGAAAGTGAAGTGGGTTTTGTTATTCAGTTTATTAACATTGTGTTCTCCAAGGGGACTTGGCATTCACCATTCTTCTTAGTAGTGACTTGTGAGACATCATTTGTTCATTCGGCAATGTATTATTATGCCCTGTGCTTGTGACATGAAAATTATAGTCTCCCTTGTCATGTACCTACAGAATAAATTCTTTTCCACCCCTATAACAACTGGTTTTTCTGTTGACTTATAATAAAAATAAAAAATAGTTTTCTTCCCGTTACTAGTATTACAAGTTATGTAAGATATGTCACCCCACCAGCTATAATGTGAAAAGAACTGTAAACATAGTGATATAAAAATAAGGTAAATATTTAATTTTTTTAAAAGTATTAAAAGCCACTGCCAGGTCTCAAACAAGGAAGAATCAGTACTATGAACCAAGGCTTGGCTCAGTGTACAGATGGGTATTTCCTGGTTTGTGCTGTACACTGGGATAAACTGGAGTGAGTGGGCAACTTTCAAGAGGGATCAGATTAGCTGCTTTCCCCAGTTTGGTCACATTATAAATTCATTGTCTGTTTTAAACAGTTATTACAATAAAAGATACATTGCCATTAATCTGCTTCATTAGACACCTGTCCTCCCCTCAAACATTTACCCCGCTGCTCCTGCCACCTTTGGAACAGTGCAGGAGTCTCCATCAGTGTGCTTAGTTGTGCCGTCACGGCTGCCTCGATTTCCTGAATCCATCCAAACATCTACCTGTCACAAGCATTTTGACTTTGGGGAGAGCCGGAAGTTACATTGTGCCAGATCTGGGGAGTAAGGTGGATGAGGGTGTTTTTACAGCCTTGGAGACCACTCAGCGGCAATTCACTGTATCTTCTGTCATACTTGTGAACACATGAAAGGGAACTTGCAGAACTGCTGGGAAAAATGATGGACGAAGTGTGTTTGAAACAGGTGGAGTACCTGAGGGAAATTAATGGCAGTGTGTCTTTCACTATAATAAGTATTATTTAAAATTTAGACATTTACTGTGTATTTTGATTACCCTGTTAGGCTACTTAAAAAGGTGGTAATTAGACTGAGTCCCAAAAGTTATGAATAGCTGAAATAAAATAATACAAACATGTGGAAGAAAAAACCCCATAAAGCTAACATAATAAGTGTGGACTCTCCCAGTTTAACTGGGTCCAGGTTATAAAGAGGATAATAGTGGATCGATGTGCGTAGGAGAAGTGGAGAAAGTACAGGAGGCCTTGAGTGAACGTGAACTTTATTCACTATACAACAAGGAAGAAGAGCAGAGCGTAACAGCAGGTTAGAGACAGCCGAAACCTTGAAGCCAGACTGCAGGATGATAGGGTCTGGCTAACGGGAAGCAAGAAAGGCAGCTGGCTGGGACCCAGGAAGGTCACAGGTGGTTCGAGTCTCTGTTGGGACCTTCCCCAGACTGACCTGACTCCACACGTGGAGCGCATCAGGGTTTTCCTGTATCTTTTTCAAACTTAATGTGAAGCTCAAGGGTTTTACTGCTTCTGCTGTACTCATACTTTTTCAAATCTTTGTTTCAAATACAATTACTTCATATTTTTAAGAAAGAAAATCCCAAAATCTGAGATAATTCAAATTATTACTTGTAAATTTGTGTGATAAGATTCTGATTAATGTGTGCCATGCTTTTAGTGATCATAAGAGTTTCATTAAAAGGGAGGAGATTTTTTAAAAAGTGTTTTATTTTTAGAACCAAAACATTATTGCCTTAGAACATGATTGTCCAAAGTGTATGAGCCACTGGAATGTGTGTATTCTACCAATTCAATAACATCTTCAGATTTACTTTGACCATGTGTTGCAACCTCTGCTAACTTCCCTGCTAACCCCTAACCTTGTAACAACTAGCAGTTTCATTTGTGCATACGAACAAAATCCTGTAAGTGGATGAGGGCATTTTGTGCTGTTTCCTAAAAAGTATGTCTTTTTTGCCATGTTATCTAATTAGAATTTGGCAGTCAGCTTTTGGGGTTTTTTTTAGAGCATGCAATTACTATTTTAAAGATAATAGAATTCATGTTTACTCTTTTGCCTTGACAGTGAGAAATCCTTACACAGGCCATAAATACCTATGCGGGGCACTTCAGACTAGCATTGTTCTATTAGAATGGGTTGAACCAATGCAGAAATTTATGTTGATTAAGGTAAGCATGAAATTCAGCCTCTGACATTCTTAGTATGAAAGCCTAATCGTCAACTTTTCTGTTCTCCAAAAGAAAACACTTTTTTCAGTTAATTTTCCCGCTAATTTGATGATTTTAGTTTATGTGGCAGAATATTGAAAATCTGCCTAATTGTAAGGATCTCATTTGATCCGATGAAAGTCTTGAAAGAGACTATATAACTTAAGGGTAAGGCAGTGGGGAGCTGAAAAGTAAATGTCACACGTACGTAGCCTGTTGTCAAAAATCGGGTGTTAACAGAAGAGTGAAACACTGTTTTGAACATAGTCTGTGATTTGGCCCAGTCCATCACAGCAGAAAACTAACCCACAGGTTAATGTCTGCCCTGGGTGGATAAGGGATAACCACGATGAGAAAGAAGTTACTTATTTTGGCTACAGTACCCACCTATACATAGGCCTGTGAAGGTCCTCCCTTGAATATTTTTTTGAGATTTAGGGTATTTAAGTTTTTCTAAAATCTTTGATTAATGAATAGTCTTTAAAATGTGTAATATTACTCTCCTATGCCCTGTATTTTGATGAAAAACTGATTTAAAATGTATACAGTACAGGCTCATTTACACCAAGTAAATATGAAATGAATTTCTAAAGTTGTTTTCTTTGCTATTATATATGGATTAAGTAATCTTATTTCATAAGCATTTTTCCCTCAATAAAAATTAGAATCAGAATATAACTGGAATGGGATTATTTCTAAATACTATATTGAACTAGGATGTTTGACTTCCTATAATTTAAAATCTTATACATGACTAAAAAAATCTATTTTTTTTCACATCAATATTAATCTCAAACTTAACTGGAGCTAAAGAGATGAAAAAGTAATTTCAAGAATTTAAAACATATTGAAGTATTATTTCACAAATAAATTCACTGCAGGCCGGGGATTTAGCTCAGCGGCGTAAGTGCCTGCCTGGCAAGCGTGAAGTCATGAATTCGATCCCAGGTACCACAAATAAAATATAAAATAAAATATTGACTGAAGAAATTCTTTAAATCAAAAGCTGAGGAAAACGAGTCTCATAAATTTTCTACATAGAACTACTGAATACAGCTCATTTGTATCAGAGTTTGTTGTTCTTAGTTCCTTGTCGTTCTTGGTTTTTGACAAAAGAAAGCTGTATCCTAGATGGAGTGTGCGATCTTTTTCTGCAGTCCTGTCCTGTCCTATCTGGTTTTTCCCCTTTCTTTCTCAGTCTATTTTAGATGTCCTTCCTGTTCCTTTCACTTCTAACTTTATTGAAATGAGAAACAGTTTCATTGTATAAATACTCATATATACTGTGATGGACTAATTAAACCCTAGCATAAATTTTATTTACTATCTCATACTTTAAACTGTTCATCCTCATATATAACAAAAGGTCTTTGAGGAATTTTAGGTATCAAGAGCATGTGTTTTGAAAACATAAAAAGCTTTAAAATGACCTAGCCATGGCCTCTCTTTTCAGCTGGCTAGTACCAGGGAGCTTGGTCTGGCTTTGCTAGTGAGGCCTTCTGCTGGCATTCTGAGCTAGTGGGCTTACCATACCATGCCACCTTCAGATCTCCCACAAGGCTTTCCCACTTTTCCCCTTGCCTGAAACCCCCGTAGTCTTAGCTTGCCTTTCTGTGTCTGTTTCATTGCTGTGCCTGTTTCATATGCTTCTATGAGCATACTTTGTTTCTGTATCTGCATTATTCAGTTAGTATTTATGATGTTTATACTATGACCCTTCGATGTATTCAAAAACATTCTTATGCTTTCCATATTCTTTGTTCCTCTTGGTGACATTTCTGGCAGTTTTTGTTTAATTAGGGTACATTTTTATCTTAAATAAAAGTTTAAAAATTAAGGTCTTCCCAGCACACATGATGTTCTTCATACAAGCTAAGCACAGTGCTATTTACTAGAGAAAAATGAGTTAAGATATAGGAACTGCTCTCAATCACCAAGAACACCTAGGTTAAAATCATGAGACAGAAGTCTCCTTTTGTTAATGAATTATATACTGCATAGTTATTATTGGAAACTAAATACTAAATAGTACTCCAACTATCAAAATGTGTTGGCTTTTTATATGCTGAGGGGAAAAAAGTAAAGAGACAAAAGCATTATTGGGTTTCTCATTTATCACATTTCAAAAAGAATTGTTTTACCTTACTAGAATGTGACAGATTGTGTCCAAAGCAAGTGCCAAGGTAATGGCAGAGCTCCTAGAGAGGTGGTTTGGAAAGCGTTGTGAGGTGTCTGTGCCCGAGGTAGAGGTGCTCTGGCAGCCTGGGAGAAGGAGGAACTGCAGGAGCAGCAGATGCACATAGAGCTTTGGGTCCCAGCCACAAGGACCATGTTGTATCTTCCAGCACTTTACAGAGTTTCTGTTTTCTTAAGATTTGGGAGCTGCCAAATAAAAAATAAGTCATGTTTCAGTAGCTATATTAAGTACTAGCAGTAATCATTTGAAAAATAGTGAAATTAAAACTCATTTGTAAGAGCAACAAAGAATAAAAAATTAAACCCAGGCTCTGGAGGATCACACATTTGAAGCCAGCCTGTGCAACTTAGTGAGGGCTTTTCTCAAAATTGAAAGGGCTGGAGTTGAAGCTCACCATGAAGGCCCTGGATTCAATTCCTAGTACCACTCCCCCCAAAAAGCAAATGTCTTATACCTGGTATATGCTTCATTAAGTTCATTCTAATATGTTTCTTGTTACTTTATTTTTTGCGATACCAAGGCTTGAACCCAGGGTCTTCTGTGTGCTAGGCAAAGTGCTGTAGTGTTGAGCTACATCCCAAAAGTTTATTTATACAATTTAGATATAATCATGGAATAAATTGTACAAAAGAAATCATTTTTTTAAAACTTCCTTTGCTGTGAAGAACCTCCTTTAATTCCCTGTGGCACGTCCCCTGAGGCAGAAAATCCTTGCTTTTTTCCCCTTCCTGTTTGTGCATGTATCTGTAAACACCTGATTTTCAATCAGTGCATGACCATTCATTTATTCCTGTCTGTTAGTTTTCTTCTGAAAGTAGAACCAAAAGGATATGTTCATTCATGTCACATTTTGTTTATGTAATTGTTGGATACAGCATTTGTTCACATTCATTGCTCTACAATTTCCATAGTAGTATTATATGTAGTTTTCTTCTATATATGGCATTAAGCCATAATTTGTATCCATTCTATTACTAAGCATTTGGTTTATTTCAGTTTTTATTATTCTGAACAGTGCTGCAATGAAAATTTCGGTGTCTCCCTACGTCATTAGAATGTATGCCTAGGAGTATTACTGTCAGGTTACAAGGAGTGCACATCTCAGCATTAAAAGATAACACACGTAACCAGCATGACTATACCAATTTATATATCCATCATCAGTGCATGACCATTCATTTATTCCTGTCTGATGTTAGTTTTTATCATTCTTCTTAATCTTACCTACTGGTATTCTGGTGGTATGTGTCATGGTGGTTTATTCCTTGATTACTAGTAAAGTTAGTGTTTTCTGTTTTTGTAAACCTACAAAATGTGAATTTATTTTTTATAGCAGTAAAAAATTATTTTTAAATCATATAAAATTAAACTTGGTTGTTATAAGTTAATTTATTGAATAAAGTCATTTGAAATATAAGACTAAATTTTTCTTATTTGGGCTTTTTCTCTCCACACGTATCAGAGGTATGTCCTGTTTTAATTACCATCTCGTGTCTCTCTTCCCTGTGTGCTCAGTTGCTGAGGAAAACAGAGGAATATAACTGAAATAGGAGGCAGGAGACTGCCACTGTCCCAGTAGCCCCTGGGCCAGTCACTCAGTTCATGTGCTTTTTCCATTTCTGAAAAGAGAGACAGACAGGTGATAATAAGTTCCAAAATATTACTTAAATTTTTCTCAACAGTAAATCTGAAGTTCTTAGAAATATACTTCATAATATAGATTTTTCTGTATATCCTAAGCTGCTATGACAATAAGCAATCTTGATAGTGGAAAGCGATTTTTAATACTTTATAAAAGTGAAAACTCTTAATACTCGTCTCACAAAATTATTTGACTTGTGTTTACCTTTGTTCACCATGCTTTTGTTTCTTTCTCCTAGCACATAGATTTCCCCATCCCATGTCCACTCAGGGTGTTTGAGATGCTGGTTGTCCCTGAGCAGGAGTACCCGTTAGTCTGTGTCGGTGTCAGCAGAGGGCGAGACTTCAACCAGGTGGTTCGTTTTGAAACTGTCAATCCAAATTCTACCTCTTCATGGTTTACAGAATCAGGTTTGTAGTGTTTAGATCATACATTTACTGTATTTCTCACCAAGTGAAAACTGCATTAAAAGTCATAACTTACTAGTAAACTGGAGGGACTGACTTGCTTTAAAATAGCTAATTCCTTTGACACAATTAAAACAGTATGATTTGCAAAACAAAGCATGTATATGAGGACATATATTTGTTTGTTTGTTTGTTTGGGTTTCTTTTTTCTTTGTGTGGTACTGGGAATTGAACCCAAGGCCTTTGTACTGAACTACATTCCCAGGCTTGTTTTGTTTTGTACAGAGTCTTGCTTATTTTGCCCAAGCTGGGCTCAAATTTGTGATTCTCCAACCTCGGCGCCTCAGAGTGCTAGGATTATAGGTGTGCGTCACCACAACTCACTTTTTTAGCTTGGAAATGAATATGATAAGGATCTGATCCTCAAGAGCCCATACTTGGTATATAATAATAAATGAACTTGCAGGAATTACTATAAAATGAGGTATATACTGGGTCATTTTGTAATTTTTTGAGACACATGTGAGATAAAATAGAATATTTTAAATAGCAATTTATCTCACAAGACGGTATATATAGGTAACCACTAAAGTCACATGTTTAGCCTAGGGGTGGAACTCAGTGATAGAGTTCATATTATCATGTATCTGGGTTCAATCCCCAGCGCTTAAAAAAAAAAAGCATGCATGCCTATAATCCCAGCACTCGGGAGGTGGAGGCAGAAAGCCTGGGCTACAAAGAGAGCTCAAGTCCAGCATGAACTGCATAGTGAGACCCTGTCTCAAAAAGACCAAAAAAACCCCATAAAACAAAACCAAACAAAAAAACCCACTTGTATTAATTTTACTTAGAAATAAGTATATTAATATTACCAATTGAATACTAACCACAGTATTTTTCTCAAAAAAGAGAAAGAATGGTTTATAGATGCTCAAATTTTTTAATATTTTGATAATGCTTTATATTTTCATGTTTCATGTTTGTTTTTAGAGAATTTTATATGCATTCAATTGTTCGATGCTGATTAATATGAAAATCTATGAAATATATATTAACACACATTAATAGTAGACTTAAAGCAAACCTTAAACACTTAAAAAATTCATGACCTTCAGAATTTTCAAGTGTTGTACTTCGGGGCATACACGCTTTTGTCTGTAAAGGTTGATTCACAAACAGAAATGTTTGGCAAAGTTTTTTGATTGCGAACTCTGCATTGGGTGATGAGCACAACCACAGCCATCTCTTTTGCACAAACATAAACATGGCCGTATTCCCCAGAATCATGGAACAAGTTAAAGTTCATGAACCAAGATAGCACTGTATTTAATTTTAAATGTCATATGCTTAGAAATGTTATATTCCATACCTGTGTTTACCCTGCATCCCCAAAACCCTCAGGTAGTTTTACCTTTTGAACCACATTCTACCCCTTAATAAGAGTATAGATAAAAGTGGTGATGGAGTATTTGACATATACCAGTGATTCTCAATCTTGAGCTTGTTATTAGAAATGCAGGGAAACTTGTTAAACCATGTTGTGGGGCCCCACTCTGAGAGTTCTTCATTCCTTAGGCCTTGAGTGGCACCAGGTGGTAATGGTGATGTTGCTACCAAGTCCATGTACTGTAAACTAGATGTATGCACAAATCTCAGGCTAATAGAAAAGGTGGTTTTAAAAGCTCCTGGTGTACACTTCTGATTGATACATCAGTCCTATTAGTTGCCTTTCCATCACTTTGATACAATAACTAAGCAAGATAATTTAAAGAAAGTTCTGTTTTAGCTCATGGCTTCAGAGGTTTCTTTTTTGCATGGTTGGCTGGTTCCCTAATTTCTGGGCCTGAGGTGAGACATACATCATGGCAGAAGAGGCCAGCAGTGGAAAGCTGCTCACTTCGTGCTGGCCACAAAGCAGACAATGGGGGAGGAGGACTGCAGACGAGACACAGTCCATTACACGTTCAGTGGTCTACTTCCTTGACTAGGCCCTCCCTCCTAACAGCTCACTCAGCCTTAAACTAAGGTTAGCACCCTCCTGATCCACTCACTTCTCTCTACCCCCATACTACTTCTGAGCTTGATTGGATCCAAATCATAATACCGGTGATACCCAGTAACTTCAATTTTTAAAGGACTTACAGTTAAAATGCAAATTGTAAGTAAACAGCTACTTCCAAAGTGTTTGTGAAGATATTTGAAAATAATTCTTCTATATAATTTATTATTTTAAATATTGCAATAACTACTTACCTTAGCAAACATTATCTCCAAATAATGAACATAAATTTGATTATAGTTTGAAACTTTCATGTAAAGTGTTTTGCTATACAATAGACAATGGCCACTCTAGAAAGCAATTTTTATTTATTTATTTTTTTTATCAGTACCAGGGATCAAACTCACGACCGCCTGCTTACAAGGCAGGTGCTTATGCCGCTGAGCTAAATCCCCAGCCCCTAGAACGCAATTTTTAAACATCCTTACAAAGGGTATTTGTCAAAGTAGCTGGCTAACAAGAGAAATGTTGAGGAAATAGTTTGTCAGCAAGGTATTTGTTGTAGTTAGGTTTTGCAGGAGAACAGTCACACACAAGACACAGAATTTATAGTAATATTTATAATGCTCACCCAAGTAGTTAAATACAAAAAAAGTGCAGGAAATCTATCCACACACTAAAGACCTAGAGAATCCACCAAAGGGCCTGGATCCCACAGCAGTGTCCTGCTGAAGTCCTGCTGGACTCCAGCATGAGTCCAGCTGAAGACTTAGAGCCCATGACAATGCTCTCCACAAGTGCAGCTGGAGGTCTAGAGCCCACAACAATGACTCATGCTAGTCTGTTTCACGGATCTGTGCTGGGAAGACCCAAAAGTCAGTGGTGGAAGTATCTGTGCTAGAAGTATCTGTGCCGGCGGGCTGCACGATCTGTGCCAGTACGTTGAGTGTTCTGCACTGCAGCCAAGAAGCAATGCTCAAAATAAGGACCAGGGCTGTCCTGAAAAGTACCACAGCCATCCTCAGTGACAATGAGGTCCCTAGCTCCTCCAATGATGAGAACAATTGAGTCCGAGTCAGGAAGTGTGACAGGCTTCTCCTGGAGACTGAACTGCACGCATCTTTCTTTCTGGAGCCAGGAAGCAATGCTCAAATGACCAAAGCTCCCCCAAAGTGGACCACAGCCATTTGAGGTGACAAGGTCCCAAGCTTCTCCAATAACAGCCAAGTTCATATCAGGGGAGCCAACATGACAAGCTCCTCTAGGAGAATGAGCAGCTCCAAACAACAACACTTGGGAGAACGCACAGTGCTATCTTCCTCTCCAGGTCTCCTTTTTATACTGGCTGCTTTCTTCAGATGGGCCTTCTGCACTCAGTGCCATGCTGATTCAGTTCAGCTGATGCTTAAGTTGACCAGTTTTCAGTCCACCACATTGTTGATTAGGCAGGCAGTTATAAGGAAACAAGGATTTTCTGTACCAAAAAAAATTCACAGTTACATTCACAAAAGCCTAGAGACAGTAGATGCTGAAGCCAGAGTTTTTATAACACACTGAGCTTGACCTCCAACTATTGCTGAAGGAAAACATCGCTGTCCCTTGGCAACATTTTGAGGCTCTCTGTCCCCTTCTTCCCAATTTTCCTTTGTCCCTTTCCCTTACTCACCCATCTTTCCTTTCAAACAGCTGAGGGGCTTCTGCTGTCCTGTCTCTCATTCCTTCGCCATTTTAATGAGAAGAGACCGTTAACATTATAAATATTTTGTCAGTGAGTTTTCCTTGGTCTCCTCTCTGTCCCTGCCCCTGGCTCTCCTGAGAATTGAACCTGAGACCTTTTCACTGAACTACATTTGTTGTTTTTTTGTTTGTTTGTTTGTTGTTTGTGCGGGAGGGGGGGTAGCTTTGGTTTTTTGTTGTTGTTGTTGTTGAGACAAAGTCTCGTTAATTTGCCCAACCTAAGCTTGACCTATCGTCTTCCTGCCTCAGACTGCCAGAGTGCTGGGATCACAAGTGTATGCCATCATTTCTGGTTACTCTCTCAAGCTTTTTGTCTTTAAATCCCTCCCTTGTAGTTATTGAGTGATAAAGGCCTCATTTCCTAACAGGAGAATTTTAGACAACTGTGATATCTTCTTTCCAAAGAACTTGTGATTACATGGTCTTACCCTGATGAACTCCCTTTATTGAAAGTTAAATATGGCAAATATAATTCATTTCTCTGTTTGAGATCATGAGATAAAGATAGAGGAATGATTAGACAAAATTATGAGCTAGCTGTACTGATTAACACTTCCGGTACTTCAAGTCATACACTTCCAATCAGATCAGAATATCTTGAGGGTAATAGCAAGGCATCAGTGTTCTTTAAACATGATCCCAGTATTTGGGACCTAATTGTTCTAAGCAATTCGTAAAACTTCATTTTCCTGGCTCTTTGACTAGTGTTGATAGATTGGCTGCCTTCTACCAAAGTAGGTTGTATAGATATGTTCAAATTCTTAATTTTTACCAGTTTGGTAAGAACTGCGGAAATATGGTTGGCCTGACTTGCAGTTAGAACCATTTCAATGTTCTTCTTTGGTAAGTTACAGTAGTAACAGATTCAAAATATAAAAGCCTATATATGGGGTCTCGGGATTTAGCTCAGCGGCATAAGCACCTGCCTTGCAAGCAGGCAGTCGTGAGTTCGATCCCCGGTACCGATAGAAAGGAAAAAGACCAAAAAAAAAAAAAAAAAAAAAAAGCCTACATATGTCTTACGGTGTTCTAACTGCAAATTGGAAGTAGAAAACAAATGTCACATCCATTATACCTGTGCTCCCATGAATAGAGGATAAAGGAGAAGAGTTCAGTACTGATATTTATACAAACTTTTGGGTGAGCAATATTAGTTTTCATTTTGTGAAATACCAAGTCAGTTAAGTATTTCAGTTTGTAGGAACTTTGATAAATCGTAACAGAAACTATATTCCTTGGCATTTGGGTAGTATTTCATATTTCTCAAAGTGTTTTCAGTACCTTATTTATACTCAAAAGTAATTTATTTGGCTCTCTATCATTTATTTTCATTTATTTAGTATATATTTATTGTGTGTGCTATATAATGATGCACAAAGCACAGTTCAGAACTTCTGAGTTTAATATCATGATGAAACCACTTATAATCATAACTTAGATGACTAGACCATTGGTTTCAACTCTGAGTAAAAATCCTCACCAA
The DNA here is from genome assembly GCF_034190915.1 of Cavia porcellus. Lineage (NCBI taxonomy): Eukaryota > Metazoa > Chordata > Mammalia > Rodentia > Caviidae > Cavia > Cavia porcellus. Next base: position 219,212,300 of record NW_026947484.1, read on the forward strand.
CAGAATTAAGAAGGCAATATTTACAGTACAGTTCTGTTAAATCTGTAGCATTTGGGGGTTGGGGATTTAGCTCAGCGGCATAAGCGCCTGCCTTGCAAGCAGGCAGTCATGAGTTCGATCCCCGGTACCGATAGAAAGGAAAAAGACAAAAAAAAATCTGTAGCATTCGCTGGGGCTGTAACTCAGTGACACAGCGCCTTCCTCACAAGCACGAGGCCCTGAGTTTGATTCTTGGTACAAATAAATAAATAGATAACCATGGCATTAAGATCCAAGTAGCCTGGCTACTCTACATGTACTGCAAAAGATATATATGCATTTCATATACAGTAGCTCTCAGAATTCTTTTTTTTTAATTCTCTGTGCTGTAATATCACTGTTGTTGGTAAGTTTATCAAGCTTTCTTTGTATCCTAGATACCCCACAGACTAGTGTAACTCATGTGACCCAGCTGGAGAGAGATACCATCCTTGTATGCTTGGACTGTAAGTTTCTATTTGAACATCTTAATTTAATAAGAGTCATTTTATATTAATTTCTGAGTAACTTCTGTTTTTCTCTAGGTTGTATAAAAATAGTAAATCTCCAAGGAAGACTAAAATCTAGCAGGAAATTATCATCAGAACTCACTTTTGATTTCCAGATTGAATCAATAGGTGAGCCAAAGTTTTATATTTCTTTGCATTGTGAACTACTTAAAATAATTTGATAATTCTCTGAAATTATAAGTATATATTAAGAATGTTTCATAACACAGGATATAATACTATGAGGTCACTATCAGTCTTAGACTAGTCAGTTTCCTCCTCACTGCAACGAAATACCAACCACCCACACCTTAAGGCAAGAGAAGTTTATTTTGGCTCACATTTTAGAAGTTTCAGTACATACATGGTTGGCAGCATGCAGAAGGACTGGGCAGGGGACAGCTGCCCACCTCACAGCACTCAGGAAGCAGAGAGAGTGAAGGGAAGAGCCTGAAGACACAGCTTTCCCAGTGACCCACCTCTTAACAGCAGGTCACCTGTAAGTCCCACAATCCAGTCACCTTGCAGAAGCCCACCTGTGAGCACATGAGGCTCTTGGAGGATGTGTAGCTATAAACCAGAACAGCCTTCACCTTACATATTCTCTAAAATAATTTAATACTTTTAGTATAAATAGTATTACCTTCTTTACAGATTTGGCATTTTGCAAAGAAATAAACATTATTTCAAGTAATTTAAAATCTTAGTATACAGTGTGCTATTTTTACTGTTATTTGCTGGCCTGAGCATTTTAAGTATATAAAATGTGCTTTTTGCCATTTTCACATTCTCCTTAGGAAAGAGTTTTTCTAGAAAAGGATTCTAACAGAATTGATATTCTAATTTAAGAAAAGTAAGGTGAAAATAATCATATAAAGGATGGTGCTGGTAAAAAGAATGATGACTACAGAATTTTTCTGGTTTCCTTTACAGATAAAATAAAGGTATTTGCACATATATGTTGGCCTAAGATAAGACCAGGGGCAAATACATCTTAGTCATGGTTCATTTCCTCTCTTCTCCATCTTGAATTTTTCTCCCCCAACAAATGATAATATTTTGATAATATTTCAAAAGACATCTGGTCAGGGATTAAAATGCAATACATGCTTAAGAAGACATAGCCAAGGTCAAAAGCAAGGTGAACATCAGAAAACAAAGTAGTATACAGATCTAAGTCAACAGCCTACTGGGCGTCAGGTGTAATGAAGCAGAGGGGCTCCTGGTGATAAAGACAACTAAAAGCATTGCAGTCCATAGGTGATTTTTGTTTTGTTTTGTTTTGGTTTGGTTATTCAAGGAAAAGAGAGTCACTGTCCCATTCAAACTATTGCAGATAGACAAAAAAATCCTCAATAAACCAGTGTTTAAAATTGTTACTAAAATCAAAAAACAAGATTGATACAAGGGGGAAATTAATCTAATTTCTGAAAATAGGCTTGTAAAGATCTAAATCAAATAGAAGCAAATATAGTTACATATTACCAATACACCCTAGAAGACAAGGATAGTTCTACATAATGTATATAAGTCAGGAGCACTGGCACTCACCTCTGTTCCCAGCTATGTAAGAGGGTAAGGCTGAAAGATCACAGCTTCAAGTCCAGCCTAGGCAGCATACCCCATCTCAGGAAAAAAAAAAAAAAAAAGCACACATACAAAAAAACAAGTAAATATGATTATGTAATGTGGCACATTTTAATTTATTTAAAACTAAATAGAAAAATTATGACTCCAATAAATGTACAAAAAACTTTCAATATAATCTAAGTTATTAATGATAAATGACTTACAAATTACAAAAATTGCATGCCTGTAATCCCAGGCTGATGCAAGAGGATCACTTTGGCTTCAAGGCTAACCTGAACTGAACAGCAAGACCCTGTCTTAAAAAAAAATGCTCACAAGTTAGAAAAACATTTAACATATTAGAAATACAGGAAAATGTCCTTATCTAGCAAAGCCATGTTTAATTGTCAGATTAATTCCTGTTGAAGCAGAGAACAAAACAAGAATGTTTGCTATTATTACATTGTCTTGTTAAGGAAGAAAATTGTGAACATTAGAAATAAAAAGTTTGAAGGATCCTTTTTCTGCTCCTGGTATGGTATCTATATAGAATATAAAAGCTCTTAAATTGCTAGAACTAAAACAAGATTCATACTTGCTAGAAATGAATAGCTTTCCTAAACAATCTGAGCATTTTAAAAGGAAAAAAAGATACCTTTCATAATCCCAGTAGAAATACACATAAAAATAAACTTAGAGGGCTGAGACAAGAGAATTTCTTGAGCCCCAGGAGTTTTAAACGAATTTGGGCAGCATAGCAAGGGGAAAAAAGGAACAAATGCTACAAAAACATGTAAGGTCATTTCTATGAAATTCCAATAAAGACGTAAAGGAACATTTAAACAACCAAAGAACTGTATCATATCCATGGACTCAGTGTGAGAAAGCTGTCAGGTCTTAGTCCATAAATGCAGTGCATTTGCAAAAAAAATTCCAACAAAGTGTTTTGTACCACTTTGTAAATTCATGTGCAAATGCCAAAGACCAATAATTGTAAAATAAATGTTGATCTGGTGAGTATTGAAACTTTCAGTCAAACCATAATTATTAAGACAGGCATAGGGGCCAGGGATTTAGCTCAGCCGTATAAACACCTACCTGGCAAGCGCATGGTCGTGAGTGGGGCATTGCTGAGCCTGGTAGCACATACCTGTAATCCCAACACTTAGAAGACTGAGGCAGGAGAATTGCTGTGAGTTTGAGGCCAGCTTGGGCTAGGTAGTGAGTTTAGGACCAGCGTGGACTGTCTAGTAAGACCCTGTCTCAAAAACAAACAAGCAAAAATAAATACATAAAGACAGACATTAAAAAATAGAAGAGTGGGACTGAAAAAAATAGATTCAGAAATATACCAGCATGTAAATGGAAACTTGGGATATTATGCATCAGTGGGGAAATGATGGACTATTCAACAAATGTTGCTGGTACTGTTGGTCATCTCAAGAAACAATTAGATTTCTTCCACATAGGATACATGCAAAAATAATGTATCAAATATGTAAATATAAAAAGCAAAACTAAAACTTCTTATTTATGCATAAATTTTGTGTCCCAGTATTTTGAGAACTAAGTATCTTACCTCAGAGAAAGTCTTGTACTTGTTTTCAAGAAAATTATCTTGGTTTGGTGGCGCACACCTGTTATCCAAGCATCGAGAGACCGAGGCAGAAGGATGGCTATGAGTTCTGGGCTACATAGTGAGTTCAGGGCAGTCTAAACTATATAGCAAGACCTTGTCTCAAAAACAAAAAATGGAAAAATAAAGTACAATAATGATTATTGCAGGCATATTTATAATAATAAAAAAATAACTAGAACTAAAGATCACTATACCTCATATATGACATTTGGAATAAAGCTTTACAGTGTAGAACTAGTATTAAAAACAGGCACAAGAGGGGCTGGGGATTTAGCTCAGCGGCATGAGCACCTGCCTTGCAAGTGGTTGTGAGTTCGATCCCCAGTACGGATAAAAAGAAAAGAAAAAAAAGTATTAAAAAAAAAAACAGGCACAAGAATAATAAATCCAAATTTATAATAATGGTTATCTTGGAAAGGAAGGGGGATCCGGAGTCAGGTCTATAGGAATACCACTATATTTGCCTTTCTTCAAAGCATAAAGCAAATATAGAAGAATGTTAAAATTTGATAGTTCATTGCCACGTGTTTTTAATGCTCCTATCTGTATTCTATATGTTTGTGGTATTTTTTTTAATTTGTTATTTTATCAAAACAAATATCTGTAACAAATATTTGCAGTGAGTTTTTTTTACCAAAAAGATGAATAAGCTCTATATAGTATATTTATAACATTCCAAACATAAAGATGCCGTATAAATGCACAGTAGCTGAAATCAGGTAATAGTTGAAATATTATTATATGAGGTAGAATAAAATGCTTATCAGTTGAACTTTTGTACTATTAACAGTAATTGAGCTGTTCTTGCCTGCTAGTTTGTCTACAAGACAGCGTGCTAGCTTTCTGGAAACATGGAATGCAAGGTAGAAGTTTTAGATCTAATGAGGTAAGTGATCGTCTTTAAATTCTGCCCCTTAACTAAAAGTCCAACATGGTAACATGTACCTCTAGTCGCAGCTACTTGGTAGGGCAAGGCAGGGGTTTGAGGCCAGTGCGTCTTAATGTGCTTCCAGATAATGACCCCAAACTGAGAATAAGAGCTTCCCGATACTGCTAAAAGTGAGCCGACTATGATTTCTTTCAGCATTCCTACCTACACCATGACCTGGAATACCACTGCTTGTACTGGCACTCTGTGTCCTGAGACACCTTGTCTACTTGTTTTCCAGTGATAATGACCAAGAATTCATGTACCTTTCTCTGGAAGCCAGCTTGCTTCCTGTTTAATTCGTTTGATGTTTTTAAGACCCTCTGCCTCTTTTTATTAGCCTTTAGCTGCATGTCATGAGTCCTTCCTACCTTACAGGAATAATTTAAGCCATGTGACATATTTAATTCAGTTCAACATTTATGCTAGAAAGTGTCAAGGCTATAAACATGAATAAGACTATAGTGCTTGCCCATAGAATATTTCTTTTTCTTTCTTTTTTTTTTTTTTTTTTTTTTTGTCTTTTTCATTTTTATCGGTACTGGGGATCGAACTCACGACCGCCTGCTTCCAAGGCAGATGCTCATGCCGCTGAGCTAAATCCCCAGCACTTGCCCATAGAATATTAAAATCACTAAAAATTCTAGTATCCAACAAACCTATCAATATTACTTGATCAAAGGAAAATTTCAGATTCCTCAAGCAAGACAATAAATTATCTGTATTCTATTAGCCATTACTTCTAACAAGTAATAACATTTCTTCTAACAAAGCAAGCAGTGTAGCATAGTGATTGTGAACATGCATTCTGGAGATTAGGCACATAAGTTCAAGTCTAAGCCCTCCTGGTTAATAGGTCAGTGACTGTGGCATGTCACTTAAACTTCTTTCTCCATGTGTATTTTTCATCTATGAGTTGAGAGTTAAGATGAAATGAATTGAAGCATGTAAGTGCTTGGCACTTGGTACAGTGCCTAACCTATAATAGACACTGAAGAAAGTTGCTGCTAGTAATGTTTCTAGCAGTAATTCCAACATGCCAGCTCACTTCGCAAAAGCTGTTTGCTAAGAACAGTTCACAGCTAATAAGCACTAGTCAGAGAAACAAAGACATCATGGGTGATATGGTGTCTTGAGGGGGGTACCCAAAAAATCTTTGGGTAAGCATTATATACTCTTACACTTTTATGAATACATCAAAATACTACTGGAAGGTCAGTCTTTTTTATGCATTTTTCAGGAGGCAAACTGTTTGCAATAAACTGCATGCCTTGTCCAATGTCACTGCTAATAAGTATTTCCTGTTATACCACACAGCAGCCTTTTAAATGAAAGAAGTAGATCTAAGTGGCTTGCTGTTGCCAGTAGCCCTGCCCTTAGCATAAACATAGATGATGAAATATTTCAGATAGATAGAATGGGCTCAGTGCTTTTGTTCTTTAAATTGTTTTCCTGAAATTCTGTAATCTAACAAGCAGTTTTTTTCACTTGTACTTTATGATTTCCAATTAGGCACGTTTTCCTGGATTAACAAATTGATATGCATGCTGACAGTAAATACATACAGTGAATAGTCATACAGGGATAGTTCTCCATTGTGAGGATTACATTTCTTTTCTATAAAATTATAATGAAATGTCTATATAAGATTTTGTATCTTTAATTTCAGGAAATAAATTTATATTTTAATTGAACAGGTAACACAAGAAATTTCAGATAACACAAGAATTTTCAGGCTGCTCGGATCTGATAGGTATGAAAATGGATTCTATTAAATGTGTTTTCTAAATTCAGCATGAAACAGGTTTCTCTGAATTGAAATTTGTGCAGTAATATGTTGAACATTGTATTTTTAAAACTATGTCTGATTTGCAACATTAGGAAGAGGAAATATATAATAACAGAACTTTATGATGTTAGTGGCAAATAAAATTTTGAAGTTCTATTCTGATTCATGTGCTGATTCTTGAAAATTATTTTAGAATTTAAAAGAAGAATTAAGTTCCAACCAAATTATTCCTAACTTCTTACAGTTTTCTGCTCCTCACTTCCAAACTCTTAAAAATCCTAGCTTAGAGATGGGAGGTAGTAGGTAGCAAAAATTACAATACAGAGCTAGAACTGGCTGTTTAATCACTGTTATAGCAAATTATTTTTGCCCATAAATCAAATGAGTAGCATGTATACAGGAATGTAGCATAGAAACAATGGAAAATTTTTCTGCTAATACTAGTTTTCAAGAATAACTTTGTTTTGTTATATGTTTTTTTTATTACTTTTAGGGTCGTGGTTTTGGAAAGTAGGCCAACTGATAACCCTACCGCAAACAGCAATTTATACATCCTGGCGGGTCATGAAAACAGTTACTGAAATGTATTGTGCTTTGACAGTTAACTATAGAAAAAACAGACATTACCACTGCAACATTAATGGATGCTCGAAGCTGTTCAAAAGCTGCAGTAACCTGACTTCAGTTACTTGTAATTTATTGTGGCATGAAACAAGATGGGAAAAATTTTTGTTTTAAGTGGTATGGATATATTCAGCATATTGAACCACACAAGTGCTTAATTCATTATTATGTAATCTTTGTACATATAGGCAGTATTTTTCTGTGAAACTTCATATTGTTAAAGACATACACTAAGAATTTATGTAGATAATGTATGTACTTTTATGAGATGTACAAGTAAATGTCTTATCTGTACAGATGTAAATGGTGATGAAAATGCTATTGGGGTTAATATTTTAAGTATTCTTTAGTATATTCATGGGTGTGGCTATATTAAAAAATGGGATGCTGGTAATGAAGCAGTACTTTAACACTATTGTATTTTTTATTGTATGTAATTTAGTAATATGAATATAAATCTTGTAACTTTTAAAATTGTAATGGAGGCTGCAATCATTTTATAATCTTGTTTTTAATTTTAATGCAAGTACACTGGTGTTTATATTTGCACAAAGTATTGATATGTGATACATTGAGTCACAAAGTAAGCTGTGACATTGTCAATATGCAGTTGGCACCACAACATCTTTTTAAAATGTATTTGGGTTGTTTTCTATATGGAAAAAAAACAGTTAACCACCTGTTGTAGTAACTGATCTTTTTATATGTAAGCAGAAATCCAGTAAGATTGCTTGTCTTTGCTTTAAAATGTCTTTGAAAAAAGTTTAAATCACAGAATAGCGGTACCATGATGTAACACTGCAGTTGTCTGAATGACGGTATGCACAAAGAATAAATTAGCATTATAAACAATCCACACTAGACATTTCATATAATCACATTGAGGAACTGTAACATTCCATAGAGTGAAGTGGTTCAAATTTCTAGTGGAATTTTTACTTTTGTTGGCCTTATTTTATGATTACTTTCATATTTCTTTTGATTTAGAGTATTAACACATGGCCAAAATAATTTAGTTACTACCTCATACAAACAATACAACGGTTACTACACATCACAGGAACTTAGTTTTAGTTAAAGTCAGTTTTTATTCCTTTTTCCAATGGAGTATGTATAAACCAAGTTGGGCAAATTCACACTTTTAGGTCTTTTTGGTATATGTTCTTTATATTTTAATATGAGTATATACACACTAAAAACAAACTAAATTGTGATTTATGGTCTTCATTTATTGATGATGGTTTTAAATATATTACTGATTGTACATAGTGTAAAATAAACATGTTTTTTAATACACTGTTGTATAGTAGCTTGTCATCTGGCTTAATCTGTACATAGTAACACTAAAATACATTAGGAAAAATCTCAAGGACCTAATTCTGGCTTCTCAAGTCATTTATATTTGATTTGTGATTTCAGTTTCATGAAGCAATAATATTCCCCCATTTGAGGAAAGAGCATCTTTTGTAGAATCTTTAACTTCTGATCCTGAAAATCAATTAATAGAATGGTTTGGTTACAGCAGGAGTCAGCAGACGGCAGTCTTCACGCCAGTCCACAGCCTGTTTTGTAAAAGCTTTACTTCATGGCACAGTGCCACAAGTGGCTGCATTTGTGCCATGGTATTAGGTTTGAGGGACTTCAAAGAAAGTCTAGGCCTGCAAAGCCTAAAATGACATCATCTGACCTTTTACAGAAAATAATTTGCCAGCAGCTAAGTTAAAAACAAAAAGGATGTTAAGGGAATACATTTCTGGAGGTAAAAAATAGAATAGCAAAAACTGAACTTGGCAGTTAGGAGGCACCATTTGTACTATTCATTTTACTATTACCTGTCACTATGACTTTCAGTCTTTTACCTGAATTTAAGACCGTTTCCATGTTTAAAACTGTAGATGCTAGGGGCTGGGGATTTAGCTCAGCGGCATAAGCACCTGCCTTGCAAGCAGGCGGTCGTGAGTTCAATCCCTGGTACCGATAAAAACGAAAAAGACAAAAAAAAGATATTATAAAACTGTAGATGCTAATATCATAGCAGTTGGATATTGCTTTTCCCAAGCATTGTGAATAATCTTAGTTTTAATGACTAGTGACTTTTTTTAAAATCTTTACAAATATAGCATTATTTTGCTGAAAAACAGATTCATGGAAAAGATTTTCAGGAAATTAAGGTGATGTTCCTACATTTATTGATAAAATTGTTGATCATTTTTCTGGACCATTTTTTTTCCATATCCAAGTCCTTTAATCTTATATAAAGGGCCATCCTGTCTGAAAAAAAGAGTTAATCATTTATCTGGCAAGCACCTAGAAATATTTTCAAACAATAAAATATACAACTTGTTATGCATTAACCACAAACTTTTTAAGAATCTCTGAGATCATAATCTTCAGGAGTAATAGATACCAAGTAACCTTTTTTTTTTTTTTTTTTTTTTGGTACTGGAGATCAAACTGTCAACCTCGTGCTTGCCAAACAGGCGCTTATGCTGCTGAGCTAGATCACTGGCCAGTAACCTTTATTTTTATACAGTTGTACAAGTTATTGTGATATTTGCCCTAGCATGAAAACCCTGGTGGAAATTAAATCAGTATTTCTGAGTGTGGTCCAAAAATCACCTGCTTCAGAGAGCCTTGTCTTTAATGACATTCCAAAATGCAAATTTCAAGCCAGACACCTGAAGTTTGCCTGTAACCTCAGCTACCCAGGAGCCTGGGTCAGTATAAACATGAGTTCCAAGCCAACCCAAACAAGATTGTAAAGAAAATAAATTTCTAGTTTTCACCTAAGAACTAAGAACTTTTGATTATGAATCTTTATGCTCTCAAATGGAGGGTCACTAAAATGTTGGAATTCATCTTCATTAAAGTTCAAGCTACCAAAAAAAAAAAGTTCAAGCTACCATTAGTTATGGAATATTATAAGAAGAAACAAATCAACTGTTTTGTGGCTTTGTGGCATTGTTCAGTTTGCAAATGTGCCTTTAATTTCAGTAGAGACCAGGAAATAAAAGACAGATAGGATATATCAGTTTTCACCATTATTAGCAGAGAGGTATGAAAGTATGTGCTGTACAAAATATTGGATATCATTAATTTTATTTTAGAAACTGAGTCAGACATTTCCCGAGCCCATAGTGGTAACTGACAGCTTAAATTTGCACTAGGCACTTAGATCAAAATGCATTCTCACAAGTAATATTCTAGCCAGTAGTGTCAAATCTGTAATGCTACAGCCAGCCATTTTTTACTGAAAGCTCTAAAAGGTTTGCTGTCACTACGCTGAACTATTATATGGAATACATGCAGTATGTTTACTACACTAAAATATTTAAGAATTTTTCCTTCAGAAGTTAGGTCTTTTTTTCCAATTGGATTGCAAATAATGATTTGCACTGTCTCTTTGCAGTAAGACAAAAATTTTATCTTAGTTTTTTGCTTTACCAAAAAGGTTTTATTCAAAGAATTTTTATGTTAAGTAAAATTAACTTTATAATTTGATTGTTAAATAAGACTAGTAAACATACTACAAGGGCTTTTACTCTTTAATTTTGTGAGACAATTACCATATATTGATTATTTACAATCTACCAGGCACTTTAGTGGCACTAGAGAAAAGATTGAAAAGGCGTAATTCCTAACCAGTATTCATCTAAGGAGAACTTTTGGGTAATAAAGGTAAGTGGCAAAGAGTAGTCGTAATAAAGAAGTACAGAAACTTGTGTCTGATTCTGCTGTGGGATAGGAAAGCCTTTGTGTAGAAATATATGTAATCACACTGTTGATAGATGAAGAGCTGGTCCTATGCCTGAAAAAAACAGAAAAACTTACAAGCCTAGGTGTACGAGAAAACACTGCAGGTTTGGAATAGTTGAATGCAGTGAGCTTAGAGTACATGAAACCGATGGTCTGCCCGGGCAGGGATGAGGACTAGTTAACATTCCACATCTACATTAGTTTAATTTTCCTGCTCTTGATGCCCTAGGAAGTAACGAGACTTGAGTGGTAAGTAGTTATAAATGTTCCCAAGCATCTTCATCTAACTTGCGTTCACACAATGATGTTGCAGGCTCCGCCCAGAGTTGACCCGCCCAGAGGTGACCCAAGGTGCAGACCAAGGCGGCTGCAGGCGCCCGGGGAGCCGCCCGGCCAGGCCCAGCCCTGCCTGAGCGTCCCGGTTGCCAGGGCGACGCCGCTGCGGTTCCGCACGCTCGGGAGTTGCCGAGACCGCCAGCGCCGTGTGTGTTTGTCCGAGTCTCAGGACGGCGCCGCCTGCGCCGTAAGTGCTAGTGAGTTCCGGGGCGCGCGGGTGGGAACGGGGTCCCCTGGGGAGTGTGGAGGGCGGGGTGGGCTCCAGGGGAGGCGGCTGGCGGGGGAAGGAAGAGGGGCCGGGCTCGCGTCCGCCTTGGGGGCCTTGGGAAGGCGGTGGGGCGAAGGGGCGAGGTGACGGGCCGGGGCGGCCCAGCCTGCTGGCGTCGGAAAGCTTTGCTAACTCCCACTTTCTGTTGTCTGAGTGTAGTCACAGTTGAAATTGTATTTTTATGATTTAAACCAAGCTAAAAAGACGAGTCTAACAGGAGAGAATTCTAGCTCCCCAGGGAAGAGGAAAAAAACAACTTTAATGTTTGGGTCGTTTTGGTAGAGAAGGGGACTCCAAAGGGCTCTTGAAGCTAAAATAGAAGTGGGTTGTGGAAAGAGGGGAGTCCCGCAGCGGAGGGCAGGAGGAGTGCAGGAGCACGGGTGGACAAGGCAGAAGCTGGGTGGGCCGGGCGCCCCGGTGGGTGGGTAGAGCCGCTGGGGCCCGCGACAGAGGTAACAGAAGTGTCATTCTGGAGATAAAGAGACATGACAGACTTCCACAACTTTTATGTCCACGTGTGGAATCTGATTTTTAAGAAACTTAGGTGGATTATGTAAACTTTGTCATGCTCTAGTTTTCTGAAGATGATTTGAGTTAATCTGATTGAATTGCCATCAAAATAAATTTATAAAGACGTATGTGTTCTTTTGAAACGCACCACTCTTTGTTTATGACCATCAATAATCCAATAGACCACTTTCCCAGTCAGTTTCATGAAATAAATACGTAATTGATTTCCTTGGAAACACCTAGAGCAGGAATTTAGCCTAGTGACTTAACCTGTAGGCTCTCTCAACCATCTGGCCTGGTACTGAAAACCTCTCCTTTCCTCTACTATTCCTGAAGCAACTGTTTGCAGAGTTTTCTAGAACATTTTATGTTAGGAAAATTTTTTCCACTCTTTTTCTCCTCACTGTCTCTCCTCATCTCAATTTTATTTTTCTATTGGTGTAGCCATCAGGACTTGATTTGTGATATAGTCGTGCAAAATAATCCACCTCCAAGTGTTTTCTATGTGCTTCATTTTGCAAATCCTAAAGACTAAGGTAATTAAAATTTTCCACTGAGTTTAATGAGCTGCTGAAATATTTGTTCATCTACCTGTCTTATAATCACTTGTGGGTTCAAGTCTAAGCCTGTCTTTGCTTTTGTATGCAGAACTTCATTAACCTGATACTCAATTCATCTGTGTGTTTCCTCATAATTACATTCAGGCTTTGCATCCTTATCAAAAGTAATACAAAGGAGGTCTGGGGATATAGCTCAGTGGCACAGCGCCTGCCTGGCAAGCATGAGGTCATGGGTTCAATTCCTGATAGCCAATAATAATAATAATACAAAGGAGATACTGTGTCCCCGGTGGCATGTTTGCCTTTTCTAAAGATTTCATGTACTATATATCGGATCATGCAATATTCTCTAAATTCAAGACATCCTGTAGCCAAAATATATATACTTCAGTTTGAAGGCCACTAATAACTGTGAAAAATATTTTCAGCTATTCCTTGCCAGTAGCTACGTCACTCTTTAATCTTGATTTCCTGCCCAAGTACTGTGTTAATTTTCAGAATGTACTTATTGCCTTTGCTTTAAAAAGAAAGTTGTTTGGGGGCTAGGCTGTGGCTCAGCGTTAGAGTGCCTCACGTGCACCAGGCAGTTGGTTTGGCCCCAACACCACATACATGCATACATACATACGTGGCATTTTATGTGTCCAGTGGAAAGGATTCGAAAATAAAAGTAGAGTGAGACCTCAAGAGAAGCCTGCTATGTGCCAGATAATGAGCTAACAGTACAAGTCTATAATAACTTTTTTTTAAAGGGGGAGAGGAAAGTTGTGAGCGTATCACTGGTGCAAAGAGCCTGCCTCTAAGGATCGGGAAAGCTCCTCAGATAAGACATGTGAGTCAAACAGTAGAGATGAAGAGGATTTCAGGATCAAACATTCCAGGCAGGGATATAAGCAGAGCTTAGAGACTTGAAAGTAGGGAACAATCTGAGAAAGAAGGCTGGAAAGTTAAGTTGAGGCCATAGTGGAAAGGACTATAAATAGCACACTGCTGCTTATTCTTTACTCTGACCTTAGAGACCATGAGATATCTGAGTATATTATGTAATGTTGATAAAGATGTTTTTAGTGTAATGGCTATAGATATAAAGAACAAAAGATAAGAGGCTTTAAAACAGCTTTATTCTGACATAATTTTAAATGAAGATTCCCATGTAGCTAGGCTCGTTGTTTACATTTTGTTGTTTTATCATTTCCTCTCAGCCACACCTTTCCTCTCTTTATATATGTATATGTGCGTGCATGCATGTACATATATATGTATTTATGCATACTAGTCATCCTACTCATTTGAGAATAAGTTATGCACATCATGTTCATTTTGCTATTAAATACATCAGCATTTATTTCTTAAGAATTGTGCCTTTTTCTCTCACTCTTCTTCCTGGGAATCTCATTCTGTGTGTTGGCTCTACTGATTGTTGTCCCACAAGTCTCTGAGGCTTTGTTCACTTTCGGTCTCCCCTCTCACGTTAGCCATTTGAAAAACCTAGACTGGTCATTTTAGATTATGTCTTCATCATGAGAGAAGAATTTGCATATTCCTCTATTTTGAGGGATTATGTCTTGAACGATCCCTAACTTACTTTCTTGTTTCTTTTCCTCTTTCCTCACCTTTCGCCCTAACCCTTCTCTTCCCCAGCAATGGTGCCACACTAACTGATGCTCCCTTACGCTCCTGTGTTTATGACGTGTTTTCCCCTGCTGCGGGTGACGCTGAGTCTCCCCCTTCGCTGTACCTAACGGTGTGTCCAGCTTTCACTCCACTCTTCTTGTCTTGGCTCTGCGCAAAGACTTACTGTGGCATCCCTTCTAGAACGTGGGCTTCACTCTTTAAGTGTGTAAAGTCCACTGTTTTTTTTATTATATTGAAGGCATTAGATTTATGTGGTTTTATTTGTTCTGGCTGGTTTGTATGGCTTTGTAGAAGATATATGAAGCAATTAAATTTAGGCAGTAACTATTATCCTTCGTTACCTCCAAATTCCTCGCTTGACAAGTCCTTTAGAGTGTGTTTGTAAACTTGTGAGGAAGGTAAGATAAGATAGGTGGCAAAGCATTTGGTTTAGAATATACCAATTTTTTTTTTTCTTTTTTCCGGTACCGAGAATTGAACTCACGACTGCCTGCTTGCAAGGCAGGTGCTTATGCCACTGAGCTAAATCCTCAGCCCTTAGAATATACCAATTTTGAGATGAATCTTCTCATTCCTATAGAAATGTTCATCAAGCAGTTGGATAGTTGTCCTGGATTTTAGGTAAGAGATTAGGAATTGCTGCTTCCAGAAACTCTGGTAGGACCTAGTAAGCTGCAACTAAAAACATAAATACTTTGTGGAATGCCTGGCACAGTCTGACTCTTCCTTACATGTCAGGCTCATCTTCCATGAACACGTAAGATGCTTAGAAAGCAGACAGTATTTCAAGATTACCTGGCAGAATACTGTTTCTGTTGCTGTGTTCTTTTCAGCAGTTTGGTTGATATGACTGAGAGATCTAGTCAGTCGGGGCTCAATCCTTATCAAGCTGCTGGAAAAAAGGAAAAATACAAATAGTTCCGTAAGTCAGATAACTGCATAGTGGGAAACAAGGAAACAGTACAGATTAAAATTTCATAATTATAGTTTGTGTCATATTCATAGTTTCCCCAATATCCATAGTGCTTATCAAATGAGTTAAACTCACAAGTGTGTGACGTTCTATTCCAATAACTTTCTAAAGCAAATTTCTACTTATTCCTATTGTTTTTAAAACCAGATATTACTAAAGTAAAGAAAGGCAAATGTATGCCTTCTTACCTGTAAATACATTTAAGATAATAATACTTGGGTTAAAAATACAGATATATATATCCTCATATTTCAGAACATGTGAAAGATCCTAGGTTTGATCCCAGCATTACAAAAAGAAAAGTATATTTATTTTATCCAGGAGGTAGGAGGATCTCAAATTCAAGACCAGCCTGGACAACACAGTTAGATCTTTGAGCAACTATCTCTAAGATGATAATGTGTAATCTATTAACTGGTGATTTCTTACTGGTTTTTTTTTTTTTGGAGTTCTGTATTACTTGTACCCTTACACTGTTTTGTTTTTTCTCTTTTTCCTTTTAAATTAAAAAAAAAAAAGACCAGCCTGGACAACACAGTGAGATCCTGTGTTAAAAAAAAAATGTGTGTGTGTGTGTGTTGTGTGTACATACATGCTCATTTGAAATGAAATTTTACAAGTAGTAATTTCACTTGATATTTATTAATAGTAAGACTTGGATAAAATGGTTTTTCAAGTTGTACATTCTTGTGAATTAATTGGGAGGCAGTATAGAGTAATGATTGAAATTGTGATCTTTGGAATCTGACAGCTTGCATTCTAATTCTATACTGACTTTACTGCACTTTAGTTTTCTCATCTATGTAACTAGATAAACATAATAACTGAAAATAAATTAATTTAAAACTCCTACTTCATAGAATTTTTGTCCAGATTATATGTAAATAGAACATTGTTATTTGAGTGCTATTATAATTATTATTAGATGATTATGATTAGATATTCTGGATAAAGTGGGGATTTTTGAAGCTAGTTAAGTTTTTTATATTGTTAATTTCTAGACCTGTTTATATTTATTTTATTCATAATTTAATATTTAATCAAGTGATACAAGATAAAAAATTAAACCTTGCATTTTCCTAGAAATCACAATGAATATGAAAGCGCTCAAGAAGAATTAGAGAACCCTACCTCCTTTTTGTATACTATCATTTTCTTTGGAGACTAAGAATTAGTCCCCTGTATAAATAAAATTTAAAAGCAATAAATACTGCCCTAAAAACTGTGTTATTTGTAAAAGGGCGCTTTGATCGGCAGTTCACATTTTCCCCTGCTCTCCACCAGGTGGAAGTGTAGCACTTTGTAACGTGTCTTGTTACAGGATTTGTAGTCATTGTGGTATTCATGTGAGACACAATGGAAAATTAAACACTATATTCAAGAGTATGTACTCCTTCAGCTAAATTTTACTGCATCATATTTTAACCATTTATTTGAAGATAGTGAAAACAGATTGGATAAGATTCCTTCCCACAAATTTTTTTAAAATTTGACATAAACCCTGACCCATTATCAAAAATAATACATTTAGTCTTTATAATAACCCAAATAGCTATATAGGTCTAAACCAGTTAGCACAATAACATCCATGTATTTTTAAATGGATTTAAAGTTAATCAATGGAAATAAACCTTTGACAACCTGGGCAAATTGTTGTTTTTGTTTTGTTTTGGTACTGAGCAAATTGTTTTTATATGAACTATGAGATTATTGTCCTTTATAATGATTAAGATGAGTAAATCTTATTTTCCAGGTGCAATATTATACTGCAAGTCAATCAATACAATAATTTAAGTCACTTTAATGGAAAAGTATGAAAAATTAGCTAAAATTGGAGAAGGGTCTTATGGGGCTGTATTCAAATGCAGAAACAAATCCTCTGGACAAGTAGTAGCTATTAAAAAATTCATGGAATCTGAAGATGATCCTGTTGTTAAGAAGATAGCGCTAAGAGAAATACGCATGTTGAAGGTAGGTTAATTTTCTCTGTGTATAATGTCAAAGTATTGGATGAAATATATATACTAAAAATTCCAAAAATTTCAAAGTCACATTTCTTTTTCATTGGTCTTAAATTCCTTTGTATCAGCAACTTAGGGAAATAAATTGTCACTTTGGACTTTGGCCACTGATGTTTATCTCATATGTATGAGCACAGCAGTGGAAGATAATGATATACTTCTATTGTGGCTGGGGATATCCATACTGTTGTAAGCTTGTTTATTGTGTCCTCCCCCAACCTGCTCTCCTCTGACACTGCCGCGTACATTTTCCCAATAAACCCCCAACGAAGAGAGCTGCAGCCCCAGGACTGCCCGTGTTAGTGCCCTGCAGGCGTTGGCATTGATTGGTCTCTGCCTGCACCACACTGATTCTTCCACCCACTGAATATTGTTCCCTGCAATCTGTGCATTTTTCACATAAAGGCTTATGCCATCCTTGTTTTTACTTTGGTAGAATTTGATATATGTTTTTTCAATGTAGATTTTTTCTCCCAAGTTAAAAAAAAAATCATTTTTACAAAGTCCACTTGCATAGAAATTACTTGGAGATCCAACATGTTGGTACACCAAGTCTGGGGAGTCAGTGTTTGGCCCTGAAAACCTTTTCTTTTTTCTCTAGTAATGAGACTTGAACCTACCTACGGCTTCACCCATGCTAGACAAGTGCTCTACCACTGAGCTACATCCCCACCCCTTTTTCTATTTTTATTTTTGAAAGAGCCTCACTAAGTTGTCCATGCTGGTTGCGCTCAAACTTGCCATCGTCCTATCGCAGCCTCCTGAGCAACAGAGATCACAGATGTGAAACACCACATCTGGTCAAGAATCTACATTTTTTGTTTTGTTTGTTTGTTCTGTTTTGAGACAAGGTCTCCATATGTAACCCTGGCTAGCCTTGAATTCAACTGCTATCTTCCTGCCTCAGTGGCCCAAGTGCTTGGATTACAGTCGCACGCCACCACATTGGGCTCAAGAATCTGCATTTCTAACAAGCCTCCCCATTAGCGGAGGGGCTGCTGCTGGGTGGGACACCCTTTAACAAAACCATGGCCCACCTTCACTTGATGTGAGTCTTGTTTTTTGGAAAAATCCTAGAAATTCAGTTTGCAAAGGGGAATAATAATCATATTATCTCTTTTTCAAATATAGTTTTCAGCAGGTTTCCCCAAGTAATACATTTTAATGTTTTATTTTCAATATCGTTGGATAGTTTTCAACACTATTATTTTTAAAAGGTTTTTCTCACCTCCTAGCCCACAGAGGGCACTGGAGAGCCACCCAACCCTGGCCCTAGTTGAGGGGTAATTTACACAGTGAGTCTGGATCAGGCAGTGTTGTTTTATAGTAAGAATGTTTTCACTCTTGGCCTTCCTACTTCTAAGCCTTCAAATAAAGTTAATGTTCAGGTGTGCCCTTCCGGATTACAAGTGTCCCAATTTGAGAATGAACTTTGTGGTAAAAGGTGGCCAGACTTCACGTCAGCTGTGGCTTAGTGATAGCTTCCAGAACATACCCCCTCCTGCTTTTGACATGTTGCACCCGTGTATGCCACACACACTCCCTCCATGGTAAGCGGACCTGACTTTCCTCACATATTCCTGTTGTTTAAGTT
Organism: Cavia porcellus; assembly: GCF_034190915.1. Taxonomy (NCBI): domain Eukaryota; kingdom Metazoa; phylum Chordata; class Mammalia; order Rodentia; family Caviidae; genus Cavia; species Cavia porcellus. Next base: position 219,231,029 of record NW_026947484.1, read on the forward strand.
TGATTTGCCGCCTCCTCACTATCTGTTTCACTTCAGATAAGTAGTTGTTTGCCTGAGCTAAATAAACTTCATTTGCGAAGAGATACAAATTGCTGGCCTATTCCCAGACAGGAGGTTTGACCCAAACTCTGACCTTAATTCAAGCTGTGTCACCTGTGAATCCCTTACCCACCTGGCACAGAAACCACTTCATTTTCCAAGCTATGTTTTTCTGCAGCACATAGTACCTACTCACCTATGAGACTTCTCTCCGCCACTCTTGACCTTCTACTTCTTAGCTAGTGGATGACATAGAAATTCTGAAGCATATGAAATGCTGTGTTCTCTCTTTGTATACCTCTCTGGAGAAATGACACAGGATTTGTAAAGTCGATCTATCTACTGGAAAAATGACAAGAAAGATGAGCTATAAATAGAGATTGTGTATCTTGGTTTTCTCTGGACAGTCTTGATTTGTAGTTTTTGTCTCAGTGTCCAATCTGGTTAGCATTCCCTTTCAAAACTGTCCAGTGTGTTTTCTAAATTATGTGGTCCTGAAGAGAAAGATGTGTACTAGTATTGTTCAGACAACTGAAGGCAGATGTCTTGTGCTTTGGGTGAATGATTTGGGGATGACAATGAGCCGTGTATGTACCGTTGTTATCCCTGATTGATGTGTTTTGAAATTTTGTTGTAGTTTTTTTTTTGCTTCTTTTTTTTATCCTTCAATAAGATGGATTTGAAAAAAAATTTAAAATACATTATGTGGTCATCCTCATTTTAGGCAGAACTACCATATATTGAGGCAGTCCTGCTCCTACTGGTTATATTAGTTTGGATGATAAGTTTTAGTCATGCTAATGATTGATTGTGTAACTTCACTATCATTTTCCCTTTGGTTTCCATTATTAAACCAAATAAAGTGTTTTGGATTTAGAATAAAATTTCACACATAAAAGTACAAGAGCAACAGAAAGATCTGAAAATGTAATAAATTTTTAAGATTGCTAGAACAAGCACTGTAATCAGATTTGAGTGGGGAATCTCGTATTACTGAGCCAGTGCTAGAATCCAGTCTGCTTTTAAGTCTAGTGGACATTTACATTAAATCCACTATGTAAACTACATGAGTTTTGAATTTTTTTATAGTTTTGCACTCGATAATTCCATTTTCTCAATTTTTATTATTTTTTTTACTTGGATATTTAGAATTTCCACAAAATACACAATATTTTTCTTATTTTATTGCCCGTATTTTAGCTTACATACATTATTTGCTATCACCAGTTTGATAATCATTGACTCTAGGTACATTAGACAGATTCTTTAATTTCTTTTAACTTTTTGAGTTTCCATAATTCTTTCTCAGAGCAGTTTTTCTTGTGAGAAATTATAATAAAACTTGGCACAAGAGATCCATACAAATGATAAGAAAGACCTTGTGTTCTTAAAATGGTAGAGTCTAGAGAGACACTTACTAGAAAGACACTTACTTTGCATTTCAATTTCTTTGCAGCAATTGAAACATCCAAATCTTGTGAACCTCATTGAGGTGTTCAGGAGAAAAAGGAAAATGCATTTAGTTTTTGAATACTGTGATCATACACTTCTAAATGAGCTAGAAAGAAACCCAAATGGGTAAGTATCTAGAAACTGAAGTTTTGTGTGACCAGTCCTCTGTTTCACCCTTTGTAGAATTAGCTGGCAAATTTCAAATCCCAAAACCAGCCCCCTCCCTTACCCAAACGCATCTAGCTACCTCCAGTGTCAGGATGTGCTCAAAAGGCAATAAGATATTAACTGAGAGAAAATATAACTAGGAAGACCAACCTGTAAATGTAAATCCCAGTTCATTTTGAGGCTAAAATATTTACTGGATTACCTGAATTCAAGAGGGGAACCATAGTTCACTATTAGGAAATATATTAATGGAACTCATTAATAAATTAACTAAAAATATGTGTGGTTGATGAAATATTGGTAAGTTCAGCATACTTTCTTGATTTCAAAAAATAAAAATATTAGCAACTAGAAATTTAAAAAATTTTCTTACTCATACACATGACCCCTCTTCAAACTGACAACTAATTTTATATTCACTGAAAAAATACAAAAGCAACTTTGGTTAAATGGAGAAATAAGACAAGACTGTCACTTTTCACCACCAAAATGCAGCATTATTCTGAGAGTTCTAGCCAATGTAATGTGATAAGAAATCTAAATAAAATATGTAGCATATAGAAATAAGATTGTAATTGTATTATTGGTTCTGCAAAATCTAAGAGAATCACCTAGTTTTTAAAATTAATGGAATCCAATGCAGACTCATTGTAGTCAAGGTTTACAAAGAAAACAACTTAATACACATAGTTTATAGGCCTATTTTATAATAGCCACCCAAAGAGTCAAACACAAAAAAGTGCAGAAGATTTGCTCACACACTAAAGACGCATAAAACCCAGCTGAGGGCCTGGATCCAATGACAATGTCCTGCATGAGTCCAGCTGAAGACCTAGATAGAATCCATGACAATCTCTTATGCAAGTCCGTTTCAGGCTGTGCGCTGGGAAGGCCCAAAGGTCAGCGGTGGTGGCTAGAAAGTCTGTGCCAGTGAGATAAAGGAGCGGTACCAGTAGGCCGAGGGATCTGCACTAGAGCCAGGAAGCAACGCTCAAAGTAAGGACCAGGGCTCCCCCAAAAAGCACCACAGCCATCCTCAGGGACCACTAGGTCCTGAGCTGCTCCGATGATGAGAATGGCCGAGTTCATATCAGGAAAGCCAGCATGACAGACTCCTCCAGGAGAACAGCCCCAGGTAAACCAACAACATCACTTCCTCACCAGTTCTCCTTTATATGTTGTTGACAACAACCCTCCGGTGGGCCCTCCACACCCAGCACCACGCTGATTCAGTTCACCTGGGTGTTACAGGTTGCCCACTAGTTATCAATCCACCACACTCCTCTAACAAATTCCACATTAAAAAATTAAGAGCTCTTGTAGCCATCATCACTTTAGAAAATCTGATAAAGATCCCACTCAAATGCTAACAGCAAAAAACGTTAAAAATAAAAGATAAAAATAATGACTCAGGCATAATATAAGACAACTATAAAACCTAATTGAATACCTCTGCTAGCTCCCCGGGTGCCCTTCATGAAGAGGAAGCAAGCTGGTTGGCCAGGAATTCAGCTCCCCTCCCCACCCACAGCAGGATGGAATTGAGGATCTTACAAACATTCTCTTTCAACTCCATGCATAGTGTCACATGGAAAATTCTACGAGAGAAATCTAACCTATTAGTGCTTTTCACAGATGTTAATGGATTTTTAGGAACAGTTACATGAATAAAAGAGACCCCAAGAACCTCCCACACTATATATGATTTTATTTAAGGGAACATGTTTCTAAGTGAAAATATTCATTATTATGAAAAATGTTTCCCAAACTTGTTTATAGCACAGAGTTCTAATCAAAATGAGAAATTTTATAAAAAGAAGACAAAGGAGAGCATTAATTGGCATGTTAAAACTGTAGTTTTAGAGATTGCCTTTCACAAAAAAAGTAACATACCTTAAAAAAGAAATGACAAGTTGGGTAAACTATTTGCCAGAATACATTTTATATCTATATGTGGAGATTTTACAAATAAAATTTTTAACAAGATTATCACCCAATTAGAAAATACAGCCACTCAGAAAAGATTTAGTGAATGCATACCATGTACTTGGCGAAGTGTAAGAATATTGCTTGGACAAAACATACGAAAATTAACCTAACCTTAGAGAGCTTACTTCCTGGTGGACACTGAGGAAAGCATGTTTACTTTCTTTACCAAACTTTAAAAATGTTTGTGAGGTATCTTTTCTCACCTATTAAATTTGGCAAAGATTCTTCGAATATTAGTTTGTTCAGTACTGTCAAGTCATGGAATCAGGTCTTTTCACAATTAGAGAAAATGTAATTAGTTGGATAATTTGGAAATATGTATGAACATATTTTAAAACTTTTTATCTTTTGGCCAAGAGATTTCATTTAGAGAAACATGATAGGACAATATTCAGATAGGGACAAAATGTTACACATATAAATATTTACGCATGATTTTTTTTAAATGGGACTAGCATACTTTTTTCAATAGTAAAGAATTAGGGCTAAAGCAAAGCCCATAAGACCCTGGGTTCCATCCCCACAAAAGAATAATTAAAAAAAGACTTAGTCACATGCATTGTAATAGCTTCACAATGGTAAAATATACATCCACCCCATCCAAAAGAATAGTATCTCAGTGAAATAGTCATGAAGTGCTATGTCAAAAAATGAGGTCACAGTAGAATTTTAAATGTAGTTAAAATTACATTTAAATTTTAATTATATTTAAAATTCATTTTTAATTTTTCTAGTATTCTAGTGAATACATATGCTATTTTTAAAATTAAAATGTAAGTTGGATGTAGGGACACACATGTATAATCTCAGCATTCAGGTGGCTGAGGTAAGATTGCTGGGTTCAAGGCCAGCCTGAGCTACAGTGAGACCCTGTCTCAATAACCTAAATAAATAAAATAAAAATATGAAGGATAGTTGGATGATGACTTAAGCAAGCCTGGTGTGTTCTGGGAATAGTGGAAACAGGCTGGACTGTTACTGGGGATGTGGAAGGAGATAAAGTTGGTGAAATGATTAAATTCTGATGGGCTGCAGTAATGAGGTTGGATTTTATTCTAAGATATTATGGGCTTGCTAAGAACTCAGTCCTCTCAGATGGTAACAGTGAAATCAAGCTTTCCATCAGAAGTGTATAACAAATTAAGCAAAGACAGCGGGTTCCAAAGTCAGCGTCAGATCTCTGAGTAGCCTCGAGAGCAGGCTCTGAGCTGAGCATTCTGAACTTTCTCACCAAGATGCCTGTGAACTCATCTGGGCTCACACTGACGTGTCTCATTTTTCCTTGCAGGTTTTCATTACTGCTTTTAGTATTTGTTTTTACACTCACCCAAAGTATAATATTTAAACATTGAATATTGATTTCTACTGGAAATTTTATTTCATTCCAAAATGCTTGGAAAACAATGCTACTATGTCTTAATGCAGTACTCCATCTGGTTTGAACACTGTGACTGTTCTCTTTGATAACTACCTTCCCTCTGTAAGAGCAGTGGTATTTGTTCCAAACGGTTATTTTGTATAGATGTCTTGCCAATGATGAACTCTGCCCCCTTGGAATCCAAGCTAAGGAACAAAAAGCTGTGACCCAATGAGATACCTTGAAACATCTTGTTCCTCAACAGTAGCTCAGGACTTGCCTGTCAAATTAATTTGTACTTGACTCCATGTTGCTAATGCCAGTACTCACGGGTGTGACAGTTTCTGAGCCCTGTACCCCGGCTTGTTTCCCAGTTTGCTGTAGCCTCTTAGACCTTGTCCAGCATCCGGTTCCTTCGTGGTGAAGGGCCACGTCTCTCCAAAGGACTGATATTCATCTCCCTTCCTCTCCACTACTACTGCCCAGTCTCAGTCACCAGATCTCACTTGGATTGCTGAATTCATCTCCTGATTTATCTCCCTACACTTTGCACTAGAAATCCATTCTCCATCTTATATCTCTTCCTGGCTCTATTTCTGTTAGTGGCTCCTAGAGTACGATCGGAATTCTTTATCAAGATCTAGACCTCTCCGCCCCCGCAGGGTTTGAAGGATCTTTGCATCTTCTTCCCTCATGTTCCATCTTTGCTGGCTTCCTAATTTTCCTCATATTTCCAGTTCTTTCCCCCCTCAGGGACTCTTCTGTCCTTCTGGCCTCATCTCATGCCAGACCCTTAACTCCTGAATACATGGGGGTGTTGAAGGTGTTTATTGAATAAATTTCCCAATAAGCTTAGGAATACTATTTCACTTTTACACAGGAAGGAAATTAAAATTCAAATATCTTTCTAGGGGTTATAAAACTCAGAAGGAACAGCACGGCTAGGATTTGAATTCTGGCACTGTGTCATATTTATCCTTGTTGCCTCGGGTTTGGCTCTAGGGAAAGAAGGGATCAGAATTCAGTGCAGGAAATAGACATCTTAGGTAGAAAACACTGAGAATTATTGGTAATTTCACAATATTACTAAGTAGAAGAACTGGAGTCAAATGGCCGCCACCAGACAGCTGATGTACACTGCAAGTGTGATCCAAGATAAGGAAACTGCTCTGAGAAAAATACCTCCCTACATTTTCTGAGTATTTCAGACTTACATGATGGCATTTTGTCACTTGTGCTATAACTAAGTCGTCCATTGGCCATCCTCTGATTTATAAAACTAGTTATACCTATAAGTTCAGTTTTTAAAAAGTGATCTAAATATAACAAATGTGCCTGAGCAATAGCTATCTTTAGAACATTATCAATTTTTAATTTTAAAACTTACAGTTGATGCTTAGCAGAAAAAAAAATTTGTGCTTCAGGTTTTCTAAAATATGCATATAAACTCACCTGCACCAGAAAGGCTGAAAGACCAAGAAAAATATTTAGAGCACAAGTAACAGACTAACATATGCTGAGCCTTTGTAAATGAGTAAGAAAAGAGTAAACCATCCATTCAGAAACAACAAAGGCCCTGAAATGGAAATACAGAAAGAAGAAATGTAATATCCTATAGCCATATGGACGTTAATAATCTCAGAAAATTAATAAAATGAAATTAAAATTAAAAATGAAATATGTTTCTATTTTAACCACAGATTGGCAGACGTAACATTGGCAAAACCAAGTGTTGGCAAGAGAATGAGGAGGCAGGGAATTGCCTGCACAGATGTTTGGTGGGAGTGCAAATGGCTTAACCTTCTTAAGAGAGGGTAGCTTGGCAGTGCATAATGTGAAGGCATCGTCAAAGGACAGGGATGTGAGTAACGAAAAGGCACCAGCAGAGCCTTAAAGGGAATGTAACTGCCTTGATTTGTAGAGATTACATAAGGCAGAGTATGCTCAGACAGAATATAAGTTTCACAGATCCTCAGCTCCCTGGTGGAAAGTATACTGGTCAGTGGTATTTTCTGGTATTTCTATACAAGCGGTAATTGTGCCAGGGACAAGAAGCCTCCCATTCTTATGAGACCTGTATTCTCCCTGACCTCCTCTTTGGTTGTAAACCTACCTGCTTATCAGATGTACAAACTGTTACACAGTAATTCCAGCATGTGCTTGAGTGTTTTCCACCAAATGAACTCCATAAACTGAAATTCTTTCTTCCCAGGTTACCTTTTTTCTCTTCAAAACCACATCTCAGGTCTACCAGAAGTTCATCTCTGCAGGTTCAAAATGTAATATGTACCTACCATTGGTGCCAGAAATCACACTTCTAAAATCTATCTTAGGAAGATAATTGCACAATTTCAATGAAATGAGTGATTATAGGTACTCACTACATTTTACCTAGAAATAAAAACTAGCTCCACCTAACAGCTTGAGGACTAAGTAAATTGTGATGCATCTGAGATCTTCCACAGCCACTAAAATACAGGTCTAGAAGCCCCAGGCCCTGGGTTTAATCACCAGCATTGCAAAAAGAAAAGGATCCCTGAGGGAAAAAAGAAAAGAGGCAGGGAAGAGTTAAATTGTAGAGGTAAATGGGTGGCGAGCCAGGTCTGAGGGGAAAAGTCCTAACTGATACAAATTTTTACTTTTACACTTTTACATTATATTATTTATTTACCATTAGTGTTAAAAGTAAATGCAGAGAGAGACAGGCAGAGAGAAAAGCAGAGATTAACAGACAGCCCTCCTATTGTAGTAGTAATTTTAAGGTATCAAGATTAGCATCAATACATTTTTACACTATGCATGTTTTATCATAGATGTAAGCATTTCAGACTGCAAAAGAAAATGATACAACTACAATACAAGGAAATGAAGCAATTTTCCTTAAAACGTTTTTTGAAAGATGGAGTTCTACACTTTGCTTTTTGAACATGACAAGCCCCACCTATGCCAGCTCTCTTCCCAGGAACACCATTCCAGGAATTTTGATTTCTTTTTTTATTTCTTCCCATAGTGTGGCTGATGGAATGATCAAAAGTGTGTTATGGCAAACCCTTCAAGCTCTAAATTTCTGTCATAAACATAATGTAAGTAACATCTTCTAACGTATTCGTTAATTTCATCATGATGACTCTTCTCAGTGGCTTGTGGCTCTATTTGAAGGGCTAAAGATGAAAGAAAGAAACAGAACAAAACAAAAGACAGTTACAGTTATGTGGAAAAGCAATTCATTATTCATGGCCCCTTTCCATTTTCAGTAAGAATCAAGTTCCTGATTTTTTATGGATTGAGAGTTTGTGTAAACTTAATGTTTCCTTTTGTGACAGTACAAATGATTCTTCGGGTTATTTTTACATTGGGTTAAAGTAACTTTTCAGGATATCAGTGTTGTATTGTGTTGTGTTCTACCATGGCATTTGGTTTTGTTTTATCGTGTCTTTTAAGTCTTATTCTAAAACAATCCTCCTTTCCTCTACCTTTTTTAAAAATTTAATTTCCTCTGCTGTTAATGTTGTAGAATCATAGTTCTCAAACTTGGGCATGCCCAAAGTCTGCTGGAGGACTTGGTAAACTCAGCAAGCAGGCGAAGGCCCAGGCTATCTGACCCTACGTCCGCAGGAGACAAAGAAAATGTGCATTTCTAACATTTTCCTGGATGAAACCAAACTTCTGGTCCAAGAACCACACTTTGAATATTGTAGCATTACAGAAATAATTTTGGCTGGTTGTTCTTGTGAATAATTTAACTGGATCTTTCACATGTATTTCCTATAAATTGGTACTTACATCTAAAGCCTTGATCATATTCAGGTTTAATTCTTTTTAGAAAAGAATATTTCATATGTGGTGCTGTACACTTCACATGACATCAGTATCCTGAGGGGTGTAATGTCTGCTGTCCTACTTTTGACAATATTGATTCAGGAGTTATTAGTTTTAGCTCTTCCATGATCAACTTCTTTGTTAACCTTTTTACCTAATAGTTTTAGCATCCAGCGATGATTATTGCTTGCATCCAGTACTATATTAAGGTTAAGAAATGCTAATTTCCCAATTCTATCATTTCTTCTGCATTATAATTAGAATAGTACAGAAAATAAAATACAGCAAAACAAATATGTGATGATTGCCTTTATATATCAATATTCAAATAACGAGTAAGAATCCCAGCAACCTCCAACAATAAACAGTGATGGACTTAGAAGGGTGTGGGGGCATCATTGTAAATATGAATTTTATGTATTTGATGTTTTCAATCTTTCGTTGTCATTGTTCTCTCAGATGTTCAGATTTTCTCATCTTGGGCCACTGGGAGCTTTCTCAAGTTGGCTTCTGGGTGCTTTTGGTAGCATGATAAGTTTTTTAAAACTATCTCTAGACCTTTTGAGTTGGTGCCTAGACAGAGAGTGCCGAGGCAGCGAGACAGACTCCCATATGGTCAGCTCTGATGCCAGCAGAATGTCTACCAGGGTAGTCTAGGATTGCTGAGAGAAAAAATACAAAATCATGGAACTAAATGTCAGTACTTGTAGAAGAAGCCTTCGTTAGTTTAAAGAAAAGTTGGTGAAGTTTCCATTAGAATAAATCAAACTCCTTCATTTTCTGTTAAAGTAGCTCTTGTTCACAACATACATAAGCCTGTTTTTATGATGCAATGGTTTTTTAGATTCTTAGTAAGTTGATTTTGAATTAAACTCACATCTCTCTTGCTTTCCATCATGCTATGGGAGAGATCGAGTTCACCTAAGGTTGCTGCAGCAGTTTCATGGATGGTAAAACGTCTTCCTGAAAATACATTTACCACAAGTGTTTGTACTTGATCCTTATAACACTAGACATGTTCTCATGTACTAGATTATTGAAATCAGTGTTTGAAACTGATTTATGTTTCTAACTCTTCAGTACTTAGCATGGACATTTTAGAGAAGAGGTGCTTAATAAATATTACTGAATAACTGCATGAATGGATGGATAGATGGGTGGGTGAATGGACGGATAGATGTATCAATCAACCTACCTACCTGGTTGTTTCCAGCAGACCCAAACACTATTGTATCTCGGTACCACTGCCATCATTTCTCTCCTTGGAACAACATATTCTGTGTCTTGAACTTTAAAATATTGGCAACTTCACATTGATAGTCTGTGACCTCTTTTAAATATGGATAATTTTAAACAGACTTTACTCCTCCAAAATGGAAATTAATTTAGTACCATTTTGCTTTGCTATGGTAAGCCTTTGTGTATGTTTTTTTTTCTTTTATCTAAAATGCATTTAAAAAGTAAAAAATAAAAGAAAATGCATATAAAGAGAAAAATCTGAGTCATATATAAGCTGTTACAACAATACATCTTATACTTTCATATACTTCTTATTTTAAAGGAACTCTTACGTTATTCTCAAAGAATAAAAAGAAGGAGCAATCTGACCTAACTCTGTTGCATGAGACTCCCAGTTTTCACCCTGTGGAGACCACGTGCATTTTGTTACCTCTAGAGAGTTGTGATACTAAGCAACACAGTAGTGGTTAAAATAGGAAAGAGATTAAGCCCTTGCTGTTCATAGTGTGGATAACAGAGATTGCTTGAGAGCTCATTAGAAATACAGAATCTCAGGCCTCTATAGGTGTACAGAATCAGAATCTGCTTATTGATTGGCTGATTGCTGATGGGTGAACTCAGGGCCTCCAGCACACTAACTGATGTAATTGCACCTACCCTAAACCTAGAATCTGCATTTTTATAAAAATTCCAGGTGATTCATTTACACATTAAATTCAAGCGGCACTGGACTTAAGAATATACCTTCTTGTCTTGTTCTGTATTACCCTATAATTCTGCTACAGTGAGGTAGCTAAAGTGATCCACTTACTAACATTATGGACCTATGGATTTTATGTTTGGTGTATTGATTAGATACAATTTGTAATAGCAACACTTAAGTGACTTCTGAGATAAGAGTGTAAAAGGCCCTAACATCCATCGGCAACTTATTGACATGCATGTTACGGTTGTTGAGAAGGACATCTCTTTGTTCTCAAAATCTCAGGTAAGGAGAGCAACCGTCTCAGATATGGAACACTGTTATTCAAATCAGAGTACACAAGAAGAGTTTCCTGGTGCAGACATTTCCAGAAATGATTCTTAAAAGTTCAACATCAGGGTTAAAACACCCTGTAGAAATCTGAGGATGGATATAGCTCAGTGATAGCACTCACGGCCTAGCACACAGGAAGCCCTGCGTTCAATCCCCAGCCTGGGGGAAGGAGTAGAAATTCCATAGATAAACCTATTTTTGCCAGCGGGTAAACCAGTAAAAATGAGATTGTACATCAGCCACAGTAACCCAACCTGAATAATGCTTGCTCAAAGCTATGTATAAAGTCCAACTTTACTAAATTCTTCCATTAAAGAGATTTGCATATTTCTTGTTCTTTGGTAGAAGATAAGCTGATTGCAAGCATTGCAGAGATTTTGCACCGAGTATGGCTTTACAGTGGAGAAAACAAATGCTGTGTGTCTGAATGTCTCTGTCATTCATGCTCTGCTTCTTGCGATTTTTTGTTGCTGTTTGTTTGGTTTTTGTTTTTTTGACACAGGATGTGGCTCTGTAGTCCAGGCTGGCCTTGAACTCACTATATAGCCCAGCCCAGGCTGGCCTGGAGCTCTCAAAGACCCTTCTGCCTCAGCCTCCGGAGCTGGGATTGCAGGCATGTGCCACCGCACCCAGCCTGTTCCAATTGTTTTTACTCTCTTTCTTTCTTATACCTATACCAGTAAATTTTTTTTTTTTTTTTGGTCTTTTTCTTTTTTATCGGTATCAGGGAATCGAACTCACCACCACACACTTGCAAGACAGGCGCTTATGCCACTGAGCTAAATCCCCAGCCCTATACGAGTATTTTTTCTATTTCTTTAAGATTTGTCAATGTTTCATTTGTCTGTTCTTGGGTTTAAAAATAAGTATTATAAATGTCACATGGATTTGTATTAGATTAGATTAAGAAATATTTAAATAGAGTAAAAACAAGTACCAGTGTAAATCTGTTTACTTTGTAATGCTGTAACATTATCAATTTATCAAATTCTACAATTTGATAAAAATTCATTCAAAGGACAAACCAGTTCTACTTAATCACTAACTACTGAAAGTTTTACTAACTTAAGTGTTAATCTAAGTTTCTTAAACATCTGATTAAATTAAGTATCAAAATGCTTTTGTATTATAGTCCAGAATTGCATTTTAAAATTAATATTTAAAGCCTTATGACCTGTGCAAGGCCTAAACACTTTCTTTTAACTGCTGTTCAACAAACAGGAGACAATTCATAATAATTGAGACTAGCAACTAGCTTTGCCTCTTAGAGCCATTTTTGTGACCGAACATGAATTAAGAGTTTAGTTTTTTCTCTTATTAGATGGCCATTGTAGAACCCAAGAAACTATTTCAGAATTGTCAGTCTGACAGAAATATCTTAAGAAACTGACAGCGTGGCAGAGAACTGAGGCTGACAGATAATTATTGGGACACTGAATCTGTAGGCTCTCAAGAGGTCACCTGAAGTCACAAGTTCAGTTTTGCTGGGAAATCACAATGCTGTCTATGAATGCTGAGTTATTGGAAGACCAGTATCATTTTCATCCGTTTGCTTTGGGGGCCGAGAGTGGGAGAACTGGAAAGATACAGATCAAAGGACTGTGTCCCGGCTTACCCGGGTCACTTCTGACTTGTTCCTGTTCTCTAGCATCATTATTAACGAGCCCCTTTCACATTGAAAGTGTCCTGATTTGGATAAGGAATATGGTCATCCTGGTGAAAAGTAAATTTGGCGTCTCTTATCATTTAAGTGTTTTTCTCATTTCTCAACTCTGTAATGTTCAACCTGAATTGTGACTCTCAAGTGGTAGCAGCTCTTATTAGAGACATATAGAGTCTCTCATTCAGGGTTTTACCTCTTTTAGTTGCTATAAGTCCAGTAAAAAAAGTTAAAGAAAGCATTGTATGATGCTCCCTTCTTTAAAAAAATCAAATGCTGTTTTTGTATATAGCAATTTTAATTTCTTCAACAAATGCAGCAACATTTATATTTTTTCTTTTGTATGATAAGATGTATAAGTGTCATTTTAACTTTTTCTAGAAAAATGAAGGAAATCTGTCTTTCCATCATAAGCTATCATTTAAACTGGTAAGTTAAATTATCTGTCATTTTGATGTCTCAGAAAAATAATCAAACTTGCTCTTACAGTGTATTCATAGAGATGTAAAGCCTGAAAACATTCTAATAACTAAGCAAGGAATAATCAAGATCTGTGACTTCGGATTTGCACGAATTCTAAGTAAGTGTCAATCTTTTACTACTTTGTCCAATTTAGATAATTATAAACTGATACAATGTAAATTCTTACTCAAGATATTGAATGTAAGCCAGATGTTTTATTGTTGTTACTCAGAAATAAAACCTTACTTTAGCCTTTTAGGCAGTACATTAGTTGACACCTCAACTCTACTCCATTCAGTAGAATTGATTGGATGACATCTTTAATGTGTTTTGTTCTCTCCATAAGAGTGGAAAAGAACTTTAAGATGAATTCTGTTCTTCATGCACTTATCATCTAAAGTTAAAAAAATCGTACAAAGTGGTTGGCAATAAAATACTAAAATGAAGGTGCAGACGTTCCCTGGAGGGAGAGACTAACGTGGGCTAGAGGGGCTGAAAACAGCTTCATGGAGCTAATGAGACTGGAAAAGTCAACTGAAAATCAAGGAGAGAGTAGTGCTAAGAAAAGGGGAACAAATAATTATTTCTCCCTGAATCTAGAATTTTGTAGCAAGTAAAAACATGTTAGTAAAATATACTGTGTTGTACAGGAGTATTCATAGTGACAATTTTTTCTGATGGCCCAAATAGCAATGACTTGACAATATATTTAAAAGCATTGAGGTGGAGGGAGATAAAGTCCTTCTGAGGCTGCTGTTCTTAAGTAGAAATACTGGAGTCCTGGTGTTAATTGGTCCCTGTGTCGTCTGGCTGAAAAGAGAAATCAAAGACCACAGAAAACTATTCACCAATACATACTGCATTCATACCATGAAATATTAGGTAGCCATTAGAAATGATGTTTACCATTTTTAGTGGCATTGAAAATGTCCAAGACATGCTAAGTAGAAAAAGAAAATTAAAACTTGTGTGTACAGTACCATCTCAGCAGTACAGGAAAAATGCACATTTTTCAGGAATATGCATTCTTGCTTTCCTTTGAGTCTTCTTGTAGCAAACATAGTCATCCTCTTAATGAGGAGCTTTAGGCCTAAGTTCAGTAAGTAAGTCATCTGTCTCAGAGGTTCTGATTTGATGAACATGTCCCAAAATACCAACTATGGCAGTCCCAGTAATGACAGCTTCTGATAGGTTGTTGTAAGCCAAGCAGTAGTACAAGACACTACCAACTTGTTTGCATTGGCTAAAATCTCCCCAGTACATGAGCTCAGGCACTGGTAATAGCACAAGCTGTTACAAGTATTGGCTTGGGTCCTTGTTGGGGTCATTGCTGATCACTTGCAATGATAAAGGCAAAGAAAAGTGTCCCCTCATTTGCTATAATACTGATATTGACTCAGTAGACTTGACATAAAAATGTAGGCTCTTCCTGGATATCCACATGCAAAAGAGTGAAGTAACTTTATAAAAATTCACTCAAAATGAATCGCCAGGGCTGGGGATATAGTTCAGTGGTAGAGTATCTGCCCAGTGTACTCAAGACCCTGGGTTGATTCCCCAGAATTACTAAATAAATAGTAATAATGCTAATAACCACTGACCTAACAGTATAAGCTAAAACTGTAAAACTCTTAGAAGAAAACATGGTTGGGGGGATAAACAGTGAAAAGGCAGCTTACAGGAAAGTAGAAAATATTTTCTATATTTTGTCTGATAAGGAATTAATAGATTGTATAAAAAACTCTTACAACCCAACAACAAAAACTAATTTTAGAATGGGCAAAGGATTTCAGTGTGTATGTCTTTAGAGAAGATACACAAATTGCCAGAAAGGACATGAAAAGATGCTCAGTGTTGAGTCATTAGAGAAATGTAAATCAAACCCACAATTTTACACCCAGTAAGACATCATTTATAAACACATGTGTGCAGACATACACATACACAACATGTTGCAACATGGATGCATCTTGAAAAAAATTCATGGTTGGTATGCCAGGCATGGTGGTGCACACATGTAGTGCCAGCACTTGGGAGGCTGAGGCAGGAGGATTGCTGTGAATTTGAGGCCACCATGGGTACATAGTGAATACAAGGCCATCCTGAATAGTGAGATTCTGATCTGGCCTGCAGATCAATCTGTGGGGTATGTACCTGGAGGGGGAACAGGATGAATAAAACAGGGTGGGAGACAGAGAGATAGAGACAAGTTGAGGAGTCTAATCAAGTCTCGTTTATTCAGGAAGTGGTCGCATCCTTTATGGGCCAACGGCGGGCTGGTGGGACAAGAAGAGGCTACGGGGTGGTTTCTGATGGGTCATCGTCACATCCGGGTATGTGACGTAAGCAGGAGAGGATTATGGTTAATGTAGGCAGGCGCATTATGTGCCCATAGGAGGGAGAGGCGGAGAGGCAGCAATGGGGCTATCGCGCTGCTCCCTACAAGATCCTGTCTCAAAAAAAAAAAAGTTCGTGAAATAAGCCAGATACTAAAAGGTCATATGCTATGTGATTTCTCTTATATAATGTACCTATACTAGTCAAATCATGGAGACAGAAAAAAAAGAATAGTGGGTATCAGAAACTGGGGTTAAGTGAGTGATATCTTATTTGTTGATGGGTACAGTTTTTTTGGCTTTGTTTTTGCGTTTTCTTGTTTTTGGTTTGTTTAGGGTTTTTTGTTTGTTTTTATTTTGGTTTTCACTTATTTATTTTTGCTTTTTGGCCTTGAACTCACTATGTAGCCCAGACTGGCCTCAAACTCACAGTGATCCTCCTGCCTCACCAAGTGCTGGGATTACAGGCATACACTACCACACCTGCTTAAGGGGTACAGAGTTTTAAAGTATAAGGATGAAAAGATTCTGGATATAGATAGTACTAATGGCTGCACACACTGTATTTAATGCAATTAACTGTACCCCCAAATTGATTAAAATGGCAAATGTTGTATATATTTTACCACTAAACAAATTAAAGCTCCAGGTGTATATATAAGCTCTAAATAAAAAGATAACATACGACAGGCTAAGATTTTCAAAGCAAGAAATCAAAGGAAAGACTATTTGAAGATTGTTAATAAATTGATTAAAAAAAGAGCTTATGTAAATTGTTATAAAAACTAAAGCTCTGAGTGGAAGATTAACAAGCTAGTAACAGACAATTCATAGAAGGAAAAATGGCTAATTACCATAAAATTATCTTCCTCCACACTATCAAAGAAATACACATTGAAATACTATCTTTCACTATCAGTCAAAAACTTTTCAAAGTGCCCTTTGAGGTGAGCATGGTGGCTCATGCCTGTAATCCCAGCATTCAGGAGGCTGAGGCAAGAGGATCTCTATGAATTCAAGACCAGCCTTTACTGCGTAGTGAGTTCAAGGTCAACCTGAACTGAAGAGCAAGCCCCCGCCTCAAAATAAAACAAAAAAGTACCCTTTAAATCCTTAATTCTACTTTTAGGAATCTCTGATAGCCTGTGATACCACCTGCCAAACCAATTTTACAACATAATATTCATTGTAAAACTAATTATTACCAAGAAAAATTTCAGTAGAACTGAAGTCAATAAGAAAATGGCTAAAGAACTTATGTGACTTAATATAAGCTTTAAGTTGTATACTTTTAAAGAATCTTAGTGATCAACTTTCACAATATTGGTGCTTCAACTCTCACAATATTGGTGCTAATTGAAAAAAAAGACAAAACTGCACTTAGAGAGGTTGTCCCTGTGTTCATTTTCTCTCATTGCTGAGACAAAATACCTGATGCCAAAGTTAAGGCAGGAAAGGTCTGTTTCGCTCACAGTTTGTGGAGGTTTCAGTCCATAATCAGCTTTCTCCACAGGAGGATGGTGTGACAGAGAGGCAAGCGTTCATGGTGGCAGAAGACAGCAAAAGCAACAAGAGCAAAAAAGGCAACAGGAAGGAACAAGCTTCCTTCATACAGTATGCAGGCTACTCGCCCTAGGGCAGGCGCAGCACTCATTCTGCCGTACCAGCACTAGGCAGTGAACTAATCACAAACTCTAGATTCAGCCACTTTCAAAAAATCCTAGGGATATCCAGACAGAAACCATAGCAGTCCCAATCAGGTGTGACTTTAGGTGTGCAATATTAACATCAGAAAGAGAGGAAATGCACCCAAACACTACCCTGGTTTCTCTCTGAGTGGGAAGAGATTTTCATTTTCTTCTTTACACTTTTTGTATTTTTCAAGTTTTTTATAATGAAAAGAATTAATTTTATAATTTTATAAATTATGTTCATGCCTCTCAATCTACTGATTCCACCTATAGAAATATATTCTGAAGAAAGAATCCTAAATACAGGAAAAGTTTGGAGCAGAGCTGTGGTGATGTTTATAATGGCAAAGTATAAGAAAATTTGAGAAAGATAAATCATGGATACACAGTGAGGCCATCAGGCAATCATTAAACTCAAGTCTATCATAACTTGGTAAATATAGAGAATTAAATGAAAATATCAATATACAAAATTATATATTATTAGATAGACAGTAGTCAGAAGTACTCAAAAAAGATTGAGATGTTTTACATGTACTGTATCCCCACAAGGAATGTAAAGGAAATGTGTAGTAATAAAAAATAAAAAGTGAAAAAAAGAATAATATTTGTGTGAAAAACACCAAAAGATTAATTTATGATATATTCAAGTGGTAAAACTTGACTTTATTTTCCTTTTTTCTGTTTATTATATTATATTTTATTCAATTACTTTTTAAAAATTTTAGAAAAGGTTTCCCAAATCTAACAGCTGATTTAACCAATGAATGGTGAGAATTGTCATTAGTTGTTATTTTCTTTCTTATTCTTCATTTCCAAATTTCCTAAATAGTGTTTATTAATTTGTGTCATTTAAAGAAGTCATCAGGTTTTATCACCTAAAATGAACAGTTTATAACTTTATGAAAGAGCAGTAAGTGTTCTTTTCTCCTGCAAGGGCTGTGCTGAGTGGAGAGCTGCAGGCCCTGCTTCTGAGATGCCTTTCAGGCAGGCACAGGCTGGCTGCCTGAGGCCTTTGCTGCAGACCAAGCCAGCTTCCCAGCTCTTCTCCCCCTGAGCATTTGTAGACGTCATTGTGGAACTCATATGCGACTCTTGCCCATTAAAAGCCCAAAGTCCTTATCCATTGTCTTCAGCCTCAGAGGAAAAATTGGGGTTCCTGAATCTTCCAGGTCTGTGGCAATTGTGGACTGGCTTCCACACTCTTGGGAGGCAAGTGCCTCAGGCCTGGGCCAGTAGGGCAGGGTTGGCTTGTAACATTGCACCCAGCTCTCTTGTCACCTGCCTATCTCACAGTACATGTCACTGACAGTACAAGGAGTCAAACTTCTTTGTCACAATGGGCCCTACAGCACGAATTTAGATAGAAAAATTGGGTTTGTGCCATTGGCCAGCAGTGCATTAGTCCCTAGGGCTGCCATAATAAATTGTCACAACCTATGTGACTTAAAACAACAGAAGCTTATTCTCTCACCATTCTAGAGGCCAGAAACACAAAGGTGTTAGGAAGGCCATGGTCTTCTTGTAAGGGCTCTAGTCACTGAATTTAGGATCTGCCCCAATCTAGCATGACCTCATGAGAAATCCATTAAACATCTCCAAAGACCCTATTTCCTTCTTCAAAATATTTTATTAGTGTATGTTTGCAGTAGGTGATTTCATTCACCTAGGGAGTTGGTATATGTACCTAATGTATTGTAATTCTTTTTATGCTCTCTTCCTATTTCCAAATAAAGACACCTTTACAAGTACCAGGAGTTGGGGCTTCAAAGCTGTGTTTTAGGGGAGACACAATTTAACCAACAAGCACCATTCTGATAGTAACATAGAAACAAACAATAGATGGCTTAGACATAAAGTCACAGTACAGAAATTTTTATTTTGCCCCCTCTGGGATGATGCAGATAACAGCTAAGGTACTTGTGAAGGTTGAATTTATTATCTCAGGGCATGAGGTAAGCTTAGTGTAAGCCACAGTGCCTCAGTGCATAAGCTGTGAGCAGACAGTGCCTCTGGGAGTTAGCGAGGCCTCCCTGAATGGCTGGCCAGCTCTCAGGAGAGGTCACAGTTCACCGCGTAGGAGAGTCTGACTACCTGACCTGCTTGATGCCGTTGCAGTTCCAGGAGATGCCTACACTGATTACGTTGCCACTAGGTGGTACCGAGCTCCCGAGCTCCTCGTGGGAGACACACAGTATGGTTCTTCAGTCGATGTCTGGGCTGCTGGCTGCGTTTTTGCTGAACTCTTGACAGGCCAGCCACTCTGGCCTGGAAAATCAGATGTGGACCAACTTTATCTGATAATCAGAACACTGGGTATGAACTGTATTTTATGGCTCACAGAGTTGCTGACATGTTATAGTAACATCTTATTAGATGGAAAACAAGAGCTTTATTGCTTCTCCAAAGTTCTACACAGAATGGTGGTTCTGGATTCTGTGTTGTGGCCAAAGCACAATCCTTTCTCAACATACAGAACTGTAATTCTTGTTAGCAAGTTTTCAGATGCCTTTCCACGAAAAGTCAGTCATGGAATACACTGTACATTTATCTTCATAGCAGAGTGAAATAGAAATAGGAGTCAGCTGCCTAGAGCTTAATCTGAGAGATACTTGATCACATACAATTTCTGTCTACTACAAGAGAGGTTCCACCATTTACTCTAGTGCAGAGATCAGCAGTTGTTTGCTGTCAAAGGCTAGATGATAAGTATTTTGGGTCTTGTATATTATACAGTCTCTATTACAACTCCTCAGTTCTGTTCTTTTTTTTTTTTTTTTTTTGTCTTTTTCCTTTTTATCGGTACCGGGGATCAAACTCACGACTGCCTGCTTGCAAGGCAGGTGCTTATGCCGCTGAGCTAAATCCCCAGCCCCCTCAATTCTGTTCTTATAATGCAAAAACAACCATACACAATATGTCTATGAATTTTTGTGGGTTTTGCATGGCACAAAATATTTTGACTTTTTAAAATCCACTTGAAAAGGTAAAAGCCATTCTCAGATCTTGGCTGTACAAAAATAGGCACTGGACCAGATTTGGCTTCAGGCCTTAGTTTGCAAAACCCTTCCCCTAGAGCTTAAGACTCTGTTTGTTTGTTTGTGGTTTTGGTGGTTTTTTTTTTTTTTTTTTCCTGGATGAAAGTGACACCTAGAGTTTAAAATAATATTAACATACATTATTTGAATGGTACTCAAGAATTTACAAATTACTTTCATACACATTATCTTTTGTAATCTTAAGAAAAACTTGTTGATGAAGCTATATCTTTTTCTTTTCTTTTCTTTTCTTTTTTTTTTTTGTCTTTTTCCTTTTTATCGGTACCGGGGATCGAACTCACAATTGCCTGCTTTCAAGGCAGATGCTTATGCTGCTGAGCTAAACCCCCAGCTCCTAGCTATATCATTTTTAATAGTGCCTGTTTTATAAATGAGGAGGGCCTTGATCCCTGGTACCAAAAAGAGAGAGAGAGAGAAAGAGAAGGAGGAAGGAAGGAAGGAAGGAAGGAAGGAAGGAAGGAAGGAAGGAAGGAAGGAAGGAAGGAGGAAGAAAAGAAAGAAAAACAGAAACCGAGGGTCAGGGAACCTTCACGATTGGCCTGACGCACCCAAATGTTGGCGGCCGCTTCACCCCAGCAGCGTGATGGGAAGGAAGTGATGCTTCCGCACAAAGGACGGCTGTGAATTAACTCCTCTGGACAGTGCCCCCTTGTTTGCCACATGTTCTCCTGGAAAAGTCCACATCATGAAAGCATGGCATAGAGTATCGCTACTGGCTGTACCCTCAGTGTGTGTTTTGTGTTTCCTAAATTCATTAGACAGACACTTCCCAGACCTGAGTCTGACTCCCATCTCAGTCATTTAATTACCATGTGAGTAAACTTGTAAACCTCTCTGAACCACATTTTCTTCACTGATGGTGGAGATTCAAAACAGCAGTACGTTGTGAGGTTAAATGAGGTAATGTGTGTGAGGTCTTCAGCACCATTTTGATGGAAGCCGAAGGACTGACTGAACCCCATGTAGCAAAAAACATCCTATGAGAAATTTGCTCACCCAAGCAGACAGGACTTTGGTAGGCACCCGTACGTAGCTCTCACCACCAAGGCGCACTCCCTGCATATCTGGGCTTTGGAAGCTGGCTGTTGAGACACTGCTGACTTTCTTCCAGATTTATCATGAATTATGTGATTTGTATTTTACAGGAAAACTAATCCCGAGACATCAATCTATCTTTAAAAGTAACCAGTTTTTCCATGGTATCAGTATTCCTGAACCTGAAGACATGGTGAGCAGCTCTGTTGGGGGCATTTTATTATTTCCTGCTTTCTTTAAAAAAAAATGGTAGTTGTTCCTTTTTAATATTTGTGCTTTTGGCTTCTGTTTTCTGTATGAAATCTAACACAGAGAAACTACGATAAGAATGCATAAGACAAGCATCGTGGGATGCTCCGAAGTCCCAGCTACCCAGCAGGCTGAGGAAAAACATTCAGTCGAGCCAGGGAGTTTAAGACCAACCCAGGATGCATAGAAAAAAATTCAAAAAGTTAGCCACAAACTGTTTTAAAGTTTTACCCGTCCTATCTATTCAAATATCGATGTTAAATTTTAAATTAAAAATACAAATTCAGGCACAGGGGCACACGCCTGTAATCCCAGCACTCGGGAGCCGGAGACCGGAGGATTTGCCTCGAGTTCGAGGCCAGCCTGGGCTACACAGTGAGCTCAAGTCCAGTCTGAACTACATAGACCCTGTCTCAAAAGACAAAAAAAACTTTTTTAATTGAAAGTATATTTATAAATCTTAAGTAATACCATGATCCTCTTGGTCAAGATGCTAGGGTTAACTTTCCTGGAAATAATTATTTCTCATACTTACAGTCATGTACTTTATTTTGAAGACATGCATTATCTTGTTTTTCAGCTTGTGAAACCAAGCTCAAATCAATTTTAAAAACTTTGTTTTAGAACTTACATTTTCGGGCTGGGGATTTAGCTCAGTGGCATAAGCACTTGCCTTGCAAATGCGTGGTAATGAGTTCAATCCCTGGTATCAACTGAAAAAAATAAAAATAATAAAGAACTTACATTTTCCCCACTGAAGATCATTCTACAAAGTGATTCTCAGTGAACTCGTAAAACTCAAATCAGTGATCACCTCTGTGTTCTCGGTGTGGTCTTTTCCTTTAACCGGCGTGTATCGGTGGCCACTTGATTGTTTTACCTTCTGAAGACATCAGTTTCCTGTCTGTGTTACCCAAGTTCAGGCTGTCACCTTGTAACTCATTGTGGTCTAGAAGCTGCGTAGGGAGGGAAAAGATGTCCCGAGACGTGTGTGTCCTCACAGCCACTGTGTCCAAGCCAGAGCGGCTCAAGGCCTGAAAAGGTCTGCAGAGCCAAGACCTGGCTTACGGTGCATGTGAACAGGATGAAGTTCAAATGGTCCCAGCTGGCTCTCTGGACATTGTTTAAGTTGATTATTTAATACCATACCTTAAGTTATGGGTTTTTTATTCTATTTCTTAAAATCTTTAATAAACATAAGGTTAAAGGTTGAGTTACAAAGTTAAAGTTAGTGAAAGGATATTTATTTAGGTAACGTGTGTTTAAAGAACAGGCTATTTATTTTTTATTATTTTTATTAGTACCTGTTTGTGGTATATAATGTTTACATTGCTTGTGAGACTTCACAATCCTATAATCATTACAAATGAACCTAATTGGACTCAAATTAGAAATGAGAGGGTAAGTAGAGAATTCTATATACCAACTAGAGTTAATGGATATTAAGTTTTGTTAAGTCTTAAAAGTTTTTTAGATATAATAAATGATATCTTGATGCTTTTTTTAAAAGATAGCTTTTTAAAATTTTGGTGACACTGAGGATTGAACCTAAGTCCTTTGTGCCGAGTTACATCCATAGCTCTCTGTATTTTTTTAAGATGGAATCTTTTTTATGTCACTAAGTTACCCAGGTTGGGCTTGAATTTGTGATCTTTTTGCCTTGAAGATTGCTGGGATTGCCCACCTTAAAAGATGCCTTTGAGTTTTAAATATTTATATTGAAATATTTAGCAAAAAATTAAAATGACATGATGTCGGGGCTGGGGATTTAGCTCAGCAGCATAAGCACCTGCCTTGCAAGCAGGCAGTCGTGAGTTCGATCCCCGGTACCGATAAAAAAAAAATGACGTGATGTCTGCAATTTGCTTCCAAATAATTCCTAGTGGTAAAAAGCTGACAAGCAATATGTTTATACATCAAAGAAAATTGCTTATGATTTGGTCATTGTTGAAGCCAGCTGTCTGGTATTAGAGATCCTTGTTATTCTACTTTTGTACAGTGTATAAATTTTTCTAAGATAAGAACAGTTTAAAAAAAAGAACAAGATACAACAAAACTCACAAGATTCTGCTGTTCAGTGAAAGAAGTAGAATATTACTACTGAAGCTTTCCCCTCTCCTTCCCTCCCCACTATTCTGAGTATTGTGCTTATCGTTCTGCTGATTTTTATAGAGCTCTTATATGTATAATTCAAAATATTTTCATGAATTCTCAGAGCATCCTTGTAAATAGGCCAGGCACAGATATTGTATAATACTGCAGTAGAATTTCAGATTGAAATATTTATATATATGAAGCTTCCTCATCCTGTTCCCACCTAGAAGTACTAGTTTACAAGATATCTTGATTAATTATAAGATATCTTGAAATTAAGAAAATAACTCCCAATTTTATGTCTCTCAGACACTTACATTATGGCATATATTTTTAACAAACTTAAAAAGGAATTCTCTAACATATTGAAGAATATTTGTCCAAGTGTTATTGTCAGTCTATACAAAATATATTACTTTGTTGTTATGTAACATTGATATTCTTTGTTTTCTAGGAAACTCTTGAGGAAAAGTTCTCAGATGCTCATCCTGAGGCTTTGAATTTCATGAAGGTACTTAAGGATTTATTATAATAATGATCACATACAAATTGTAATAATTGAAACCAGTTAATTCTGAGAGAGGTAGACAGTGGAGCAAATAATGCCAAAGCAGTCGCTAAAAATGATAAGGAACTATAAAATAATTACAGTTCAAGCAAGTTTAAGTAGTAACTGTCCTGATATATCTACCAGAAGAGAAGGCGGAATCATAGGAGCCCTAAGTATTGGCCATAGACCTGAGGATTTTCTATGTGATCAAGCTCTGCTATTCCATGGCCATGTCCTATCTCCTAGAGTCCTGCCCATGAAAAAAAGATTGAGACATATTTAACACCAAATAAATACTGGCTACCATCACAGGTGGTTAGCGCATGGGACCAGGTCA
Organism: Cavia porcellus; assembly: GCF_034190915.1. Classification (NCBI taxonomy): domain Eukaryota; kingdom Metazoa; phylum Chordata; class Mammalia; order Rodentia; family Caviidae; genus Cavia; species Cavia porcellus. The sequence continues at coordinate 219,255,601 of NW_026947484.1, forward strand.
TACCCTGTGCAGGGGAAGTGTTGGGGATGGCGGTGGCATGCGTCAGCCAGTCTGTGCCAGGGCCTTTGTGTCCCTTTCGTTGGGTTTAGAACAAGACCCTGAGCACAGTCTTTATTGTTCATTTGTCTCTGTGGTTGTGACCATCTTGCCAAATTGCTGCTTTAGTCCAGTCACTTAAGAAAAAGACCGTAGATGATTACAAATGGTAGGGGAGGACTTGCCACCAAATTTAAAAAAGGATTGACTATTTTGCTTTTTTCAAGAAAAGGATCCCGTTTTGGATTTTACAGTTCCAGTTTCTTATGTCCCGTCTTCTGGACCTTTTCCAGATTAGAAGCACATCTGTCAAAGACTTCCTCTGAGAACGCATTGGCTTCTTAATTACAGAAAAGGCTATTAATGCAGGCGAGATAGACTCAGAGAAGCACCCACTCCACCCAGTCAGTGTCAGCAGTCCCAAAATTAATCGAGGACATTGTTCTAGTCCCGCTCCCAAAGAGCAGCTCAGCATTTGCAGCCTCTTACCTAAAAATGTTCTTTGAAATAAAAAAAAAATTTTTTTTTAACTTAGAGGCATTTAACGATAGGCTAGATCTCAATAGGTTGAGAGCCCACATAAGAACGTGAATGACTTCAAGATGTATTTGAAAGTAAAACTGATAGAGTTGATTGTGATTTCTCTGGGGGGGAGGCAAAGCAGAAGAGAGAGGCAAGTGTGAAGTGCCAGATCAGTTCCCCGGGTGTTGGCAGGTCCACACTTTCTCTGAAGACTGTTGGCAAGGATTTTTTTCTTGCTTCTTCTAGCTTCTGTGAGCCCTAAGTGTTCATTGGCTGGTGGTAGCATAACTCTGCTTTCTGTCTGCCTCTGTCCTTGGATGGTGATAGAATTTTCGGCACGGCTAAAAAGATAAGAAGCATGAAATAAAAGTGGCCTTTATTTTAGGAATGTGGAGAGACACTCCATGACCTCCAGGGTCTGGCATTCTCTCTGCCCGACTCGTGGTGTGGGGGCATACATGCAGCTTAGGTTTGGAGTGGAGCCTAAGGGGCGTTACTGATGCACAGGGAGCCCATTGGAATTCATTTCGACACACAGGTAGGGCTTAGGGGCCGGGAAGATGACCTCAAGATAGAGCCTCTTGGTTCTGCCTCCCAGCCTCCCACCGCTGCAGCTTCCCATCCAGGGCAAAATTCTTTGAGATGACATTCTCTGTGGATCTGTGTCTCCAGTGTCTGCCTTCTTATGGAAACTCAATCATAACTGGACCAGAGGGGCTACCCTACTCCACTATAATCTCATCTTAGCTAATTACATCTATAAAGATGTTATTTTCAGTAAGATCACATCCTGAAGTACGGGGGGACACAATTCAACCCCTAACTGTGCCCTCGATACTTAAGGGACAGTAAATAGGTGTTTATACGTGCAGGTCTGGATTTCAGAGGGTGAGTCTACAATACGTTTACAGATGTGAGAAATTCTAGTACGCCTTGATGTTTGACTCCATGGGATCAAAGAGAATAGAAGAAACTAGGGACAGCTAGGATTGAACCTGGAGGAACTTCATACAATCACCGTGGAGATCGTAAACTAGCAAAGGCTGGTTTGAAAGGAGTGATCAGAAGACAGGAAGAAGAAAAGTGAGACAAGCTAAAGAGAGCGTTTCCAGGAGGACCCCATCACTAGTACTCGTACTGCTCAGACCAGAACTGAGCATGCCTGTTGGATTAAGAATAGAGTTCATTGGTATTGATAACTAGAGCCATTTAAATGGAATGAAAGTCAGAAGCCAGGAAGAGATAAAGAGACTACCACAGTTTTTATCCAGAATAGTGTTTCTGAATCGAGTGTGGTAGCATATATCAATCCCAGTATTTGGGAGGCAGGCAGAAAGATCATTATGAGTTTACAATTGTATTATAACTAACGATATAGGCAATTCTATTAGAGATAGTGGGAGGCATTATGGTAACCATTGTTGATCACCTTGTATTATGTTTTTACATTATGTATTATGTCCACCCTTTTGACTTGACCAATTCTGTTCTGTTATGTCACATTTGGTTTTACTCTCTTCCAAAAAAGCAATAAGAACCGTGGGAGCAATGAAACCCAAAATGTGTAATAGTCATGGTACAAAAGAGAGGAAAAGAAAGTGCTCCAAACTATATAACTGCATGTATATTTAAGTGTATAAGATAGAAAATGATATCACAGAGTTTTATTGGATCAATGAACAGAACTGTTTGCAGTATCATTGATGGAATGTCCAGTTTACAAGCTTTAATTTTGTGACTTGAACAATTATTTCTAAGATGACAATATGTAATCCATTAACTAGTGATTTCCTACTGTTCATTTTTTTCTTCTGTAAATCTGTATAACTTGTACCCTTTCCCTGCTTTTTTTTAATTCTTTTCTCCTTAAATAAAATTAAAAAAAAAAAGATCATTATGAGTTTAAAGTCAGCCTGGGATATGTACTGAGTTTAAGACCAGGCTAAACTACACAATGAGACCCCGTCCCCCAAAACACCAAAGTCTTGCTGTCCTGATGGTAATCCTGACAGCATTAAAGGGTTTGAGGAGACTGCCTCCCAGTAGCAGCTGGAGCTAATCATGGATGAGTTTTGTTAATTAGGGGGTGATCTGCCTGGACCAGGCTGTAGGCAAGAGGGGACAGGTGAGTCTGGTTATGCTAGGCTGGATTGTTTCTGGAAAAACAGGACTAATCAGATAATGCTCGAGGGGTAGGTGATATGCTTGGGATAGGCTGCTTTCTCAGGGATCTCAGTGACCTGAGGTTGCTGGGTTAGGGAGCAGCTCTCTGGCTAGTGTAGCCTCAGGCAGTGTGGTTTTCTGCACTCCTGAAGACCTCAGGACAAAGTCGCTGATGCTAGAGAAGCGTATTTCTTATGGACACAAGGCAAGAGCTTTCAGGTCATCTGTGCCTGGGTATCATGCCACCGCCTGTCTTTACAGATTGCCGTCTGCCTGTACCAGTGAGAAAAGCTTCATTCTCTGGCCAGAGTATGAGGGATTCTTGGAGATAGGGATTCTCTTTGTGTCAGGACTGCTGCCAGCTCCTCTGTGTCACTATGCCTCATGCTGGGAGACAAATTTAGAGCCTTCTGATGCCCTCAAATATAAAGGGTCATAGTGCCACTATTTCTTTGGCCTCTGGTTACTCTTCAATGAAAATACATTCCCTTTCTCTCCATTTTAGATTCCTTCTCATTTCCTCTCTGAGGCTCACATTTCCTCACCATCTCCTTAAACAGGTGTCCTCATACTCAAGCATGAGGCACCCAGAACCACCCAAGGGCTTGTTAACCGTGAACACAGTTCCCTGTTCCTGATGGGGTGGTGTTGGGTAGGACCCTGGAATTTGCAGTTCAGAGCCAGCACCTGTCAAACCCACTCTGGCTGGTGCCGCTGCTCCAAGGACAGCACTCTGAAGGCTCCTACGGATGGCTTGCTGTCACCCGTGGTGAAGTCACGATGGGAGCACGTGGCACTCAGGTGGCCCCTGCAGGCAGGGTGAGCATCCACACAGCCCCCCACAAAAGGACTGAAGCAGTAGAAGAGGCAGCAGCCAACTCTGAGGACTCGATAATACGCACACTTGTTTTTTAAACTCATATTTACCCTCTCAGGTTACCATCCAGAATTTTGGGACCCAGAAACAAAGGAAGCCCTTTTCTCAGTGTACTTTTGCTTTTCTCTTCTTCCAAGGGGTGTCTGAAGATGAACCCAGATGACAGGTTAACCTGCGCTCAGCTCCTGGAGAGTCCCTACTTTGACTCTCTTCGCGAGGATCAAGGGAAAAGAAGAGCGCGCAGTGAGGGAAAGAGCAGAAGGCGGCAGCAGGTACTTCTGTCCACACGCTAAAAGGCCATAAATGTTCCCCCGCATTCTGCCTTTCAGAATGACTAGGTAGCCACCAACACTTTTTTTCTGGTTTAGGTACATTTATTTATCTTAATAAATATTGGTGATTGATGTAATAAAACCCAGAACTATGAAAATCTTATTCCAAGGTTTTTTGTTTTTGTTTTTGTTTTGTTTTGTTTTGTTTTTGGAGGCAAGGCCTCACTATGTTGCCCAGACTGGTTTCCAACTCCTAAATCCAAGCGATCTTCCTGCATCAGCCTCTTGAATAGCTAGAATACAAGTGTGCACCACTGTGCCCAGTCTGCACATTGATCAAACATACGTAACTTCATAGAGTAAAAACGGGACTGTTTACCACGGTTACAGCAGAATCCCAGGTCCTTTCCGTAGCCTCTAGATGCACAACAAAGGAGACAGGCCTCTTCCCTTCACACATGCAGGCAGCTAAGTTTGCTTTTCCTAAGCTTTTCCTCAAAACTAAGAGCAAGCTGGAGATGCAGCTCCATGGCAGCACAGCCCTAAACTCACTCTCTAGTACCACAAACAAACACACTAGGGCGAGCTCTGCAAGGTACACAGCAGGAAACCAGATACCAGGGAACCAGAAGTGGTCTTAAAATGGGCCAATATTGTGAAACAAAATGGTGACTACTGTGACACGTGTTAGTTCCACAGTTGTTATCTACTTACTTTCAGAAAACTGAAACAAAAGCATAAACTTTATGGAAGTAGGTTTGTTGTCTTTTGTTTTCCTCTCACTTTGTAAAATCCCAATACCGAAAACAATACCTGACTTACAAAAGGCGCTTACTAAACATTATTCAAGTGTGCAAGTAGGTAACCATTGTGTCTTAATAAATCAAGATGATAATCTCCAATTTATCAGAGACTGACCGTCAGCACCGTTTGTGCTCCCTTAATCTAGCTTTGGTGTAATTGTTAGTCATTTATCTTCTCCGTAGCACATATTCCATAAAGGAAAAAAGCAATCTTTTTATTTTTTTCTGATCCCCTAATGGTTAAAATAAAAATTTGTTAAGAGACACAGATCAGACTAAATCCATAAAATGAAATGTTAAATTATTTATGTGTCTCCAAAACCGCTGCATATGTAAAGTTTTATTACACAGGCCATTTACCTTTCGCTTTTAATCTTTTGCAAGTCAATCCCAATGCAGCTTTCATTTAAGATGCTTAGGATTTGTCTAAGTACTTTTGTAGCAACAATCTGAAAATACAGTGTGAATTATGTATGAAAGACCTTCCCCCCTTCAAGCCGTCCACGTGACTTATTCCCCACCATTGGCCTGGGAGGGACACACAGGTCACCGCCCCATCCTGCCTTTCAGACACCTTGATCCATTTTCTCCTTGGGGATCTGCATGGTACCGGCCTTCGAGGCTCAGAGCGCAGCCTGAGCTTGGCCACTGCCACCCAGGGACAAAGGCCTCCCAAATCCCTGGGACCAGAGAAGGCCACACAAGCAGCAGGCACTAGACGATCGCATTTACGAAGACGCTGTCACGTTCTGTGTCCCTAATGAACGCACCTGTCCCTTGCACAGGCAGTGTACACAGCACCACATCCTGAGGCCACACTCACAGCGCCCTCTGCCAGGGACGTCCCCAGAGGTCAAGGCCAGGAGAAGGACAAAGATGCCTTTCAGAAAACTTTTCTTCCTGAGGACAATTCTAGAAGTTTTATCAGGTCAGGAAAGAAACTAAGTTACACAAAGATGTGGTTTTACTTTGTGGGTCCAAATTTTTACCTAGATCCCCGCTTCTTAGTCTGAGTATATAACCACCAACTTCCTAAGACTAAATAGTATCTATCCATGATAGTAAAGATAGGAGAGCCTTTGCTGTGCCCCAACTGTCCGAGCTTTTAAAAGCCTGAGATGGGAATTATTGTTTAATAGCTGGTGGAAAGCTGCCTTTAATCATTGACTAGATACTCACAAATGAGTATATTGAAATAAACAATAGTATATCCACAAAAATCTTAGAATAACTTACAGAACATAATTTTCAAGTATCAGAGACTCACAATTTTTGGAAAGGTAACCAAGCGTAATTTTTAAGTTGATGCCTTTTGACATCTTTGTACTGTGTGTATCCTTTTTGTTCTACCGCCTTTAATTCGAACTGTACCTAAAAGAATTGTTTTCAATTTACTTTCTTATTTTTGTCTTGTTCTGCTATTAGAATCAACTGTTGCCTCTCATACCAGGAAGCCACATCTCCCCCACACCTGATGGAAGAAAACAAGTCCTCCAGTTAAAATTTGATCATCTTCCAAACATTTAGGAAAATGTTCTTTCAAGTGTGAAGTAACTTGATATGTACATATTTTTGTACAAGCAAGATAGGAATTCAGTGTTTCAAATGCAAATGAGCCATATGAAAATTAAGATGCCTTCTAGAATTGTTTTGGTCTGATCGTTGCTGATTCCTTTCCCTGTGCTTTTCACATGCCAACTTTATCTTTTAGAACATTTTCTTTAAATGTTGTAAGGCCTGAAACTGCACATATGGAGGAGACATTTTCAATTTCATCAGAGCAGACCCTCCTTAAACAGTCTATGCTGAGAATTTGTGGACTTACAATTTTTGACGTGTGAAAGAAAGATTTATGTGTCATCTTGCTTCAGCTGACCCCATCGTGTCTTAAAGCAATATCAAATCTGCCTCGCCGTTGTTTGTGTCAGGAATTACAGTATTTTCCTGTGTTTTAATTCACTCTCATTATGACCAGGCCTGTTGAACAATACGAGTAGTTTATTCTATGTTTTTATGTTGGTGTAGGAAAGGAAACCTGAAAGGTCGATTCTTAGGCAGACGCGACTTTCTCTACTTTATGAGACACTGATGATTCTATTTTCAAGGCCAGCTAGAGAAAATTCCATACAAATTCAATACATGGCAAATAGAGGGCAAATGAAAGGGAATCCGCACCCTCGTGACAGTAATGCCCTCCACTGATCGGCTGTGTACACCATGATGCCTTTTCTTTCCCTCCTGGCTGAGTCACCTCAGTACCCAACAGTCCCCCTGGGCGTGTTGTCGGTCATGGCCAGGACTTTCTTGCAAGCATTTGCAGCTGTAGCGCTCTGCACGCAGCCTTAAACTATTGGGTACATCGTAATCAACTTGAATATTGTAAGTGCTTGCAAAAACAGGTCAAGATTATCATTCAGTTAATTTCATTTTGTGTTTCTTACAAGAAATGAAGCAAACACCTCAATAGAGATACAGGAATTCCACTGGAATATTTTCCCCAGTAAGCCACAGAGACACACACACAATATATATAATTATAAAATTTGAACTATCATAATAGGTGCTTTTTATCCTGGACATCTAAAAAATGAAGCAGAATAATTAAACATGCTTTTGGTTTGCCAACAAGGAACTCATATAAAATAATAATACAGGGTTATGTGTCACTGTCCAACAGAAGGCACAAAATGGTGATGTGGCCATCAATAAAAATGAAAATGCTTCATCAGTTCTTCTGCTCCCATCCTGGCATGGTTACTTGTCAAATTTTGCTAATAAACCTCATTCCAGAAATTCTGTGTATCTGGCACTCAGTTCAGTGTGTAGTGTTATTAAGGAAACAGTAACACAATGTTTATACCCAACAGTGTGTTGCATTTATAAACATAACGTGTAAGTCAGGTGGCGCACACCTGTGACCTCAGCACTCGGGAGGCTGAGACAAAAGGGCTGCCAGGAGTTTGAGACAGCCTGGGGGAGCTCAAGGCCAGTCTGGGTTACACAGCAAGGTTGTGTCTCAAAAAGTCAAATGAATGAATAAGATTCTGTGAACTTCCAGAGAATCTCAGTCAGTTATTTGGGAATATCCACTCACTATGGAATCACGGCATCTAAACGATAGTCATTGCTCACTAGAAGGACTTTTAAGTGATCTTATTTGATCATTTAGCATTAGTGTGACTGTAAACTGTTAGGGTCTGACTTTCATGCTATTATCAGTAATATGCCTCTTCAAATTTGCCCATTTTCTTGCATTTTTAATAGGATGATACCACAGATGCAAGGCAAATGAGGAAGAAAAGGTAAAAGGCAACTTCACTGACAAATTTCTTTTGAGTTTTCAGAGTGCTTTTTGTTTTCAAGTGAGCAGTCCTACTGCCAGCCCCCCTGTGTGCTGCAGCTCACCTACATGCATGTACATATATACTTGCGTTCTCTATGTAGTATAATGCAGCATACATGCAGAAAAATAAGTCAGCACATGCTTCTTTTACTCCTGTTGATTGCAGCAGCCTTCTGTTAACAGTAGATGGGTTGGCAGGGGTTGATGTCTGTCTTCCCTTATTGTTACTTTCATTTAAGAATTAGTTCAAGCTGCTGTACTGGTGCGTGTCTGTAATCCCAGCAGCCTGAGAGGCTGAAGTAGGAGCGTTACAAGCTGAAGACCAGCCTGGTCAACTTAGGGGGACTCTGTCTTGAGAAGGGATGGACACGTAGCTCGGTGAGGAGGCCCTTTTCAGTCCTTAGGAACACCACACACACACGCGCACACACACACACACACACACACACACACACACACACTCACACACTCTGAGAAGTCTAGTCCTAAGCCCAAGTCATCAGTACTGTGTTCTTTCTCTCTATAAAAATAATTGTTTCAAACTACCATTGCAGGCCAGAGGTTTGGCTCAGCAACGTAAGTGTCTGGCTGGCAAGCATGAGGTTGCAAGTTCAACCCCCAGTACAAAAAAAATTTTTTGCAAACTACTATTGCTCTGTCTCCTTTCCTTCCCCGTCAGTCACTAGGTATGACTGGGGAGCGGAGAGGAGAAAGCATCTAGCCTCACAGGAGTACTCCAGTGCAGTTTTAGGGTTAGATTCCCACACGAGGAAATCAACCTGATGGCATCCCCCGGTATATTTGCTTAGGTGTCCCAGGCCATGTAGCAAAGCTTCGACCTGTGTGGCTGGGGACACAGCCCTCAAGCTATGGCTCTCTTCTGGCTCTTCTGTCTGTCTGTGTGGCACACTTTTCTCAGTTCTGACTTCAGACCTCTCACCCCCATGCTGAGCAAGTCTCCTTTCTCAGCCCTGTGGGAGGCAGCTGTGCTTAGGTCTCTAACCTTCATTTAGCCATGAGTTTTGTGACGTCTCCAGCCAGCAGCCTTACCCCAGGTGCTTCCCTCTTGATTCCGTCACTATGCCCTGAACGCAGGAGTCTCGTGCGGCCGCTGTGTCCTGCCTCACCCCTGCTGACTTCCAAGCCACTTAACTTACTGCTGCCCCAGGACTGCAGCACCATCATGAGCGATGCTGGTCAAGTGCTCCCCTGTGCAACGTCTCTGATGGCCTCTTACACTCTTGGTTTCCCTCAGACTCTCCATGTTGCATGTGCTTGAGAACTTGCAAACTGGGCTGCTGCTACTGATCTCGGTCTGTCTGTGTGTGTGTGTGTGTGTGTGTGTGTGTGTGTGTGTGTGTGTGCGCGCGCGCGCATGCGTGCACACACGTCTGCACACGCCTGAGCCATTTTAACTGTACCTACCATGAAAAATGTCAGCTTTACCTATGTCACAGAGCACAGTGGAGGACATTATTTAGATTTCTCTTAGACCTGGAAGTCTAGGTGCTAAGATTATCTTCAATCTCTGTTCAATTCTGGAAATTGTTCCGACTTGCTCCATCAAGCCTTTTTAGCTGGTCACTTTTCGAAGATTAATTTAAGTACAGTGAATCATTTAAAAGTTGTGATTAAGCTGAGCGTGGTGGCTCACGCCTATAATCCCAGCACTCAGGAGGCTGAGGCAGAAAGATGGTTGCAAGTTCAAGTCCAACCTGTGCTACAAAGTGAGCTCAGGGCCAGCCTGCACTGCATAGTGAGACCCTGTCTCGAAAATACATAAAAAATAAACAGAATAAATAAAAAGTTGTGATCAGGCCCGGGATTTAGCTCCGTGGTGCAAGGGCCTGCCTGGCAAGAGCAAGGTTGTGAGTTCAATCCCTGGTACCAAAAAAATAAAAATAAAAAGTTGTGACCAAGGGGCTTTCAAACCCTTATAGTTAGGGAGATGATTGAGGAAAGATGAAAGTAAAGCTTTCCCTGAGGCCGTACAGGGCTGGAGCGGAAAGCTCTTCCTCCTCCTGAGTTCTTCACCGCGTTGCTGACTTCCCAATTACAAGGCATAAGAACTTCACTAAGTTATTTTGAAATTTGATTAAGTTTGGTTAAGATGTTTCATGCTCCTTTAGTGTCCTTGCCATAGAATTGAAATTTTTGAAAAATTTAGCACTATTTTGGTCATTTGTACCCCTAGAAAGTTCTAGTCCTGGTTTTGATACAATGTGAATGGCACAGAGTCCACCCTACTGAAAAAAAATTTTTTTATGTTAGAATGTATCACCAGAATTCCACAAGCAGTAGTATCTTGAAAAAAATGTGGGAGTCCTTGTAAGGTACTACAGTAGTTTAATGGTAAAGATACAGGTTTTTAAAATGCGTGTAGTTAGGATATAAAGGAGAGATACCACTCATAGAGTCAAGAGTGTACCTCAGTCCAGTGACAGGCCTAACTGTGCCCAAGACCTTTGGTTCTGTGCCTGCCACAACACGCACATGCATGCATGCGTGCACACACACACACACTGTTCTGGTGTACGTTTGTTTTCTATTAAAATCATTAACAACTTCATTCTTGTTTTAATGAAAGCCTAAGGATATTTAAAATAATTAGAGACCAACAGAGATCATTTGATCTGAGAATTAGCACAGTCAGGGTCAAGGCTCATGGCAACCCTCTGTGTATTCTTGACACAGCATGTATCTCTTCTGTGCTGTTGTTTCCTGTTTGTAAGATAAGAAGGTAGCTAAGCTAGAGTTCAGACTCCCTGCAGCCCTGCACTTCTGATTCTCTGTAGCACTTTGTGTTCCTCTGTGTGTGTGTGTGTGTGTGTGTGTGTGTGTGTGTGTGTGTTTCCCACTGGAAGAGGCTTGCTAGAGGATATTTTTAAGCAACACCAAGATAAAATGTTGATGTTTATGATCTAGCCAGGAGATATCTCCCTTCCCCTCCCTCTCTTCCTCCCACATTACCCCCTATAGTCACGCAAACACACTACACCTATTGCATCCAGGCAATAGTAGCTCACAAACAACTGTTAAACAGAGGGTAAGTTTTATAAACAAAAATGATGGTGAACAAAAGTGGCTTTTTTTTTTTCTGTATTGAAGATTAAACCCAGTACCTCATATGTACTAGGCAAAGTCCTCCTGGCACTGAGCTACATAGATCCTTCTTTTTTATTTTATTTGGATATAGGTTCTGGTTTTGTTGCTCAAGGTGGCCTTAAACTTGCAATAATCATGCCTCAGCCTCCTGAGTAGCCAGGATTCCAGCAAAAGTGGATTTTGAAACTAATTTTCCTTCGGGTTTTGTTTCGTTTTGTTTTTTCTTTTGCCATACTGGGGACTGGATTGAGGGCCTTGAGGCAAACAGTCCAGTGCTGACCTATATCCTCAGCTCTTCTTTCCTCCTCCTCCTCTTATTTTGAGACAGGAGCTTGCTAAATTGGCCAGGCAGGCAGTGAACTTGCAATCTTTCTGCCTCTGCCTTCTGAATAGCTAAGACTACAGGTGTGCAACACTATACCCTCGCTAGATTTTAGTTCATGTAAATAAAACAGGTGTCCTCTTAAAATACATAAGAATATGTAGTCATTCATCAGGGTTTAATTAGGTTAAAAATAACACATACTGTGAAATACTAAGATATTCATTAGAAAAAAGAACATTTAGTAGATTTCTATTTTCAGCAAAACCTCAGTAATTTTAATAAATGAAAACTTCATGAAATTCTACAAATATATCTGAATTATATTTGTCTTTTTTGGCAACAAGGATTTGGCTTAGTCAACTTTAGTTAGAAGCATAATTTAATCAAACTGAGTATGTCAAATAGGCATATAAATGGTCTGTATTTTTAATGTTAGAGGTTTTCTGTTTTGATTACTACTGACCAACCTTTTCTCTAAACGTTGTCGTATTGAAGATACTATGTCTCTACTTATGATTTTAGAATATATAAGCAGTTCTATTTCAAATCACTTGAAATTGTAGGTATAAGCATCTGATAATTAAAATAACAGTAATTTAAACTACCACAAACAATTCATTACAAAATACTTTGTTATGTTAAATGTATATAATGGATTTTTAATTTAGCTTAAGATATTTAGAAAGCCCAGATATAAGACTACTTTGGTGATTTTATACCTGTATATATAACTTAATTCTAATATGACGTTTGGCTTATTTTAATAAAAGCTAAAACTATTTTGTCTCCTAATTCCTATTCAACTCAGTTGTTAATCTGTTGTCTAATGCTTTGTAATTAAATGAGAAAAATTGTCACCTTCATATGTACAAATTATTATTTAATTTTCTACTGTAGGAATACCTGAGCATCTGGCATGGCAAACTATTCTTTGTGCCTTTGACTGGAAATTTTTACAAACAGGAAAACTTAAAATCTTTTCCATATGCTATCCCTGAGAATATCTTTATACTTTAAGGCTGTACGTTTCTTTTTATTTCAATTTATCAAAGTATTTTTTTTAAATATTTCTGTGACTCATTGCTACAGGATATGAAATTTTTTGCATCTTTGATTCCAGGCTGTCACAGAGGTTCTGTGGTAGAATTAAAAAGGTAAAAAGGACTCAAGACCAAAAACTCAGATTAATGATCAAAAGAGAAAAACAACTAGTAAAATCATGACCGAGGACACTGGTGGAGTGTGTTTCAGTTACCCGGTTTTGAACGAATCTGGGCGTCCACTATTTTTCATGGTGCCCATGTTTGAGAGAATGCAGTAGTTCACCACCAGTGACTGTAATGGTTTCTCCCACCCCATGTGCCTTTTGCAAAGCCACTTTGCCACCGCAGGAGAAGTGAGTCTCCCTCATTCTCTTCACCTTGAGTCCAGGCTGGCTTTGTGACTTCCTGAGGCACAGAGAACACAAGAGGCACTGTCTCACCATTTCTGGACCAGGCCCTTACAAGGCCTGGCAGCTTCTGTCTCCCCAGTGGGGAGAGCCCCTCAGGCCCAGAGACACCGTGTGAGGAGGAGGTGGCTGCTGGAGCAGGACAGGGCATCAGGCATGTGAAGGAAGCCTTCGGGCCTTCCAGCTCAGTGCAGCCACCAACAGCACGTAGTCAAATGAGTTTCCCTGTTGTGCAAATGACTGGGCACCAAGCGAGCAGACAGCTGCCCGGATGAGCCCATCATCTGATGAGACTGCAAGGAAAAATAAATCGTCGTTTTAAGCCACTAAATTTGGGATGATTTGTGTGTTACTCAGATTTCCATCATTGTAATAAATATCCTATACAATAAACCAACTTATAAAGAGAAAAAGGTTAATTTGGGTGACAGTTTGGGGAGTCTCAGCACATGATTAATTTGACTCATTCATTGCTTTGGGGTGATGAGCAGACAGCACATCACGGTGGACCCTGGAGACATGCACTCGGCCCCACCTCCTGAAAGTTCTCCGTCTCCGAGATCTGGGGTGCCCTCACTGGCCTCTCTGCGTGTCTGGAGGACTCTGGATATCTGCGCCCAGACTGCTGGAGTTCCCTCAGGCTTCCAGGTGCAGTGAAGGAGAGAGGTGGGTTTGAGGCTTCCACATCAGCCTCCCCATTCCCGGCTTCATTTGGAGACCTGCTGAGCTCCCGATAGGTGGGCTGGCCCACACTACCAGCCTAGCCCAGCCTGTTTAGCTGCCGCGCCTGGCCATAGGTCTGCAGAGGAGGAGCTGGGCAGATCTGGGGTGCCCTCACTGGCCTCTCTGCGTGTCTGGAGGACTCTGGATATCTCTGCAACCAGGGAGGGTCCACAGGTTCCTGAACCACTGCGGCCTGTGGTGAGTACCCTAACCCGGCTGTGATTGAAGAACTGTGGAGCTTCCAAGAGGCAGGTGGGCGCACAGTGTCCCTGAGGCCCAGCTTGTCTGGAACTGTGGAGTTCTGAGCAGGCAGAGGAGGGCCACTGGTTCTGTAGGCCCAATGGCTTGGGGTAGCGCGGTGCCAGAGTCTCAGTAGCTCCAAACATAGAAGGGGATTTTCAACAGATCCTGAGGAAGCTTTCAAATAACACTTGAAACACAGAAATATAGGAAAATGACAAAACGAAAGACCAAATTACAACCTCAAACCTCCAGCCCATCTCAAGAAACCCTAGGAGCGATGTATATAGAAGAAAATATATCCCATCCACCTCATATATCGGACACAATAGCCACTGAAATTGACAAGCAACTCCAGGAAGCTTTAAAGAAATTCAAACTCGAAATAATCTCCCAGATAAAAGAAGAAATGATAAAAGAAATGAAAGAGATTCTAAATATATCTAAAGAAAACACAGATAAAAAATTGGAGGAACTAAACAAAAAGATAGAATCCCTAGATGAGCAATATAAGAAACAAACAGAATACATAATGCAGATGCACAGAGATATACAGGAAATAAAAAACTCCACTGAAAGTTGTAAAAACCGCCTTAATGAAAGTGAAGATAGAATTTCAGACCTTGAAGACAGGATTGCAGCTAGTGAACAGGAAAGGAAAGTTCTTTTGAAAATAACAAGGAATCAGGAAACAACAATTCAACAACTGCAAGATGATGCAAAGAAGAATAACATAAGAATGATAGGGATTAATGAAAGAGAGGGAGACAACATGAAGGATGTCAGGAGGATATTTAGAGAAGTAATAGCTGAAAATTTCCCAAGCATGAGATCAGAAACTGACATCAGGATCAGTGAGGCATATAGAACTCCAAACAGTCATAACCAAAATAAAACTACACCCAGACATACAATAATCACCATCCCAGAAATCCAACACAAGAATAGATTATTAAAAGCTGTCAGAGAGAAAAGACAGATCACTTATAAAGGAAAACCTATCAGAATCACAGCAGACTTCTCAGCACAAACGATAAAGTCAAGAAGAGCATGGAGTGAAGTATTCCAGATCCTAAAGCAAAATGATTTCCAACCGAGACTGATATATCCTGCAAAACTATCATTCAAAATAGATGGTGCAATACGATACTTCCATGACAAAGAACAGCTGAAGAACTTCATGAACACCAAACCAACCCTGCAAAAAATATTGAAAGACAGTTTAGATACACAAAGGAAAAAACCACTAAGCAAAGCAAATAATTAAACAGAACAGAAAGATAAAGATGCAACAGCAGAGAGATAACATTCCTACAATTAACCAGCATTTAACAGTAATAACCATTAATGTAAATGGTCTCAATGCACCAATCAAAAGAAACAGACTAGCAGAATGGATCAAGAAACAAAATCCAACCATATGCTGTTTACAGGAAACCCATCTAACCCAGAAGGATACTCACAGACTGAAAGTCAAAGGATGGAAAACAATTCTCCATGCAGCAGGAATCCAAAAAAAGGCAGGAGTAGCCATTCTGTTTGCAGACAACGTGAACTTTAAACCAACAATGACCATAAAGGACAAAGAAGGTCACTACATACTCGTAAGGGGAAAACTCCAAGAGGAAGAGATAACTATCTTAAATATATATGCACCAAACTCCAGAGCACCCAGTTATATAAAACAATTATTAACAGAAATGAAAACTCAAATTATCAGTAACACAATTGTAACAGGAGACCTTAATACACCACTGACACCAAGGGACAGATCAACCAGACAGAAAATGAGCAAAGAAATAACAGAACTGAATCACACCTGTGAACAAATGGGTTTGATAGACATATACAGAATGTTCCACCCAACAACATCAGAATACACATTCTTCTCAGCAGTACATGGATCATTTTCTAAAATAGACCATATATTAGCTCACAGAACATATTTAAGCAAATGCAAAAAAGTTGAAATCATCCCTTGCATATTATCGGATCATAGCGCTCTGAAATTAGAAATTAATGACAAAAGATACTGCAAAAATTCCACAAACACATGGAAACTAAATAACACACTCTTGAGTAATCAGTGGGTCACAGAAGAAATTAAAGAAGAAATTAAACAATACCTAAAAGAAAATGAAAATGCAGATACAACTTACCGGAATCTGTGGGATGCAATGAAAGCCGTTCTGAGAGGAAAATTTATTGCACTGAGTTCCCACATCAGGAAAACAGAACGAATACAAATAAATAACTTGATGCTACACCTCAAACAGCTAGAAAAAGAAGAGCAAGTCAAGCCCAAAGCCAAAAGAAGAGAGGAAATTATAAAAATCAGAGCAGAAATCAATGCAATAGAGACTAAGAAAACAATCCAAAGAATCAACGAATCAAAGAGTTGGTTCTTTGAAAGAATAAATAAAATTGATAAGCCCCTAGCCAACCTTATTTAAAAAAGGGAAGAAAAAGCTCAAATTCATGCAATAAGAAATGAAAAAGGAGAAATCACTACAGACCCAATAGAAATACAGAGGATCATCAACACCTATTTCGAAAACCTCTACTCTCAAAAGTTTGATAACACAAAAGAAATAGACAGATTCTTAGAAGCATATGAAGTACCAAAGCTAGATCAAGAGGATATAAAACTGTTGAATAACCCAATCTCTGCTAATGAACTTGAAAATGTAATTAAGGCCTTACCCACCAAGAAGAGCCCAGGCCCAGATGGATTCACTGCAGAATTCTACAAGAAATATAAAGAAGACCTAATGCCGACACTCCTCAAACTATTCAATGAAATTGAAAGGGAAGCAATCCTTCCTAAGTCATTCCTGGAAGCAAATATTACTCTAGTACCAAAACCTGAGAAAGACCCAACTATAAAAGAGAACTATAGACCGATCTCCCTAATGAACACAGATGCAAAAATCCTCAATAAAATATTGGCAAATAGGATCCAGCAAATCATCAAGAAGATTATACACTATGACCAAGTGGGATTCATCCCAGGAATGCAAGGATGGTTCAACATACGCAAATCAATAAATGTAATCCACCATATCAATAAAGCCAAAAATAAGAATCACATGATCATCTCTATAGATGCAGAAAAAGCCTTCGATAAGGTCCAACACTTATTCATGATAAGAACTTTACAGAAAATTGGAATAAATGGTCTTTACCTCAATATAATAAAGGCCATTTATGACAAACCAACAGCCAGCATCATACTAAATGGCCAAAAATTGAAAGCCTTTACTTTAAAATCGGGTACGAGACAAGGATGTCCTTTATCACCACTCCTATTTAATATAGTACTGGAAGTACTAGCCAGAGCAATTAGGAAAGAAAGAGAAATAAAAGGGGTAAAGATAGGAAAAGAAGAAGTTAAATTATCATTGTTTGCAGATGACATGATACTCTACATAGAAGACCCCCTAAACTCCATTGAAATACTCTTAGATACAATAAATAAATTCAGTAATGTGGCTGGATACAAAATCAATACTCAGAAATCAATAGCATTCCTATACACGAACAACAAAATTACAGAGAGGGAAATAAGAGAAACTGGACTATTCACATTAGCAAGCAAAAAAATGAAATATTTAGGAATTACTCTTACGAAAGAAGTGAAAGACTTATACAGTGAAAATTATAATACACTGAAAAAGGAAATTGAAGATGATCTCAGAAAATGGAAAGACATCCCTTGCTCATGGATAGGAAGAACAAACATTGTGAAAATGGCCATTCTCCCAAAACTGTTATACAGATTCAATGCAATCCCAATAGAAATACCATCAACATACCTTATAGATCTAGAGAAATCACTCCTAAATTTCATCTGGAACCAGAAGAGACCTAGAATCGCAAAGGCAATTCTAAGCAGCAAAGACAAAGCAGGAGGCATCACAATCCCTGACTTGAAGTTATACTACAAAGCAACAGTAGTAAAATCAACATGGTATTGGAATCAAAACAGAGCTGAAGATCAGTGGAATAGATTAGAAGATACAACCACAACTACGAACACACTCAACCACCTTATTTTTGATAAAGGAGCCAAGCAGGTTCACTGGAAGAACGACAGTCTCTTTAATAAATGGTGCTGGAAAAACTGGCTCTCCATTTGCCGAAAACTAAAGCTAGACC
Source organism: Cavia porcellus (assembly GCF_034190915.1). NCBI lineage: Eukaryota > Metazoa > Chordata > Mammalia > Rodentia > Caviidae > Cavia > Cavia porcellus. The sequence goes on from NW_026947484.1 coordinate 219,273,618, forward strand.
CATGTCTATCACCATGTACTAAATTAAAATCTAAATGGGTCAAAGATCTGAATATTAAAACAGAAACACTAAATCTATTGGAAGACAAAATAGGTAGAAACCTTGGAGACATAGGAGTAGGTAAAGAATTCATGAACAGGACTCAAACTGCACGGGAAATACTTCCCAGAATCAATAACTGGGACCACTTCTTATTAAAAAGTTTCTGCATGTCAAAAGAAATCTCCAGCATAGTGAAAAGAAAACCCACAAACTGGGAAAAGATTTTAGTGAACTCTCTCTCAGACAAGGGCCTCTTGTCTAAAACATATAAAGAATTAAAGAAACTCAGACCCCCGAAATTCAAAGATCCAATCCAAAAATGGGCATCTGAGATGAATATGCAATTCTCAGATGAAGAAATGCAAATGGCAAATAAATACATGAAAAAATGCTCATCATCATTGGTCATTAGAGAAATGCAAATTAAAACCACACTGAGATACCATCTCACTCCTGAAAGAATGGCCAGGATCAAGAAAACCGACAACAAATGCTGGAGAGGCTGTGGGGAAAAAGGAACTCTCCTGCACTGCTGGTGGGAGTGTAGACTGGTACAGCCTTTGTGGAGATCTGTCTGGAGATTTCTCAAAAAGTTGGGACTGGAAATCCCATTTATTCCAGCTATTCCACTTCTAGGCATATTCCCAGAAGAACTGAAAGCATCATACCACAGTGATATATGTGCACCTATGTTTATAGCAGCACAATTTGTAATCGCCAGATCTTGGAAACAACCCAAGTGCCCATCAACTGAGGAATGGATAAAAAAGTTGTGGTATTTCTATACAATGGAGTATTATTCAGCTATAAAGAAGGATCACATTGAGATATTTATCAATAAATGGGCGCAGCTTGAGACCATACTCATTAGTGAAATAAATCAATCTCGCATGTGTGAATACCGAATAGTTTCCCTAATGTAAATAATGATTCAAATATATAAAAATATGTGGTAATCATGATTCCCCATTAGGTGGCCTTGAAGCCTTATAAAGTTTTCACTCATTAATTAGAAAGGCTTTATTCTGGGCTTCTTGATATGAAAATATTTGAAGCTAGAGTATATGAAGTTTTATCCAAATATTTCAAGGAAAAAGACACTATGGTAACTACTATTAAGTCAGGTTATAAGGTGGTGAAGTACTAGGTTGTTGAAACAGTCATGCTGTGACCTCTATTGCTATATTGTTATGTCCTGTTTTATCTCAATCTCCCCCTTATTGTTTCAAAAAAAAATTATTTAGTCATTTCTTATGTTTGTCTTAATTAAAGAAAAAATTCAAAAAAATTAGGATATATAAATAGTAACTCTTTTCGATTTCCTATTAACTTGTTTTGAAGTCCTGTAGTACTCCCACGATCTTGTTTTGACTGATTAGACTCTGTTCCATTCTATATGATAGTAACAAGTTTGAAGACATAGGCAACTACTTTGAAGACAATAAGATTCACTAAGATACCCATTCTGGTTTGACTATTGTCTTCTTTGGAAGTCCTGTAATGTTTACAATGCCTAAGTTTTATTGGTCTTGTTCTCTACTGTTTTGTCCAACTTTATAATATCTAATGAGATAGACAATTCTTTTTAAGGAAACAAGGGACAACGTTGATAACCATTGTTGATAAACTTGTACTCTGTTCTACACCATGTGCTATGTCTATCCTTGGTATTGACTGACAGCTTTGTTTTGCCATATTTGACTGTATTCTTCCCCCCCCCCCCAAAGAAAGTAATAAGCACTAAGGAGTAATAAAATCCAAGATGTGTAAATTTTGTTGTAAAAAAGAGAGGGAAAAAAAAAAAAGAAAAAGAGCTCTAATGGATATAACAGCAAGTGTGTTTGGGGGTGTTAAATAGCTGACTTTATCAATGTTTTTGGAACATTGAACACAGCTGTTTGCAGTCTCCCTGTTTGAATGTCCACCTTGTGTTCTTTGATACTGTGATTTGAGGAACTATTTTCAAGAAGATAGTGTGTAATCTACTAGCAGGTGATTTCTTACTGTTATGTTTTTTTGTTTTGTTTTGTTTTGTTTTTTTTTTTTTTTTTTTTTTTTTTTTTTGTAGTTCTGTATTGCGTGTACCCTTACGCTGCTTTGGTTTGTTTTGTGTTTTTCTCTTTTTCCTCTTAAAAAAAAAAAAAAAAAAAAAGAAAGTTCTCCGTCTCCCCGGATCGCCATGAGCTGAGGAGAAAACCCACACATGGGGCTGGGGATTTAGTTCAGCAGCATAAGCGCCTGCCTTGCAAGCAGGTAGTCGTGAGTTCAATCCCCGGTACCGATAAAAAGGAAAAAGACAAAAAAAAAAAAAAAAAAGAGTAAACGTCCTTCTTTAGGAGGAAAAAAAGAAAGAAAAATTCATAACTGTTTGATCCCTTGAATAAAACCTGTAGATTTTTCTAATCCAGTTGCCATGTAGCCCAGAGAGAGAAACCTCATCTGAATCAACTTTTTATCTCTTCCATTTGATGGCTTTTTCTTTTTCTTTTTTTTTTTTTTTTTTTTTTTTTGTCTTTTTCGTTTTTTATCGGTACCAGGGATCGAACTCAGGACTGCCTGCTTGCAAGGCAGGCGCCTATGCCACTGAGCTAAATCCCCAGCCCCTGATGGCTTTTTTTAATGTGAAAAGGATCCTGTCTTACAGGAAACAAAAGTATTGAGTTATTCTTTTGACATTGATTTAGTTTACTGACACTTTGAAAAATGTTCGTTTATCATTGAGTAGACACTCTTGGGTACTGGACAGAAACAGATAGAAGCCAGACCTCAACGGAGTTAACCAGAAAAACACAAGTGAAGATCCCACTGGAAAGAACTGGGCATAGTAGTGCATATCTGTAATCTCAGCACTCAGGAGGCTGAGACAGGAGGATCATTGTGAGACCCCATCAGAAAACAAAGATGACACCAACATGAATATCGTGAAACAAATTTGACCATGACTCCACAAAATTCCTGAATGTTTGGAATGCTCAAAGATAAGAGAGTTAACTGGGAAGGCATCACTAAATTTTGAAGGAAATGGATTTTAGTTCTGGGAGTACACAAACTGTAATAATATGCCTGTTGGCCCAGGATGATTAGCTATAGGAAACTATAAAAAGAGCGAGCTCTGGGCTGAAGACGAAGGTCTTAATTTAAGATGCATATTGAGGTGGCTGAAATCCTGTGGACAATATGTATTCCTGAGGCAGTAAGGAAATACCAGTAAGTGAAAAGAAAATTCAGTGCTAATCCTTGAGAAATACAGTAAGAAAAAATGTAAAGGAGAGGACCAGAATCTGCTTTTGATACTTGAGTTGAAGATACCAACATCTCGAGACCTCCTTTGTATCGCCCCCCCCCCCCGCCTCTTTGCTAAGCACCCTCCTCTTTGACTACAGCTATTTTTCTTGGGTTTGAATCCCAACTCTGTGTCATTTGTTTCACCCTTAACGACGTACTTGAGCACTCTGCTCTCATCCAATCTCCTGCTTCTGGACTTATTCATCGCTTCCTTCTGCTAACTGCAGTATTCAGATCAGGGAAAATCTCTCTGGTTTAATCTTTTCTAACATAAGAGATCCCCGTAAACCATCACCACTGTCTTACATAAACTAAACTAGAAAACAATCTTAGATTTAATTCAAATGAATCCCCAAAACATAGTTTAAAGATAGATTTCTCTCTGGATGTAATACATGGAACTTCATTTAGGAAAAAAATCCTTGACAAAAGTAAATCCATCAGCTAAGTGTACTGACTTCAAAGGAATCCATTGAAAGTCCTCATTTCTGTTTCCAAATCTGATATTCACATTAACCCAGAGCTGCTACTACCCCACTCCAGGGAGCTTCTGCTAGGTCCGAACCTTGACTGCTTAAAACACTTCCAACCTAGAACAAAAGACCTCGTCCTCTTGCCGTGCGACCCACCAGCTTGATTTTCGCTTTGTGTTTAGATCTTTATGACTTAAAACTGAGCAACACCAGGACTAATTCTACCTTGATTGATTGATTGGCCTATAAGAGATAAAAAGTCCTTTTGCATTTTGTCTTAAATATTTACTATTTAAACCAAGTATGATGGCATACTCGTGTAATCCCAGCCCTCAAGAGGCTGAGGCAGGATGACTGCCATTGAGTTTGAGACCGCTCTGGGCTACGTAAGTGAGTTCAAGGCCAGCCTGTACTTAGGAGACTGTGTCACACACATACACACACACACACTCACAAAAGATTTAGAAATTCATCCGGGTTCCAAAGTAATCCCAGTAAGATAAGTAGGAGATTAAGTACCAGTTAGAATGTTTATGTGAATTTGTTTAAAGAAATACCTTTCCCAAGAGCTGAGTGACATCAGTGTGCTGAGAAAATAGAGTGAGCATCCCTGATGGAGAGGGCTGGAGTGGGTGTCACTGCTGCATGCCAGAGGGTAGCAGAGAGGCACCGGGTTCTCCTTTAGGGGCTGGGAGTGGAGAGGACCACAAGGAATAAAAAAGGAGGTGAAAATACGCTGTGATGGTCAGTCTTGATTGTTGACTGACTGGCCTGAAGACGCCTACGTGATTACGAAGGCACACTTCTGTGTGCTTGCGGGGTCACGGGAACATGACCTTGCGGACTGGCTACTCCCTGCACCGTCCTGGCTCTCCCTGCTCCTGGCTGCTGTGTGGTGAGCAGCTTACTCCACCGTCCTCTCCTACCCTGAGGTTCTCCCTCCTTTCACAGCAATGCACATCTGGGCTGAGACGGTGAGCCAGGGTAACCCTTTCTTCCTTGAGGTTGTGCATGTTGTTTTATTCCAGCCGCGGAGAGCTGAGGAGCACAGGTGCCCATAGCAAACTTCGCGTTGAACGTTGACTGACGCCAGCTTTTTGTTTCCCCCCAAATCCACATCTAGAACTAGTTCTGCTACTAAGTGCACAATGCTGGGGACGTTCTCTTCCCTGACCGGCCTCTGGGTCTGTAGTCAGAAATGGTCAGGCTAGATGGTTTTAAGGGCCCTGCCAGCTGACATGTTCTGTGAAATGACGTAAACCAGCAGCTGACGGCATCCTATTCCTCGTCCACCTTCCTTGTCTCAGGTCTGTTGCAAACGGAATAGAGAAGTAGGAACAGAGAGAGAGCCTGCTAGGAGCACACTTGGCCTGCTCCCAAGGAAGGGGCTAATCGTGCATCCTCCCCTTCCTGAGCTACCCTGAGATCCCCATTCTCCTCCCTGTCTGCTCCCCATGCTAGCTCCATGATGGCACGCGCAAAACCCTAAGGCTGGGGTTACTTTGCAAGAAAAAGTTCAGCTCTCATATTTTCTCAGGGTATTTTTTGTCTGCTTTTTGATACCAGGGATCAAACTCATGACTGCGTGCTTGCAAGGCAGGTGCTTATGCCGCTGAGCTAAATCCCCAGCCCCTCAGCTCTCATATTTTGAGCAAACCAAAGTTACTGAAGAGGTGTTAGATGTGTTGTGTTATGTGACTCTGGGCTGGGGTTTGGTTTGTTTTGCCTGAGCACTCTCGGCTCCCTATTGCCATCATGATGACTCTGGTAAGTGGAATAACTAGAAGAAGAGGAAGACCATTCTTGCCTGGTAAGTGCCCCAAAGGCCCTTTGATCAATAAAACTGACAGAACACACAAATGAAGAAAATAGCTGTTAAATACACTAAAATTGAAACTTCAGTTTCAAATTGCAAAATGGCACAGTGCCCAAGGATTGAAGTAAACCCCTGGCCAAGATTCCAAGCAAGCTCCATGTAGCAACCTTGCCAGTACTCTCTGTGTGTGAAAATCCCAGAACACGATTTACGGTATTTTGAATTTTACCTCCACTTGCCGACATCAGCTACTTACCTCATCTGCATAAACTCACAGGTTTTTTCCCTTCATTTTGCTTTTAATTTTCACAATTTCCCAGTGCATAAGAGACTAATAATAACCAATGTAGTAGGGTATTTTTTTTAATTTTTTTCTAATCAGTACTGGGAATCGAACTCACAACTGCCTGCAAGGCAGGTGCTTATGCCCCTGAGCTAAATCCGCAGCCCCTGTAGTCGAGTCTTTTAAGGAGTTTGATAGGACCAAGGCTAGAAAGAAGCATTAAACTGTAGCAGTCTCACACCTTATGCAGTAAAAAGGTATATTTTAAATCATTATTCTAAATATAAAGCAGCTATTGTGTTGAAATATAAATTATTAATGCAAAAAAATTATTAATGCATCCTGGAGATGAATTATGGCTTCTCAGTTCATTTTATTTTAAACTTATGCAAGTATTATATATTTACATACCTGTATTAGTTTGTTTTTAATTGACTGATAAAACTTACACATGTTGCATATATAAGTATATATAAATTGTTTGAAATATGTATACACAGTGAAATGACTAGAGCAAACTGTTTCAACTATACACTGCCTCACATGCTTATTTTTGTGTGTGTGGTGAGAATTTATTATTTGCTCTCAACAGGATTTTGTGTGTTTGTATGTGGTTCTGTAAATCAAACTCAGAGCCTTGTGCATGCAAGGCAAGACCTCTGCCACTGAGACACATACCCAGTTCAATGAGTTTTTTAAAAATACAGCATTATTAACTTTTGTCACCACGTTGTACAGCAGATCTCTTGAACTGAAATGTTTAACAGAAATGAAATCTTTAACAGAAATGTTGTCTCCTTTAAGCAATATAATCTCTCTTCTGACAGTCTGAAAGTTCTAGGTAGACTAATTGGACCTAGGGAACCAAGTAATATGAAACACTGATCAGATGCCAGACATCACACTTGGGGCTTCATATGTCCTCTCGCTGTACTACCCTACACAATGTAGGAAGCATCCATATTTTACAAACGAAAACTCTTAGCTTCAGAGAGGTAGCCAGAAAGTAACAGACAAGCTTAAAAACTTCCACCCAAATTTGCCTCTTGTCATTACATGTAAAATTGGTAAACCATTAGCTATCTACAACCAAACCCCTGGGGCCAGGGATATAGCTCAGCAGCACAGCGCTGCCTGACAAGCACAAGGTCATGAGTTCAATTCCTAGTACAAAAACAAAAACACCCACTAAGACCAAAGCCCTTGCTTAAGAACATTTTAAATTTTTGCATCCTGATATTTGTGACTTCTCTAATGGCAATCTTAATTAAAATAACTATGTAAGACTGGGTGGCATATGCCTGTAATTCCAACACTCAGGAGGCTGAGGCAGGAGGATCACTGGAGTTCAGGCTAGCCTGGGCTACAAAGTGAGCTCAAGGCCAGCCTGCATTACCTAGTGAAACTTTGTCTCAAAAAGTTTTGTCTCAAAACAAAAACAAACACAAATAAGGCTTGGTACAGTGGCACACAAGCATAATCCCATTACTCTGGGAGGCAGAGTAGGAGGATTGCAAGTTCAAGCCCACCCTGGGCAATTTAGCAACTTAATGAGACCCTTTGTCAAAATAAAAAGATCTGGGAATGTAGCTCAGTGCAAAGGCCCCAGGTTCAATCCCCAGTAAAACACACACACACACACACACACACACACACACACACACTCACACTCACTGTCAAACACTGTGTTCTTAGCTAAGTAGCTTCCCCCAACAGTAACAATGTGTTCAGTCTTTCTTCACAGTTTGAACCTCAGAAGCAAAACAAACAGAAAACAAATCAGTCCTTTGTGAGGTAAAGCCAGACTTCTGGTTTTACAGATAAGTAAACTGGAAAAAAATTGAAGGACCCAAAGGAATGTTAAACATAGATTAGTAAGTAGAAAAAAATGTAGAAAAAATGTATTTGTTTGACTATTTATGTTTCCTCCTTGCCATTTATTTGATAATGGACTTGGGCAGCATCAACTTACAGTAATTATAAAATAGAATAATTTTTAAAAGCTTGTGGAGCTTCTATTGGGTTAAAAAATTATTTTCAAATAAGACTATAGGATCTATTTCCAAAGAAAATATATTTTTTCCCATGAGAAATTCTCCGAGTAAATTAGAAACTAAAACTAAAAGGTCTTACTGACGCTTTGCTATGAAGAAATAGAAAGTTAAATCTATTATTCTTTATATATCGACATACATTTCATGCAAAATGCTTAAGATTAGTATACGCAAACTGATCTCAGACCTTCCAATTTATCACAGAATATAATCAATAAAGAAAAATATTTGCAAACAGAGATGGTCATTAATCATAATACTGAAAACATGGGGAAAAGCTAAGTGCCCAAAACTACAATAAGAGGTATAGTAAAACATATGCACCCCTTAAAAGTGTTTTTGCCGGGCGTGGCTCTGCCTGTAATCCCAGCCTAAGAAGGCTGAGGCAAGAGGGCTGCCACCAGTTTGAGGCCAGCTTGGACTATAGGGTGAGTTGAAGACCAGCCTGAGCCAGGCATGGTGGCACACATCTGTAAACCCAGCACTCAGGAGGCTGAGGCAGAAGGATCTTTGCAAGTTCAAGACCAGCCTGGGCTACAAAGTGAGCTCAAGGCCAGCCTGAACTGCATAGCGAGACCCTGTCTCAAAAAGACAAAAAAAAAAAAAAAAAAAAAAAAGACCAGTGTGAACTATATTAGGGAGACCCTGGCTCAAATAAATAAATAAAATAAAAATGATGTTTGTATTATTTTTAAGCCTTTATCATTGTTCATATTACAGAGATAAAAACAATATCCACACTGAGCTGGAGGTGGTGGCACATGCCTGTAGCCCCAGCACACAGGAGGCTGAGCAGGGAGGATCTTCGTGAGTTGGAGCCCACCTTGGGCTGCATAGTGAGTTCACAGCCTGCCTGAAACTTCATAGCAGGATCCTGTCTCAAAACAAAATAATATACACATTGTAAAAAGAATATTAAACCTTCACATTGACTGGGGATTTAGCTCAGCAGCATAAGCTCTTGCCTGGCAGTGTGAGGTGGTGAGTTTGATCCCTGGTATAAAAAAAAAAACCTTCACATTATTTCCTCACCTCTTCCCATCTTAAGAGATGACCAAAATTGAGACCTTGGCAAATATTTTACATCATCATCCTATAGTTTGCAGCTTGCTTTTGTATTTTTCCAAATTCTCTATGATAGGCATGTTAAAAATAGCATTGCCTTTTCTACTTTCAAAAATAAGAGACTTTTTGAAGCAAGCACCTCCCCGCCATGGTAAGCAGTGGCAGTGTGGCAGACTGTGGCCCTTCCAGGGGGAGAACCACCAGCAGCTCCTAAGATCCCCGCCATGTTGGGACTTAGGACACTGGGTAACCAAACCAGCCTGCCTCCCTGCTAAGCAATAGTGAACCTACTGATGCATGGCCTAGAGTCAAACATCCCACTTCCCCTACCCCCGCTTCTCCTGTCCGTCTGTTCCCCCCCCCCCCATTAGCAAATGGGAACCAGAAATCTGAGCCTCTCCTGGGAGGTTGACATAGCAAATAAGTGGGACTTCCTTCTACCATCTCTTTGAAGGCAAATATTTATATTACTGTTTTGCTCTATTCTGATTAATGGTACTGCTCTATTCAATATTCTGTTTTGATAAGTTCTATAATGTTCTGTATTTCATCTCATTTTGATATATGTGATTGAAAGAACAACTATTATAAAGATAACAAAATATACTGATACCTATTACTGTTACCCCGGTAACCTGCTGTGAAGTTCTGTACCAATTTCACTGTACGATCTTAGTTGGCTTTATTCTGTCTTGTTCTGTTGTATTTTGCTACTTTTAAAATAAAATTAAAAATAAAAGACTTTTTGAAAGCAATCTGAAAAGTATATAAAAGCCCAAGTTTTAAAAACGTGGACCTCATTATCTTGAATATTGTTGCCATTTATACTATACATGTATTTTATATAATTTTTTCTTGTGTATGCATATGTGTGTATTTTACAGAAATCAAATAATATTGGCCAAATACTGCCTTAACAGCATTGTACTTCATAGTATTGTAAACATTTTTAACACTCCAAGAAACCCTCTTCTATAACATGCTCTTTTGGCCGTGCAGCACCAAGGTTCACATACAGGCAGGCAGCTGGGACCAGTTTTTCCTTCTATAACTGATGCACCGAATGTCTGCGTGGACACACTCTCACTCATGCGCACGGCACAGGGTTTTCCATAACTAGAACCGGAATTGCAGACTCAGTCCGTCTGCAGTATGTTAATGCATTTGACACTTATTGCCAAGACGCTCTTCAGAAAGGGTTTAGCAAGTTTTCTTCCCAGCAGTGGAATGAGGTAGTGGTCATTTTTCACACGTCCAGCAATAGCAGATGTAATGAATCTGGGAACTAACTTCTATTTTTTTCTTATTAAAAAGTGATGAAGCTTTATTATAGAAAACTTAGAATGCATAAGTAAGCAAACATCACCAATGATACTATCAACCATTAATTTTTTCTCTCAGTATACTATATGTACACACACACACACACACACATATATATATATATATATATTTCTTAATTTAAAGCTAAATTATATAATGTGACCCCTAATCATACTATATATTAATACAATGTTTGCTAAACTCTGTGATACTGGTTTAAAGTAAATTATCAAGTTTGTACACTTTATATAAGCATATTTTTAGTATTTAATGTCTCCATTGTTAAAAAATGAAAAGGGATGCTGGGTGTGGTGGCACATGCCTGTTACCCAACCCTTGGGAGGCAGAGACAGGAGGGCCATGGTGAGTTTGAGACCAGCCTGGGCTACGTAGTAAACTCAAGGCCAGCCTGAACTGCATAGCAAGAATCTATCTCAAAAAAAAAAAAAGGAATATTGAATAATGAAATGGGCCCCCAAGTTAGTTAAAGTGGGGGCAAGCTGAGACTAAACTGTCTGTTCCTAGAGTCCCTGTTCTTGTACCCAGTAGGCACAAGCACTAAAGGGTCCGTTCCCGGTCACTTAGATGGTCCAGTTCGCTAAAAGCATATGCAATGGCCCGATCCTTTGACTTACATGTCAGCTGGACTTGTGACTGTCTCCGCAGAGCAGGTGTGGAAGGGCAAGGCACAGTGTGTCAGAGCGGAGAGACCGGGCAGACCCCACCTTACCCATGTAGGCGATGGTGAAGTCCGCGCTTTGCCTTCAGCATTCTCCACCTGAGCCTCGACCCCAGTGGCATGCAGGGAGCGTCCACAAGATATTGACCAGTACGTCGTGAAACTGTCATGGTGGCACATGCTTGTAATCCCGGCACTCGGGAGACCGAGACAAGGAGGAGCCTAGGCTAGAAAGTAAAAGTTCAAGGCCAGTCTGAACTGCACAGCAAAACCCTGTCCCCACCAAAAAAAAGCTTGTTTCACTCTGAATACTACTTTTGTTAACAGAGTAAGGGTCATCGTGTGCAAGACTTTTTCTTTTTTCTTTTGAGACAGGATCTTACTATGCAGTTCAGGCTGGCCTTGAGCTCACTTTGTAGCCCAGGCTGGTTTCGAACTCGCAATGGTATCCTGCCTCAGCCTCCCCAGTGCATATGCAAGTCTCTTTTGAGACTAACAGACCCTGAGCCAGTCTCCCTTTTCAGCATCCAGCTAGTGGTGCCCAAAGAGAAAAGTTAAACAGAACAGGGTAGAATGATCTCAAGAGCATAATCTCCAGGATTCCCAACTGGCTTTACTGCTGAGGTTGGTTTTACAGTTTCTGTAGGACTAAAAAGCCAATGATGTCGACTAGTTAATGGCTCTTATGTACAGTATTCCTGATTATTACCATGCAAAGGAAGAGGTGATGCAGTCCATCCCTAGCTTAACCTTAGCATGGAAAAATGTGTTACGAGATTACCGGGCACCGTACCTAGAGAACACTGTAACCCAGTGTGTTGTCTTTTGCTGAACTATTTCCCCAGTATCACACTAGATCATGAACCAGAGCTATTTCCCTAAGACTAAGTCACAAGGACCAAGTGCACAATGCTTATGTCATTCCAGGAATTTGTAATGCTGAGCTGTCACCTGACTATATGTATCCGTGTTCTGCATATTTGAAAGAGACAACGTGTAGACCTATGGACTAGTATACCCTTCACTTTAAAATCTGCTGTATTTTGTCATTTAATAAGTATGAACATCTATCCATGTTACTAAATGTTCTACAAATCTTCCACCCGTGGGATCTTCTCAAAATGGCTAGATAATAGGGGCAGCCCCCTATCTCTCCTCCTCACCCCCTTACCCTCTTCAGTTCTTGGGATTGATTGGACCTTGAGCAGGAAGTGGGTGACCTGGCAGAAGATTAAGTGTGCCTATTTCAGTTATCTTTGGCTCCATAACAAACCACACCATAACTTAGCAGCTAAAGGCAATAGCCATGTTACTATCTCTCACAGTTCTGTGGGTGAACTGAAGTTCCAAAGCATGATGTTTCTGCCAGGCCCTTTGGAGGTGTCTCATGTGGCTGCAGTCAGATAGCGCTGGGGCGAACATCAAGATGGCTGCACTCATGTCTGACTAGCGGATGGGGCTAAGCAGCTCCACAGGGACAGCCAGGCCCCTCTTCCTCCCTCTGTTTCGCAGAGCCCTTCTCTCTCCTTGTGGGGGTCCCCCAACCCCTCCAGTGGGGCAGCAGAAGCTCCCAGACCTCCTTAAAGCCTTAGTCCAGAGCGTCAGGGTGTCACTTGTGCCATTTCCTGTGGTAAAGTGAGTCTCACAGACAGCCTGGGTCCAGCATGGCGAGGACTGTGCAGAAGCATAACAAACAGATGCATGCTGCACGTCAGCCATCTTTGGAGAAAGCACAGTGTCCTAGTGGCAACCATTTGCAGTACTGCTGCCTTGTCAACTGAACTTACAAAGTACCAATCGACTTTGTAAGAGGGCTATCTGGAACAGCATTATTAAATATTAAAATATTGGCATTAAACTACATCTTTTTGTTATTTTGTTAATTGGAAATTTTGATACCACTCACACCCAGCTTCCATTACTTCCAAGTAGACAAGCATGATTTAGTTTCTCTGTGGAGACCTTTGCACCTTTAAATAATATGCCCAACAACATTTTAACCAGTCAACTATACTGAGTTCTTAAACTGGGAGACCTTGCTGTGCTAAGCTGTCCTGTGACCTATTCTCTACTAACTTTTGTTTGCGATCATTTGCTGCTTTAGTGTTTCAACATTTATGCTGTTCTGTAATTGGGCTCATTCTGAAATTAGACTCTTTACTCTTGCTTCTCTATTGATTGACTCAAAAGTTCAAAACAATAGGCAGAGCCTGCATTATGGTATTTCATCCGACAATTATTGTTGAGAACTTGCCACAAGATGGGCATAGTCTAGGTCCCGAGGCCATGCAGTCACCAGACACCCGAGTACCCCACGTTTGTGAGGCTTATGGTCTAAGAGGAGGGAAAATCAGAATACAAACAGATGCAAGATAAAATGTCAGGCAAGTCTTGTGGAGAAAAGCAAGAAAGCCTGACCGAACTGGAGGTGAGTTCTAGGCAGGGCAGTCATGTGGCGCCTTCCAAAGAGATGACCTTGGTTTGGGGAGAAGCCGTAGGGTCCTGCGTTGCAAGCACTCCCCGTTCCTCTGAAGTGTTTGCTTTCACATGTTTGCTTGTGAACAAAACGAATTTCACCTCAGTTTATAGAAACAGGAAGTTGGAGGTCAAATCTGGACAGAAGTAGGAATGAAGGTGATACTCTGTGACTATCGGGGTGAGACACAATTCACCAGAGGAGAGCAAGAGGAAAGCTCGGCTGCCCAAGGGGGCCAGCAGAGGAGGGCAAGGGCACGGTGACACGCCAGGGCTGCTCCCCTGAGGCCTGCAGGCCGCTGTGAGGACGCAGCCTTGGAGTGAGCTGAGCTGCGCCTCTGGCCATGTCTGTAGCCCCACGCGTGTCAGCCACCTCCTTGCTCACCTCCAATAAATGCTTTTAAATGGAAAAAGAAAAAGAGGGAAAAGAGGGGACAGGAGACTTGGTAGCAATTTCTAATCATCCCACCTGGTGGGGCGGAGGCACGGGACAGTGGGTAGGAGATTACCAGGGACATCGTGGCCCTTTCACTGGGCTTGACATAGAACGGCATGATTACATTTCCTTCTTCATAACTCTTCCATGCTAAAAAGCAAAACAAAACAAAACAGTTTCACTGCATGTTTTGCTTCTGGCAGTGCTAACAGCAGAATCCAGGACCCCTCTGACCCTAGGCTGAGCCACCCCCCGGCCCTTTACTCTCTGTCAATGGAGGGCTTAGGGATGTATGAAATTCTCAGCTGGAAATATTTATCCCTCATAATTTTGTGGTGTTTCATAAGGTTTTTAGAAAAAAAAAAATTCATGACAAAATAATAAGAGAATGTGATAGTCCATACACTGTGTATCATTTTCTTCCAAGTAGTTATCTGGAGGCAAAATGATTCTTCCACGGAGGAAGATAAATTTGAGGCATTTGTAGGAAAATGGATACAACTTGAGAATATAATGTTACGTGGAGCAAATCAGACACACAAGATTAAATAGCACATGGTCTCTTTTATATGAGAAACTTTAAAATTATATCTGTGTATACATACACACACACAAATAAAGAGCAAAATAGAAGATAAATAGGAAATAGGGAGAAGTTCAAATAATTCCCCAAATTATGTATTCTGTTGCTTTAAAAGTATTTTAACATATATGCTAGTTTATTTCCTTTATACTGCTTGCTTCTCTTAGTTCATTGAAAAAAAAAGTTTCGTACTATTATGTTTGTTTGTTCTTTTTGGTTTTTTGAGACAGGGACTTGATAGGTAGTTCAGGCTGGTCTTGAACTCACTACGCAGCCCCAGCTGACCTCAAACACCCAGTGATCCTCCTGCCTCAGCCTCCTGAGAGCTGGGATTACAGGTGTGCACCAGCATGCCCAGAACTCTCACAGTTTCGACAGCGCTGGTCCATAATATTCTAGCATCTAGTCTGGTAAAGATTAATGCCATCCTTGTTTCTTATAGATGAACTTTCTTTGCTGTGCTTTGTTAGTTTTACCCTTCACTCAATGATTCTAAAACTCTTTGCTCTACCTTAGCCTTCAGACTTTTTACAGAGGTGAATCTACCTGCCAGCCGTTTGCTTTCTTCCTTCCATCCCGCTCATCTCCAGTGCTAACATATATTCAGATTATTTTTTCTAGTTGCCTTTCCGCTGTTTTCTTTTTCAAAACACATAGTGAGTCAGATGCTGGACCACTTGCATGGGCTCCATGTCTCAACGTAGCTGTTTTATCTTCTGCCTACTGTGGGTGGTTTCTTCTAAGATGATTCGTTTCTGTCGTCTCCCGTTTTGAGTTTTCATCTGTGCATCGGGCTGTGTGAGCAAAGATTGCCTGATGGGTTTCCTTAAGGGAAAACTGAGGAGGAACCAGCTGGACCTGCAAAAGGCCAAAGGGTGGGACTTAGATGTGGCAGGGGCTGAGGCTCCTGCCAACCATGCCCCACTCACTGACCATGGCAGCGACCCTACAGCCCTGGCTGCACCCGCAGGTGACCACGGCCTCCTGAACCCCTGACTCACGGAAACTGTGTTTATTACTGTGCTAAGCCACAGGTTTCGAGGTAACGTGTTCTGCAGCAGTGGATAACCAGCCCACTAGGGCATTGTCTCTTGACCAGGACTGGTTAGCATCGAACAGATGTTACAAGGCACAGCTGCTGGCGGAGGACTCTTAGCAGGTTCTGTTAACATGCCCTGTGTCGCAGAGATCAGTTACACAGCCCTGGCGCTGTCCCATGAGGTGACTTCTCCATCTGGAAAAGAAAGCAATGGCATTATCCGTCTCCAATAATTTACTCTTAGATGTCAAAAACACAACCTAAAGGTTATACATAATTAAACCCTCAATCCCTCTGGGTATTATCCACAGAGCGACAAACATTTCCAGAATTCAGAAAAACATTAATGTCAAAACAAAGTTACAAAGGAACTTCATGTGAGACTTGAGGATCTTGGGAACTCTGTGGAGGTTGGTGATACTATGTATTAAATCCAGGGGACTTCCCACTGAGCTGCCTCTCCTGCCCCTTTTCCCTTTTGTTTTGAGACAGGGTATCACTAACTCACTAAATTGCCCAGGCTGGGCTTGAATTTGTGATCAATTTCCTTCCAGAGTGCTGAGATCACAGGGTGCCACCACACCCAACTTGTTTTGAACAATTAGCTGAGAGTTTAAAAACAAAAACTAGATTAGAATTGGTTTAGGCTAGCAGTAGCTTGGTACAATTCTAGTTAAAAACTATCCAAAACCTTGTTTTGGAGATGGGCAGACTGGAGTTAGTGTATATACTTTACAATTTTCTTCAGCACGAACAAATCCAGCAAAGCAGTAGCTAAGGGACTTTAGATACAAATATCCCTAAACTCTCGACTACCCCTCAGCCACACAGGGAAGGAGGTACACATTAGTATTTGCAGATCATCCCATCCTGATTTTTGCTGTTTGTTTTTGGGGAAACATACAGTGCGTATCTGTTTTTTTTTTTTTTTTTTTTTTTTTTATTTAAGAGGGAAAAGAGAAAAGCACAAAACAAAACAAAGTGGTGTAAGGGTACCCATAATACAGAACTATAAAAAAAAAAAAAAACATAACAGTAAGAAATCACCTGTTAATAGATTACATATTATCATCTTGGAAATAGTTGCTCAAATCACAGTATCAAAGAATACAAAGTGGACATTCAAACAGAGAGACTGCAAACAGCTGTGTTCAATGATCCAAAAACATTAATATAGTCAGCTATTTAACACCCCTAAACACACTTGCTGTTATATCCGTTAGAGCTCTTTTTTTTTTTCTCCCTCTCTTTTTTACAACAAAATTTACACATTTTGGATTTTATTACTCCTTAGTTCTTATTACTTTTTTTTGGGGGGGGGGAGAGAATAAAGTCAAATATGGCAAAACAAAGCTGTCAGTCAAAACCAAGGATAGACATAGCACATGATGTAGAACAGAGTACAAGGTTATCAACAATGGTTATCAACGTTGTCTCTTGTTTCCTTAAAAAGAATTGTCTATCTCATTAGATATTATAAAGTTGGACAAAACAGTAGAGAACAAGACCAATAAAACTGAGGCATTGTAAACATTACCGGACTTCCAAAGGAGACAATAGTCAAACCAGAATGGGCAGCTTAGTGAATCTTATTGTCTTCAAAGTAGTTGCCTATATCCTCAAACTTGATACTATCATACAGAATGGAACAGAGTCTATTCAGTCAAAACAAGATCGTGGGAGTATTACAGGACTTCAAAACAAGTTAATAGGAAATCAAAAAGAGTTACTATTATATATCCTAATTTTTTAAATTTTTCCCCTTAACTAAGTGCGTATCTGTTTTCAGCAAACTAAAATGAAGCCGCCAAAGTTGGGAATGACATTGAGAATTATAATTAAAGCTGAACTCTTTAGAGCCCTGCCGTCAACAGAGTAGCCAAATCCGGGAGCCCTTGAAATACGATGGATCTAGTAGAGAGGGGAAGAAAAGTTTTTTAAAAAGTGAGAAAAGAAGGAAAAAATGGAAATAATAATTTTGTAAATGGGGAAGGGAAGAGGGGTTAAATAGAGAGTAGGGAATGAGGGAAAACAAAGAATCAAGGTACGTCGTGTACAGATGAACCGTCTATGATGAATGTGATCACTATATGGACCTAAAATGTACCAATAAAGTCTGATTGGAAATTGTCAATAAAAAAGAAAGACAGGAAAAGGAAAGAAAGATGATGGATCTGAGTAAACGTGCTCAGGAGACCTGAGGGTCTAGCTCAGTGGTTTAGCTCCTGCTCAGAATTCAGCAGGCTCTGGATTTCATCGCCCTGAAAAAGTGCTTAGGCATAAAATATGCTCTGGATTTCAAAGCTCTGCAGTGAAGAAAAAAAAAAAAAAGTATAAAATATCATAGTAACAACTTATTACTCATACGCTGAGAAATAATGTTCTGAATAGGTTTTAAGAAGTTTTGAGCATGTACTCCTAATACATCTTTATTATCGTGTAAGTTACCTGCAGGTACCACTCAGCTAAAACGTATGCACTAGGAAACAATTACGTCAGTTGTTCCTGGTACAAAAGTTTCACTTTTATTGAAATATTACAAACTGGGGTGGGGATTTAGCTCAGCAGCATAAGCACCTGCCTTGCAAGCAGGGGGTCGTGAGTTCGATCCCTGGTACCGATCAAAATAAATAAATAAATAAAATATTACTAACAATAATAATAATTTACGGGAACAACGCAACTGAACACAACAAAATCGCAAATGTTTTTCTGACGCTGAGGATCCAAGCCAGGCCCTCTCTCCTGACAGGCGAGCACTCCACCACTGAACCACATTGCCAGGCTACAACCAGAATTTTGATTTAGCATTTTGAAGTGAAGCAATCAAAGGTCTAGTTATTCATGTTCAGCTACTTTCGGTATATTCTTTTCAAAGCATTCAAAGCTAAAGAAATAACAAAAGGTATTTTAAAAGTATTTATAGAAATCTGCCATTCACAGAGACTACTAAACCATGATACGCATTTTTCAATTCTACCTAACAATAATTTGTTTTACTGAAATTTAACAAGTGAAATTTTTTGTTTTCTCTGAGGCCTGTCGGTTATTTTTACCAACTAATTAGAAGTCGTTTAATTCTGCTATCTTTAGTGGATTTAAAGTGAAACTTTATTTCGAAGATTTTTGAAACATGTTGGAAAATCCTGTTTTCAAATTTTCTGTGTGTACTTATATGTGGTATTTTTGTTTTTCTTTAAGATATCAATATACTACTTGACATGTCTAAAAGATTACATAATGATAGCAATCTTTCCAAGTGTACTATTTCAAAGTAAATTCTCTAAAGAATACATTTTTTTTTTTTGTCTTTTTCCTTTTTTATCTGTACCGGGGATCGAACTCACGACTGCCTACTTTCAAGGCAGGCGCTTACGCCGCTGAGCTAAATCCCCAGCCCAAGGATACATTTCTTTTGTAAAACAGTTACTATATCACCTACTGAAAGATATCATCTACATCTTTAAAATCTTGGCTTGTTTTCCAAGAATATCTATTAGCTGGCTTATAATTACCAGGAGTCTCTTATTATTAAAAGTTGACATATTTGGAAATATTGTCTTTTTGTGAAAGAGGTAACTCTTCACTGTTTAATGATTTTTTTTCTAAGGACTTTGCCTCAGGAAAACTTTGTCTTCACAGTGATCGCTTTGATGGGAATGTCCTCCAGATGCACATGCTGAGAGCCAGGGTCAGGGCAGTGGTCTTAACAAGTGGACCTGCAGGGGCTCCCGGATGATGAGAGCGGAGCTCTCATGATTGCGATTAGGGCCTTGTAAAAAGAGGCACAGGGAGGCTACTCCCCTTTCCACCACGTGAGGACAGCAAGGAGAGGCGCCTTGTGGCCTGCAGCGTGGAGGCCTCACCAGACAGCGGATCTGCGCGCCTTCACCTGGAACCTCCTGGCCTCTAGGTCTAAGAAATCATTTGCTGTCGCTGTCAAGTTGTTCAATCTGAGGTATTTTGTCATTGCCTCTTGCATAGACTAAAACAGCTCCTGAAACTGACCCGGATTCTCAGTTGAAAGCAATAGAATCTACTCAGGCTAATTTGAGCAGAAAAGATTCAGGTGCAGACTAGCAGGTGAACTTGCAGAGGTCCAGCCCGGGACTGGATAACTGGGAGAAATACGGACAATATTATAACAAGTTTTCCTAAAACTAACATAATTCAAAAGGCTTTCTTATTTTAAGATTATTTTTCTCCTTTTTTTTGAAAAACTAAAGAGTCTTTCCAAAATGATAGTGGTAAAGCATGGTAATCTTAGTTAAGCCCCTCTCTAACAACAACAAAATATAGTCAATCCACTTAAAGTATTTTAAAATTGAACTCATCCACGAAGATAAAAATAATTTACTGTTCTAGATCATATGGGATTTCAGATCCCCCTTGCAGGAGGAGCAAAGAACTGTAAGGAAAAGTTAAGAAAGCTACATAGCAAATATAAGTGTATAAAGATCATCAACATCATTAATCATTCAGGAAATGCAAATTAAAAGTATGCTGAACTGAGTGTGGTGGTCCAAATCTTTAATCTCAACGCTCAGAAGGCTGAGGCAGGAGACTCGTGAGTTTGAGGCCAGCTTGGATGATATAGGGAGATCAAGACCCTGTCTCAAAAAACAAAACAAAAATGAAAACCCCCTCACAGTGCAATGTTACTTTACCCACACATTAGGATGGCTGTTATTTTTTTTAAAAAAGGAAAATTGGGGTGTAGCTCACTGGTAGAGCAATTGCCTAGCACGCAAGATCTGGTTTCAATCACTAGCAAACAGAGAGAGAGAGAGAGAGAGAGAGAGAGAGAGAGAGAGAGAGAGAAAAGCCATGTTGACTACGGTACTCTCTTGCTTTGCTAGTGGCAATATAAAAAGAAGCAGCCACTGTGGAAATTTTCCTCAAAAAGCGAAACATAGAATTCCTATGTGATCTAGCAATTCCACTCTTAGGTAAATATCCAAAAGAATTAAATTCAGGGATTCAAATGGATACTTGTATACTAATGTTATTGCCGTTTTATTCAAAGAAAATATACAAGGCTGGGCATGGTGGCACATGCCTTATAATCCCAGCACTCAGGAGGCTGAGGCAGGTGGATTGCTACAAAGTGAGTTCAAGGCCAACCTGAATTGCATAGCAAAACCCTGTCTCAAAAAAAGGAAATTCTGGCATGTTACAACATGGGTGAACTTTGAAAACATGCTAAATGACTTAAGCCTAATACAAAAGGGCAAATAATACATGATTCCACTTACATGAGGTGCCTTGAATAGTCAAATTCATAGAGACAGCGTGTAGCAGGGGTCCTGGGACAGGAGAACAAACGGTCGGGTATCGTTTCATGGTACAGAGCTTCAGTGTAGAATGATGAAAAGTTTTGCAAATGGATAACAGTGATGATCACCAACCCTATGGATGTACTTAATGACACTGAATTGTGCATTTAAAAGTATTTGCCTGGCAAATGTTAAGTATGTTTTACCCGAATAAGAAAAGCTAAAAAAGGGACAAGCTATTGATACAGTACATGCAACAACAGTGATTAAAAAAAAAAAAAATTGACATCTCATAGAAATTAGTTTGAAATGATCCAGATAGAAAGAGAGGGTATAATTTCACCTACATGAGTTCAGAATAGATGTATTTGTGGTTAAATACAATGATAGGAAGCCACTGATTTAGTCTGAGCTCCTGCACCAGGCTCCAACAGACCATACCAAATGGAGTCACTCACGCTGAGTTCCATGTTACCAAAACAAACAAAAAAAATTGTTTGACTTTCCCAGAAATCAGGAGAGAGAAAAATAATAACCAAATTTCCAAACAGTCCAATTTTAGCATGATAAGGAAGTCTCCTCTATTTTAACGCTGTAAAGAAAGTAACTTTGAAATGACCAGTCTCCTTTTGGTTTCCAGTTTCTGCTTTTTTCATCCCTTCACTGCCTACCAAGAGAGCTTCCTCTGCTCAGCTGGTTAGATCATCTTTTCTACATTTCTAAAGAGACATTTAGCCCCATTTGCAAATTACAAATAAAAGCCAGTCAGATAACTGATTTTGACCGTGTGTGTGTGTGTGTGTGTGTGTGTGTGTGTGTGTGTGTGTGTGTGTAGGGGTGACCCAAAGGCCTTGGGTATTCTAACTATATACTTTACCATTGCATTTTTTTTTTTTCCAGCACCGGGGATTGAACTCATGACCTCGCACTTGCCTGGCAGGTACTTAGGCCACTGAGCTAAATACCCAGCCCACCATTGCATTTTTGACTTTGATATTCTCCACCCCTGTAGGTGTCTGATAGAAATCAGAACTGTTATTTCCTGGAGTTAGGCTGCGGTGAATAAGATTAATTGGAAATGGGCACAGGAAACTTATATCAAGTGATGAAAATATTCTGTGTCTTGATTGGAGTGGTGATTACAATTAATGATGGATATAATTGTCAAAAGTCTTGAAACTACACCTAGCATCTGTGTGTTGTGCTCTGTGTAAAATATGTCAATTAAAGATAAAACACTGAGCAATATGGTGAAAAGTAAACCTGAAGTTAAAAATTATTAAGAGTAAATAAAAATTTTAAAAAATAGAGATATGAAGCATGACCAAATAAAATGGTATTGTTAAATACTGTTCTAAGAATTCAGTTAGGCTTTTTCTGAGTGGCCAGGGCTCACTTTCACTGTTCAGTAGACAGCAACATAAAAATGTCCACAAATCTCAACTAGAACCTAAAATATTTCTCAGAGCTGGGATATATAGTTCAGTGGTAGAAGGTTTGCCTAACATGCAAGTGGCCTGAGCTTGACCCCCAAAACTGTGCCCCCCAAAATGATGTTTCACTGTTTCTTGATCTTTATCATTTTGTTTCATTTTAACTATTAATGTCAGTTCCCATTAAGCTAGAGACTGAACCAGAAAAAAAGCTTTAATCTCCTTGATTGCAAAACAGTGTTTTCCCAAGTAGCTCTCTTAAGTTCTTAAACACTTGAGAATTTCCTGATTTCAGAAAAATCCTCCCTACCTGGAAGTTTCAGTTTGTTCAGTGAATTTTACATTTTGAGAAAAACAAATTTGTTTGCAAAAGTATTCTGCTTAGTGAAGAAAAAAAAAAAAAAAAAAAAAAGAAAGCCCAAACAATGGATGAGGTCACTGATGCAAACTATAATGTAAATCTGAACCAAACCTTCTGGGAACCACACCCAGCTTCCTGGGCAGTGGGGCAGAGCCCGGGGAAGCCAGGCTGGGGGAGCAGACTGAGTAGGGCGTTTCCTGGTGGCTGAACCCCTTCCCGGGGCCACGTGCTGTCTTAGGGGCTTCACTGTCCTTATGTCACCAAAGAATACAATGAGAGTATGAGACGGGGATTTGAAGAGAGGTCAAGAAATTCCTTGCCTGTCTTTACCCACGAGTACCAAACCGTGTCTTAGCAGAAGCTGACAAGAACAGATTCCAGGAAGAGCTGGGTGGAGGTGGCTGCCAAGAACAGTCACCTCTTAGGAACTCTGGCACCTTCCCTCACCCGTCCCAAACAGGTGGCTGGACTTCTGCAAGGCTTGGCTAACTAAACAGCCTGTAAAAGAAAGTGTCTAAATTTGGAGAAAGGGCCTGCTGTTTTATATGATTATTTTAAATTAGCTATTTCAGGGGTTTGCATACACTTGAAAATAATTGCCTCTTGAGAACTATTTCAGAACCTAGATTGTAAACCTACGGCTGCCTCAGGAATTCGGGGATGGGTTGTCATCCCGACCAGTCCTGAAAACAAGTATCCTTTGTCTAGAGAAGAGGTCGTGGCCATGCAAATGTTTCTAGTTCTTCTCTGCCTGGAAAGAGAAACCCATCTGGCTGACTTCTCTCTTTTCTCTGTTTTCTTGTATGAAATATGCAAAACACAAATGCATAAGCCACCAGAACAGTAGCTTACGTTGACTGAATATTGCATATAAAATTGAAACATGACAAGTACTTAAAATTCGCCCCTGGGAAAAAGCATCTAAAAGGCAGTTTATGTGTCTGGTGTGTATTATAGAAGTTTTTTTTTTTTTTTTAATTCAGGATTTGAAACCACATATTTATGTGGGAAAAAAAGAAAAAGGCCCATTTGAAAAATGCAGTTCTAAATAAACTGTAAGAGAAATCATCTATGGCTCTAGAATGTTTAAAACCGACATTTGGACTCATGGTTTTGCAAATAGTGAAACATAAGATGTATCTATGTTTGGTAAGATACACCTGAGCCTTTCTGTTTATCACTTTGCAATTTACAAGGTGCTTTCCCACTCACGGTGCTACCTGACACTCATAACAAGCCATGGATTGGACGGCTATCAGTACACCTGTTTTACAGAGAAAGCAACCAAAGCTTAGAACTGGTTTGCCCAAGGTCATACCTGAGGTTTGCTTGGAACTCACTCATACTCAGCTCTGAATATTCAGAACTTCTGGACTCTTTCCACAATATCCCACTGCTTGGGATATTTTCTTCCTGAAAATATTATGAAACTAAATAAGTTAATCACAGAGCAAACTCCTTAGTTAATTATATTTACTAGTACAAATTTAGAAAGGCGTTGTAGCGTGGTGGTTAAGACCATGGAATGTGGAACCACTGCTTAGCTGTGTGACCTGGAATAAGTACCATACTAAACATCTTTGTGCCTCAATTTATATGCGAGACAGGAATACTAAAAGTACTTACCTCATAGGGGTTTTGAAAGCCATAAATGAAATAACATAAGTACTTGCTACTCTGATGCTTGCCATGTAGTAATCATTTAAAAAGGGTTAGCTGTTATTGTTTTTGCAAATTTATTTTTATGTTTTGGTTACTTTAATAAGCATGACACTGTGTAAGTAGCTATATATATGTGTGTGTTGCAATAGTAGCTCCTAAAACTATACAAGTTAATGATGGAAAATAAATATCTCTGGCTTGCTCTTTTCAATTATGTATAAATATCTCTGTTATCATCAGAGATCCAACCTCAGCGCTGAATTAATTAACCTAAAGTCATAGCAAAACTCTTCAACATATACCAACCTGGAATCATCTTGTCTAATAATCATAAGGACATCAGTATAATTGTAAACTGCCATAAAAATGGACAAATACTTCCCTTGCTCAAATAGATTTATTCTATAGGACATTATGTAGATACCAAGTCCCCTCAGGGACATGTTAAGCAGCAGACTTTCTTCTTGCCCTCAAGATTCAGTGTAAAAGCCAGCAAATACGTGGTCAAGAATCACAGTCTCCTTGTATTATGCAGCAAGGTAAGTAAATGTGATGATGGAAAATCACCATTTTGCAACCTCAGTATGGTACTTAAGTCAAACAGGGATCATATAAATCTTGTGCAGCAGAATCAGCTGGCAGACAGGCAAAAACCTAGATAGAGCCAGAAGTGGTGGCAAATGTCTATAATCCCAGCACTCAAGAGGCTGAGGCAGGAGAATCATTGAGAGTTCAAGGCCAGCCCGAGATACATAGCGAGTTCAAGACCAGCCTACACTGCCTAGGAAGACCCTGTCTCAAAAAGAAAAAAAATTACTGGCAGCCCCTGCTAGAATGTATAACTCAGTAGCTCTGGGGTCAGGTATAGAATGTGTTTCTATCCATCTCCAGGAGATATCAAATTCAGAGCCACACTTTGAGAACTACTGATCTAAACAAACAGATGATGAGTTGTTGAAGAACAAGATATTCACACAAACAACATTTTTTCTTCTCTTTTTATTTTGAGACAGAATTTCACTATGTTGCCCTGGCTGGCCTTGAATTTCTGATCTGCCTGCCCTCAGCTTCCTGAGTAGCTAGGATTACACAGGTGTGTCACTATGCCCAGTTCTGGGGTTTTTAAAAATAAATGTTTAGAAGAAAGCAAAACCAAACAACAGTAAAAGTGGTAGAAAGTGCCACCACTTTATTCAGATCGTGTTGTTTTCTGGTCCTGAGACTTTGCCAATGGTTCTAACTTTGTTGCTATTATGAATAGATTTGTTTGACTGTTGGAAAGTACCCAATTTTTCTTTAGGCCCTACTCCCTCTATGTATAAAAAATAAACTCAAATTTAGTGTTCTCCATGGGCCTAGTGACAGGGTTCCAAACCCTGAAGAAATTAGGCTGGAAATTACTGAATCATGTCACTATGAAATCAGTAGATAGCAATCTGCCACCTCTAGTGGAAATTATTTTTATAACATTGCATCATACTTTTTTTTTCTAAGAAAGACGCTTGTCTTAGCAATATAGATTTTAAAGGAATGTGAAAGATTAGTGTTTTAAGACAAGTTAAAAATTAATGTTTGCTGTAGTCACTCTGCTTTATGTAGAGGACTCAGAATGACTTTACTCTGCAGAAAGAAATTAACTTGGTTCTTTAGAACTGCACATTATTTTCTTGCTAGAGGTAAAACCACAGTTGTAAAATTGTTTGTGCAATGATAAGATTAAAGGAGAGACCTTATCAGAAAACATGTTTCTTTGCTAGGTGTTATAAACACCATTCAATTCAGCTTTACACAGGCCCCAGGCTCCCTCCTACATGGACTCCCTATGCTAATTTTGAGGCAGTCCTGAGGAATGGCGCCTCAGCACAACAGGCATCACTGGCAGGGTGCAGACCGCCTTCCAGCCCTTGCCTGTCCTGCAGGAATCGCCTGGAGAGCCCAGGACACCTGGGTGGCCACATGGGAAAGGGCGGCGCCCCACAGAAGAGAAGGCCTGCGCTGGGTGTCATGCAGATGGCAGGCTGTGTGGCATCGTGACCCATGAGGGCATAAGGATTCAGACTTAAGCCAGCGAAGGGCTGGGGAAGGACCCTGGGCAGCGGGAGCTAAACCAGAGGCGGCCAGGCCAGCGGTGTGGGCAGCACAGGGCGCAGGGTAGCCTGAAGGCCTTGCCTGTGTGTCAGGTGGGGAAGGAGAGGGTGGCCACAGGAACAGGCCCGCTTTCATTTTCCCTTATGTTGCAAGTGGACTATAAATACCACTTTTAGCAAAGCTGATAAAGCTGAAATTATGCAGTTCTGGGCTAAACGGTTTCATATATTTTTATCCCATGTTTCAGTCAGCACTGCCTCCTCTCCCCTGCTTCCTGCTCTTTTACCCAGTTAAATACCTTTGTCCTCCTCTCTCACAGCGATTAGTGGCAAAGCCAGGAAGGGAGGGCAAAGGGGAGCCCTAAAGGCTGTGACCACTCTTCAGGCCTTCCCCTAGGGTCTGAACTCTCACTGGAATGCACCTTCAGCCCACAGGCCAGAGCCAGGTGTGCCAGATGGAGGACCCAGAGGGGAAAATATGTCCAGTCTTGGACTGACCTGCATTCCGTGATAATTACAGACAACACAGGGAGACTCATCATTAAAGACATTCCAAAGTGCACATGGGAATATGTATTTATTTGCTTTAAGAAAATATCCTATTATGTAACTTAAATAATTTTAAATTGATAAAATGTTTGTTTGTTTGTTTTCCTGATTGTATTCATTTGAAGGGACCTTATTTTTGTGAGCTTCGGTGCGGGTCTCATGTTTTAGGGTGGTACCTGCGTATATCACAAGCATCTAACACAAGCAGTGTTTTGTATTTAGCAAACTTAGGTCAAGGGTCCACATTTCTATTTTACCTTGGAAAGGTAGGAGTTTGAAGGGTGACTAATAGTTGTACCTACCTCCTGAAAGCAAATGCTGAAGAACAAGAACAGGATTGAGCAAGGTGACCTTTCATGTCACAGCCTGCCAATCACCCTCAACTGGACCTTAACAACAGCCTTCCACAGTGGTGTCCTTTGAAAGATTAAAAAGAATAAAGCTGTTAGAACTTCTCTCTTGAAAGCTCTCATTTTCAAACAGGTAAATCTTAAACAGCAGTACGTGTCCATACAGTCCTTGATGCTTCAGGGCACTGAGATGGACATATGGTAGAGTATGCTCTTATGTGGCAAGCATTTCCACAGCTCCACACTGGGTGACGTCAGGTAGAGTGTGTAAACTGACTGAGCCTCAGTTTTGTCCTCAGAGAAATGGGGATATCAATATCTGCTTCCTAAATTATAATGTAAGGGATGATTTTAGCAATTAAAACAATTAAAAACAACTTAAAAACAATTTAAAAACAATTCTCTTTGCTCATAGCCAAGACAGTTCTTTGAGAAAGGCAGCCTGACATGACAGAACATGGTCTTCATAGTAAAAATGGAATAGAATGATTTGATTACAAAACAAAAAAGTCAAATGAACAAAAAAAATGGCATGGAATAAGTGGATAAATGAAAATAAATATATACTATTTACCACTTTGCTATAAAGGATAAATTTGAATCATTTGTAGGACAATGAATGTACATTGAAACCATAATACTAAGTGAAATAAACCAGACACAAAAGGATAAATATGAGAAACCCACATAATAATTTAAAGTGCAAAATAAAAGAGATAACAGGAAATAGTGAGGTTGACCATTTGCAGATGGAGGGAGAGGAGAAAGAGGCCAGGGGAAGGGGAATTAAAAAGGGTTAAGATGTGAATGACCATGTACCCACTTCCCAGAGTGAATATATTCATTAGCTGTCAGTTCAGTGGGAGAGTGCCTGCTTAGCTAGAGCAGGGCGCCCAGTTTGATTCCCAGGGCTGCAAAAACAAAAATAAACAAAAAAGAGGAAACGATATAAAAGAGGAGTTCCCAAGGCTGCTGTATGGAGTTTGCCAGACATTCCGTCGGTCGGTGGGTGATACTGAAGCCCTTTTGAAGCCTGTGGAAAGGAGAAGCCATGACACCAATCCATGCCCTCTAGCGCAGGCCAGACGCCCAGATGCCCAGATGCAGACACAACTAGTGAATGTCTCTGAGGCTAGACTTTTTGAAATAAGAATTATTAGGGGCTGGGGATTTAGCTCAGCGGCATAAGCGCCTGCCTTGCAAGCAGGCAGTCGTGAGTTCGATCCCTGGTACCGATAAAAACGAAAAAGACAAAAAAAAAAAAAAAAGAATTATGCTGCTTCCCCTTCAAGAGCACAGTCAACGGAGAGTGATTTTGTTCTCAAATATTAAGTATTCATCTCGAACACATTAGCAAACCAAACCCAAAAGCTTGCAAATCGAGTAAAACAACACAAGTGAGAAAAATTTATTCCAGGAATCCATGAAGGCTGAAATTTACCTGAAAAGATGAGAGAATAACCAAATGATCATGCCATTAGATACGGCTCTCAGTTATTTATTGCTGGCAGTAAGTCGACCTGAAGTTTTGTGTCATAAAGCAGACAACATACTCATGGATCCTGTGAGTCAATAATCAGAAAACAAAATGTTTTAGTTACTTTTCTTAAAATACCCAACGCCCACAAGTTCAGGGAAGGAAGGGTTATTTAGCTCATAGTTTATAGAGGTTTCAGGCCATGGTTGACTGGCTCCAAAACAGGGTGGTTTGGCAGAGGGGCATTGCAGAGGAGAATAAATTCATGGCAAGCAGAAGACAGCAAAAGCAAGCCAGGACCTTAATAGTGTCCTTCTACCCTTTTTGTCTTATCTGGGTTACTTAGGGTGGGCGGCACCCACACCTTAATCCTGGTGCCCTTGATCCTAGCACTGTACAATCAGCGTCACACACTCTAGATCCAGCCACTTCTGAAAAGGCCCCACTTATGACCACATGAAGCTTTGGGGAGACATCTAGACACAACCCATAGCATAAAACAAAACAAAAAGAACAAAAGTAAGACAAAAAAATAACACATTAGAATCAGAACAGAGCACAGCAGAGACAATTTATCTGTGTTCTACAATGTCTGCAGCTTCAGCTGGGAAGACTCAAGTCTTGAGTGCCCTGATGGCTGAGAAACAGAATTATCAGGAGGTGGCACCATTCACTTGGTTGGCTCTTGATGCTGGCCATTGGTTAGGACCTCAGCTAGGTGGTCAGATGGGAAACATGCGCATGGTCAAGGCTCCTCCAGGTGTCTCTCGGTGGGTCAATCTGAGTTTTCTTACAGTATGGATGATGTGTTCAGAGAGACCTGTGTTGTGTTTTTATATCCAGTCTGTACCTCCAGGCAGTCACAAAGATCTTGCTCAGGTTCGAGGAAAGAGGATACGGACCCCATCAAACTGTAGTAGCCAGGCTTCGCCAGAGAAACAGAACCATAAACACATAAAGAGATAGGGGATTCGTTACGGGAATTAGCTTGTGTGATTATGGATGGTAAATAGGTATATGGTATAAGATCTGCAGGCTGGAGATCTAAGGCAGCCAAAAGTATAACCTTGAATCCAAAGACCATAGAACATTGGCTACGGCTGCTCCCAGGGGAGAGCCGTCCAGCGTCTCCTGAGAGCCACACCATGTTGGAACTTAGGGTGCTGGGAAACCAAGCAACCAGCTCACCTCTCTGGTAAGTGGCTGTGGTGTGGCAGGCTGCAGCCCCTTCAGGGGGAGAGCCACCTGCGTCTCCTGAGATCTGCGCCATGTTGGAACTTAGAACCCTGGGAAACCAAGCAAGCGGCTCACCTCCCTGGTAAGCAGCGGCAGTGTGGCAGACTGTGGCCCTTCCAGGGGGAGAGCCACCTGCGTCTCCTGAGATGTGCACCATGTTGGAACTTAGGATGTTGGTAAACCAAGCAACAGCTGGCCTCCCTGGTAAGCAATAGTGAGCCAAGCATCGCACTTCCCCTGCCCCTGTTAGCAAATGGGAACCAGAGATCTGAGCATCTCTTGGGAGGCTGACCATATGCACTATAGCAAATAAGGGGGATTTCCTTCTCTTTGAAGGCAAATATTTTTACTACTGTTTTGCTTTATTCTGATTAATGGTACTGCTCTATTCAATATTCTGTTTTGATAAGTTCTGTAATGTTTTGTATTTCATTTTATTTTCCTATATGTGATTGAAAGAACAACCACTGTGAAGATAACAAGATACACTGTCATACTTATTGCTGTTACCCCGGTAACCTGCGGTGAGGTTCTGTACCAATTTCACTACACGGCCTCAGTTGGCTTTGTTCTGTCTTGTTCTGTTGTATTTTACTACCTTAAAAAAAAAAAAAAAACATAGAACATGGTGGGACCTGGAGGAGGACAGCTGATGAGAGAATCTTCAGTGCAGACTAGATGGCCTCTGGTTTAAATCCTGAGGTCAGAAGCCTGAGAACATGGGATTATCATGTCCAATGGCAGGAGTAAACAGGTATCACAGAGAAGGAAGATCAAACTCATCTTGCCTCTGTCTTTTTGTTGTATCTGGACCCCCAACAATTGGATGGTACTCACTCACACTGGGTTAAAACAGATTTTTTCTTACTCAGGGCACCAGTTCAAATGCTAGTCCTTCCCAGAAACACCCTCACAGGCATACCCAGAAATAATGTTTACTGGTTGTCTGGGCATGCCTTACCCGAGTCAGGCTGATGTCTAAAATTAGCCACCACAAGCCTGCCCTCTGCCAACCTGACACATATATGTTCTCCTTAAACGATAACTCATCTTTAAATAGAATAATAACAAGTTCACACAGCTTGGCCTAACACAATACAACTGTTCTGAAAATAACCCAAAAAATGCAACAATCCCTTCTTCAGAAGGTGGTAAAACTCATGGGTAATGTTTTCCTCTCATCACTTACGTGCTATGATGTGGGCTGTGCTGTATCTCAGAGGCAGAGCATGTGTAAGTCCCTGGGCTACTCAGTACTGAAAAAAAAGATTAAGTGATATCATATAAAATTAAGAATACTTAGTACTGATTTAAACTAAAGTATCTTATGATACATGCTAAAGGAATGAGGGTGAAAAATGACATTACACACACATACACAAAATGTAGTACTAGAAATTCTATGATAATTACAGTCCAGGGCTGGGGATTTAGCTCAGCGGCATAAGCACCTGCCTTGCAAGCAGGCAGTCGTGAGTTCGATCCCCGGTACTGATAAAAATGAAAAAGACAAAAAAAAAAAAACAAAAAAAAAAACAAGAAAGCTATGACCTGCCAGAGACGCTGAAAAATAGTTTAATAGAATCTGGGAATTCTTTCATTTTCAAAGTTTTTACATCAAAAGAAAGAGAAGACTTGGTATATACACAAAATGAATGAAAGCAGGGCCTCTAAGAGGTTTTTACAACCAGGTTCATCACAGCATTATTCACGACAGGTAAGAGGTAGAGGCAACCCAAACATTCACTGGCACATGAATGCATAAATAAAATGTGGTAAACACATACAATGGGATACTATTCAGCCTTGAAAAGGAAGGACATTCTGACACATGTTACAAAATGGATGACTTTTAAGGACGTTGTGATCAGGAAAATAACGCAGTCACAGAAAGACAAATGTGCCATTTAACAACAGTTTGATCAAAGAGAGACCACTAGGAAAGTGGCCCCATAATATGACACCCAGTGAAGCTGTAGTCACTGTATTGAAGTATACTCTGTGATGTTTGAACAATGACAAAATTGCCCAACAACATATTTCCCAGAACACCTCCCTGTCTTTAGGTGACACATGACTGTCCAGAGTGGTTCTATTTGAGTTATCTAGAATAGTCAAATTCAAAGAAACAGAAAGAATGGTGTTAACCAGAGGCTGACAGAAGTGGACATGGGGAGTCATTTAATGGATTCAGGGTTTCAGTTTTGCAAGATGAAAAGAGTTCTCCAGATTCCTTGTACAGTAATGTGGATAAACTAAACACTACTCAACTGCACATTTACAAATAGCTAAAATATGAATTTCATATTATGTGTAGTTTGTAGAAAATTTTTAAAAAACAGAAGGAAACTTTCTAGGTATGCTAAAGAATGTCATGGCAGATATTGGATATTGTCATAGTTTAGAAGGAATGCAGATAGAAGCTTAAAAATGGTATTTTTCAGAGTCTCCTTAGCGAGGCCCCAAGGTGTGATTTGGATATCACCAACAGAAGCACTCAGACGAGGCTTTGACTTGGAACTGAGTCATCTGTGGCGTGAGATGGTGCAAACAGCATCGGCTTTACTGGCGCAGAGGAGGCAGAGGTGGCCTGGTCCACAGCCAGCTTATTAATTTGGCAGAGGACTTCTTGATTCTGCATCTTTAGGCATCAGTGATGGCTGCTTTCCTAATCTGGGTCAAGGCAGAGTGCTTATGGGGTCCAGAAACTGCTCCTGAATCCTCAGGCTTGGGCCCTTGCGTTTATGAAAAGGCTGGAGGCAGAATCAGTGAATTTTTATACAAGATGACTGAATTTATAGAGAATGAGAGATATTTTAAAAGGAAACTATTGAAAACAATAAAAGAGTACAGTCAGGTGGCCAGGCTTAAGCCAATTATACAAAAAGCAGTGCTTTTTCTCTAACCCACTAATGAGCAGATACAAGTATAATTTTACAATCTCATTTCAAAGGAGAACAAAAGTTGATGACAACCAAGAATAAATTTAGGAGAAATGCTCTAGATCTGTTCAGCACACAACCTCCCCGTCGCTTTCCTGTCCCTGGTTCAGCATCACAGTAGATCCACCGAACTAAATCAATGAACAATTAAAAATACTAAAACAAAATAGTTCCTGAGAATGACTTCCGCTGAAGTCCTAGTAACAAAACCAAAACCAAAAATCCAAACCCTTTTTGCTTTCCTTAGCTAAGTTAAAATTCAGTTCTTCTTTCGTCATTACTGTTTTCCATTCCCAAGTTTGCTTGGCTTAGTTTTAATTTCTGTGTTGAAGTGAAGAAAACAAAAACTCTGCCCTCCATAAATCAAGGCAATTTTTTCAGTTAAGAAAAAAAAATTCTGAAGCAATAATATTTTTCCCCAAGGAGAAAAGCCTTTAATGCCCTCCTCATGAAACTGCATTCCTGGTGCTCTCTTCAAAATCTCATACATACGAATAAATTTCAAAGACTTAGGGAAATGAGCTGTTGCACAAGGAATGATGTGATATTGTTTTCATATTTATTTTTTGCCTCTTTCTTTTTAAAAGAATTGTTGGTAGTTTATTGGGCAAAAATAAAGGGAGTGTCTCTTAGAAACCAAGAGCAGATATGCCTAAGTCATATTTATCAAACATAAATTCAATTTTTAAAAGACATAGTGGGTCCAGGGGTATAGCTCAGTGGTATGGTGCCTGCCCGGCAAGCCTGAGTGCTGAGTTTGATTCTCAGTACCAAAAGAATAACAAAAAACAGAAAAAACATAATCAAGCTGGATGCGTGTGAAGGCCTGTAATTTCAATGCTAGTGAGACTGAGGCAGGAAGACCATGAGTTTGATCACCTGGGACTACATAGTGCGACCATGACACAAACAAACAAACAACAAAGGCAAGCAAAACAAACAAAAAATATAACCAAAGTAGAACAAGCTATTTACTCTTTCCTTACAGATTCAGAGCCATACCAAGTTTTGCATATATTTTGGAAAGGTAATCAGTTTGGAAAGTTGTGTATTTTGTTATTAATGAATTTGAGCTATTTATATGGACACACCATTATTAAAAAGATCGGTTGATATCCTATAAAAACAATGCTAACTTACAAATGTATCAGTTGGGTCCTCTGGGAAGCAGATGCTGAGGTGGAGTTAAGAATGCAAAAGGCTTAAAAAAAAAAAAAAAGAATGCAGAAGCTGGTTGGGTTGTAGCTCAGGAGCACTTGCCAAATGTGTGCAAGGCTGTGGCTTCCATGCCCACTACTGCTTGACAGAGAGAGAAACAGAGAGAGAGAGACAGAGAGACATTTGGAAGACATTTAAGAAGACAAGTGCAATGCTTATACTATAAAAGCTGCAAGCCATTATTGAAAGAAATTAACACTTACATAAATGGAAGACAGCTTATGCTGCCTGCATTTATAGGACAGTATTTCATTTTTTTTTTTTAAATCAATACTGGGGCTTGAACTCACTACTGGACGCTTGCAAGGCAGGCGCTTATGTTGCTGAGCTAAGTCCCCAGCCCCAGTATTTCATAACGTTAAAAAGGAAAAGAAGAATTAGGATATATCACGTAAAGCTATGACTTTCCTACAATGAACGTTATCATTGTGTATATCTAAAATGTACCAATAAAAATAATTTTTAAAAATATATTATTAGGAAGGCAATACTTACAGAATTAATTGGCAGAATCAACACAATTTCTGTTAAAATTCTATCTGCTATTTTTGAAGAAATTAATCTGATCTTCAAATTCATAGGAAATTACCAGGGATTCAGAATAGCCAAAACATTCTTGAAAAAGAATAACAAAATTGGAAGAACTGCATTTCCTGATTTCAAAAATTATAAGCTACAATGATCAAGACAGTGTGGTCTGGTATAAGGATAAACAGACAGAGATTAATGAAATAAAATTGACAGTCCAGAAATAAACTTTGATTCTTATGGCCAATTAATACTTAATAGTGATGCAAAGACAAGTCAATGGGAAAAGAAAGAATAGTCTTTTCAACAAATGGTGCTGAGACCAGTATATTTCTATGTGCAAAAGGATCTACGTTTATTATACGCAAAATTTACTCAAATATATCATAATCTGACCATAAGAGCTGAAACTCTGAGACAGAAGTGTAGGAGTAAATCTTTATGACCTTACGTAAGGCCAAGCCTTCTTACACCCAACACCAAAGGCACAAGAGACCACAACAAAAAACACACAAATGTTATCAAAATTAAAAATTTTTGTTCTTCAGAGGACATTATCAAGGAAAAAAAAAAGCCAAGCAACAGAATGGGAGAAAGTGTCATAAATTAGTAGATATGCAACGTTTATCCAGAATGTATAAAAAGACAATTCAGTGAGAAAAAGAAAAAGAAACAAAGAACAGTTCGATTAAAGGATGGGCAAATGATCTTAACAGACAGTATTCCCAAGAAGATATGTAAATGACCAGTAAGCACATGAAAAGATACTCAACATCCATCAGAGAAATGCAAATTAAAATCACAATGGAATGTCACTTTTTACCTGCAAAGATGGCTTAATTTTAAAAAATGATAAACTGGTGATAGTGCTTACACCTGTAATACTAGCAGGAGGCTGAGCCAGGAAGATCAGATGCTGAAGCCAGCCTGGGCTACATAGTGAGTTCAAGACCAGCCTGAGCTATATAGTGTGACCCTGTCTCACAAAACCAGAACAATGCAACCACCTCTATGTATATACAATATACATATATATATGAGAGAGAGAGAGAGAGGAATGCTGTCTTAAGAAAATGTCAATATCATAAAAGAGAATAAAAGACTGAGAAGCTATTCCAGATTACAGGAGTCTAAGTGGCTGCAGGCCTCCCTGGGAAGGTGGAACCTCAGACACTAAAGTCACATTAGTTTGCAGATTGATTGCTGAATAGGAATATTGAATATCTCTTCAATATGGGAGTGGGGTGTATACCAGGTATGTACACCAGAAGGCAAGGCGCTGGGACACCTTGAAGATTGGACTCCACAAGAATACAATTGAATTCTATTCTCGCATCTAATTTAATTCTACTTGTTTTATGGTGAATCACATAGTGGGTATCTTTGCATTATGTCTTAAGAGTTATCTATGTCGGTGTACACAGATGGGGCTCATTCACTTTTGCCACTCAGTGTCCCACAGTCAGTGCATTTTACTGCTTATGCTGGTACAAAGAATACACTGAGGTCTTTCTTGGTTGAAGGGTTTCTCTGGATGGTGGATTGATACATACTTAGATACAGGGAGGTAGGTATATGTGCTAGTTTATATATGGCATGCCTTTTTAAGAAAAGGTAAATAGTCAGCATTTATTTTCCTATTGCAACTGGATTAGAATTTTAGTTGCTCCATTTCCTTGCTAAAGCTTAGTATTAACTTTTTTTTTGTCAACTCAGTAAGCAAACAATAATATATAACTGAGAACTTTAAAAATTATTATTTTGTTTTTGTCTTGTTCTGGTCTGGAAAAATCCTCCTGCCTCAGTTTATAGAGCATGGTAGTTAGGACTGCGGGTATGTGTCCCTGTACCAGGCTTTTTTGTGGTCTTAACTTGCATTTCCCTGACCACTGAGATGAACATCTAATCACTGTTTTCTCAGAGTAAACTACCTGTTCTGGTTATCCTTTTTTGGTTATATGCTTTGTGAGTCCTTGCACTTAGTTTATGTCTCATCTTTACACTTGCTTTATAGCATATTTTGACTTACAGAAGTTCTAAATTTTATTTTCCTCATAGTCTTAAAATTATGCTTTCTGCACTTAACCTCTCACCCCCTGAACTCGCCTCCCGTTCTGGAGATTGAGCCCAAGACCTTCACAGTGCTCTACACCCCTAACATTTTTATTTTGTTTCATTTTGGGACAGGATCTAAGTTGCTCAATTGCCCAGACTGGACTGGAATTTACACCCTCTGCCTCAGCCTCTCAGGGTGCTTGGATCTCAGGTATGTTCATCATGCCGTTTGCATCTAAAATTTTAATCCAATGGGATTGCTTTGTGTAGGAATGAGTGATGTAATTTCTTTTCTGTGCATATCTATTCTCCATGCATTTGTAAGGATTACAGTATCATAAATTAGGTTTCCATTATATCTGACCCTCGACTGACCCATTCGTTCATTGTTTTAATTACTCTAGCTAAACAATCAATACTGTATTTATATCTCCTAAATCAAATCCCCCCACCCTCGCCTTCATTTTTTAAAGGAAAATTAGCATTATCCTCTTCCTTTTAATTTTGGATTGAGTTTATCACATTTGTGACAAACTATGTTGGGAATTTGATTCAATTTGTATTAGATTTGAGTGCGATGGCTTTGTGAGGATTTTTTTTTTCAATTTGAATCAAGGCGAAGAAGCTTTTGCAAAACAAAACAAAACTGCAACAACAAACCAACAAAAACTGGACCCTGTAGGGGCCTGCAAAAGAAGCCCAAGGAATACTCTCGATTATCTTGATCCTTTGATCTTCTCTTCCAATTGTGTGTACCCTGCCACCCACCATTTTTGGAAAGGGAGGGGAGCGCAGAGGGAAGAAAGAACGGGATGGAGGGGTACGACAGAGGGAGAGGACTAGAGGAAAGAAGGGGGGTGTTTTTCTCAAAGTAGCTAAAGGTGAGTAAAGGATTGGCATTCCATGCTTTCTCAGCCGCTTTTACCTCAGTGTATTTTCTGATTACATACTGCAACATTTGCATAAACGGTGTTGAGGGTAAGTTTTGATAAGGAAGAGTGAGAAAAACAATGAAGGGTGGCTATGCGTCAGATGAGAGATGGTGTTAACCCTGCTCATGGTTGAATGTAGTTTTTGTGCCCGTCCGACCTGAAGTTCAAGGGCAGGCATCCGGCCTGGGGCAGAGACCATGGCGGTGAGCCTGGACGCGATGTGTGTCGTAGGGATCGTCCAGAGAGAGCGGGTTCCAGGCGTTCCACGCGTCGAGAAACCTGTGCAGCAAGCTGACGAGTGTAGGGTTTGTAGGGGTCAAGAGTACTGTAGTTCTGTGTGGCAGATTCAGCTCGAGAGGTAAGTAGTGGCTGCACTATTCAAAGCCACGAGTGTCAGGTAAAGGACTCTGCGCTGGTGCAAACTCTTGAACAGGAAAGTAAATAGCTATACCTGAAGTTTGCTTCAGCGAGGTGATCGTGGCTGCGGTGAGAACACTAGGACGGCGCTTCCACCTGCAGAGGGCACAGCTGGGCTGCAACCCTCTCCGCCCCTCCCCCGCAGCCCGTTCCCAATGCTCGGTACTCGGCTGCCCCGCCTGGACACGCCCCCTAGAGTTTCGGCTCCCCGCCTGGACACGCCCTCTAGCGCTCCGCTGGTGCGTCTGGACGTGCCCCCGTGCGTCACGTCCGGTCGGGCGTCAGGCTCTAAAGATTCCGGGGGTGGGGGTGGGGGTCGCCGGGAAGAACTTGTGCGCCTGCGCTGCCCCCCCCCCCACCGCCCCGACCCCGTACAGAATATAGGTGGAGGGGCTCGGGGACGTTTGCGTCTACTCCTGTACCGATTCTGGCGCGCTTGTGTTCCCCTTGTAGTGACCGCACGGGTGTATTGTTCTGCCCTGAAAGATACAAGCAAATAGTTCACAGGTGCCCAAGTGCTCCATGACCTTACCTGCGTCGATCCTGACACTCCTCTCACCATACTCCTAGTACTAACAAATACAGAATCTTCAGTGTAGTTTCTCTCCAACTGCTTGTTCTCTCTTTGCCCAAAATTTACAAACCAATGAAAAGCTGCCCCTGCCGCGATGCTTGAGCAACCCCGGCTGTAATCCGTGTTTTCAGGGCTTGTTCCTCTCTGCAGTTAAATCAGAAGTTCCCAGTGGAAGAGGACCTTAGAACTCAACAATCCCAATCACCTAATCCACCCTAATCACTCATTCAGAAGTGAGGAATGTAGTTTTCACTTGCACCCCCTCGAAGATGACTTGTAGTGCGGGAGCAGCTTTGATAACGTAGTCTTTTGAAAGTTTTCTCCATGTTCCTTTCACCCCTTCGAAAACATACCCATCTACTCTGTACAGGCTCTGTACAGTACTCTGTACTGTACTGTAAATTGTGGAGATACGCGGTGAACTTAGAAACGCAAGACTGTCCAGCTCTTGGCATTTGCATTCCATTGAAGGGAAACCAACAACTAAATTAGAGGATTCCTCTGTGCTAGCAAGTAAATACACAGGGCTGTGATAGAAACACGAAGGGAACTACTTAAACTGGTGAAAGGTTTCTTGCAGGTGGTTAAGTTAACAAGTAGCCAAGCAACAGCCAGTAGCTCCGTATTAAAAAAAAAAAAAAAGGGTGGGGGGGCTGGAGATTTAGCTCAGCGGCATAAGCGCCTGCCTTGCAAGCAGGCAGTTGTGAGTTCTATCCCTGGTACCGATAAAAACGAAAAAGACAAAAAAAAAAAAAAAAAAAAAAAAAAAAAAAAAAAGACCAAAGCCATTGAGGCAGGAAAGAGCTTTATGTTTTCTAGTTAACAGTGAGACCAGAGTGTGAGAAAACACTGAGATTGTAAGTAGGAGCCAGAAGTGAGGCCTTGTGAATTATGGTAAGAAGTTTGTGTTCTAGGAAAAATAAGAAGCCAAGGAATAGTTCAGTGCAGAGGGCTGGTCTCGGCTCATTTAGAACTACACAAACCATTTGTTTTCATTTAAAGATGACTGACATCTCTTCTGAGACCACTTTTCATTTTCTCCACTCCTCCCCAAGCTATGGTTCCGCTGCTGCTTCTTACCCAGAGGGTTTTTAGATGGATTTTAAAGACGTGATTTATTTTTTCTTTAAGACGTGATTTTTGAACATTTTGAAAGTGACAGGAGGTTGTTTTGTTTTTTAAAGTTGAGTTATGTAGTACATTTTTAAAGGAAAAAATCTGTTGGAGGTGGTAATCTGAGCACTCCAGAGTCTGGGGGGGGGGGTATGGCAGCGAGTTTGAGTTCAGCCTAGGCTATACAGCAAGACCCTATCTCAAAAAAGAAGAAAGGAAGGAAGGGAGAAAGAAAGAAAGAAAGAAAGAAATCTAAGGCATTTGTTACTTATAAGTCTTATAAAGATTAAGAACAACATCCTAGGGCCAGGGATTTAGCTCAGTAGCATAAGTGCCTGCCTGGCAAGTGCTAGGTCGTGAGTTCGATCCTTGGTACCAAAAACAAAAAACATCCTAAACATTTCTCATCTATGTGATACTGGTTATTATATTCCAAAATAGCAGAACATGATTTTAGCTTCAATTTAGATGAGTTTTCTATACTGCCTGCCTATCAGTGAAATGAAAATAATAGAGTTGCGATGAGAATTAAATGAGATGATCCTGAGAAAGTGTTGAATGATAAAGCTCGCAGTGTCATGTTGACACTTTTTAAAAGTGTCAACTTTAAAAAACAAAACAGTGTCACAGTTATAAACAAACACCCGCATTTCTGGGATGGAGTAACAATTTATAGATACAGCTCCTTTAGCATTCCATAAACACTAAGTGCCTGTTGTGAGCATAGCTCCTAGTAATGGAGTTTATTATCTAGCGGAAAGAGCCCTGAAAGATAGAAAAGACGATAGACTGCATGCACTAAGAGGGCACTGGGATCTAGCACACACAGGCGAA
Organism: Cavia porcellus; assembly: GCF_034190915.1. NCBI lineage: Eukaryota > Metazoa > Chordata > Mammalia > Rodentia > Caviidae > Cavia > Cavia porcellus. The sequence continues at coordinate 219,314,215 of NW_026947484.1, forward strand.
ATTACTTAGGTTTAAACTGGAGATTTGAGGTCTGCAGGAGAGGTCTGTTTCCACTGGAGGTGACTGCTTCTTGGAGTTTACATTTAAAAGTGAAGCGGGTTTGAACAGGTTGAATCTGGATACATACAAAAGCAACACAACACGTACACATCGATAACATGGAACAACTGGAGACACTGCGATCACTTCTGCTATTGAGCAGCAGGGAAACCTATCCTTTGTACAGTCTGTTTACTACACATTGCATGCTCCGGGCAGCCCTTATCTTCATGGTGGGGAACAAAGTACACGCGTATGTACACAGTCACACACGCCTCTCCGAAACGAAGGGCCCAGAAGCTCCAGAGAGAGGCGGGGACCCTGGCGGCCGGACCACACAATGGGAGCGGCTCTCGGAGGCGCGCGGCCCCGCCCCCGCAGGCCGTCCCCAGGGCTCGCCTTCCCGGTCCTCTCGCCCCGCCCCTGAGCCCCGAGGAGCAGCCACTGGCGGCGCGGCCTCGCAGCCCTGCGCGCCGGCCCCGCCTCCTTCACGAGGAGCCGGAAAACCCGGAGCAAACCGGCGCAGCCCGGCGGCGCATGCTCAGAAGCGAGCAGGCTCAGTTCGCCTGTGGAAGCTCAGGCGCTGCACCGGCGGCGTCTCAGGCAGCCGGATCCCCGGCCGCGACCTCGGGCCGCGCCTCCCCCGCGGGACCCCGGCTCCCGCCGCACGCGCCCGGAGCCTCGCGTGCCCCGCGTGCCCGCTGGGCGAGCGTGTGCCGAGGCCAGGCGCCCTCCGCGTCTTCCCCCTCCGCTGCTCTCGGCGGCCAGGCCCGGCCGGAGCACAGCCCCGGCGGAGGGCGAGGGCGAGGGCGGGCGGCGGGGGGCGGCCGGGGCGGCGCCGGCGGGCGGGGGCCTGGCCCCGGTCGGGGTACGGGATGCCGCCGCCGCCGCCGGGCTGCGCTCGCTGTCCGCGGCCGGTGCTGGTGCCGGGCTCGGTGTCGGGTGGGTGGCCGGGCGCGGGCCTCGCCCCTCAGCCGCCTCTCCGCGGCTAGCGCCGCGCCCGAGGGCCGGGCCGTGTACGGCCCGCTGCCCCGCTCCGAGCTGCGAGCTCGCCCTCCCGCGGCTCCCGGCGCCGCCGCCGCCCCTCTGCCTGCCGAAGGCTTCCCGGGGCACCATGCAGGCGCAGCAGCTGCCCTACGAGTTTTTCAGCGAGGAGAACGCACCCAAGTGGCGGGGGCTGCTGGTGCCAGCGCTGAAGAAGGTGAGAGAGCGCGGAGACCCGCTTCCCGCTGCAGCCCCCGCGGGCGCCGCCGCTTTCTCCTGGGTCGGGTCCGCTCGCCGGACCGGCGCGCACGCCTAGGGGCCCCGCGCTCGGCCGCCCTAGGTGTTGACATTCACTCCGGGGGGTGGGAAGGCTGCGGGAAACCGGGGAGAGCTTGTCCGAACGATCCAGCCGCTGGAAGGTCAATCACCTGCCCCCTGATTCCGAGACCACAGTTGGAGGAACCTCGGTTTAATGTGGAGGTCAAAGCAGGCCACTTTTCAGCTTTCTCGGCCTCACGGCAGAGCTGCTGTCAGCCTCCGGTTTTAGGTGTCCAGTAGGCTCGTTTTACTGGATCAGGAATGCTCTGGCACAGTACTGCTCTAAGTAATTTCGAGCTTGCCTGCCAGCAGGAACCTGGCCTGCTTTGCATTGCTTTACTTTGCTCGCCCTGAGTAATAACTGCACACACACACACCCCTACCCCTCGTTACTGGTACACATGCCACTATTTTCAGCTTTGGAGGGAAGGAATTTGGAAATCTTGGTTACTGTCACGTAGTGTAGGCTTTGTAACATTTGTGTTTTTAAGTTTGCCACATTGTTTTTATATGGGGAATGTTGCTACATTTTAAAAGCTTCCAAAGCAACAGTGTGTCTTAATAAACACTGTATTAAAGCTTCTGGTACTGGTGTGTTTGAGTTTAAAAATGATTATTTTTTATGTAGAGAGTGCATTACTCTCAATAGCGTTTCTAGATCCTGATTTCTTACTGAGAAACTTTTTGCTAGCTGGTTAAAATATAATTTTGCTTCTGAGAATTAAGATTATACTGTACCTTTGCTAAATATTTATACAGTACTTTATCAAAATGTCTTAAAAGGCGCCTGATATTTCTCAAAGGCCAGCAACTTTTACTTTCCCTTTTGAATTTTTCTTCCCTCCTCCCTGTTGGTGTTTTATAATGGAAACTATTTGGTTCATTACCATAATTTGTTGTTACATTTCATATTTGTTAGGCCCTACACACACACACACACAGTGTGTCGCTGGTTGCAAACATTTCTTTGATATCTTTAAAGAAGATCAAAGAAATGTCAGCTATCATGTTTTATTAATTAGAAATTCCAGGGGCTGGGGATTTAGCTCAGTGGCATAAGCGCCTGCCTTGCAAGCAGGCAGTCGTGAGTTCGATCCCTGGTACTGATAAAAACGAAAACGAAAAAGAAATTCCACCAGGCCTCATGCCATGTGTTTTACTTTTGCTTTTTACCTGAAAGCTTGACTTCTTAGGTTGTAATGAAGGGGAGTAGTATGTCTCAGGGATGTTGCAAGTTGTACTAACGGGATAATGAGAGGCAGAAATTTGCTTTAAAATGTACAAACAAACAAAAGCCTCATAAAAATACTGCAAGTTTGGGCCCATAGTGCTTAGAAGCAATCAGTCCCTATCCTTAGGGAGCCACCAAGATACCCACTGAGCATCCTGTGAAGTAGTGGGAAAAGCGTTGTAAGAGTTAGCAGGCTTGCTCTAATTGCCATATGGATGTCCCTTGCAGAAATCTGTCAGACACATTTATTTGGCTGTCACAATGTTTTGCTTTTAAATGTAGTTAATTATCTATTTAAAAATGGGAAATAATTACATAAAATTTGGATTTTCAGCTTTTCTTAAAGAGAAGGAAAATCTCCACTTAGAACTGACATTCAAGCAAGGCAGTCAACTACCAGAATTGAGTCGGTGGCTGTGGTCTTTAGACAGGGACTGTATCACCAGCTGAGCATGGTCCCACTAGAGTTTTGTTGCTCATTTCTATAGCCCAGGATTTGACTTTAACCAGAAGTGATGGGAGGAGTCTACCTAATCATTGGATATCCACCAACAATGATTCTAAGACGAGGTTGAAAGTATATTGTGTATCTGAATTTGGTAGCTCACAACCTGCATTTTCCTCTGTCTGCTGGGCATTTCACGTGGATGTCTCCATATCTTGAATGTGTTCTTTAGATTTATTATTAGACTACTTGTAGAGGTGCCGAGCTATGTTCTCTTACCTGCGGCTCTTTGGACTTGCTGTTCCTTTTACCTGAACTGCACTTCTTTGCTGGCCTAATGCTGCTTACTCTTTGGGACTTACTTAACTTCAGAGCCTTTGTCAGTTTCTGAGGGCTAAGTTTTAGCACCTTATCCTACCTCTTAGCAGTGATAAAGGGGCTTTTAATACATTTTTATTAATGCTTATTCATAATGCAATTGGGCTTCAGTGTGGCGTTTTCATACATGCATGTAAATATATTTTGATCATATCTATGCCCATGCTCCTTACACCCTCTCTCCCTCAGTCCCTTTATCTGGTATTAGTCTCTCTTCTACTTTCATAAAATCTGCTTTAGATTCTACATATGAAGGAAAACGTATGGTACTTGTTGTGAAATGACCTATTTCGCTTAACATGATGGTGTCCGGTTCCATCCTTTTCCTGCAGATGACGTAACTTCACTCTTCTTTATGTCTGAGTAATACTCCAATTTATAAAAATACTACTGCATTTTCTTTATACATTTATCTGTTGATGGGCGCCTAGGCTTGACCCATATGTTGGCTCTTATGAATTGTGCTGCAATAAACATGGGTAGGCAGGTGTCCCTGTAGTATTTCTTGGCAGTAAATGCTAAGTTCTTATTTAAACTTGTCTGTTTCCTGCCTCTCCTCCAACTATATTGAGTGCTTTTGAGAACAGGAATAGTCTCTCTCACTGTATTCCCACTGCACACAGTGCCTGACATCTGTTAGGCACCCATTTTTAATACATGGGTAAGGGAATACCTGAATTAAAACTATCTCCTTTCTTCCCTCCACCTACCAGTTTTTAAGTTTCTTTTTGACGGATAGCTTAGTATTTTGCCCGTCTCTGACCCCTGTGTGCCGTCTACCCTGTGTATTCGTGGCCCTTTCGAGTGTTTTTCCCCTCTATTTTCTTCTCTTACTGATGTAATTGAGTTCCCTTTCCCACAGAGTGCAGTAACTTCCTCCCTGTGTGCCTGTATCTGTTTCCCAAATTTCTGAAGTTCTGGTACACTTGCCATTCTCTGTCTTTTGAGGTTAACAGAAGATACTGTGTCCAGTTGTTAGGATGAAATTGATGGTGATTGATGATCTGACTCGATGCCCATCTTCTGACTGCATTCCACGCCACACTCCAGCCTGCTCTGTAGACGGCTCCTAGGCAGGACTGCTGCTTTCTGGGATATACTCAGAATGACCTATTGCAGCTCTCTCACCACATCTGACAGTGTAAGCTTTATTTTATCCCAGCAGTTTTCCATGTCTGCCTCAGACTAAATACTGTCTTTGGCACTAAGAATGATAAATGAGATAATTAGGAAAAAAAAAAAAACTAAGAACATGATGGGAAGTGTCAGTGTGAGTCTGGGGAGATAAGTACAAATAGACAACTTGTCTTGTATGTTAAGCTGAGGAGCTTGAATTTTTATCTTGGAGAGAAGGCACTGAGGAGTTTTAAATGGGAAAGTGACACTAGACTTGAAGTTAGAAAATTCACTTTGGCCGTAGAATGGAAAATGAGTTTGAGAGACCTGAAGTAAGGAGAAAAGTTAGAAAACTCACTTAATAGTCCAGCTAAGAGATGATATGCATTTGAACTATGAGTACATTTAAACTATGATGGAAATATTGAGATGGATTGTATTTGAGAGATGTTTAAAAGGCAGAATAGACAGGACCTCACTAACTGACTGGAAAAATGTCTCTTTTTTGAGGGGGAAGGAGCTCACTGTGTGTCCAGGAAGGTCCAAGAAGCCTTGAACTCACTGTGCAGCTCAGGGAAGCCTTGAATCCACAGTGATTCTCCTGCCTCAGCCTTCTAAATTCTAGGATTACAGGTGTGCACCACCATGCCTGAATATCAGTTGTATTTCAGTAGAGATATTAAAAAAGTAGGTGGGACCACGCCCCGAGATGAGTAGAGTAGAGCTGAAATGGAGGGCAGCGGGAAATTGTGTGTAGGGAGAGAGCAGAGGGAAAGAGGCAGTCAGAAGGGATGGACAGGGAGCGGGGCGGGGGTAGATGAGACTCTAGTGTCTGACCAGCTGGGAGGGACGAGCTCAGGACAGGACTTCACCATGTCAGGCTGTAGAAAAGGCAGAGTCCCTGAAAAGTGTTAGATTTGACAGTGAGAGTCATTAGTCACTTAAGGGACCACTCATGTTTCAGTGTGAGGGTGGGGGATGGATGAACATGAAAAGATAAGGATAGCAGGAACAAATGACTTTTCTTTTCTAGGTTATTTTTTTTTTTTTTTTTTTCTAAAGAAGCTTGGAAATGAAAGGGGGAAAAAAAGATAACTGCAGAGGTGAGACGTTCAGGTTGATCTTGAACTCACTGTCCAGCCTGGGTTGGCCTCAAATTTGTGGTGACCCTCCTGCCTCAGCCTCCCGAGTGCCAGGATGCAGGCATGTTCAGCCCATTCACGTTCTTTGACAAACAGAAATTTTAATATTGATGAAATAAAACTTAGCCATTTTGTTCTCTTTTAAGATTATTGCTTTCTATCTGGTAAGCCCTCACCCCTTTTTTGAGACAGTCTCACTAAATTGCTCATGCTAGTCTTGAACTAAAATTCTGCTGTCAGCCTCCTGAGTAGTGGGCATTATAGGAAAGCCCTGTTAAGAACCCTTTGTCTGCTACCAAATCATGAAAGCTTTCTCCTAGTGCTTTCTTCAAAAGCTTTATTATTTTAGCTTTTATATAACCTATGAACTATTTCAAATTAATTGTATATGATGTAAAAGTAGGAATTGAGATTCTTCCCCCCCCCTATCCTGGTATCTTGTTATTTCAGAATTATTTGTTGAAAAGACCTTCCTTTTCCTATGAAATTGTGTTAATATTTTTATGAAAATTAAATTATTTCACATGCATGCATGTAAATAACTTTATGTCATGTCTATATATAACAGCTTATTTCTAGACTTTCCATTCTATTTACCTCTTCGTTCATTGCCATTATCCCTTTTATTCCTGAGGTAACACACCGCCGGACAGCTCCTGCTGTGTGCCACTATTCCAAGCACTATTGTTTACAAACTTCTCTCTGTTCCACCCATGGAGTTTCTGGTTTTGGTTTTATTTAGTTTCTGTTTTATTGATTTTACTGAAGATTGAATTCAGGGCCTTTTTGATGCCACACAAGTGCTCTACCACTAACCTACTATTCCCAGCCCTTTTTTTATTTTTTAAATTTTGTTTCGAGACAGGGTCTTCCAGGTTTCTCAGGCTGGCCTTGACCTGCAAGCTCATCAAATGGTGGGGATTACAGCCATGTACTAGTAGACCTGGTCCCACTGACTTTTCCAAATGGTAACATCCCCATTCTACAGATGAGGAAGTGGATTTTCAGAGGGCAAATTGCCTAATGTCTAATAACTAATAAGGAGTAGAATCAGGATTTGAGCCTAACTGTTGCTTCTAAGACAATTCTACCATACTGCATTGCCTCTTCAGAGCAGGTAGTACAGTGCCTGCACAGTGGTTTTCTAGTTGTCCCATATTTTAGATTCTAGGATGTTCCTCAGAAGAGAAAGAGCTGAGCAAAGATAGCTCCCTACTTTTAGGTGGGTTCTGCGTAGGATTTCATTAAAAAGGAGGGAGGGTTACTGTGCTACATTCAGAAAAGATGTTTTGGGAAGTGCTGGGGGTTGAACCATGCCCTTACACATGCTAAGCATTCCACATTACCACTGAACTACATCCCCTACCCCATAAAGAAGAATTTTAAAGGAGCCCATTAATGGAAAAATAGCACACACCATAAAGAAACAGGGGTGAGGGATGATGATCTTGGGATGGCAATGGGAAGCTAGGAGACTACATTTTTAATTACATTTTTCATTGCTGGGACAAAATACAGAGTAGCATGTAGCAGAAAAGCCTCCCTTTCCCTTTTATCCCATCCTGGCTATATATCTTTCGGGTAGTACCACCCGCATCCAGGGTGGGGCCTCCTGTGCACCCAGAACTATCATAAATCAGTTAGTGGACTAACCTAGTACCTCACGCCCTGAATTCACATTCACGCTCTAGATCCAGCGACTTCCGCAAAGCTCCCCCTGTGAGCCTGTGAGGCTTTGGACCATCTGCCCATTGCACTCTCTGTGCATGCTCATATTTGGTTGTTATGGGAGTGATATTTTATATGGAAGAGAGAGTTAACCAGTGATTAGGAAGAAGTGTTTGTGCTGGCTTGGAGGACAAGAGGAATCCAATGTTTTGGGAGTCTGGAGCTCAGTTCTGAAGTGTAGAGTTAGATCAGGGGCAGTGAACCTGTACCGTGCATGCCACAAACAGTGTTTATCACTGAAAACGCTAAGAGTTCCACCACATTTGGTCTAGAGCCTATGAACCAAATTACTTCATTTTATCTATGAGCTTTGGAGAGACACAGAGGTTTTAAGTGGGATACTGACAATTAGATATAAATTTCCAAGCATCACTATCTGCCCTATAGAGCATGGATTAAATGAGAACTGAACTGTAGCCAATTAGATTTTTGCAATGCTGTGTCAAAAGGATAATGGCTTTGTTTAGGACCTTAGCTGTGGAGATGGAGAAAAATGGACAAATTCTAGAGAGACTTAAGAGGTAGGGCAGGGAAGTGAGAAAGCAGGGCAGGGAAGTGAGAGAACAGTGAAAGAGGAATCCCCAAGTTCTGGACTTAGGAGTCTAACTGGTGATGGTGATGAAATAGAGGATACTGGGGAGGAGCACATTTGGGGAGAAACCATCAATGCTCTTGGAATGAGAATCTAAGAGAAAACTATGGTAGGAAGGATGGGCACTGTGAGTAACCAGCAAACATGGCCTCTTGGTTGGACCATCCTTGGTAAATTCAGCCAAGTACAGACTGAAAGCAAAGAAGATTGATGCTATCTATCTGTCTGTCTGTCTATCTATCTCACCTCTTCTGTAAAGCTTTTCTACTTTAATTATATTGCCTAAGTGTGGAGAATCTCTTTATATCCTTAGTACTTTATACTTGAGTTTATACTTAAGTACTTTATACATCAGTTCCATGACAATCTGGGTTTTTTGAGGCAGGGCCTCACTGTGTTAATTCAGGCTGGCCTGGAACTCACTGTGTAGCCCAGGCTGGTTTTGAACTCACTGTGATATCCTCCTACCTCAGCCTACCAAAGGCTGAGATTGTAGGTATGTGCCATCACTGCTGGCACCAGTCTGGTTTTTAAGGATTGTTGGAATTTGTGTGTTCTTTCCTCTTGAAGATTGAGATTCCTAAAGGCAAGAATAGGGTTCTATCCACCTTTGCATTTCCTGTGATACTTGTCCTAGTTCTCATTTATAACCATTGCTCAGAATATATTTATTGAATTGCATGTGGTTCTGACTCCCCTCAAAACTACACTACTAATGAGTTAGTAGGTCTTAGTTGAGATTACCCAACTAAGGCATCAGAATTGTCATGTTCACTACATTCTGTGTTAACAAATAGGGAGCCAAAGTACTTTAGAAACAGGTCATTCAAATGGATTATATATATATATATATATATATATATATATATGATTATTAATTTTTTTTTGGTGCTGGGGATTGAACTCATGACCTTGCACTTGCCAGGCAGGTGCTTATGCCAGTGAGCTAAATCCCTAACCCCTAGATTTTATTTTTAAACATGTGATGCTTCAAGGGAAGCTTTTCTCTTTGCATCAGTCTAGGACCTTTTAAGAAGAAGATGCCAACATGGTATTAATCCTGGAGGAAATTTATTAAGTAAAATGCTCAGAGGGGAAAAAAAGGAAGGAGATGGGAATCGCCAGACTGTGATGCAACTCTGATTCCAAGTAAAGGAGAGGTGTAAAGAAGGAAGGAATTACATTGCAGTCTACAGTAAGGAAAGTTTGCCACGGGCTCAGGAAGCCTCTGAGTGAAAGTTGCCTATCACAGAATTCTGCGTCTCTCAGGAGTCAGTCTGTGTTGGTATGCCTGCCATCCCTGTTGTCACTGACGGGGAGGAGCCTGTTAGAAGCATGGCCACTGCACAAACACAGCGATGGATTTCAGAGTGCAGCAGCTGCCTGTAGTCAGAGCTGAGATGCTCATTCTCATGGTCAGCCAGGGTCATCTCTGGTTGTGAATTGCCTGGTGTGGCATAATCTAATTGCAGTATTTCCCACTTGAAGTGAGCAATTTGCTCCCCCAACTCTCTTATATTAAAAATGTACATATATATATACATATATATAATATGTATAATATATATATGTGTGTGTGTATTTGTCAGGGTAAATTCTTAAAAATCAAAAACTTAATTTGCATTAAAATTAATGGTACACAATTTGCTGCAGGAGCTATTCAAATGAACTCTGTATTTTATATTCAGTGTTTGTGTAATAAATGTGTTATGCACAAAACCACAAACAGAACAGTGAGTAAAACAAAAGAAAACAATTCGATGACTCCCAGGTTATAGCCTAGTGAACCGGTCTGGGCGGGCAGCTCAGTAGTAACTTCCAGCCATGAAGACACCTCCCAAGGGTGGCTTTGCTTTCCAGTCTGGGCCACCTCAGATGCAAACACAAATCTGTAAATGAAATTCCTTATAAAGTCAGATTCTGGTAACCTCCCACCTGAGTTAGAGATGGTGATTTACATGGAAGAAAAGAAGTAAAGTTTTGCTTTTGTGGATCCTGAATTATTCAGATGTTATTTTAAAAATAGATATTTAAAAATTGTAACAATTAGATGACTTTTTAAAGCCTCTTTAATGCTACTGTCATAATTTTTACTGGTTTTATTTTATTCACAAAGTCATTGGAGCATTTATTGTAGGGCAAGCATTACTGATATAAAATTAACAAGTAACCAGGTGTGGAGGTACATAATTCCAGCAATTGAGGGGCAGGGGCAGGAGGATTGTGAGTGTCAGATCAGCACGGCCACGTAGCAGTACCCCATCTTAAACTAACTTGGACTACGTAGCAATACCCTATCTTAAATTAACTGAATAAAAAAAATTTTTTTAAACTATTGCTTTTATGGACGTTGTATCTGGTAATTAAAAAGATGTGCAGTCCCTATGTTTTAAAGCAGCTTAATTGCACAAGGGAAGGTAGCTTCGTTCAGGGTTAAAAAGAAAAAGAATAAAAAATAAAAGTTGAGATTAAAAATGGTTTTAATTAACAGGTGATTTGTAACTTAAGTTAACTTAAATTTTGGTTATTCTTTGATGTTTGTACATAGGACTCAATAATTTGTAATGGACTATAGTTGCTGATAATTATATTTATAGCTGTTTTGTTTAAATACTTTGGTGACATTCTGATTTCTGTGCATAGATTTAATAACTGAATTTCATTGTGGTTTTATATAACATTAAATTTTCCACTTAGCCACTTTAAGTACACGATTTGGTGCTATCTCATTTACAATTATATGATACAGCCACTACTACTAGCTGTTCCTAAAACCTTTTTCATCACTCAAAACAGAAACTGTGCACATTAAGCAACAGTTCTTCACTTCCCCCTCTCCCAGACCCTAGTATCAGTTTGCCTATTTTAGATATTTCATGTAAATAGAATTGTAAAACATTTGCTCGTTTGCATGACTTCTTTCACTTAACATAATGTTTTTAAGATTAGTCCATGTTGCAGCATGTTCCAGAATTTTATTCTTTTTAAAATCTGAATAATGTTCTGTGAGGTGTGTTTACCACATTTTATCAGTTTATCTGTTGGTTGGCATATGGGCACATCCCACCACTTAGGTGGCTCTAAAGGATTGAACTCAGGGCTTTTGTGCAGAGCTACAACCCAGCCCAGTGTTTATTTATTTTTGAGACAGGGGTCAGGTAAATTGCCAGCTTGCCCAGATTGGACTCGAACTCATGATCTTCTTGCTTTAGCCTCCCAGAGTTCTGGGATTATAGGTGTGCACTATTTCCAGCTACATTTTATCTTTGATTAATACAAATAATGCTGTAGTGAATACAGACATAAAGTATTGGTTTGGGTCCTGGTTTTCAGGAATTTTGGGTAAGTACTTTAGATTAGAATTGCGGGGTCATTTAGGAATTATGATGACTAGCTTTTTGAGGAACTGCATATGTTTTCCATAGAAACATTACTATTTTTTATTCCTATCTGCCATTTTCCCATATCTTTCCCAATATTTTCTTTTTCTTTTTTTAAAAAAACTTTCTCCTACTTGGTGTGAAATGGTATCTCATCATGCTTTTGCTTTGTATTTTCATAGTAACTAATGATATCTAAACCTGTTTTATCCTTTTATGCAGTCATTGATAATTTGTATGTCTTCTTCACAGAAATGTCTATTCAAATGCATTGCTCAGTACTTGCTTGGTTACTTACAGTTTTTAAAAAAGGAGAACCATATGTCTTTTTTGTGGTAGTGGTACTGGGAACTGAACCCGGCGAGTGCTGAGCTACATCCTGGGCTTTGTTTTCTCTTTTTGTGGTACTGGGTGTTGCAGTGCCTTTTCACTTGAGCTACATCCCACACCCCACACCCTCTTTTTTTTAAATTTTGAAACAGGGTTAAAAGTTGCCCAGATTGGGCTTGAATTTGTGATCTTCCTGTCTATATCTCCCAGTGTGCTGGGTTTAAGGTGTGCTCCACTATGCCTTGCTTCCCAGTTCTTTTTTTAAAATTTTGAGACAAAGTTTTGCTGTGTTGCCCAGGCTTGTTTTGAGCTGTGCCCCTCCTTCTTCAGCCTCCCTTAGTAGCTGGTGTTATAGGTGAGTGCTGCCTATCCCAGCTATCCTTATATATTCTTAGTTTGAGACCCTTAGCTAGGTGTCATGGTGGACGCCTATAATCCCAGCACTTGGGAGGTTATGGAAGGAGGATTGCCATGAGTTTGAGGCCAGTTTGGGCTACGTAGTGAGTTTGAGACCAGCCTGGACTACAAAGTGAGACTGTGTCTGAAAAAAAAAAAAAAGACCCTTAATAAACATAAGATTTTTTCTCAGACTTAATCAAAAGATTGACTTTTTAGTTTCTTGATAATGTCATGTGGTAAACAACGTTTTTCTTGTTGCTTTCCATGTTGCCTAGGCTGGTGTCAAGTTCCTAGACTCGGGCGATCCTTTTGCCTCCGCCATTTGAGTAGCTGAGACCACTGGTCCATGTCATTGCACCCAGCTCAAGTTTTTAATTTGATGGATCCAATTTATCAATATTTTCTTTCACTGCTTGGTTTTTGATGTCACAGGTAAACTCTACTGCCAATCTAAGACCATGCTGATTTACTCTATATTTTCTTCTAAGAAGTTGTTTATGGCTTTAGCTCTTACATTTACGTCTTTAATACATTTTGAGTTCATTTTTGTGTTTGGTGTGAGTTAGCGAACCCAATGTCATTCTTCTGAATGTGGACATCCAGTTATCCCAGCACCATTTGTTGAAAAGCCCATTCTTTCTCCACTGAACAGAGTTGGTGCCTTTGTCAGAGATCAGTTGGCTGTAGATGTATGATTTGATTTCTGGACTCTCATTTCCATTTTATTTGTCTGAATTTTGTTATGCCAACCACACTGTCTCCCTGGAGCGTTATAGTCAGTCTTGAAATTAGAAAGGCTGAGTGGTCTAACTTTCACTTCTTGACTGTTCTGGCCCTTGCAGTGCCTTTTTCAATTCCATATGATTTGAGGACTGGTATTTCCATTTATGCAAAAAAAGGCATTGGAATTTTCTCAGAGATTGTGTTAATCTATTGATTGCTGTGGGTAAATTGTGACATCTTAACAATATTAAGTCCTCCTATCCATGAGTACAGGATGGCTTTCCATTAATTTATGTCATCTTTTTGTTTGTTTTGCCTTCATTCTATTAAGTGGTATATTACTTTCTTCTTTAATGTTGGTTGAGCTATCTTTGCATTCCTAGGATAAAACCTACTTAGTCTAAATATATAGTCCTTTAAATATGCTGTTGGATTCTGTTTGCTGTTTGTTCAGTATTTTTATTTTATTTATTTATTTATTTACTTTGGTTCAGCATTTTTTTCAAGTATGTGGACATTGCTCTGTAATTTTTTTGTGTTATCTTTATCTGGTTTTTAGCATTAGGGTAATTCTGGCCTCACTGAATTGAGTTTGGGAAGCATTTTTTCCTCTTCTGTTTATTAGAGTTTTGACAGGAGTACTGTTAATTCTTTAAATGTTTAGTAGATTTCAACAGTGAAGCCATCTGGTCCTGGACTTTTCTTTCTAGGGAGGTTTTTTTTTTTAAATTTGTAATTCAACCTTATTGTTATGGATCTGTGGAGATCTTTAATTTTTTTTCTTTTGCAGTGTTGAGGAATATACAGGGCCTCCCACACGTTAGACTATAATTTCTTCTTAAGTCTGTTTAAGTAATCTGTGTTTCTAGGAATTTATCAATTTACTTAGGTCAGTGATGGTGAATTTTTTAGAATGCCTGGTGTGGCACACATGTAACTCTTTAGGCTATATAGTAGTTGCCTATAGTCTGTTTTTATTTAGTGAGGTTAGTAGCTATATCACCACTTTATTCTGATTTTATTCATCCATTTGTTCCTCTTTGTTTCTTAGACATTTTATCTAAAGGTTTGTTAGTTTTGTTGTTTTTCTTCAAGGAGTCAACCTTTAGTTTCATTGATTTGGCTTTAATTTTATTTATTTTTGCTACAATTTTTATTATTCACTTCTAACTTTGGATTTAGTTTTCTCATCTTTTTGTATCACTCGATGGTGTAAAGTGGGCTGTTACAGTTTTTTTTCCCCTCAGTATCAGGTATCAAACCATCACTGAACCAGCCCTATTTTTTTATTTGGAGACAAGATCTTGAAAAGTTAGGCTGGAAGGACTTGAATTTGTGAACCTCTTGTCTCAGTGGTGGGATTACAGGCATGTGCCACCTTGGAGATCATTTTCTTTTTAAATGCAGACATTTATAGCTATACATTTCCATCCGAGCGCTACTTTTGCTGTCTTCTATTTTTTTTTTTTTTTTTTTGTCTTTTTCCTTTTTATCGGTACCAGGGATCGAATTCACCACTGCCTGCTTTCAAGGCAGGCGCTTATGCCGCTGAGCTAAATCCCCAGCCCCTTTTGCTGTCTTCTAAAAGTTTTGGTATGTTGTGTTTTCTCTAAATATTGATCTCTAAATAGTCACACGCTTTCTTTGTGATTTCTTTCATTGTATGTTTGAGTGTGTTGCATAATTTCTACATATTTATAGATTTTTCTTCATTTTCTTGACTTCACATTTCATTATTGTCACGCAGTCTTAAATTTTGTTTTTGTTTTTTGAGAGAGGGTCTCATTTATGTAGTTCAGGCTGATCTTAATCACTCAATAGCTTCAGCTAGCCTTGAACTTGTAACAATCCTGCTTCAGTCTTGTGAGTGCTGGAATTACAGGTGTGTGCCACCAAACCCAGGGAATTTATTATTGATTTTATTTTGTATTACGGTATATCATGGAAAATGTCTGATGTGCATGAGAAGTACGGATGTTTTATGCTATTGCGTGGAGTGTTCTATATATGCTTATTAAGTCTAGTCGATCAGTAATATCAAAATCTTATATTTCCCTGTTGATCTTCTGTTTCGGTGTTTACCCATTATTGCAGTTAATATATTAAAACCTCTAGGTATTGGAGAATTTTTTCTCACTTTCTGGTCAACATTTTTATGTATTTTGAGATTGTATGTGCGTATGTCTTATGTGCATATGGTTATGTCTCTTGAAGATTCTTTTAAGAACGTGTAATGTTATTTCTTGTAAAAAAAATTTAACTAAAAGCCTGTTTTGTCTGAACTTAACAGAGCCACTCTGGCTCTTCTGGTTATTGTTTGCATGGAATATCCTTTTCAACCCTTTGCTTTAAAAGTTTATTTTGTATCTTTAGATAAAAAGTGAATATTTTATGGATAGCATATAGTTGGAGTGTGTATTTTAATTCATTTTGCTAATCTCTGCCTTTAGTTTGATCTAATTAATCTTAAAGTAATGACTGAGAAGGAAAAAGTAATGGTATTGTTTTCTGAGTGCTTTGTAAATTTTTTTGTTCTTCTCCAGTCTATACTGCCTCCTTTTCCTTTAAATTGATTTATGAATTCCAATCTCATTTCCTTTTATGCAAATTTTTGAAATCTTTTCCTCATGGCTATATTTAATATTCTAAGCTAAAAATAATCTAGTTTGAATTGATACTAATTTAACTTCAGTAGCTTACAAAAATGACATTCCTATACAACTGCATTCTTTTCTCTTTTATGTGTTTGCTATTATAAATTACATCTTTATACATTACTCCCCCAGGATTGTGTTCCACGACACCTAGTAGATACCTGAAACTGTGAATATTACCAAACCCTATGTATGTTTCTCTTTATATACATACCTGTGATTTAGGTACAGTAAGAGATTAGCAATAACTAATAAATAACACAGTTATAAAGGTATTCTATAATAAAAGTTTAGATGAATGTTCGGTTTTACATCTGGATGTCCCCCTCAAAGCTTCACATACTCATAGGTGGGGCTTTTTCCAAACTGATTGGGCCATGAGGGCTGTTACGGTTAAATATGCTGTTAGGAGATGGGGCCAAAGAGATGTAAGTATAGCTTGTGGCACGACTAGACAGAATGTATCCCTGCCCCTTCCTGTCTTCACTCTCTGCTTCCTGGCTGCCATGATATGAGCAGGTTTTCCCTTGCTGTGGTGGTCTGCCGTGTCATGCTGCT
Organism: Cavia porcellus; assembly: GCF_034190915.1. NCBI lineage: Eukaryota > Metazoa > Chordata > Mammalia > Rodentia > Caviidae > Cavia > Cavia porcellus. The sequence continues at coordinate 219,330,232 of NW_026947484.1, forward strand.
TTGGATCCAGCCAACTGTAGACTCAAAACGTAAGCCAGAGTTAACCTCTTCTTTAAGTTGTGGATGCTGGGTGTTGGGTCTCATCCATGGGAAAGTGACTAAGACAGGGTGGTCTGTCTCAAATTACTATCTTGTTTTATTCACTCTTTGAGTGATGATATGAAGTAGTACAAAGCCTATATGATGAGGTAGAGTGAACACTGTAGGCATCACTGTGGTCATTATTAAGTGATTAAGAGATACAGTATATACACTGTGGATACGCTGAGGAAGGGGTTCCCTCATGTCCTGGGTGAGATGGTCTGAAGTTTTATTACAATTTATAATACAAGTAGCTGGGATTATAGATGTGCACCACCATGTCCAACAAACATTCTGAGAAGTATGTAAGAAAAGAAAAAGTCTGGCACCATGGCCACGCAGGTTAACCCCAACACTAGGAAGACTGAGGCAGAACTGTAAGTGAGGCCAACCTTGTCACCTTAGCAAGATCCTGTCCAAAATAAAATTACAGAGGGCTGGGAATGTGACTCAGTGGTAGATCACTTCCCTAGCATGGTCAAGACCCTAGATTTAATTCCCAGCACTGGAAAAAAAAAACCTTTAAACTGAAATGTTTTCACACTTAAAAAGTTATTTGATTTTTATTTAGGTAATATATTCATGAAATCAAAACTGAAATGTTACAAGATTCTCTAGTGAAAATCTTTCTACCTCTTTCCCACATGTTTTTCTTTTTCTTAGTAGGGATGTTTTTATTGTTGAGTCTTCCTATCTATGAAGATAGTTTATCACTATTTTTTTCTTAGATCTTTGATGTTTTCCTCAGTTGTCTAGTTTTCAGTGTGCAAGGCCTATATATGTTTTGTTAGTTTTGTACATGTGTATTTTGTGGGATGTTTTTGTATTTTAATTTTCAGTATTGTCGTCCCCCCCCCGTACATGGAAGTGGAGTTGATTTTTGTGTGGAGTAACCTTACTGGATTCACGTATTAGTTCTAAAAACAGCTTTGGTTTTTTGCTTTAGAGAGATTATTTGGGGTTTTCTATGTAGATAATCATGTTGTCAACAAATCCTGGCATTTTAATTTCTTCCTTTCAAATATGTATGTCTTTTATTTCTTTTTCTTTCCTTACTCAGTAGCAAGAACTCCCAGCACTGTGTTGCATAAATACAGCGGTAGCATTCTTGTCCTTTTTCCCCAGTGGAAACAAATACCAATCATTCTTTTATGGTTAAGTATATGTTAACTGTAGGTTTACTGCAATTGCAACTTGTCATTATTTCTTTTTTTTTTTTGAGAGTTTTAGAAGCTATAAGTAGATGCTAGGTTTTATCAGATGGCTTTTTGCATTAGGTGATACATTTTTTTTAAAATCTCTTAATACCATGTGTTACATTGATTAGTTTTAGAATATTGAGCCAGACTTAAAGTGCTTTGTCATGGTGAATAATTCTTTTAGTATATTGCTGTATTCTATTTCCTGATATCTGCTGAGGTTTCTATACATATAATAATATATGAGATTGGTCTGTAGTTTCCTTTGTTGTGTGGTCTTTAGCTTCATATAGTGAATTTGAAACTGTTTCTTTCAATTCTATTTGTACAAAAGATTGTGGAATGTTGGTGTTAATTCCCTTTTTTAAAATTAGGTAGTATTTTCCATTGAAATTATCTAGACCTGGAAAGTTCTTTTTTGGGTGTTCTAAATTACAAATCCACCTTATTTAATCCATGTAGGACTACCCTCACCTTCATAGTGGGTGAGTTGCAGTTGTCCTCCCTTCTTTCCGTGAGTTCATTCCTTCTAAGGCATCAAATTTACATGTGTAGAGTTGTTCAGAATATTCTGGTATTATACTTTTGTAGGTGTAGGCTCTGTAGTGATATTCCTGTTAATTACTGATTTATTCTTGGTATTAATTAACAAGAATATCACATAAAATCACTAATTTTAAATGTGTTTTAAAATATATGTATCTATATCAATTTACAACAGTGAAACTACAACCCTTATCAAGCAATTGAACAAAAATCTTACATATGAATGCCACAGACTCTTAAATATGAAATTTCTTTGTAACATCCTTATTTCTTCCTAATGAAATGTTACTTTCCATTTCTGTGACCTAAAATTTTTTATTACCTTCAAATCTTTGTTTTAGGTAAACACAAGTATCTCTGATCAGAGATTGATTTATTTTTGTATGGTTTTGATCTTATGAACTGGGAATTTAACCAGTTTATAATTCATGTCAGTCTATCAGTATCTTTTACGCAAAGTTTAATGCTTCCTTGATACTTTTCTTTTTCTTTTTCTTAGTTTTCCACTTATTTTCAAATCCAGAACTTGGAATGTATATAATCCATTTTTGTTTAAAACTCAGTGACAAATTCACTTATACATATATTTGCTTTCCCTTATTTTCTCCTTTTTCCCATACCAGTTTCTCTTTCCTTTTGAGCAGGTTTTTCCCCTTTCACAATATCTATTGTACATTTTGGATTTTATTTACTCTTTCAGCTTCTCACACTAGGGAGACAATATGATGTTTACATGTGTGAGACTGATTTGTTTCACTTATAAATATAGTCTTGAGTTGCATCCATTTACCTGTAAAAGTCTCCAGTTTGTCTTTCTTTATGACTGAGTAGTATTCCATTGTATAAAAAGACCATCTTTTTTATTCATTCCTTAGTTGATGGGCATTTGGGTTTGCTTCTAAGCTCTTTACAAATTGTGCTGCTATAAACATGCATGCGCATATATTCCTGTGGTACAGTATTTTCATTTCTTCTGGGAAGCTACCCAGCAGGGGATAGTTGGGTCAAATGGGATCTCTAATTTTAGTTTTTTGAGGATTCTCCACACTGAGTTCTTCAGTGGTTGCAACAGTCTACACTCCCACCAACAGTGGAGAAGGATTTTTTTTCCCCACAGCCCCTCCAGCATTTGTTACTGGTTAATTTCTTGACAGCCATTCTCTCTGGGGTGAGATGGAAAATCAGTGTTGTTTTAATTTATATCTCTCAGATGACCAGTAATGTTGAACATTTTTTCATATATTTATTTGCTGTTTCTATTTCTTCATCCGAGAAGTGTGTGTTCAGCTCAGATGCCCATTTTTGGATTGGGTCGCTAAATTTGGGAAGTCTGATTTTTTGAGCTCTTTCTATGTTCCCGATAGTAATCTTTTGTCTGAGGATGAGCTGGCAAACATTTTTTTCTCACATTGTGGGTTGTCTCTTCATTCTTGGTGATTTCTTTTGCTGTGCAAAAGCATTTTGATAAGATGAGATCCTAGTTGTTGATTCTTTGTGATTCTTCCTGTGTGATCAGGGTTTTATCCATGAAGTCTTTGCCCACACCAATCTCTTCAAAAGTTCTACCTATTCTATCTTCCAGCAGATTAAATGTTTCTATTTTAATATTTAGATCTTTGATCCATTCTGAATTTAGTTTAGTGCGTGGTGAAAAATATGGGTCCAATTTTAGTCTTCAGCATGTGCAGAACCAGTTTTTCCAGCACTGTTTATCAAGGAGGCCGTCTTTCTTCCAGGGTATGTGTTTGGCAATTTTGTGAAAGATAAAGTGGCTGAGTATGTCTAGAGTTGTTTCTGCATCTTCTAATCTGTTCCACTGAGCCTCAGTGTTGTTGTTGTTGTTGTTTGCTTTTTTTTCCAGTAGTACCCCACTGTTTTGTTGGTTTTTTGGGGGGGAATTGTGATGCCTCCTGTGTTCTCTGTCGCTCAGAACTGTCTTTGCTATTCTAGGTCTCTTCTGGTTCCAAATGAATGTTGTTTTTCTAATTCTATAAGATGTTAGAATTTTGTAATTGTGTAAGATATTGGAATTTTGATCAGAGTTGCATTACATATGTGTAACAGTTTTAGAAGTATGGCTATTTTCACACATTGGTTCTTCCTATCCAAGAGCAGGGGCTATTTTTCCATTTTCTGATATCCTCTTCCATTTCCTTTTTCAGAGTACTGTAGTTTTCAGTATAGAGCTGTTTTACATCCTTCGTTAGATTGACTCCTAGGTATTTCCTTTAGGGGCGGGGGAATGCTATTGTGAAAGGTGTTTCTCTAATTTCTTTCTCAGTGAGTTTTTTATTCATGTAGAGGAAGCTATTGATTTTTGAGTGCTGACTTTGTATCCAACTACATTACTAAATTTGCTTAAGTCTTGCAGTCTTTTAGTGGAGTTTTTGGGGTCTTCTATGTAAAGTATCATTTCATCCACAAATAATTTTAACTTCTTCCTTTCCTATTCATATTCTTTTTATTTCTTTCTCTGGCTAAATTTTCGAGGACTATGTTGGGATAAGCATGGAGACAAGGGGCATTCTTGTCTTGTTCCTGATTTTAGAGTGAAATCTTTCAGTTTTTGTCCATTTAGTATGATGTTGGCTATTGGTTTATCAGATGGCTTTTAACAGATTGAGATAAAGACCATCTATTCTAATTTTCTGTGGGGTTTTCTTTTGATCATGAATGGGTGCTGGCCTTTGTCAAAAGCTTTTTCTGCATGTATTGAGATGATGATATGATTTTTATCCTTGGCTCTGTGAATATGCTGTATTGATTTACATCTGTTGGGCATACATATGTCCCTGCATCCCTGGGAGGAATTGGTCATGGTGTATAATCTTTTTGATATGCTGCATTCTGTTTGCCATTATTTTACAGAGGACTTTTCCATCTGCGTTCATTAGTGAGATTGGTCTGTAGTTGTCTCTTAGTTGAGTCCTTCTCTGGTTTTGGTATCAGCATAATGCTTGCTTCCAGGAATGAACTGAGGAGTATTGCTTCCCTTTCCATTTCATTAAAGAGTCTGAGAAGTAGTGATATTAGGTCTTCTCTAAATTTCTTTGTAGAATTTGGCAGTGAATCTTTCAGGGCCTGGGCTTTTCTTTGTTGGTAGGTTTTGAATCATATCTTTGATTTCATTGATAACGGTCTATATAGGGTTTTCGTATCTTCTTAATTCAGTGTTGGTGATTTATATGTATCTAAGAATCTGTTTTTTCTGCATTTTACATCTTACTAGAATACAAGTTCTCAAAGTAGGTATAGGTCATCTTCTGTATTTCTGCAGGGTCCATTGTGATTTTGCCCTTTTTATTCCTAATTGTGTGAATTTTAGTTTGTCTTTTTTTTTTTTTTTTTTTTTTTGAAAAGGTTGGCTAAGGTTTTATTTTAAAGAACCAACTCCTTGATTCATTATATTGTTTTCTTATTCTGCAATGCATTCACTTCTCGTTAGTATTTCTAACATACCTACCCTCTCCAAGCAGTTTTGGAAATTTTCTCCTTATACTATCAGTATTAACATTATGAACTTGTTAGTTTGTTGTTGTTGTTTTTATAAAGGAAGTAAAACTATAATATTTTCCAATTCTGTCAGATTAACATTTAGAATATCTTTTCTGTAATTCTCTTGAACACAGTAACAAATCATTTTTATCGAACATACATTTTGTTTATCAGCATGAATGTTTATAATATTACCTGGGAAACATAAAATAGTATTTGCCCAATACATTGAGTATTTGGCATGTACTTTTGATAGTTTTTTTTTTTTTTTGCTGCTGCTGCTGCTCATAACACAACTTTATTGACAAAATAGTAGTTTTAGACTAAGAAATATAAAACAATACAAAGAGTATATCTTAATAATATACAATGACTTTATACTGTCAGTATATGTAAAGTAAAAAAAAAAAAAACTCAATCAAGGGAGCAAGATAAAATCAACAAATGTTTTGTGTAAGCTCTGATACTCACTTGGTATCCTTAAAATGTCCCAGTCTGAACCCAATATCAATGACTATTAATAATCTGTGATACTTATTACACAATAACAGCTGAAAAGAACTCTTTGCCGTGTAATCACAGTGAAAACCAAAAAATTTAAAAAGTACATTGTTCCCAAGTAGAAACTACAAATTCACGTCAGTGTTGTTTAGGACAGAAATTAGAGTTTGGTTAATGCTTTCAGGACTTTAATTCTTACCACCAGATCATTATGATTTGCTGATGCCCTGATTTTGTTGATGTGTACTCCAGATTCTTTAAATAAAAAAATTAAAAAAACATAAACCTGCTAAATTGTTCCCTGGATGATGCAAGCCCTTTACTTTTTATGTTGTTATTTATATTCTTAAAAAGGGTAAGGCTATTAAGAAGCGTCTATCCTATTGGGGAGGGGGCAGACTGGGGATTGAACTCACGATCTAGCGCTTGCCAGGCAGGCGCTTATGCCACTGAGCCCTATCCCTACATCCAGTCCTTTATTGAAGAGAAAAATCAGCTGTGACGGTACTTTACAACTGACCAACTCTTTTTGTCATGGCTGGGTTTTCAGTAAAGTTTATAATTGGTTTTATAATCTGTGTCTTGGTAAAGTGATTTCTCAGGAATAGTAAAGCAAAAACATCCAGCATCCAGAAAAGAATGCGAAAGCGATTATTGGTAATGATTGGTCACAGTCATGTTGGTTAACAGCGTAGTTCAGCCATCTGCATAGCAGGATCCAAGCAGCAGATCATGGTGACATCACACACTTACTTGACATATGTCTCAATCTCGCCCGGACTTTCAGCATTCACAACTCATGTTATTAAGGGCATTGTAAATCTTTTCCCTAATAATGAGGTCTTCCGTGTTTATCAGTTTTGCAGTAAGTGGCTCACCGTGCAATTCACATATGGCATTCTGATTAAATGAATATGCTGTATTGTTACCCAGAGTGATCAACACTACTTCTTGAAAAAAAGGATCATTTATTCTCTTCAGGATGTTACAGACTTTTTGAAGATCAGGAGTAGTTAGAATATCATCAGTTTTACAGGGAAAGCCGAATTTGCCCTTGCAGACAGGCCACATTGTAGGCGGAGTCTTGGTGCACCTATACATACCCTATATATAACAATTTTAGACTTGATGTTCTTAACTAGTTTTAACCATCACATCTTTCCTGCAGTTTTCTCCTTGTCCTTTTTTTTCTGTTGGCTGTAGTAAATCATTCAGCAAAATTTGCAGAAAAGGTTCTTGGTTGATACACTTAATTCCTTAGTATCTGAAAATGTCTTCCAGTTGCCTTCAAGTGCAAATACTAACTTGGCAGGGTACATAATTCTTGGTTCAAAATTATTTTCCCATAAAGTTCTATAGATGTTGTTCTCTTGTCTTCTGCCATTAAAAATTGCAAGAGAAAAATCTGAGGTCAGTCTGATTGTTGCCCCTTTTTGAGTAACCTGCTTACTTTGTCTGGATACTTGTGAAATTTTCTCTTCATTTTTGAAATTTAACAAAGGTGACAAGGATATGTGTAGGTACTGCTTTCTTACTGAATTCTGAAGGTACTATGTGAGCCTCCTTCCTTTGCTGGCCTACTTCATTCTTCAACTCCGAAGGTTTTCTGCTGCTAGTTCCTTATTGTTTCAGCATCGTTTGCTTTGTTCTCTGTTCTTTGTTCCCGGTATTCTGGTCACACATAGGACAGGCCTGAGTCCTGGACAGGCCCTCTACATCTCTCTGTTTCTTCTCTTGGTTTCTTTGGCCATTTCCTTGGCATCGTGTGAGAATTTCTCTTTATTTTGCACTTACTTCAGCAGTTGTATTTTGTGACCAACCCTACTTACGTGCTTTCTTTAAATGAAAGGCCATCATCTCTTCCCTGTGGTCACAAATCACCTATTTTGTAACTAAGTCTACATGGGTGGTGAACTCTCTCATAAGACTTCAATACTTTCAGTATTTTCTAGGTGATCACTACAGACAAGTATATCCATATCAGGAGGAGACATTTTTTCAATTTCTTAGCTCTCTTCCTTTGTTCTGAATTGCAGTTTTAGGACATTTTCAAGGGTTGTTCGTAGAAGTCCAAAAACAGTCTTCCCAGGCACCAAAGTTGAACAGATCTCTTTGTGTTTAGACCATTTATGTGATACTTAGGAGTGTATATCCTCAGCTTTAAAAAAATTTTTTTTAAGTATTTTGTTTTACTCTAAAGGAAAATCTTGCTAAGTTGCCCAACTTGGCCTCAAACTTGCTACCTTTCTACTTCAGCTTCCTGAGTAGCTGGAATTTTAGGAATATGCCAATACTGTATGCCCAGTAACTTAGGCCATTTATTTGCAGTGCAGATATTGACATGCTTTATAGCTCCAGTTAACTATTCTTTTCTGCTTACTCTGCTTTTGATTTACTTGTTTTTGTGTTACCGTGGGTAATTTAAATTTTTAGAATTCCATTTTATTTGGAGTGAGTTTATTTTAAAATGTTTTAAAGTTATCTCTGTATACAGCTTTCTTCAGTAGCTACTGTAACACCGTGTGTGCGTTACTTATTAGTGTATTGGCATCATCATTGGGTCATTTCCATTCTGTTGGAATATGTCCATTGGCCATTCTTTTAGGGTAGGAATGCTGGCAATTCATAGTTTTGTTTCATCTGAGGATGTCTTGACTTCCTCATTCCAGAAGGATGTGTTTTCTGGGTATAAATTCTGGGTCAGTGACTCTTTCAGCACCTAAAGAAGATTGTGCCCCTTCCTTTGAACCTGTTTTTTGATGAGAAGTATGGTGCCATTCTGATAGTTTTTCTTCTATTTTTATCTAGCTGCATTCCAGTCTCTTTCAAAATTTTACCATGTATTCACATATTTTTGTGAAAGAAATTTTTTTCTACATGAAGTTGTGTTATGTTGGTTTAAAAGTAGAAACAACACAAAATTTTAGTGAGGCTATTTCATAATAATTGCTGCTTTTTAGATAGCAGTGATAATTATACTTAATTCTTCACAGCAGCTATATAAACGCTTAGAAGGAAAATGTCCAGTGAAGGCAAACTGTATTTACATTACCCCCAAACCTTCCCTCCTTCCTTGTTCTAAGCCAGGAAACTTTGTGTACTAAAATTCTACTAGAAAAGGTAAATTTCCACTTGATTGGCTGTATTTGAATTTTGCAGGCAGCCATCTCAGCTGTAATACATGTTCAGTAAACCTTCAGAACCCGAGTGCAATGGATTCATCTTTTACCTAATTATAGACTTTCCGTGTTACATTCACATCTTACCTGAGGTCTTAACCTTTTCAGGCTGGAAAATGTACAAGTAGCTAGAAATATTTTCAGGGCTGTTTATAAGCCAGTTCTGGTTGACTTTTGCTTTTATTTGGAGTACGGTCTGCTTAATGAGATTCCTTTGTTAGCAGCCTTGAAGTTGCCAAGATGAATAACTTAATACTCTTATTGATACTGTATTAGTAATTTTAGTATATGGAGTGAGTTTTAACTTTTGGAATGATTATTAGCGTGTTCAACTATTTTGACAATTCATTTTATTGTTCTATCAGTAAGTGACCTCAAGTTTTTCATGCAGTCACCATTGTGGGGGAAAAAAATCATACATGAGCCAAAACATTCCCTCTGTGGTTTCTTAGAATTGCAGTGTATACTGCTTTTTAGCAACTCATAGTGCTGAGCTATTTTAGTCTTAGTTCTTTTGTTATAGCAAAAGTATAAGCTTATTACATTTTAAAAAGTACATTTCAAATGGCCAGTTATATCATTAATATGCTGATTATCTGAGCATAATGGTTTCATAGCTTCCTTAAGGAAAAAAGAGCTTCAAAAATTGAGACTTTCTTTGTGATTTGCGACAATGTTTCCTTTTAGTAGTAATAAGCATTCAATGTTTTAAAAATATTTAAAATTAACATCTTTTCTTTGCCTGCTGTAGCCTACCAGTCTTACTCCCCAAAATTTATATGACCTATTTTTTCCATTTTTCTTCTCAATGATGAGACTCTCTCCACCTTTTAAAGAGTGGAGTGGTTCTTTTTAAATTAAAAAATTAAAACCCAGTGTACAGATACATCACAAAAATAGATTTTGTTTGTTTGGTTGGTTTTTTGTTTTGTTTTGCTTTGTAATTTGGACTCAGGTAATCATAGAAAAGAATCAGCTCTGTCTCCTTACCTGGTGATACTCAGAGTTCTGCTGTGGTACTGGTAATTAAAATCAACAAATTATTCCGAAATTTGTTGAGCATTTTCTGAATGTTTTAAGACATATTGCTTGTTTATTTTCTGTTTTTTTAGGTTTGTTTTTTAAAATATTCTTATATACTATTGCTAATGTTGTTTTGTCAGAAGTTTCAATATTTGGAAAAAATTTTACTGTTTTTGTTTCTAAGTAAATATAATTTACACCAGGCTTAGGATGGGTGCCCAGGATGCTTTCAGGATGTATATAATGCTACATATAAAGTTTATTTTCTATATTTATTATCTAATTGCTCCATTATTGATTTAGACATACTGATGAAACTAATTTTGAGCCAGGGATATAGCTCAGTGGCACAGCACCTGCCTGGCAAGTGTGAGGTCCTGAATTCAGTTCCTGGTACAAAGCAAACACACAAACAAAAAGATAAAACAAAAACCTTGAAACTATTTTATATATTCTTCGTATCTAATCTTCATTTATTTTTGTGTATGTATTTAAGGTCTATAAAATTATTATATAGACACTTGGTAAAATAAGTACTGTAGTCAAGCAGATTACATAGCTGTCATCTCATTTACTTTTTTTTTTTTGTAGTAAGAGCCCCTAAAAACTAGTTTCTAGACACATTTTTGGTTCAACGATATAATATTATTAACTGTAGTCCTCGTTTTGTACGTTAGGTCCCTTGATTCATCCCACTTAACTGCAGGTTTGTACCCTGTTCCCTGCATCTCCCATCTCTTCTCCCTTTACCCTTCATAACTACTGTTCCACTCTGTTTCTCTGTTTGACAAATTTTGGATTTCACATATACTTGATATCATGTAATTCTGGTTTTTTGGTCTTCCTTTGCTGTGGTTTATTTTGCTTAGTATATATAATGTTCTTCAGGTTCACCCATGTTGCTATAATGACAGTGTCTCACTTTTTAAGGCTGAATGATATTCCATCATTTCTGTATACTGTGTGTAGATTTTTTCTTTATCCACTCAGCCATCAGTGGATGCTTAACAGTCTTTCATATTTTACCTGTTGTCAGCAGTTTTGCAATGAGGGTAGGAACAGATAATCTCAGATCTGCTTTTGAATTCAATCATGATTTGCTCTTTTAGTTAAAATTCATGTATGGAGAAAGTCCAGCCTCATGCAAATTGATATTTGAAAAAAAGAAAAAGTATTAACTTACCCATTTTCTCAGATACTAATATTTTTCTTTGATATCTTACCTCGCAAATGTAAGTTTCTTAAAGATTAAATGCAGTGTGGTATCTAAACCCATAACAGTTTTAGTTTCTTGCAGTTAAAATAGCAGTGTATCCTCATAAAGGGGCTGGAAGGAGCCCTTTCCCTGTCTAGTTTTGTTAAAATTTTTATCATTACATGTTTGCGATTATATTCGGCATGGCGAGTTGGATACATAATAAGTAACACATCTTACTTTTTTGTACTTCCCCCTCCTATTTCTTTAGCTCTTTCCAATTTGCAAAACTTCTTATCTCTCTGGAAAAGCTTTCTCATTGGCTTTCTGTAATTACCACTGAGAAGCCGAGTCCTTGGCTGACCTGGCTCCCTGCACCTCTCCGACCTCCTCCGGCTTTCTGCTGACTCAGCTGTAGTCCTACTGCCCCACCTTGTTACTTGTTCCTCTAGGCAGTGTGTCTCTAGACGTTTGTGCTCATTGTACCTGATTTTTATTTATTTAATTTTACTTTAATTATTATTATTATTTTTTGCAGTTCTGTGAATCTAGTCCAGAGCTTTTTATCTACTAGGCGCACACTCTTCCACTGAGCTATATTTACCCTCAGCCCCCTCCGACTTTTTAATAAATTAGTTATCGTGTTAAATGATCTTAATTTAGTAAAAACCTATCAACAGAATATACGTCTGTTTTCAAATGTGAAAGGAATCCCTGAATAGAACTGCTTACACTTGGCAGTGGCATTGCAGAAGAATCATAGTCATCACCATAGTGTGAGACTCTGACCCTGTCCAGTCTCAGTGGAAACGCACGTCATTTGGATTGCCAGTACTTTGCTAGAGTGCACAAATATGCCTCCCCACTTCATTAATCAGTTTGCTACTGTAGTTTACTAAGAGCTAGCCACATGAATGATCATGGATTTTGGAAAAATAATAGAAATAGAAAATAGTTATTTTTAAGTTGAGCAGCTTTGATGTAAACCTAGGTGACTGAAACAGTTACAAATTAGGAGCAGTCAGTATTTTTCTTCAAATTACATTCTCATTGCTTAATATACTTTAATAGCTTTCTCGTAAAATTATAAACTATGATATTTTCAGGAAATCTCATTTTTAATATTTCACTAAATTTACCACCTTTTTGAGTGCCAGACCATGGATACAGAGGTTTAAAATATGCACATTGTATTTTAGCTTAGCAGCATAAATGCCTGCTTTGCAAGTGCACAGTGTGAGTTTGATCCCCAGTACAAAAAAAAAAAAAAATTAATGACATGCTCAGCTAGCCACTTTTATTTTTTTTAAAGAGTAACATTTTATCAAAGAAGTGATACTACCTCATAAAAGTTCTGAGGTTAATGTTTTATATCCCTTTAATACTAAAAAGTAAGATTTCTTTTGTCTTTTTGAGACAGGGTTTCATGTGCAGTTCAGACTTAGCCCAGGCTGGCCTTGAATTTGAAGCAATCCTTCTGCCTCAGCCTCCTGAGTGCTGGGATTACAGGCATGTGCTACCACACCTGGCTGTCATTTCAACTCAAGTTTTAATTTGAGGATTTGAATGGTATGAAGTTTCTCTCTTGAATGCTTTTTTTTCTTTGTTGGCACCGGAGGATGAACTCCCAACCTTGTGTCTACCAGGCAGGCACTTGTGCCACTAAGCTAAATCCCCGGCCCTTTGAGTTACTGTAAAAGAGATTTTATTTCAAATTTTCTGTCCTTTCTATAGAAGCATATTTTGATTGTTTAAAAAATGTATTTCACTTTAAAAAGTGATTTCTTTGTGTCAGTTGATATGTAAGGTATACATATATATATATGCATGTATCTATTTATAAATATTGGGATATAAATAAAATGTGAATTTATGTGAAAACACAGAAAGGCAGTGTTGTAGAAAACATCCAGCTTTTGAAAGGAAGAGTTCTGCTAGTCAAAGCTGAAGTGTCATAAAGTATTAGAGGTTTTACTGTAACCTGTGAAAAGTTACAAGTCAGGGAACCCAGCTGCACATGGCAGAGTGTAAAGATAAAAGGAAAAGTGTATGTGAGATCACTGGTTCCCAGCCAGCTGCAGTGCTGACCTCCCAGGCACATCCGGCAGCGTCTGGAGGAATTTCTGTTGTCATAACTAGTGGGAAGGCGCTGATGGCATCTAGTTAGCGCTGTATCCACCAGTGCACAGGACAGCTCCCCACGCAAGGAAGTTATTTTAGTCAAATTGTAGTAGTGCTGATGTTACAAACGCTGCTTCACATCTAGGCTGGCTGGCCCAAAACGAAGGAGGAAGAATGACAAACCATTTTAAGTTGGAAACACAGAAATAGGAACAGAAAGATACTTGCTTTTTGATTTGCAGAAGAAAAGATAAGTTGATTGTTTAAATTCGTTTCATATTGGCCTCTTCCACCCTCTAATTTTTCATAAATGCAGTTTTATATGGTGAGACAGAGATGATATTCAGTATATTTAATGACTTAGGTATCAGCAGTCAGGTCTGAACAGGCACCTCACTTTGTCAGGCGTTAACCCTTTAGTTAATGGGAAACAGGGAGATTCCAGTATTTCTGGTTAAGAGCCTGGTTAGCTGGGAGTCTGTCAGGAGAGGAGATGTTTGCAGTCTTTGAGCAACAAAGGCTCAAAATCAGACCTGATACTTCATTCTCAGGCTAGTTCTGCAAAGCACATGTAGTTAACCTTCATACAGAAGAAAAACTGAGTATTTACCAGATAGGAAAATGGTAGAAAAATTTCACACTTATTGGTAATAGTTTAAAAATAGGTTTACTTGTAGAAGGACCTATGTAGTTTTTAGTGTCTGAAAGGAAGTTTTGAAGGTGTATGAGGAGTTTTGAGATTAATGGCAATGGTTTTGTAGTGTCTAGTTTCATATCAAACTTTTACATTTCTTTTAATTTCTTAACATTTGAGTTGACTTTAATTATAAATCTGTTTTATGTGTGTTGGTTCTTACTCATTTAAATCAGCCAACTGAAATGCTACTAAGTAGTCACAATTTCAAAATTAACAGGTGATAAGACAAAGCCTCTTATTTGAAAGTTGACATAGAAAATGAAATAATGTGATTTCTATTTATAGGAGTAAATGGAGTAAAGAAAACAAACTAGATTGAATAAAGAGGTTCTAAGAGACAGAGGAAGCTGTTGTAAAAATAGTGAAGGAGGTGACGTTTAAGAGATCAGAATGTTCAGAAGGAGCGATCCTTGGAAAGATCTGATGAGAGTATCCTAGAAGTGAAACGCGCAGCATGTACAAGAAACATCCAAACACAATGTAACTAGAGGATGCAGAAGATTGATAAAGGTTTGGAGATAGAGTGGTCATGTTGGGCTTTAACAGGCCTAGTGATGGAAAACCGTTAGAGAATTTTAAGTAGAGACATAATAAAATTTAAGTTTAAAATTTTTAATTTATTGTTTTAGAGACAAGAGGTAATATAGTAGTAATACGCTTCTAGTAGATACACGGTACTTGTCATGTATCGAGGTGGTCAGAATCGGGATACCTTTTGGGGTGAAACAAGTAAAATGGTTGAGCGTGTGGGGATGAATGAAAAGAGAAACAAAGTTGCTCTGGTTTTGGCCTGTGCTAAATGGAGGTGCCATTTAGAGTTGAAGTTGGAGTAGGGCCCAAGAGTTCAGTTTCATTGTGGTGCTAGGAGTGAAGACCCTGGAGTGGACTTACTGATTAGAGACTGGGTTATCTGCATTCAAGGCAGAATGGCAGATATGCTTTAAAAAAAAAAAACAAAGGAGGGGACATCAGTAGACGGCTGCTAAAGGCATGAACTGGGTCACGCAGGGAGGAGTTCACTATATGAAGAAAAGGTTGAGTTTTGGAGAGCCCCAGCACTTTATAGAGAGAGCTAGAGGGGGAACGCAGAGGATCCACTGAAGTGGATAGTCAGCCAAATCTGGACTACCTAAGGAGACTTTACCTTTTTTTATTTTAAGGGAAGAAAGAAGGAAAGACAAAGAGGAAGGAAGAATAACAAAAGGAAGGAAGGGAAGCAGAAAAGTCTACTATGATGTGCTGCCAGGTGGACAGGGCAGGGGTGACCATGGCGGACCTGGATGAAGAGTCCCGCGGTGGTGGAAAGAAAGTGACCGTGCAGAGCTCTTTGAGGAGTCTGTCTCTGAAAGGCAAAGAAAGTAAATGTGCGATTGGGGTGCTTGAGGACAAGCAAACCTGCTTTTGTTGTTTTGAATGTTTTTACGTACTAATGGGAATGATCCAGTTGTTACTAAGTTCAGGTTTTGGTTTTTTGGGGGAGGGAATTGTTGTTCTTGTGTTGTTGTTGTTCATGAATGAAGTGAGGATTTCTTGAGGTAAAACAATAGAAAAGAGGACTCAGATGGAATTAAGGATCTTATAAAAGGGATTACTTAGACTCATGGGCACATTGAACTCCTCACTTAGATTCACAGGTGAAATATCAAAAAAAAAAAAAGTTGAATACATGCAACATTGTAATTTCATTCATGTATTCAAAGTGCAGTACTTGAGCTCCTCCTCAAGGATTGAGAGTTTGAATAACAAAGGTAAGATGTAGTCCCTGTCCTCGAGGAGCTAAAACATCAAGCAAAATAGACAGATTCCTCCCTTGCTGCCCGGAGCAGGAGTGTATTCTTCGGACAGGCGGCATCAGCTTGCCACCTAGGAGCTACTGAGTTCCAATCTGTTTTAAACAAAACTTCTGGGTGATTTATATATGTGTTAAAATTTGAGAAGCTTTGATATACACACTTAAGCAAAATAAGATGTCACAAGCAGTATAGATTCTTGTAAACAAAATAGTGTAAGAGCTTCCTTAGTTCTCCACACCTCTAAAAGAAGAAGAATGGTCACAGAGAAAAAGTTACATTAAACATTCCCCTAGACTGGCATATTAAGGAGTGCTTGATTATAAGAACTGATGGAAGTAAACTAGCCCCAGGCCCTTCCTTTCCTTTTAAAAATGTATTATTTGCTGTTTGGTAGTCTGCATCTACCATTCTGCAGCTTTTGTAAATAGATTATTTCAGTGAACAGAATGAGACTCAGATCACATAAAAGAAAGGAAAACAGGAAGCTTGGATTATATCAGTTGGTTGCAACTTAACTATTTACTAGTGCCATATGGAGACACAGTGGCATTTATTCTTTGGGTTATAATCCAGTCCTAGTAATTTTGGTGTTTAGATTGTCACAGCTTTGGTCATTAGGAGTTCTTTTAGATTGGCTCCTGTTAGAAACTACTTTTAGAGTTAATTTTTTCTTCCCTGTAGTGAAGGCTGCTTAATATCCTATCACTGTTTTATGAAAAACGTTTTCTAGATCAGTCACCTATATCACTTATGTAAGTTGTTCGTTTTTTAAAAAAAAGTATTTAGTATCACTAATCATTAGGGAAATGAAAATGAAAATCACAGTGAGATACCACTTCATATCTTTTAGGGTGGTTATTATTAAAAAACAAAGTAACAGGCACTGTCATGGATGCAGAAGAATTAGGGTTCTGCTGGTGGAAATGTCACATGGTACAGTCTTAGTGAAAAACAATATAACGGTTCCTCCAAAACCTAAATGTAGAATTGCCGTATCATCGATGTGTAGCTATCCCACTTCTAACTACGGGTTCCCATGAGAACTGAAAGCAGGGACCTGAACAGATATTTGTACAATGTTTATAGCAGTGCTGTTTACAGTAGCCACAAGGTAGAAACAGCCCACGTGTACATTGTTAATGAGTGGATGAAGAGAATGTAGCATACATCTATATAGGAATGCTTAAAACTTTTTATTAGTACATGTTTGTAATACATAATGATTACATCATCTGGAGAGTTGGTACATTTACATAATGCATCTTAATTCTTTTTCATCCCCTCTCTTCTCTGCTCCTCTCTTAGTGGAACATTATTCAGCACAGTAGATGTGCAGTACTTAATGCCACGAAATTGTAAACTTAAAAATGATTAAATGGTACATTTTGCATTGTGTATATTTCAGCAAAATTGAAAGAAAAGTATTCTCCATCCCAGGCATACTAAATCAGAATCTCTTGCAATGGAGCCCAGAAGGCTGCTTTTTTTATTTTTTAAATTACTTTTCAGGTAACTGTATGCATGGTTAGATTAAGAACCACTGACATTTGGCATCACGTAACACAAAATGGGATAGACTGATTTTATTTGTATGTCTTTAAAGAGTCAGATTAATGAGTTAAAATGCATTCATCATTTAGAAAATATTATTGGTACATTTTAGATACATATAATGAGGACATTCATCATAGTGAGTTTGCACCTGTACAGGATGTATCTTGCCGCTTTTTTCCAGTTCCCTTCTCCTCACTCCAACCCCTCTTCCCCACCTTACTTACAAAAGCTGTTTCCATTTTTTCCCTCTAGTCTTTTTCTTTGTCTCTTCTTTCTTTCCCTCCTCCCCCTCCCTTGTTTTTCTTCTCATTTGAACATTTTCTTTCCATGTCCTAATATCTTCTATACATTTTTCTTGATTTACACTTTTGGTTTCTCACAACAGAGAAACCATCTAATATTTGAACATGTGTGTCTAATTTATTTCACCCAAGACTATGTGGTCTCAGTGCACCCCGTTAGCTAGAAATGTCTCAACTTAACCTTTTAAAATCCAGTCTTCATCTAGGTTTTTTAATGTTTAGTTTGTGCCACACTTCATGTGGCAACTGAATAATAACTGCCAGTAATTATTTAGCATCCTACCATTTAAAGCACTTTTTTTAAAAAAAGAAAAATCAAACATTTGCTGGGTTTCTTCCCTCAAAACATATTTTCATGTATATCATTTCATTGGATCACCATGGATCCTCTGGAGATGGATGGTGGTGTCATTGGCATTTTCCAGTGAAAAACTTGAGAGTTAGGAGATATAATGACTTACCTAAGGTTGTTCAGGTAATTTTAGACTTCCAGGATACACTTTTGAAGTGCAACTCCTATTATTTCCTTCTTAGCAGCCTCTCAGAAAAAACAGCAGGCGTTATTCAGTCTATTATAAATATGCCACACACAAATCAGTGTCAGTTATCAGAAAAACCTGAAGCATAGTTATTCTGTGGTATTGTTTTTTTCTTTTTCTTGTGTTGAAATTACCTCTGTATCCAGCTGTTTGCTAATGGCACCCTCTTACGAATGTGGCTGTTGAAGGCTTCCTTTTGAAGAATGTGTTTGTGACAGTTGTTACATTCCCTCGTTTCCTGGGGATATCCACCTGTGTCTTAGTAAGGCATACAGATGTAGGGGAGAAGCCAGGAGCTTCGCAGACTTCAGCAGGCTCCTTGAAAGTTTGAAAGCATGGACCCGGCTACTGTAAGTTTCATTAGTAATGAGGAATGTTCATGGCGCACTATCCGTGACAGAAACAAACCAAGCAAGTCACCATGGGCATATTTTGGGGAAAAAAAAGAGACTTCCTGAATAAGAGCCTTGCCTAGTCCTTCAGGAAGAATTCCACAAGACACCATTGTCATCACAGGAGGCGATAGCTCCGTGCATCTTTCAGAATCTTCCAGTGGGAAAACACACGGAAGTGGAAGACAGTGATACTGCTGACACTGACTCTATATGCCTCTAAGTTAATATGGATATTTGTGCCTTAATTTTAAACAAAAAAGTTAGAATAAATTTAGGTAAGTGACCCAGGATATGGATATAAAGAAATGATATTTTTGTATAGCTTATAATAGGTTTGTATTATAAGGTAAGTACTATTAATATAAAGGCAAAAAGTTTTTAAAATTTATAAAGTCCAAAATTGCTGGGCATGGTGGTGCATACACCTATAATCGCAGCATTTGGGAGGCTGAGGCAGGAGGATCCCCATGAGTTTGAGGCCTTCCTGGGCTACATAGTGATTTCAAGGCCAACCTGAATAACAGAGTAATACCCTGTCTCAAAAAACAACAAAACAAAACAAATTAGAAAATTACACAAGGTTCACTTTTATTGAAGAAAGAGAAATAATGTTTATTGTAGTCTAAGTGTATAATGTTTACAAAATGTACATTAGCATACAATCCTGTCCTGCTAGGTCTTCACATTCACGCAGCACTCACTGATACCAGAGTGTCTCTGGTCCTTGTAAGCTGCATACAAGTGTACCACTTTTTTTTATCTTTTATGTCTTTAAAAATTTTTGGTTTATTAGTTACATGCATGCAGAACATAATGATTACATTCCTTGTGGGAGGCTGGTATATGTACATAATACATCGTAATTCCTTTTCCCTTTTTTTTCCCCCTCCATCCATCCCGTGAACCCCTTCCCTTTCTTTGGTACAGATTTGCAGTACATAATGTTTAGATTCCTTGTGTGGAGCTGGCACATGTACATAACACAGTCCAATTCTCTTTTTCAAAAACTCCTTTCTTTTCCCTCCTCTACCCTTTTTAAACTGTATCTTTTCAGTGTTTAGATATCTAATGTTTAGATACATAAATATTTAACCACTGTGTTAGCCTATAATGTTTAGATAATAAATAATGTATCTTATGTTCAACTTTTAGATACAAAAATGTTTAGATACATGAATGCTTAGATACATGAATGTTTATATACATGAACACTCAACCAGTGTGTTAGCCTGTAATAATGAGCTTTGCTGCCAGTAAAATATTCTTTGTTGAGAGGCAATAAATTATAGTTTGGTTATTTTGAGACAGAGTCTCACTATATAGCCCAGGTTGGCCTTGAACTCCCCATGATCCTCCTGTCTCAGCCTCCCAAGTGCTAGGTGTGTGCCACCATGTCCAGCTACAGTTTGATTTTAGCAAGCTATTTGTAGGAAAAGTTTATACTTCTTGTATGCCTAAATGCCAGGACCAAGTTTATGGTTTTATCAATTTATTTCACCCAATACTAAGTATCCAAATTGAAAATACCATTTTTATTACTTTTAAAAGTTATACTATTTGTATTTTATAATTAATCAACATTGACTATTCTTTGTAGTCATTTTCTAAGGCATTTCATTTTTTAATGCAATAATTATGTTTTCAACTTTTTTGTAAGATATCTTCCTTCCATTGAAGAATTTAAAACTTTCCAAATCTAAAAAAGTAGTATTTTTAACCATATGATATGCATTCGTTTTCTTTTTTAAATTTTATTTTTATATTATTATTATTTTGGGATACTGAAGATTGAACACAGGACTTTTGGACTGAGCTGCATCCCTAGCCCTTTACGATTTTTTTAAAAAACATCTTTATTTTGCGATAGGGTCTAAGTCACTAAGTTGTCCTGGCTGGGCTTGAACTTGTGATCATCCTATGTCATCAGCCTCACACACTGCTAGGCTGCAGGCATATCTGCCATGCCCAGCTTTTTTTTTTTTTAATTAAAAGATTGTTTTCTTATGATACTGGGGTTTGAACCTAGGAGTTATTAATGCTAGGCAAGCACTCTATTACTCAGCTACATCTCCAGCCTTTTTTATCTTTTATTTTGAAAGAGAGTCTCCCTAAGTTAACTCAGGTTGGCCTCAAACTTTCTATCCTCTTGCCTCAGCCTCTTGCATAACCTGGATTATAGTTAGAGTCTACCATACCCAGAACCCATGATATTCTCTTAACTTTTTATTTTACTTATTTATTTTGGTACTAGGGATCAAACTCACGACTTCATGCTTGCCAGGCAGGCACTTATGCCACTGAGCTAAATCCTCAGCCCCAATATTCTCTTAACTTTTTAAAATCTTGAAGTAATATGTTGTCAACAGTGCATGTAACTCATATGTTTGGTTTTAAGAATAATGAAATGAACGTCTGCAAACCTAATACGGGTCAAGAGATTCCATCTCCTAGTGCTTTCACATTTATGTAAGGCACTCTTACATTGGTGTCCCACCAGACTCCCTATAATAGTTATCTGAACCTATTTCCTGCCACCTCTTCAGTACCTTCTTTTCCACTTCCCCGTGGTTTTTTGCTTCTTACAGAGCTTTCAGCATCATTCCAAGTAGTTTTGCTTGCTTCAACCTTGTCTGTTTTTACCTTTTGTACTGATTGTGGTGACATGTAACTGTGTGCTTCATGTCTGCACTGTTTAACTTCAACAAACACATCTGATTATGTCCATGCCTTGTGTGTTATGGTTTGTGTCTAGATGTCTTCTTAGAGCCTCATGTGAGCACGGGCTTTTTAAGAGTGTCTGAATCTAGAGTTGTGATGCTGCGATTAAGGGTGTGTGATCAGTTCATTGGTTGGTGTGGGACCACCCTAATCCCCGAAGGCTAGACGGAGAGTAAAAAGGACAGAATGACAGTGACGGTCGTCCGGTTGTTGATTGTACTGTCTTCTGCCCACCATGAACTGTTCTCTTCTACAAAGCCAGCCTGTACAAACCTCTACAAACCATAAACTAAGTAAACTTTTCCTGCCTTAACTTTGGACATCAAGTTTTGTCTCAGCAAGAAAAATAACTAAGACATCTTGCTTTAAGCCCTCCTATTATTTCCATCTTCCCAGATTACTTCCCGCTCTTAGTTTGATGCATGAGTCTAGCCTGTCCGGTCTTTCAGCTTTCCCCACATGTACTTGTTGGTTCAACTAATAGTTCTCTCAACACATCAGAATGTTTTTGGCCTCTTTTTTGTATGTTAACCCTTTGGGTACACATGCTCCAGCCTTATATGCTGTTACCACGCCTTCTTAATGCTTTATGGCCTGCCTGAAGTAGATCCTTCTCGTAAGGAATTCGGACACTGCCTATCCACTCCCATCATTTGGCGTTCATCACTGGACCGTGTTACTCCATTTCACAAGACTGCGCTGTACTTAACTGTATACATGTCTTGGTTCTGAATGAACCGAACTTTTTGAGGACAGAGGCATTCCTTATTCATCTCTGTGTCCCCAGCAAGTAATAGGACCTCAGGGGAAAAGGAAATTGTCAGATTGATAGGCTGAAGGGCTAATGCGTGGGACCAAAAAATGAGAAAAGAACTTTATTTAAGAGAAAGGTATAAGTTCTTTAATTTGTATCTTTTTTAAAAATGAATTTTAAACTTTAGCATATAGAGAAATAAACATCTAAAACATCAGTAACTAAATAGTGAAAAATAAGTTTTTGCGAACTCCAATTTCATTTCAAATTCTTCCATTATATTTATAAATAAAAGCAGCAGAATGAGGCTTAAGACCTGACAGGATACAATGTAAAAGCCTTTCTGATTTTCCAGAGAACCATTAGCTGGAAAGGCATTAAAGATTCATCTGAACTTGACAGTGTTTTTTGGCAGTTTACCCAAGGGGTTCCTGAAAACACTTGGAAGACTTGAGTATCAGACAGCTAGGAATTGAAACAGACTGAATTCCTTTGCTTTTTGATTCTACAAAATGAAGCAATAATAGCCAATAAAGTTACTTCAGAATCTGTTAGGAATTACTAGAGACAAGAACTGTCAAGATGGATGCCAATTAGAACTAAGTTTAGGAAAAGTTTAAAATTCAGAAGGTGGCACCTTTAATTGAATGTAATTATTAAATTTTAAAAGAATTACTATCAGCATATAAAATTCTATTTCATGGCTCTTGTTCTTCAGTGAAGTATTTGAATTTTTTATACATTAGTATAGCTAAAGAAGTACATGAAGTTTTCTGTATCGATAAATATGTTTTAAAAACAACATTTAAGGGAAAAACTACATCTAGTTTAATCCTAATTGCTTATAAGTATATACACACACTCATTCAATAAGTATCAGTTGTAGCTGGCTTCCAGAGGCTGTCATAACATTTGGCAAGGTAACTTATTCTGCATAGTCTTGGACAGTTTTGATCATGTGATCTGCTAAATGTTTTTGAATACCATTTTTGATATAGAGCAATTTAGCTATAACCATCTCATGAGAGCACAATGTTTTTATTTTCTCTGTGTGTAGCTATAACACTACTGTTTGTTCCTTAAATATGTTAGCAGCATCTTGCTTGAGATAGTAGATTAAGTCCACTGTGGTCATATATACCTGTGATCCCAGATCTCTAGGAGACTGAGACAGGAGGATTACAAGTGAGCCCAGTAGGGCAATTTGATGACTTAGCAAGACTTTTGATGACTTTTTTAAAATAAAAAAATATAAAAGAGATGTAGCTCAGTGCAAAGCCCTGAGTTCGATCCTCAGTATACTCCCCCAAAGTATTTTTTAGGGAATTGATACTCTGCATGACTTTTAAACATGGACCATTGCCTGTATTTTTTAGACAGAGGTTTTAAAATGTTTTTAAGGAAGTAAAACAACTTATTGGTCTCAGAACAATTTTGTGATCCTTAGTTGACAGATTTAATATATAATAAAGGTCCAGGAACTTAGGACAACAGTTGGCCAGGTATATTATTTTCTGTTTAAGGAAACTAATTCTTTGATTTATTTGGCTAATAACCTGTGTTGGGCTTTTTAATACCCATCAGTACATAAGACTGTTTAAACTTGAGTTCCTCAAACTTTGTTTTTTACTTGCCAAACTTAATCAGCATTTAAATTACATGTGCTAGAATTGCTAGCAGTATTGTGACCATTGATCCTGATACATCAGCTTCACTAGATTCAGGAACTACTAGCAGATTAATAAAGCAGGCTCCTGGGTATGTCTGGGTGGGTCAGCCTTGAGAACTATGTGTGGTCTCTCGCCCGTTGCTCTCTGGCACTTTCCCCTGCTGTATTCCCCCGGCTACCCTCAACGAGGCAGTTTTGCTTCACCACTTCCTGCTCTCGGATGGAGCCAGCTGACTATGGACTGAACTCTTCCCCAATGACCTAAATCACATCTTTCCTTTTTGAAAGTTGTGCCAGGTCGGGGCTGGGGACTTAGCTCAGCGGCATAAGCGCCTCTTGAGTTCGATCCCTGGTACCGGTTTAAAAAAAAAAAAAAAGTTGTGCCAGGTATTATGTCCTAGCAACAAGAAAGCCACTAATATAAATATCAAGTTGTCATTTTTAACTGCTGCATTTCATTGCTGTAGTTGTATAAAATGTCTTTGATTCTGCATAATAAGCATATGTGTTCTGCTTTTGTATGTATAATGGTTTCTGATATAAGAGTTTATGCTCCTGAAACTTTACTGCTCCCCTAACTTTATTGCTCCTCACCTCCACAACAGAGGTTTTGAGTATTTCCTCAATGTCAAGGGTTTGGAGTAAAAAGAAGAAAATGATTCTATACACAGATAGGTCTTGCACAGTTGAAGTATCACTGTACAATAAAGGAAATAGACAAGGAACGCATAATTATAATTCAGTGTGATAAGCCCAGTAATAAAAGTGTGGTTTTGTTAATTCCTAGTATAGGAATTAGCATAGTGCAGAGTACAAGACCCATATAGGCAGTTACTATGTTCAATTTGTCCCTGTGTAGCCGGCACCTAACAGAGGGTCTAGTATTTAATAGGTCAGTACTAATCATTTAAATGAGTGAAGTTAATTCTGCCTTAGATAAGAAGCAAAGAACTCTTCCTAAAATGAGGTAAAATCTGGGTTGTAAAAGTCAGAAAGGTAAATGAAAAATTAAGAGAATGAATGACAGACATGGAGAGCTGTGTGAGTGAAGCTCTACATCATGGTTCAGCAACTATGCATATTTCAGACTGCTTCAGCTTAAGGTGCAAATTAAAGAGTGACCTAAGATGGCTCCGTGTTAGTGAGACATTTGTAATCAATGATCATTTTACCTTTTCATATTGAAAGACTCATAGAACTGTATTTGCTTTTATGATCTATTGATATTTATTACAGTGTGAAAACATTTCTAGCCAAGTTTTTATTTAGAAGCCCACTGATAAATAAGATACAGGCAAGAGACACCTTCTGTCTTGTCCTTGTAGACTGATAGGTCTACTAGGATACTCACCAGATTCCTCCAGGTTTGATAGTGAAGGTTTTACTGGAAAGAGCTCTAGCCTAGACCCCAGCAGGCCCAGGTTCAATATTTAGCAGTAGGATTATTGGTATCTTCTTTATTTCATCTGCTAAATAGAGGGTCTGAGTTAAATAATCTTTGAAGTCCTTTTTATTCTAAAAATACTATCTTACAAATCTGTAGCTATAGTTTATGAAATGGTGGGGTGTTGGACAGGAATGTTGCCCCCATTACAGTGGCATTTTTAGGCCATTTTAGTGATGCTAAGGACAATATTTGTGTGTATGTATAATGTGTGTGTTCATTTGAAAAATATTCGGTACCTTGTGTGGTAGCTTTTCCTGTTTAACTTTTGTAAGTTTTTCTTTTTAATGTTAAATTTATGTTGGTAGAATATCTGAAAATATCACAAATTTTGAATTATGGGTCTTGGTGAGAGAAATTGTAACAGTGTACATGGTGATCTCAGTTAATGAAATACAGTAGGCCAGTCCACCATGAATGCCCTTGGCTGATACGTATCATACACTGTCATCTATTAAGTGTTACACCACCTTTTGGAGAGTAGAACATGTCTAAAACATGGATTATTTATCTTGAGGAACTGCTTTTTCTTGCCATTTATTTTGTGAGGAAGTTCTGGGCCATAGTAATAAAAGGATACAAGTAAAGATTGTTGTATTGGTTATTAAAATACAAGCTTTATACAGGCCAGTAGCTTGAAGTGCCTCTAAAATGGACAAGGAAAAAGAAGGTAAAGATTATTAAATGAGGTGGGCCAGCCAGATCCTGGACCAGGAAGGAAGCTAAAGCCCCACCTGTGAGCCAGCTGGCGAGCTGGCTGGGGAGGGGAAACCCTCAGCAGCCTTCCTCCCCCAGCAACTTGTTGATTTGGAGGAACTGTATTGTTTGATTGACTTTGCAAGCTAAAGCCTGGTAGTCTGAGCAACTATTTAAAGGACAACAACATGCAATATAGTAACTATTGTAGATTTCCTACTGTCTTATCATTGTTCTGATGCATTTTATTGTTTTATTCCCTTTAAAATTAAAAAAAGATTAAATGACTTTTAAAGTACAAGGGGAGTGTGTGTGTGTGTGTGTGTGTGTGTGTGTGTGTGTCTGTGTGTGTGTGTGTCTCTGTGTGTGTGTGTCTCTGTGTGTGTGTGTTTCTATTTCTCTGTGTGTTTGTTTCTGCAGTTCTGAACCCTGGGTCTCATACACCCTATGCAAGCTTCCTAATTTGTGTCATTTGATACAGGATGGCTTTGTGTTCACAGATACTAACCAAGTTTGTATCGTGTACCTGAAGAGTGTTAAATGGTAGAGATACATTAGTGAACACAACAAGATATATGCACTCCTGGATTTTATCATTTAGTAGGAAACATAAGCATTGTCCAAGGTCAATTTTGCCCAGGCAGAATGCTGAATAACTGTTCTAACTGGTTCCTAGCCAGGAACACATAGACTGCATCTTTTATCATGTCAGCTTCTCCCTGTTCCCACTGCTGCATTTTATTGGAACCATGGAGTAAGAAAAAATATTGAAATTATACACTTAAGTCACTGAGTCTCCAAACCATCAGGATCTCCAAAGTATATGCGTACAGTGTGTATGGTTGGGGAGAAAAGGTTGAGAACTCCTGACTCTGGGTCAGTAACATTCAACCTGAATTTGTAAGATGGACCACATTCTCTAAAACAAACCCACATTTTAATTTACTTTGCCTTTGTTTGTAGGTCCAGGGGCAAGTTCATCCAACTCTTGAGTCTAATGATGATGCTCTTCAGTATGTTGAAGAATTAATTTTGCAGTTATTAAATATGCTTTGCCAAGCTCAGCCCCGAAGTGCTTCAGATGTAGAGGTATGACAAATTTTGCCTTGTGTTTAATATATACATCTCTGTGCTTTTTTGTAATGTCAGTGAAAGGAGAGTTGTTTCATTTCACAAAGTGTGTGTAAGTACTATATATGTTATGTTATATATTATACGATATATAAAAAGTAAAATGTGGATCTCATTAAACTTAGCATTGAGTACATGATGGATATGTTTCAGCTATGAAACTGGTCCACAGTTTGCTTTTAAATCTAAAATGAACAATTTTTTGATGCTACAGTGATAATTGTGATACCTTTAAAGAATAGAATATGTAGGTTGGGGATTTAGCTCAGCGTAAGCTCCTGCCTGGCAAGTGTGAAGTTGTGAGTTCGATTGCCAGTGCTGGGAGGGGGGGGGAAATATATATATATATATATATATATATATATCCAGGTATCTCCTTTATTTGCAAAGCAAGTTAGTATCCCCCACATCCACATAATTCCATTAATCTTAGTAAGGTGAGAGAATTGAGAATTCTATAGTATCTGAGTGAATGTAGCAAAATAGGTTGGTATCAGAGAAGGCGCAGTTGAATTTAAGATTTCACTGGTAACTGTGGTGGTGGCTGAAACAGTGGAGGTGCCCAAGGTGAAGCTCTTACACAGTATTTAATATGTCCTTGGTATAAGCAACACAGTCTCAGAGATGATGGCAGGACTTTACATGAGAGTAGAAAAATGATGTTCTAGAAGCAGCACGTAAAACTCTTGCTGTGGGGGGTAGAACAAAGAATTCCTATTCTAGAAGTCTTTGGAAGAGATCCAGATTTAGGGTGAGGCAAAGAGGTACCAAAGAATACTGAATCATAGAGGTTATAGATGTAGAAGAAATTGTGTACTATGGAATAGTAATTCACTTTCATTTCTTAAGTAATTTACATTTTCCCACTGAACTATAAAGTCATATTTTTCATTTGCAACTTCCTTCTGTTTACACTGGGCTTCACAGAATGAATCTTGCAGAGAACTCATCTGACCTCATTAACTATTCCTAGCAGGTTCCCCATGATGTTTATACATGCAGTATCCAACCTATGCCCTGTGTATTAGAATGAAGGTATAGGTTTTATCTTACTCTTCTGATGTTGGTGTGCTCTAGGAATTTATTAGTTTGCTGACTTTGCCTACTCAAACTTACCTTTTCCCAAATATGTTATACAGTATTGTGCTCATATAATTTTATTCTCAAAATTAATACAGAGACTAATACAACATTTCCTAATATTGAAGGACATCTATGAATTCTCAGAAGTAAGTCCTTCAGTGTTCCACCTGCATAGTCATAATTAATATCCAGATTTAAGACTCTTAACGAAGGACATTTCTTAGCTTTTAAATATTTTCTTAGAACTTCTAGGATATCTAAGATATGCAGATTCTCTGCCTCATTATTTTTAAGCACTTCACCTGGATCTTAAAATACAGGCAGCCATATGGGATTCTAGTCCGTTGGCTTTAGGGCCGGGGATGGAATTTTTCTTTCTTTCTTCTTTTTTTTTTTTAAAGAATATGCTAACCTGGGATTTAGCTCAGCAGCACAAGCATCTGCCGGGCAAGCTCAAGGTCGTGAGTTCAATTCCCGGTACAAAAAAAAGAACCTGCCACTGGCATTCAATTATAAAAAGCATATGCTGTAACAGTATGACAGCAATAGAAATATTGATTAGTTGTATAATAGTCTTTGTAATTTTAAAGTACTGCTATATAAATTTTTATGTCCTTACCACAACCCTGTGAGATATTTATTATTCTCCTATTGTATATATTGGAATGTTGACCCTCAGAAGAGAATAGACAAAAATAATTGATTAGTTTTTCAGTCATTAGTGTAATACTCTTCTTCCCATACCTTTTCTGGAAGGGTGTTTAGATAGAATAAGAGATATGTAGATGGGGAGATAGTAGATAAGTGTAATGCTGTTTTAGTGTCTTCAGGCTGCTGTAACAAAGTACCTTATAAATTTATAAACAGCATAAAGTATGGCTTACACTTAGTTCTTGGAGGTTACAAAGTCCAAGACCAAGGTGCCAGCAATAGTGTGTGGTGAGGGCTTGTGTCTGCTTCTGTGTATGCTCACAGGACCAAAGCGGGGCATGTTCAAGCCCTTTTTTAATGAGCGCTGATTCCAATCATGAGGACGGAGCCCTTATGATCTGCTCACCTTCTAAAGCCCCCTCTCAGATAGAAGAAAATAATTTCTGTTTTGTATATGCTGTTACCTGCTTCTCCTCCTCTCCTTTTTTACCTGCCCTTGCTTCCCCAGTATTTTGGACCTTATCCCACAATGGAGATGAGGTTTCAACAGGATTTCAGATCATTGCAAATGGTGTCTTAGATTCTTTTGTTAGGAAACTATTTTTCATTTACTTCATCCATTAAAATCCAATATTTTAAAAATACACTTACAGAGCTTTCTTTTAAAAGTAGTTAGGGCCTAAATTTAGCAAGTTCTTCATATGCATGGGGATGACACTGTTCCCCTCTTTGAAAGACATATGTTAAATTTATTTACAATGGTTAGTTTGAGTTTAGCTTCTGGTTTTTTCTACTGGCTTTTTGTTTTCCTTTTTGAGACAGGGTCTCACTATGCAATTCAGGGTGGTCTTGAGCTCACTTTGTAGCCCAGGCTGGTCTTGAACTTGCAATGACTCTCCTGTCTCAGCCTCCTGAGGATTACAGGTGTGTACCACCATACCTGGCTTCTACTGCTTTTCTATCTCTACTCATGAGTGTTTTTTAAAATTTCAAGTCATGATCCACTTTGGTGTACTGGCCAGCCAACTTTTTTCCCCCTCTTCGTGAGGACTGAACCAAGGCCTTAGGCATGCTAATTAATGATAGCAGTGAACCACATCTCCTTCCTCCTTTAAAATTTTTTTTGAGACAGGATCTCAAATTGCTTATATTGGCTTTGAATGCTCAATCCTTCTCCCTCAGCCTCCTGAGTTCTAGGATTACAGGTTTATGCCAATGTTCGTGACCCAACTAACATTAAAAAACAAACAAACAATAGAAAAGACTAGTGCCCTTCATGTAATCAGAGCAGGTTTCACTTACGAAATTGTTTTAGTTGTGTATAGTGTGAAAGTAGAATGTAAAATGCATTGAGAATTTCTTATTTTTTAAAGTGAGTTGAATTTTTTTGAATGTTAGAAAGTTTTAAGGTCATGCCATTATTAGGTTTGTAGCTAGCTATGTATTTGATTAACTATGGGCTACACCTATTAATTAAAAATCATGATAAATTTAGTCTTAACTCTCTTTTCAGTGTTGATTAGCAAGTATATGCAGTTGATTCAGATAAAAGAAAATAATTTGTTTTGTAGATTCCTTTCATCTATTTTCCCTTTCCTTTTGCAGTATTTTGGACCTTTTGTATTGCTTTATCTTATATGTATGAGGGCAGCATCTTGACAAATAAGTGTTCTTTTTTTTTTTTTTTTTTTTTTTTTTAGCTAAGCAGTTGAAAAGATTTAACTCCATTTTAAATTACAATTTCTTTCAACACACAATTACATTAATTAGAATTGAAATGTTTATTTTTAAAATTTGACAGCTGATTTAACCTTGAACATGGAGGGTTTTAATTTCCTAATTTACTAATCTGCTCACAGGATATCATAGAATCATTGTATTCCTCCCTGTTCTATCCCTAGAGTATCACATGGCAATCTCTTTTTTATTTCCTTTTTTCAATAGCAACTGATAAACCTTTTATTCAGGTTTACAGTCAATGGGCAATGTTTAACTTCATTTAGTTTTCATGTACGCCAGTTGAATTTGAAATGTTAAAGAGTATAATAGCGACCTCTACTGGTATAAATTGTGGTGTCTTGCAAGTAAGTTTTAAAACCTTGCCAGCAGTGTTTGAGGTGCACCTGTAATCTCAGCACTGCAGGTTGAGGCAAGAGAATTGCATGCCACTAGGGATACAAAGTGGATTCAAGGCCCACCTGGAGTATATAGTGAGACCTTATCTCAAAAATAAAATAAAACCTTAAGATGAAAAAATACTTTTTATTTGAAATGAATTACATTAGTTTATTAGGGTAAGAAAATTCAGCTATTATACTAACTTGAGTTGTTCATTTTCAATGAAAATTTTAACTGAATATTAAATTGAACTATTTTGTTAAAAATAAGGGGCCTATGGAGAAATTTAAGCTAAAATGTATTAAATTATTGTTACCAATGTAATCCATTGATTTCCACTTACAATTAATTATTAAGCTGGAGCTTGTAATTAGTATTCAGAGTAAGGACAATTGGATTTATATGTATGTTTCTTGAGCTTCAGTCTTGTTCCTTGAAATTTTATGAAAGCAATGTTTAAAAATGGACTCTCTGGGGATTTAGCTCAGTGCCATAAGTACCTACCTGGCAAGCACAAGGTCATGAGTTTGATCCCCGGTACAAAAAAAGGATTGCTTGTTCTTGTCATTAGCTTTGTCACTGTAAACTTGGAGTTCAGGATATGATTTTTCCTCTAGATAACAGAAGGATGCTTTAATTTCTTAATTGCCTGATTAAGAAATGAAAACACTAAACCATACATGAAAAGCTCTACCTTTGGTATTTGATTTTAAAAGTAAAGTTTAAGTAAAGAGCACTGCTTTATTTGTTGCTTATTTTTCTCTTTTCCAAGGAACGTGTTCAAAAAAGTTTCCCTCATCCAATTGATAAGTGGGCAATAGCTGATGCCCAATCAGCTATTGAAAAGAGAAAGCGAAGAAACCCTTTATCTCTCCCAGTAGAAAAAATTCATCCTTTATTAAAGGTAAAGCTAAAATACTGTTACCTTCTTGCCTTTAACAAGTAAAATAAAACCTACTGATTTTCAATACTAAGTAATGTTTCAACTGAAGAATAAAATTCTTTCATTTTAAGTGTCGAGGGATTCATGTGGTAGGGAAGCCTGTGCTAACAAGAAAGTCTAAATTGGGTAACATGATTAAAGTTAATTTAATACCCAGGGTAATAAGCAAACTGAAAGTATTAAGAAAAATTGTTATGTCTTTTATCTTAATGCTACCAGAACCAAATGAGAATTTATCAAAGTACTCCCTTTTTATTGGTTTGACCTGAGTGTCCTGGTACTATTAATACCCTGTGTCCAACCTGCAGCCTGCCTTCCCCCACCCCACTACCTTTTAAATGTGAAAACATAGTTTTGCTACTTATATGTTTTGTATGCAGCCAAAAACAATTCCTCTTCCCTCAAAAAAAGGGTAAGGACCAAAAAAGTGCTGCAGGCTGGATGTGGGACATTAATATTTTGTGTAGGAACTTTTGTGTAATTGATACAGGTCTATGTCTAATCTTTTAAACAGCAATCCCTGTCCCCCCTACCAGAAATTCCCTGAAGATTATCCAAACTAGTCTTTCACACTTTCCATTTCATTCAGTCAGTTTAATCCCTGTAGAACTAACAGAGTAACTACTGGAAATTCTACTAATACTATTTCTGTTTTATCTACTATAGTGAGCAAACTTGATTAACTCAACAAATATATAGTTATTACAATAATTAACACCCTAATACTTTTAGAGTTTAATCATTTTGCATACACTGTAATTTGGAAAAATGTTAATGTTTGCATATATTGTCTCTGAGATTTATTCTTTAACAAAATTGTTATTCTTACCTCTAGTTTACAAATGAGATAGCAGAGACAGAAAGTGATTAAGTAACTCCCTGGTCTGAGTTTACAGCACTCCTAGTGATAGTGTTAGTGTTAGGGAATCCAGGTCTCCTTAATGTCCAAAATTTAAGACTAACCAAGAGATGAGGGAGAGGGGAGGAAAGGGAGGGACAGGGGAACTAAAAAGAATTATGTATTATATACATGTACAAGCTCTCTTTGATGAATGTAATCATACACTGCAAACAAATACTAATAAAGATTTTATACTTTTTTTTGTCTTTTTCCTTTTTTATCGGTACCAGGGATCGAACTCACGACTGCCTGCTTGCAAGGCAGGTGCTTATGCTGCTGAACTAAATCCCCAGCCCCTAAGATTTTAGAATTTCATTTTTTATCGGTACCGGGGATCGAACTCACGACCGCCTGCTTGCAAGGCAGATGCTTATGCCACTGAGCTAAATCCCCAGCCCCTAAGATTTTAGAATTTAACACAACAAAACTTAAGACTAAACACTTGAATGATAAACACTTAAGACTGTCAAAAGTTGTAGTTTGTACATGGTGGTTTAATAGAAATATCTATCTTTATCCCAATGACAGGTCTGAGGAAATTGCAAGTTACAGAAAATTACTAAATTTTTAATAATTGCATAATTCTTTGTCTCTTTTTAAGATTTTTGTTCACTATACTTTGATTA
Source organism: Cavia porcellus (assembly GCF_034190915.1). NCBI lineage: Eukaryota > Metazoa > Chordata > Mammalia > Rodentia > Caviidae > Cavia > Cavia porcellus. The sequence goes on from NW_026947484.1 coordinate 219,363,586, forward strand.
GAGTGTAAGAGAATTAACAAGTTGAGATATGTGCATGTTGTTAATCTTTTTTAGTTTTATAATTTAATTGTAGATATCATTTTAACTTATTGATACATCTTTATTATGATACACTAATAGTTTTTATATTACTATGAAAGGTAAATGCAGTCTGTCCCCACTTTATAGTAAACTTACTTCAAAGATTTTTCTCCTCAGTTGGATTATTTAGAATTTGTTCTCCATTTAGGAACTAGTCAGCTGCATAAAATACCATGTTTTCTTTGAAGTCTAATAATAGGACTATCTAATATGCTCTTAATAACTTACTATTGTTCAGTAAAATATAACATTATTTTTTTTTTCATAGAAAATAGCCAGGGTACCAGGAGTGTACCATGAAAGTTTTAGGGAGCCTAAGTTCCTTGGGAAATGATAAAATGTAAGACTAATAGATAGTCCTTAATATCAGTAATAAATTCACTCTGTTTGTATAAAAGAAAAAAACTTACTTGTCATAGTTACTTCCAGGTATTCTTACTTAGGTGACAAAGAGCACTTGCTCCTCTGCATCAGACAAGTTTCCTGTAATGAGGTTAGGGATTATCTACTTAGTAATGTATACTTTTCAAGTATTATATATATGAACAAGGGTAGTTTTGCCTTGCTTTTCCTTACTTTGTATTTTTCAATCATAATATATTTTATTCATAATTGAACTATTTAACAGTAATTATAAAAATTATAGATTGGCAATCACAGTTCTCAGTAAAAGCTAAGCTAATTTGCATATGTTTTGTGTTTTTAATCAGTGTATTAAATTGATAGCATGATATGTAAATATGCTTTGTTTTTAATTTGCAGGAAGTCCTAGGTTATAAAATTGACCACCAGGTTTCTGTTTACATAGTAGCAGTATTAGAATATATTTCTGCAGACATTTTAAAGCTGGTGGGGAATTATGTAAGAAATATACGCCATTATGAAATTACAAAACAAGATATTAAAGTGGCAATGTGTGCTGATAAGGTAAGAAATTAAGCTTCTGTTTTTTTTGATTTTTGAGATTTGTTTTTGGTGGTGGACGTGCTGGGTTTGAACCTAGAGCCTTGTGCATGCTAAGGAAGTACTGTGAACTACATACCTCCCTAGACCCTTTTTTAGAGACAAGGTCTTGCTAAGTTGCCTAGGCTGGTTTCAAACTTGTGATTCTCTTGTCTCAGTCTCTCAAGTAGCTGAGATCACAGCTCTGCCACCACACTCAGCTTATCCTTTTTTTTTTGTCTTTTCCGTTTTTAATCGGTACCAGGGATCGAACTCACGACTGCCTGTTTGCAAGGCAGGTGCTTATGCCGCTGAGATAAATCCCCACCCCTACTCAGCTTATTTTTATATTTCTGTTTATGTTTTATTGAATGCTAGCTTACTGTTCATACAGAATAAAACTGTACTATGTGTTGGGTGATATTTGAGTTCTACATATTGGAGGATGTGTCAGTAATCAGATAACATGTATTGAAGATGCCAGTTTATAGGAATAAGATATTAGCTATATCATATTAAAATGTGTTTAATCATGCAGTTTTTCTTATATATTGCTATAACTAGGGTTAATTATAGTAGTAATATCTTAATAGTGAAATTTCTTAAAATTTTATTTGAATTGGAAGATTTAGAATGTTAAAGGGTGGGCATGGTGGTGCACAACTATAATCCCAGCATTTGGGAGGCCAAGCAAGTCAGGAGAATTGTCCTGAATTCAAGGCCAGCATGCCCTACACAGTGAGTTCAAGGCCAATCTAAGTTAGACCTTATCTCCAACCCCCGCCCCCCAAGGTTATAGATTTACTTAAAAACAATTTTTGAAAATACAAAAATATTAATAGATTTATTTCAGCATGTAGCTTTAAATGCTGCTTGTATGATGTTTGTATAACAGTATTAAGAGCACGTTTATTGAAAGTTAAGCATACACTTGGTTTATTCCATTTGGTCATTATAATACATCTCTGAGGCAGGTAATCTTATTCAGGTGATTTTGCAGTAAGTTGCAAAAAGGGGAAAGATAGGTTTTCACCATGAGTAATAAAAGTAAACTTTTTGGAGAAAACAGGGTTTATCTCCAACAAATACAGGAAAACAGGTCAACCAGGAAACTTGAAGACTTACACTTAAATGTAAGAGAGTGAGGACATGGATTAAAATGAGGATGGCAGGGAATGGGATAGAGGACACCAAGTCAGAGAAAAGCTCAGTACAGAATTTGGGAATAAATTAGAAATAACAGAATACCAAGAGAGATTGACATACTAGTTATTGATAGAGAATTTATAGGAGGCATTTGTGATATCTGATGTAGAATTCTGTTTCAGAGAAACTTTATGGGTCCTGATAATTTATATAGTGCCTTTTTTTCCTCCCTTTGGTACTGGGAATTGAACTCAGGACCTTGCACTTGCCAGGCAGGTGCTTGTGCCACTGAGCTATAGCTCTGGTTCTCTGTTTAGAGGAACTTTAAAGAAAACTGTGAAGAGGTGGTGGCAATAGCCAAAAGAAGACAATTGTGTACCTGCTTTTATGTCATTTATGAACTTTATTCAGAGAACCTCTTAGGGCATTTACTTTCCAATTTGACTGTTCATTAATATTTTATACTTTTAAAAAATCTGACTACATAGGTATTGATGGATATGTTTCATCAAGACGTAGAAGATATAAATATATTATCTTTAACGGATGAAGAGCCTTCCACCTCAGGAGAACAAACTTACTATGATTTGGTAAAAGCATTTATGGCAGAAATTCGACAATATATAAGGGAACTAAATCTAATTATAAAAGTTTTTAGAGAACCCTTTGTCTCCAATTCTAAATTGTTTTCAGCTAATGTAAGTATATTGTATATGGCTGTTATTGTGTTGTTAAATTTGCATGACCTCTTCAAATTTGAATTTGTATAGTTCATGTTCACTAATTTGTCAATTTTTAAAATGGGTTTAATTCATGATCATAAAGAACACATCAGAAATTAAAAGACAAACTCTAAACTAGTGATTATGTAAATGAGAATGAATTCACAGGATCTTCCATGTACTCCTAAGAACAGATCCTCTTACTTAGGTGGCAGATAGTTTTATTTTATTTGACTCATTTGAGTCATTTAACCAATGCTTCATCAGTGCAAACTATACTGTCAGGCTCTGTACTTAACAACAGGAATTCAAAGATAAATAAGCAATAGTTTCTTCCTTCAAGTTTAGTGAACATAGTGATGTAAACTTAAATTTTAATTGTATTACAAAATGGTAGTAACCATAATAGAAATATGACAGCAGTAGTGGAAAGACAAAGAAGGATCCAGCAACAGTGAAATTTAGACCAGAGACCATTGTTCTTACAGAAGTAATCAAAGTAACCTAACTGGGACCTAAGAAAATGCTAGTGAAAATAGGTGAGTAACACTAATACTAATTCCTAGGACCATAGCCATACAACCAGAAATAGCTAATGGAGAAGCATTGCTCACTAAAGAAGCTGGCTTTGAGCTCAAGATATGGCAATGAGTAAACACTAAAATAAGGAGTAAAGGCTAGAGGTGTAGCTCAGGTATAGAGCATTTGCTTATCGCATGAGGCCTGTGTTCAATCCTCAGCAACACAAAAATAAATAAGGGTTCTGTGTTACAGTAGTAGTTGCACAAATCTATGAAGACCTTAAAAATCACTGAAATACTTTAAATGGATAAATCATACAGTGTGTGAACTAGACATTAGCAAAGCTGCAAAGTTTTTTAAAAAGTAAAAGGCAAAGATGTCTTGAAAAAATCAAGGACTAAATATTGGCCAAAATGTGGCCAAGTTAATAATCACTGGAGACATGCAAATTAAAATAACAATAAGTGCTACCACATTCTCATTAGAAAGATAGAGAAAAAATGACTGACAGTGTCAAACACTGTAAAGGATATAGAGCAATTAATTGCTTGTAGAAATGTAAAATACCCATAGTATTTGTGAGGTGTTACTAATTATTTCTTCTTTGGTGGGAGGTTAGTACTGAGGATTGAGCCCAGGGCCTTGCATGTTAGGCAAGTGCTCTACTACTAAGCTACAGCCCCAACCCAAACTAGTATAAATATTTTAGAAAAAATTTTGAAAATGTTATGCAGCAAATATAAACCAGTCATACCATCCAGCAATTCTATTCCTAGGTTTTTACCTAGAATAAATGAAAATATGTCCATATAAAACTTGTTTATGAATGTTTATATCAGCTGCATTAATAATAGCCTAAAACTAGAAAGAACTCAAATGTCCAACAAAGGAGAATGCATAACAAATTATGATCTGTCCATTAATGGAATGTTACTCAGCAATAAAAAGAGTAAAATAGTTGTGAATGGATGTATCTCAAAAAGATGAGCAAAGAAGCCAGACACAAAAGATTAGATAAGACTCCACTTATTTGATATTCTAGAAAAGATATTTTTCTAGTGACAGACAGGCAATTGTTGGTTTCCTAGGAGTGAGGACAGTAAGGGTTGACAAAGATGGGGCACAAGGAAAGTCTTACAGTGATGAAAAGATTGCATGTCTTGGTTATGGTGAATACAAAGATGAGTAACTACATAAAATCTTACCAAAGATAATATTTAAAGTAGATATATCTTACTATATATTGTATATGAACCATAACTCAAAATTGATTTGACTAAAATTACAGTCAGATAAAAAATAATCATGGTACAATGAATTTAACATAACAGTACAAAATTTATATGGTTTCAAACTGCATGTTACAACTAATCTTTAAGAAACTACCACTTAAATTTTGGTGCAGCAACATAAAGTATATTCATCCTATTTACATGAAATGTCTAGAATAGGCAAATTCATTGAAACAGAATGTAGAATATTGGTTGTCAGAGATGGAAAAAAGAAGAATAGAGAATGACGGATAATCTGTTAGGGTGTCTTTAAGGAATAAGAAAATGTTCTAGAATACGACAGACTGTACAACCATGTAAATATACTGAAATTTATTAAATACTAAGTACATTTTACAAGGAAAATTTTATTATAAATATTTCAGTAGAAAAAATAGTCAATTATTTGAATATTCTATCAAAATATTCCTCCCTTTCCTACTTCACATTCAATGCCAAAATAGATATGAAAACCCTATTGTATTCTCTTAACTATGTTAGATTCCCAAAATGTAAAACAATACAATTTCTACTGTTGTTTTAGAAAAAGTTATTTTTTAAAATTTAATTTTTTTTTTTTTGTCTTTTTCCTTTTTATTGGTACCAGGGATCGAACTCACGACTGCCTGCTTGCAAGGCAGGCGCTTATGCCACTGAGCTAAATCCCCAGCCCCAAATTTAATTTTAAAGGGAATAAAATAGTGCAATACAATGAATCGAAACAGTGATAAGACAGTAGGAAATCTACAGTAATTACTATATTGCATATTGTTGTCTTCCAAATAGTTGCTCAGCTTTAAACTTGCAAAGCTAATGAAACAGTACCGTTCCTCTGAATCAGCTGGTTGTTCATAGGGTGGGAGTAGGGCTGTTCTCCTCTCCCCAGCCCATCTGCAAAAAGTGATTTTTTTCATGAAAGTATTATTTATGTTAACATATAATTTTATTTTTAAATAAATGTTTTAAAAATTCTTGGTTTTAGGGCTGGGGGTTTAGCTCAGCAACACAAATGTCTGCCTGGCAAGCACAAGGTGATGAGTTCGATCCTCAGTACCCAAAATAAAAAAAAATTCTTGGTTTTTAATTTCTAATATGATAATGGTCGATAGATAGTATGCAGAAACTTCTTTAGAGTTTTCAATAATTTTTAAGTGTGAAGAAGTCCTTTGACATGTCTTAGTTACTTTTCTCTTGTTGCTGAGACAAAACACCTGGCACCCAAAATTAAGGAAAGAAAGGTTTATTTAGCTCACAGTTTGTGGAGGTTTCAGTTCATAATCAGCTGGCTCCAAGGCAGGGTGATTCATAGCAGAGGGCAACATTTCTTGGTGGAAGAAAACAGCAAAAGCAACAAGGGCAAAAAGGGAAGAGTGCAGAGACAAGACTCTTTCCGTCCCTAATATTGTATGCAGGCTACCTACTCTAGGATCGTTGTAGCACTCACATTCATAATCCCAGCATTGGACCATGAATTAATTCAAACTCTAAAAGCCTACTCCCAATACTGCATAAGGCTTTGGGGAAACATATAGACACAAACCATAACAGACAGAAAGTTTGAGAACCACTGGCATAGAGAATTGTATTTGTGCATTGTACGTCATTGAAAAACAAATTCTTAATTGCATTTATATTTGTAAGTCATTAAAATTTGTTAGTGTATCTACCATGTTAAATTTTGAGTATAAAGTGAATTACTAGCTAAAACTTATCTATTATTATATACCTAACTGAATTAATCTATTTTCCTCTGCTCTTCCCAACAGGATGTTGAAAATATATTTAGTCGTATAGTAGATATACATGAACTTAGTGTAAAGTTACTGGGCCATATAGAAGACACTGTAGAAATGACAGATGAAGGCAGTCCCCATCCCTTAGTAGGAAGCTGTTTTGAAGACTTAGCAGAGGTAAGTACTTCAGTTATGAACCAAAAGAAGTTTTTTGTAAATTTACTTTTGCATTATAATTGGGCATCTTAATTCTTATTTATAACCAAATTCATAGTTACTTACTCCTGACTACTTAAATTAGTTACTAACTGCTTACTACTGTATTTATTATTTCCTTTTTCCTCATAGGACATTGTAAACATTTTTTCTGTTTTCAAACATAGAAAAAGTGGTCTCTCATTACAGAAAAACAGATCCTACAGTCAAGAGTCATGACAGTTGATATCTAGTACAATCTTCCATAGCAAGACCAAGAAAAGTCAGTGAATCAATAAAGTATTTGCATTTAGGGTCAGACTACTTGTGTTCTACTATAAGTTCTGCAGTTAATAGTTGTGTGATCACGGGCAAGTTATTCAGGATGATGATGACAACAGGACTCGAGATTTTGTGGAAATTAAGATAGCTTATGAAGTATTCCACTAACCACCTTCATACAATGAGCTACTCAGTATGTAACTACTTAAATATTATTTAAAATAGGACAAACAAAGTGACAAGTAAGATTAAGATATCATAGGGCAGAAAATTGGCTAAATTTCTCTGAATATTTCAAACACTGAAATGTATGAGTTACTCCTAGTAAGTTAGCAGTGTTAGTTATTCTGAGGTTTCTAACTTTTGCTTTTCACTTTAAAATCCACTCTATCTTTTACTATAACACTGCATTGAGCTTGTTAAAAAAAAATAAGAGATATAATAATTGCTAGACTATTGGAGAATTCAGAAACTAGCAAAGAATGCTGTGATTACTTCTATTTAGTATTCTATTAGATGTACAGCCTGGTACAAAAAAGACAGAAAAAGAATATACAGGTCAAGTTATCCTATTTGCCACTTCATTTCTCCTATGTGTCCTTTTGGTAGTCTGTATAATTGTCTATATAGCAAATGTTAGAAAATTATATATCATTAGAAGTAGTAGTCAAATTCAGCGTAGTGGCTAGATAAAAGACTAGTGTATAAAAACTGATAGATTACTATGCTCAGTTACAATCCATCGGATATACAGTGGTACCTGTTCATGAATGTAATTCTTTCCATGATTCTGGTCCAAACCGAATCGAATGAGAACTGAATCAAATTCAAAGGTTAGGTTCAATATTGACTTTATGGGGACATCTGATTCAGTTCTTGTCCAATTTGATCTGTGACCAGAACTATGGGAAGAATTAAATTAATGAACTGAGGTACCACTGTATAATATTAAAGGAAAAAGGTTCCTTTCACTTGTTGATTGAAATGTACTTGGTAAGTAACCTGTTTAGGGAGTCAGGTTATATAGCTTAGTGGCAGAATGCTTGCCTACCATGCATGAGGCCTGGGGCTTGATCCACAGCAACACACAAATACACATACATGCAGTAATGAATCTAGTTAAAAATATGCAGGACTTTTGTTAAGAAAAGTCATAATTTGGTTCATGAGGAATATACGAGTAAATGGAATACATACCAGATTTATGGGTAGACTCAATATTTTAATAATACTAGTTGTCCACAAAATAATCCATAAATCCAGGACCTAGCAAGCTGATCTTAAAATTCATATGTAACAACGAAAAGACAAAAATAGCAGTTTGGAGCAAGAACCAGTTGAGGGCAGTTGTCCTATAAAGGTTTATTATAAAGAGATAGTATTAAGTAAGTGTGGACTATTGATGCTGATACAGTCAGACAGTAGAGCAGAAGAGAGAGCCTGGGGGGAAAATACAGATATATTCTTGATTGTGACAGAGATAACATTAATCAGTAGGGAATGAAGTAATTAATAATTGATAGTCAAAACTGATTTTCCATATAGGAAAATATTCATCCTATAGCTTATATCATTCTCAAGAAATCCTCTGACTTAGTTACTTTTTTCATGGCTGAGACAAAATACTCAATATCCAACGTTAAAGGAGGAAAGGTTTATTTAGTTCACAGTTTGTAGAGGTTTCAGTTCATAATTGGCCAGCTCCGAAGCAGGATAGCTTGGCAGAGAAGAATAGTTTATGACAGGCAGACTGTAGCAAAGCAACAAGAGACCTTAACAGCATTTTTCTGGCCTCTTATATTGTATCTAGGGGCTGGGATTAGGGGGTGCCAAACCAGTCTGTGAATTGTACAATAATCACACACCCTTAATCCTAGCATCACACATTGTAGATGCAGCCACCTCTCAAAAAGCTCCACCTGTGACCTCATGAGGCTTTGAGGGGACATGTACACACAAATCGTAACATTTTCAATAGATTTAAAGAATCAAAAGATTCCTATGTTCATGGATTAGATTAATCAATACTGTTGAAATATCCATACCACCACCCAAAGCAAACCTGCAGCTTCAGTGAACTCTGTCCCAAAATATCAGTGGCATTCTTCACAGAACTTTAAAAAAAAAAAAAAAAAATCCTACAATTTGTATGGAACTACAGAAACCCCAAATAGCAAAGCTATTTTAAGCAAAAAAGAAGAGAGTAGTAGGAATTTTACTGACTTCAAAATACATGCTACGTGGGGCTGGGGATATAGCTCAGTTGTAAAGTACTTGCTTAGCATGTATAAAGCCCTGGGTTTAATGACTAGCACTGCAGAAAACCAAAAAATTTGCAGGTTGTAATTGAAAAAAAATGATGTTGGCATAAAAACAGAAACAAACTAGTAGAATAGGATAGAGAACCTAAAGGATAGAGAACCTAAAGGTAATCCCACATACATTTACAACCAGCTGATCTTCAACACAGACATTATGAATACATACCTGCAAAAGTCTTTGGTAAAAGGTTCAGGGAAAACTGGATATCCATATGCAGAATGAAATGACTTCTCTCATGATAAAAAAAATTAACTAAAAATAGATTAAAGACTTAAATGGAAGACCTGAAACTGAAAGATACCAGAAGGAAACAATGATGAAACCTCTGATACAGTGGACTGGATGAGGATTTGTCTGGATCAGATCTCAAAGACGTGAAAAACAAAAGCAAAAAATAAACAAATGGGAGAAAACATTTGAAATTTATACATCTGATAACAGGTTAGTGTCCAGAATATATAAGGAGCTCACTCAACAGCATACACACACAAAAAGTCAAATTATCTTTTAATGGTTTAGATCTAAAATGCTAACATGTCTCCCAGAAGCCTCATGTGTTCAGAGGTTGGACTTTTGGAAGGTGACTGGATCATGGGAATGTTATACTCATCAGTGGGTTAATAAATTAATCCACTGATACATGCATAGATGAACGTGCTATTAGGAGTGGTGCCGGGACTTGGAAGCATGTGTCTTTGTCCCTGGCTCCTTCCTCTTTCTGCCTCCTGGCTGCCATTATAAGCAACTTTCTTCCACATGACCTTTCATCATGCTGTTTCTGTCTTGGAGACAGCTAACCACAGACTGAACCCTCTAATACCATCAGCCAAATAAACTGCTCCTCCTTAAATTGTGGGTATCAAGTTATCTTGTCCCAGCAATAGAAAAGTGCCTAATACATCTTACTTAAAAATTGACAATAGATAAATTTTTCTCTAAAAGAATATAAAAATGTCCAAGAATCCCAGCACTTGGGAGCTGAAGCAGGAATACTGTTGCAAGTTTGATGCCAGCCCTGGCTACATAGTTTAAGGCCAGCCTGAACTGGGACAGTGACATAGACATAGTAGGACCGTGAATGAAAAAGTAAAAACAAATAAAAAATGGCCAAGAGGTGTATAAAAAATGCTCAACATGAGTAATCAAAATGCAAATCATACCCACTGTAAGATATCACCTCACTCTGGTTAGAATAGTTGATTTTCTAGAGAAAAATGGTAACAAGTACTAGGGAGGACATGGAGAAAAGAAACCATTAACCAATGTTAGTGAGAATGTAAACTGGTATAGTCATAGGAAAAAATTATGGAGAGTCTTCATAAAATTAAAAATGACCTATATGATCCAATAATCTAACTAATGAGTATATATTCAAAGGAAATGAAGTCAGTAGATTGCAAAGACATCTGTACTGCCATGTTGAAACTCTATCTGGTAGGGCCAAATGTTGGCAGTAAAGTAGTGAATTGGCAGGTCAGTGCTGATAAGTAGTTTATATGTTTAAAAATTATTCATGCATATGTACATAAAGAGATGTATACAAGTACTCATTAAAGAAGTATTTATTATTGAAAAAGTGAGGCCATTCTAAATGGCCTCTAGTAGAGTGTAAAGAAAACTGATGTTCTTATGAAGCAGAATATCATACAGGGCTTTAAAATAAATGAATTGCAAAGAATTACATGAACCAGAATGGATAAATCCTGAAAACAACTTTGAGTATAAAAAGCCAGTTGCAGAGGAATAACAGTCAGCTTTTGTTGCTGGCACAAAATACATGACATACACACCTTGAAGGAGAAAAGATTTATTTTGGCTGAGTTTCAGAAGTTTCACTCAAGGTTGGTTGGCTCCAAGGCACAAACAGCACTGGCAGGTGGGCATAGTGAAGAAAAGCTGTTCAACTTACGGCAGCCAGGAAGCAGAGAAAGAGAAAGAGGCTGGGGGCAAGAGTATGTCCTCCCGGGTTAAGACCTACTTCCTCCAAACGGCCGCCTCCTGACAGCACATCCATGCATTCACCCAGGCACGCATCGCTGCAGTGATCCACCGAGGAGGCGAACTCCCCTGTTGAACCACCTTGTAAAAGCCCCACCTCTCAACGCTGCTGCACTGGAGATCAATCACTCAATAGATGAGTCTTTGGAACACTTCATATTTAAATGTAGTATTTAAGGGATATTTCAAAGCATGCATGATACATATTTATGATATAAAAACAGATGGAAATGATAAAATTCAGGATAGTGCCTACCTGTGGAAATTAGCAGGGGAGGATCAATTACATCCATTTTTTTAAAAATGAAGTGTTACAAAATGTTGAGCTTTCCTTTTTTCTTTTAGCTAGATGGATGGATATAGTAAGGTTAGACTGTTCTCTATACTTGTCAATTATATGTATTGATAATTTTTATATTTTTCTATGAACCCTTATAATTACATTTTAGTTAGTATATCAATCATAAAATCATCTGTAAAGTTATAAATGGATTTTTCAAAGTACATGTCATTCTACGGATTTATCCTCAAAAATAAAACTACACGATGACAGTTTATATTCTCAGTGAATTGTCCATTTTTTCCCTCTTGAGACAGTTTTAGAGTAATACCAGCTACCATTTATTCAATGTATAGTAAGTGCTTTCCATATAATATTTAATTCCAACAACAACCCTGTGAGGTAGATGTTATCCACCCTTTTCAATGTGGAGCATGACGAGAGTAAATAGTGTGCTGAAGATCACACAACCAACAGTCAGTTCAGAATTGGAACCTGGGTGTCTGTGGCACCAAAGCCTAGACTTTTTTTTAAAAGACTGTGCTATAATAGAGCTTATTGAAAGACGAGGCGGCAAACATGTTCCCTGTGTATAAAAATTTCTGGCAATTCAGAGAGGCCCAAGATACAGACATAATATGAGACCTTTACTCCTTTTTCTCATCTACTTTTTATTCCTTACTCTTTCCCGTTGTTATAGTTGGAATCTTACTATCCACCCACTTCTATAAGATATATAAGGGGCAACGGAAAAAAGGAAGTGTTTAAGATTACAGTAAAAAACACAATTGGTGTTAATGCCCATCAGAGTATACCTCCTCACTCTGAATGATGGGTTAAGTGTGTTCAAAGTGAGGGGGAGTATTCTGATGAGGATTAATAGTGATGAGTATTGACTAATAAATTTAAGACCACATTTTTCAGTCATTCGTCCTATCATTCCTTCCCAGCTCTCTGGGTCTGTACTCCTCCAACTTTCCCCTCTTCCTTTTTCTAGAATTTCCCTTTATGGAAAAGAACTCTTACTAGAACCTAAAGTACCACTTTTGCAATAGTTTTATATCTGAAACAGAACATAGGTTGAAGAGTAGAGAGACACCGTACTCCTGCTAAAAATCAGTATATCTACTATCTCTTTCCTTAGGAATCATTGATACTCTTTTAGACATAGCTATCAGAATTTAGTTTATTGATGATTGGCAATGCTAATAGTGATGGCAGTGCTTTTGGCAGTTTTAAGTTAAACTTTTTAATGAAAACTGTAACAATAAAATAAAACTGTGATAATGAGGTTTAGATGAGAGAAGCTGATTCCTCCAGACTATGCTTTCTTTCTTTTTTTTTTTGGTCTTTTTCGTTTTTATCGGTACCAGGGATCGAACTCACGACTGCCTGCTTGCAAGGCAGGCACTTAGGCCGCTGAGCTAAATCCCCAGCCCCTATCCTCCAGACTATGAAAGTAGAAGTTCACCATCAAGAAAAAACTATAAAAAAGAAATGTTTTGGATCAGAATTTTAAACATTAATACTTTACCTAGTTGTTATCTGTATTGTTGCTGAAGTTAAGCTTTGTTTGTAATGTTCTAGAGCCAAAAGTTTGCTCACTGTTTTGGCTGCTCTTATGCTGCACAGAAACTCTTTAACAAGAGCTGTCGTAGGAGAGTCCTACACTCAACAGAAAGAATTCATTTACTCTAACTAGAAAATATTCTATTAAATTATAATTAATAGATATAGTTTTTTTGTTTAGAGGCTTTAAAAGGAATATAGTTGTGTTGGCCTAGATGAGCTTATAATTCAACCCTTTATGGTGGTAAGTTGTTTACATTTACTTTGGAGATTTATGTATTTATGTTTTACCTTCTTTATTTTCTAAGGAACTGGCATTTGATCCATATGAATCGTATGCTCGAGATATTTTACGACCTGGTTTTCATGATCATTTCCTTAGTCAGTTATCAAAGCCTGGGGCAGCACTTTATTTGCAGGTACAGTAATTTTTAAATCAAAATGTACTATGTCCAAAAAGTAAAATTCAAAAAAATTAAATCATCTTCTTTTCTAGTCAATAGGCGAAGGCTTCAAAGAAGCTGTTCAATACGTTTTACCCAGACTACTTCTAGCCCCTGTTTACCACTGTCTACATTACTTTGAACTTCTGAAGGTAAGCAAACTCATGTTCAAATATGAGAGATTTTTGGGTTGCTTTTTGCTGAGAGTCCAACCAGAGACTAAACACGTTAGGAGAGCACTGTAATGCTGAGCTTTGTCCCATCCCCAGCCTGGAATGAAAATTGTTACCACTTCATTTGTAAATTATTACTTGACTATCTGTGTGTACTAGTTATATCCATTTTATTTTTCCAGTTAAGAAACAAATGTAAATAAAGCTCCAAAAGAGTAGTGTATTTTCTTATTTTAGCAGTGAATTTTAAAGTAACTGTCAGATTTTTTTCTTATCTTTATTATTACCTAACTCTTTCTTAGATTTACATATTCAGGTCTCCAATTGGGACCTCAGTAGAGTAATGGACCCATTACTCTAAAGGATGAGATATGAAGATAATGCTGAAATAATAGGAAAGGTTAATTAACCTAATTTTCTTTTTTTCAACTTTTTTTTTTTTTATATTGGGGTTTGAACTCATGACCTCCCACTTGCTGGGCAGGCACTTTATATCACTGAGCTAAACCCTTAGCCCCTAATTTACCTAATTTTTATACTCAAGTTTGCAAAATATCTCTGGTAAATTGCCTACTTTAGAAGCAGTGAATTTGTAAAATCTGATTAAAAATTCCCCTTTTCATTATAATTCAAAACAGTCAGAAGCACTGATCAAAAGGAAAGGGTTTTGACTTTTTTCCCCTACTGACACTCAAATTAAAGAAAGAGGAAACCTTAGTCTATACAAACTATAATTCAGTAGTGTAGCTCAAAGTCATGTTCTCTTTATCTTCAATGAACTAGTCCCAGAAAGACAAAACAAGACATGTATTTGAATTGGGAAGCAGCCATTGGCCTTGTGTGCTGGCTCAGGATCAGTTCCCGTGGATGGAACCTGACACTGTCTCCTGTGGAGAACCTTAACTAAGAAGCACTTACGAAAGGCTTTTATCAGTCATATTTTAAACTGTAATATTTTATTTTTCCCCACCACTTAATAAACTCTTAGAGAGCTTAGTCATTTTATTTGATAAATTTTAAAAATTTAAAAGGCATACTATCAGTTCCTTCATTAACTACACTAGAAGATGAAAAGTGAATGCAGCTCATTTTGTTTGTGTTGTAATGCTTTGCATAACATTTAAGCAAATAGACTGACACTTAAGAAGTTAGTTATTTCTGATTCACTTTGACTGTTGAACAAGGGAGAATGTTTGGTTCACAAAATCTTTTCATGAATCATTGAGAGTTGGTGGTTAATATTTTGCCAGTTAAAACTGCTTACTGAAACTTTTTTAAGAAGTGCACTTTTAATGGGAGGGGAAAAAAAGACAAATCAAGGTTATCATGTACAGGTACAAATCCCACTTGATGAATGTGATCATTGTATATACCTAAATTGTACCAATAAACTTAATTAAATTCTTTTAAAAAGTACAAATGGCCACTAAATGTATGAACAAAGAATATACTTTTACCCAAGCTAAAGCCAAACAAAAAAGCCCTATTATTTCTTTAGCCTTTAAAACAAACATTTTTTTCACCAAATAAAAAAACGGTTCAGTGTAATTCTGTTATATTACTTAGAAATTCATAGTGTACAGGAATTAACAAGGACAAAAATAGACTCTCTGTAATGAATAGTTGCATGAATATAAGATTCTTGAATTTAATAAAGTGGCAAAACCCATCCTTACATTTCCTTCCATTTCCCCAGATCTCTCTGCATCATAGTAACTTGGACTTCATTCCATTAAATTTCTCAAGTAGGAATGTTTGAACTGGCAAAGGGGTAAGGGAGTTAAAGGGTAGTATTTAATCACTAGGCAGAATTACAGCATTATTAGCAATCTGTTCAAGTCAGAAAACAACATACCATGTAAAAAGAATTCATTGTGATAGCCACAGTCTTATGAAACACAGTTTTGTTATGTAGAGTCCTGTGTAGTATTTTCTCCAGTAAAGAGATTTTTACCTAGCCTGTACTAAAATTCTAAAGGATTCAAAAGACTGTATGCAACTCCAAAGCAGTTATTAATTAATAAATGAAAAAAAAATGTTGGATGTGGTATCAAACACCTGTAATTCTAGGATTCTGGGAGGTTGAGGCAGGAGGATTGAAAGATCAAGCCCAGCCTGGACAACTTAGCAATTTAGCAAGATGCTGTCTTAAAATACAAAAGTTTAAAAAAGTCTGAGGGTGTCACTCAGTGTGAAGGCCTTTGGGTCAATCCTCAGTACTACAAAAAAAAAAAAAAACAACAAACAAAAAAAACTTGGTAACAGTTTAGAACCTAATCACTTAATAAGAGAAGTTATTGCTTGAATTCAGGCAATTAAAATTTCTAAAGTTGTAACTTGTCATAATATACTTTTATACAGTAAGGGTATCCTTCAGCAAGTTAAAAGATTTCTGATTTAAAAATGTATATCCCTGAATCACATTATTGCCTGTTATCGATAGCTGTCTGCTCAATCCACTCTCTATTGTGTATTCTTTCAGCATGAACAAATGCATGGCTCATACTTACGTTTAATCTGTGTTTGTTGGTATGTTGCTGACTTAAATATTTTCACTGAACAGTATTTTCAAGCTTATTTTCTAGGATGCTAATATCATGACACACTCCCAAGGGGGAGGATGCCAGAGGGCAAACGTTGGGAAGCACTGTATCATTGCTGATACTCCTAGAGATATTCATGTACATTAGTATACTAAGTTTTACAAAACTGCACAGTAAAACAATCTAATCATTTCCTTGGATTTTTCAAATCAGTTATATCATGGAATCTATTTAAAATTCACTGCATTTATAAAAGTATTGGGCAACTGGAGGCAGCAAAGGCTTGTGACATGAGTGACAGCTAGAAACTGACCACGGTTCAGGAGTAGAGTGGCTTTTGAAAGCTGATTAGACTATTACACGCCTGCTATTTCTTCTCATGTTCTAGCTCAACAGCCTACTAACTGTGTAGCCTGAGACAAGTCACTTTTTTCTTTTTGAGCCCTGGTTTCCTTATTTATGAAATTCTTATTATCACCGAGTAGTTCTGTCAACCAAAATATACATGTAAAAGTACTTCATTATGGTAAAGAACATAAATATTGAGTACTGCCCTCTGAGTAACTAATTTAATTAAAGATACCATTGGACTTGAAAAAATAAGTAAACATTGAATATTGTCATCACTAGAACTTTTTCTTGTTCTATAGAATTTTTTTTGGTGGAGGGGAGGGAGGGAGGGAGGCAGAATGTTGCTGTGTAATTCAGGCTGGCCTTAAACTCTCAATGATCCTGATTTCAGCCTCCTAAGTGCAGGGTTTATAGCTGTGCACCCGGCTCTGTGCAGTCTTAAACTTGACATTTTATTCCCTATCCCCTTCACCATACCTTCCTTCTCCTACCTGCCTAAATCTGTACTTTTCCCTGTGTTAGCTGTCTCTGTTGAGCAGCTCAGGTCCCTTTATCAGAAGCCATTTCACCACCATTAATTCTTTACTGTCCCCTAAATGCGCCATCCTCACAATTTGCCTCCAGAAAGGACTCTGGAGACCATCGTATTGAGTCCATTCTCATGAATGCAGATTGCCTAGTCAAAGCCCTGAGGTACTGCAGTGGTCTTGCCTGGAGCTCTTTATGTGGTGCCTTTACATTTTGAAATGCCCAAATTGAAAAGAGCATTTGGTTTCCTGTCATTTGTAACAGTCTAAATTCTTCAGCTTTGCTGAAGCTATCTCTGCAGCTTCCTCTCTCAGTATGTAGTCCAGCCTACCTTATGCTGTAGCCAATTAAGGATTTCTTAGTGGCCTTGGTGTTTAGAGTTCCTTTTATTTGCATGCCCCTCCCACACACGTTTATGTGGAGTTTCTCTTCTTCAAACGCTTTGTTATCTGGGAATTTCAAAGGGTTTGTTCAAGTGCTTCCTTGGTTGGCTAGGCTGACTCTCTCACTGAGTACGCCTTCTCCACACCTCTGTATAGAACCTGTCCCAGTCCTGCCTTGTCATTAGCATGTGTGCTCAGTGAGGAATGGAACCAAGCCCTTAGGTATCTTTACATTCTCATTCCTAGCACTGCTCTGAGATTTAGGCGTTGGATAAATGCTTGTTTAAAAATGAATGCCAAAAACACCACGTTTTCCTTAGAATTCACATAAGTGTGTGTGTGTGTGTGTGTGTGTGTGTGTGTGTGTACGCGTTTTCAGTACAATGGATCACACAAAGCTGCATCTCTAGCCCTTTCTATATTTTTTTTCATTTTGAGACCAGGTCTCACTAAAACTTGCCCAGGCTGAGCTCAAACTTTCAATCCCTCCAGCCTCAGATTCCCAGAATGCTGGATTACATGCCCAGCTATAAATGTAGTATATTTTAAAAGGTATTTATCTGTACATTTTATATCATTACATTTATTTTGAGAACTTAGGATGCCTTAACCTTTACGATTTCAAAAAGTAAAGTTCAGCTGACCATAGTATAAGACATTCAGACTCACAAAAACAGAGTAAAATGGTGGTGCCTGGAGGCTGGGTCATGGTAGGACTGAGGAGATGTTCATCAAAGGATTCAAAATTTTACCTAGATGAGGCATAGTAGTGTGCACCTAGAATCCCAGCACTCAGGAGGCTGAGTAGGAGAATTGTCTTTAAAAAAATTTTTTTAAGCTAGGAGAGGTATAAGTTCAAGAAGTCTAATGTTTATCAGTCACTAAAATTAGTAACAGTATATTATATGGGTTTTTTTTTTTTTTTGGTTTGCTGTTTTTGAACAGGGTCTCCCTCTGTAGTTCAGGCTGGCCTTGAACTATGTAGCCCATGGCCATCCTGCCTCAGTCTCATGAGTGCCAGAATCACCACACTAGACCTTGGATACTCTTAAAAATGGCCAAGAGTAAACTGTCAATGTTCTCACCACAAAACAGTTAGTGGTAGTGCATATGTTTAGTATCTTGCTTTAGTCATTCTAAATGTGTATATATATACACACATCAAAGCATATGTTGTATGCTATGAATGTGAAATTTTTGTCAGAAAATAAAGGACAGCGTGACTACTGCTATTCAAGCTCAAAAAATACTTTTTCAGCTAAATAAGCAGTCACTCTAATTTGAAAAGTTAATGTTTTATGAGTTTAAAAAAACTTTATACACTTTAGAAAACTACATTGCTCCAATAATGTGATTTTTTAAAAAATTTATTTATCTATTTATTTATTTTTGGTACCGGGGATTGAACTCATGACCTTGTGTTTGCCAAGCAGGCACTTATGCCACTGAGCTAAACCCCAGGCCCCAATAATGTGATTTTTCTATGTGAAGTTTAATTTGCTTTATTAAACAAACTTAGACTTGTTTCTCAGGACAGAGTATACATTGACCAGTATTATAAAAGTTAACGAATCACTACATGTGGTTCAACAAAAATGTTAACTTTTTCTTAGCTGTTTTTTTTTTTTTTTGGTCTTTTTCTTTTTCATCAGTACTGGGAATCGAACTCACGACTGCCTGCTTGCAAGGCAGGTGCTTATGCCGCTGAGCTAAGTCCCCAGCCCCTTCTTAGCTGTATTTTATCTCCCCAAGGTACACCCAGACAAACATTAGAAAAAAACCATCCAGGATTATTTTGAGCTAATTAATTCCCCCAAAGAATTATCCTATTCATCTCTAGTATGCTGTATCTGTGTAGCTCAGGGAAAAGTAAGTTTTTCTTATTTTATAAATCTGTTTGAAATCTGTATTGTAAAAAATATACAGTAATGTTTTAGTTTTCTAAGACTGCCATAGCAAAATATCACAAACTGAGTGGCTTCAAACTATAGAAATTATTTCACAGTTCTGGAGTATGCAAGTTTGAATGAGAATACAGACAGGGCTTACTTTTGCTAAAGAATCTAAGAAAGAATCTTTGCTGCCTGTTCTTAGCGATCTGTGGTATTCCTTTGACTGTCTTTGCCTCCAACTTTCCATCAATTTCTTCTCAACTTCACATTATTTTCTGTGTTTCTGCATCCCAATCTCTCTTTCCTTTCTGTACTTACGAAGACACCAGGGCAGTGGGTATAAGGTTTACCCTAACCCAGCAACTTGATCACACTTGCAAAGATCATATTTCTAAATAGGGCTTTCAAAGTCAATTCAGTTATTTGGGTACTATATTTAACCAATCACCAGCCTAATTATTTAAATACAGGATGACCAAAAACTGCATTTTTTGACTAATTTTGTAAGATAACACAACAGGAAATAAAAACCAACAGTTTTATCAAATTTATTAAATAGAAGAATACTGGTTAGAATGACCTGCTCAAGTGATGCTTGGGACAGTCAGTACATAAACAACATGCTGCCCAAGTGATATTCAGGTAAACGGTTAAAAGGTTTTCGGACAGTCAGTGATGGATTCTGCTCTTGCCTATATGTGCCACCATGTAAATGGTATTAATTTTATATGTCATTTTAGTTTCTAGAAATAAAACATAGGAATTCATATATTCCCATTTTTAAACAAAGGAAAAACTAGTCTGTGTTAACAGATAAAATTAACTCCTATCAATTGCATCAAGCACAATTTATTTTATGTCTAAAATAATCTTGAGTTTCATTTCCTAAATATCATTGTGAATATCTTTTCCCTTGACAGCTCCTTAAGTTTACTGCCATCTGCCTTCCAGGGTTTTCTGGAAGATACACAATGCATTTTGCAAGTGCCTGTTGTAGATATAACATACACACTAACTACTGCTCCTCTACTGGCCTTTTTTGTTTGTTTGTTTGTTTGTTTGTTTGTGGTTTTTTGTGAGGTAACACTGAGAATTGAATCCATAGCCACTCTACCACTGAGCTACATCTCCAGGCTGACTGTACTGTACTATTTTGTATTGTAATTTTGAGACTGGGCCTTGCTATGGTGTCTAGACTGGCCTTAAACTTATGATCCTCCTGCTTCAACCACTCAAGTAGTAGCTAGAATTACAAATAATGTGCCACACGTGCAGCTCTCTCTGAGAGACACACACCCCCTCCACACCCAAGTCACTGGTAAAAGTGGCTTCCTTCCTGTGAGAAAATAAATGTTATCATATCTATAGCACGACAGTTTTCACTGTACTTTAGAATATAATTCCTTGGATTAGTTGAGGTTAAATACAAATTAACAAATGGCAGTGTAATATTAGGGTTTGATTTAAAAAAAGAAACTATTTAAATTAGCACTTGTAAAATTAAATTGCTGCTAGTGTACAATCTTATTAAATAAGCACTCCCAAAAAGCATGGTATTGAATATCACTGGTAAAAAGAGAGTACTGCTTTGTTGAGTTTCATTTACATACTAATTGGTGCTGCTTTGTTTTGGTAGCAACAATAAACTACGCCTTTGATAACAGCATGAATTATTCTGTACCAGTGTCCACTTTAAATCAACTGTTAACTAAAGAAGCAAAGAATGCTTATAAGGAAGGGCATTTATTACAATAAAGTTTATTTTAGATGTTTATCTAAATTTCATCAAAAAGATTTTAGGATTTCAATATATTTTAGGGGTTTATAGTTTTTAAAATATTAACAATATTTTAAAAGTACATTAGTCAAATACATGTCTAATTGGATTATTCTTTTATAGTTTTTTTGTTTGTATCAGAATATTATTTGATCTACATATGTTTGCCTGAATTAGTAATCCAGTATAAAAAATATCAAGGACAAAATAGCAATTATCTATTAATGTCAAATGTTTAAAATTGAAAAACTGCCCAGTATCTTATTGACTTGACTATCTCCTGACTTTGAGTGATTAAACTCTCAACTCAGTAAAATATTTCATTCTTCAGTGCTTCCATTAAGTTGCTTTTTATTAATGTATACAGCTTTCAACTTCATCCACTGCCTTTTACACTTGATAATGGTAACCATTTGTCCCCAAAAATCTGCCATGTGAGAGGCAAGTAGTTTAACATTATAGAATAGGAAAAACTTCGAGAGATTATCAAGCATCCAGCCTTCAGCCTACCAGTAATGTCCACTTAACCTAAAACTCTTGTACCTTTGCTTATGTGCCAAATCAAGCCTTTTTAGCTAACCATAGGGAAAAAGCAATGCTACAAGTAAAAGTTATTGTTTTAATGCTTATATTTTTAAAATTTCTTATCTTTTAGAAAATAACTTTTATCATTTATCCATTTTAAGTTGGGAATTACAATGTATAGATTTTTTTTTACTTGACACATCTGAGACTGAGTATTTTTCTAAAACTATAGATATCTATTGGAAAGTGTATATATATATATATATATATATATATATTTTTTTTTTTTTTTTTTTTTTTTTTTTTTTTTTTGTACTGAGGATGGAACTTGCAACCTCGTGCTTGCCAGGCAGATGCTTAGGCCACTGAGCTAAATCTCCAGCCCAATAAATTTTTAATTAGTATAAGAAATTTGGATAATGAAAGCTGAATATTAATAGACATTGCATTATAGTATTACTTTGAAATTATTTGAACATTGAAGTATTTTAAGTTTTTTTTTTTTTGTCTTTTTCCTTTTTATCGGTACCAGGGATCGAACTCACGACTGCCTGCTTGCAAGGCAGGCGCTTATGCCGCTGAGCTAAATCCCCAGCCCCTTTATTTTTATAAAAATAGTTTGAGACATTAAGAAATTTGTTTACTCTTTACAAGGGTTGTGTGTATGTGTGTGTATAACTGATTTTTATCAATTAAAACAAAAAAGGGAGAGGGTCTGTTGATTTTAAGGAATTTCCGGCAAGAATGCAAAATCATTAAAGTACTAATATTTGTAATTACGTCAAATATTTTATGGTTATATTTCTCAAGTGTCTTTCTTTATGACAGGAAGTAGGTTTTCTTAGGTAAATGAAATTCATCATAGATAGATGTACGAAATGTATCTATTAATAAAATTATTTCCTAACTTTTTGTTTTTAGTAGCTAGAAAGAGATTCAGAATTTTATTGAACTACTGTCACTTATCGTTCATACTTTATTGCCTGCTTGAATTAAAACTACCTTATTGTATTGATAATTAGCAGCTAAGGATGATTTAGTACTTTTAAAATACAGAGTTTCTCCCTGGCATATGTAACTACTTCCACAAATGAAAAATGTGGTTGAGTTTCATAAATGTATATATTCCTAGTTTTTACTCAGTATCTTTTTTTTTTTTTTTTACTCAGTATCTTAACATGTAGATATTGACAAAGTTCTTCATGACACTAATGTCACCTCTGCAATAGAACAACAAAGACAACTTGTATTTATATTGTCTTACCATTTGCAAAATGCTTTGACCTCTCATATCAACCCATAAAATACACACAAGTTTTTTATAAACGTCTTTTGGGAAGAGAAAAGTGAGACTCAGAGATCAAGAAATTTGTCCTAGGGCAGTTGTGGCAAGAACCCTGAGAACCTATGGCACGCATGCTGCAGCCAGCTGGCTGTTACCACTGACGGGTCTAACAGGTTGCCCACCACTGCCCTAGTGTCACACAAGTAGTCAAAGCTTCCTTTCCACTGTACTGCATTCTCCTGTACCTTTATCTTCCTTATTATCATAATAACCTACAAGCATAATTAATATAGTGCTCAGAAACCTAAAACCAAATTCTACACTTAAAAATTTAAAAAGTCCTGTGATAAACAGCAAGATAGTTTGTCTTTCATTTCTTTTCAGTAACATGCAGCTTGAGAAACTGCATAATACTGTGTGTCACAAGATGGACTACCCTTTAACACTGCTGCTTTTGCTTTGTTTTTAATATGGAAAACTTGACTGCATGTTAATATAGATAATAATACACAAAGAAAAATGCTTTTTAAAAGAATGGAATTTTGACATTTAATATTATTGTGGAAGAAAGAGATAAATGAATTTTATTTTTATCCTTAAGTAAAATGGAGCTATTGTTTTGTCCCAAGCTGTTTTAATGGTTCAGATTTGTCCTTTTGGTTTTACAGCAGTTAGAGGAAAAGAGTGAAGATCAAGAAGACAAGGAATGTTTGAAACAAGCAATAACAGCTTTGCTTAATGTTCAAAGTGGTATGGAAAAAATATGTTCTAAAAGTCTTGCAAAACGAAGACTGAGGTGAATATTCCCACTTTTTAAAATATCCTCCTTCTCACCCTGAATATAGTGGTATAAATTCAGGGAACCCAGTTCCCGCCTCAAGTAAACAATGAAGAAAATAGTTTTAGTGACAAGCTTGGTCTTTCAGAGGAAGTGACATCAAAGCCAAGAGAATTTGTTATTGTTTGAAAAACCTTTCATATTTGTGCATTTTCCTTGCATACTCCCAGACAAGATCTCCTGAGAATCAACTGGTAAGCTAAAGAAGAGATAGAGAAAAATGTATCGGGTAGATTTATGTCAGCTCATTGTTTTGTCAAAGTAAAGTAAAAGCTCATTGTTCCGTAGTGTCCTTTATTTTAGGGATTATATAACTTGAGGCATTAATTCAGATAACCTTGCTTCCACTTTGTATATGTGCTGCTACTTTTTAGCTCTGGGTCTTGTCTATTTAAACATCTAAATAATTTATTTTAATCTCTTAAACTACTTTTTCCCACCATGTTGGGCAACTTTTTAATATTTGTCATTCTAAATAGTTAGTAGCCAAGGTAGAAATAATCATTCTGTAGCTGAAATGATGGGGCTGAATTTTGTCAGTAGTCATTGTTCTTTTTAGAGCACTGAAAGAAAATTCTGTGTTGCTTTAATTTCCAAAATCGTGTAATACTAATATTTGGGGAATTAGTGAATGCCTTATATGTGACTTCTTAAAATGTGCTTTTACCCTATTCCTTGTTTATATAACTCTAGATTCTCTTTCATCTGTGTACTAATAATTAATGTCTTTTTCCTTTATTCCCAGTGAATCTGCATGTCGGTTTTATAGTCAGCAAATGAAGGGGAAACAACTAGCAATCAAGAAAATGAACGAGATTCAGAAGAATATTGATGGTTGGGAGGGAAAAGATATTGGACAGTGTTGCAATGAGTTTATAATGGAAGGGACTCTTACACGTGTAGGAGCCAAGCATGAGAGACACATATTTCTTTTTGATGGCTTAATGATTTGCTGTAAATCAAATCATGGGCAGCCAAGACTTCCTGGTGCTAGCAATGCAGAATATCGTCTTAAGGAAAAGTTTTTTATGCGAAAGGTACAAATTAATGATAAAGATGACACCAATGAATACAAACATGCTTTTGAAATAATTCTAAAAGATGAAAATAGTGTTATATTTTCTGCCAAGTCAGCTGAAGAGAAAAACAATTGGATGGCAGCATTGATATCTTTACAGTACCGGAGTACACTGGAAAGGATGCTTGATGTAACAATGCTGCAGGAAGAGAAGGAGGAGCAGATGAGGCTGCCTAGCGCTGAGGTGTACAGATTTGCAGAGCCTGATTCGGAAGAGAATATTATATTTGAAGAGAACGTGCAGCCGAAGGCCGGGATTCCAATTATCAAAGCAGGAACTGTTATTAAACTTATAGAGAGGCTAACATACCATATGTATGCAGGTAAGAAATACCACGTTGCCTGTTACTCTGTTTTCCTGCTTCAAGCTAATTGTCTTTGCTGCTGTGGCAATTGTGCCTAAACTAGAAAATAAATTAATAGCCAAAGACTTCTATATTATTAAAGTTAATTTTCTATTATAAAACCAGTGCTTTATATTTCTTTGGAATTTTACAGTTCTCATTATTTCAAACTGTACAGTCAAAATAGGTAAGAAAATGAACTCACGTGGCTAATTGTCCCAGTAAGAAAGCAGCAGAAACAAAACTAAAATTAGTAATAAATCATCATTGGAGTCTAGGAAGCTTTTCATTCCTTTATCTCTGTTTTTCTTCTCTTTCTATTATTGAGATTATAATGCAAAAATTTACTATTCATGCATAAGTAGAATTGTGCCAGTAGCAAAGAAATATATGCACAGCATTGCTTTTTCTTGATTTCCATTCCAAAATGTATTAAATTTAACACCCTGGAAGCCATTTAAGTTTTTGGTAATTTTTTTTTTAATTACTGATGTTCCTTAAGAAAATGCTTTTTAATAAAATTTCATGTTAGGGCAGTTTTTAGACACAAACTTATCCAGAGAAGACAGAAAGATTACTATAGGCAGGATCAAGTGTAATGATAAGGAACATATGTAATCATTACTTGTAATTTTATTTTTTCAATGAAGTAACATGATCATCTGTTCTTTAACCTTCAACTTTTCTACATGGTAGGAAATTTGATCACTAAAATTTCATAAATTGGTGGTGCAATGGAAAGAGCACTGAATTTGGATTTGTACCTTTTACTTTGTTAGTCTCTTAATGTCTCAACACTAGTTTCTCTTTTGTTGTTGTGTTTTTGTTTTGTTTTGTTTTGTTTTGTTTTTGAGACAGGGTCTCACTATGCAGTTCAGGCTGGCCTTGAATTCACTTTGTAGCCCAGGCTACTCTCAAACTCATAATGACCCTCCTATCTCAGCCTAAGGTGTGCACCACCACATTCAGCAATACTATTTTCTCATCTCAAAAGTCAATATTAAGCTGGACATGGTAGTGTAAAACCATATCGTACCACTCCAGGAAGCTGAAGTGGGAGGACTGCAAGTGTGAGCCAAGCCAAGGAAACTTAGTAAGACCCTGTCTCAAATAAAAAGGCTGGAATATAGTTCAGTGTGAATGCACTGGGCTCAAACAACCAACCAACCAACCAGAAAGACTTCAACCTCAAACAGCAGCTTTAATATGTTACTGGAAAGAGTGAAATACTGGATGTGAAAACTCTTTGTAAATATAAATATAAATCTATTTTCAAAGAATGTTTGTTATGAAGGAATGTCATTCATTTAAAACCAATGTAAATTATAAATGCTGTGCTTAAATAATTGACTATGCAGTTTAAACTCCAACTTTATATTTCTTTTCTAAACATATTCCTATTCCATTTCTAGGAAATACATGTTTGTTAGGGAAATTTTTCTTCCATTTTCAAAGTCTAATAAGTGAATTTTCATAGCTCTTCACATGATATGGAAACTACCGGCTCACCTTCCAAAAAAAAGAAATAATCTGGATCACTTTTCAAAAAGAAATTAAGTTAAAATAATTTTTTGTCAGTGATCTCAAACCACTTTATAATGCTTTACTGTAGTCATATATTTCCTTGATAAGTAAGCCAGTATTTGGTTTTGGTTTTCATTTGACATGTAATTGCTCTTTTACCAGCTAGCCTTTTCTACAGTAAAATAATAGATTTCCCACAAGCTAGGTTTTTAAATTTGTGCGTTTTATTTCTTTTTACTTTACTTTTGTGCTGGGAATTGAACCTAGGGCTTTGCTTCCTACATGCCAGGCAAGTGCTGTATCATGAAGCTGAGTCTTTTTTTATTTACTTTGAATGGAGTCTTACTGAGTTGCCCCAGCTGGCCTCAAACTTGGGACCCTCCTGCTCAGCAGGGGTGACAAGCACGAGCCCCCACACTCCAAGGGCTGTCCCCCCAGTCCCCAGCACACTGGGTTCTCTAATCATATGTCACTGGGTAGTGTGTAAGCAGCAGCTGAGACATGTAAAATATGGTTAATAGAAGACTAGACTGGGATTCTAATTTTACTATTATTTTTCACCTTGAAACTTTTGTGGTTATTGTGTTCATTTTATTGAGGCAAAAATAAAAAGTGAAAGAAGTTTAAAGCATAGGAAATTTAACAAGCTGCCAAATATTTGCATGAAAAATAAACAGACTATTATTATCCTTTTTACATACAAAACTATTTTGTACTGTTCTATACAGTTTTCAGTAATTACTATGATCTCCCTTTCCAGCTGATCTTCAAATTTCTCTATACTCTTTATGACCTAGAGTACAACTATAAAAATGTTTTACTAAATTACTTAAAATTGTAGCCTCAAGATACTTATTTCTTTGCCACTTATTTTTAAGGTTATAAAAACTCCAAATTGTTTTTCTTGTCCCATTATTATTTTGGCTTTTAAGTACTTAAAGCATACTAAATTGATCATTTTTATCCTAAACACTTTTTAGGGGTTGGGGTTCTTATACTACTTAAAATTAATCCTTAGCTTTTCAGCTATGTTTGTAAGGACATACACCAAACATACCCACCCACACACACTCCACACAACACACATATAAGAACTAACGAATTACTAGTGTTTGCTATCACAAAAAATAGTATTTGAGTGGAAATTTTTTAATTCCAAAATTTGAATCCAGTTATTACTGTAAAACATTGTTAATTATAAAAATGTTCTTTAAACTATATTTCATAGAATTGATTTATCACTATTAATACACAGTTGCAGAATTGCAATTAAGTATTTCCCTTCAGGAGAACTGTGTCTTTTATTTTTTGAGTGAGTACACTTTTAAGCAAACTTACCAGATAGTTATTCTGCAGTCATGGCAATCTTTTTCTTTAATGCATACAATGCTAGCCAAAGCCTGAGCACAACTCTTATGTTATGATACCATTAATTTAATTCTGATAATTTTTCTTTTTATGTATTTTTAACTTTTGAACAGAATATTTTGCATGAGTTTACTTATATTAAATACAATACTTAAATTTCTAAATTTATAGAACTTTGCCCAAGCTAAGTATTTTAAAACAAATTTGATGAGGCTATTTTAGTTTTTTTAAAAAATTCTTTCTGTGATTTCTTTTCAAACGTGAGTATTGGTTTTAGAAGTGGTGTGCCTAATTTTTTGATATTTTTCTTTCTGAAACTTAATTGAATTTTGAAACTTAATTGACTATTTTGTCATAAATGTATTATTCCGAATCTGCCAGCAGCTTTCAGTAGTTATGGCATATGATACACATAGATTAAAATTAACTATTAGCTTATTTGAGCTATACCATAAGGCCTATTTACTGAACAAATTGCTAACCATATATGATACAATACAACAGCTATTCTGTAAGGCCTGTTATTTACTAAATTTATTATTGCCAACATACAGTGTACTTTTGATAGAACATCTATGAACTCGGAAAATATGAAAGCAGTTATTTTTAAGGTCTCTCCCAACTGACATGGACTTTGAGTCCTCGCTACAATGATAACAGATACAATTACCATTTGTCTTAATAACTATTACTGCTCTATTCCTCACCTCCTGACCTTTTTTTTTTTTTTTTTTTTTTGCTTCCCCAAAGAAAAAAGGGATTTTGGTTTGATTAGTTTTTTAGTAGGTGTTTTTATTGGAGCACATACAATACAGGTTGTAGCTTACACTAAAACAAAAGCTAAAACTTGCATATTTTTCTTATATAGAATTATAATAAAAACACTATGTTATACATGAGAAAACAATAATGATACAAGATACCACTTACAGACAACTTTTAGATTATTATAGGTTGGTCAGACATTGTCATGAAAAACAGGAGAGTGGGATAACCTTAGTTAATTCAAACTTAACTGGCTTCGGCCAATTGCTTCCTTAATTTTTTAACAATAATTTACAAAAGGGAGTTATAGATCTCTAGCAAAGATTATCTGTGGCCTCACTTTTTAGACAAAAACTCAAGGCCCTGAAGGTTATGTGATTTGCTGGAAATCATGTCATCAATTAATTGCAGAAAGAGGTCTAGAATTCAGGTTTCTTGACTCAAATGAATATACTCTATACCATATTACAAATGATTCATTCAAGATGAATTTTTTGATATTCAATTGACATAATTTTTACTAAATTATGTGCTGAATAGGAAAAATTAAAAGTTGCTTGTTTTGAGGTATTAATAATGTAAATGCTTGTTTATTTGTGGGCAAACACAGTTCTACTATGGAGATATAGTCAGTAATTTTTTTTCTTACTGAAATAGGTAATAGATAAACTCTGACTAGAGATAAACTACCATTGTTCCACACAGATTTTAGGGGACAGATAGGTTTTGTTTATAATTTCATTTTTTAGACAAAACTCAGTCATTTTTCTATGAGTGTAGCCTGTTCTATAAAAGGTAAGCTATCTGGAAAAAACTTAAATTTAGGTGAATTAGAAAGTGAGTAACTTGTATAAAGAACCTCAACAGGATGTCATGTGGAATCTAAATTATAGCATGTTTCTTAGCTTATGTTTCTGGACATAGAGTCAATCACTAACCACATTTTGGATTCATCCCAAATGCTGGGGGTGGGGAATTACCCAGTGGAGTGGAACATTCTAATTATGGCAATGATACGAAGAGATTATTTCCTAACCTAGAGTAAACAAACACAAACTAATGTGCACAAAGAAAAGGAGTTGAGAGTAGGGATTCACTTCACAGAACTGCTGTAGTCAGTAAAATACAAATTAATTATGGAGACATAGGTAGGGAAATGATTGAGAGTGGCATGTTCAGTTTGATAATCTATTTTAGAAAAGTGAGATGACTTTGAGGTAAAGTATTGACATTATATGCTAATGAGGTAAGAACTGACACCATGGAAAATGAAAAGCTTTTGATATTGAAGTGTGGGAAAAGGGTGTTTCCTTTGTATAGTGAACTTCTTTTTTGTAGAAGATGGAACTAAAAAAACTTACGGTATTTTTTATTGCTGTTTTATGCATTTGTATATAAAATACCCAAATACCTGCATTAGATTTCTTTTGAGTTTGCATCTATTTAAGGTTGGTTTGGATATTTTAACTTTTTAAAATCTTTTGAACAATTTTTGATCTATAGGGCAGTGTTTTCTATTTTTAAACACTCTGATTTTTTTAAAGCATTTGTGCGTCAGCATAGCGTCTGTTTCCTTTTTTAAGGAATTCAAGAGTGATTGTTTATAAATCCTTACTGAGGAGCTTATTGTTTCTTGTAGCTTTTAAATGGCTGTATTAAAGGGAGTATTATCACATGAACAGACATCCTGATTAACACTGTTTTGCTGTGGTAGATGGAGGAGGGGTGCTCACATAAATAGCTTTTAGTGCAATATTTCATAAATTAAATTGACCTTTCCAAATAAAATGTCAAACTCAATCAAAAAAAGACCCAAGAAGAAGGACTGGATTTATGATCTCAAATCTAATAACTATATTGTGAACACTAGTGTAGGTTTAGTCTGAGTTCACAGAATTTTGAAGAATTATGTAAGAAAAATCACAAAGTTACAGTGAGGGAGACAAGAGACAGCTAGAAAGTCAACAGAAAATAATGACTACAGCTTATGTTTGAAATAACCTGGAACAAGAGCAGGGACTTCATGGTAAAGTTGGCAGGTGTTTTACAGAGGGTTGTAACACAGAGGAGGAGGCAGAAACTACTGAGCACAGTGGAAATCATAATGTGTGATTGAGAGTCAAATAGAAGTGTAATGTTACCTATGATGACAGATTTGTTTTTAATGCACAGAAAGATTTTGTTGTTACTCAGGTTGAAATCCATTAGGGAAAATGTTCGAGAAAGAAGTTTGTGAAATAACTTCACAAGCAAGTGATACCACATAAAGAGAAGGAAAATGTCAAAACAGGCTATGTTTTGTCTTCTCTGTGAATATTTGTTCGTGCTTATGTTTGAAAGCTAAACCTACTCTGACTTTTTGAATTTGTATATTTGCCTTCCATCTGTCTCTGAAACATTATTTTAGAATACGGATACATATCTGCTGCCCTACAACCAACCAGCAATATATCTTAGCTTTTGTCCGATAAATGGATGTAAGTATTTGATTTTCTAACAGTTATATAACCTTCCCTTACTGATAGGTATTTTTAAAATACCAAATTATCTTAACCTGTTACATCATCAGTAAGATAAAGGTCTCCAGTGGTTAATGTGGCATGTATATTGTACAGTCACTGAAATAGAGAAATCAATGCCATAGAAATAAAAAATAGCTTCTGGAATATATATGCTTTTGTGTAAAAAATTTGAACTATATCCTCAATATAAATTTTTTATTCATTAACAATCTTTCATTTCTTTAAATTAAAATAGAGTCTACATAAATTAACACAAGTCTGAGAATACGGGAAGCCTTGAAAAAATTTTCTTTAAAGTATTTATACTTTTGGCAGTTTTCTTAGTTTATTTTTTGTTTCTGCTGGTTTTTTTTTTTTTTTTTTTTTTTTTTCCTTCCTTTTTGGCAAGAGAGCTCTTCCAGTCAAGCTAAAAACAAACTTGAGTCACTTTAGAACATACTACAACAGTGATGATTGTGGGAGTAAGTGCTTCACTGCCAGCTCCAGACGCTCCTCTTCTGAATACAGTGTACAGGAAAGCGCAGCAGCTGCCTCTACAGTCTGGAAGAAGGCTTCCCAAGAGTTACAGAGTCACAATTAGACTGTTCGTTTTCAGTGACTTCTGATGCTTCTAGCCAGGATTAGTTACTGAACTACGTTCTACATTAGTAATTTACACAAATTTCTGTAGTGATTACATACATATGGATATGAGTATGTTTAGATCTCATAGCTGGGGAAACTTGAAGGAATCCTTTAATCCAGGAAGTTCTATAATATGGTAGATAAGAACACCAAATAGGACTCACATGACCTAAGTTCTGGTTCCAGTTCTGCCACCCTACAGTGTGAGCTTCGATAAGTCTTACATCCCTCACCTACCCTGCTCACCTCACAGAAGTCATATGGAATAAACTAGGTGAAAGCTCTTTGAGAATTTATATAACAGCTATCAGGAGTTGCTAAGATCCCATTTGACTGGTGTGACACCGAGTCACCCAAAGTACCAGTATTATTATCAGTTATGAAAGTGCTAAAATGGTTTAAGATGAAAAGTTGTTTTAAAAGTTTGTCTTTAAATAAACATACTTTTCTAAAACATACTTTAATTCACTTTGAGCTTGCTTTTATTCTGTTCTCTACGTAAACGTTCCTTTGTTATCGCACAGCTTTTTAGCCTGGCTTGGGTTAGCATTTAATAAGAAAGTGATCTGAACGTTGATTTTAGGTCTTTGGACTGAAACATGGTTTTCTTTAAAAAGTGGAGTGGGGGCTAAATTTAGAACATAACTCAAGGCCTTGCAGAGACCTTTGTGCTGAGGGTCTGGGGTCTCTCCAGTAGTGACAGCCCAGCAGCCCTGCTACGGCCACTACTGTCGCTTCCTAAACACATGCTGGTTTGAGTAGCCTCACCTTACAAATGGGTTTGTAGAACAGGAAGAAGATTCTTGAAAGGGAGGACTGTGATGAAATCGATAAAAATCTCTGTTTTAAAATCTTGTACAGCCTTCTGTTTTAAAATCTTTTCTTCTGGATGAAACATTAGTCTTTAACTGAGGATCTCTGTAACTGAAGACAAACAATAAAATACCAACAGAAAGGAAATTATTAAAAGATTTACTTTTATCAGTAACCCACTCTAGCTTCAGAAGGTATAAAGGAAAATGGAGCAGTTAAAACCAATTTTTGTTCTGTAAATTTCTCTTTAACCTAAAGAAGTATTATTTTAAATCCAAGGCTATCAGATATTTAAATCAGTTCAGTATTGTAATGACCACTTAAAAACCAATAGATTAGAAAGAGATTTCTATTTTATGATAGATTAATGAATTTGCTTTTTGGGTAAAAAGTTACTGTATCGTACATTTTTTTATTTTAAGGCTGAATTTAGAGTGATTCTTTAAAATAAAATACACTGAAAGTTTCACTGGGGTGCAGTGGCACACACTTTAAAATCATAGCTGTTCACACTGAGGCAGGAGAACTAAATTTCAAGGACAGCCTGAGCAATTTAATGAGACCCTGTTTCAAATGAAATTGAGGATAGGAACATAGTTCAGTGGCAGAGCACCTGCCTAACATGCACAGGGCCCTGGGTTCAGTCGCCAATATCAGTAAGTAAATAAATAAATATTTCCAAGTATGTTCTAATTTTGCAAAACCCCATGCTAATAAAGGCAATGCACTTAAAACAGTTTTGCTTCGTGATGTATGACAAAAATAAAGACATGTTCTACTCTCAGTGAATTTATCATTAGAGTTTATTAGTCCATAAGGTAAATAGGAGAATGTTCCCAATCAAGTTAATGAATTTTCCCCTTTTTAAAAAAAAGTCTTACAACTGAACATAGACCTTGAAGAAATTTGAGTTATAGACGGGATTTATTTTTTTTTTAACACCCGAATGGGAAGTTGTCTTTCCCTACATCTATGTACAAGATGATAGCCCGGGTCTCTTACGCTGCTAAAAGCCCCTTTCTCCACAACTTGGAGAATATGATCAAAGAAACACAGGAGTAGGTCAGGCTAGAGAAAGTAATCTGGTTCTGTCTCCTGTTTTACTTCATAGAAGT
This sequence comes from Cavia porcellus, assembly GCF_034190915.1. Classification (NCBI taxonomy): domain Eukaryota; kingdom Metazoa; phylum Chordata; class Mammalia; order Rodentia; family Caviidae; genus Cavia; species Cavia porcellus. Next base: position 219,397,540 of record NW_026947484.1, read on the forward strand.
GTGATGAAAAGTAGGTCCTGTGACTGGAAGGGTTGGAAAGTTCTGCTCTTATGATAAACTCTATTTGTAACTACTTGAAATGAAAGAAATTAAAAGTTGGCAATAGTACCAAAACAATAATTTGTACAGTTCTAATGTGTTTAAGTTTGAATAGCTTGTAGGTATTTGTAAATTTTAACAATTCTGAATAAAGCCTCTGGCAATTCAGACAATTTAGAAATAGTATACAATTTTTTTTTGTCTTTTGTGAGACGGGGTCTCACTACGCAGTTCAGGCTGGCCTCAGCTCACTTCGTAGCCCAGGCTGGTCTCGAACTAGCAACGATCCTCCCACCTCAACCTCCCAAGTGCTGGAATTTCAGGCGTGAGCCACCACGCCCAGCTGAAATAGTATATAATTGATTAATTTGTTTGTTTTGTTTTGAAATAAGAGTCTTGTTATATGTTCAGGCTGGCCTTGAACTTACTATATAGTCCAGGCTGGTCTCAAACTCAACAGTCCTCTTGCCTCAGCCTTCCAAGAGCTGGGATTACTGGAATACTCCACTGTGCCTGGCTAGAAACAGTATTTAATTTAATCTGCTTTTTGAATCTAGTTAATATATGCTCCACTAGCATGCTTTCAAGAAATCTAGATAACTGATTTTATGAAAGCTAGTATGAATTTCAGGAAATTAATAGGTTAATGCTGCTGCATTTCTGTTAAGGGAAATAAACTAACTGGTAGTGTTCTGAGATCCTATTAGGATCCTGGTTCAGGGCTCTGGGTTTACTTTTCTTCCTGATGTATTCCTGTGGCCAATGATGAGGTTAAGACCAGTTAGTGCTGGGGCTGCAGTTCAGTGTAGAAAGTTTGCCTAGTATTCACAGGGCCCCATATTTGATCTCCAGCACTGCAATAAATAAACTTTAAAAAATCAGCTGGTCAGAGTACAGAGAGGGCAAGAAATAAGTGATAAGAAATTTAACATCAGTGTTTTTACCAGTGATTTAGGAAGCTCTAAAGCTAGCAGTACATTACAAAGGCCAAAACATTCTACACATTAAAACATTTGGAGATTTTTAAAAACTATTCGATCTGTTTTGAAAATCTAAATAATAGGTTTAATCATTCTGAATCAAAGATTTTAATGGTAAGATATTTTTCCTTTTCTTCTCAGATCCCAATTTTGTTCGGACATTTCTTACAACGTACAGATCGTTTTGCAAACCTCAAGAACTACTGAGTCTTATAATAGAAAGGTCTGTCAATTTAAAAATGTTTAAATTGTTTATTTTTTAAGAGAAACTGAGTGAAGATCCTATATATTTCTCAAAACTTTTGGATGAGCTTCAAATTGTACTACATGAGCCCTTTTCAAATTTAAAAAAAAAATACATTTTCCAAAAGCATGTAGTTTTAATTACTTAAATACAAAAATAAGTATTGTTTATTTTACACAGAAACTTACGTTCCAAAATTTTAAATTTATAGAATTAAGTTAAGGAATTAAATAGAAGTGTAGAGCTTATACTTTGGAAATTAAATTTTTGATGGTTCTTTTTAAAAATTGATTTAGATATTCTTAAAAGTTTTCAAATATACCACATACTGAGTAAAATGGAGCTTGTCAGTAACAAATACTGTCATCAAGAAAAGTGTTTCTTCTACCCAAACAAGCAACAACCAACTTGTCAAGCATTGGTTACCCTTAAAAATGATGTCAGCTAATTTAGAGTAACTCTGCAAACTCCAAAATGAGCATCATTTCCATAACTCTAGTCATATTTGTTTTTAGATTTTGCATGTCTTAGTATGTATTTAGGTATTTTTACCTATATTGCCCAGTATTAATGTCTTTTTATAAATATTATCATTAATGTTTACATTATAGATTTTTACTGATGTATAATATCTTCAGTAAATTTTTTACAGTATCCATTTGGTTAGCTAGTGAACAATTTGTGGATTTCCATTTGTATAGTTGGATAAAATTAATATTTTTGGATACAATTAATATTTTTGTAAGTTTTTTTCTGTTTTATGTAAGGTTTGAAATTCCAGAACCTGAGCCAACAGAAGCTGATCGCATAGCTATAGAGAATGGAGATCAACCCTTGAGTGCAGAACTGAAGAGATTTAGAAAAGAATACATACAGCCTGTACAATTGCGGTAAGCATTCAATAACTAATTGAAGTAAACAAGTCTCTATCAAACTTTGGCTTTCAAAGTTGAAGTCTTTAAGGACCTTGTCTTAGCAAAGAGGAGGTAACAAGTAAAATGAAAGAATTAAAAAGAGCCATTATCAGAAAGTATGGTATAAATCTTAACATAGAATTTGGAAGTGTTGGGGCTGGGGATTTAGCTCAGCGGCATAAGTACCTGCCTTGCAAGCAGGCGGTCATGAGTTCGATCCCTGGTACGGATTTAAAAAAAAAAAATTTCAAAAAAAAGAATTTGGAAGTGTTAGCCACTGATAAAAGAGTATTGTATTTGGTAGGAGTTACTTTACTCTGTTTTTGTTTGTATCATTGATTCTGATAAATATTTATGTTTGGATTCCCATGTAATTCAATTCTGTGTTAACACCACAGAGTATTAAATGTATGTCGGCACTGGGTAGAACACCACTTTTATGATTTTGAAAGAGATGCAGATCTTTTGCAACGAATGGAGGAATTTATTGGAACAGTAAGAGGTATGTTTTATTTTTAAATGTCTAGTTTGATACATAATAAAAGTACCAGTATGAGAATTGTTGATAGATATCATTATTGTTCAGTGTTACCAAGAAATATGTATAATAATGACAGTACAACCCATTTAAAAAGTTAAAATTTTTCATCAAACAACATTTAGACTTACAAATTACTCAAAAAATACTCTAGGATTTCAGTGTTATTCTCACTTAATGAATTAATTTAATCATTTCAGAATTGGTTAGAAAAGTCTCAATTTAAGCTAAGTTACTTATTCGAAAAAGTACATATAGTGGAATGCGTACAATCACTGTTTCCCTTCTAATTTTAGGTTTCCTTTCTAATTTTAAAAATGCTGGATGGATATGTGGTGTATTCCTATAATCCCAGCATTTACTGTAATCCTATCACTGGGAAGGCTGAGACAGGAGGAACACAATGAGTTCAAGGCTAGCCTGAACTACACAGCAAAACTGTCTCAAAAAAAAAAAAAGTATGGCTCTAAAGATACTCTAGACAAATGTGCTTTTATTTCCATTGTATATGCTAAATGAGAGACGGAGTCTAAAGGGTTAACTGTGGTGCTTTACAGTATACAAAAGCCATATCATACCTCATACTAACATGAGCAATAGGTCCTCTGCTACTGACTGGTTTATAAAAGGCAATGTTAATTAGCTTAACAGTGAATATGTACAGCTTATCTTTGTCAAGCTTGTAATTCATGTGGGATACATTTTCAGGGGGAGGTTTTTAAAATAACATTTTGAACTAAAGTTCAGAACAATTCAGGTAAAAAAAATCTCTACAAATTACTTTCTAATTTTACTGAGAATGGATCTGGAAGAATACCAAACTGTTAACAGTGGTTACCATGTAAAGAAGAGTTAGATTGAGATGGGGACTGAGAAATGGGAAAGGCAAACTTGCAGTTTTTATTTTGATCATTTGAGCTTTTCTGGCAAAGATATAGCCGGTTTCACTTATGTGATTTTTAAACCATATAAAATATTAAAAGAATATTTAAATTTTATTTTAAAATACAATGTATTTCAGGTAAAGCAATGAAAAAATGGGTTGAATCCATCACTAAGATAATCCAAAGGAAAAAAATTGCAAGAGACAATGGACCAGGTCATAACATTACATTTCAGAGTTCACCTCCCACAGTTGAGTGGCATATAAGCAGACCTGGACACACAGAGACTTTTGACCTGCTCACTTTACACCCAATAGAAATTGCTCGGCAACTCACTTTACTTGAATCAGATCTGTATCGGTATGTAATCTGACATTCAAGCTGAGAAATCATTTCAAAAGAATTCCTTTTTAATATTTACTCCTTTGGTTGTCATAAGATGTAGGTGAGATAGTACATAAGTATTTAGGAGTAATAAGATCGGCAGGAAGTTCTAGCTCTTTTATTGCCTTGGTTTCCCTTCTCTGTTTGAATTTATACCATCTCTTTCTGCGGTCACCCCTAGTAAGTGAACCTGAGTTCAGATCCTGACTTTACCAGTTGGTGGCTTGGTATTTTTAGGCAACTTTAACTCCTTCATATAACTTTTATCTTTCTCCTTCTTAATTCCTTCAAGAGTAAAATGATGCCAAAGACAGTATCTACTTTCAGGGCTGTTCTGATGCTTAAAACAGTCATATGTAGACTGCTTAACACATTGCCTAGCATAAATAAAAGCTCAGTAATTTTTAGCTATTGCTGTGGTAAACTTAAGTCATGACTTGTTAATTATAGCCCTTTTTATTTTACATTCTGCACTGATGTAACTGCTCTCAGAAAGTATCTGTATCTGGTTTTAAATTATATTTATTTATCTCCAAGTTATTTATTGTTAATAACTAAATGTGAAAAGGAGCTAAATGTATAGATCTCCCACCAAATATCATAATATCCCCAAAATTATAGTGTTAGAATCTGTTTTATTTCCCAGAACTCTTCTGTAGTAGATTTTTTCCCCTCCCCTCCTTTACATAAAGCATGGGGGGGGGTGTCCTTAAGAATTTTAGTGATTGGACTGATTGTTAGATAACATTATTTAAATGCCTATTCTGTTACCCCAACTTATTAACCAATATTTGTAAGTGCTAGAAAAGACATTATGCAGAAATCTCAACCTTGCCTAAGGCAGAATGCTGCTGTAAAGCAATAATAAATGTATACAAGTACATGCATATAGATATATTCTTAAATCTGTAGAGAAGATACATAATTACAATTTTTATTATACCTTGCTGGTGAGAAAGTTTATTATGCTAGGAGTTTAGTTTTGATCTCATTTACTTAATAAAAATGTCTATAATAGAGGAAAAAGTAATACTTTGTGTTGACTTTAGAGCGGTGCAGCCATCAGAGTTAGTTGGAAGTGTGTGGACAAAAGAAGACAAAGAAATTAATTCGCCCAATCTTCTGAAAATGATCCGGCACACCACTAACCTCACTCTGTGGTTTGAGAAGTGAGTAATCTTGACATTCCACAGTCAGCTGTGTTTGAATTTCTGAGTGATTTTATTTCAGTGTGTCGCATGTCTTTTCCTCTTTCTGAGCATTTTTCTACTGTAGCATTTTAATTTCACTAATTATATTTTTTCATTATATTAATTGAGGGTTTTTTTCTAGGTGTTGCCTTAGGGTTTACTTATATATATTTTAACTTACTAGAAACCACTTCAGATTTGTAGAAGTGTATTCCAGTTCATATAGAAATGTTACTCCTATATAGCTCTATGGCTTTCCTCTCCTTTTTGTGATATTATAATACCCACTACATTAATTAGTGATGCAGCTCTAACAAGACAGTCTTATCATTTATTGCTTTACCGTTTTCTGTCATTCTCTAAACCCATTACTGCTCTACTTTCATCTGCTTCCTTTGTGTATTACTGGCAATGCATTACACATACGTTTCTGTGCTATAGAGCCAACAGTATATGCATACACATTATTTTATACAGCTGCTGTTCAAATCATGGAAAAAGAAAAACTAAGAAACAAATGCATTTATGTGTCTTTTAAAATTGTTTGTTCTGGTGTTTGTGTGGATTTGAATTAGCAGCTGGAATCCCCTGCTTCTTGTGCAGTGAGTCAGTTGATGAAGAGTTCTCTCAGTGTTTGTGTATCTGGGGAAATCCTTATTTTCTCTTCATTGTTTGAACAAATAGTTCTTCTTCAAATTAACTAGATTTTTTTTTTTGTTTGTTTGTCAGTTAGACTCTACTATTGACCCCCTTCAGGTTTTCATTGTTACTGTAACTTTTCAGTTTCACAGTTCTCATTTGCTCTTTAAAAATGTATGTATAGTTCTACCTCTAGTGGTGTCCTCTCTTGATGAACCTTGTCATCATCCTTTCTTTGCTACTCTATCAAGCTGTCCTTTAGTTCTACAAACATATGCTTCATGGCTACTTCAAATCTCTGTTAAATCTGACGTCTGGCTGTTTTCCCAGGCAATTTCTGTCCCATGCCTTTAATCAAGTATATGCCTCACACTTTTCTGTTTCTTTGCACGCTTCATAATTTTGTTGGAAATTGAAATTTTACATTATAATTCTTGCACTTCTAAGTACTACTTTCTCCCTTTTAGGGCTGTTACTGCTGTTGGTTTGTTTGATCAGTGACTACCTGGATTGTTGTACTGAAGCCTGCTGTGCCTATCTCTGTCTGTCGGTCTGTCTGTCTCTCGCACTCTCTCTCTCTCTTTAGGCTCATTATTCTTACATGGAGAAGCCTTCCTTATATGGAGAAGCCTTTTACCACAACCTCTTCTCTCCAGGTCTTGAAAGCACTTCAGCTTTAAACTTTGTACATTTTAGTCCAAAATGACAAGAGATTAGGATATGTCTCTCTGAAACAGGACTTAGGGGCAGAGGACGAGGACAAGCTTCTATGTCATTGGCTGTGAAGAGGTGGCTGGGTTACGGAGGATAGCGAACTCTCCCTCGAGTTCTCTGATTTGCCTCTTTTAACGTGGAGCCACTGTCTCAGGAGCCTGACACAGGGCTGTTTTCCCAGGTTTCCAGCACCACATAGCCCAGGTGGAGAGTTGGGTAAAAGAAGAGACTACCCACTTCTCACCTGCACTCACCAGGACTTAGCTTCAGCAACAGGCAGCTGGAGGCAGGGTGGGAAATGCTGCAGTCCTGCTCCTCCAGCGAGAAGAGCTAGGTGTTCTTGGCTACAGCAATGTGGAGCGCATACTCCAAAACAAAGGAGAGCCGGAGCAGTCTTAGTTAAAATGTAACACTCACTTTTCCAAATTTTTGTAGATATTTCATATTTCTTTATTTGCTGTTTGCCCTTGGGTCCACTCCCAGAGACTCTTGAGTGTTGTGAGTTTGGGGATTTTTTCTTTTGTTGCAATAATTTCATCAGTTTTATTGAGTAGCTCAGAGGAACTCTCTATTTATTATGCCAGAAATCCAGGATTCTGTTCAATTTTATAAATTGGGGGCCAGAGAGTAACCTTTATGTATTGGCTATCTTTTTTTCTGAGTAAAAACATTATCATTATTTGTGTAATATATTATAAAGTTGATTGGAGATTTCCATGGATCATACTGGGATTATCAGAACAAGCAACCAGTGACATAGGGAAAAAAATGGATAAAGTCCTGAAAACAGTTCCAAAAAAACTTTTAAAACATTGCAGGTTACCTGCAAGTTAGGATTTCCTTGTACTTGTCTCATTAAATGTAACATGCCTCTAAAAAGTAAGACTTCAGAATATGCCCCTAAATGTAGCTTCTTGATTTCTTCATTACCAAGTTAAAAAACTATCTTTAGTGTGAAGAAGCCTTTTCCCACCTTAATAATTAAAACATGTCAGATCTGAAAAGATGGACATAACTGATAAAGATACAGACCACTTCCATGTTGTCCTATTCTCTAGTACGTTATTAGCCTTTCAGTGTGAGAGATTATTTGCCACAGTGATTCTCAATCGTCAATATGAATTAAAACTGGAGTCAAATATTCCACAATGCAATCTTAGTTTCTACACCTGCTTACAAACAACTGAAATTGTTAAGTAAAAAATGTAAATAATGTATTATATTTTAATTGTCTAGATAACTAGTTAGCCAAGACATGATATAAACATCTAGTTAACGCTTTAAACTTACAAATATTGTTCAAAATAAGTAGCCTATTTTGACAACTTCACATAGAATAGGTTTTTTCTCAGTGTTAGATCTGCCTCATCAGAGAATAATGTTATCCTGCAATTTTTCCCCCTACTAGTGAGGACTGAACTCAGAGCAAGTGCTCTACCACTAAGCTTCATCCCCAGTCCTTTTTTAAAATTTTATTTTGAGACAGAGTCTCATAATGTTGCCCGAGATGGCCTTGAACTTGTGCTTCTTCTGCCTCCATCTCCCAAGTAGCTAAAATTACCGATGTATGCCATTGTGCCAGGTTACAACTTTACATTTTAAAAAATATTTAACGTTGACTTATGTTTAGTTTTTCTATTTATAGATTTATGTTTTAGACCATAACCTATTAATACTATATTACTGAAAATTAGCCAGATGCAGTAGAGCACACTTATAATCGCAGCACTCAGGAGGGTGAGGCCAAAGAATCGCTGTGAGATGGAAGCTAGCCTTGGCTACATAGTTGAGTTCAAACCCTGAACTACATAGTAAGACCCTGTCTCAAAATTTTTTAAAAATTTTTAAAATATATTATTGAAAGCTAATTTTAGAATATTTTTCATTTGCCAGTGATTAATAAATTTAAAATTCCTTCATGCTATAGACAATAAGTCCAAGGTAATTTTCTTTGTTTTGAACATGCGACACTGCTTTTTAGCTGTTTGCTGGACTACATATACGTTATTACATAGATATTATTACATAGTAGGTATATATTATTGATACTAATATACAATAAAATATGTATAATATTTTGTTATAGAGGTATACTATCTACAGATTCTTAATATTTAAATGTAAAGTGCTTTTGTTTCTATTGTTTTTCATTTTCCCTAAGTAATATTTACTTTCAGTTGTGGTAAAATAACTTTTTGACAATAGTACTTGTCTGAAGCACTATTCAATAATTTCTGTATATCAAAGAATGAAATTAAAAATTCATCACTAAAATCTTGGAATTAAATGAAGAATAGGAGGCAACAGAATTCTTGAATTTTAGACTAAATTCCTCTAGAATACATATGAATGACAGAAATGTACTTGCATTGAACAAGACACTAGTTTCATCACCGAACTGTAATCCTGATAGAAGTAGTACCAGATACAGCTGGGGAAAGGCTGGCTGATGTGGCAGTCTGCAGAACACCACTCCTGACTGGAAGGACTGCTTCCTTCGAGGCCCTGTCCCTGTCATTCTTAGTGTCTTCTTTACAGTCACACTGTAGTCATTTGCCTCCCCCCCCCCACTCTAGATTATTGAGTTCACTAATTTTTTAAACCATAGCTTTATTGGAAAGATTTCAAAATTTTTAATTCTTTTGGTTTTGATTCCTAGATGTATTGTAGAAACTGAAAATTTAGAAGAAAGAGTGGCTGTGGTGAGTCGAATAATTGAAATTCTACAAGTCTTTCAAGAGCTGAATAACTTCAATGGTGTCCTGGAGGTCGTCAGTGCTATGAACTCGTCACCTGTTTACAGACTAGACCACACATTTGAGGTAGGTTTGTGCAAGGGTTTTTAAAATGAACTTCCATTGCCAATTAGAAATAAAGAGCTTTAACAGTTATGATCTTTAGGTTTAAATGCCCCATCCATCTTTTCAGTAGCAAGTTTAGAGACTGAATTATCTAAGCTTTGTAATGAATTGATTATTTTCTTTAATTAGGCACCCTTGAGGCTGGGAGTCTAAGTCAAAGAAAAGAAATAAAATAAGCATTCTCATTAAAATGCTCTCATGGATCCCATCTCTGTAGAAAAGGAAGTAGAAAAAAAAAAACAGAAACAACATTTAGCGCTTAATTTGTAATTAATGTAATTTTTAATTACAAATGCTCATGTAATTGTGGGAGGAACTTCAAGATAATTTGTATCACACACACTTAAGTTTGGACTAGAGTCTATGAAGATGGTTTGTATGACACATTACATGCCTAGATGGATACTGTTGTGTGTGGGCCTTATGTTAACCTGCCATGTTTTGGCAAGACCTGTGAATCCTTCTCATCATACTGAGAATTGACCCCAGAGAAAATTATTTCTTAATTTTGTGACAGGGTCTTACTAAATTGCCCATGCTGGCCTCAAATTTGTAATCCACCTATCCATGCTTCCTGAGTAGCTGGGATTATAGGTGTGTGCTACTCCAACTACCCTATGATTCTTTTTATGAATTTAGGTTTCCTAAAAAAATTTTTTTTCTTATAGCAAATACCCAGTCGCCAAAGGAAAATTTTAGAGGAAGCTCATGAATTGAGTGAAGATCACTATAAGAAATATTTGGCAAAACTCAGGTCTATTAATCCACCATGTGTGCCTTTCTTTGGTAAGTATTTCTTTTATTTCTGAATAAAACAAGACATACTTGATTAAATGACAGAGTATCAACATGTGTAATCTACCAGCATTAAATACTTAAATAAATAGTGCCTTAATCTCCTCAGAATATTTCCTTACTAGGATTTCAAGCAAACCCAGTAGAGACTAAACACCCCTAAGCAGGAAGGCAAAATATTTCAAAATTAAACATTTTGAAGTGATACCACAAGTGGGAAATTACACATCTGACCTCATTTGAGGCGTCACAGTCAACATATAGGCACATTATAAAATGACCTTCAGGCTACATGTTCAGGCATATATGAAATATAAATGAATTTTATTTATGTTTATACCTGGGCTCCATACCCAAGATGTCTCATTATATGTAAATATTCCATGCCCCCAAAATCCAAAATAAGTCTTATCCCAAGCATTTCAGATAAACAATTCTCAGCCTATACTTACATTTCACCTTCTATTTGTTTCTTGAGTAGCCATTAGATATTATACTTAATATTCTTATATTCATGGAAGTGTTTTTAGTTGAATTTTAATAAACCAAACGTTCTACCTAAGAAGCATGACCAAACTCATTTATAATTAATTTTTAAAAAAACTTCCATATGGCTAAGAATCATAGTGTGTACATTGTAAATTCATACCTTTAGCACAACAAAAATTCCTCTCTTTTCCTGCCTTTTTCCTTCCGCTTTTGGCTCAAAAGGAGGATGTACCTTTTCTTTTTTTTAATACTGAATCTCTTCACCTCTGACTCTACTCCCTTTGTGCAGACTTGTCTATATTACTGTCACTTGTTCCCTGTATTTTACATCTTCAGTACTGTTTCTTTCACAGTAGCTTCTCTGCCTCTATGATCCTGCCTTGGAATGCTTACAGAAACTATGATTTCTATTATACCTCTTGTATTTAATATTTTGTAGTATGTGGCAAATTTTCTCTTTAGCCTCATCTATATACATGTTTTTTTCTGTTTTGTTTTAAGGTATACTATATACAACATGTTATATTCTGGTATTTTCTTAACTATTTTCCCATATTTTATTGGTTAGACTTCATAAGTAACCACTTTTGTATTTACTTGTAATCTTTTTGCTATACACATTATATGTAATTATATACATTATATACAAAACACATTTTATTTGTGTTTTATTAATCTTTATAATATCATTTATAATTGCTGCATAATATTCCATAGTATAAAAATTATGTAACTTTTATCCCATGATTAGATTGTTTCCAGCTTTTTTGCTTTCCTGAATAATGTTATAATTAATATCTTTTTTCTGTATTTGACAATAACCTCTTAAGATAGATAACTAGCAGAGGAACTACAGAGGCTAAAGTATCAGCTTTTAAATCTTGATATATATGGCCAGGTTGCTTTCTGAAAGTTTTTTAGTCATGCTGTCATCAGAAATGCATGATTAAAACAAATGTCATCTCGTTACTTTGAGCTTTAGGTACTTTGTCTTAATTTCTATTATTTTCACAGAAAAAAAACCCTGATACCTATTTATTATAATAATGTCTATTCTTTATTTACTATAAACAGTTTTTCATTTTTCCTAATATTTGAATTCCCTCATCTGTGACCTTTTTGAAGTATGCTGTAAATACTCACCAGTATGTCTTTTCAGTGGTATTCATTGATATCCCTCGCATTTTAAATTCTATAATGTCTGTATTTCTCATTATGATTTCTGTTGTTTTCTAAGGTTAGAAGCTTTAGAAAATTTTTCTAACCTAGTAACTTAATATTCAACCATATTTTCTTTTAGCTTTATGATTTGACTTCCAAAATTATATTTAACTATTTTATAAACTGAAGTTTTTTTAGATGTCATATGAAATACTCAAATTTATTTCCCCCGCAAGTTGTTACAGGTACACAAATTTTATTTTTTCCCATTTACATGTTGGACTTCTTTAATACATATTGCCTCTCACTAAATTCTTACACTGTGCCACAATTTTAATGACTGTCATGATTGCTGATTCTCAACTGGGGACAACTTTTGCTTCATGGGAACTTTTAGCAATGTCTAAAGACATTTTTATTACCCTAATTGGGAAGGTATCTGATAAAAGATGTTACTAACATCCTACAATGCACTGGAAAGCCCTCTATAAGAAAGTATCTGATTCCAAAGGCCAGTAGTGTCAGTGCAAAGAAACCCTGGCTTATGTCAAGAGTGATTCAGTGTTTCTTTGAATAATCTTATTTCTGAATTTTGCCTTACAGAGTTGGTCACTAACCTCCCAAAGGATTAAAGAAGATAAAAATAAGTAGCTGTGTTGTAAGCTCAGTTTCAGCAGAAAAAAAATACAATTTTGCTATTTGCTCGTTTAGATGCTCTTTGCACTATAAAGAAAGTATCTTTCCAGCTAGATACAGTGGCACATGCCTGTAATTTAGTAGGAGGTTGAGGCAGCAGAATCACAAGTTTGAGACCTCGTCTCAAAATACAAAGTGGGGGGGGAGGGCGGCGGATGTAGCTCAGTGTGAGGCTCTGGGATCAATCTCTGGTAACCACAAAAGAATAAGCATCTCTCTTGGTACAGAACTGTTTCATGTCATTATTTTAAAAAAAAACAAACAAACAAAGACAAAATAAGAATTCACTTATATGTATAAAATGGCAAGTGGGCTGTCTCTGGACAAACAAAATAAGAATTCACTTATATGTATAAAAATGTTTTAATTGTTTGTATTTCCAATATTTTTTCCATTTCTGTTTTTAATTCACTTTGCATTTTTCTTCAAAAAGTTAATTATTCTCTGCTTATTTTGTTTTTATGTCATTTGTTATTTTTATTATTAATTTCTATTGTTTTCCAGGGGCCTGCCCCCTCCCCTAATTCTTGATAAAAATTTTAAGCTTCTTTGTTTCCTCTCTTGGATAAAAATTAAAGCCTACATATTTACTTTTAAATGTGATGGGTATGATAGTACTTCATATAAGGGAGCTGGGAAGGATTTGAGTAGGTCTGATGTTCGTTTCATCTAGTCTGTGGACAGGTATTTGCTGAGTACTTACCAAGGACCAGAAACTATATTCAGGTACTTACAAAGTGGATAATATATAGTTACTGTTCTCACTTAACTTACATTCACGCCACTCATGATATCCTGTAGTGTGGTCTCTGATATCCAGGGATCAAAAGAAAACTCAGGCCCATTCACTGGAGTCACATTGGGTCCCTTCCATTCCCCCTCACCCTGATTGGTGCATATTTCTTCACATATAAACTCTAAAACACTGTCAAGGCTTTGTGGTAAAGGGCTTGCATAGCATGCTTGAGACCCCAATTTCAATCTCTACCATCACCAAAAAATAACATAATGTTTCCTAAATATTTATAAACACAACTGGATCTTCATAGTATGGTAAGTGAAAGAAGTTGTTCAGACCTATATTTAGAGTTTCATTGTGTTGAACTTGTGTGATTTAGTGAGTTAATACAAACTTGTAGGTAGTTTGATAGGTCCAGAGACAGCCCACTTGCCAGACTTTGTCTGCTGATCTTCCTGATTACTAAAGCTCTAGCATTGTAAGCTACTTTATCTGAAATGATCCCTGTCAGCCCTGCTATTTTAGGAAGATTGCTATTATTCTCAAGTTAAAGGTTATCTGCGGTAATTAGGTACCTTTTATGTTTCTGGCCCTAAAGATACAGCCAGATGTTTTTGCTGCTTCTTAGTTCCATTTTGCCTATACTGTAGTTCACACAGATGTTTTCAAGATTCTTTCCTAATATCTAGGTATTTGTTTTCCCATTGTATGAGAAGAGTTACAGTTAAGAGCTTACACTTTTATTTCCTGTGTCATTTTACCAGAATTCTTATTTTTCTGCTGGCCATGGTACCATTTAGAAGGAAGAAAAAAGGAAGTATTTCCTTACAAAGCTCTGCCAGAATCTGGCTATATATGTGGGCAGAGCAGCATTTCCTCAAAGGAAATGTGGTAGGTACCTCAGCCAAGTGTCTCCTCTGCGCACCAACATCCAAGCCGGTAGCACTGGCTTTGCTCTTGTTATATGATGCTGATCTTGTGTCCTCCAGCATTTGCAAATTTGCTCATGCTTTCTTGCTACTTTAAAATTGACTATATGTTTATTATAGACTGGTCTAAGTCCCCAGTGTTCTCTCTCCTGTTCTGAAATAATACAAAAGCATATTATTTCAGATGCTTCCAAAATATTTGTTGAATGCTTCTAACTGCTAAGAATAGACAAATAAGTGACAATCCTAGAGTTTCTATTCTCTTGAAGGGACAAAAAAAATTACAGTACTGTGTTGTAATCACAGCACTGCATGTGTAAATCAAAGTATGGATAAAGTGCTTTGGAATCTTAGAACCTTGAGCAACCGCTTTTTCCTGGGAAGGTTGGGAAAGTCATTAGCAAAAAAAGAGGAGAGGAGAGGAGAGGTCTCATTCCTCTTCATTATTTATATCATACTGCTCTGCTTTCCCTATCCCAATAATAGCTGTAAAGTAAACAGTCTTCTTAGGTATGAAAATGATCTAGTGAAATTCAGGAATAACTAGATGTTGTATTTGTACTTTTTAAAAAAAAGATTAGAAAAGCTTTACCAGTATATAATATTCAGGACTATTATATATGTAGATGTAGGTTCTACATTTTTAATTGGGTGTATGTGTGTATAAACATTTTTTACGTGTATATGTCTACGAAGTGTGTACACCAGTGCCATGATTGTGTATTCTTCTAATTAGCCATCATTTAGGCATAAAATAATTTATAAGTACTATACTCTCCGAGGTGCTACTTGTAAGCATCTTCACAGTTTTATTCAAATGTACTTCTAACAGCTGTAAGATCCCATAAACTGTTATGATGTGTGTTCCCAGTATTGGTTCATGCACTGCTTCACCAGTTCAGTCACTCAAGCCCAAAGCTCTTCCTTCTGCTGCCCTGTCCCTCAGCCAAATCAGTTCATTAGTTCTAGGGATGCGGGAAGGGGGAGATCCTATCTTTCAAATATATATCCCTTCCACTGTTTCGCCATAGACCTCAAGCCAGTCTCCATCATCTCTCAAAAATTGTCAGTAGCCTACTTACTGCTCTGGGTTTTAGAAAGCTAGAGTCATTCAAGAATGCAAAGATGGTTTTAACTCCCTCTTTATCTACTACATAAAAATTATGCTTTGTAACAAAAAACATTTCATGAACAAATCCAGGTGCTTCTATCCACAGGTGGGCCATCCATTAATGACTGATATGGAAAGGTGATTTCGGCTGCTATTCAATATGCATGTTTAAGGACATGTTTGTCAAACTAAATGTTGAGCTAAATGGGTCATGCAGACCGTGTAGAGGAAGATATAACTGGCTGAAAGTAATGTGTGGCCTTAGCCACACAGTAACTTTTTCTTACAAATACATCATGAGGAGTGGTCTAGATGCTGAGAAACAGACAAGTAACATATGCAACAACTGCATGCTTTTTAAACTCAAATGGCACTGGTGTCAGTCATATCTCATTATTGCTTACTTGTTTAGTATTGAGTCATTTCATCTTTTCAAGGATGTGACCAAAAATTCTATTATTTAGAAGTATACCTGTACCAGAGAAGCATCTAGAACCACTGATCTAGCCCTTGCCCATGTCTAACCTCATACCCTGCTACCATATAAAACAACATTTTCTCTCTTAAGTGTCGCTTCCAAGCTTCAGCACAAATGACCTTCTTACTCTCTTCAGACTTTGTTCGAGACTTAACTCCAGGCATCACCTCAACTATAATGCTTCTTCCAAGCCCCTCAATCTGAGGCAGTAAGGCACACCTCATTTGTGCTCGCATAGCATCCTAGGACTGCTACCACCTTCTCATGTAGCACTTAGTAAATTATTCCATAGCACTCTACACTCAGGCCTCCTGACTCCTTGAGATCAGGAACTGTGTTTGTTGTTGATCTTTGTATCTGTAGTATTTAATATGGCCCTTGCAGGAGTGAATGAACTCTGACCCATGCCCCATTTTTTCCTTAAAACAGCATTCACTACTTGTGAATGGAAAGACAGATGCATAAGAGAACAGCACAACCCCAATAACAGCATCAACAGTTGCAACCATAGCTATTTAATGCTGACTTTTGCCAAGCCCTATTCTAAGCCTCTACAAAAACTCCTTATTTCTCACAGCAAGCCTCCCAACCTTCATTTTACAGAGGAGATAACTGAGGCACAGAAATGCTAAGCAGCTTGCACAAAATCACACAAGTAAAAAGCAACAGAGCTGGCTTCAGAACCTTTGTGCTAGAAAGGAAGGGAACTAAAGTGCTCCTGGCAACATAGAACTAGATGAAGAATTAAAGTATCTGCTACTTTTCATTGTCCTCCTCATCTAGTGCACAGCCCACATTGATAAGGGAAACAAAAACTCAGTTATCAGGTGGCCATTAAATCTAGAATTACTGAAGAACAGAATACAGTATACATAAATTATATGCAGTTCTGTGTTTCACAGGCTTGCAAATCCTTCCACATTTCTGAAGGTAAGCCTATCCAAAAAAGACTGCCTCTGAAATGCAAATCCTCACAACCTCTGGTGGGACCTCAAGAATTAAGTAACAGAAAATGTAATCCTTAGCACTCTTCCATTTTGCAAAAACAAAAACAAAAAAATGGGTCATCAGCAATAGAGTTATTCTTAAAGTTCCTTTAACAAAACTATGAAAAGTAACAGTGATTTGGGAGGAAGAGAGGGTTGGGGAAATTGGCTATTCTTCCTGATTAAACTTGGTCTCCCTTTTCATTGTATACTTATCAAATCTGTCTTTCATGGAATAATTTGATAATTATAAAACTCTTTCTTTTGATATTTAATGTACCTGTAATGTTTCATAGCTTGGAAATGTGAGTCTTGACTCTCTGGTTATAATGATAATACAGTGCTTATGACCACAGTTAATGGGAAAAAAAATTTTGCTTTTTTCTTATCCTTAAAATTATTTCATTTTATCTTCTAGGAATTTATCTCACTAATATCTTGAAAACAGAAGAAGGCAACCCTGAGGTTCTAAAAAGACATGGAAAAGAGCTAATAAACTTTAGCAAAAGGAGAAAAGTAGCAGAAATAACAGGAGAGATCCAGCAGTACCAAAATCAGCCTTATTGTTTACGAGTAGAATCAGATATCAAAGTAAGTAGAATTACCTGAAGATACATATTTCTAATTAAATTTATTAAATTCTTGATAAAAACCAGATTTGTTTTGTAGACAAGAGGAATAAAACTGAAAATAACTAATTCAAGTTTTCTTAAAAGTTTTCATAAACTGTTTTCATGAAGTTCAGACTAAATTTAAAATATTCACTACTAATAATTATTTCTTTGCATTTATTTAGAGGTTCTTTGAAAACTTGAATCCAATGGGAAATAGCATGGAGAAAGAATTTACAGATTATCTTTTCAATAAATCTCTAGAAATAGAACCACGAAACCCTAAGCCTCTCCCAAGATTTGTAAGTGTTCATTACATTTCTTTTACATTTATATACTTTCTGCACTTGTCGTGTACATCTGGTATTATCATCACTACTGTATCTGTTATAGATTCATTTTTTATAAAGGTATTCAGGATGAAATATACATGTGATAATTCTAAATAAAGTGTGCTTAATAAATATACTCAGATATATCACACTTGATTCTAAATATATGAATATTAACTTGAGTGAATCCCAACATGACAAATTATGAAATTCAATAAATATGTAAGTTATTATTTTTGGTTTTAACAAAAAGTTCAAGATTTATTGTAAGGACAGAAAGTTTAATGAATTTATACTAATTCATTTATATTTACTTCAAGCTTTTTAAGGAAGTGATTTATTAGAATTTTTAACCATGACTCATTTGCCATATCAAATTAAATATGGCTAAAAAATACTTTCTTAAAACATTCTGTTGTTATGTATTATTGGTCAGTGCCTGGCTAAGTTTATGGAATAGCATCATCACCTTACTGATCTGAGTATATTCTCTCACTGTTAAAAATTTGAAGAGGAAGTAAACATAAATGGCTTCTCAGTGATCAATATAAATTTCATCATGTCTGTGAATTAAAGCATATGAAATCTTCCTCACAGGCAAATTTTTCAGGCCTTAAAACACTTTTTAATGAATAAAAACAGCAAATTAGAAATATACATCTAAGGGGCTGGGGGTTTAGCTCAGCAGTATAAGCACCTGCCTTGCAAGCAGCAGGCGGTCATGAGTTCGATCCCTGTTACGGATAAAAAAAAAAAAAAGAAATACGTGTCTAGTCTGCTACAGTGAAGCACACTTATATTCTCCAAGGAGAATACCATAAAATTAACATGCAGATGAAAACTCAGGTAATTCGATTCATTTGTAAAGTAACTCCAAAAGTCTTAATGGCATCAATGTATTACAACATAGGTATTAATTCATAATGATTATCCTGGATTTTTTAACAGGTTAAATTTGTCCCAAAGAGCCAGGGAAATACATATTTTAGAAAACTTTCTACTCAAAAATATTAAAATCACAGATATTGTAATATTTATGAGGTAAAACTCAGTTAATTTAAAGAAATTCATTTTCTAACAATCTAGATAGCCAAAGTTTCAACAAAATGAAACCATAATAGTTTAACTTGGACATTGATTTGAATCATGTTACTTCATGATTGGTGATTTATGGTTTTCCTAGCTTTTTGTTGCATTTTATCAGCACGTAAAAAAAAATCATTCCTTTCTATGTGGTGCTTTAAGTATTGTGTTTCTTTTGATATGTCTACAGCCAAAAAAATATAGCTATCCCCTAAAATCTCCTGGTGTTCGTCCATCAAACCCAAGACCAGGTACCATGAGGCATCCCACACCACTGCAGCAGGAGCCAAGGAAAATTAGTTATAGTAGGATCCCTGAAAGTGAAACAGAAAGTACAGCATCTGCACCAAATTCTCCACGAACACCACTCACACCTCCTCCTGCCTCTGGTGCTTCCAGTACCACAGATGTTTGCAGCGTGTTTGATTCTGATCACTCAAGCCCTTTTCATTCAAGTAGGTGCTAAATTTTTAAGTGCTTTAAAGCAGTTGTTAGTATTATACATGCTTGAGGTTAAAAATAAAAGTATCTATGATCTTTATGTGGGTAAACATGTACAAGTCAGATACTATTTCAGAAGATACCAATATAAAAATGAACTCCAGCAACTTAATAATTTTTTTTAAAATCCACTCTTTAAATTTATTAGATGTTACTATAAAAGTCTGGTGGTAAAACTAGGAAACTTCATTTGAGTGTTCCAAATGCATTTCTTGTATTAAGAGGAAACAAAGGTCACTCTTAGAAATCGACCAGGAATGTCAGTCCTGTGTTTTCAGTGCTGCTTCCAAATTTATTTTAATACTACTCAATATATACTATCCTGTCCCCACCAAACTGTGCCACAACTTCTAATTTTACAGTGTGTCAAATTCATACTTCTGCTTAACCCTTGCTTAGCCTACCTTATGCTTTTCAGCAAAGCCATAGAGATCTCACAGGCTGCATATGTATATGTCTGTATCTCTCTCTTATTTCTAGACTACTGTCCCAAAAGAACAAAGGGAGTGGTAATAGAGGTTTTATTTAACACAAAGGAAGAGAAATTGCGAATTTAAGAGGTTATCTGTCATTTATATCATTTTTTTCCTGAAGAAAAAGACTTTTTTTTTTTTTTTTTTTTTTTCAAAAATTACTCCTTTTTAAACTGAGGAGTATCTTCAACAGTGGTTTCAACTTGACTGTATAGTACAGTACCCTAGGGAGCTTAAAAAGATGGCCTTGGCTTACTGGAATTAGCCACTGGGCATCAATATTTAAAAAAATTTTCCACAGGAAGCTGAATGTGATGGTGCATGCTTATAATGGTGCAGCTTTAAAGAGGCAGAAGCAGGAAGATCACCATGAGTTTAAGGCTGGCATGGAGTATACAGTGAGTTTTAGGCCAGCAAAGCTCTGTCTCAAACCCCCTCGCAGGAAATTCTAATGTACAATCAAAGTTGAGAACCATTGCTCTGTTATCTGGGATTTACTTAACAAATTAATACTACTATACTGCATTTGTTAATGAACTCATTAACAAATGGGATTTCATTCCCAAGTCACTGTCAGTTTTATCAGTTTCCACTGATGAGAACTTCTTAGCTGGGCATCTATAATCCCAGTACTCTGGAGGCTGAAGCAGGAAGATTGCTATGAGTTCAAGGCCAGTTTGGGCTACCTAATAGGGTTCAAAGCAAAACCCTATCTCAAGGAAAAAAAAAAAAAGAATCTCTAACTTTTTTGTTTTTTAGCCAGGGTATCAGTGTGTAGTCCGGGGTGGCCTCAAACTTGTACCTATCTTCCTGCCTCTGCCTCCTGATTCCTGGGATTATAGGCATGACCTACCACATCCAGCATCTGGCATATATTTTTTGACTAGATCATGTAAATATTTTTCCAGTACTAGGTACTGAATGTAGAGTGTCCACACTGAACAATATCCTCAGCTCTTTTTAAATTTTTTATTTTGAAATTGGTCTAAATTATTTAAGACAGTTCTAAATTAGACAAATTGCTAAACTGCCCAGGCTGGGTTCAAATCTATTGATCCTCCTCCCTCAGCCTTCCAGAGTGGTGTGATTACAGGCACGCCCTGTAATATCTCACTTAAGAATTTTTTATACTATTTTCCAGGCAGCAAGGTCAAGCAATTATAAAGAAATCAGAGAACTGCCCAAATTTACTAAAACCATGAACCAAAACTTGTTTGCATGTTGAAGCCAAGTTTACATCTGTACACACAAATTTGTGTGCATATGTATAATTTGTTTTGTTTTGGTTTTTTTGGTACCAGGGATCAAACTCACGACTGCACATTTGCAAGGCAGGCACTTATGCCACTGAGCTAAATCCCAGTCCTGCATATGTATAATTATTCTTTCAAAAACTCTTGAGTCTGTGCCTGTTATGAGTGTTGTGTTTTTATTTTATTCACATATTGTACTAAATAGCTTTCCATGCTCCTGAGGGTTTCTCCAGGCATTATATTTATTTCTTCTTCAAAAGTAAAAATTGTGTAACACTAGAACTAGGTACCTTCTTAGTCCCTATCTTGTCATAGATGCTGAATTGTGAAGAAAATCATTCACAGGGCAATGAGCTTCATGTGACTTGAATATAAAAATGTATTTTAATCATCTGACAAATAATGTATTGGAATAAGCTGGATTGCTACACTTAATTGTGAGTTTCAAATAAATATCAATATATATGGAAAGGAGATTACATAACAGATCATTGTAGTATGGGGCTGCCCAAGAAATCTGAGGATTATATCTTTGTAAGCAATCAAGTTAACAAGATGTCATCAAATAACTGAACCTGAAATGTAAAATTATCCTCCTCTGATCAAATAAGCCAGAATAAACAATGTCCCAAATTATTTGAGTTACTGCATATTATGAAAAATGTGAAAAGGGAAATGTAAAATTTTCATAATCACCTGTCTAGTATTATAGGACTTAATTTAATCTCTCATGCATTATTCAACCCATGTGCTGGTAATGGGAGGCATTGTAACAAATAACTCTTCTGTTTTAAAAACAGTAAAGAGCATCTAGTGTTCTCAGTTCTCCTACTTTAAAGATTTTGGCACTTTGGCTTATGATTTTCAATTTTTTCTTTAAAAATTTAGTGTTGGTGAAGTTTTTAGACATTGTAAATTTATCAGAGATTCCTATGTAAAATGTGTCTAAGCATTGAATGGATATTGATCCTTTTTAGAGTGTTTAATAAATATAGAAGGAAGAAGCTGTTTCATTTTCAAGTTTGTTTTAATGTCCAAAATATAGTTATTTTGTAATTAGAATATAGTCTCAAGAACATTCTTTTACAGATATACATTATTAGTAAGAAACTCCCCTTTATTTTTCAAAGTATATAAAATAGTTGCTTTACAAGTTTAAATTTTGAAAATAATCTTTAGTAAATGATATATTTCTATGCATCCAACTAAATCCTTCACTTGAATTGGGTTTACACATTTTTAGAAACTTCCCAATAATATAGAATAGCTCAGTTTCCTCATTAATGTTTTTCATTTAATTATTATGGTATCAAGTAGTAAATGTAAAAGGAATCTTCAGAATTCTCAGTCTGACATTAACTCAATTTTTTTTTCTTCTCAAAAATAGTAATGAGCTTTTGCTAAAAACTTACAGCATTCTTTAAAACTAGAGTGACAAAAATAACATTTTCATTATAAATTTTTACAGATAAGTTGAACATATATATACATATATAAAAAAATCTATTTTTTCTTGTTTCCTTTCACAGGCAGCGATACCGTCTTTATCCAAGTTACACTGCCCCATGGCCCAAGTTAGTATATTTGGATTAAGACTCATAATTTTTGCTTTGGCTTTAAAAATCAAATCAAATGTGACCTTCCCTGCTAAAATTCTCCTTGGGTCTGGCAGCCTTGGTACCTGCTTGCACCATCTTAGAAGTGAGGCCTTCACTTGTGCTATCCTTTGATCATAAATGATTTGCTTAATTTTATATAATTTTCATGCTTTTTATAAAACCTATTTTTTCTCTTGAAAGAACATATTAAATGAATGGCTTACACATTTAACCATTTCTCTTTCCCAACTATAGAATTCTAAATGTATTTTAATGCTCAAATTTGGAAACAGAAGCAAGAGCATGCATGCGCATATGGGAATGCTGGCAGCTACCTTAAGTGTCTAAATCACACAACATACTTAGCCTGGTGACAGCATAGACTGTAGGCAAAAATAACTGCTTTGGACTTTAGAAGGACTATCTTGTAATTGTAACTATTTAAATTAGAAGGCCTACATATTCATCGCAGATAATCTTCTGTTGAAGCTATTTGCTTTTAAACTTTCAGCTCACTACATCCCATTTTAATTATCTTAAGCTAATAAATTAACATTTTGCTGCATTTTCATGCAAATGGTTTTAAAATGTATATGATAAAAATACTAATTATAAGCTAAATTAACTAGGTAAGATAAATTTAAAAGTAGGTGATCAAAATGTTGATCATGGTAATATCAATACATGAAATAGTCTTTAAATTCTATATTGCTGTAACATTTGATTGACAATAAAAACTTAATGCTTAAAGGAATAAAAAACTTGCTAAGTATAATTGTGAGGGATTATTTCTATAATTATTTTCATATATTTTATAATATTTATAAAAGTTAACTTATACATGTGCTATCTTATATTATGCCTTTTTCACCATAAATGTCTATCAGACAGGTTTAATTAGAAGCTTTACTTAACTTTTTTTTTTGCCAGTTGACCAACTTATTCCTAAATCAGGGTTACTAGGGTTGTTTTTTTTTTTTTTTTTCATGTATCAGTGCCAGGGACCGAACTCACAACCGCCTGCTTGCAAGGCAAGTGCTTATGCCGCTGAGCTAAATCCCCAGCCCTGGTTACTAGGTTTTAGTATACCTGTAATTCCTGTTTTCATTTAGAATTGCCTCAATCATCTTGAATAGGTTCATTACAGTTATGTTTTAGATTAAATCTGTTGAACCTTATTTTTCTTACATGCCTAAGAGAGCCTCTATCCAAGTAAAACAAGACCACCACCACACCCCAGGCACTAGATTCTTTGCTCTGCATTGCTGGGGAAGAGACACTGGAGAGAATGCTTAAGATTGGATAGTTCCCCAGTAATAATTCAGTTAAAGGTAGAGAAGTTCTCTACGAATAAATTAGAGGGAAAAAATGAGCTCATCACAAAGCTTGAAAAAAATCACTATCTAAAAGATTTCCAAATTACCATTTCAATAGAAGTCTGAGAATCAGACCCAATTAAAAGTTCCAATAGTAAATTAACAGTTATTTTTTTAGAATGTTATTTTGTTCAAGAAACAAAATAACGATATCTTTGGCAGCTTTTTAAAAAAATTCTGCTATGACATTTCTGCATGTTTTTATAGAAGTTTGCTTTAATGAAATATTGGTCTGGGTCATAAAGTGCTTTTAATACTTCTATACATTTCTTTTAATGAATATTAGCAATTTCCAGCTAAGTTTTTTCAAGATTAGTGAGCAAAATAAAATTCCCATAAATTTTTTTTGGCATTTAACATCCTATAGGATCTGCTTCAGTATCATCTATAAGTTTAACCAAGAGCACTGATGATGTGCCCATCCCCCCACCTGTTCCTCCACGAAGACGGCCAGAATCTGCCCCGGCTGAGTCTTCACCATCTAAGGTAAAGTAGAAGATCTTGTTTCTGGAAATTACTATCACGGTTACATTATAATCATTGCTCATGCCTAGTTTCTTTCTCCCTGGGACAGTTAACATTTCAGAGTAAGTGTACTGAATAAACAAAGACTAACTCTAGATTTAGCATGCAGAAGGTTTTTTCTAAAGGCAGCTTTTCAGAATGTTTGCAAAACCCTTGTAAGCCTAAAACTATGGGTCTTGTCAAAAAGAAAAACAAGTTTTCATCTATAAAGTAAGGGTAATTTAATCTCAAGAAGTTCTTTAAAAACATAGGCAAAGAAAAGTGGAAGAAGAGGAACAAAGAAGTGTAAAGTTTATGTGCAAGTAGTAAGTGAAACTTTGCATATGCTAAAAGTTATTTATCTGAGTCTGTAGAGGATCTAGCATGTTTCCTCATGGGGTTTCCTGGAAAGTCTAGATTGGAAGAGACCCAAAGGGCTCCTGACTGTTTTTTCCACCTGTTTTTTTCTTTTTTTCTTTTTATACTTATTTTGCCAGCTGTAAACTTACTTCATTTGCTCTTACACTGTCCAGAGAACAGAGCACCTGGATAAGCCAAGACTTTTTTGCAGAATTTCATGAAATATGATAGTAAAACAAAATTGAAAAACTAATGGGTTAATGTACACTAAACCAGAAATTATATTTCATAATAAGCAAACAACAAAATTTTGAGAAACAAAGCAAGGTAAAAATTTAACATTGGCAAAATTAACTTTTTTTCTATGAACTGACAATACTAATTATTTAAAACATACGGCAAAACTGTTCCACACGTAGTATTCTGCCAATAGCATGTCTGAAAACCCCAAATTCTTAATACATTCTTGGTACTACATTAATTCAATTATTAATAAGTATGTTTTACTTTTTTTCTCATTTGTTAGATTATGTCTAAGCACTTGGACAGCCCCCCAGCCATTCCTCCTAGGCAACCCACATCAAAAGCCTATTCACCACGATACTCAATATCAGACCGGACCTCTATATCAGACCCTCCTGAGAGCCCTCCCTTGCTACCACCACGAGAACCTGTGAGGACACCTGATGTTTTCTCAAGCTCACCACTACATCTCCAACCTCCCCCTTTGGGCAAAAAGAGTGACCATAGCAATGCCTTCTTCCCAAACAGCCCTTCCCCCTTTACACCACCTCCTCCTCAAACCCCTTCTCCTCATGGCACAAGAAGGCATCTGCCATCACCACCACTGACACAAGAAGTGGACCTCCATTCCATTGTTGGGCCGCCTGTTCCTCCACGACAAAGCACTTCTCAACATATCCCCAAACTCCCTCCAAAAACTTACAAAAGGGAGCACACACACCCATCCATGCACAGAGATGGACCACCACTGTTGGAGAATGCCCATTCTTCCTGAGTTCCTCTTATACTGGGATGTACAATTTCCTACCCCCAGATCCATTGCTGGCAATGGATGCACTGAGTGTGCCAGCACTGAGGAGTTAAAACTTGAACTCCAAACACTAATGACTCTACTTCAAGATGCAGTATAAGACCATGAATTTTAACCTAGACGTTAATTATAAACTGAAATGGTATTCCAGTATAGAATATGTGGAAAGACTGATCTAGAAGAATTGGACAACTGATTGCACCTGAAAATCAACTGAAGGGACTTTTTCTGGCCAATATGCAAGAACCCTCATTTTGTGAAGTGATCTTTATTGCTGAAGGGATGGAAACATTATAATGTCCAGCAGGCCCACAGACAACAGTTTTTGTAATTCAAAATATTATGCACTTTTAAAAAAAATCTTAAACAGGGATCTTACTATCCTCCTCTGTTTTCCTTTGCTTTACTCTTCTACTTTAGAATATTTTCTTAAAAATCATTCAAAGGACTGTGAGGAAAGGCTGTGGTACCTGACCTTGTTGAAATCAAGGCCCCAGCACTGTACTACAGTCCTGTTTACAGATTATTACAGTGAACTGAATGGGTACCAAGGCTTCACCAAAGAGGTACTTTTTTGTTGTTGTCGTCATTGTCGTTTGAGGAATAATTATACCAATATTAAGAACATTCCCTACCTACCCCCTCACACAAACAGTATGTGGTGTTGCCTTCAAAAAGAGAAGTTTTGTGTCATTAACATAATGGAAGAACTTTTTTTAAAATGTTAACCGTCAAGTGTACATTTACATTTAGGAGACTGTTAATCTACACTAGATTGTCATTTTCCCCTTTCCCCCCCGCAAAGGGTTACTGGTAACCCATGTCCTGGCTCATAGCTGTCCCTCTAACATCATTACGGAATTGTAGGTGCCCAATGTGGGAAGGAGCACTTGCTGGGCCTCACTGAGAGCATTCATGTCTTACTGACAGTCAAGTGATCAGCATCCCTAGAATTCTCTTGCATTACCTAAATCATGTGTATATAGTGAATGTTATGTAATATACCTAGCAGGTCTGTTTTAATTTAATTAAATAAAGATACAAATACTTTGGCTGGCTGGCATATATTAAATTATTATATGAAGAAAATGGTCGGTTCTTATTTCTTTCAGTTGAAAAACAAAAACACTAAGCATAAAAGCACGTATTGTGGTACGCTTTGGTTTCTAGTTCAGAATATATGTATTAATATTAAAGAATGACCTAATGCTGCAGTTTGGCATATAGGAAAATATCTGGTTAAAGGAGAATGGGTATCTTTTGAGCGGAACTATAGGTTTTTTAATTTCTTAAAGCAATGTGTGTACAGTTTGTTAAAGGTTTATATTGAACATTCTACCTTGCTTGAGGTCTTCTGCTCTATCACAACTATTCATAATAGAACATCTACCTACATCATTAATATAATACAGGTTATTCATAAAGGCTATGTACTGCTCTCCTGAGTCTAACAAATATTATGACTGAAATGCATGCAACTTACTAAAGAGAAAAAGTTTTCATTAATCTCCACTGTGTATGTGAGATGTGCAGCATCCATCCTTAAAGGGGCATCAGCTCATCAGTTATCTATCTGCATGTGTCCTCTGAATAATGAAGCATCATTTCAGTAATTCTGTTAACCATGTCATTAGACACATCTTTAGAAGTACTACATTATGGTGGAAACCTAATACTTTAATAATTTCTGTGATATTTATTAAAGCATTAAATGAACATCACAGTAGTACAGTATATAACCCTTTAAGAACAGCAAATATGTAAACTACACCATCGTTAAGCAGTCCACCCTATTATAACCTTTCTTATTTGTTAGAGTTGAATCTCTTCTAGTGTCCATAGCATTCCTGTTATGATAATCATTTTTCCTTCATAAAATGTCCCCTCTTCTGAAAATATTCTTAAAAGTTAATTATAGGGGGTTGGGGATTTAGCTCAGCGGCATAAGCGCCTGCCTTGCAAGCACGTGGTCATGAGTTCAATCCCTGGTACCGATAAAAAAAGAAGGTTAATTATAAATTCCCTCTTGGTTGCAAAGTATCCATAAGACCATTCACTCAACAAGTATTTGTGTGAACATACTGTTGCTGCTACAATTTATCAGTACACATCCCAAAATCTCCCATGACGTATTGGGCCAGCCTACCTGTCCCCATGGTGTCCCTTTTTATGACTTTACTAACCACCTCTTCTAATTGTTCCATCCCCACCCCAAATAAGTACTTAACAGAAGTCACATTAAAGCCCATTCAGTATGTCTCTGGCTAGTGTGCTAGCCTTCATTAAGATGATGATTCTTTTTCAACCGGCATGACCCTACACAAAGGGAAAACCCAGATTTGGAGTTCTAATCATCTTTCTCCCAAAAGAGACCATTCGTCTCCCCAGTGGCTCTAGTAGACCACTTCACTGTGCAACAATTTTAGGGTTTTTGTTTTGTTTTGTTTGAGACAAGGTCTTGCTATGTAGTTCAGACTGGCGTTGAGCTCACTGTAGCCCAGGTTGGCTTTGAACTCACAGTGATCCTCCTGCCTCAGCCTTCCAAGTGCTGTATTTATAGTCGTGCGCCACTATACCTAGCTGTGCAACAGTTTTATATGTATTGTGGATAGAGAGGACATTTTTATTCTGATGTGTGATACGTAAGCAAAAGTATTTTCTGCAATTGTAACTGATTAGAAAAATTCCGATTGGATGCCCTTAGGTGGAGGTAAGAAAACTGTGTCCTTCTTGTCATGATTAATTTGTCTCAGACTAGCAGACAAATTTATCATTAGTAGTAACTGAGCTATACCTAATGAGGGATAAGGAGTGACATAAAGTAAATATATCATCACAAAATTCTGCCCTGGGATCCAGGACATTACAAGGTAGTCTGCAGCATGACTGTGACCAACCACATTCCAAAGTGTGGAACATTTCTCTTAAGAAATAGAAATATTTCTAAATGTTTCATTATCTTTGGATCACAGAATGAAAAAAAAATTTCCAGGCTGAATGTGGTGGGCTAAAACCAGTAGAACAGAAAGCTATTTACATTTAACCACTTCAATAAGGAGAACAAGTAAGTGTGTCTCTAAATTTATTGGCAAACCAAGATTATTTTTCCCAGGTCTCAAATCTATTTTAATACCACTATGATCAGGAAATATACAAACATCAAAAGTTTGCTTAATTTAAGGTTGTTGAGCATCAAGTTATGTGTTTAGTGTATTACTAGTCTCTAACAACTCTAGTGATACCTTAATAGATCTGAGTTAAGCAGAGAGCAGACTTATACTAACAAGCATAATCAACAGAACAGTCTAGTATTATCATTAATACTATTTCATTTGGAGGATACATTATGGTTCTAAGTTCTTAGTGTTTATTTTAATAAGCAAATTATTTGATACAAACCAAAAATTGCATAGTATTTATGATAAAGAACTTTTAATTCTCAAAGTTTAGCCGGCTTCATTTTTTTTTTTTTTTTTCGGTATTGGAACTCAAACTCAGGATCTCATACATGCCAGGCAGGCATTGTGCCACTGAACTATATCCTCAGCCCCATTTCATTGTCTTTTTACATGACAGCTTAAATTCAGATTTTTAAAAATATCTCAGCAAAACAAACGTGAGAGTTGTCCCAATCAGTGTTGTACATATTGAGGAAATCTTTTTTTCCTTTAGATTCAAAACAATTTAACCAGGCCAGGGATACTGCTTAAAGGGCATAGCGCCTGCTTGGCAAGTGTAAGGTCCTGAGTTCAATTCCCAATACAAAAAAAAAAAAAAAAAAAACCTAACCATTTATTTCTTGATATTCTGCTGCTGTACGTAGGTTTATTCTTTTGGCCTATATTGTGTGACCTTTGTGCAAATGTAGGTCTTACTGTATTGCACATAAATCTTTACTGGTAAATATGTATCACAAAGTTAGTTTGGCTGAAAGAGAACTATGCAGTGAAATTATTTATAAGGGAAAGTGGTGACTTTATTCAGTTTTTTTCTTTTGAAACATCTCATTACTTTTAAAATCATTTCATAATCCCTTATACATGAGCCAAAAATGTTCTGAGCTCTAGTTAAGAAAAGCATGAAGTCTATGTGATAAATCTTAAAAAAGCACTTACAACTTTTTTTCATGCCTTATTTTCCATTTTGACACCGTAAAGTGCATTTTCTGTCAACTGTGAGCAAATTTCTCTTTTGCCTTTAATGAAAATAGTGCATTAAGTAGCCAGTTGCTGCAAAATTATAAAGCAAGTTAGCTACAGGTGGGTCACTTTGGACCGACTACCACTTGAAATCAAGATCCATAAAAAGAAGTTACATGTGGTGCGGCTTAGAGAGTGCACCTGTGCCAGATGCATGCCACTTTCAGTAGCTGCCAAATGTGCCTTTAATTAAGAACATCTCTTAATTTTTTCTTAAGATCAAGTCAGCATTTGGGGGTGGGATTAGGGCAGGGAATTTGGGATGCAAATATCTGGTGAAACCACCAGAGAATTTGTTTGTCAAAGTGACATGTATAATTTTAGTTAAGATGTGTCTGTGTATATATGTGTATTTGCCTTTGTTTAGTAGCACAGTTATTGCTAAAATTATTGTCAAAAAATATGCTGTCAGTGTTTGATGTAAGAACAAAGTGTGGTCTATACATCTAATATGACCTTTGTACCTTACCGTGTTCGTAGGTAATCTTTGTACTGTGTGCAGCAGTATTTGGTTTGCGTTTCAAGTGAAAATAATGGCTGTTATTTTTTCTGGCATTACTAAGATAAACTGAAAAAATAAAGAAAAAAATGCCTTACATGGCCCACAAGTGTATTATTTTTGCATGTATTTATTTTTTGAGGGCAGTATTTTAAAAGTCCTTAAGTGATTATTTAGCTCATACTTTCCAAAGAAAAATATTTGGCATTTTATCATGGTCTTTTGGGGGGCACTTTCTCCCAAAATAAGTTAGTCTAAAAGGATGAATCAAGTTTCCTATTACCTTCTGGGTCAGACCCTATGATTGTAGTTGGGTGGGAGGGCCTAAGGATGAAAATGAGTAAAGTGACCTTGGGTGCGCTGGGATGTAGCTTGAGAGGCCTGAGCCAACTGTATCCAAACAAGTCTCAGATACCACAGTTCTCTGACAGGCAGTTTTTGCAGCTGCTGGAATGAGGCAGATTGAGTTTGCAATTTGTCTAGATTTGGCATGAAAATATAAGAGCTTTAAGTTGTGTCTAAATTACTGTCATTCAAGGTAGATTATATAATGTAAACCTGATGAATCCTTAAGAGTTCCAATCCTCTTATTTAAAAACAGAAGCAAGGGGGCTGGGGATTTAGCTCAGTGGCATAAGTCCCTGCCTTGCAAGTGTGTGTTCGTGAGTTCTATGCCTGGTACCGATAAAAAAGTAAAAAGACAAAAAAAAGAATAAAAACAGAAGCACGTGAGGCCTGGAGAAATGACATGACGGAGCCAACATCATGTCGCAGTTAGTGACTGAGACCACAGACTCAATGTGATCCCTGGTATTTATAGGACTGCTCTCAGGAATATGTGAATTAACTGGTGATTTTTTTCCTAGTTTAAACACATGAAATCATGCATTTATATAGATTTATTTGACTAACCACTGTGAAATACAAGCATGCACTGTCAAGTATACTCTAGGTAATGATTTAATAGCCATCAGCAAATAACATTAACATGGATATAAATCAAACTTGTTTCTGTATTTTCTTTTGAAATGTTACTGCTTTTGAGTTTTAACCAGGTGATTTTTTTTTTTTTTCCTTGTTTTAAACATGTTAGGTCATCACAGTTCAAAAGCATTTGTATCTCAAGAACAGGAATGTTCCTGTTTGGCCAGCCCCAAAGCTGAGGCTGCCTTTCTGCAGATTTGATAGAATAAAATTCATGGAAGCCTTATGACCATTTCTAACATTTTAGGACTCTGACTGTTGATACTTACTAA
The DNA here is from genome assembly GCF_034190915.1 of Cavia porcellus. Classification (NCBI taxonomy): domain Eukaryota; kingdom Metazoa; phylum Chordata; class Mammalia; order Rodentia; family Caviidae; genus Cavia; species Cavia porcellus. The sequence continues at coordinate 219,429,410 of NW_026947484.1, forward strand.
AAGCAAGAAAAACTACACACTGTTTAGAATCTAATTTCTCAACCTTAATAACTGCTCAAAAAAGCATCAATGAGAATAAGCAGGTTCTTTGGAATTCTAATTGTTTACCTGCTCCTTCTCCTACTACATGAACAACTTTAGAGTAGTTATTTAATCTACTTTTCATCAATACAAGGAGAGCCATAAATATATGTAGGGTTTTTTGTTGTTGTTGTTGTTGTTGTTGTTGTTTTTTTTGGTATCAGGGATTGAACTCACAACCTTGCGCTTGCCAGGCAAGCACTTAGGCCACTGAGCTAAATCCCCAGCCCTATATGTAGGGTTTTTATGGGATCTGAAGGTCATATATATAAAGCACAGTGCCATTCTCTAAGTAAATGCTTTACAAATAATAAAGCCATGAAGACCTATTTTCAAAGTTTGCCTCATTTTAGATAACTTTAAACAGTTCATTGTTTATCCTGAATTTGATTCTTTATGCCTTTCTTTGCTGTTTATCATTACTTAAATTTGTTTTGGGAAAAAAAAAGGGTTTGAATGACCTTAGGTTATCTGACTATTCAACAGTCAACAAACAGTGTTCCGGTCAGTTCTGATGTTAGGAATACAGTAGTAAACAAAAGTCCATTTCATCATGGGATTTGTCATTTAGTGAGAAGATACAGACAATAAGCAATAAGCATAATTAATAGGCCTATTGCATATTAAAGTGTTGTAATTGTTATGAACAAAAACCGGTAAGGGAATATAGGATACAAAGATTAAATTACATGGAATGTCAGACTGTATCTCATAGAGAAGGTGGAACATAAAGACTTGAAGTGAAGGAATGAAACATGCAAGAATTTGAGAATATACCAAATCACAAGGAGCAGCCCATTCAAAAGCCTGGAGGCAAGAGCATTTGTGGTGAATTTATGGAATGGGAAGGCTACTTGTGTTAGAAGAAAAATGAATGTGGGTACATTAGAAAGAGGTGCCATCAGAGTTTAAGGAGGTATGGATCACTTGAAGCTTTAAAAAAAGCCCTTGTAATGTCTCTGACTTATATTCGAAAGAAACAGTCCTTAGAGAATTTGAGCAGAGGAGTGATGTGATCTGATTTATAGTCTGGCTACTGTGTTGAGAAAAATGAGAGATTAAGAACAGGAATACTGCCCGGCATGGTGGCACACAGCACTTGGGAGGTGAAGGCAGGAGGACATCCGAGAGCTGGAGGCCAGCCTAAACTGCAAGGTGAGACTGTCTCCAAAACAACAACAACAACAACAACAGGAGGCCAGTCTGATTTAAAGTGTCTTGGACCACAGCAAGAGTTGATGAGAAGAAGTTACAGTACGTATATATTTGGAAGAAAGTCAATTTGCTGGCAGGCTTGATGAAGGGTAAAAGACAATTATCAACAGAAACAATTGTCAAGGATGACTTCAAGGTTTTTGGTGAGAACAAACGAAGATAAAAGTTACCATTAACTGACATAGGGAGGGAAGATATGGCTGAAGAAGGATTGGACACATTAAGTTCAATAAACTGATCATACATCTTGAGAGAAGTCAAGGAGACAGAAATATTAGTCAACTTAGAGAAAGGGGTTTAGGCTAAAAATACTATATTTGAAGTCACTTTGAAAAGATCATATTTCAAAGCCAACAGACTGTATAAGATCACAAAGGAAATAAGTATAGACTGGAAAAAGAGGAGCATAAACAAAAGAGAGCCCTGGCATACTCTATTATCCAAGAGTAGCATCAAATATAACAAGAGAAAAACACCAATGAATAATGATGAAAACCAAGGATATGGTATTCCCTTAAGAGTTAGTAAAGAAATAATTTCAGAAAGAGAAAACGATCCAATGTTACTTCTAGGGATAGTAAGACGACAGAGAATGGACCATGTGTCATTAATGACTAAGGAGTTCGTGAAGTAATAGGAGCAAAAGCCTGCGCCTATCAGGTGGGCTGGGGGTGACAGAGTGTTTGCCTAGCACATGGCCTTTGGATTTGATCCCCAGCACAGAATTTTAAAAAGCTGCCATGCAGGAAGTAATGTGGTTGTTTCCTCTTTAAAATTTTACAATAAAAGGAAGCAGAGAACTGGCACATAGCTTGAACCATTAAGAAAGAGGTTTCTCATGTCTTAAAGATGAACAAATAAGAGAATGTTTGTGTGCAGAAGGTCTGCCCCAGTAAAAGGAAAATGTGATGAGGAGAGTTACTGCATGGGATCTAGTATTAAGTGGAAACAACCTACTCAGAATCATAGATGGTATCTACGAATAATCCTTTGGAAAAGATCCCACTTCTTCTGAGGAACACGTTTATATACATGAGAAAGAAATCACATTTAATGTTACTGTGTCTAAATATAATGAGGCAAGATAATAAAAATAATTCTTGTATAGATAAGGAACAAGTTTAGAAAGATTATGCACTAAGCTCTTGGAAAACAACAGGTGTTGGAAAACAAGCTGTTTGATTTGGGAACAGAATATTGACTACTTTGAAATCTAACAACTTCTTTTAGCATTGCCCAAACTCATACCTTTATGTTCTTATATGTTCAAAACTCAAGTCTAGTGTCACATACCAATTTCCTTTTTCCCCTATAATATGTCTCCACAAATTTCCTCCACCTTACTTCAACCCATGTCCCCATTTTTTTCCATCTTTGAGAAACTATCTCACTTCTCCTGCTCCCCCCGCCCCAGAATATGAGACTCACTGGCTGTGCTTAATCATTTCAGGATATCCAAACCCCAACTATCCTGAAAGCAATGCTGTTTTAGGGACACGAAGAAAGTTATTAATGGTGATGTTTCAAGAAAAACTTTACTCTGAAAACTAGTCTAACTTCACTATGTAATTTATTGTAAGACATCTGTCATTTAAAGGGCATTCTTTCAAGTCCCTGGAATATACAATTTTGTCAGTTTACAAAATGAATTTATGTATATTTTCAATTAAAATTTTAGTGTTTCTGACAGCAATGCTCATTGACAACAAATTTAAGAACACAAAAATAATTCAGTTGGGCTTTGATGAATTATTAATTTTCTGTATCTCAAGCTAAGTCTAATTAATTATTTATTCTGTCATAAAAAGCAACCTAAGGAAGAGACTGAGTAGCCTAATTTGCATACTAGATCATCTCAATTTATTGGTCTAAGAGGTAATAGCTCTAAAATTTCACTGGACTCTGCAAGTCAGCACCATGTGCAGGCTGTTGTGGGAAGAACCAGATGCCAGCCTTTTCCTGTGCATGGGCTGGCAGACAAGAGCCAAAGTACTCCCCCTTGTCCCAAGCAACCAGCTGATCTGGAGAAACACAGGCTTCGATGATAGCTACTGAGGTAAAATACAGCTTAATGCTTATAGTGTTTAGTGTTTCACTGACTTTGTAGGTCGAAAGCTGGTAGTCTGATCATGTTCAGAGGATAACAATACACAATGCAGCATTATGGGGGATCTCCTCCTGTAGGTGGTAGCCTACTGTTAATTCTGTTATCATATTTTGAAGTCTATCATTTTCATTGTTTTGTCTGGTTGGGTTTCATTCCATTTTGTCTTATTTGATTCTATTATATCCAATGATATGAGCAGATCACAGATAAAGATAATAAGCTATATTATGGTAGCCATTTTGGATTTACTATTATCTTGTTTTGAAGTCCTTTATTGCATTCATTGTTTTGTTTTTATTAGTTCTAGCCTATTCTGTTTTATTTGATTTTTACTATGTCTGACGTTATGGGCAGCTATCTTGAAGACAACAGGAGGCATGGTAAACATCACTGATTTCCTATTACCTTGCTTTGAAGTCCTATATCACATATACTGTTTTGTTTTGATTGGCTTATTGTTTTATTTTACTTGGTTTTATTCTCTTTAGAATAAAAATTACAAAAAAATAAAAATAAAATTTCAGTGGACCAAACAAAATCATCTGAATGCATTTAAATTTTAGGTTCTGGATCCCTTCCTCAAATATTCCAATACAATGAACCTGAAATAGAGCCCAGGAATCTGCTTTTTTTTTTTTTTTTTTTTGGTACTGGGAATTGAACTCATGACCTTGTGCTTGCCAGGCACATGCTTATGCTGCTGAGCTAAATCCTGGCCCCAGGAACCTGCATTTTTATAAATGCCCTCAAGGACAATATGACATATGAGTAAAGATTTGAAGGAGGTAAAAAGATCAGATACAAGATGTTACAGAAATCACCATTCAAGGGCTCGGGATAAAGCTCAGTGGCACAGTTCCTGCCTGGCAAATGTAAGGTCCTGAGTTCAATTCCCAGTAGCAAATAAACCAAAACAAAAACAAAAACACCATTCAAAGGTTTCCCTGACATGCTAATTACAAGTCTCAGATTAGTTTATTTGTTATATGTTGAAGTCGCCCACTAAGGGAGAATCATAGAGCATTTGGTCCACAAATCCCTGGTTCTCAAAGTTTCTAATTCTAAAGTAAGAGAAACAAGATAATCCTTGCTTCAGCTTATATGGAAATCCCACAAAGTTATAGAAGAGACCTGCTGCAACCCCAATCTGTGTAAAAATCTCCATCTTTTTGTGGAGTGTTTCTTTCTGCTTATCAACTCAAGCACTTCCCAAAAACATCTCTGGTCTTCTGTGTATACTGCCCTTCTTGAGAGGACTGGAGATCTCAGATGTAGCAACTGCCAATCTCTTTTCCAACCCAACTTCTTTCCTAAAGAAACATAACATTATATACCATCATCATCACTAAGAATCCTATCTCCCTTGTCAATTACAGAACTACCATGGGAGATTATAAAATGAGCCATGCTAACAAAAAATAGCAACTTTTTAATTGAAGAGATGTTTTCTACTGCTAGGTGCCATCAAAATGGCAGTGGAGCCTTTAATTGCTTATGAAGACAACTGTATTTTATTTCCTTTGTGATTTCTTTTTCTTTTAAAAACGAAAATCTTCGTCAAATTAAGGATAGAAGCCAGCCATGGGAGTGCATGTGTGTAACACCAGCACTTTGGAGGGTGACACAGGAGCACTATCATGAGTTCAAGGTCAGCCTGAACTACATAACAAGACCCTGTCCCAAAAAGAAACAAACAAACAAAAGGAGTATAGAAATTAGGCATGAGGGGTGTAGCTCAGAGATACAACACTTGTTCATCATGTACGTAGGCCCTGGACAAGCTGGCACTGAAAATGCTGACACTGAAAACAAAAACTAGAACTTATTTTCTATAGCCCTATTAAAGTTGCCAATCAATTCTCGAGTTCCTACTACTATGAATTCATCAAGAAGTAAAGGGGAATAAAAAAGGTATGGAATAGTTCTTGCCTTTGAAAGGAACTTGCATTCTTATTGAGGAAATAAAACAAATACATCAAAAAATAAGCTAGTAAGGGGCTGGGGATTTAGCTCAGCGGCATAAGCGCCTGCCTTGCAAGCAGGCAGTCGTGAGTTCGATCCCTGGTACCGATAAAAACAAAAAAGACAAAAAAAAAAAAAAAAAAAAAAAACTAGTCACACCATAAAAGCTTCCACACCATGGAAGGTCAGGGGGTTTAACTGGGGCTTCAGATTAGTAAAGAGGAGGCAGTTAGAGAAAAGGCATGAGTTAAGAGTAAACCTGGGCAGGATGCCTAGCTTATGAGGAAACGGTAAAAGCCAGTTTAGTTGAAGTAAAATAGCTCACCCAAAACTGCATTAGATGGTAGCCAGAAAGAAAACTAGGAGCCAGGGGCTAGGGATTTAGCTCAGCGGCATAAGCACCTGCCTTGCAAGCAGGCGGTCGTGAGTTCGATCCCCGGTACCAATAAAAAGGAAAAAAGACAAAAAAAAAAAGAAAAGAAAACTAGGAGCCAGACGAGAGAGAGCCTTAAGTCAAGTGAAGTGTTTGGAATTTGATGGCAGACAAGAATTTAGTAACATGGCATTAATCTTGAAGACCTATAAGCTGTGGATGAACAGACAATAGTTGGAGATAGAAAGCTACCAAAATATCCAGCTATCAAGAGCTAGGGACCCAGAGTGGCAGTACTAGTTTCCATACATAGGTTAGTTTCATAAAATACAACTAAACTGAACTGTACTACTATAAATTTGAAATATCAAGATATTTTAGAGGATGCTATCAAAATGAAAGTGTGTGAAGTTATCTGATATTTGCAGTAACAATTTTGATGATAAACAGGATACAGAAAGGAAGAGTCTTACTGCTGTTTATATTTCATTATGAGGTTATGACTTTCCATGTCCAGTTGGTCTGGAATTGTGCTTTTAAGCACTGTCCCAAAACAACTTTGGCTTAAGAAAAAAGAAAAATCTGAGGCGGGGGATTTAGCTCAGTGTCATAAGGGCCTGCCTTGCAAACCCGTGATTGTGAGTTCGATCCCTGGTACCGATAAAAAAAAAATCTAATTCCATTAATTGCAGAGAAAGAAAATGCTGGCTTAAACTTAAATTTAAATACTGCAAAGTCCTAAATCTTGGCACAGTGATTTTTATATGCTGTAGACACTTACTATTTCAAATGCTAACAGATAGGTTCCTAATTAATAATCTTACAAGGAGAAGCTCTAACACATAGAAATGAAACTTCCCTTATTTTATCAATTGCACATTCATAAAGGAATAGCACTTCTAAAGAAATCCACTTGAAAAATAAGATTCTGAGTGAACAGATGTCAAATACCTCTCATTTATTATAAGTAACTATTTGGGAACAGAGACGAACAGTTTAAAGCTAATTATTTTGTTATGAATCTGAAATTTGAGGTGACCATCTGGGCTAACACATTTTATTATCCCACAGCCAGGCAGGTCCCCAATAGCTGAGCTGTAGGAGCTTTGTTTCTGTGCCATATCTGGGCACTGCAGAGATCAGGGTCCTGCATCCCCTGAGTTTTCATTCTGACCTAGTCTTTGTAGCAACCATTATGTATGTGCCATTGAAGCACTGGTGCTGTCACGACTTTCTGTCTGCATTAAAGAAAGTCTTTTTGAGAGGATGTGGCTGTATCAATGTTTTTTCCTGGTCCATCTGGTCATGAGTTTATCAGTAACACTCAGGATCACTAGTGGATCTTGAATACTGAGTACTCAATAAAAGAAAGGCTCTGGACTGCTCTCATCCTCGGCACAATCCACATAAAAAAATGCTTCTTTGCCCCATCCCTGTTTCTAAAGAAATCATTGTTCTCTTTAATGATTTCCATAAACACAGAACACGTTTGGAGATCAATGTGTCTTTAAGCTTTAAACCTTCTAACCTGTGATTTAAGCACAATTTCTCCATAATTCAGAATTGCAACATTTAAAATAACAGTTCTGTTCATTGATCCTTTGCCATAAGGCATGCTATGTATTGCCCTGGAAGTTCTGGAAGACATATAGTCAGACACAATGGCCCCTAACATAGTATTATATTAGTCTAAGCACACTAGAATGAATTAATAAACTAAATACCTAAGCAGCACAAAATTCACATCCACATTAAATATGAACATAATATTATACTTGGGGAATGACTTCAAGGTGCAAATTTTTGTTCTTATAAACATTTATTTTTTCCTCCAAATTTATTGTGTTTCTCTGTAATGATGTCAAAAGTCTTCATTTCCCTTTTACCAAGTGTTGAAGTTCAAAAAGTCAGGTCTTAACCACAGACTAATCTTCAGCTCTTCAATGTCTTGTATGTTGATTTAGTTTCATATGTATGTATATTAGTTTTCTTCAGGGATTTATACATCAATATATGTGTGTGTGTGTGTGTGTGTGTGTGTGTGTGTGTGTGTGTGTGTATATATTCCTACACAGATATATACAAGGTTTTTATCCTCATCTTACCACTTGAGAATACAACTTTAAGTATGTTTTACACAGCTGTTCCTTGGTCAAGGTCATTTGCAAGAGCAAGTCGGTTTCTGAAGAAATCTTGTTTGGTAGGTGAAGGATCCATTGAGGGATTCTCATTAGTTTTTTCCCTGTATTCTGATCCACTGGACCTAAAATCTCAGCACACAGATAAAGTACAGGTTGATTTGGTTTTAATTGTTTTCATATATTTTATCTATCCAAATTGTTTTGCATTTGTAAAACAGTTGTCTTTTAGACCTAGAAAAAATTTTACTCCCCTAATTTCAAGACTCAGGACATGTGTATCTAAGATTTGCAATAAACACAAAGAGAACATCTTTCTAATGCTTTATGAGACCATTGTGACAACTGTAGATGTCAGTGTAAGATACTGTGTAGTAACACTGTAATAGGGGAATAACAACCCAGAAAATTCAAAAAGTCCTATTGTTGATTCAATGAAATAACTACTGCACAAATTTCCATAGCCCTTTAGTTAAAATGGAACTCATTATTCTCAATCAAGATTATAAAAGGCCTTTACTGAATCTAGGCATCACATTACAAACTCTTGCTTCTGCTAGTTTTCATTTTTAAATGAAAGATTTATTGAAGCCAACCACACATATATGCTACATTTAGTAGAATGCAGAAATAAGTACAGTAATCAAATTGAGGAGACACTAACATCTCAACCACCACAAAGGAGACCAAAGCCAACCAATAGTCAACAACTCAAATCAGTCCATTTGAGTCCCCAGTCGAGGGTGCATTCTTCCTTTATCTTGGTTAAGGCAGTTGGGTAATTCATTCCAGCTCTGCACCTTCTCCAGTTTGTTCATGTCAGAAGTCCCTGGAGGGAGGAGGCTTTCTGGAAATAACCTTTGATAAGCTAGACTGAATCCTTTTCACCAGCTTCAGTTCTGCACTAGAATGGATGAAAGTAGCCCAACAACCAAGAACCAATCAAACGACCTCATAGAGGATGTATGAAAGCGATGCTAGGATGTGAAGTTTTTGTCCAAAGTACCTATAAAACTGAACATGTTCTACATATGCTGAGCCTGAGTTAGGTATGCTTACACTGTACCCTTACACTGCAAAGAAGGATACTTGGCCTCCAAAATTTGTCACTGTCATTGGTATGCTCTCATTGAGACCTCACTGTTATTTTTAGCTATATGACTCTACCACTTGTGGGATTAATTGGGCAGAATCCAAACAACCCTTTACATTATCCAAAGAAAGAGGCTGGATCCACACAAAGACTAATTATTATGATATCTGGACACCTGGCTGATTGACCAGATTATTTTCACTTTTCTTCCTAGTATTTGGTATCACAGATGAAGCCATAGCTGCCCACCATGCTTTTACTTCTAGTGGTAAGGGGCACTTCACTGCATCCCAACAAGCAGAGAAAAAAAAACCAGTTCTCTCTCAACTCCAGTACATCTGGGTACTCATCAGGTAAGATGGTACATGGGTGGGGTGAAGTCCTTTTGTAACAGACTGTACATGCCCTTCCCTGAAACTCCAGACCTTCTCATCTTATCCTGCGCAACTCCTGCCTAACTCCGATTCAAATCATTTCTGATTAGTTGTACCCAAAATGTTATGGAGATATACTTCTAACCATTTCACCTTTCCCCGGTATCTTCTGTTTTTCAGAAGACTAAGAATGCCTTTACTTTCAGGAGCAGGAAGTAGGGAATAGGATTTAAACTGGACTGCTGTTTATTCTAAATTGTCCCCCCATGACAGTTTCTCAATAGAAAGTTATTAATCAAAATTTAAAATCTTCACCTCACATTTCCCCTCTTATCTACATCTGATCTCTCCAAAACCCAAAATGTTATACTTGATGATCCAACATGCAACTGTTCAGCGTTTACCTGGAAATGGGAAAGCTTTGATGTCACCACCAGCCCCAAGGACCACAGAAATCTTCACCAGTTGTGTTCCCATTTCTGAAACAAATGCCAAAATCGCCCTGTCTAGTTTTTAAAGTACACAGACTCGGCTTAGTTATTTTTTTTCTCTTTCAACTGCTCTTTTCACAAATTGTAACTTCCTTGTGTCTCCAGCACCTAAATGTTTCTGCATTTCTTTAACTATTAACTAATGTCTAACTCACTAATCCTTTTCAAAATTCAGCATTCTACTGTAGCCTTGACTAAAAACTCATTATCATCTTTTTAAGGGTAATTTTAACTGACCGCTTTATAATACTTAACATAATATATGACTACCTAGGCATATGGACTCTTCCACAGGTGTGGCTAATAGGCTCTAAAGTAATGCACACCTAAATTACTAAGAGAAAGGCACAGTGTATTTGCTTTTATTTCCCTTCTCCATAAAACACAGAAATGGCTTCTAAGCCTCTAACGCCACCCTGGCTGACTGCAAGGCAGAAGTGAGCAGACAGTCTAGGGACAGACAGGTAAACACTTTCTGGAAAGTGTACAGTGGCTACAAGTACAATTGGACACACAGCAATCCCAGAATTTTATGGAAAGAGGAAAAAGGACCAGGTTTATTGCTGATTTTTCTTCCATTCAAGTGACAGAGACAAAGAAAATCTTAAGTTAGATAGGTAAACATATATGGATTTACTACAGATAAACTTGGAAAGATTGTTTGGGAATCAGGGAAGGGAGAGGAATGGAATATAGTACCACAGAAGTCTCTGACTTGGTTTTCTGACTGGAAATATTATCCTCCTTGAAAGCTTCAGGAGACATGCATAGGAAGAAGAGATCAAGGGTGTAGGGCAGACACCTATCCTCTTGGCCATCAGTCAGCTCTTATAATCAACAGAATGTCAAAGGAACATTCATTTAATAAATATCTGTTGAGCACTTACTATGTGCTATGTACTAAAACTTGCAGCTGAATTACTTTTATATTGAACTATAAGCTCCTAATGGACAAAGACTATTTTATTTTTTTGTACTAGACAAAACCTAGTACACTAAAGACCCAGAATGACTGATTCCAAATAATACATAAACATTTATAATCAAGATTATCCCTCCAACTATGCCCTTCAATTTTAAAGGTATACAGGAAATGAGTTATGAGAGAAACTAAAAAGAAGGTAAAAATGGAGGAGGGACTTCATATGGGCTTTAAGGAGGTAAGGAAGAATGTAAGGATAGAATCATCAATTGATTCTTCAGTCCTCTTTCTGCTCATGGTCTGTTTCATGGTGAAGGTTGGGCAGATACAAAAATAGTTGAGAAGATACCCAAAAAAAGAGAATTTACTGACTTATATGGATCTCTGTAAATGTATTTTTTCAGTGTGTGACTAAGAAAATAGAATCTGATATATCTGATAGAGGGATGGAAAGAGCGGGAATGGAAATATTCTTGAGGCATATAGATTACAAAATGCTAAAAAAAAAAAAAAGAGAGAGAGAGAGAGAATCAAGGAGGAAAGAGAACTGATCATTTAGATGCTATATTCTTTATCTCCTACTTCCCCCCAGTTTGGGGATAAAAGGAGAAAGCAGCATTTACATTTTCTATCCCTAAAGTGTCTTACATAATCCTCATCCCCACTGCCACATTCCCAACCAAAAATACACATTTACCCAAATGCAAGATTTATATATAAAGTAGCATTTGCCTCAACCTTCACAATAATCTAGGTTTAAGTCTTTGACAGTCTCCACATAGATCCTTCTAGAAGGGACAGTTTGCCTTCCATCCTACTCATAGGCAAGGGAGTTAGTCCAGCATCAGCTTTTCACATTAGGTTTGTTCCTAGCTTCTATGAATCTTCATTTAAAATGTTTAAAGTCACTTAATATTTTCAAACTTTAAAATGTGTAGACTTTATTCTGACTGATTGTGGATAGCTTTCAGGGACATATGTCTTGGTATTTACCCAGGATAACTGTGCCTGAGGTAGAAACAATCAGAGGGTCACCCTTTTCCCCAAATATCCTGGGCTTTTCAGGAATTTTTTTTATGATGTCAGCTTGACTCTCCCTTTTGAATCCTTGTGGGAATGAATATTCGGCCCTCCCAGCCTCAGAGGGAAGAGAACCCTTTCTCAGGTTTTCTGTTGCATCTGGCTCCATGCCTAGCTTCATCCCGAAGCAGCATTCTGGGTGTGTGGGGCCACCAGCCAAACAAGCCCCTATGGAACAAAAAGTGTGTCAGTGTAGACAGGAATGAGCCTCCAGAGGGCTACAGGGAAGGAAGGCAGTGAGCCCCAGACATGACACAGGCAGCTTTTCTGGCCCTGGCCCATTTGGAACTGTGAGCCCAGGCTCCGAAGTGACTCTGACACCCAGGTTCACTTCTTGAATTCACTGAGCTTGCCACTTGTCTGACTACCTGGCACACAAGGGGAGAATAGGCTGAATGTCTCTTTTTGGCTCCTTCTTATACCTGACTCCAGAGTACATTCCTATGTAATGACTGGACCATATCATTTATGATCTTAAGCAAGTATCCAGAACAGTGCATGCATAGAAGAATGGTGTATTCTCACCCAAGCTGAAAGGCACTAGCTCTCTTGCACTATTATGGGACCTCTCTAGCCTTTCTCTCTAGAATACCATATTGCAATAAGGTCTGTTATGAACTTTTCATGATTACTGGATGAAAACACTCAGGATAAGTTACTTAAAGCTGCTTCTTTATCCCATCAAAGTGTCCAAAGCACTCTTTCCGGGCTGCACTCCCAGCATCGTAAGTAGAAAGCTACAGCACACATTACTTAATGATGCTAACTATTCAAGGCCAGACCAATGAAGCTAAGGAAGCCTGCCAAAGGCAGACTCCTCTTGCGACTCCGCCTTTACTTTCACTCAGGTAAGGCTTAAGATTTCAAATACAAAGGAAGTGCCAGTATTGTTGACAGCAATATGACTACACAGACCAACCTATGAGAAAGGACAGAAGGCTAAGGGAATCCACTGGTCTTTTCTCTAAGGAAAATCCCAGAATGCTGCTAGAGGATTAACCAACATGAATTTGGAGATCCCATAGCAGGTCCTCTGCATTTTACCAAGATCTGATAGGGAGAAGAGGGCTACAGAAAAATGAAACCTGACCTTCCACATGATGAGATTTTAAAATTACAGGTCCAAGGCCTCATTCATTGCTTGTATCAGGTGACCAAGGAGTTATGATCACTCAGAGTTACAACAAGTCAAACTACAGATAAAGCAAATCTCCACACTAGAATAGACTTTAGAGATTTCTTTAGTAAGCCTAGGAGTCTCTTATAGCATCCCTGACTACAGCCACTATCTTTTACTTAATAGAATCCACTCTTTCATGAGGTAAACAGTGTCAATTCCAGAACTCTAAACCCATTAGCTCTGTTGTCTGGATACAGAAAAGATAAGCCTGTTCTTTCTTCCTACCTGGCAGACCATGTGTTTACATCTCTGATAAACAAGATTTTCTTTTTTTAAACAGTGCTGGGGATCAAATCCAGGGCCTTAAGCAGGTTAGATAAGCTCTCTTCCTGTGAGTTTTACTCCCAGCCCCAAATAGGAATGTGTAATCAGTGGTAGATCTATTGCTCACTGTTTTACAAAAGTATCCAGTCATTAAGAACGGTAGTGGGCAAAAAGTGGCTGTTTATTTTGGGACTATACTTCAAGAAACAAGGCTCAAGTAGTACCTTAAAAGTTTAGAGTCCTTCAAAGAATTTAGGAGCCTTCAAAACAGGATAATAGGAAAAAAAAAAAAAAAAAAAAGAATTTAGGGGGCCTAAACCCCAAGTTCAGACTGAAAAATTTTCTGCTTCTAGGTCCTCCCACCCTTTAAAACTTGACAGAAGTAGGCAGTAGGCCAAGAAAGATCTAAATCTATGATCCTAGAGAGAGGTATATCATTGTCGACTCTTCAATCCCTGAATATAATGGTTTGAGGGGCTAGCAATAGTCATGCGTGCACGGAATTGCCTTAGCAAAACTGAAAGGGCTGTGACTGACTGCAGAATTGTGCTCTTCCTTCCTCTTTCTTCTAGTAACCACAGCCAAAAGACCAACAATGAAAGATCCCCTATTCTTAGCACCACCTTCCCACGGGAGGAGATCAGACAAACCGTACCAAAAAACCAAAAACAGTAACAACAACAACAAGAAAAGCCAGTCAGTACTCCAGGCTTACTTTAGTTCTTCTAAACCCTTTATCTAAATCAGCCAACACCTTTACTTTTAAAGAGAAAGTGATTTCTCAGGAATTCTCCAAAGACAGCAATAAGATTTTATTTCACTTTTCTGTCCACTATATGAAGACTTATTATTTTAAAAATGAGTGCAAGAATCTCTACCAAAAGAAACTAAGAACACTAGCAGGCACAGTGTCTTCAGGCAGGAGAGGTAGGTCTAAGGACAAGTGGAGACAATGACAGTAGTCACCTGCCAGCAGTGACCAAATGAGCAAATCCCCCCATGGGCAAGCGTGAATGCACACTTTGGCCCTGCCTGCCAGACTGTAACACAGTGCAGTCCAAAATGCTGGATGGGTGATGTTGCATACAAAAAATGTCTCAGATTCTCAAAAGGGCACCAGAGGTAAACGCCTGGTTTTTGCTTCACATGGACAAACATTCCGTTAAAGTGATTTTTAACTAGGACCCAGGTCAAATCCATTCATTCAGGGAAAACACTAGCAGAAGTCCCAATAAACCTGAACTAGTCCCAGGATAAAAATATGCCATAAGGGTAGAACTGCTAAGATGTCCTTAGAAATGTTTCCATGGGTGGACAGATTCTGATGGAGCATCCATTATGCCAACTCCAATAGAAGATTCCACCCCTTTCAGCTCGTTTTCCCAAGGACCGCCTCTGCCCACTCCTCAGTACACATTACTCTGGGAACAAGAAAGGAGGGATGAAAGCCAGCAGTGGCAGGGGAGAGAGCTGAGTTTGCGTCTACTCTGGGAGATTACAAGAGAGACATCTTCACCCCGCAGGCATGGAGGCTACTGGGTGCAGGCACTGAATTTGAAGCAGAGAGGTGGGACCAGGTTACTTGATAATTACCACTGTTAAAACTTCAAGACTTAGCTCAGAGGGAAATGAGTTACAATGCTGTCTTGTCTAAGGGCTACTCACTTCTTTTTAAAGAGCTTGCGGAAGGAGCTGCGAAAGCCCCCTTTCTGGTCTTGCCTGGGATTCTGATCGCTGAAAGATGTTTGTTCACTTTCTCTTTCATCCTTTGGACAGAAGCGGGTAGCATCTTCTAAATGCATTTCCTGAAAATACAAAAGAGAGATGGTTTTTCACTCTTTTCCCAAAATATCTACCCTAACTGTTGGAGTTTTTTTTAGCTTTGTCACTTTCCTCTCCTATCCCAAAAAACTATCAGTGGCACCTAATCCCAACTAAAGCAAACCTATACTAATAAAAAACAATTAGTAGGTGGAAGAGGAGCATTTTCTGCCAAGTGTTGTATTTTCTGTGTATCAAGGAAATAGTCTGGGGTAGGATATGACACAACAATAAAGATAAGGAAGCAATGGAATTTGAAAAAATTACAGAAAGTAAATTCTTATTCTGGCTCCAAAACTGTCCCTTCGTATCTCTAGATATGTTCCTCTTTTTATAAGATAAAAATTTTTAATTGTAACTGTAACAATAATTTTAAGCTTATTTTTAACTCCATTTTAGGCATATGAGGGAAGTTTTGTGAGAAGCCAGGAGTGGTGGTACACACGCACAATCCCAGCACTCAGGGGGCGGAGGCAGGGGAATTGCCATGCATTGGAGGCCAGCTTGAGCTATGTAATGAGTTCAAAGGCAGCCTGAACCATACAGCAAGACCTTGTCTCAAAAAAAATTTTTTTTGAGAGGTCAGAAATGTTTAGGAGTAAATGTCACCTAGTATTTCCAAACTATAAATGTGCCTTTAATATAACCTTTGTAATTCATAATCCATATTTGGAGAATAAGATAAAAAATAAAGATGTATCTTTTATGCACCCTTTAGTTTCTTTTTAAATGTGAGCTATGCCAATAGATATGCATATTTACATGCCTACAAACTATAGAGAGATGCACAGTTACAAGCCTACCAGCTAAATATACATATATATATTTATATTCTATATGAATGAAATATTTACCTTGAGGTGACTGTAATTTAAAGCCAAAACTAGCTGCTTAATTTTGAATAACCTTAAGAACACCCAAGGAGACAAAGCAGGGAATGCTTTGAAAAATCTCATGAATTGAATGGGTAACTGCTTGTTGATAGAAAAGCAAAGTGCAGAAATGAATTATTTTCAGTACTTTGAGAATTTAAATTGGGTTACAGTAGCAGATTGAGAAATCCTGAGATTCTGTTAAAACTCACAAACCAGGGGCTGGGGATTTAGCTCAGTGGCATAAGCGCCTGCCTTGCAAGTGCATGGTCACGAGTTCAATACCTGGTACCAATTAAAAAAAAAAAAACTCACAAACCACAGAGATCAGTATCTTTACAGCACAGTGCATTGTTTCTCAAAGTATAGACCTGGGACTACAGGATCAGCTAAAGCTTTTATTTAAAATGTGGATTCTGAGCCTATCGAGGTACCCACACCTTTAATCCCAGCACTCAAAAGGCTGAGGCAGGCAGATAGCTGTGAGTTCAAAGCCAACCTGGGCTACATAAGCAAGTTCAAGGTCAGCCTGGCCTACACAGCAAAACCCTGTCTCAAAAAAAAAAAAAAAGAAAAAGAAAATGTAGATTCCTGCCACACATGGCAGAACATACTTATAGTCCCAGCTATTACAGAGGCAGAAGTAGACGATCACTTGAGCCCAAGAGTTTGAAACCAGCCTGGATAACATCATAAGACCGTGTCTCAAAAATATAAATAAAAATAAGTAAAATTCCTGAAATAAACCCCAGACTTTTGGAATCAAAATCTTTGAAGCTTCAGGAATTCTTATACACATTTAGATATGAAAAAGAATGGTTCTGTTCACCTGTATATAATGTTTACATGAATCACCTAAGTATGAATCCTAAATTGCAATTTCTGACTCAACATCTGACTACAAATTCTATGTTTGTAAGAAATTTTCAGATAATGTATTCACTAATGGCTCAAGGACCACATTTTGAGAAATGGGATTTCATGGGCTAAAAAGGCAAATGCCTGATAAGTGATGTTTCATACAAGGACTTACAACTGCAGGACCACAAGTGAAAATGCCTTGGTTTTGCTTCCTATGGAGTACGGAAATGCCAGTAAAGTAATTTTTAACTGCTACCCAAAACAAATTATTTATTCAGGTAAACTAAATCTATTAACTGTTTCATGAAAATCTTTCTGTGGAACTGTACCTTAAAAAAACCTTGCATCTGTATAGTATTTTATAGTTTACAAAGTATATCCATAAACTTTACCTCATTTGGCCTGATTGTCATAACTCCCATGTGAGGTAAGGTAAACATTATTTTTATAATTTAAGAAAACTGGAAACACAGAGAAGCCAAGTTAGATGCTCTTTATACTAATATCTTTTTTTTCCACTCATGTGTCTTCTTCACACTCCACTAAGACCTAGGCCAGTGATGGCAAAATTTTAGCGCTTTCAATGATACAAACAGCCCACTGCAGCACGTGGGCCATAGATTGGCCCCCACTGACCTAGGTTCCAGCTGGCTCTCCTAGACAGAGGCAGGAGATGCAAAGTACATTTGAAGAGAGAAAATAGGAGTTCTGCACATCTCAAAAGCCAAAAGAATGGCTTTAAAAATAGAGCTTTGAAGAATTTGTCTTTTACAACTACAATCACCATCCTGCTCCCACATCAAACACACTCATATACACCTATGCACACACAGAAACATGCATGCATGCACATATGCATGGCAGATACACACCCACAGCAGCCTATCCACCTACACTCTGCACTGTCTCTCTGCGACACCCAACAAGCCCACCCTTCTGAGTTTTAAGGAAGAAAAATGTTGTCCAAAACCAAAAGCAAGGGATATTTTGTTTGCATACTTGAAAATTTGCTATGTACCGTGCTACAAAAAAGGCCCTTTTAAACTGACTTCCACTTCATACTTCTTCTATCTCTTTCTGAATTGACTCATGTCTACAGTATTAGGGAGTAAAACCTGACAGCCAGTATGTGTTTCAGTTCCTAGTAAATTATTTATTGCTATTGGGCGTGTCTGGTAAATGGCCATAGATGTATTAATAATTGTTTATTTCTTTGATAGACATGTATTACTTGTTATTTCAAATGGCTTTTTGTTTGTTTTGTATTACTGAGACAGGGTTTCAGTATGTAGTTCAGCTGACCTTGAGCTTACTTTATAGCCCAGGCTGGTCTCCAACTAACAACAATTTTCCTGCCTCAGCCTCCTGAGTGCTGGAATTATAGGCCTGTGCCACCATACCTGCCTACCGATGAATGATTTTTGCCTGGCGACTGCTGAACTTCCAGATTTCAAACATCAACTAGAAAAACAGACATTTTTTGAAACATATAAAATAAAAGCATTCTTTATAGCACTGACTATAAAGCACTGACTTTACTTATATAGCACTGACTTTACTTAACTGTAAAGTTAAAAGGCTCTGCCCATCCAAATTACTTTAGATGGGCACTATTCTATTTGCCTTTTTATGAACTTTTAAACTGTGACACACGCTTAATGTTGATTTGTTCAAGAAATTTTAACACATAGCATTTTATAAGTTGGGAACTGAAAAAATCAGAGCCAGAAAAAAATTGGAGAACCTTAATCAACCCTATAAACTTTACGTGAACACACTATTTTGGTTTTTCCCTGTCTTGGTACCAGACATAAGAGTATTTTGATTCCTGGAGTCTGAGCAGGCAGCAACTACTCATGACCAGCCCTTTCCTGTCCCTCTGGCCTAATTTCCACCTTTCCCACCTAGCACAGCATGCCAAAAAAAAAAAAAAAAAAAAAAAAAAAAGCACCCCCCTGTTGTTTGGTGGGCAGGAGTCTTTTTCATGTTTCAGTACATGGTTCTTGCCCCAGCCAATTTCTAGGCACCTTTCAAAATCTAATTTATACATTCAGTAAGTGCAGGTTTTTATTAATGATTTTTCCAGACAAAACTTAATCAGGCCTTCTCTGACCACCATCACCCCAAGAGGTTTCAAGTACAACTATGGTTTTCCATAGTTTTGTTACAATCCTGTATTTCTGTGTTTCCTACATGTACTAAACTAGTCCTAGAGGACAGATTTCTGAATCCTCAACAATTAGCACAAGGCTGTCACAGGCAGATCTGAAAACAGCAGGTAGGATGGAAAGGTGGTGGCACAAGTAAGTCCTCTTGCTTTCTACTTAAACAGAAATCGCCTTTGTTTCAATTACATTCACTCAATATGTCCTTTTCATAAAGACATACTTAAATGCCTCTTTAAATGCCACGAGGCTTGCAGACAAACATCAGAATGCTCAACATTCACTGAGGCCAAGGATAGTGTCTTTAGGTCAATGTTGCTTTGACTATTATGGGTTATCCTCATCCCAATGGAGGTACAGTCCAAAGGAGACTGGGCAGGAATGATTTGACTTTGCGGCAAACTTCACCGTCTATATTGAGACAGAGCAGCCTGGGAGTGCGGGTGGAGTGGGCCGGCACAGGGTTGGTCACTTTCAACACTGAAAACAAAAAGGGGCCACCTAACAGGCAAGAGAAGAAACACAAGCGTGGAGTTTCTCGGAGGAACCTGAAACAAGTGTAACTCTGAAACCTGCCTGGGAGTGCAGTACGCGGGGGCGGGAGGGGCCCCGAAGGGGCGAAAAGGAGCGAATGAATGGCTGTGTGACAGACAGAGCCTGGCTCAGAAGTGAAGAGCGCCTTCTCTGGCTCCGAACGTGTCCCCGTGTAACCTGAACTCCGCCTTGGTCCTGTCCAGCGCGCCCCCAAAGGCCACTGAGGCGCGACCCCGTGAGGGGCGGGCGCGCGCTTGCCCCATCCCCGGCTCCCGCCCCGCCCCCGCCCGCCCTCCTCGCTAGGTGAAGTCGGGTCACCCCTGCAGATCTAGGCCCCGGGGCCGCCGTTGTTGCGGGCTTCGGTTCGGTGTTACTTTACCCTCCTTACTTCCAAATACGTCTGTTTTTCGCTTTGGGATCTCTGTTGGGGGAAGAAGGTTCGCGGCGTACCGCGGGCGGAGGCGGCGGCGGCGGCCGGGCCATGCGCCTGCGCCGTGCGCTCTGCCTTGAGCGGCGCGCGGCCGCCGCTGCTGCTGCGCGTGCTGTACAGGCGTGGGGCCACGCCCTCAGCGGGCGGCGCGCGCGGGAACTCCTTGAGCGAGCGGCTCAGCGGCTTGGCCTTGCCGTGCGCCTGCGCCTGCGCCTGCGCCGTCGCCTCCAGCTTGTAAACGCCGGTGCTGCTCGCCGGGGATGTGGCGCTTTTGGGCAGCGGCTGCAGTGGGTGTTCTGGCCGCTCGGCCTCCATGGCGAAGCTGACGGGCCGCAGGAAACAGATGTCTAGGCTGGACTCAGAAGAGGCAGGCGAGCAGTTCTCAAAGAGGGCCGGAGCCTGGAAGGGCTCCTCGTCGTAGGGCGCAGGGAGCGCGAAGATTTCGCCGCCGTACTCGAACTCCTCGTAGCCCGCCGGCAAGAAGCCGCGGGCGTCAGGCAGGAGCTCGGCCGGGCCGCGCAGCGAGCGCTCCACGTTGCTCAGCGGCTCGGCCGGCGAGGGCTCGAACTCCATCTCCGGGATAGCCTGCAGCGGCCCGGGGAGCGACTTCACGTCCTGCTCTGCCGCGCAGAACTGCGCCGGGGCCAGCAGGCTTTCGGGCCTCTCGTGCTTCCTGCCCTCCATCTCCCAGTCACTGGGCTTCCCAGGCTGCATGCTCTCCATCAGGCTCTGCTGCTGTTGGCTTTTCTTCACCGGGGCCATCAGATGTCTTTAGAGGGAAAGCAATACAAAGGCGGTCTACTTACTATTTATTAGTGCTGGGCTCCCTCCAAGTTTTGGAGGCCCAAAGCATACATTCCTAGATGAAGTAAATGTGGCACACCTTTAACTGTTGAATCAGAATGATGGTAGACTGTACGGGGTTCACTGTATGGGGTGCATTGTACTCGTGTAAATTTAAATTTGTCATAATAAAATCTCAAAATTTTGTGGCCATATAGCATGCTTTATAAGTCAAACGTCTGCCCACAGAGGGTTCATAGGATGTAAAAGCTGGCCCTCTGAATGTACCTAGTTTTCATGGAATGTTTTTTTTTTATTTGGGAGGATCACGGACAGCAAATACATACTTTACAAAGTAGCATAGTATACCTGTCAGGTGGGGATTTGTCAGTTTTGCTGTAACTACCAGGCCGATTTAAATGGGCCATTGCACAGTGAGTCTGGTTATTCTGCTAGTCTAGTCATGTTTAAATTGTATTTCAGAAACATAAATACAGATATAAATGTTAATGATTATCTTAGTGACTTTATAATGAAAATTAGGTCCCACATTTACAGATATAAAAAGAAATAGATGAAATATTGACCTAACTCCCAATTTTCTTTTGCCTTAAAAATTGCTACTGAATTTTATTTTACCTGTACAGAGTGTAAAGGCAGTCATGTCATGATTAGCCAGTCTGGGTATGATCTCTAAAAGTTGCAATTTTTGACTTTATTTGTTGCAATTCGAGGATAATAATGTTCTGCCACTATTTTAAGAGTTGATGCTCCAGAGTAAATTTGCACTTTCTACATCTATGGCCCGTCTCTAAGCCTGCCCTTACTATTAATGCCTTCCTCTGGGATCCAAGCATCTGGTCTATTGCTTGGCTGTCTCACATAGGCCTGATGGGAAAAGGGAAAGGAGCAGGTCAATAGATCATACTCCTAATCCAGGCCCACCTGCTAACCCACAAACCACCCGGGACCCAGGCACATTGCCATTAATCTTTCCACAGCAACAGATGCTTACGTGACAGCAGGGCCAGAACTGGGAGCAGAAGGGTAGGGTTGCAGCATCTCTTCTGAGTGGATCCCACTGTCACGGACAGCCTCTGGACCTGCAGTGGGGGAAGCATCTTGGCCAGCATTTGCACACTGGGAAGCCAGCCCTTTGTACAGCTTTGCCATGGATGACCTAAAAGAATGGAAATAATCATTCTGTGGTTATACAGTGGGAAACTGGCTCTCTGCATACAAACATTAGGCCAAGAAAAAAAGTCATCTCTTAGATGTGAAGGTTTGGGGTCTCTACAGCTAAGTTGCTTACATAATAGTGTATAAGCTGGCAGTTGAACGGAAGTAAGGATGTTAATTAACTAGCTGAAAATGGCATGGGATCACAGAATAGTATGGAAAGACATCTATTAGAAGAGTCATTCATGGCTTGGGAGAAAGCGTCCGAAACCCTGGCAAATGATTCTGTTACAGTGAGATTGAAGGAAATCCAAATCATTAGGAAGCTGTGCTATGAATTGCTTCTGATTGTTCTGAAACCCAGATGCTCCCTAATCAAATCTTGTTTCTTCATAGTGTGAGATCTATTCAAACTCTGACACTTGTTTTACTCCTAGTAATTACTGACATCTAATTTATTTGTTCAACATCCAGGTCTAAAAAGTAAACTCCAAGGCAGGGATGTCTGACTATTTCATTCATTGCATTACATTCAATGTATGAGACATGTTATGGTTTATGGCTACATGCCCCCGCCCCCCGCAAAGCTTCATACAGTCATGGGGACAAGCTTCTAGAGTTTGAGAATGATGTGTGGTCCAGTGCTGGAATTATGGGTGTGAGTGCTACACCCTCCCTCAGGTGGTAGTTTACATATGATATAAGGGAAGAGAAAGAGGCTAGCTCTCTCTGTGCTCTTCCCTGTTTACTGTTGTTGCTTTTGCTGTCTTTTGCAGCCATAAACTGTTGCCCTCTGCTATGTGCCACCCTGCCTTGGAGCCAGCTGGTTATGTACGAAGCCTCCACAAACTGTGAACTAAATAAACCTTTCCTTCCTTAATTTTGGGTGTCAGGTATTTTGTCCCAGCAATGAGAGAAAAGTAACCAACACAGGACAGTGCCTGACACACAACAGGTGCTCAATAAAAGATTAATGAAAGAAACAATTCTGACTGTTAAGTGGCAATTTTAAACCTGGAAAAGTTTAGGGAAACAGTATTTTTGAGGTGGCAACAATATAAGAGAGGGCATTAGAATGAAAATACTATTTTTCTAATTTCCAGCACTATGAGATATCTCTGCCTGTAGTCAGCCTGCCCTCCTCTCTTCCCTTCTCTCTTCCCTTCTACTTCCCAACTCTGTTTCAGCCACTTAACACGCAATGCAGACACCCACATTGACTGCTTTATATCTTGGTTCTCAGAAGCCTTTGGCACACACGCTTTAGAGTACACCATCAGAACCTTACTTCTTGAGCTTTTTCCGTTTCTGAATAAGCAAATCCTCGTTGCATTGAAACAACAGGGTGTAGTGTGAGATAAATACTCGGAGGCGCTGAACGCACACCAGTAGTAGGTAATAGTCAGGGTGTTCCTGCTCTGTGAACTTCAGGACATTCTGGACAGGAAGGAAAAGAAAGCTGCATTACATAATTAGAATAAAAAGTTTTCTATCTTCTGCCCTTACCATGATCTATTGTAAGTTTAGTAGCCATTTAAAACAACAGACAACAATGCATATGGCTCATCTAATAAGCTGAAAGGTCAAACTTGCTAGTCTCTGTCCATCACACCAAGGCAAAATAAGTCATTGCTATTACTGTTTGTGTTGAGTGTAAACATAATTCCACTTCAAAAGGTAGAAAGGTCTAGTTAGATCTTGAAATTAACGAAAGCATTCTAGCAATTAGTCTGTAAGCAGTGCCTTAAATAAGTCAGATTAATGATGAGAATGTCAGGCATGAAGCCTATCTGATGGGAGTGGCTTCTGGGTTGGCAATTATGATCCAGCTTGGCCTGTGGCCTCCCTAAGGTATTACTTTACCTGCTGCTATGGTTTGGATACTGTTAGGGTCATGGTCCCAAAGGTTGATGTGATGGAAACTTGGTCTGCAATGTAATGGTGCTGAGAGGTGGTGGGACCTTTGAGAGGTAGGAAAAAAGGCAATGTCCCTGGCTGATGACCACTCTCTTAAAGGAATTAATGTTGGTCTTACAGAGTGGGTTAGCTCCTGTGAAAATGAGTTGTTATTTAAAAAAAAAATAGCCTGCTCATTCTCCTCTCTCTTGCTTCTTTCCTTATGCTATGTGACCTATTTTTCTTACACAGACTCCTACCATGTGATACTACCTACCATGAGACCTTCACTAAAAAGCCAGTGCCAGCACTGTCCTTTTTTACTTTAAAAAGCATGAGCCAAAATAAACTTTTTAAAATAAAATATCCAGCCTCAGGTATTTTGCTGTAGTAACATAAAATGGACTGAAATACTTACAGTAGAATATGTGTGTGACTTGGATTTGTGAAAGCTAACATTTGTGGATTTGTGAAAGCTTAACATTTATTAAACACTTCCTGTTGCCTCATTGCCCTATTTAATTTTTACCACAACCCTATTACATAGGTACCGTTGAGCCAGGCTTGGTGGCTCACACTTGTAATCCCAGCACTTGGGAACTTGAGGTAGAAGGATTGTTATGAGTTTGAGACCAGCCTGGGCTACAAAGTGAGCTCAAGGTCTGCCCAGACTGCATAGAGAAACTCTATCTTAAAAAAAAGACCAAAAAAATCGGTACAGTTGTTACATATATTTAACAAATAAAGAAACCGAGGTACAGAGAAATTAAGAGATCTTTCCTAGATCATACATCTAGTAAGTAAAAGAACCAGAGCTTGAGCAAATGCTTTTAGTACCTAAAGCCACATGTGCTTAAAAATCTCAATATTAGGGGCTGGGGATTTAGCTCAGCGGCATAAGCGCCTGCCTTACAAGCAGGCAGTTGTGAGTTCGATCCCTGGTATCGATAAAAACGAAAAAGACAAAAAAAAAATCTCAATATTGACATCGGGCTGCTTTTACCTGAAATGAAATTACAAGCATTTATAAAATGCCTTCACAGCACTACTTAAGATCATTCAACAAACCAGAACAGGTAGATGATGGTAAGAAAAGGGCTAGTAAGAGGTTGTCAGGTCTCTCAGCTCTAGTTCCTTCAAGCTGCTCCAAGGCCTGGGGGAAAATGGTGTGGCATCAGCCCATCAGCTTCTTCACGCTTCTACTGTGAAAGTGTAAGTATTGTAAAGTAGAGCTTGGGACTCAAGCCAGGTAAAAGTAACTAGCATAGCAAGTAAGTGGACAGGTTAGATAGACATTTCGATACCAGAAAGTCACAGATGGCTGTAGAATCAAGGTGAAAGAGACTGAATAAGGTGCTTGGAAACTAGTGGGAGTGCTTATAGAAACATCTTGGACCACCAGAGGCTCAAGGCAGACATCCTGAGTCTCCATGTTTGGACATGGAGATTTTTAGCTCATACTATAGGAATACCCATAATTGGGTATGGGATAATCATATGCACATCTTAGAAATATTAATAGTTTCTTGAAGCCTTTACTATATTTTTACATTAAAAATGAAAAGATAGTTCAGTATAAAAATCAACTTGATGGCTTGTCCAGCCACACCTACCTGTAGATGTATCAGGTATTCAGGAATGCGTTGGACTATGTGAAAAAATAGTGTGTAGATATCAGATTTAATCTCTTCATCACCCTGAATGAAAGAAATGTGGAGTCATTCTGTGCCCCTCCCACTCTGGCGGCAGAATCCCAGAGTCAGTCCCCCAGAGTAGGAAAAGTTTATTTTCAAAGCATTTTCTTCCCAGAGATTGACATCAAGTGCTGACCTCTCTTTGGAGAAGCTACATGTTCAGAGATATGATCAAGGAAACAATTCTTCAGCAAAGAATAGATCATGTACTTCTTTGGAATCCACCCAAATTTCCAAAATACACTTTCTTCCCCACTCTTATCTTAGCACGGAGCTAGATAGAATTGAGCACTCGATAAATTATGTTTGAGTTGAGTAAATTCATAAAGATTGTCTAGGAAGTGATTATTACATTGGTTTACTAACAGGCTAAATGGTATATATGAGTCTCAAGAGTGAGAAAGGGACTGTGATTAGCAACTAGTCGTTTGACCTGAAAGCAGAGAGCACTTTCCTCTGTGTCTTCCGTTTCCTGTTCTTCTTTCCCCTTTCCCAGACACTATGCTGGGTTGGGAGCAGGGGTACACTGAAACAGAAATTTAGTAAAACAGAGCCACTTGTCTCCTGTGTTACTAATTAGCTCTCAGATTTGTGGCTTTCATTACTGTTTTCTTGTATTGACCTAAAATAACTAGTTGGGAACGTGGCTCGGTGTTAGAGCTTAGTCTGTGTGAAACTTTGAGTTCAATCCCCAGTGCCACTGGGTGGGGGGAATCAGAACTGTTATATATGTATCACCAGCTTATGAAGTATATAATGTAATCGCTGCAGTGGCATGGATTAAAACAGTATGCCTAGAGCTGCTTTACAACCTTATAAATTGGCCAAATTAATATTGCGAGTCATATTTTCTGAGCCTAAACACCCCACCACCACTACATATGCTGCATACAAGTTGCAGCCTAAGGAGCTCTGCTTACAACATTGATTTGCTTTGCCTGTGGTTCCAATGGAGTGGAACAAAGTCAAGCCAGGCAAGCATCAAAGCAACAACATGAGCCTTGCATGGACTTCTTACCCCCAAAAAAGGGCACCAGTGGCTCTGTTAAAGTCATTCCTCAGCCTGAAAAATAAGCTCAGAGAGCCTGACAGGATGCATGAACAACATATATAGATGACATGTATGAACAGGATAGCACATAAAGTTAACGTACCTCCTTCAGAACAACTACGTGAACCAATGAGATGCATTCAGGCAAATCCCTCAGATAGGCAACATAATAATCCAAGAAATTATTCTTTAAAACAAAGACAAAAGTATATGGTAAGAACCTGGAAACAGGAATCACAATATTTTTTACAGAGTTATGTGTATCAAAAAGGAATGCTTTGCAGAGATTTTTCTCAATGAACTTTAAACTATGTCCTTTAATACATTTTGACAGCTTTTATTCATCTTTTAAAAAATCTTTTTAGTTGGGGGCTGAGGATTTAGCTCAGTGGCATAAGCGCCTGCCTTGCAAGCCTGTGGTCGTGAGTTTGATCCCTGGTACCGTTAAAAATACAAAAAAAAAATCTTTTTAGTTTTAAGATTAATATCACAATCACTTGAAAAGCAAAACTCAAGAGCCCTACTTTAATGACAGTAAAATAGTAAACCATGGGATTAATGAGGGTCATGAAAAGTGAAAAAGTATTGTTAAATTATAAAATTGCATGCTTTGTTTTTGCAATTCCTTTTCCTTTTAATCCTCTACATCTAAATGAGAAACTTTGGGCCAGGGATATAGCTCAGCGGCACAGCACCTGCCTGGAACCATAAGATCCTGAGTTTGATTCCTGGTACCAAAAAAAAAAGATAGGAACATAACCCAATTTGCCTTTTAATATGTACTGATATATGTTTCTCAATGCATAATAGCATATTTCAACTAATTGTGTATTCACTTCTGCAATTTCCCTTCAAGAAACTACCTCATAGCTTCCAAAGTTTTATTCCCATAGTAATAATGTTTAGCTCCTGAAAGCATACTGAATACAAATGAACTAAAGTAATATCAGACATCACATCCACTTTCTTCTATACAAATCAATTTTGTATCATTACCTACATTTGAAATGTGAATTAATGTAGTACTGAGGATCAAACCCAGTGCCTCATGTGTGGTAGTCAAGCGCTACACCACCAAACTACACCTCCAGTCCTGTTAATCATATTTGAGCATCACTGATATACGGATGTTGATTACAGGTAAAAACCAGCTTGCAGACCGATTTCAATTGTCCCACATAGAATTTTACAAATAAAGAAATTAGATACAAAAGTCTGGGCTCCCTGCTTTCTCTTAAAATAGTGCTGGCAACTCCAGAGTCTTTTCATAAAGAAATCGATAAAGCTGAGTAGCTGTTCTTTGTAGCAAGCTATGTGTCCTCCACTTCAGCATAATTGCCACCAGTGGACACCGCATTAGGCTCACTTCACTTCATTTGTGTCACTAGCTGGCCCTGCAGACATTTGAGTTTGCAACTTCTGGCTTCAATCATCTTTTCTTTTCTTTCTTTCTTTTTTTATCTTTCTGAGACAGGGTTTCATTATGCAGTTCAGGCTGGCCTTAAACTCACTTTGTAGCCCAGGCTGGTCTCGAACTTGCAATGCTTCTCCAGCCTTGGCTTCCTGAGTGCTAGGATTACAGGCACACACCCAGCAATCATATTTTCATCATAGAAAACTTAGCACCCTTTCTCCAAGAAAGTAAAAACAAAAGACATAGCTACCTATCAATTTTTTTAAATTTCTAAGGACTGAAAATCACATATAAAAATATATACACATTTATATACCCTATATGTATACCAATACGGATAGATGTGCATGAGTATGTGTATATACATATATATACACACATATATAAACACACACACATAAATATATATGCACACATGCTTATTCAGTGAAGGCAATTATAGTACAGTATAAAGCTGGGAGCAAAAGTTGAAAGACTTAACAGGGTCCTGTTCACAGATATCTAAGTGCTTAGAAGGCTGCATGATTTCAGCAAAGCCTTTAAATATCTTACGTTTGCAACTGTAGAACAGGGAGGCTAGCCTAGATCTCAGTGGCTCTATCTCTGAAATTCACTGTTTCTAGTTTCTTCATTAAGAGAAACAGATGAGTGACCCTCAGGTGCATAAAATTCAAGTTTACAGAAGGAAGGAAAAACCATCTTACTTCATCATTTGTTAACTTAAGGAACAAGTCTCCAAGGACTCCTTGGCGCGGCCATTTCAGGACTCTTTCCTGCAGTGCATGAAGCAAATCCAGGTGCTGCTGGACGAGGTACCGTAGAGAGCCAGGAAAGAGGCTTGAAACAGAACACAGAAAGAATCACACAAACCAGGAAGGCCTCGCAGGAATACAAACAGCAGGTTCCACTTTTGCAGTCATTCAAAATACTCATGAATCACAGGTCTGCACTTAGGATCTTTTTCCTTCGTATTTGTATTTCTATTTTTTTCCCTTCTCTGCAATACTGGAACACAAACACAGGGCTTCCCGCAGGCTAGGCAGGCACTGAGCTACACCCTCATCCCTTTTTCCATCTATTTATTTTGAGACAGATTTTCACCAAGTTGCTCAGGCTGGTCTCCAACCTGTGATCTTCCTGCCGCTGCCTCCAAGTATGCCCCGCTTGCATTTAGGATTTTTTTTTTAATTGTCTCTGTAGATCTCACAACAAATATCCTCAGTTTATAAAATGACTGCTTTCCTGATAGCCCCTTTACAAGTGTGTATTAAACAAACAGAGTACAATCACTTGTCTGACCACTGTAAAGCTAACTTGTTATGCTCCCACTTAACGTTACAGCCAGTAGAATTCCAAGGGAAATCTTTTTCAATGTCTTAGAATTATTCCAGTTTGATGTGTATGTTATTCTAATCGGTGTGGTAGATGATCGCATTTACAGTGATGGTTGGTTTTTCTTAGCTGTCAGGTAGGAGATGGCTACTTAAGGTAAGTAGGAAAAACTGTTCATAGTTGACCACTAGCAGCTCAAGACATTAGGGACAAGTGAAAGGGTTTCTTTTCTCTTTCTTCAAAGAGACATAATGGGCAACAACTGAGTTTTGTGTACAGATCAGGGATGGCCTGCTGCTCTCTGGGGTTTACAGAACTCCTTTCCTACCCTGAAATCCTAAAATCCTGAAATCCTTCTTTTCTTCTCTTGTGTGTGTGTGTGTGTGTGTGTGTGTGTGTGTGTGTGTGTTTTAAATTTTATTGGTATATTTTAGTACACATAATGGTAACATTCATCACTCTCTTCTGCTTCTTAAAGTGACCCATTTTTTCCCAGAGAAAATGAAGGGAGGAAGGGAGAAACCACAGAAGGGTGTAACGGAGAAGAGAACTATGAAGAGAACCCCAGGAAAAAGGAGGAGGGACCTGGATGGACAGGAGTGGAGTGACCAGGGGCCTACAGGATCTTACAGAAATGAGGATCTAAACTGGTGACGGGAACCTTTCAGAGCTTTCTGTGATACAGAGATCCCACTGCAATGCAGCCTGTGTGCCGTAGGTTTTCCACTCCTGATCTGAACTTGGTAACACAGGGGAACCAAAAATAGGTTCCTTTGTGCTTTTCACCAAGATAAGATGATAGCCTACTCATCACTGAGAGCTGAACTTATTTAAAAATTTAAAAATTTTGCTAGGGTTTAGTGGGCCAGAGAGTTATGGGTTTGGAAGATATGCAACTCCTATAGGTAGAGTTATGAGCTTGGAAGATCTAAGTAATCCCCTTTTAGACCAGAGGGGAATTTGGAGGGGTGAGTAGGAGACACGTGGACAAGGACAAAACCAGTACAGATGATTGTACTGAAAAAACAAAACACAGCATCAGCAAAAGACCTAGTGTAAAGATTTCTTCCTACCCAAAGGCTACAAATAACTTTGGGTAATATTTCTGGTATGTCCTGAATGAAGGCAGGGATCTTTTTGGTGAGATCTAATATTGTGATGGGTTGTCCATATAAATTCAGGAATGTGTCTTGGATTGTCTGCCCTCTTTCTTTTTCTTTCTAGAAAACTTCCTTCTGCTACACCACGACCAACATACTCGAAAAGTTGGAGAACTAGTACCAGCGTCCTCCTGGATGGCCCCGGGGGGTAATGAGATTTCAGAGTGAGGTTGGAGAGAGCTAATATTCACATCAATTATTATGGAAACAGGTCAGGGGATTTAGCTCAGGGGCATAAGTGCCTGGTAAGCACAAGGTCATGAGTTTGATCTGTAGTACCCCCCCCCATTATGGAAACTCAAAAGCTAAATAAAGAGCAAGGACCTATGAAGGTTGTATACCAAACATTGAAAACACTTTATAAATAATTTAACAAGGATAGTATTTGAAATCAGTGATGAATATAGTGTTGAGCCAGGAGATGAACAGCAAAGGGGCAAAGAAGCAAACACTGTGGACATAGCTAATCTGTTTCACTGCTTTGCCAGACCTGACTCCCAGGAGCAACTTCTACATGAAGACAAAGTACTGAATGCTGAGCTTGTTTTCTATTCCTTACCAGGAGTAAAATTATGACTGTATGAGTAATGTGTTCCTTCTAGAGCCTTGAAAGTTATTTCAACCCCCAACAAAATAGTATTTAGATGGTGATGGAAATAAACTAAAAGTAATCAGGGAAAATCCAGTTAGAGTTTGAAATTAATAAATTCACTCTTGCTATTATATAAAAATAACTGCTGGGCTTGCACAGAAGGTTACAACTGTCTCAGATGCGCGTGGATGGTTACATATGTGCCATCTAGTGGGGATTTGTAGCACTGAGTTTATTGTGTGGATGTGTCACTGCAGTTTGGTTTATCAAGCTAAATAAATAGCAATCTTCCCCACAAGTATATAGACAGGAATGCTTGATCTGAAGGGTATGTGTCTGTCTAGGTGAGTCAGATCCAAAACAAGCCCAGAACTTCAATGCTTGCGATCTTTCACCAATGAACCATAGCCCCCAGATTCTGCCCAGGTTTGCAGCTGGCCACATGTGCCCTTCAACTTCCAGCCCATCCAACCTGTGACAGAGCTGACTTGAAATAGGCTGAGGAGGCTCTTGAGAAATTCACCTTTTTCTCAGGGAAAATCTAAAGTTTTATAAGTTTGACCTGGTTTGAGCGTCGAGGGATAGTTGTCAGAGGTATTATCTGTTAATAACTTTTCAGCAGAGCAGAGAGTGTGGAAGTCTGGCAGTTTGTAATGGGAAAAGTAATACATATTACTAAATTTGTTTTCATCTTTGGATAAATAAAAGTATCAACGGGGGCTGGGGATTTAGCTCAGCGGCATAAGCACCTGCCTTGCAAGCAGGCGGTCGTGAGTTCGATCCCGGGTACCGATAAAAAGTTAAAAAAAAAAGTATCAAAAGGCCTGTTTCAAGTACACAGAGAGGGCTGGGGGTTTAGCTCAGCAGCATAAGCACCTGCCTAACAAGCATAAAGCCATGAGTTCGATCCCTGGTACCAAAAAAATAAAGTACATGGAGATTTTAACAAATCTTATAAAAAAAACTAAATTTGATGACTGAAGGATAATTAGAAGTGGAAACAACATCAAGCTCAGAACAAGAGTTTGTTTTTTAATACTAACAGTATTAAGTTGAAGCTTTTCTCTGCTTGGTTTATGAAATGAAAAAGAGAGTTAGCTTAGTAAGTAATTAACAGGAAAATTATTATCATAGATATGATAAAAAAGTTATTTTACTTTCATTGAGAATTAAATCATAGCTTTAATTTCTTTGAATTTGGGAGAGAGATCTAATCCTTTCTCAGTGGTAGGTCACAACAGAACATCAAGACAGTAGACAGTGACAGCAAGGAAAAAGAATTTGACTATACCCAGAGCTACTAACACATTTAGCATCTCATTTAACAAGTCAAATGAGATCTGAATAAGAATGTATGGGCTGTTCCAGAGATCTGAGTTTTGAAATAGAGACAAATCCATGCTTCTTGTCAGAGAAACTATATTGCTGTTGGTCGAGGTGCCTGTTATATAAAACTTATACTTAATATACTAGATGGATACTATAATATAGTAGAAACTATTATTGATATCTAAGTTGGGAGGCATGTTACAGGCAGTCCGACAGGTTTAGGACCATGAAGGAGTCAGTGCAGAGGATGAGAGCACATTAGAGCTGTGGTTGGAGGTGCATCTATTGAAGGCCACGCCTCAAGATAAAGATGGATTGACCAGGCTTGCATGCCTCCACAAGGCATAAGCAATAAATTAAATATTATACTACACTTGGTATCACCTGATCCAATAAAGTCTAGTAGACACCAGTCACCCCAGTGGATGTCCAGGACTCCCTGATTCATCTCTTCCTAAGAAGGTATTTGTTCTTTCCATGCATGCTTGCTACCCTACTGGATCAGTATTACCTAAGCAGCTATCCTTGCAATCTTAGTGGCTGATCATAGTTTTGACCCACATTGTATCCACCGCATGATTTCTGTCTATAAAACTTCATCTGTGAGGTGGGTTCTATTGCAACCACTTTCAGGTCCCCTCCTGTCTCTCAGGAACTGTCTCTCTCCATAAACATTTCCCTACTCTTAACCTCTATAGTTCACTAGGATACATTCTTCAATCTGGGGGAAGGTGAACTCAGTGGATCTGACTTCCAGCAATTTGGGGGTTGTACTTAATACTCCCTGTGTCATTTGGTGGCCTCAGCAAATCACTGCAAGGAGGTAAGAGCTTGGGTCTGTTTCATGGGTTCAGATTGTGACTTTTCAGGTAATCAGAAATTGTCATCCTTATTTGTCAATTCTTATGCCTTGAATTTTTATTCCTTGTCTTTTTTATAGTTTTTTTTTTGTTAAAAATGCTAAATTTAAGTTGAGAGCATGGGAAGATGATGATGTTTCTTTTGTCTCCATGGTCTGTATTCCTGGTTTGCATGTGCTACATTTGAATTTACCAGTTGCTGAATTTATTGGTGCTCCTTGTTAGACTTTTTTTAAATCAAGTTTATCAGTACATCTTAGATATACATAATGATCACGTTCATCACAAGGCATTTGTACCTGCGCCCGATATATTTGATTTCTCTATTTTTCTCAATCCTCTCTCCTCCCTCCAAGCCATCTTCCTGGGATCATTTTTATAGCGTTTGACTTGTTTTGACTTTTGCGATTTGTTGTCTTATCTTTGACAGCAGTGTTAGGAAAAAGTAATGTTAGAGCATCCCCTTGTGGATCTTCATACTAACCAAAATGTGAATTTATGAAATACTACAGAATGAATCTGTTGGGAGCCGCAGCCCCGAGCCCGGTCGCCTCACTTGGCGGACGTGAGGCCTGTAGTAAAGAGTGAGGCCTGAGGTAGATTACCCCTCCCATCGAATATGTTAGTTTCCTGCTTACCGCGTAAACAACCCGCTCAACAATATAGTCTGCCTGGCAACTGATGATGTTAGCCAATCAGCTTGCCTTGCTTACTTTAACATGATTGGACACTGTACCCGTATATATACCGGTGCCACCCCTGGGCGGAAGGAGAAGCCAGATAGAAGCCCGGAAGTAGAAGCCCAAAAGGAGCCGCGGAGAGCGGACCGGTAGAGGCTTTGGGGCAGACTGAAGCACAAAAGGAGCCGCGGGGAGCGGACCAGAGGAGGCTTCAGCTGGGAGAACCCAGGGCAGGCTGTACGGAGAAGGAAAATAAAAAGAAAAGGTTGTCCACTACCAGACTTTGTCGTGTGTCCTTCCTGCCGGCCGGGAGCGGACATCGACATTTGGAGGCCCGCCCGGGGACTGATCACCCCCGCGACGTGACAGCGGACAACGCTCCAGTACAGAGCTGCGAGACAGGTGAGTTGGGGATAAGCCTGGGCTCTGGGTGGCGCGCACCTACAGGGCTTTTAGACTCCCCTCAGGCTCACGCGTAAGTGGCGGATTCCTTGGGCCTCACGCGGTGAGTAACATATTAAAAGATGGGAAACATGTTAGGTAGCAACACTAAGAGCGAGGGTGGTTGTGGAGAAAGCTCTCAAGAGCTTACAAAAGTACGCAGGGTATCTGAGCAGGCCCAGTCAGGGAGCTCCCGAGAGGGGTCCGTCAAGGGGAACAAGGATGCTAAGGAGGAGGACGGGGCTCTAGCCTCGGAGTCGTCTGACTCCGAGGACGAGGGAAAGTTGAATGGCAGGGAGGCCAAAGAGACCAGCTGTCAGGAGCCCAAGTCGCTCGATAAGGAGTCGCAGGGTTCTTTTCCAGCGTCACGCCGCGAATTGCGCTCTGCTCAACCTGGTCTGCGGAGGAGTAGAGAGCTCCTGAGTGCGCCCCGGCGCGAGAGGGAGGCGGTCCCTCGCCACGAGGCGGCCGCCTGGGAGCTCCCTCCCCTTTCGCCAGAACAGGAAGTGATGCACGGGCCCCCATTTTCCGCCCAATCACGGCCGCCGTCTTATGCTCCGCCGCCGGCGGGTCGGTATTTTTACAGGCGGCTTTGGCAGGGGGGACGCTTGTCTCATGAGGTACATCCACCTGGGATAGATAGTGGCCCCTACGAGATATTTCCTGTACAAGTAGCTATGGGCCAGGGACGCAATGTATGGGAGCCTTTTGAGATAAAGCAGATTAGAGAACTTAAAAATGCAGTTACAACCTTTGGGCCGACTGCGCCTTACACCATTGCCATGCTGGAGAATCTGTCTTCTGGGCCCCTCACCCCCGCGGACTGGATTCAGCTGGCAAAGGCGTGTCTGCCCTCGGGCAGTTACCGGGATTGGCGAGCCTGGTATGCAGAGTTCTCTGCCGAGCAGGCTGAGAAAAACGCCAATCGAGGAAACCGGGGGTGGAACAAGGAAATGCTTATGGGAGAAGGTCGGCACGCTGATGACCAGACCCAGTTCCCCGGCGCTGTCTATGAGCAAATCAATGCCATAGGGCTCCGCGCCTGGAAACAGGTAAGTGGTGCCGGAACAGCCTCCTTGTGTCTTTCAAAAATAATTCAGGGTACCACAGAGCCATTTGTTGACTTTGTGGCCCGAATGCAAGATGCTGCCGATAAGATATTTTCTGATCCGGGAGTGGCTCGACCGCTGGTAAGGCAGCTGATTTTCGAACAGTGTACAAAGGAGTGCAAGGCAGCGATAGCTCCTCATAAGAACAAGGACCTCAATGCCTGGATTAGGATATGCAGAGAGATAGGGGGGCCGCTCTCCAACTCGGGAGTGGCTGCTCTCCTGGCCGCGGCTGTACAGCAGAGGGGACCTCGCGGGTTAGAAGGGGAATGTAAGGCTAAAGGGTGTTTTGCCTGCGGGGAGCCAGGACACATTAAACGTCATTGCCCAAACAATGCAGATGCTAGGCCTCGCCCTAGGAATGAAGAACCATATGTTTGTGGGCGATGCAAAAAGGGATCACACAAAGCTGAGGAGTGTAGGTCGGTCTTTGATGCTCAGGGCAACCGTATTTGTGGACGAGATGCTAGAGGGCCAAAAAACGGCCAGAGGGGGCCCCCTTCACAGACGGGCCCCCGCCCCAGAGACAGGACAGCTCAGGGTGGCAGCCTTCAACAAGGGCCACCCCTGGGTCAGCAGGTGTGGACCTCAGTGTCGCCTCCAGACTTATATGGGTGTTCATCTTGTCATTTGTCACTCAGCACCCTATAATTTTTCCAAAGGTTACTGCCTCTGAGCCATTAGTCCCAGCAACTACAATATACACAGATGGCTCTAAGATGGGGATAGGCGCCTATGTGATCCTAGGCAAGCCCCCGGTTACCATACAATTTGAACCAGATCAGCCTCAGGTGGTGGAACTGCAGATCGTTAAAATGATTCTTGAACGGTTCTCAGAGGCCATTAACATTGTCTCCGATTCTAGGTATGTGGTCAATGCTATGCAAGTGCTTGAGACTGCCAGTTTAATTAGATCCACTTCCACAGTGGCTGGACTGTTCCTGTCTATCCAGACATTGCTTCAGAACAGACACCATAAGGTCTTCACCACCCACATAAGAGCACATACATCCCTGCCAGGGCCTATGGCACAGGGGAATGCGGCTGCTGACACTGCCACTCGCCCGTTATGGATTTTTACCTTACTAACACCAATCGAGCGAGCCCGTGCCTTCCATGATAAATTTCATGTTAATGCCAGGACACTAGCAAACCATTTCCATGTTTCTAGAGCAGATGCACGAGATATCGTGCGACTATGTGACTCCTGTGCCACATACAAACCTGCCATACCGATGGGAGTAAACCCTCGAGGTTTGATCCCTGGTGATGTTTGGCAGATGGACATCACACATATACAGGAGTTTGGAACTCTTAAATATGTTCATGTTTCCACAGACACCTGTTCTCACGTCATATTCGCAACAGCAGAAACAGGTGAAAAAGTGTCTAATGTGATCAATCATTGCCTGGCAGCTTGGGCCGCATGGGGCAAACCAAAAATATTAAAAACTGATAATGGACCAGCCTATATAGGCAAAGCTTTCAATGAGTTCTGCAAAATGATGGAGGTTCAATTAAAACATGGTATCCCATACAATCCCCAAGGTCAAGGAATCATTGAGAGGGCTCATAGAAGCCTCAAAGAAATTTTACAAAAACAAAAAGGGGGAGTAGGCCAAGGCCTGGCCCCAAAGGCACGATTATCCATGGCACTATTCACACACAATTTTTTAAATTTAAATAATGATAATCGCTCCCCAGCTGTGGAGCACTGCAACCCTTCCCCCAACCATAAAGGGTGGGTGAAGTGGAAAGATGTCCTGACAGGACAATGGATGGGCCCGGATCCGGTAATCAGCTGGAACCGAGGCGCGGTTTGTGTTTTCCCACAGGAATCGGGACGAGAACCACTGTGGATACCGGAGAGACTGACACGGGCAACAAAGCCCTCGACTAAAGATCAGACCTGCCCTACTGGAGATCCATCACAGACCAACCAATAAGATGAATAGAAATAGCGGTAGCCCGAAATGGACAAGAAGATCCTCAGGCATATGCATGGCTTGCTCAATTGGCCCACGACCGAGTCTAGATATGGCGGGCATCCCTCATTCTCCTCCATAAGGTGACAATACACAGCAGGGTAGGTGAGTCAATGACGGGTAAGAGCGTGCCTCCCCAGCACGACTCGACCTAAGCCAGGCCCTACCCCATCCTGCACGTAAGCCGCTGGACTGTTAGATGCTGCCCAGGTCTAAATTTCTCTCCGAGGGGATTTCTTTACGGAGAGGAAATGAGTGCAAGCTTGTGTGCATCCAGGTTCCGTCCAGTTTGTGCCTGGCCCTAGAAAAAGGACGAGGGCCTCAGGGCCTTGGCAGACCATGGGACGGCCGACCAGGGTCTAAGCCAAGGACCTACGGTGGGCCTACGCATAGGGCATAAGCCTCTGCACCCAGTCCAGGAAGGGCTACGATGCGCACATTCATAAAAAATAAAAAAGGGGGAGATGTTGGGAGCCGCAGCCCCGAGCCCGGTCGCCTCACTTGGCGGACGTGAGGCCTGTAGTAAAGAGTGAGGCCTGAGGTAGATTACCCCTCCCATCGAATATGTTAGTTTCCTGCTTACCGCGTAAACAACCCGCTCAACAATATAGTCTGCCTGGCAACTGATGATGTTAGCCAATCAGCTTGCCTTGCTTACTTTAACATGATTGGACACTGTACCCGTATATATACCGGTGCCACCCCTGGGCGGAAGGAGAAGCCAGATAGAAGCCCGGAAGTAGAAGCCCAAAAGGAGCCGCGGAGAGCGGACCGGTAGAGGCTTTGGGGCAGACTGAAGCACAAAAGGAGCCGCGGGGAGCGGACCAGAGGAGGCTTCAGCTGGGAGAACCCAGGGCAGGCTGTACGGAGAAGGAAAATAAAAAGAAAAGGTTGTCCACTACCAGACTTTGTCGTGTGTCCTTCCTGCCGGCCGGGAGCGGACATCGACATGAATCTTTTTATAAAATCTAGTTTATACTTGGGAAATATGCATGCCTATTAATAAATCATGGGTCCCCGGCTGTCAGTTAAAAGGCAGTAGATTGTCAGTCATTCTTAAGATTTGGAGGACAGCCTGAGATCTGCGCCATGTTGCAACTTTCAACGCTGGGAAACCAAGCAATCAGCCTGCCTCCCTGCTATGCAATAGTGAGCCTACTGGTACACAGGCTGAGAGTCAATCATCTCACTTCCCCTAGCCCCTTTCTCCTGCCCCCCCCCATTAGCAAATGGGAACCAGAGATCTGAGCATCTCTTGGGAGGCTGACCATAGCAAATAAGGGGGGTTTCCTTCTACCATCTCTTTGAAGGCAAATATTTTATTACTGTTTTGCTTTATTCTGATTAATGGTACTGCTCTATTCAATATTCTGTTTTGATAATTTCTATAATGTTCTGTATTTCATTTTATTTTGATATATGTGATTGAAAGAACACCTATTGTGAAAATAATGAGATATACTGTGATACCTATTACTCTTATCCCGGTAACCTTCTGTGAAGTTCTGTATCAATTTCACTACACTGTCTCAGTTGGCTTTATTCTATCTTGTTCTGTTGCATTTTACTACCTTCAAAATAAAAATTTTTAAAACAAAGTGATTTTGAAACTACAACCTGATAGACATAAAAAAAAAAAAAAAAGATTTGGAGGACAGGTTTCACTGGGACAGACTGGCCTGATCTCCCCCCCTCCCCTACACCCTAGAGGGGAACATTGATCCTGTTCTGCCTCAGTTTCCTTTTAGGTCTGACCTTCCACTGGTGAGGAGGCCATCTTAGCCCTTGGCATTCCCCACCCTCACCCCTCCAGCCCTAGGGTGACAACTCACAGGCTAATTGTCTCGATAATTCACCAAGAGCGTGAGAAAAAAAGACTTCCCTTTTCTGACCTCATTTCTGATCTTTCTGTGTCACTTTGTACTTCCCTTTTTTGGAGGCATGTTTCTGCTAAAGATTAGAGAAGGAGGAACCCTGAACTGTCTCAACCTTCCCCTCTTCCCCAATAACTAAAAATTTTTAAGTTGAGCCCATAAAAAATGAGTGTTTGCTAGTGCCAAAGACAGGAAAGTCATTTTAGATAAGGCACACAAACTCGGTCTCTAGGTCAGATGAGACACTGGAATTTTGCCCATCCAGGAGAATGTATATGAAAGCAATCTCCTCGCATAGTGTTACAGGCAGTAAAGTTTGGCAGGGAAAAACAAATCTGTGACCCTGTGGAAAGAATGAACTTCTAAGTGAGACCAAAAGGAGCTATTTCCTAAAACACAATATTTAAGGGACCGAATGACATTCAGCTTTAAGGGAGAATCCCCAGCCTCCTGAGTCTCTCCACTCGTAAGCCTGGTTCTTACCATTTATGTGTGCAGGAGAGGGAAGTATTTTCACTAATGTGTCAGTTGTGGTTGCTGAACAAAGAGAATAGGATTTAACCTGTGAGTTTCATAAGTGTGTTGCAGATACAGAGACATGGAAATCTTAGATTTAGATTTTAGATTTTGAGGAAAACGTAGCCTTGGTGCTAAAGAAAGTTGCCGAGGTGATTAAGTAGACAGCACAAATGTCTTGGGGGTCTTCTTTGCTGTAGGGCTAGGTTAGAACTTTTCTAAGCCATTACTACCTCTGTCTGTCTCTGGAAGTGATCTCTTTTGCAGGCTAAGAAGTGAGTGCTCCAACCACTTGAATTTGCCTTTGAATTTTTTTCCTCCTCATTCTCTTTCAAAGAAATAGTAAGCAATTGTTGAGGCCTCTTGATTATTGGTTTAATGTTGTTAGTAATACTTCCTTCTTTAAACATGACTGTTACAGCTGGAAGTGGCTGTAGTTTCTGCTTTTGGGAACACAGCCTGAGTTAGGAGTGTGAGTTTCGGGGGAGGTAAGGGTGAGGGTGGCTAGTCTGATTCAATCTATCTTCTGGTCACTCTCCAGATAGCAAATACCTGCTCTCGAGCTGGTCACCCTGTGGGATGCCTTGAGAGGATGTAAAAACCAAGTAGCAATTAAAAGGTTGCTTATTTTCCCCTTGTTTTTGGGAAACTCAATATCAAATTATCGTATTCCTTTGGGCTTTTTTTTGGTGGGGGGGATTGAACCAGGACCTCACACTTGCCTGGCAGGTACTGTGTCATTGAGCTAAATCCCTGGCCCCCTCTCACTCCTTTGGAATGTATTCTTTTTTTTTTTTTTTGGAATGTATTCTTAAGCTCTGGAAATTGTTTGACTCTCAGAAAGAGCTGTTTAATATTTTCTGCACCTGAGCATGGCCTTCTTATCTCTAGAGGCAAAATGGAGCACAGGGGAGGCATTGATTATGACAGTGTTTGACAACTAGAATTGTGCTGTAAAAGAGTGAAAAATGGTCAGAATTACCTTACATTCACACTTTCTTTAAGAGATAATTATTACTTGTGTTCAAAATGTAAATCACAAGAAAACCAGACACCTCTGGCCCTTAGGGTACAGTCAGACACATCCACTGTTATTGAGTTCCCCTCCCTTGCCCACCGGGCTCTATACAGACAAGGTTTCCAAGGCAACCACAATCAAAGCCTCATCCACTGTCACTGAGCTGAGGCTCCCTTGCCTGTCCTCCAGACTCTGAGGGTGGGGTTTCCAAGCCTACCTTGATTAAACCGTCTGCTGGACTCTGTCCATCCTTATGTGACTTTATTTAACCTCCTCAAGGACAGTAGCCCTCACAACTGCATGGAGAACTTGGCCCTCCCTGTGGCCTTGTCCTTTTTTCTTGGTGACCTCAAAGAGATCAAAAAGATCTGGAAGTTTCTAGATGACTCTGATAAGTACATTGAGGTCTTTTGGGGACTTTCTCAGATCTAGAACTAGACTGGAAAAACATACTGTTACTCTTAAACATTGACTTCTAATGAGAGACAGGCAGCATTACAAGCTGCTGTTACATTTGGAGATGAATATCATATTGCTAATTTTAGAAGACAGAAGGTAGGTAGCTAGGGGAGCTGCTGGTTCCTACGGGAGCTGAAGAAGTCTCTAATGAGATTCCTACTGGCCTACCAACTAGAGGGAGACTGGAGTAGGAAATATTTTCAGACATTTATTTTTGTTTTGCTTTTGGTTTCGGGTTTTTTTTTAAATTTTGTTTTGTTTGAGTCAGGGTCTCACTATCACTATGTAGCCCAGGTTGACCTCAAAATTGTAGTGATCCTCCTGTCTCAGCTTTCTGGGTACTGGGATTATAGGTGTGTGCCATCATGCCCGTCAAGACATGTATTATTAAAGGGCTAAGGAGGATAAGAATTAAGCCCTTCAATTATATTAAATTGTCAACTCTTCAAAAGAAAGATGAAAACCTCTCTGCCTTCTTAGATCATTTATAAGAAGCGGTGGTGAAACATCCTTGGTTCCTGATTCAGTAGAACTGAATATTCTCAGACAAGTTTATTACCCAGTCAGCTTCAGATATCACTAAAAGCTAAAAAGATGGCTTTTGCTCCAGACAGCTCATTTGATACTTTAGTGAGAATTGCCTCCTAAAGTATTTTAAAATCGAGACCAGGAGGAGGCCAAGGGGAGAAAACAAAAAGACCAAGAGAAAGTGGCTGCCCTGGTTGGAACTTTAAAAAGAATAGACTCTAAGTCTGATTACTGGGACTCCAAGAAGGGCTCAATCACTGAACTCACCTGCTACCACTGTGGAAAGCCAGGCTGACTCAGGAGGCACTGTGATAAAAACTGTGAATAACAAGAGGCGCCTGGAGTTACATCCTGGTTGCAAAGGTGACCCCTGGAAGCTGGACTGCTTCCGGAGATGGAGGTCCCAGTGACCAGACCAATCTGGTCCAGCAAGACTGAAGGTCCTGGGGCACTGCGTGCCTTCTCCCTCTGGCCATCTCCATGGAGGAGTCCTAGGTAAACATGACATAGAGGGAAAAGAACCCAGCCTAATCCTGGACACTGGCGCATGTGTCTCAGTCCTTTTCAACCCTGGCCTTCTTTCCAGGCATTACACTTCAGTGAAAAGAGTCACTGGAGAAGAGATGACTCGGTATTTCTCACAACCCTTAGGCTGCAACTGGGACAGCTTTCTTTTCGTCCATTCCTTTTTTATTATCCTTCAAAGTCCAATTCCTCTCATA
This sequence comes from Cavia porcellus, assembly GCF_034190915.1. Classification (NCBI taxonomy): domain Eukaryota; kingdom Metazoa; phylum Chordata; class Mammalia; order Rodentia; family Caviidae; genus Cavia; species Cavia porcellus. Next base: position 219,471,995 of record NW_026947484.1, read on the forward strand.
GGGAGAGATATCTTACCTGCTTGAATACTGTAATATACACTCACCCAGGCCAGGAGCACTGCATCCCCTGGCAGAGACAGAAATAAATCCTAAAGTCTGTGCAACTAATGGTAAAATAGGAAGAGCCGTAGGACTTAGCCTGGAACAAATCCATCTTAAAGATTCCATTATTTTTTTTGTCAGCAGAGACAAAATCCTCTAAGGCCTGAAGTTAAAAAAGACTGTCATCTATAATCGATAACCTAAGGATACAAAGTGTACTTGAGCCTTGTATACTCTAATCTTGGGAGTTCAAAAACCCAGTGGATGGTGGAACTTAGGGCACTGGGCAACAAAGGAACCCACTGGCCTCCCTGGTAAGCAGCCATGGCTTGAGCAAGCAGCGGGCGACCCAGGGAGAGAACCAGCCAGAGTCTCTGGAGATCCCTGCCATGGTGGAACTTACAGCACTCGGCACTCTGCAACAAAGGAACCCACTTGCCTCCCTGGTCCTACAGCGCACGGCCTGAGAACCAAACATCCCATCCTCCCCTACTCCCCCTCCCCATTAGCTAATGGGAGCAGAAGTCTGAGCATCTCTTGGGAGGATGGCCATATGCAATATAGCAAATATGGGGAATTTCCTTCTACCATCTCTTTGAAGGCAAATATTGTTATCAGTTTTGCTTTGTTCTGATTAATTGTATTGCTCTGTTCAATACTCTTCTGATACGTATTACGATGCTCTGTATTTGGTATGATTCTGTTATACCTGATTGAAAGGACAACTATTTTTTTTTTTTTTTGGTCTTTTTCCTTTGTATTGGTACCAGGGATCGAACTCACGACTGCCTGCTTGCAAGGCAGGCGCTTAAGTCGCTGAGTTAAATCCCCAGCTCCAAAAGGACAACTATTGTGAAGATAACAAAATATACTGTGGTACCTATTACTGTTATCCTGGTAACCTGCTGTGAAGTTCTGTACCAATTTTACTGCATTGTCTCAATTGGCTTGGTTCTGTCTTGTTCTGTTGTATTTTACTACCTTCAAAATAACAATAATAAAAGCCCAGTGGAGAGTGAAGGTTGATGCAAGACCTTACAATGGTAATGAGGCAGTAGTGCCAGTCCCCCCAGGGGTACCTAACCTGTACACTCTCCTTTCTCACATCCCAGAACATGCTGGTTGGTTTTCACTGTTAGATTTGAAAATGTCTTCTTTTATATTCTTTTACATACAGGTTCCCAATTTGTTTTGGCCTTTGAAAATCCTCATGATCAGGCCTCTCAAATGGCGTGGACTGTGCTTCCTCAAGGGTTCAGAGACGGGAGGCCTTATCTTTTTGGACAGATGCTTTCCTGTGATTCAGTATGTTTTGAAGTTCTCCAAGTCACAGTCCTATAGTGCATAGATGATATACTGTTATGTGCTCTCTCAGAAGAGCTGTCACTACAGGCATCCATGCTCTGCTGGGAGGTCTCTAAATGTAAAGGCATTGCTTTGGGCCTTATTATATCTAAGGGAACCCCAGAAGGCCGGGGAAAGAGAAAATTAAATCAATACTTTCTTTCCTGCAGTTCAAGACCCTAAAACACCAATAGGATTTCTAGGAATTACAGGCTTTTATTGCCTTTGGATAGCAGGGTATGGTGAGATTGCAGGACCCCTCTATCAGCTTATAAAGGAAACACAAAATGCAGATGCCCATATGTTAACCTGGGGACCTGAGTCACAGACCGCATTCTAGAAGCTTAAACATGTGCTACTAGGTGCCCAGCACTAAGCCTACCAGCAAGACAATCCATATGTTGACAAAGGCAGGGCATGGTTGAGGGTACTTACCGAAGACTGAGGACTTGCTCGGCCCCTTTAAGGTATCTGAGTCATGAATTAGACATCCTAACAGCTGTGCAAGGGGTAAGTACAACTGCAAAAGCTGAATGTTGTTTGTATATCCCTGAACCTTTGGCTAATATCTCAATGGCTGTTCAAGATACTAAATGACAGGGTAATGTCATGCTAGATTCTGAAATTCCAGTATCATCTTCTTACCCTCTTTGTGCGAGGCTCTTCCTGGTGGAAACATTTGTTGGATGTATTCAACAAATTGATTTTATTATTTGGCCCATGCATACTGTTTCTTTGACTATCTCCTCCAGATTTAAAGCTACATGCCTACCCAAGATGAGAATGCACAGCACCTTTCGTGGGTAGTTGGACAGAGCTAGGCCCCTGAGGGAGTCAGTGCAGAAGATGAGAACACATTGCAACTGTGGCTGGAGGCAGATCTGTTGAATAAAGACAGAATAACTAGGCCTACATGCCTCCCCAGGGGAAAACTGATATCAGCAGGTCCAATCAAGTCTATATACACATCAGTCACCCTAGTGGATGAACAAGATCCCAGATCAATTCCTTCCTAAAAAGGTCTATGTTTTTTCCACATACACTTGCTATGCAACCTGTTTCCCCATTGGATCAATATTGGATCAATATTACCTAAGCAGCTATACTTGTAATCTCATTGCATAGTTTTGAGCCACGTTGTACCCACCTTGTGATTTAGCGCTAAAAAATTTCCTATGAGAAGTGGGCTAGTTGGCAACTCACTTTCGGGTCCCCTCCTGTCTCTCAGGAGCCATCCCTCCCAATAAACTTTTCTCTAAACACTTAACTTGCATTGTTCCTTGGAATGCGTTCTTCAGTTTTGGAGAGCACAAACGTGACATGTCTGACATCTAGCAGGCTGGAATTTATATTATTTCCCCTTATCGTGCTATATAATCTAGGCTTCCCATTGGTTCGGTTTGGTCTTTTCCTCAATTATGCTGGATTATCAAATCTTTATTACATTATTTTTTCATCGTCTTACTTTCTAGCTCTAATGTCACAACACTCATCACACACACTCATCACACACACACATATACACAAACTCCTACACTTGGGCACATTGCTTGATACTGTGAGATCACCTGCACAAGTGTTATGTCACTCTGGGTCATTTATCTGAAGATTACATGGTGCTTCACACGTCCACCACATCAGTTTCCTTGTACCGCTGCCGTGAGACCTGTGATCCGTGGAGACATGCACATGGCAACAGAGAGCAAGGCCTAGGTCTTAGCTCCTTCAGGCCCATCAGAGACGCTGAAGACCCTGGAGAGTACACTCATTCTCTTACTAGCTGAGACTCTAAGTTGGAGACTTGCCGAGGGTTCCCTGCCGACACTGCCTCTTCTCTCTTCAAACACAACTTTGAAAATTTCTGAAACTTTTTAAAGGCCCAGAGTTCCCAAAGTGGAAACAACAAGCGACTTACCTTACATCCCAATCAATCTGAAAAACAAAGGCAATGAATGCAAGGATACCTTCTCTCTTTGGAATTCCTCTTTCCATCTGACCCCTGGAATGTGGCCTTTATCTTCAGGATCAGAGAGATGTTAATGACATATTTTCTTTCAGATTCAAGCAGTTCTAAAGCCACAGTTTGTCTTTTAGCTTTAAAAACAAATGAAGAAATTTTTGTTATCCATTCCTTCCCAAAACGCTAAGGAATAATAGAAAACAGTAAAATCATATTGGAAACAATATCAGTAAGATTTTAGAAATTGGAAAACGGAAAGGACACATGACAATTCATTGAATGGGGCAAAAGATGCAAACTTTTTTGTGAGAGGGAGTGCACTGAAAAGTAACAAGAAGACTGAGAGATTAGAGCTACCAGCCACAGAAGTGAAAATAGTGTCATGCTAGAAACAAATCAAATGGTGGAAATCTACATAAGGTGCCACTGATGTCTTCACCTACAAGCCACTCTTCCTTCCAGCCCACAGGAAGTGGAAAAAACAAACCTAGAGAAGGTCTGGCTTGGGGATCTGGGCTAAGAATCTGCACATTTAGAGGGTAAACTGAGATGCTAACAGGAAAAGAGGGTGCAGAGAAGCTGAGTAGTGAGCCACCCCTCGGTCGCCTCCCACTGCAGGACCCAGAATACCAGATTAATACACCAGGCAAGGAGATTGGAGGAGGGTCTTACAAACTCAATACAGCCAACGGTGGTGGCACATACCTGTAATCCCAGCACTCTGGGAGGCTGAGGCAGGAGGATCACAAGTTTGAATTCAGTCTGGAAACTTAGCAATTTAGTAAGACTCTGTCTTGAAATTTAAAGTTAAATTTTAAAGGACTAGGGAAGTAGTTCAGTTCAGTCCCTAGGTCTAATCCCTAGTACTGCAAAAGATAAAAATCACAATCCAAAGAAAAAAGACCCTCGGACATTGACATAAAGAGTTTACCTACAAAAGTTAATTTTGCTACCTGCGTTAGCCTGTCTATAATGAAGCCTACTTGTTGACAAGCCTAGATAATACAAAATTTCCAGAATTTATTTAGCCCTCTCTCTCAAACGTAAATTATCTAAGAATCCTCAGGTATTTCAATAAGCTTACACCACAGAAGAGAGGATAAAAGTATGCATATCTTTATTTATGCTCTCCTTTATTACCAGTATATGTTTGTGATACACAGTGATTACACTGAGCTTGGTATTTGGGTCATACGTGTGTATACAGGACCTCTTGATCAGTTTTACTTCCTCTGCTGGCCCTTCTCTTCTCCTTTCTCCTAAAACCTCTTCCCATGTCTACAGAATCTATCTCCGTATTTGTGGCTGTTTTATTTTGTTCTTTAAGTCATTTATATTTTTGGTCTTTCATTCAACCTTTTGGTGATTGACTTATTTCACTTATTATTATGGTCTTAAGATCCATCCAGTTTCCTACAAGTGATTGAAATGTATCCTTCTTTGTTGTTCTGTATCCATTCATCTGATGATGGGCATACAGGTTGCTTACATGATTTAAATTTAACTATTGTGAGTTTTGTTCCCATCAACTTGAATACATGTGCATCACTATAGTACGAGGACTTACGGTATTTTGGAAAGATACCCAGGAGGGGTATAGCTGAGTCAAATAGAATTTATATTCTTAGTTTTTTGATAAGTCTCCATATTGATTTCCAAAATGGCTGTACAAGTTTACAGTCCCACCTATAATGTAATAGGTTTTCTTTTTCCCCATATGCTTGCCAGCATTATAAACATTTATTTAGGGGAGATATGGTAAAGAAACAGAAACAATGCAGATACAAATGAAAACTTCAAATAATTATATAATTAATATTCCTAAAGAGAGGGCTGGGGATTTAGCTCAGCGGCATAAGCACCTGCCTTGCAAGCAGGCGGTCGTGAGTTTAATCCCCTGTACCAATACAAAAAAAAATATTCTTAAAGAGATTTGAAAAAATATTCTAGCCATTGTAAATTACAAGATGCTATTTATATTTTTTTAATTTAGTTATTTTTATTTTTAAAATTTATTTTTTTACTTATTTTTGAGACAAGGGCTTGCCATCCAGTTCAGGTTGGTCTTGAACTCACGATGTAGCCCAGACTGGCTGCAAACTCACAGCAATCCTCCTGTATCAGGCTCCCAAGTGCTGGGATCATAAGTGAGCTTCACATTAGCTACAAGATGCTATGTTTAAAAAGGAGAGAATAATTTTTAAAAGAAACTTCTTGACATTTACAAGACATAGTAAGAATTAAAATGGTAAAAGATAAAACCAAAGAGATACAACCTCCCCCACTTCCCCAAAAAAGCAAACAAGAAGAGATACAATGAAACAAAACAGAAGCAAAAAACATGGCAGTTGAGAAAATCAATACAGAAGATCCAACATCAACTTAGTAGAAGTTTTGAACAAAAAGAAGGAAATGAATGAGAGGACATTACCAAACGAACAGAGGAAAACATCCTATGCCATCTGTCCCCAGAGGAAGGGAACTACTATGCTCTGTGTAATTAATGCAGAAGACTCATGTCAGTGTAAGGCACAGCAGGACGACAGGAATACATGAAGTTACCAAAGAGAAAAGTAACAGACACAGGACTGGAGATCAGAATGGTATTGGACTTTCCAACAGCAACATTAGAAGCTAGAAGACACAGAGATATTGCTTCAAAATGAGAGGGGAAAACGTTTTTCTATTAAGTCAAATTAACAATAAAGTATGTGGAAATAACAGGGAATGTATTCTATCAAAATAAAGAGTAAACCAAAATACTAAGGACACTCAAGATGAACAAGCATAATCATCAATGACAACCAAACTGGAATCTAACATGGGAGAAATGTGAAAAAAATTCCTAGGAAAACGGAGGTCCCAGGATGACAGCAGTGTGAGGGACCAGAGTGGCACAGGATGACAGAGATCTTGAGGCAGATGCTTTAAAGGAAAAATAAACCTAAATTATAGAGTTAGTGTTACATTGCTGAGAAAAATGCAAGAAGATCTATGTGAATGAAAGCTATAAAAAGATAGGAACACTATAAATGCTCTTTGAACAGAAGACTCAATACTGTCAACATGACAATTTCCTGAAAATTGAAATAAAAATATGATCTAGAATTAGACTCGCTCATATGAGATCACTTGACTGTGATCAGTTCAATTCAGTGGGGGAAAAGAAGGAATTTCAGTAAATAGTACTGAAGTTAACTGAGGGAAAAATTAACCTGAATCTCTCCCTCCCACTATACATTAAAACTTATTTAAATCATAGTCTTTTTGCTCTTCAAAACAGGATCTCGCTATGTAGCTCAGGCTGGTCTTGAATGTATTATGCAAGACAGCCTTGATCTTGCAGCCATCTTCCTGCCTCAGCCTCCCGAGTGCTGGGATTACAGGCATGTGCCACCATGCCCTAAATCATTGTTGTATGAGAAAGGTAAAATTATAAAAATTTCAGGAGAAAACACATGATAATAACTTTGTAACCTTGAGACAGACAAAGGTTTCTTGGAAGGATGTGAAAGTCATAAACTATTTAAAAAGTTTTTAAATAGGTGGATTGGACTTCATTAAATCTTAAAACATCTGTTCATCAAACGACTATTAAGAAAATGAAAAGGCAAGTCACAGACTAGAATAAACTAATCTCAACACCTGCATCAGATGGAGAACTCATACAAATTAGAAAAAAAGACAACTCAATTTAAAATTTGGGCAAAGGATTTAAACAGGTACTTCATAAAAGATCGGTGAACAACCAATAAGCATATGAGGAAAATATGTTCAGTATCAGCTGTCATTAGGAAAGTACAAATTAAAAAACCACAGTCTCATCTCAGTGCACACCTGTGGGAATGGCTGTCATCACAAAGACTGCTCACTTCCAGAATCAGGCAGGATGTAAGGCAAACAGAGTCCTCATACACTGCTGGTGGGCACATAAAATCATCTAAGCACTTAGGAAGGTGACTTGACATTTCCTTTTAAAGTTAAACATAATCTTAATGTCTAACCCAGAGATTCTGTTCCTAGCTATATACTCAACATAAATGAGCACATACATTAAAAAAAAATCTGGCACAAAAATACCTACAGACATTTTGTTCATAATAGTCCCAAAGAGAAAACAATACAAATGTCCACCATCAGAGAATGGTACATTAATTTAGTGTTATTAATAAACAGGACTGAATAATCAACTGAATTAAGAGTAACAATATGGATGAATCTCAAAAAACATTATGCTGAGAGAAAAATGCCAAGTACAAAAGAGTGGGTGTCATATTATTTCATTTATATGAAGTTCAATCCAGTAACAAATGCTGGCAGGGCTGTGGGAAAAAAGGAACCCTTCTCCGCTGCTGGTGGGAGTGTAGACTGGTACAATCACAGTGGAAATCAGTGTGGAGACTCGTCAAAAACTACGATTAGAGGTCCTGTTCTACCCAGCTATTCCCCCTCTGGGTATTTTCCCAGAAGAACTGAAAACATCATACCACAGCGATATGTGTGCACTCATGTTTATAGCACCACATTTTGTAATAACTAAATCTTGGAAATAACCCAAATGCCCATCAACTAAGGAATGGATTTTTTTTAAATGTGCTTTTTTTTTTTTTTTTTTTTTGGTGCCAGGAATTAAACTCGTGTCCTCATGCTTGCCAGGCAGGCGCTTATGTGACTGAGCTAAATCCCCAGCCCAAGATGTGGTATTTTTATACAATGGAGTACTATTAAACTGTAAAGAAAGAAAAACTTGAGGCTTTTATAGGTAACTGGATGCAACGAAAGACCATGCTCATGAGTGAAATAAATCAGACTTGCCTGTGTAAACATCATATTGTCTCCCTAGTATAAGAAACTGAAAGAGTAAATAAGATCCAAAAGGAACAATAGATATTGTGAAATGGAAAGAAACTGCTCAAAAGGAAAGAACAACTGGGATGGGAGAAAGGAGAAAAGAAGGAAAAAGAAAAAATATGTATGCATATATATACATGAGCTAGCTAAGATAATTGTACTACTAGTACTACTAGTTCATCGAAAGGAACAGTTAGTGCTTATAAAAGAAAGAGACAAAACTAATGTATGATAGCAGAAGGCACAGTGATAGTTCTTTGATAAAATATTGGCTGGAAAGATGTATGAGAGAACTTTCTAGAGAACTTTTCTAGAACTTTCTACGGAGATATTGAATATGTCGGTCTGGCTAGAGATCACAGTGGATACACCTATGTAAAAAGTCAACAAGCTCAAATGTAATCTCTGAACTGTACTCTACATCAATCAACCCTCAGCAAAATAGCAAGACAAATGTTTTTTAAACACAGGAGCAAATACCAAAAGAAGCTGTCGAAAGAGTCCAGAGTAGTAACTGTTGTTTTCGTAACAAAACTTTTAGTACTACTTATTTTGCAAGTATTTAATAATTAAATAATTTTTAAAAATTACCTTCCCAAATAGTTGGGGGAATTGGTACTGTCTGACACACAGGAAGTGTTCAAGAATGATTAATGGTATGAATGAAAAGATGGAGAGCCAGGGGGAGAGAAGAAAATCAGCCTGATTCAGTGTTTTATAACCATGGAAGATTATTAATACAATAATATATATCTCTGACTAAATAATTCACACATTTTCATCCTTCTTCTCCATGAACCTTATGTGTTTTTTTTTTTCTAAAGGACTACATTACTAGATGTCATGAATGCCCAGAATCACGATGTAGAGGTATCACTTCTAGTAAGTTCTTTCACCTCTGTGGGCTTTGATTGCTTCATTTGAAAAAAGACCAGGTGGTTTCATGTATCCACTGAGTCTGTCATGTCAGGATTCTAGCCCTCACTTTCTAATCTGTGTTCTATCTTGTTCTCTAAAATTTCGGTCTGAATTTCCCCATGGAACTTACCAGCTAAAGAGGTTTCACATAAAACATTATCCAAGGAGCTGTGTCTACCCTGGCCAGCTTCCTTGAGTTTATCAGGATGGTCCTTTGTGACATATTCTTCCCCCCACTCTTTGCCATCCTTGGGCTGCCTCCACATGCCAGATGAAAGGTGGCCTTTAGGCTGGATATCAGCTGGGATACAAGACTTGAGGTTTTCATCTGTTTCTGGAGTCGTTGGGTTCACTCCTAAAAAATAACATCTGTGATCAAGATCATTCTTTTTAAGTAAAAAATAGCATTTGTTGTTAACTCTTAACTAATATACCCTGGTTTGGATACAACCATTCCTCAAGGACTAAATATATAAATTAAGGATTTAAAGTTTCCTGGATCAGGAGGGGTCATCTCTCTCTACTTCTGGTCTATGCATCCTCTACTCTGTGTGTATAGTCTCTACTAAAGAACAATTTTTTAAAAAACGAATTCGTAATGCAATAGAACTAACTTAGAATATATGTATTGATTCCTCACATATGCTTCCTTTCAGGTGAATACACAAAATGTCTGCAGCCCCTCTAGGAGAAAAGTAGAAAGAGGAGGACTGCCAGAGACAATGTCTTTTTTTGCAATTTATCCCCTTGACTCTGATGCTGGTAAATTGGAAAAAGGAAGGAGGAAGGTGAAATAATATATAAAATATTGGTGAACTGTCAACTCAGTGGATAACTTTTGAATCAAACCAGAAGAGTGCAATCTGTGGAACATTTATATCATGAAACAGTCACCTGTGAGACTTGGGCAAATGCTAATTCATGAGTAATTGAACTGAGCCAGCAAAACCCAAAACTACTGGATTTGTCCTAACTTCTCCAGTCTTTCTTTCTCCTAAGGATTAAGTAACCCACTAATCAACTCTAGTTTACCTCTTGAATCTTAGTAATTCATTGGAATTCCTTATCTTGCCTGAGTTCTTTCATGCCTGGTTTGAGACTGAGGAAGTTGAAGTGGGAAAGAACACAATTTCTGGAAGGAAAAAAGAGCTGAAGGAGAAGAGCCACTTACCAGGACCCATCATTCCCTTCACGTTACTGTCTCCCACATGAACGGGTCTGGACTCCGGGGCTGTGGAGAAAGGAGAGCTTTCATTCAGTGTTCATTCGGTATCATAGCTAACTGCCTTCAAGAAGCCAGGCACTGAAGACAGACACAGATTTTATAGTCTGAGGGGAAAAACAGAGAACTGGAAAGAAGGAAGGAAAAAAGGAAGGGAGGGAGGAAGATAGAATTATGTACAGTGTGGCAAGCACTCTTTTCTCAGCTCAGTAAAAGATATATAACAGTGGTACTTACCTCGAATGATTGTGTAAGAATTAAGCAGGTTCATGCATTTAAACTGCTTAAAGTAGTACCTGAAATTCTGCAAAAGCTGAATTGTTTTTTAACTATGACAGCGATGTAGTGGCAGTGGTGATGATGGTAATAATGATGACCAGAGTGGTGTGATGCTGTTCAAATGCAAACCAGGCTCTGTCACTCATCTGATTGGCTTCCCAATGGCTTCCATTTCAGTGTAAATCCCTAAGTCCTTACGATGATCATATACCCTAAAATATTTGCTCCCCAACCCTGCCAGCTGCCTCATGGTTGCTGCTGTTACTTGTTTTTAACTGGATCTTTTTCTGTTTCACTTGTCCACCCTGGTCTTCTTGCCAGGCTTTGGACATATCAATAACGTTCTCCCCGGGACTTTGGGACTGGCTGGTCCCCCTCTTCCTTTCTGTATCCCTAAGCAAACTCTCTCCCTTTCACATTTTTACCTGGCACCCTATCTAGAATTGCAATTCACATTTATTTTTTCCTTAATTTAACACCATCTAACATGCAACATATATTCCTTGTCTTGTTCATTATCTGCTTCCCTCAAAGAAAGGTGCCATGAACTTTGGTTGTTTTGTTCATTACTTAAGCAGGGCCAGGGAAAAATGGATGGATTAGGAAAGAAGGAAAGAAGGAAGGAAAGAAGGAAGAGAGGGAGGGAGAGAAGGAGGAAGGGAGACAGATTATGAGGGAGGAGAAAAACTCTAGGGTGCTATGAAAAGTCTATTAGGGCAGCAAGTGACATGGATTTGATGCAGAGAAAGGTTGGTACCAAAAAGGATGGTGTCAGGAATATTTTCTAATATTTCATGATTTAAAGTTTGGCAGCATTGATGTCACATGAGGTCATTAGAAACACCAAAGCTCAGGCCTCAGCACAGAGTGGCTGAATCCAAACCTTATTTCAACAGTGTTGTAGCAATTTCACATTGGAGAGGAGATATTAGAGCCCCGGCCCAGAGACCTTGGAGGGTGAATAGGAGTTAACCAGTTAACCAGAAAGGTAAAAGGGAGGAAGGGACATGAGTAGAGGGAATAACAAATGTGAAGGGCCAGAAACCACAGACTGCAGGGCACCGCAAGATCTAAAAGAATATAGAGATAGAGTTAGAGGGTAATAGAAGATGAATCTGAGATAAAAGCAGAGGCTACTTAGTACACAGCCATGTAAACCGTGTTAAGAAATTTGGACTAGACTTCTGGGAGAACATGGAGGATAGATAGCAGCAGCTACAGAGGCTCTCTGAGATACCCCGCTTAGTGTCCAGAAAGGGGTGGAGTCCTAAGCAATGGGAGATACACCCTGCCGACCCAGGAACAAACTAAGCTAAGAGAAAACCAACTAGAAACGTAATCTCAGTGCTATAACAGGAACAGATAAAATCTCAGCACGGAAGCTGGATCCCGTGCCTTTGGAAGCCATGATTTGAATTTCCTGCTACCACTGCTGCGTCCAAATCAGCACAGCAGGGAGAGAGATGCGTGAAAACTCTGAAAGTGGGAATCGATGAACAGAGTTGAGAACGGGACTGGCAGGGAGCCCTGCATCAACCTGCAGTGAGTGAGCAGAACAGGGACCCTTCCATAGAGTAGGAGGCTTCAGCAAAGGACATACTGGGACTGGGCAGACTTGCCAAAACAGGACACTGCAGTAACTTTAGTCGCATATTCCCCTCTCAAGCGGGATTGGTGGGAAGTGCCTGGCCTGGGTGATGCCGCTGACTAAGACCCAGTAGGCGAGTCCAACATAGGTCCCAGTGCCTGGCGGTACACCCTAGCAGTGAAGCCTTCGGTAGGTTGACCTGGAGGGGCAGGCCCAGCACAGGCTGCCCAGGTCTATGTCTCTCTAGTGCACTGCAGTGGGTGGGAACACCTAGCCAGCACAATTCAAACAAACTGTAACAGTCAAAGAAAGAAATGGGGCCTCCTATATATGCTTGTATGGAAGGAACAAAAAGTACGGGAAGACGAAGCAACAAGAAAGGGTCCTCAGTCCCCAATCCTGAGAACACTGATCCAGGAAACGTGAATGCAAAGGAGAATGAGGAAAGAAAACATGCACTATCAGACACGGCACCAATAGACATAAAGTGATATCTCCAGAGCCTCATAGATGAGTTCAAAAGTGAAGTATTTAATGAAATAAAGCAAGATATAAGTAGAATAGTTAGAGAAATGCTAAGCACTGCCCAAGAAAAAAACAGATGGTAGAATGGAAGAACAGAAAAAAAGGGGAGAATTGTTTGATGGAGAAAATAGAGAAAACATAGAATACATGAAGCAGGTTCAAAGAGATTATCAGGAAACTAAAAACTCTATCGAAAGCTGGCATTACAGCTTGAAAGAAACTATGGACAGGTTATCTGAACTGGAGGGCAGATTTGCAATGTGGGAGCATGAAATGAAAAACTTAAAAATAACAAGAAAACAAACAGCAATAATACAAAGGCTAGAAGATGATAAGAGGATCTATAACTTAAGAATTAAGAACATAAAAGAAGAAGTAGGGACACAAACAAATGGACTACAAAAGCTATTCACAGAAATAATCCAAGAGAATTTTTCTAATTTAGCAAAAGGTAAAGATACTCAGATGTATGAGGCATACAGGACCCCAGCCACCTACAACCCAAACAGAGTTACACCCAGGCATATAATAATCAAAATTCCAGAAATCCAATATAAGAACAGAATACTAAAAGCCATCAAAGACAGGAAACAGATCACTTACAAGGGAACACTCATCAGAATTACAGCAGACTTCTCAGCACAAACCATCAAATCACGAAGAGCATGGGGTGAAATAATTCAAGCTTTGAAAGATAATAACCTCCAGCCAAGATTGATGTATCCTGCACAACTGTCCCTAGAAATTGATGGAAAAACAAGGTACTTCCAGGATAAAGAGGAACTAGGGGAATTTGCAACCACCAATTCAACTCTACAGAGAATACTGCAGAATATTCTAAAAAAGGAAAATACCAAGATTCTAGAAATAGTGGCAGAGAGGCCACAATGAATGGAGCAGAAAGCGAAATAAAGAAGACAAATGACAGAAAAAGTTCTCAACAGAAATGAGGCAGAGAAGGTTGGATGGTAGGAACAGCTAATTTTAGAGAAAACAAGACATTATAATAGCTAGTACTGATTTAGTATCATCTTGTTTTGAAGTCCCATCAAGCTTTTATTCTTCTGTCTCTATCAGTCTTAACAGGTTATATCTTGTTGGATTTTATTATATCTGATAATACAAGCAAAAACTTTTATAGACAAGGAGATTATACAGAAACCATTGTTCATTTTCTGATAGTTGGTTCTAAATACCCTGTAATACTGTCATTCTCTTGAATGGTTTTACATTGTCTTGATATGTTTGGTGCTACAGTATCCTAAGTTATACTCAAAGATTTCAAGGAAAGAGACACTATGGTAACTACTTTTATGCCAGGATATCTTGTGGTGAAACACTATTTTGCTTAAATGGTTATGCTTTGACCTGAGCTGTTTTGTTGTTATGCCCTCTTTTATCTCAGTCTTCTTTTTTTAAAATTATTTACTTTTTTATTTTTATATTTTTAATTAAGGGAAAAATAAAAAAATAGCAGGATACATTATAGTAACACACTTTGATTTCCTATTAACTTGATTTGAAACCCTGTATTGCCCTCACCATCTTGCTATGACCGATTTTCCCCTATTCTGCTTTGCTTGATAGTACCAAGTTCGAAAGTATAGGCAACAACTGTGAAGACAATAAGATTCATTATGACGCCTATTCTGGTTGACTATTATCTTCTTTTAAAGTCCCGTAATGTCTCCAATGTTTTGGTTTTATTCTTTACTATTTTGTTCAATTTTATTATAACTGATGATATAGGCAATTCTTTTTAAGATAGCAAGAGGCAGTATGGTAACCATTGTTGATCACCTAGTATTTTGTTTTTACATTATCTATTATGTCCATCCTTTTGATCTGACTGACTCTGTTCTGATATGTCACATTTGGTTTTATTCTCTTCAAAAAAAAGTAATAAGAACTGTGGGAGTAATAAAACCCAAAATGTGTAATTGTCATTGTACAAAAGAGAGGAAAACAAAGTGCTCTAAACGATATAACTGCATGTACATTTAAGTGTATAAGATAGATAACCATATTACTGAGTTTTGTTGGATCACTGAACAGAACTGTTTGCACTCTCACTATTTTAAAGTCCACTTTATATGCTTCAATTTTGTAACTTGAACAACTATCTCTAAGATAACAATATGTTATCTACTAACTAGTGATTTCCTACTGTTTATTCTTTCTGAAATTCTGTATAATTTGTACCCTTTTTATGCTTTTTATTTCTTTTTCTCCTTAAATAAAATTTAAAAAAAAGAAAGAAATTTGGGCTTTATTTTGAGGACAATCTGGAAGCCAAACAGAATTTATGAAGGAGCAACCATAAGTAGGAGGAAAATCAAGGAAGCACAGAAAATAGCCTAAAGGAAATAGATAAATAAATAAGTAAATAAGTCATCCTAAGGAAACAGGAACCTAAGGTACAAATTATGAAGAAGAGGAAAGAAAGAGTCTTGGTTAAAGGGAAGGATGGAAGCCAATACTGCGAAGGTCAAATAAATAGGAGATAAGAAAGAGGAAATTGATCATGGAATTGTATCATTCAAAAAATTAGCTCTCAGGGCTGAGGATACAGTTGTGGTAGGTGTTTGCCTAGTGTGCCCAGGCCCTAGGTTTCATCCTTAGCACTGGGGAAAAAAAACCAAACAGGTTAGCTTTCAATTTTCCTAAGCAAGAGTAACTAGGTGAGAGTAATAGGGGAGAAGAGCCTAGTTACATAAAAAAACCTTCTTGAAGTCCTCTTGGGTAGGAGAAGGAATCCAAAGGAAAGGTAAATCTGGTCCTGCAGAAGCACATACTTAAACTTGTCAGTTGTACACTTAGTGTATGAATGAAGCTTTTGCATCGAGGACACAGTTCAGGCATTGCCTTTTAAAATGGAGGCTTAGCCATTTATGGAAAGCAGCCTCAAAGACTGTTCCCCAGTCACCCCCATGTCCTTTATATAATTCCTGTAGGATTCACGTCCGTATGTAATTCCTTTCTTTGAGTAGGAGCTGGAGTGAATGATTGGCTTTTAACGAATACAATATGGCAGAAAGACTAGGATGCCACTTCCAAGATTAGATTATAAAAAGTCTACGGATTTCATCTTGAACATTCCCTCAGATCATTTGTGCTGGGGGAAGCCAGCTGTCACGTTGTAAGGCAGCGGCTTTGAGAAGCTCATGTCACAAGGACCAGGACCCTTTAACAGCCACGTGAGTAAGCTTGGCAGTAGATGCCCCCTAGCAGACTGTGCACACCAGATGAGCTCAGCCGTGGCCAGTGCCTTGATTGCAAGCTTGCCTGAGACCCTAAGCCAGTGGCATTCAGCAAATCTATACAAAGAGTTCTTACTAAGAAAACTTGCAAGATAATGAATGTTTACTGCTCTTAGCACTAAATTTTGGGCAATAGATAACAAATGCACTAATTCTCATTAAAAATGGATAAGCCAACACTTTCTGAAAGTTTAGTTCTTTGACCCTAAATTTTAATATGTTACCACCAACTGTATCTGGAATATTTGATTACAGCACATTAACCCCAAATATTCTGCAGCAATTTAGTAGAATAAACTATAACCACATGTAAATAGCATGAAAAGAATGAGGAGTTGTCAGGAAAACTGTTCATTTAAATCCATATGGGGCCTGGAATCATCTGAATCAGCTGTTTTCAGTGAAATGAACAAGCCCTGTGATTATTCCTTTCCTGAAAGGCCTGGTCCATTGCCTAAAAATGTACACATTTGTTTTAAAATGTAACTTTTGATACTTTATCTTGTGAACTTGTGCAGCTGTCTGCAATCTGCCAATGATCATCTCTGCTTTCCAAACCAATCCTGAACTCTTTCTCCAGTGAGGATCATCCTTCCATGACTTGCTCTCCCAGTTACAAAGCAAAGACAACAGAACCACGCACGGACCCAATCCCCATTACATCAAGTGAGTCCTGGCTGCACCAGCTGTCTCTTAAATTCCTACAGCATCAGAAAAATAAAGAGGGACTCCCCATAAAAGCCACTTGATTCTGATTTTTATATGCTTACTGTCTGTGACACTATAAGCCAAATTGTTCCCTAAGCCATAAGGATACAAAAACACAAACCCTTCCTTAGAGGAGAATGACGCTTGATTGAGAAATCATTGAGCCTACCTTTTGAGGACTTTCTATAGAAGACCAAAAATAAATAAATGAATAAATGAATAAGGGAAAGCCACGTAAACAGTGTGAATTTCTACATTCACTTTTCTGTGTAGAGATGCTTTGTAAGACATTGTTGAGAATACACAGATGAGCCAAACATTTTAAAAATGTATTGTTTCCTGAGTTGTACCCAGCCCCATGATCTCCTTGGTTGGAAAGCTAGTTTCCTTATACTGCCAGGGTGCCATTCTGTAAGCTCTGTTCCCATCCCTCAGCTCAGGGATGTGGTTGGTGACTGTTACAGCTCACATATAGCACTAGCTGTGTTATTTTTTGTCTTGTTTTGTTTCAGAGAAGAATGGGTACTGAGTCAGAGTGCCAATGAAAACACAATTTTAGAGTAAAATTTGTAAGTTCTTTCATATGGTTGGTATAGTATAAATCATTTTAAATCCAGTTGAAACAAAAGAATCCAAACTAGTGTTTTCCTGAAAATCTTCAAAACTGGGCAAATTTTCAGGAGCTCTTGAGTCCCCTGGATCCTCCTAACTTCTGGTGATAAGGAAAAATTATGGGCGGTATATCGTGTTCCTCTACTAAAGAGGAGCATTTAAGTTCATTCTTATTACTGTACCCACAGGTTCTAGAAATCAGGGTGGGGGAATACTTGGTTCATTGACCATGATTTGTGCACTGTACCTTTTTCATAGGCCTGAGAAGGCAAAATATTGGTAAAGTCTTCATTTGGCAGAACAGGTTCAGGAATGTTGATGGAACGGAAAGGGCTTCCTTGTGCTTGTGCAGGCCCAGCCTGGGTACTGTGTTCTTCTTTTTGAGTTTTCCTGGGAAAGGGATACAACAAAGGTAGTTTTCTTCTTGGATTTATCCGGAGGGGATTTAGTTCATAGCAACTTGAGAAAATGTCCAAATTATTAGGTTGAGTCATAAAAATAGCTATTTTCATAAATTAAAAATGGTTCATTAAACCATCAGGCATGGTGGCACGTGCCTGTAATTCTAATACTTGGGAGGGCTGAGGCAGGAGGATTGCTGGGAGTTCGAGGCCAGTCTGTACATAGTGAGTACAGACCAGCCTGAACTGCATAGGGAGACCCTATCTCAAACAAACAAGCAAATTGAAAATAGTCCACTTAGGGGTTGCAGGTATAGTTTAGTGGTAGGGAGCTTGCCTAGCACGTGCAAGACTCTGGGTTTGAGCCCCAACATAAAGAGAAAAGAGTCTCATTATTAGTAATTCGCATAATTACTAATTTAACTTAATTTGTCATTTGAGCTGGAGAAAAAGCTTCAGATAGCTGCAAATCACTTCTAACTATAATTTCTTCATTCTTAGCTTTCTGTCACTGGCATCCCTATCCTCGGGAATTTTATTTATTTGTTTATTTATTATCTTGTTGAGACGGGATCTCACTATGCAGTTCAGGCTGGCCTTGGGCTCACTTTGTAGCCTACGCTGGTCTTAAACTTGCAAACAGTTCTCCTGCCTCAGCCTTCCGAGTGCTGGGATTACAGGAGTGTGTCATCACACGCTACTCAACAGGAATTTTAAAGCTTATAGGTAACTATAGTTTGGGATGATTTATGTTTGCTAACCTGTTTCAGGGTCACACAAATATTCTCATATTTCTATTTCAAATGCAATAATGTTTAAAACATTCGGTAATAAAGATTACATACCCTGAGCGGGGAAACTTAAGTTGAGACACTCTTTAACATAAACTTATTTTCAATCATAGAAGTAAAGTAATAAGGGGCTGGGGATTTAGCTCAGTGGCATAAGTGCCTGCTTTGCAAGCGCATGGTCGTGAGTTCAATCCCTGGTACCAATAAAAAAAAAAAAACAAGAAACAAAACAAAAGAAGTAAAGTAATAGCAGCCTTAGAGAAATTTTAGGAAACAAATTTAAAAAAGGAATCACTGGTGGCCTCAAATCTTAACACAACCAACACTTTATAAAACAATCATTATTTTTACATATATCTTTCCAGTTATTATCTTTTGATGGTGTGATCAAAGCCTCCATGCCATTTTATGTTATTTTCATTTCACATCATATTGTATTGAGTGTATTTTCCTTTGTAGTATTTACCATCCATTTGTGGAATGAACCAGCTTCCATGGGACTCTGCTCTCTGTCACGCGCCGACTCCCAGAGCCCCAGGGCCAGCGGCTGTATGTGGACATTGGGGGAAGTTGTTCTCGGTGCCTCTGTACGGGCTTATGGGTTGGCCTTTGGTAAATATTTTTAAGACACTCACTTGGCTTTAACTTTTCGAGACTCTCTTCGTTTCTCCTGTTGCAGTTGTTCAATCTTCTGTTGCATTTCTTCTTGTTTGGAAGTGATGGCCTGGATCATTGACATAGCATTACTCAGCTCTTCCTAAAACACAAGAATTTCTGTATTTTAAACTGGAACATGGAATGACAGTATATAATATTTAGTATTCCATAAGCTTTTAGCACATATTTATTGAATGAAAGAAGGAATTAATTAACGAGGATTTAAAACTGTACTTCTATCGTGGCCTCCAATTTTAACATGGCTGTGAAAAAGAAAAACACCAAATAGATATTTTTCTAGGTAACTAGTGAATGGTGCAGATGACAAATTCTTATATTTGGCTCCTAGGGAAAGGGCATATTTTCTGCTCCCATTAACTAAAGACCAAGATTCATTTTTTTAGAGGGAAAAAAACGAGGTACCTACCTTGAAATAGTTCAATGAATTCTTCATCTCAGTAACTTTTTCCTCCATGGAACACTTGCAGCTCTTAACCTTTTCTTCCAAAGCATATTCTCCATGTTGAATGCGTGACAGTTCCTGCATTGCCTCTGTGAATCCAGTTTTCAGCTCGGAGGCCAGGGCCTGCAACTAAATAAAGTATGCAAAGTGAGTTGAGCTTGCTCTAAATTATTATCAGTGGCACTATTGACCCCTTGGGTTTGTCTTTTCTTTGAGAAACCAGGCTCTTGGAAATCTACAGACTTCGTTTGCTTGAGTTTGGAAAACTTAAGGCAACCTTGGCGCCATTTGTCTAGGGAAAAATAGTATATTCTTTACACAGTGCATAATGAATAAGTGCCAAGCAAGAAAGCAATAAAGTTGATAAGTGCTCCTGCACTCTACCATTTATTTTAAACCCTGTGATAAAAGTGAAGTTTACCTGAAAAGCAATATACAAATGTGAAAAGAGTCTTAACCTGGTAACTCTGAATTCTGTGAACAGAGTGATGGGTCATATTCTTCCTTGTATGATAAGAGAATAAATACACTTCTTTTAGTCCTTAGGAAGCTAAAAGGTAAAATGAGTAATAACTAGGGATTGATGAAACTGTCTTTGAAAGGGAAAAAAAGTTTTGTTTCTGTATTTTTTTTTATCCTTGAATATTATCCTGAAAAAGTTGGTAATGACATTTTCCGTGACAGTGAGCTTTAATCCCTAAGGTAAGCACAGATGTATGTATCTACAGCGGTGGCAGCTGAGCAGGTCAGTGGTGCTGGGCGTCCCTGCAGCAGGCAAGCCTGGCCACCCAGGAACATGCATGCTGGACTTCGGATGTCAAGTTGTACACCACGAAAGGGGGGTTAGGTAGGGGGTGAATCCCAGCAGTCTCATGCAAGAATTAAGATCTTGGTCAAGTTGCTTAACCTCTTTGTAGCAGATTCCTTATTTTAAAATAATTATAATAATATCGCTGTCACAGGGCTGGCTTGAGTACGTAACGAAGCAACATAGCATAGCATCTACCACCAAGCTTGTGCTTGACATAGGTGTTCAAAATTTTTCATTCTTTTCCTCTTTAGGTGACAAATCAAAATATTAAGCACAAAGAGAAATGGAGTACTTCTAACGGTTCAGATTTAATTATTAAACAAATGAGAAAAGCAATTTCAACAGACAAATAGTAACAATATGACAACAATACTGCTTTCTGGACATTTATGATCTTATTTGGTTAAGTAAAGGACCTCTTAGCTCCACTTTTCAAAATAGAACTGATTAGGTTTATTTTATATTTTAAAGTATCCACCAACTAAGGGATGAAAGCTACAGTCCAGGTACCATAACAAAATTTCTTCATATGTGTGTTTCTAAACATTTTCAGAATGAATTCATCCAAATAGTACCAATTTGCAAAGACATCTTCCACTATAAAGACTCAATATCCTGTGCTACATTTTAAAAATATAGTGTTTTGTGTTTCACAGTTTCTTTCTAGGACAGGGAAAGGCAGAAATAAGAGGAACCAAAGAGATTGCTTTGAAGAAAAAAAAAAAAAAAGGAGAACCTAAGAAGTATTTATAGATGGAAAACTGGGAAACAAGATAAACAATCTATTTTTCATTCCAATTAATTTTAATTAGAATTAATCTTTGTGATGGACCTTGGTACATCTAATTCAGTCATCCTGCTGGATTAAATCACTAGATCAACTATCTTCTGATCTGGCTTTTTTATTATGCAAATTCATCTTCTGTGCAAATAATAAAATTGACAGTTATCTAAACTCAAAGTAAAAAGTACACAATTTTTAAAATTAAAGGAAGGAAGTCCGACATTTATTTCAGTGCCCTGACATATAAGTTTTGCTTAGGAAAAAAAGAGAACCACTATCCAAAAGAAATAGGTTTCATTATCACTGCTCCCACAGGCGGATGTGTGGTTTCTGCTAGACGCCAAAAGACAGCAACAGAGTCTTAGGAAAAAAGACTTCTTCACCTGTAGTCCCTCAACTCTCAAAAAAATTTTAAAACTATCAAAATTTTCTTTAACAGGCAGCTTACATGTGGACTCTGGGAATTCTGAAACTGTTCTGAGCTGCCAGCCCACTTTCTCTCCATATATTTCTTTGAATGAGTCACTACTGCTTTATAAACAGCTTCACAAGCCGGGGGAAGCCAGGGCTCACACACTGCGACAATAGGTGACTTTTAAAATGCTTCAGCTGCTTAACTAGCTCTAGTTGTTACAGACTGGTTCTCCAGAACAACATCACTGCCTTTTTTGTTTGTTGTTTTGAGACAGGGTCTCGCTATGCAGTTGAGGCTGACCTTGAGCTCACTTTGTAGCTCAGGCTGGTCTCGAACTTGCAATGATCCTCCTGCCTCAGCCTCCTGAGTGCTGGCATTACAGGCGAGGCCTGGTTTTACATCACTTGTGAATGAAAAATCCCTGGAGGGCACGGTCTTCACATCTCTTTTCTGCTCTGTCCTCCGCTTTCTTATCTCAGCCCACAGCCCACCCCAAGGATTAGAAATGGGAGTCTACCTTGTACTCCAGCGAGTTGAACACGTTCCTCATCTCGTTGATTTTTTCATGGAGCTGCTCTAGAGAGGTTATGATCCCTCCATCCTGCCGCTGAAGGCGGGCTCCCACCGGAGGCAGGTTCAGGGAGGACTTGTACTTCAGAGCCTAGGGTACCACAGAGGGCAGCTTAGGCTCAGAGAAATGGGGAGAAGAGTCCGAATTCTTCCTAATTCCTGCTCTTAAGTGCTTGCTTCTCAATTTTCTTGGCTTCTTAACTCTTCTGAAGATGAATTTTAGGCAGTGTCTTCCAATTTTTTTTTTCCCAACAAAGATCTTTCTTTCAGGCCTCAAACTACATGCTTCATGAATTCCAACTTGTTTTTTACACAGACTTCCCATTTCTTTCTGCTCATTACCTAAGTCAGGAGGCTACAGAGTCAAATGCAAGGTGTGCCTGTGAATCGGAAACTGCAAAGCCAGGAATGTCAAGGTTTGGGAAACTGCCATAGGCTATGGCACATTCCTACAACACTTGATTCTGTAAACGTGGCTGTTCTGGAGCAGCACGGGATAGCAAGAATGCCGGGCAACTGCTTTGGTTTTTCCCCTGGACCAGAGTCACTGCAGAATAAAACTGTCCACCTTTTAATCTTAGGCCTCTTTACTGATCCCCAGAAATGCAATGATTTAAAGCACAGTGTGGGCAGGAAGTAAGCTGACTATCAAGATTAAATTTCTTAACCCGCTCCTGTGTGCTCCCTGCAGAAGCTGACCCTTCATGCCATTCTTACAGGATCCTGTTAATGCTGATGTAAATCCTGGTGTGTTAAAAATTTATTTTATCGATCCTTGGATACACCATAGGCCTCTAACTTCTCTAGTGTTAGAAGAATACTCCGCAACAGCAAAAAGAACTGAGGCTCAACTAGGACTTAACAAATCATAGAAAACCTTCAATGGCAGTTTTGATGATGAAACCCATTACTGTAGGACTGGTTCTCATAGGCTTTCAATTAGATGTCCTTTTGGCACGTAAATTATTTGATTACAGAGAAAAATTAAGAAAAATGCGAATCACTCCAAGTCTTGTTATTTCATATAACCATTAGCACTCACATTTTCTTATAGTTTGTTATGTGCATTTAAATGAAGATATTTATATAGCTGAGATCACACTACAGATATTTTGATTCTGCCCTTCATATTTTTTGCCCCTACTATATAAGCCCTCTTCCAAACCCTTCAAACCTTTTCTAAGTATCCCTTTTAAGGGGTATTTAATATGCCAGAGTTTAGCTACCTATTCACTCATACTGAGAAGTGGTCATTTTTCACAATTAGAAATAATGCTGTCATAGTATTTTTTTTTTGTCTTTTTCCTTTTTATGGGTACTAGGGATCGAACTCACGACTGCCTGCTTTTCAAGGCAGGTGCTTATGCTGCTGAGCTAAATCCCCAGCCCCAGTATTTTTTTTTTTTTTTGAGACAAGGTCTTGCTATGCAGTTTGAGCTGGCTTTGAACTCACCTTGTAGTCCACACTAGTTTTGAAATCACAATGATCCTGCTGCCTCAGCCTTGCAACTGTGGGATTATAGGTGTTTGCCACCACACCCAGGTATATTATACTTTTTGCTATATTATGCCATGTAAACTTCATTGTGTATTTCAAATTATTTCCTCAGAATAAATTATGAAATATGCATTTACTATGAGTCAAAAATATAAAATTATATATATATATATACTATTTGGGGGGATTTGATACCATAAATCGAACTCACGACCTTGCGTTTGCCAGACAGGCGCTTATGCCACTGAGCTAAATCCTCATCCTGATATTAGGTAATATTTAACCCAAAAGAAAAATCTATATAGAAGGGAGGCAAAATATTCAATGATTTAATAATTATAAAAATATATTTAATCAGAGAGTGGGTTGTATATTCTTAGAAACATTCTGAATTGTATGTAATAATCCTAAATTTGTGCATTTAGAAAAATGTGTCTTATCAAATGTAAATGATAAAAATGAGGAAAATGGAGTACTTACACTGTCAAGGCTACAAATGAGTGAAGAATTTGCATTCTTTGCCCTTTTCATAAATGGGTGTCGGAATTTTTCATTATATGTCACTAAATCTTTGAAATATTTGTTGTAAGTATCTTTCCAATTTTGGTATTTGCCTTTGAATTTGCTCAAAATATTTCACGTTAAAAAATTGTAAATTATGATGTGGATGAACTCTTGGGCTCTTTTGGTTGTAATTTCTTGTGGCTTTTTTTAAACTTAGATATTTCACATAGAGACAAAATAAACACGTATCCTAAAGTGTTTTGGTTTTTGTACTTAAGCTTTTACCAAACTCTTTGGGTCTCATCTTTCTTTCCAAAGAACCACTTTTCCCAACACTGTTTGCCATCATGCCTTGAATGACCGCTCAGATTTCTTGGCTCAAAACAATACACACATCTTGCACGTGTTCAGTCATTCAGCTAGTATTCAATGAATATGTATTATATCTCAAGTACTCTACTTTATGCCAAGAATACAAAGAAGAACAAAATACACTGAGTTCCTGCCCTTAGAGCTTACATTCTAGATGAGGAGAGAGACAGTTTTAAGACCCAAAAACCAAGTATTAACTTTTGTAGATGACATCAGGCAGAGTTAGGATCTATCAAGAAAATAAATATGGAAATAACTGCAGGAATTTCATATATTGCTTCAGATATTGTCCCTTCCAATATACACTGTATTCTCTTATAACTGGCTCCTCCCCACCTCCCTCCTTCCTCCTCTTTATTTCTTCCTCTTCTTTATTTCTCCTGCTTTGTCTTTTGGTTAAACGTTGATTGGAGTAAGCAGACTTGGGAAGTGTTCTTTTAAAACAAGGATGGGTCAGCATAGCACCACTGAGGTCATATAGACCAACTTCACCTTCACTGCATCGTGTACTCCTCTGTGAACAGATGTACTTGGATTTGTGTACAGTAAGGTAACCAGGCCGTCCCCACCGCGGCTATATTTAGCCAGCATCCAGGGAGCGACCTACATAAAAGCTATAATGGACTTTAACTCGTACCTAAGTTTAAGGAGATACTCAGACTCATTCAAATGCTACACACTGTTCAGACATGAGCAGAGGGAAAGTGCGTAGAGAAAGCATTTAGCAACCTTGAGCCAGGAAAGCATCAAATCAGTACAGAGTGAAGGCCTACTTCTTCCCGGGCTCCACTGGCCGTATCCCCCTGCCGGAAAAGACCTTCCTCCTAGCCACTTGTCAAATGATCAGTTTGTCTCTAGTTTACCTACTTCAAGTCTTGTGGTCAGTACTAATTCATCTCTCCCCCATAGAATTATATCAATGCTTTCATTACAATTTTTTCAACAGCCTACCTGTATGAACACATACGTGTTTTCTTTCTTTTTTTTTTTTGGTCTTTCTCCTTTTTATCGGTACCAGGTATCGAATTCACGACTGCCTGCTTGCAAGGCAGGCGCTTATGCCGCTGAGCCAAATCCCTAGCCCCCACGTGTTTTCTAAGTTGTGGACACTTAAAAACTGATGAGAATATTTGTTTCATTTTTTAAAACTTCCATCAGGCTTAGCAGTGGCATTTGCACATAGTAGCCACTCAATAAATGTGAATTGGGGGCTGGGGATTTAGCTCAGCGGCATAAGCGCCTGCCTTGTAAAGCAGACAGTCATGAGTTCGATCCCTGGTACCAAAAGACAAAAAAAAAAAAAAAGAAAGAAAGAAAGAAATGTGAATTAACTTGAAATGAGACTGCTTCCTCCAGCCTCTTACTGCTGATCTAAATCTAGATCAGTATAGCTTAAATGTTTTCATAATCCTCTACTGCCTCACCCTAAATGAGCCCACAGCAATGAACTCCTAAGCAGTATTTATGGAAACTAGTTGTCAATCTAACAAACATTCTCCTAAACTATACTCCTCTGGATGCTTATCTTTGTGCTTGGAAAGTTGCTCTTTTCCTCGGTTAGCAAAGCTCACAATCATAGAGCCAACTGAGCAAGGCTTTTTTCTCTCAACCAGCACTATGCTCCGCCATTCCTATCTTCTTTCTCATGTGTTCCAGATAACACTATCCTAAGTCCAGTGAGGAGCATGGGTTTCCCTAGCCCAAGACGCTTTTATATTGTAAATTATGTCAGAATAAGCTTCCATGATATAAGGACTGTCCTTTAAGTGTATAGGTGGAAGATACACATCAAATACATTCTATTAACAGGGTGCAACAGTCTGAGGTAACCTTTGTTGCAAAGGTGTTCTGCAGAACTTTTATCTTCCTTATCAATCAGGTTATTCCTTCAATGTAAAATGAGCTTAAAATTTTTGATGTCACCGTATTTGAGCATTTGAAATAATAACCCCTTTTCAACTTGCAATTCTCCCTGCTAACACGGTACACTAAGAAAAATAGATTTTGCTGTCTCCTTTCTCACGGAAATATTCTTGCACAGTGTAACAGCCACGGTGGCAGCAGGCGAGCACCACAGGAGGAGGCAGGGCAGTGGGACTGCACTTTATTAGTGGAGGAACGTGTCCACCAAATATTAGTTCTTTCAAGGATACACGCTCTTGATAAGAGAAGAAGGTGATGGTGTATGAGGAAGCACATGTGAGTGTCACAAATCTCTGTACATAAAGGGCAGTCACCACTATTACACATGGGAGCACTGAGAAGAATCTAGTTGTCTTTACCTGGTAAATCTGTGTGGAGGGATTGTTCACCGGCATATGTTCATTCTCTCCTGCAGGGAGAAAAAGCTTTGTTCAATCACGACAATTATTGTTATTTTCCTGTCCTTGTAAGATACACGCAGGGAATGGGAGAGCTTCCTGAACTCTCTGTTGCTGCCTGCATGACAAGAAACTAACAATTCAAGAACAAAAAAATAAGCTGGTGTAGATGGTTTTCATATCTACTGTACACCCTAGTGTCTAAACCGTATCTACCTTGTAGTAAAAACCATGGAGTAGAGTTAACTC
Source organism: Cavia porcellus (assembly GCF_034190915.1). NCBI lineage: Eukaryota > Metazoa > Chordata > Mammalia > Rodentia > Caviidae > Cavia > Cavia porcellus. The sequence goes on from NW_026947484.1 coordinate 219,499,140, forward strand.
TGGTAGTAGAAAATCATGTTCTACCACAGCGGGGAAACTTCCCAACAGAACTGGGGGATTACGGTCATTAAGCAGTCGGAAGAGAATGCCCAAGTGTCTCCCCATATTCTGGGGCTCAGTGAAGTTTACCCGAAAGGACAGTGCTATAGCCAGGAAAGTTTCTCTTCCCCAGGTCCCTGTCTGGTTGTCACTTACTGATCTCAGGCCTACATGAAGTGTCCCTTGCTTCTATCGTTTATCCTTTCCAAATTTCTGAACTCAGATCTGTCACTGCTGAGATCAGCTAAGGGGATGTGGCTGTATTCTGAGGCAAGAGGGCTGCTAAGGGAATTGGCAGTGGAAAGGTTCTTGGAAGTAGGAAGAAAAAAAGACAGTATTCTCAACACTAGAGGCTGGCAAACACATGGGAAGGAGGTTTTAAAAGTCATTTGAAACCTAAGGAGATAAAAAGCTTTAATGTGCCTTTCAGAACCGCATTGATTGACCATGAAAATGAGCACGTTTATGGCTCATCTGTCATTGTCTGACTGCTGATTTTGTCGTGTTGTATGAGTTCATCAGCTTAAGATGAAGCCCATGTTGCAAATGTGTCCACATAGATGTGTATACCGTTCTCGGACACGCTGACATGGAAAACCCTTCCTTAGAGGAAGCAGTCACAGTGTGTTAAGTTTATAAATATATGACCTCATTCTAGAACTTGTACTTACAGAGAGCTGTCCTATAAAATCCAAGTAATCTGAGATCACCAGACTCCCCCCAACAAGATCAAGTAAGACTCATGCAGCCCATTTTATGCTACTTTCTAACACCCTGGTGTGACGGGGAGAACCAAGACTTATGAACCCAGGCCAGGATCCCAGACCTAGTTTTTTAATACTTTGGAGTTGTAGCCTGACTTCTCTGTGACTGTTCCTCAACTGTAAATTGGTCATGATACTAGAACCTGTTCTTATGTGATTGTTCCTATATGGTAAAAACAAAACAAAACTTATTCTTCCATGCTATCCTAGAAGATGGTGCATGTTTATTAATTGAATCTGCATCTTTTGGAGTACTGGGGATTGAACCAAGAGTCTTCACCCTGAGCTATGTGCCCAGTTCAGTCCATCTATTTATTCATTTGTTAGTTTAGTGTAATTTGGTTCAAGATAGGATCTTGCTAAGTCACTAAGTGGCCCAGGCTCGCCTCAATTTGCCATCCTCCTGTCTCAGCCTCCCAGAGTTTTGGGATCACAGGTGGGCACTACCACACTCGGCTTCAATCTGTATCCTGACCTACTCTCAGAATGTTGTTCTGTGGTGGTCTTAAAGTACATATATTATGACCATGAAAACCATAGACTTGCTGGGGGGCTATCAGGTCATAATAAGATGATGGAGAAATGCTGTCTTGAGACTGTGGCAAGATGAGACTGAAACCTACATTTCTTAAGTCCTGAACATTAAAGTAAGACATAAGGAAATCAGACCTTGCTTGGTTTTGGTTTTTTCCATGGTGCCTGTTGCTTCTCTCCTCCCTCTTAGTCTTCAACATTGCATCCTTGTTGTACTGGATCAGGCCACCGCCCCTTCCCTGCACCTGTCAATTGAAATCAAGAATAAATGACAGCAGGCAGAACTGGTGAAGGACTTCATCTAGCCTTATGGGTTAACTTTGTTTTTCTTTTGAGACAGGGTCTCGCTATTTAGTTCAGTGGACCTTGAACTCACTATATAGCCCACGCTGGCCACAATCTCACTGCAAACCTGCTGTCTCAGCCTCCAGGCATGCATCACAATGACTAGTTGTATGTGTTAACTTTAAAGAACTGAACACAGGTTGAGGTTTATGCAATTTCAGAAGAGTAAGAAATATTAAACTGATAAATACTTAGCTTAAAGATAAATATCATTTTGGAAGTACAAAATTCATTGCTTAAAATTACGTTCTCTTTTGGGCTGAACCAACTCATTCAAGCCTAATGATTTTATTAGCAGGTTATAGTTTAGGGAAATTATCTTAAGAGGAAAAATCTTGACCAACTATTTGTTGTTTGTTTCTGCTTCATTAAACAGTAGGTTTCCTGGTGGTCTTATCTTCATTTTCACTATCTAGTGGGTTCCGTTGCACCCAGGAAGATATTTATCAAATGAGACCTGGCTGCCATACCATCGGTCATGAAACTTCAAATCTAGAATGCAATTTCATGAACACACACAGACAGCATGGACATTGAGCCTCCTTTTAGCATCCAGCATTTTAACACTTCCTGTGTTTATAGAATTCCCCCGCCACATGGACCTCCTATTATGGAGGTTGTTAAGTGCCAGGTTTTCTGAGCCTTCCCTGCAACCAAGGCACAGTGGGCACATGACATAGGACATGCTGTTACATGGAGTTAGCCACAAATTTTGAAATTATTTTTAGAAGCAGTTTCTGCTATTTGGAAAAAAATGTTGAAATAAAAGCCATATTTTATTGGATTTCATGGATAATTTATTCTTGAAGATTTATTTATCTAATCTATAACAAATTGAAAACAAGCAAAAAAATCCATAATATCCTAGGTAAAATGAAAATTTACACATTTTTTGGAGCTAGGACATCAAGTTCACATATGTGCATGTAGCTACAGGTTCAAGACATGCTAAAAGGTATGTGACAAGGTATGTGACTGAGAGTATTAGGAATCTCATTTTCTTTAGTTAATTAAAAAAGCAAAGAAAATTGTATTGGAGAAAATTTCAAAATTATAGCGGGATGAAGCATACATATTATCTTTACTTAGACAACTATCATGATCATTAGTTTGTAATGCCCACTATCTTTCATCTCTGAAATGTTTTACATCATTATTTTTTGCTTGTTTGTTTTTTTGGTACCAAGAATCGAACTCACGACCTTGTGCTTGCCAGACAGGCCCTTGTGCCCCTGAGTTAAACCCCTGGCCCACATCATTGCTAATGGAGCCTACCTAAACATTTGTATCTACCTTTTCCACTTATGCCGTAACATAAGCACTTTACTTTGTTTTAAAAATTGGATCAATATTATTTATAAGGGTTTGATTGTTGTTCTTCAAGACAGGGCCTCACCGTGTTACCCAGGCTGGCCTCAAATTCCCTTTCTCCCTCCCTCCCCCTCCTGAGAAGCTGAGATTCCAGGGATCCACAATCCAGCTTCAAGATATTTTTATTGAGTCCATTTCTGAAGAAAGCATTCTTCCCCAACCCTAAGAGACGTGAGTCTCTGCTCTTCCTCCATTCTTTTCTCCATCTTCATATAATCACACACAAGCACAGAAGCTTACACATACATGGTGTGAATATCAAAGTACGTTCATATTGTTCTTTTCTGTCGCTTACCTTTCCATGTGCATTAGTATGGATCTAAGAAATAATTCATGATTTCATAATTTAAATGAGTTGTTAATCTTCCTGAATGCCCTTTATTTCCATTATTTTGCAAAAGCAAACAGTGCCACAATGACCAGGTGCGGTGGCACATGCCTGTAATCTCGCGACTTGGGAGGCTGACAAAGATGATGGCAGTGAGTCTGAGGCCAGCCTGAGCTACAGAGTGAGACTGTCTCAAAAAACTAAAAACTAGAAGAAAAAAAGCCATGACAAATGCCTTGGTAGGTAGAATATGTATGTGTGGTTTTAACAGATGAGACCAAGCTGCTTTCCAAAGCCTGCACTCACTATGTGTTCCCTCAGGGGTGCTGTATGAACGGATCCTCCTGTATCCTAGGTAACAGCAGATACTGACACTTTTTAGTTGTAGGCAGTCAGATGGATGACAAGTGATGCTTTGTAATTACTTTTGCTAATTGCTAGTGCTCCTGAGCATCTCTACTTATTTACCTGTTCCAATTTCAAAACCATAGTCTAAACATCTGTCAGTGTTTTAAAACTCTTGGGGCCAGGTACAGTGATGTGTGCCTATGAGCCCAGCCCTCTGGGAGACTGAGGCAAGAAGATGGCAAGTTCAAGCCCAGCCTGGGCAAGTTAGCACCTTAGCAAAACCTCGGTTCACAAATAAAAAGTGGAGAAGGGTTGGAGATTAGCACTATGTGAAGGCCCTGGGTTCAGTCCCCAGCATCAGAATAAAAATTGTGAGGCAAGCCAAATTTTTTTTCATCTTTTGGTTTTCCTAGCCAAGTACAGTGGTGCATGACTACAGCCACAACTACTTGGGAGGCTGAGGTGGGACAATGTTAAGTTTGAGCCCAGTTTGGGCAACACAGTGAGACCCTGTGTCAAAAACAAACAAAACAATGAACAGAAACTTCAATATCCAGATAATTTGCTTTTCCTGACATCTGCTAACTCATACAAACAAATGAACTCTTTTTTTTTTTTCTTTTCTTTTTTTGTTACCAGGGATTGAACTCACGGTTTGCGCTTGCCAGGCAGGCACTTATGACACTGAGCTAAATCCCCAGCTACCCAGATGAACTCATTTTGCATTTTATGTTTTTAATCTATTACCAGGGAGAAACAAACAAACAAACAAGGAATTTCTATTTGAATTGCATTTGATTTATATATTAATTTAGGGAACTGACATTTTTCTTACATAAAATCTAATCATGTAAGAGCAGTATACTTCTTTCCATTTGTCTGAATCTAGTTTATGAGATCTTTTAATCAGATTTTGTAATTTCCTTCATAAGGCTCCTGTACTTCAAAACAAAATTTATTAAATATCTTTTAAGATTTTCTTGTTACTGTGAATGCAAATTGTTATTGTGAATTTTTCTCCATTTCTATTCCTTGTTGTTTTTCATAGTCTCTATTTTTGGTGTATTTATTTTGTATTCATCCACTGTATTAAATTCCTCTACTAACTGTGGAAATTTTAGATGAGTATGTCTTTACTTTTTAGATTATTTTTATCATGAAGGCAGTGACCCTGGGGATTGAACCAGAGCCTCAATATGCAAGGCAAGTGCTCTACCACTGAGCTACACTCTCAGCCTGTCCTTGTTCTATCTTACTATGTTTGCGAGACCTTTCAGAATGTTTTTTCCTAATAATTGTGCTTGTGGACATCATTATTCATCTTCTGATTTTAATGTAAATGGCTCTAGAGTATTTAGAATATTTGCTGTTCTTGATAAGTAATCTCTATTACTTAACTTAAAGTTCTATTTTACTAAAACTTCCTGTTAGAAATGAATATTTGATATTATTATATCTTTCAATTGCTTAGACCTTACAATTGATAGGCTTGTTTTCCTCTCCTTTATTTAATGAATTATACTATTTCCCTGATTCATCATGCCTAGAGTGTATGCTCGTTTCTAGGATACAGTTCATTTAACAAATAACTGCATTCTATTTGTTGATATTTAAAGTTTTTGTATCTATATTCATAATCGATTTTGTTTTATGAAGGGATTTCTTTTATCATACTTTGCCATTAAGGTTATGCTAGTTTTAAATTAGAGAGTTGCTCATCTTTTTTGTGAAATCCAGAAAAGTTTTAAGTACATGAGAATTATTTTCTCTTTAAATAATATCACATCAGTATGAAACCATTTGGTCCAACTGCCTTTTGAAAATATCAGTAGATCTTTAAAGCCTTTTCCATTTCTTCAAAAGTTTACTCAATTTTTCTACCTAATTTAGTCATTTATGTTTTCCTAGGAAATCATATATTTCCTCAAGTTTGTCAAATCCGTTAACAGATCATAATCATTTTTCCATATGCTGTATAAGAAATGGTGAAAGAGGGCCGGGGGTTTAGCTCAGCAGCACAAGCACCTGCATAGCAAGCACAAGGTCATGAGTTCGATCCTTGGTACCAAAACCAACAACAACAAAAAAGAAATGGTTCAACAGTTGAACCACTGTTATGTGCCAAAGATTATGCTTCACATTTTATTTGTATTGTCACATTTAATTGAATCCTCACATTGATTTATTTAGCATGTACCATTATTCCAATTTTATAGATGAGAATACTGAAACTTGGAAAATGAATTAATAACACATCCAAGATCATAGATTCAGAAATGGCAGAAAGAGATAGAACTGTAATTCAGGTCTGTGTGATTTCTGAACTGGGACTTTTATTATGTTTGACTTTCTCCAGATAGTTTTGCAATCGTTGTACTTAATTACTGAAAAATAGTTGCTTGAGGATATATGTCCTTGTTTTCTTTCCCTTTCCTATTTATCAGGATAGCTTTCTGGTTTTCACTATAATAAATGAATCCAAAAAATCGCCCTCTTTTCTCATCAGGTATTTAGGACATTCTTAGGCTATATTTGCAGAAGACAATTTCTAACCTGAAGTGTATGGTCATTTTAACAAACAATTACATACTAAAAAGCACATTTTAAAGGAAATGATATCTAGATTGCATAGAAAGTAATGTGAATTTTTCTAAAGAAAGCCTTTTGCCAACTATAAAACTCCCTTTAAGATCTTACTTATAAACTGTTCTTTCTTCTCACTCTCTGAGCCTGGGCATTCTTCAGTTTGCCCTTGATAGCCCTTGGATCATTTCTACTTTTGAATAAATACCATTAAAGGTTGTCATCTTTCCCCTTTCTATCTCGTGACTGTAGTGCCAGCTCCTAAGCACACCCACCTAGGCCTGGGCAGACCCCTGGGGAAAGTGTGCAGTTTTTAGAAAGAGCCCACTGGCCTTTACGTCCTGCCTGAACATTATATAGAACAGCGATTTTCAGTTTGCACTCTTTGAAGCCCCCAGGCTTTCTCCAGTCTGCCTTTAGGAACAGAGATGAGCCTTCAAGCGGGTGGAGTACGGGGCTACCTCCACACCCCCTCCTCCAGAATCTCTCAGTGCTTACCTAACTCAAACTATAGCTTTGGGAAAGAATTTCCTTTTAAAATCTGTTTCTGCTGTTTAAAAGCAATGTTTCTAAAATCATTAATATAAAGAAAGAAATATTGAAACATTTATCTAAAAAGATCGATTTTATAAGGTTAGATCAAAAAATTTAATAATACTTAATAGGCACCTGAAGAACACTGCAAAACCTTCTCTCTCCCGCAGAGTGACCTAGAATGTGTACCCTGCTCCCCACGTAAGATCACAAAGACTTAGGATTGTCTATTATCTTCCAATTACTGCTGTGACAGAAAAGGAAAGTTTGGCACTTTGGGGAATTGAAATTAATTGAAAGCAGACTTGAGTTAATTTCCACTTCAGTGTTCTTTATTGAATGGGTCTTCAGTGCATATTTCTAATTTAGTAGAATGAGAAGCTTTTTTATGTTGGGAGAGGGCACACGAGGAAATGTTTTTCCCCTGAAACTAAAGTAAATCATCAGGACAAATCCTGAAAACATTTTCATGGAGGAGTGCACATAACCTTCATGTAGAAAAATGCTCAAGAAACTAAGAAAGGAATTGTACGCTCGTGTGTTATTTTCTATGTGTTGTGAAAGCTGCATCATTTTGTGACTGTAATGCCCCGCTCAGACAGCCTCATCATTTCCCAGCACTCTCTGGGCACTGCCTCACCTGATCATCACAGCAAAGCCAAGCAGCAGAGTGCATGCTCCGTTCATTTGGCACAGAAGAAAACCCGAGTTCAGAACAAGCATTTGCCCAAAGTTACACATGAAGTAGCTCCACGTAAGACCATTGGTCTTTATATTATTCTGCATTTTTAAGTAAATGGTTTCATGCCACAATATTCCACAGCACTGTAATGTGAGGAACCACTTGTATGAGCACAATAGAAAGCGATTCCTATGTGGAGTCTGATAGCTATTTGAATAACAGATCAACTAGACCCATAAAATAGAAAAACTTGTTCTGCTAAGTGTGATGAGAGAGAAAAGAGAAAGGGAAAAAATATAATGTAAGACATTAAAAAAGAGGTATATGACCACCAACTCAGAGAATGGGAAATATTATTTGTAAAGTTTTTTGTGTAATTTATTGCTAATAATTCTTAAATTTAGATACATTAGCTGATTTTCTAGGAAAACATAATTATTGATATTCATTTTAAAAAATGTAAAAAATAAACTCACCTAGGAAAACTATCTGTAGAAGATATGGAAAGGGAGGATCAAATATCTACCCCCAAAAAAGATGGCACAGGATAATATCACAAGATTTATAAATAGTAATAACTATGTTATTTAATATACACTAAGAGAACAGGCTACATATAAATTACTAAATCCATCTTACGAGGTTCTGATACCAAAACTGCTCTATGTTAGATAAATAAATATATGCGTATTCTAAAGAAAATGTCAAAAAACAAAATACACCATAACCACTAGAGTTTGTTCTAAAAATGTAAAAATGGCTTGATGCCTGTAAACCTATTACTATAATTCAGTGACCAACAATGCTAGAGAACAGTGACCCTCAGAATCCAAATGATAGGGAGATAACTGAAATATTAGAATATATAGGTACACAAGTGTTTAAAATGAGAGTATCTCAAAGATAATGTAAGTTTTTATGCCACTTTCCAAAAAAAAAAATTCTTGAATACATGACAATGTAAATTGGCAATAGCAATAAATTAGAGTTAAAATATACCTCTGTCATAGACATCCCAAAAAATAAATATTCTTATATGGAAAACTGTCTGATCATCAAGTTAGCTATTCCCTTAACATTTTCCCAAATATGGGTTTTGATAGAAATCATAGAGATACGGGTTTGATAGAAACTCCTGCCGCTGAACCGGGTCATCGGGCCTTCACCCCATCTTCAGCTACCTGCCTGAGTTGTGTCCCTTATCTGACAGCAAGCAAAGGAGCTACGAGGCTGTTCTGTTCACGTTTCTGCTACCAGCTCCTAACACCAGTCTCTAAACAGATATTTTCAGTAAATGCTGTCAATGAGTGTTCGAAGGAAGTGATCTCAATTTTTATTCAATAGACCACCAGGGAAACAAGCTTTTTACCAGAAAATTTGTTCAAATTTACAATAAAGTGTTAGTGGGTATAGAAAAGAGTTTGACCTTGAAATAAGATGATTTTTACTGGGTGGGGGGAAGCTCTTATTCTTCCACTGGCTAGAAGAAGATTCCCCTGCACTCACCACTGGGCTTAAAGAACCAAGAGAATGCAGGAGGATTTTCCAATGAATATTCCATGCCAAAACTAACTGACTGACACCCTGTCACTAACCAGCAACCCTAGTGTACCCAGAGCCAGGGAGACCAGGGACAAAATGCACAAAACAGGCAATTCTTTAGTTGAAAATCACACAGAAGATTCTTTACAGCAGGTGGAAAATCAGTGATTCTCCTGCCTCACTTCACTGGCATGGTAATTTTTGTTGTTCATCTAATATAAGATTAATTTGGTTGATATTTGTCAATATCAATCAGAGAAAAAAAGATGAGCATGTTATCACTCACAAAACAAACTACTGGCTTGAAATAACTATTCTGAATTTAAGAAAGCCTCACTTGAGACATCTTGTTTTCTTTTTACTGTTAGTGAACATCAATGTATCAGAATTAGACCTTTGTGGGGCTCAATTTGCAGGCTGTGAATCCAACCAGGAAGATATGCTCTGTCACTTTTCAAATCTTTGATTCTTTTTTTTTTCTATCAGATCTTTCAAACATATTCCATCCCTGGATTCATCTGAGTGAAAGATAAGAGCTTCCAAGAGATACTCTACATAAAAGGCAGAAGGCTCCAGGACAAGGTAAATATTATTTAAAAAGAAAATACAGTGACTGTCCCTGGACCTTCATTAGGTAAGTTCCCCCTGGAAGAGAGGACAGTAAGGAGCAAGAGAGCCCCCCGGGAGACATGCAGAGGGAAAGCCTGGGTGCCAGAGAAAGTTCCCTTCAGCACAACGGATGGCCCTCTTTGCAGAGGGGGATATCAGCATAGCGAAAGCTTTGACCTCGGGAAATATTCCATCTGCACTTGCAGGCCTCACACGATCCGGACCAGGTGGCCGATTAGTATACTTTATGAAATAGATCATCAGTCATCAAAGCCTATTTTAGGTGAGAGGGAAAACCAGGTTACCACTGGCCCTCCTGGGAGAATGTTTTTCATAGTTCAGATGAAATGACATCCAATTTGGAGCTGCCTTTGGCGCTTTTAGAACTGCTAGGAAGGAGAATTAGAGTAAAATCCAATCTTCAGAATGACTGTAGTTTCTTACTACTTCCCGATGAACAGACTCTCAGTGAGCAGAGTGCAGAAACTGGACATCATGCAGAAATCTAGGACCTCAGTTGGAAAAGTGGACCACAACCTGTGTACCTTGGCCAGGGTCAGGGATATTTTCTTGCCATTCAAGCCACAGGTCTCTCCCTGCAGAACAAGTCCACCCACTGACCCCCGAGCATTCCTGCCTAGGGCCTCAGTCCCTACAGGTCCTCTGCCTAAAACATCTGCTTGGTGCCAACCCAAGTCCTGCTCAACCTGCCTTGGTTAATGTCCTTCATCTGTCCTCAAGGATCATCTTATAACATGCTGTCATTGAATCCAGAAACATAAACCTAAAGACAGGAAATCGCCAATATTTTATTTATTTATTTATTTTTGTCTTTTTCATTTTTATCAGTACCAGGGATCGAACTCACAACTGCCTGCTTGCAAGGCAGGCGCTTATGCCACTGAGCTAAATCCCCAGCCCCGCCAATATTTTAATTGATCAATTAAAAGTATGAATTCACCATTATTTTGATTATTTTTTTATTTTTAATCTTTCAAACATGCCTTTCCTAAAGCCAAGGCATGCTGGATTCAACCACTGACTAATATTTTCTTACCACATTTGTTAAGTTTGGGACAAGCAAAAAGGCAGAGACATCCTATCAAAAGTCTAGAACACACTGGGGTTACATCTGCTGAGAGCCTATATTTGAATTCCTAATCTCATATTGTACTCTTTTACTTTTAAAAAAAGTTGGGACAGGAAAAAGTTAATAAAAATTGGAATATCTGGGCATGGTGGGATTCCCACCTATTCAGGTAAAAGAAAAAGAGAAAACAGTGCTCCACATTCTTCCCTCAAGCTGAATTACATACTTCTTTCATCCCAGATAGACAGATAGCAATCCAATTTATCAGAACATTTAAAAGTGTATGATTACAGTAAGACATGCAATTGACCATGTGTTTCAAAGTCAAAAATGTTTTAAAATTATGTATATACACACATACACAAGTATTTATGTACTTTTTAGAATGAAATTTGTAAAGTTAAAAAGAAAAGTATATGAGTAACTTCACTTGAAGTCTATTCTGGGGCTGCATGACCGTGTGCTGAGAAAGTCATGCCTTCTTGTTCTGATGTCACTGGAAAAGGATTCCTTCATCTAACAAGGCACTTACACCGCCTCAGATGGTGTTCTGCCTTCAGTGCTGTGTATTTAATGCTTTTCAGAGGCCTTCTATTTTGCTTGTTGGTAATCCAATCTATGAACATTTTCATCACACTTCCTGCTGTAAATGTAAGTAAAAACCTCCCCCAGGATGTTGAGAAGATAGTGCACCTGCCAGCCACAGCATCAGGGAACAGGAAGCACAGTGGACTGAGACCTGACCATGCCTTCTTACTCACTGTGGGGCCATGGGAAAGCCAGGAACCTTCTGTGGTTTTCCATGTGCTCATCTGTAGTACGAGGAGGTTTGCAAAGTTTTTGTGGTTCTAAAATTTAGCAAGGTGTCTGCAAATGTTACCCAGAGACACAGTAACACGGCGATATACTAAGCAGTGGCCTCTCTTCCAACCTCAGAGCCTCCTAGTACTGTTCTTTCAGTCAGTCCTTCCTCTCCAAAAAGAAAAAAATACAAAAACCAAAACCAGCACTACAACTCAAACTGAAATTATCCTAAGCAGTTCACAGTTCTCTCGTTCCTAGTTCTTTTCCTACGTGCCTTGAGCTATTTTGTTAGTATTTGGGTCTTTGTGGTTAGGAAGACAAACTGGCTTTCCTTTCGACCTTTTTTTTCCTGCTCTTTGAATCTGTCAGGTTGAACGTCCATTCCTTTCCAATAAACATTCTCCCCTGGCTGTTCCATGTTCAGCTCAAACTTAGTGCATTTAAACTACATTGGTTGGGGCTGGAGATTTAGCTCAGTGGCATAAGCACCTACTTTGCTAAATGCATGGTCGTGAGTTCGATCCCTGGTACCAATTAAAAAAAAAAATTACATTGGTCACCTTTAGTCTTTCCAGGCTTTCCTCTCAGATTTCCCCAGCTCTATCATCTACCTCTTTGCCCTTTCCACCCCAGAAACTACCAGTCAGGACATTTTTGTGAGTCTTTCTTTGTAAGAGTTTTTAAACGTTTTCCTCCCTTTTTACTGTCATCTCTTTAGTGCAACCTGAGTGTCCCACACCTAAATGTCTGTTTGAGAATTCTCTGTTTTATCAACCCTTTTCACAGCTTCTACATTAGTTTCCTTTCAATATCGTTTTGATCATCTCTTGCTCCGATCCCAAAATGCCAGGGGTCCTCAGTCCTCCCCCTTGGTCTCGCCCTCTTCCTGGTCTGCCCCTCAGTCTACCCTAATTTGCACATCCTTGCTTATTCCCCAAAATAAAACTCAGAAGTAAATCCCTTTCTAAAGAACTTTCCCCGTCACCCAATAAGATATTATCTTTCTCTTCTTGGACAAACTGTAGATCTTAATTACAATTAAAGCCCTAATTTTCTATCATTCTTTATCTGATGTAAATAATCTCATTTTCTAAGTTGAGAAAAAAAAACCCTATATTTTTCTTACCTAGTATCTCTGGTATTCATTCTGTATTTTTACATAGAGTAGAAACTTAGTAAAATTTATTTACTAAGACAATAAGTATGACCAAACATTGGCAATGTAACTGCTTCCCACATAATCATCTCCAATTTAATGAATTATTAATAATTAGTTGATTAGGTGTTCTTTCATCAAAAAATCTGATTATCTGTATTTGTGAAGGTAAAGACTAAAAGAGAGAGAATTAGCTGAAGGGAGAATTATCCAAAAGAAATCCAAGCTGGGAGAGTAGTCAAAAGGATTTAATGACTGTCTAAGTCCTAAAGATCACTTTTAGAGTTACAGAGTCATAAAATAGAATGACGTGCAATAGCGTAGCCCTGTTATACACAGTAGAGTCTAGTGTTTTGAATTCAGAGGCAAAAGTCAATCTTTTTCTTCCTTCTTCCCTTTTGGAAGTCACTGGAGAAGCCTTACTACCTGAGGCTGGCCCATTTCTTTCCTCTTAAAACCTGCATGGCTTGCCTTTGGCCCCTAGTATCTGTATTTATCTACTGGGAATCTATGCTCCTGGTCTCCAAAACAAATCACAAGATATCAGGCAAGGAGTCAGTAGATGTGGGATGAATCTTGAAAACATGCAAATAAACAAATGTACCCTTTTGGAAATAGTGTATCCAATCTATTACTTTAACTCCTTCCTGTGTCTGGTTTAGGTTAGGTTCTTCCTCTAGCCTGTCGTGCAGACAGCAAACTACCTGAAACTGTATGTGACTTTCACAGCAAGAACAGGTCCCTGCTTCTAAAAATCCTATAGACTCAGATATTGTATGTCGTGGCAACTTATTAAAATGGTAAAAACAGAATTCTTAGAATCCTGGAAACAGAGAGAAGCTCATTTGTGAGAATTCAGGGACATAAAGGTTGAGGGTTAGAAAAGCCAGGCTAACGCTCAAGCTCGTGTTCACCTTCACCAGGCTTCTTGCCCCTCTCCTGGCAGCTTCAGAATGTTAGCAAATTTACCACATCCTACTACAAACATTAAAGATAAAAAAGAGCTCAGCTCTCTTCTGAAATGTCACTTCATGACACGGATGACACGCAGGGGTCCCTGCATTCTGCGAGGTTTAAGCCAGGGTCTAGCACATATTCCGAATAAAAAGGGATTAAATGAATGAATGAATATTATAATTTGGAAACACCAAACAAAACAAAGCTGTACCTACCAGAACTTCTTGCAATATAACCAAAGGATTCAGCATGGAGTAGTAAAATCAAACAGAAAGATTACATGGAGATCAACCAGCCAAACCCTATCACTTTATAAATTAAAAAATGAGGTTCAAAGAGGTCAAATTATATGACTAAATCTTAAGTCCTCTTTAGACAGAAAACACCCTGAAATGGCTCATTACAGATCGCAAATTCCCTGTGCAAATATGGTGATTATGGAACCTGATGCTATCACCTCAATCTCAGTAAGACGGTCTTCATATGTGGAATAAAGTGACTGTCAATTCAGCCCCTTGCCCAAATAGATCAACGTCACTGCTTGTCATTAGAACTCTAACTTTATTTCTTTGAGATCAACACTGCCAGCCACACTGGGTGTCAACAGGAAGTAAAGACGGAAGATCTGAGTTTTGAACACAAGCAATCTGGATTTGAATCCCAAATCCATGATTTGAATAACTGGTTGGCCTTGGGAAAATCACTTAGCCTCTCTATGAGTTGTATTATCTCAGTGTCTGGTGTGACTATAAGTCCCTAGTAGTTATTACTGTGCTTTGCCGTTCTGCCCAGAAGTTCAGCCTAGACTGAGATCAGTACAGAGGAAAGAAGCAGCCAACACTGGATTCTCCTGGCAGCTCCTGAATTCTCCTAGATGCAAATGTCTTCAAGAGCAGGGATCACAGTCTAGCTTCTTCTGTGGACCAGGGCATGTACCTTACAAGTGAGCCCCACTCCGGAGCTGGTCACTCTGGCAGGAAGAGGAATGAGAATTGAGTACGGTGGCTCATACCTGTAATCCCAGCACCTGGGAGGCTGAGGCAGGAGGATTGTTGCAAGTTCGAGACCAGCCTGGGCTACAAAGTGAATTCAAGACCAGTCTCAAAACGACCAAAAAACCCCCCAAAAAATCGAAGAAGAAGAAAGAGGAGGAAAAGAACCCAATGGCTACTGCCAAGCTCATGGTGCTTGGCAACCATGAGCCTAAACCTAAGGCTAGAGCTAGATTAAGGGATACTCAGACACCAATTTATCAGAAGTACTATAACATCACTTGAGAAGATGAGAGAAAGTTGTGTTCATGAGGATTTTGCTCAAGGAAACGTGTTATATGTGAATGAATTGATGCTCCCATAAGTTCCTCTGGTGTGTGTGTGTGTGTGTGCGCGCGCGCGTGTATGTTTGTGTGTGTGTGTGCAAGTGTGTGGGTTTTGCAGAGTTTTCTTCCCTCCTAAGACATTGTCTCAATATGTAGTTCAGGCTGGCCTTGAATTCACTATGTAGCCCAGGTGGCCTTTACCTTGATTCAATCCTCCTGCCTCAGCTTCCTGAATGCCAGGATTATAAGCATGCGACACCACAGCGGCCTCTTGCAGCACTTTTGTTGTGATGAGTGGTGTAGCCAGTAAGGCTCAGGCTCAACTAGGCTGAGCCCTGCCCTTGTAGGGCCTCCTTTCCCAAGCTTCCCTCAAGACGAGCAGTTTCTCTTTGCTGAAATGTTGAATATTGAAGGAGAGTCTGTTTGAACAAGTGCGGGGTAATCCTGCTCTGTATGTGGAACATTAATTTTACCTTTCAGGAGCCCAATCTCATTAACCCCAGCTCACCAGCCCAACAAATCGCTATCTTACCATGTCCTCTGCAGGCCTCTCTTCTAACCAGAACCTTGGTGAGGCTGCCTAGGTGGGGCTCCCCACATGTCCTTGTGGCCAGGTAGACATTAGTTGGTACAAACTTGCTATATAATGGTTAATGACTGAACTTGGTCTCTTTCATAGAATTTCAGATACAACGTTGCAGTAGTTAGTAGTGGTGATGTGGATGTGTGGATGATCTCGGCTCATTCATGCCTCTGTACCTTTGTTCCTCCCATCCTCTACCCCTCACAAAGAGCCTTGCTTATAGAATGAAACATTTCTCATCCTCCAAGGTTCAGTTCACCAGCTTCTTTTGCAGGAAGCCTGCCCTGATCCTTTAAGTTACAGTCAATCCCTCTTCTACTGCATCTTTTCTGTTTTGTTTTTTTTTCTACTGCATTCTTATGTTATATTATTAGCATCTCTGCCTGAGGGGATTCTTAGGTAACAGTTTCTATATCTGTCTTTCAAGCAGCACTGGAAACTCTACTAGGGCAGGAGAGAGACCATTTCTTTTCTTTTTTTTTTTTTTTTTTTTTTTTTTTTTTGTCTTTTTGTCTTTTTGAGACAGGGTCTCACTGTGCAGTTCAGGCTGGCCTTGAGCTCACTTTGCACCCTAGGCTGGTCACAGTGATCCTCCTGCCTCAGCCTCCCCCCGAGTGCTGGGATTACAGGCATAAGTCACCACACCTGGCTCATTTCTTATTCACATCCATAGTACCTGACAGGTAACTGGGCTTTTAAAAATTCTTTAAAATTTTTGATTGGCAAATTATAACTGCACTTATTTATAAGATACAATGAGATAGTATGATAGATGTATACAAGAAGGGATGATTGAATCATGCTAATATATCCATCAGTTATATACTTTTCCATTTTGGTAGTGGGAACATTGAAACTTACTCTCCTAACATTTAAGAAATATACACTATATTATTAATGACAATCACCTGCTGAATAATAGATCTCAAAAGACTTACTCTTCTATCTAACTGAAACTTGCTCCCTTTTCACATCACTCACCCACCCGCAGCTTCCAGTAACCACCATCCCATCCTCTACTTTTGTGAGTTTGAGTGTTTGGATTCCACATCTAGGAGGGATCATCTGAGTCTGGTTTGCTTCACTTGACATGTTGTCTTATCATTCCAGGCACCTAAGCTTAAAGGCTTGGGTAAACATGATGCATCTCCTTGTAGTAGCAATTTTACTCAAATTTTCATTAATTTAAAATTTTTCATACATTTTTAATGTTCAGATAGTTCAGAGAGGGGTACAAAACTAACTTGAGCTTGTAAGATAAATGTGTCATTTTTTTACATTGCTTTGAGATACGAAAAGTTTGAGGATCTTTTGCAGTGGAAACTCAATACAAATTTGAGTTTAATTTAATATCAAGGTATGTTTATGGTAACAATTTCTTTCTCTGAAACAAATAGCAAGGAAAACCATTCTTTTTTAAATTAATGAGTTGAAAAAGGGTGAACTGGAAAAAGCCATGTTATTTCACCTAAATAGTGAATTTTAACAAAAGTTCACTGTCCAAATATACAGACTAAAAATTTTTCAGAGCACTGTCCTCTAGCAAGGACCAAGTGCTTCTCTGTATTTGAAAGAAATTATAAGATACATCATATACACAAAATAATGTATGCACTATGTGCTATTTACTATTTGAAGTCTTTGTAGCATTTAAGTAAAATTTTGAGATTTGTGATTCCAGTCCCAGTAACTCTTTAAAAAAAAGTTCTTCAACTACAGTTAGTATATTGCAGTTATGCTATGTTAAAGGACTTTCCTTTTTGTTTTGATCGTTGTTTGTTTTGAGACAAGGTCTTATTATGAGCCCAGGCTGGCCTCAAACTCTCAGTGATCCTGCTGCCTCCCAAATGCTGGGATTACAGGCATGTGCCAATATACCCAGCCTGTTAATGGATTTTCAAGTACCCTCCAGATAAAGATTTGGTTTCTTCTGTAGATGTGCCTATAGAATAATAATTGCAATATAAATATTCTAGCTGCTAAGCTTTGTTTCTTTGTGGTAAAAACTAAATTTATATATTTATACTATCTGGATGTGAATATTACAAAAGGTCTTCAGCTCTACAACATAGGGACCAGATCCAAGTTCTAAGGCTTATAGTAAAAAAATCAAATGGCCTGATGATCATCAAAACATCAATGTCATAAAGATAATAAATAAATAGTGTATTCCATCACTATTGTTATAGTTAAAATAAGGAAACATTAGATTTCTTTGACCAAACAGGGAAAAGTCTGTATGCTCTTAAATTCTACTTGACTTGGGTTAATACTTCTGGACAAATAGAGGCTATTGTTGAAAATATAAGGCTTAAAAAAAAAAAAAAAAAAAAAAAAAAAAAGACTGTCACAAAGGCCTGGATTCAATCCCCAATACTGCCAATACATAGATTAGAAAGTAAACAAACAGTGTCACAGAATTTGTAGAATGACATATGTTTCAGAACTCATACAACTAATTTCAAGTCTTTGGGGGCTGGGGATTTAGCTCAGCGGCATAAGCGCCTGCCTGGCAAGCAGGCAGTCGTAAGTTCGATCCCTGGTACTGGTAAAAACGAAAAAGACAGGAAAAAAAAAAAAAAAAAAAAAAAAAGGAAAGAAAAGAAAATATAAGGCTTACTCCAAAAGGTGCCTAATTTTGTCTGACTCCTACAACGTTTTGAACTACTCTTCATCAGATACCACTTTTAACTTTTACCTCCCGCTTATTTAACATTGCTGTAAAATGCAGTTTAATTATCAGTGACTTAATGCTCCTGTCCTCTTTTCCAGACTATCACAAGGTGTGGGTTTTGTTTTTTTGTTTTGTTTTTGTCTTTTTCCTTTTTATCAGTACCAGGGATCGAACTCACAACTGCCTGCTTCCAAGGCAGTTGCCTACGCCGCTGAGCTAAATCTCCAGTGGTTCTTTGAACAACAACCCATCATCTTCTTTAGGCTCCTTTAGGCAGCATCAGTGCTTCCCCACAGCGGGAAGCAGTTTTGGGAAGAAAACTCCTTAGCCCTTCTGCACATGTTAAGAATAAGGAAACGGGGCTAGGGGTTTAGCTCAGCGGCATAAGTGCCTGCTTTGCAAGCAGGCAGTCGTGAGTTCGATCCCCGGTACCGATAAAAAGGAAAAAGACAAAAAAAAAAAAAAAAAAATGTAAAGAATAAGGAACCAAGGAGAGCGAGGAGGATGAAAGAAATGAAATTAAACAGAAAGGAGACAAGGAAGGCAAGAACTGAAAATGTACATTTAAAACGACAACCCCAGGGCACAAGTTCCCAAGGTTATCTATATCAGTATTCCCTAGATTGTTTATGTTTTTTTCCTTTTAGGTCTATCATACCCCAAATCCTTCAAGGTACTTTAAATCCATGGATTAGTTTAGTTGATAAAGTAAAGGGCAGACTCCTGATCGCTTTACGAACATATGGAGAGTTCAAAGAATGTTTCTAGGCAAAACATTTTAGGTTTCTTTCTCCTACAAAATGGGCTGTTATCTTTGAGCGAGTAGACCATCCTTTACTTATAAACCAAGACCAAGATGGAACTTCCTACAAATTCCACAGATTTCTACCACCAAAAACATATAAATATTCCCAGCTATAAACTGTAGCGTATCTCTCTTGAGGACTCACACTCTATTTCTTTGAGTATATACTTTTAAATTCCTGCCTGATAAATTCCTTTATGACTCTTAAAATTTTAATTCTTGTACTTATTTATTTTTGAGATAGAATCACACTCTGTAATTCAGGCCAGTCTTGAACTCACTACATAGCCCAAGCTAGCCTCAAACTGAGATCCTCCTGCCTCAGTCTCCCAAGCGCTGGGATTACAGGCATGCACCACCACGCCTGAGCTAAAACTTCTAATTGTTAATAAATAATGAATATTTATTAAGTGAAATGTCTCTGAGACTTTATGAAGGCACTCCCAAGAAGTAGGAAGTGAGACTAATATTAGAAACAAACTCTGCCATTATAATTACAAAAACAGTTATAAAAGCGGCACACGCTTAGTGTAGAAATACTGAGAATCCGATGCTGTGTACCCTGTGCCGGTCTCCTGCTTTGGCACGTGGAAGATCTGTGGGAAACCAGACAGCCAGCCACTGGGAGAAACCAGACAGACAGCCCAGCACCCCGCCCCCTAACTCTGGGAAGACCTGGGCTGGGGGTAGGGCGGGGGCAAGACCTAGTTAGTGGCCCTGAGGAACTGACACTCACTTGATTTTGCATTAGGCTCACCATGGCAAGGGGGCCAACATGCTGTCCAAGTTTAGAGTTTTACATCTAGTCCTTTTATCTCATAGCTTCAGAACTTTATTATTCTAATTTCCTTTTGTAAAAGCATTGGCCTTCCAACCAATTTCGTCTGATTTTGCCAATATATCTTTTTAATAGCATATTATTTAGCCAGTGAGCCCCTCCTAACTCTGAATTAAGCAGACGTCTCCTTTTTTACATCTTACTCAAGTATCTAAATTATTATTCCCAGGAATATTTATTTCATCATGTGTTCACTATAGATTTTTAGCCTTCCTACCAAAAATCCTTCAGTGACTGCTCGAAGTTCAGATGTCCTAACCCAACAGGGTCCACCTTGCTCTGCAGACTCATCTGGTCAGTCCAAACACACACTGGGATTCTCTGACCTTTCCTGGGCTCCATTAATGCTGTTCCCTTAGCGGGCCTCGTTCCCCTGTCCTAGACTCCCTGTTGGACGCCTGGTGTCCTTTAGGATTCTGTGTCTCTCTGTCTTTATTTCCTGACATGTCCAAGCAGAGTTAAGCCCTGGTTTTCTGTGCTGCCTTAGCATCTCTCCACCTCTCTATGTGAGTATTTTTGTCAATTATTAACTTTTATAAAAGTCCGTATATGAAGCCAGCCGTGGTGGCTCCCACCTGTAATCCCAGGGAGGCTGAGACAGGAGGATTGTTGCGAGTTCGAGACCAGCCTGGGCTACAAAGTGAGCTCAAGGACAGCCTGAACTGCACAGCGAGACCCTGTCTAAAAAGGACCAAAAAAAAAAAAAAAAAGTCCATATATGCTCAGGGCATCTATAAACCCAAAATGTTATATAAGTTCATTTTCTGGGGAAAAAGGGTTCAGAACTCACATCAGTCGCCAAAGAGTCCATAATTACTCCCTTGAAAGTGAATTGGGAGCTGGGCATGTTAACAGGCTTATAATCCCAGTTCTCAGGAGGCGGAGGCAGATTGCCAGACATTTGAGGCCAGCCTGGGCTACACAGTGAGTTCAAGATCAGCCTAAACTACAAAGAAAGACCCTGTCTCAATCCCACCCCCAATTTAAAATAAGAAATTAGAAACCACTGCACTAAATTACGAGTCCTTAGGAAACAGAGTGAGTTCAATTCTTCTTTGAACCTCTATAGTAAGATGCCTGATGTTCACCGATGAAAGTATTAGTTATCATTTAAAGGTAACGTTTACTTTAATCAAGATATGTAGTAAATATTTTATTTTGAAGAGAAAAAATAAAACAAAATTTCAAAAGACAATCATTAGGGGGTAACAATGGTATATACATTGCGTATTGTTATCTACAAATCAGTTACTCATAGTACAAGACATCAGCATTTAATCATCTGAACAATACTAGCACAGATCTTTCTCTTCAATGAGCTCAGAGAAATCAGAGTAACTATCTTATTTTCTATATATACATATATCTATACTATGTGATATGATATGTAGCAAATTTAACTCCTTTTTTTAAAAAGGCAGAAAATATGACAGAGTGAAAACTACTCTGGACAAAAGGGAAGTTATGGAAGGTTCCATAACAAAATGCCAGCAGTGGTTAGTTTGGAAAGAAAGATGGAGTTAGAGCTAGGATGGGCTTTCAAATTTTATTTACACTTTTCTGTCCCAATTGCATTTGTTTTATGATAAGCACTTTTTATTTTTGAAATTTAAAAACTATGCTTTAAACTATAGTGATTTTTTAAGTGTATCGATACCTTGCTTTAAGTCCTAGCTCTATTATTTTTCTTTACTGTTTTTTTCCTCTTCTCTTCTCTTTCATTTCTTTTCTTTTCTTTCCCCAGCCCCAGGACCTTGGATATGTGAGGCAAGCACTCCACCACTAAATTACAACCCTAACCCTTTTTCATTTTATTTTGAGACAGGCTTGCTAAGGTTGGCCTTGAACTCGTTATCCTCCTGCCTCAGCCCCACAACTTACTGGGATTGCCTCGGTTCTGCTGCTTTCATTCTGTGATCTTTATGAGGTTGGCTTTTTAACTGTAAAATGGACCATAGTAGTTACCTACCTTACGTAGCTATTGTATGAAAAACTCAACACAAAAAGTAGTACTCATTTAGTTCAATGCACAATAAATGTCTTTCTTAAGGTTGCTTTGTTTGCTTGCTTGCTTTTGCGACCTTCAAAGATGTCTAAAACCAAACTCAGTTAAAATACTGTGCTTTTTGGTCTCAATATTATATAAAAACAATCATACAGCAGTAGAAATCTGATGTAACACACCTACTTTATAAGATGACCGCTAACCCTGATGCCTGTCTAAAGAAATCCCTAAGTAATTTGTACATTTGATGGGTTTTAAATGAAGTTGACAAGTTTTCCAAGCCATTTATAATAACTAAGCTGTCTTTTTGTCTGTCTTCTAACTAGAAACAAGTTCTCTGGAATTCTCACTTACCTCCTGCCCTGTCTCCACCGGGAGACATCACATCATATTTTTTGAAGTCTTCCTTCCAACTTCTTGAAAAGTTCTGTAAAAATAAAATGTCACTGACAGTGACAATCACCTTGCATTGTATGTCATCCTCTCCCCCACATATAATTAAAGTTATTATATACACAATTCATTATTGTTAAAATTTTGTGGAACTATCTAAAGTCAAAAAGCCAAAGTCCTTGTTTCTCTTAGCCTTTTAATTTTTAAGTTATTTAGTTTCAAGTAGACACAACAATCTCAGCATTTTTATCTTTGGATGACTAAGAAAAATAAATTCTTAACATAGCTAAAATACTTGACATGGTTTAGGAGGCTTTGCTCAGTCAGAAGAGTTCAAAGCAATGATCTAAACCTAAAATATTTAAAGGCATTAGTAGAGAGTTTTTCCTACAAATACCACATTAAGTGAAATCACCTTCACCAGACAAGTGAACTGGGTTTGTAATACATCTTTCTGTAGGGGCTAAGTTGCTCTACAAAAAAATTAAGTACAAATCTACATGGTAAACATTCATTGATTTATATTGCTTTCGATGGCAGATTCCAAAGCAGCTGTATGTTTTATTTATTTTTCATTCTTTGAAACATCTGGGACTTTTTTTCCAGTTTACTGAATCTTTCTGGACTTCCCTTTCCTGACCTATATGACTGGCTTTAGAACAAAAATACTCACCTCTCAGGCAAATGTGAGAGTTAAGGGAGGGAAGCAAAGGCTTAGTCACCTTTGTCACGGGGTTCTGTCCTTTAACTTAGGTGAGAATATGCTTAGTCCCAGCTTGGCATGCTTTTTTTTCTTCTCCACTTTAACATCACAGAAAGGTTTTCTTAAGTTATTGCTTTTGTGCGTAATTCTGTTCTTGGTCCAAAAGAAATAGAGCAGACAATGTAAAGCCTGATGCTGGGTCTGTCAGATGCTGATAGCTGCCACCCTGGATGCTGGCTAATAGCAGTGACATGAGTGGGGGCATGGCAACATTCTTGGACCAACAAGTGTCACACTACAGATGGTGAGGAGTAAGCAGAAGGATCTCTGTCCCTCACGCCGAGGCACTGGTCTAACAGCTTGCACTGCTGCACGCTGAGCCACAGATATATGAAAAACACACTTCTAACTTGCTTAAAGTCACTTTTTATGATATACAAATGAACTCAATAGTGATCCAGAGACAAGAACAACTTTTTTTTTTTGGTATCAGGAATTGAACACAGGATCTTGCCTTTGCTAGGCATGCGCTTATGCCACTGAGCTATATCTCCAGCCCAAGAACAATTTTTAGTTCTAAAAAATTTCTCCACATTTCCTTGGAGCCTCTGTGTGCTCTTTATTTGTTAACAACAAATTTCTCACTCTTCAAAGGCCTCTAGTGTGTCCCTCCAGCCTTCATCCCCCCTTTCATCACCCTTGTATTGCTACCTACTCACTCGAGCTCCTCAGTGAGGAACTTAGAAAGTGGGGCCACTCTGTTGGGGGAAGAATGAAAGTCTGCCTAAACCCGAGTTTTCAGTTTATTGTGGATTAGAGGAAAAACAGAGTTCATTTGAATTCAGCAGTGTTTATTATGCACATCTCATGTAAAAGGCAATGTGTTAGGTGCTGAAATACAAAAAAATCTAATAGGAAAGATAAATCACACAAGTAACTGTAACACAGGATGGGTTATGAATCCATTACGACATGCAGAAGGCGCCTAAACTTCCAGAGGAGAAAGTTAGTGGATGTTAGAGTTTCATGAAGAAGACGAGCTTTAAGACGGGCTTTGCAGAAAATGGTAAAAACAGGATCAACAGCAGAATGCAGTACAAGACACAGGTGGATTTAGGGACCCTGGAGAACCTGGAGGGTGGAGAAGCTAATCTAGACTGGGGGGGGGGGGGGAATGGGGGGGGCAGACGGAAGGTCTGCACTGCGTTAGGGGGAATAAAGAGCCACTGAAAGTTGTTGAGCAGTGAAGCAACAAGATCACAGCTCCGGTGAGAAGATGGTCTTTGTTGAGGTGCAGACGAAAAAGGGCACCGGCAGAGAGGCCGGGGAGTAGGTATCTTTAATAATCCCCAAAATGTAAGATGACCTGGATTAGAAAAGTGTCTGTTTAGAGCTGGGTGTGGCGGAGGCATTTAAGTTTAGGGTTTAGTGGTCATGGGGAGAGAGACAGAGACAGAGACAGAGACAGAGACAGAGACAGGAAAGCAGGCAAATGTTGTCTTCCTGTGCAGGGTGGAAGACGTGGGCTAAAGCCTGGGAATTTTCCTTGGCCCTGGGCATAGTTTCCAACCATGTTTTCTTTTTCGGTGCAAATACCTCGGCCTTGAGGAAGGGTGGTGGCTTATCCCAGGAACGACTGCTCTCTGTCTACAGACACCCTGATTCTGTGCAAACATCCTGCCTTGTGATAAGGCTGAGCCTGGGTTTAGAGACCCCATGGGAGGGGGCACGGGGCAGAAGACATGGGAGAGGAGCTAGTTAGGAGCCTGGGAGTGTGTTTGCCCTCTGTCCCTCAGTGGTGAACCCCAACAGATTTATTCTCTCATTGGTTTATTCTTAGAGATGTTATAGTGAAGATATCCTGGCGTTAATGATAGAGCTGTTTTTTGAGGTCGATAAGATGATGTGGGAAAGTAAGGAGCAGGAAGAACACATACCATACTTTAAGTGGGTCACAGAGCCTGAGTGGGGCCCCAGGGGTCCACCCAGCTTTTATTCCTTTGTGGTTTCTGTCTCACTAGGAGATGGGGAAAGTATCAAAATGAATCTCAGCGCTGCCAACTGCCTCCCTTCCCCCTAAATAAATTTTTTTTTTCATCTTTTGCCCGGTTGTCATGGTAAGTTGCAGGTATCAGGGCATCTCACACTGTAAGGCTCCTCCACGTGCCAGAGTTTATTTCTTTTCTCATCTTTATGTTCACTCTCTCACTCCACCCCCACGCCCCATAAGAAATCCCATGAAAGTTTACGAGGGGCAGGCTTTGTAGAGAGCATAAGAATTTTCTAATATTTGCCTCTTCACTGCTAACTAAATCGTGCCAGCATAACCTGAGAAAAAGAGGAAAAAAGCGCTGACACAGACCCAGATAGAGGCAGAGGATCCTCACATAGCTTTGAGACAAGCAGGTCCCCAAATCAAATCCAAGACAGCCACTCCCTTGTTCTCGGAGAATAAACTCTAGAGGTTTGCTGAAATGGATAAACTTGAACATCTGATCAGCCTCTACTTTCCCCTTTTATTTTTCTGATTGCTTTAGAAAGATGTAAATAGGTCTTTATACTCACTGACATCTTTTTATCAATAAGGGAGGAGCAAACAAAAACTAAATCATAAGCCTGCCGGTTAGATGAGTATCCTGTGTAATACTTAGCAATTTATAATTTGCTTAGTTATCTTATTTAGGGCACAGAAAGCACCCTATGGATAATATAATGAGGATATTTTTTTCTTCTGTGACAACAGAGGTGGTTCCTGGTACTCTCAAGCGGCACAAGTGATTAATCAAGTCCTTGGGGACCAATGGCACTAACGTGATAAATATTGGTTAAATTGTGTTTCGCTCTTATGCAAATTGGGAGGGGGATATTTCAAACCTATCCATGAGAAAAATTAGCAAGAACTATAAACTTATAAAGATTCTTACATTTTATAAAAATCCAGAAACTATGAAGAATGCTGAATAATTTATACTCTAGCCCAAAAATCATAATCACATGTTCTTCACCTGGGGGTCCATGAATTGGGTTTCAGGCCAAGTGCAAATTTCCTGAAATTGTTTGTAAAATTTTGTGTGATTTTCATTTTATTTTTCTTCAGAAAGGGTGGACTGGTTTCAGAAGAAAACAATCCTTGACCCCTCTCAGAAGTTACAAATTGCTGTCATTAAAAGGGAGGAAGAAAGGAAGGAAGGAAGGAAGGAAAGGAAGAAGAGAAAGCAAGGAAAAGGAAGAAAAGAAGGGAAGGGCAGGGGACTGAGCAGTTTAGAGCAGCGTTTGCTACCGGCTTGCTGTGCGGAGACACATTCTTGTATACACAAAAGAGGGAAGGAAGGAGGTAGATTAAAGACAGTATGAAATCTCACCAACTCACTCTCAAAATCTACCAAATACATGTGATACTTGTGCGTGGCACTTCTAACTTTCAGCTTCAAAACACATCATTTATATTTGTATCAAAAGTTAACAAGATTATGACTTTCCCTTTCAAAAGTCTCTGAGTTTCCAAATGGTTTATCTGACTTCTTCGTGGCCACAGCATCAACAAAAATGTAGACATTAATTATAGTTGTGGACACTGTTTTAGAATGAATGTATCAAAAACTTTTTTCTCTAGTATACATTTTTGATCCTTTATGTTGAATCCTACAAAAGTAGTCATCAGTCAAAAAGCTGTATTATTTGCAGTAGTGGTTTTGAAGGAAAATTAAAAAAGATAACAGGGTGATAACAATTTCTGTACATTCAGGATATACTATTTCAGTATGCAAAAAAAAAATCAAACTTCCAATACAAATAGTAACAAAATCAATCTTCTCTCTTAAGAATGGAAAGTTTTCACATAAAACCCAATTCTTATCAACATGTCCCCAAAACCTCATGAAGTATTTAAATTTCACAAAGACATGTCTCTGTGTAAATAATCAGCATTTTTTTATATATAGAGAAGTGACAGAATCCTCTTTTTCTTTGTTACAAAGGCATAAATCAATTCCTCACCTTTCCTGATTCTTTAATTATCCTTAATCCCAAAGAGTCACATACATGTTGGATTTAGGCTGCCTTGTAAACCAAGAATTCTATTATCTGTTTTAAAAGACTGCTCTCAAAATTTAACTCAGTTGCAACTAAATATGTAAATATGCAGAGCAACTTCAAATATTTCCTAGTATTTCATTAGCTGCCAACCTGCAAAGGCAAGTTAAAACATACTATAAAAATTAAGAAATAAATGGATACTTTGCAAATTGCTATAACTTTTGAAACAACAGTTACATATTTGAATTACTATCTGAAATAATTGTTAGCATATTTTGAATTTAAATCAGTATGCTTTGTGGTAAGGGTGGATGAATTTTCTTGTCTTATAAAAATATTTTCCTTTCAATGCCTCTTAAAGCATATGAGGGACACACTTACCCCATGTTGCTTGCTGTGGTTATATCATCCTCAGATCAAGGCTTATCTGAATTTCAGATTAACTTAAAGGTTATAAAAAGAAGCAGCAAAGAGGTTTGACTTCCCCTGAAACAAGAGTGTCATATCCTAACAGGCTTTTAAATGAGGAAAACTAGTGTCTCCTCTAATTATATAAGCTCCAGGTCAAATTCTAGCATCAACTAATCAAATAACTGAACTGTGTCTAGTTTCAAGGAGTAAAGAGGAAGAAAACCGTTTAACAAGATTTGGTATCTTAGAAAAATAAATAAGATTTTGGTATCTTAGAAAAATAAAAACATGAAATGAAAGTAATATAGCAAAAAAGTTAAGATTTGAAGAGTAAAATATATACCTTGCTACTTTAAATAATCTGAAGAAAAATACAAGGGAAAATCGAATTTGTAGTAATACAGATACTTTTCCATATTTTCCAGAAATTTTGAATTTGCATTATGTTCTGGTCCCTGAAAACATTCTCTCCTTATCTTGTCTGGTATTTATCTCCTTATAAATTTCAGTACAATAGTGATAATAATAATATTTAATTTAAAACAGTATCAGCCATAAGCAATGAATCAAAAAGAAATCCAATTTTTAAAAGTCTATCTTTAAACACTTGAATCTTTTAAAATAAAAAACAAAGCTATTATGAGAAACTGACAAAATATTTTTAACATTTTAAGACATTTAATACAATTTGTATTACAGTAAAAATATAATTTTTGTCAATCACACTGCAGAATATAAATATTTACAAGATTTTGAAAAAATAGGACACACAAATTACTATTACATACACTATTTGTCTGTTAGTTTTGGAATGATGTTTCAGCAAAAACACGACCTTTAATGTACTTTTAGAAATGTAGCTAACATACTGTTTTGATAATTTTTCATTTAAAATTATTTTACTTGGTTAATGGTACCTATTTATGGGGCACATGGTAACAATTCAATGCATTTGTTCTGATACTTTGAAAATTACTTTATCTAAAAGATGGGGCATAGAATAATTAATGACTCCTCATCTACTTTTTAATGGAACTTGAGGTATAATCACATACCATAAATAAAATCTGTCCCTTTGAAGTAAAAATTTAGTGATTTTTTTTTAGCATGTTTATAACATTATGGAAGTATTGCTGCTATCTAATTTTAGAAAATTTCCATCACAGGTCTCTATACTTCCCTCCAGTGGGGGCTATTTTGAATGCCTTAGTCAGTTTGGGCTTCTGTAATAAAATGGCTTCACTGGATGATTTGTAAATAGAAAGTTATTCCTGGTTTATTAAGCCAGGTGTGGTGATACACATCTGTAATCCCAGCACTCAGAAGGCTGAGACAGGAAGATCACTGTGAGTTTAAGGCTAGCTTGGGCTACATAATTTAAGGTTAGCCTGGACTACATAGTGAGACATTGTCAAATATATATATATATATATTTCCCCCCTCATTTGAGAGTTTTGTCATGCAAGTGTGCTGAATTGTGTCAAATGGGCGTTTTCTACATCTGTTGATATGATCATGTGATTTTTGTCCTTTATTTTGTTAATGTGGATAACCACATGAATTGAGTTTCATATGTTGATCAATCCTTTTATCCCAGGGATAAATCCATGTGGTCATGGTACAGGAGGACCCTTTTGAAAATTCTCATTCATTCATTCTGCAGTGCTGGAAAATCTTCATGACATTGGACTTAGCAGTGATTATGTACATAGATATGATACCAAAATCACAGGCAACAAAACTAAAAATGCACAAGTGGGATTATCTCAAACTAAAATCTCCACAGTGATGCAATCAATGGATTGAAAAGGCAACCTGAAAAAAAAGAGGCAACCTAGGGAATGGGGTAGAATATCTGCAAACCACGTATCCGTGGAGAGAATCTATAAAATACATAAGGAATAATTCAAGCATAAAGAAATGAATAATCCAATTTAAAAATGGGCTAAGACATTAAATAGGTATTTCCCCAAAGACGACACACAAAAGGCCAATGGACATGTGAAGAAAGTGCTGTGTCACTGATCATCAGGCAAATGGAAATCAAAACCACAATGAGATGCCACTTACATCTGTCAGGGTAGCTATGAACAAAAACAAAACATAACAAGTGTTGGTGAAGAGAGGGAGCAACTGAAACTCTCGCTTACTGTGGATGGGAATTCAGAATGACAGCTACTATGGAAAACAGCATAGCAATTCCTTAAAAGATAAAAATATAACTACTGTATGACCCACTGATCCTACTTCTGAGTATTTATATAGAAGAATTGAAATTAGGATCTTAAGAGATCATCTTACCATGTTATGTGCTCATTACAGTCCTGTGCATAGTACCTAACGTGGAAATGACCTATATGCTCAGCCAACAGATTTTTTAAAATATGTTGTTGTGTGTGTGTGCATGTGTGTGTGTGTGTATACTATTCAGCCATTAGAAGAGAAGTGAATTCTGCAAATGTGTGGTGAACTGGGTGAACCTGGAAGACAGTGTGCTGAGTGGAATAAGCCAATCGCAGGGACAACTAGTGCAGGATTGCATGAGTGGGGCCTGGGATCCAAAACACTTAACTTTATAAAATCAGAGTAGAATAGTGATTTACAAGAGGCTGAGCACAGAAGGAAATGGGATTTACTGCTCAGTGGGCCCAACATTTCAGCCAAGCAAGGGGAGTGAGCTCTAGGGAGATGTAGCACACTTTCCCTTAATCAGTGATAATGCACTGTAACTTATTTATTTATTTATTTATTTATTTATTTATTTATTTATTTATTTATTTTGCGGAACCAGGGATCAAACTCACGACCTTGCACTTGCCAGGCAGGCACTTATGCCATTGACCTAAATCTCTGGCCCCTGTACACTTACTTTTTAAGAAGATTTCAATTTACAGTTATCATAGCAAAAAATTCATTGTAGGCCAAGTATTTGCACACTATAAAATACACCTTGGAAATTTTTTTCTTCCAAAATAAACATGCAAGCATAAACTAGAAAACAAAAGCTTATAAAATCCAGACCTGTAACTGGAAATTGACTTTGCCGAGATCTGGATAGGTGTGCCACATATAGGTGTGTAAGTATTTATTTAAGTTTCTTTGAGACAGGATTTCACTCTGTAGCCCACACTGGCCTTGAAGTCACAATCCTCCTGACAGCCTCCAGATTACAGTTCCTGGTTTGCTATATTTATGAAAATAAGCAAACCTTGAATTGAACCACATCATTTATTTTAAACTACATAATAACAAAAATAAAATTCAGAAAGACATAAACGAGTGATGGTTTTATTGGAAAACTTGTAGAGGTACTGTATGAAGTTATTTCGGATGACAGAGTTAGTTGCTCTACTTAGAACTGAAAACTTCAATTACCCCATTTAAACTTAAATTTAGAACATCTACATGTAGAGCTTCAGTCTCAGGCCCGGAGCAGCTGTGAAATGAAAGTTACCGCTCCACTGAAGTCCCTGGGTGTCAGTGTACTCCCCTTCACCTTCCACCCTGCAATATGAAAATAAGTTCATTCATTAATTATTATTCATCAATCAAGTGCAAGAATTTTATAGTCTTTTTACTTTCAAGTTTTGATTTAAAATCCAGAATTTTGCTTCTATATCCTATGAGGAAACAGTATTCCAAACAAACATTGTCATTTCAAGTTTTGGTGTCTGAGATTTTAGGATCACATAAGTAACTTTGTTTAAGCTACAACAGCTAAAAACTAAGTTTACACTGGTTCATTAATTTATTCAACGGAAGTCTCATCATCGACTGTATCTGAGGTCCTAGGCACTGTGCTGCTGCTTTCTTAGGGTCTCTGGATGTGAAAATGTACTCACATACGATTTACCCCACAAGTCAGAATCCCCTCTTTATTAATATCAGTGTTTATTAAGTTTCTGTATTATTATTACAAACATGGAGTCAAAACAGGTGAACACTTCCCCCCTCCCATGTATTCATGCTAACAATTAGATTGCATTATCAACTATACATAAGTAAGAAAGGTGTATCTATAAAGGAAGTTGAACCTCTGGATGGCATGGCCTGGAATTTAATGTGAAGATTAAGCTTGTAAAGCTGCACTCATTTTTCATCTCACTTTTTTTTCTACATGTATATGCTCAGAAAGGAGAATAGTGGGTACATTTCTCCCATCTAAAATTTAATTTTGCTTACATTTTAAAAATCAGTCTAGTGGGGCTGGGAATTTAGCTCAGTGGCATAAGCACCTGCCTTGCAAGCAGGCAGTCGCGAGTTCGATCCCTGGTACCGATAAAAAAAAGAAAAAGACAAAAAAAAAAAAAATCAGTCTAGTAAAAGCACATACATGAGTGAAATCAAGTGAGAAAAATAATTACAGAATTACCCCAAGGCTGTTTCTTAAAAAGTATATCAAAATATTTCAAGTGAAAATTATTTTTGACCTAAGTTTTTACAATAATTATATTTTCTATCTTTAAACCTACTGCAAAAAGTTCTACAGTAACAGAAAGGTAGAAAGGGGATATGAAAAGTCTAATGGATTGTCACTGAGAATGATACTTCCCTTGGGAGGCTATGGACTTCTTACCCTCATTTATAACACTCCCTATCACCTCAAGTAACTCAACAGTGTTTGGTGACTGAAAACATTACAAAAACACTTAGAATTAACTAACTATAACAGGATGGTTATGGTGGTGCACACCTGTAATCCTCACACTCAAGAGGCTGAGACAGTAAGACTGATGCAATTTCGGGTCAGCCTGACCTACAAAGTGAGTTCCAGGCTAGCTGAACTGCATAGCAAAACTCTATCTCAAAAAGTCTGAATAAATAAAATATGATATGATATTTAAGAAAGCATAGCTGAAAACATTTTAGAAATACAGCAGGGCTGGGGATTTAGCTCAGCGGCATAAGCACCTGCCTGGTAAGCGTGAGGTCATGAGTTTGACTCCCGGTATGGGAAAAAAAACCAACAGAATTAAGTTTGATAAATATAGTGATTTTTTTTTAAAGCAGAAGCTTACCTATTTTCATTGAAATTTCCAGTGTATTTTGCCCCAGTTGGGAAAGTATAAGTTCCCAATCCATGAAACATATTGTCCTTAAACTGTCCTTCATATACTGCTCCTGAAAAATGCTCAAGTTTTCCAAAACCATTCATCTGTTTGTAACAAAAGAAAGGACCTCAGAATATAAGCATCGCAGTTTTCCCGGAACTTTTAAACACACACACACACACACATACACACACACACACACACACACACACACACACACACACACACACACGTTAACTTAGTTATTATTTAGTTAACTTTGGGTTTTGTTTCGTTTGATTTTTGGTTTTTTTGAGACACGGTCTCGCTATGTATCCTAGGCTGGCCTTGAACTCTGGGAAATGTTTGTGCCTCAGCCTCCAAGTGTTAGGATTATAGCTATGCGCCCCCATGCCCATCGTATTTGGTCAACTTTGTATCAAGAGGGGCTGTGGATATAACTCAATGGCACAACACCTGCCTGACAAGCACGAAGTCCTGAGTTCAATTTCTGGTACCAAACAAACAAACTTTGTATTAGTATTTTGACAAAAGTAGACACTTTATCATTGTCCTTCTTCTGGGTCATTCTGTGAAGCCCATTAAATTAAATGTTCTCCATCTGGGACACATGAACATGATGATGAAAACAGGGATATTCATGAAGCCTTAAATGTATCAGCAATCTTAAAGGGCAACCAGTTTATTTAGTTTAGGAAAAAAAGTACAGAATATTAATTACGAAAGTCAATTTAAACCAGGCATGGTGACACTCACCTGGAATCCCAGAACTTTGGGAGGCTGAGGCAAGAGGATCACAAGTTTTAGTCTGGGCAATTAGTGACTTGGTATGATCTTGTCTCAAAAATAAAAAAAAAAGGCTGGGGATGTATCTCTGGGTAAAAAACCACAGTTCAGTCCCTAGTACTTTGAAAATCAATACAGAAACAGAATCCCTACACACATATAAAAACACACACACACACACACACAGCGCGTGCCCGCACGCATCCAACCAAAAGAAAACAAAAAATAGAATGTAAATTTGAATTCAAATGGGCTTGGTTATACCTTTTTGTTTTATCATTTATTAGACAAGAAAACTGAGCCTGAATTCCCTCATTTAAGAAATTTTTTTTTAATTTTTATTTTGAAAGTATACAACAGAACAAGTCAGAATAAAGCCAACTAAGATCGTATGTGAAATTGGTACAGAACTTCACAGCAGGTTACCGGCATAACAGTAATAGGTATCACAGTATATTTTGTTATCTTTATAACAGTTGTTCTTTCAACCCCGTATATCAAAATGAGATGAAATATAGAATACTATAGAATTTATCAAAACAGAATATTGAATAGAGCAGTACCATTAATCAGAAAAGAGCAAAACAGTAATAAAAATATTTGCCTTCAAAGAAATGGTAGAAGGAAGTCCCCCTTATTTGCTATGGTCAACCTCCCAGGAGAGGCTCAGATTTCTGGTTCCCATTTGCTAATGGGGGGGGGGGGAAATAGGGGAAGTGGGATATTTGACTCTAGGCCATGTAGCAGTAGGTTCACTATTGCTAAGCAGGGAGGCAGGATGGTCATTTGTTTTCACAGCGTCCTCAGTTCCAACATGGCGTGGATCTCAGGAGACACTGCTGGTTCTCCCCCTGGAAGGGCTGCAGTCTGCCACCCTGCCTCTGCTTACCAGGGAGGGGAGGTGCTGGCTTGGCTTCCCAGAGTCCTAAGTTCCAACATGCTGTGGATCTCAGGAGACTCTGCTGGTTCTCCCCCTGGAAGGGCTGCAGTGGGCCACACTACTGCCACTTACCAGGGAGGGAAAAAAATATTTTATTTATTTATTTATTTATTTATTTATTTATTTATTTATTTTGTCTTTTTCCTTTTTATCGGTACCGGGGATCGAACTCACGACTGCCTGCTTGCAAGGCAGATGCTTATGCCGCTGAGCTAAATCCCCAGCCCCTCATTTAAGAAAAATATTAATAGCACCTATCTGATAAGGTGAGTCTGAAGAGTAAATGGGAAAATTATGAATGAGTTTAGGTCTACTTAATAAATAGGAGATGAGACATAATAACAATGATCATTAGCTCTCTTTGCAAGTTTAATACTATGCATGTATTAAATATATGTTGAATATATTAATTTGTTACAGTCTATTCATTACATATATTTTTTTATTAATGTTTAAACCATTTAATCCATAGGATAATTTATCTGCCATCAGTGTTAAAAACAGTGGTAAGGGCTGGGGTGTTGCTCAGTGGTACAGCACAGGTTTGTAACTCAGGAGGCTCTAGTGCCCATCCCCAGTATGATGGTAAAAAGAAACAAAAACAGAAAGCACAGTACCTTGTCGTCTTTCCAGTTTCCTGTGTAGACAATGCCATTAGGAGTGGTATAAACACCTACTCCATTTCTCTCATAGCTGCCGGAAGATGTTCTTGTGCAGTCACCATCTAAACAAGGAAGAAACACTAAATACTTTACATGGGAACCGTATTTGACTAAATAATATTTATGTCTGGGCCTGTTCATAACTGTACCCTATGTTTGTTTTGGGTCCCCAGCACTGAAAGCAATGAGGCTGGAGATGAAGAGACCCATGGATCTAGGACACTGAGACCCAATGGCCAGAAAGATGGACAGATCTGGCAGGTTATCAAGGCATAGTATCTACTCTTAACACTGGAGTTTGGATTTAAAATGTGTTCCTCGATTGCGGTTTCTATGCTACTTTATTTAAGTGAATTTATATTCAAATAGTAGTTTGATAAAATGTGACAGTCTTGTTTTTTATTGTTAAGCTTTTAAATTTTCTCTATAGGAAAAATAATTGACATTTATGCTTACCATACTTGTCTCCATTTGGAAATATAAAGTTTATCTTATACACTTCTGAAGATGCTTTAAAAAATTTAAGAAAAATCATGTAAGTTAAATATTTTCATGTCAGAAGGCTATAATCAATATACTTTAGGCACAAGCCAAGTAGATTCACTTGACACAATCACAAGCACGTCATGACTACTTAGTATTTCCATTGTCTAGTTTAGGGTCCTGTGAAATAAATAATTTTCTCTAGATAACACATTTTTTTTTTTTGGTCTTTTTCCTTTTAACCGGGATTGAACTCATGACTGCCTGCTTGCAAGACAGTCGTTTATGCTGCTGAGCTAAATCCATTGTAACAATATTATAAGTATATAATTCACATACCACAAAATTTACCCTGTAAAGGTATAACAAACAGTTCAGAGTTTTTAGTGTATGCAGAATGGTGAAACTATTACCATAATCTAGCTTTAGAATGTTTTCATCAGTAGCTATTCATGACCTCCTCAGTCCCTGGTAACCACTGTCTCTTGTCTGTCAATAGATTTTCCTATTCTGAACATTCCTTTTAGATGTAATAACCATCATCCTTTCACTTAACACATTTTTGAGGTTCATCAGTATGGTATCATGTGTCAGCACTCTATTCCTTATTACCAAACATACTGTATGGAATAGCACACTTTGTTTATTGATTCATCATTTGATAGTCATTAGGTTATTTCCACTTTGGGATGATTAGGAGTAAAGCTGAGTAAAGCTGCTATTGACGCTGGTGTACACATTACTCTGGAGGACACACTTTTCTCTTGGGTACTTATATGAACTGTTGAGTGGCACAGAGGTGAAGGGAGGAGACACAAAAGAAGACACAGAAAACACTGTTAAGTGGGGAAAGGAGGAGGTTGGAATAGAGACCAGGTGAAAAGGAAGAATGAAGGCCATACAACTGAGGGAAATGTGTGTTTGAGTCTTGAACACTTAGTAGACTAAAATACTAGAAAGTTAATTTTTCCTCCAATACTGAAGAAAACAGAGGATAAGCAGATTAAGTTCTTGGATGGCAGACTCTATTAAAATGTCACTGAAAGTGTAGCTTATGTATCAGAATCACTTGGGATATTTTGAAATTTCTAGGGCCTATCTCACATCAGTCTCCATGGGAAAACTGGGTGTGTTGGCACATTCCTGTAATTCCAGTACTAGGGAGGCTGAGGCAAGAGTTCCAGACCAGCCTGGGTTTACACAGTGAGGTCAGGGCCAGCATCAACTACATAGTGAGATCCTGTCCCAAAAAGCACAAAAGAAAAGAAGGAAGGAGAAAGAAAGAGACAGACAGACAGACAGAAAAAAAGAATCTCCATGGGTAGAGCACGGGAATTGATAATTTTGTTTGTGCAACACTAAGAGATGAACCAAGGGGTGCTCCACTGCTGAGCTAATCTCCAGTCCTTTTTATTTTGAGATAGGGTCTTGCAAAATTGCCTAGGCTGTCCTTGAATTTGTAATCCTCCTGCCTCAGCCTGAGTAGCTGGGATTAAATTTAGGCATGTTTGTTTAATTTTTCCTATAAAATATCTAAAATTTAATTGTGGATAAAGGTTGAAGTGGAGGTATACACAGATGTTTCTTCAAATTTTGAAGTTCTGAAGAAACAGGGACACAGAACTGCTTTTTATGTGTTTACTGTGACTAACCAGGTTACCAGATCTGCTTGAAATGTGCCCTGTAGGGGTCATGCTGTACTCTCCCTGAACGCACATCTCTCTTGCTCACGCTTACCTTGAAGGAACTGCAGAAACAGAATATAGCTCAGGTTATAAATTACCTAGTTTTGAATCAGGATTTCACCATTTTCTTTGGCCTCAGACAAGTTATTTATGCTTCATCCTAAGACTAAGTAAAGTTATCCACGTAAAGTACTTAAGCTACAGTCTAACTCTGTACCTACAATTTTCTTGTAGTTGCAGTTCACATATGGCTTTTTTTTCTTCTCACCACACTTAGACTCTTACAGTATTTACAGCTCTGCGAATACAATGCTTATGTATTAGAATTCCCTCCAGTCTCCTTTTCTTCAGGATGGGGATCGTGGCTTAGTTAACTCTTTTATTACCCGACTGACTGTCCAGTTCAATGCTAAGTACCAATAAGAACTGAATATTTTGTTAATGAATGATCCTTGGGAAGCAATTATGTGCCTATTAAACAGAAATCTAACCATACAAAAAATACATCTAATCATACAAAAAAAAATTGTCTTCAATTGTCCATAGAAGGATCTACATGAAAACTTTGGAATATTTGGAGCTAGAAGAACCATAGAGATCAATGCGTCTGGCACTGTAAAGGAAACGGAAGCCCAGAGAGGTTGGCATCCGCCTGAAGTGTCACAGAAGCTCATGACAGCCGAATTAGAACCAGAATCCACAATCAGATTCCCAGACCCCGGCTGTTCGGCGCCCTAATCCTCTATGCACTGCAGTGTAGATTCTCAGGAGATGGGCGAAACCAGGAACGACGTTACAAGAGCCGAACTCCGGCGCAACGCGGGTTCTATTTAAAGGCGCCTTTCATTGCCAGGCCTTGGGAAGAAGGGCACTCACGTGATAAAGAGGGATGCTGGACACTTTCAGGACTGTGCGATTCCCCTTGATTCGCCAGCTCCGCAACCTGGGGCGGAGGTGCTAGGTCAGCTCGGAGCGCGCCTCGGTTGCTGGGGAAACAGGCAACCTCTCATCCGGAAGTGAATACGCGAGGGGCCAATCAGAGAGCGCTAGTTCTGTGCCTCCGCCCGGGCCGTGGTGCGGCCACTATAGGTGAGGTCCCAAAGAGGATCAGCACCCAGTCTGGAATCCGGATCCCTGGGCGCCGCTTCCGGACAGCCGCCCCTGGAAGCAACGTTGTGAGCCAGGTACGGCCTTCCCCTCCACGGACAAGTGGCAAATGTCCCCGGTCTACGCGTCGCCGTGGTTGTCACAGTGTGGCCTGTTTACCGCCTCCCTGCTCCGGGAGTGGTCACCATCAGATGGACAACCTGCCACTTTGTGTCCCCGCCTGTCTGCCGGGTACCCGTGAATCTGGACCAGCAGGACCTCCGAATCTGGCACTAGGTCTGGTGGTCTGCAGCAGAGGTTGTCCTCACCCGGGCTGAGGGGAACTGGAAGACATTCAGGCTCCGAATGGGATTGGGTTGGGGTGGCTCTGGCCCTGAATTCTGTCTCCTTGTCGAACCTAGTGTCTGTGTGGGGAGGGGGTTGGAGACCGTGCGGGATGGAAGAAGGGTTCCGTGTCAGAATGGAGCCCGGTGATGTATTGTGGTCAGTCAGATTTGCCATGGCGGGAGAGCGGACTGTGTTCGGTTTTCAGTGCCCAGCTGGACGTACTGTACTGGAAGACAAAGTTAGGTGTGAAACAAAGGATACTCTGAGAGTCAAACTTGGGTGTCTGCGTCCATAGCAAAGAAAGATGGAACCTTTCCAGGATGGGTGGGATAGAATAGTGAATTCTGGCCCTGTACATTATACTACCAGGTTCTGGTCCCTGGAAAATGGGAAAAGTGGTATTGGATGGATACCATTTCAACCAGCAGCTCATCATCCAAAATTTTGTATGCAAATCTCAGGTTGTAAAGGTAACTTTTTTTTTTTTGATGTGAGACAAGTTGTTTTAATCAATACAGAATCTTATTATTTTCCTAATACCTACCAGTATACAAATTTATCTAGGTTGGGTGGATTTTGAGGTGTGGTTCTGATTTGTTTGTCTGTACGTCTTCTTTATATTTTTTTTCTGATTTTAGAAAGAATTACAATTATTACAGAATTCAGTTTGTCCCATTGTTTTTGGTCACCTGTTAAGCTTTTAATTATGCTACCTTTTTTGTAGAAAAAAATAAGATTTTAAATAGAACTTGTAGCTCTTCTCTTTCTTATGATCTTATTTGGAGTCAGGAAATGTGTAATTAGTGGGTTTTAAAATTTAGATTAGAAGGATGTATTAGTCATGTTTTTTATTTTCTATAGTATTTATGTTTTGACATCTTGGGGTCCCACTAGGCCTTTATTCAGTTCTGGGAATTGAACCCAGGGCCTTCTTCACACTGGACTAGATCCCCAGCCCTTTTATTTTGTATTTTGATACAAGATCTTGCTAAATCACTGAGTTGATAATTCTCCTACAGTATTGCCCTGCCCTAAATCAACAGAAGGCCAGTCCTGTTTGCCCTGCCCTGCCCTGCCTTTCCTGCAGAAACCCCAAGAAAAGCGGAGGGTTGGCTAAAAAAAGTTTTTCATAGATAAAGCGAGTTAGTTACCAAAAAAACTATTTGTACTGAAACTTTGGCTTAAATCCCATCCGACATACCTTCAAGAACATTGTACCCTGCTCCTGTGTAAACTTTCTGGACTGTTAACCCCACCTAGCCCAGAAGCAGCACTAACTTCATAGGGGCTTCCTTTGTATTCCAAAGACCCCCCACACACACAACTGCCCCATTACAATGTAAACAATTTATGCCTTCCTTTCCCAAATTCTGGTTAATAAAAAATACTCTTGTGATGTACACTTGTAATCCCAATGATATAGGGGAAATAACGTAACTCCCAACCTGCTAGAGGTCAGATATGCTGGTTTTGTGTTCCCCAAAATCAAAGAATGAATTCTAAGGAATAACAGAGGTTAAGAGTAGGAAAAATTTATTGAGAGAAATCCCTCCTAAGAGACAGGAGGGCACCCAAAAGTGGGTTGCCAACCAACCCACTTCTCAAAGGAAGTTTTAGAGAGTGAAATCATGTGGTGAGTTCAAAATCATGAGATACTACATGGGTCAAAACTATGATTAACCAATGAGATTACAAGTGTAGCCACTGGGATAATACTCATCCCGTGGAGAAGCAGGTCACATGGCAAGTGTATGTGGAAAAAACAAGGACCTTTTTAGGAAGAGATGGATCAGCAGGAGGTCCTGGTCACCCGCCTGAGTGATTGATATCAAGATTTTATTGGACCAGGTGATAGCACTTGTAGTACAATCTTTAATTTTTTGCTTCTCTCTAAGGAAAGCATGTAGGCCTGGTCATTCTAATCTTTATCTTGAGGCCTGGCCTTCAACAGATATACTTCCAACAACAGTTGTAATATGTTCTGATCCTCTGCACTGACTCCCTCAAGGGCCTAACCCTGTCTGACTGCCTGTTATATTCCTGCCTAACTTAGCTGTGTCTAATAACAGCAATATGGAATCTTAGACAGGGGAACCAATATGAGTTTGAGGCCAGACTGGGCTACCTAGTGAGTTCAAGTCCAATCTGGATTACTTAGGGAGACCCTCTAAAATTTTTTTAAAAATTTACAGAAGCTCTTTGCTTTTCTTTTGCAAACTGACAGTTTGCAAAAACTTGTCCCAGGATGTGATTTTTTTCTGGCCAGCCTCTGTAATGACTCAATAAATCCATTTATTTCAAGAGTCTCAAGCGTGTTGGTTCAATAGGCCCATGCCTAACCCGCACTTCTTTACACTGCTTAATCAACTTGTTACTACTCCCTGTGGTCCCGTATGGTGCCGTGTGTCTCTCCTTTCTGGGGATTTGTGAGTCATTAAACTTTTCTTTCTTTTGTTAATTTTTTTTGAGACAGAGTCTTGCTGTGAAGTCCAAGCTGGCTTTGAACTCAGTGTGTTACCTATGCTAACCTTGAAGTTATTGTGATCCTCCTACCTTAGCTTCCCAAGTACTTTGGATTACACTCCCAGCCACCACTTCCAGGTTCCCAGTTTTTCTTTTGATGTCATTCATGTCCATGTTGCCACTCTGTCATCTTTATAAATTAACAACTGGTCACAAATCAACTGTAGACCAAATTTCTTTAAACTTCAAGTTGAGATATAAGCTAAACCCCCTTTCAATGGAAAGAATCTCAGCTTTGGAGTTAAACAAATTTACTGAAATCACAATTCATTTAAACCTTGATGCCAGGCTTTGCCTCTCTAGTTGGTGCTATTAGACAAGTTGTGTAATTTATCTTGCTCTAGTTTCCTCCTCTGTAAAATACAGAAAATTGTATTTCCTTAACAATATTTTAAAATTAATCCTTCCTGTGTTAGTCTACTTTCTTCTGCTGGACACAATACTCAACACACACAATTGGAGATGTTTAATTTGGCTCACAGTTTAGAGTGCTTAGTCCATGGCCTGCTAGCTCTGAAGCCTAGTCATCATGGTGAAAAGGCATGGTGGAAGAAAAATTCTCATATCATGGCAGCCAGGAAGCAGAGAGAAAAGGCAGGAGCCCAGGACAAGAATATAAGCTTCCAGATCACACACCAGTGACCCATCTCCTTGGCTAGGCCCTGCTTCCTAAAAGCACATTCAGCTATCATTTTTTTTCAGGGGATCAATCCACTAATGCATATAGCACCCCCATGAACCAGTCAGCTTCCCAAAGCCCCATACATATGACTTTTGGGGACATTCTAAATCTAAATAACACTGCCTTTCCCTTCAGTGCAGATGTATGTCCAACTACTTCCTACATGTCTTCATTTGAGTAGCTGGCATCTAAAATGTTAGCGTATCTAATCTGATTTTTTTACCCCACCTCAAATTTATTCTTCTCCATTACTCTTCTGTAAGTACTATACCTGGCAGCATTATTTATCCAAACAAAAATGGGCTGGAGATGTAGCACCGTGTGGATGTCCTGAGTTTGATCCCAGTACTGCATAACAAACAAACACCTGTCCGGTAGAACAAATTCCTCTGCAAATTAACCCAATAGAATTGTGGCTTAGTTTGAAACAATAGTTTCTGAGGGTACTTTTTGGTATTTAGTTTGATCCCAAAAGGGCTTCTCCCAATGGTCTCATTTCTTGGTTCTCCATGGCAAGCTAGTTAGCTGATGGTAAACTGTATTTCCATTAAGTTATTTAATCTCCCTATTACCTTTAAGTACATTTAAACTTCATACTTCATTGTAAAGCAGAACCTAGAGAAAACAGATTTTTTTGTTTTACCCAGCCTTGAGCAGTTCCCTCTCAAATTCCTTCCCTGCCCTGTAGCTGCTGGTTCCAGCTCCCTTACAGATAGGATTAACAGATAAATTGCTGTAAACGAGTCCTGAGGCATCTCGCTCCCACAGGATCTGTTTTCCTTCAAAGCTGACCCTTCCTCTGTTCCCAAGAAGAATAATTGTGGTCCTGAAAAAAGAGTCCTGTTACTCCCACAGCATCTGCAACATCCAGTTTTATGAAATTGTCCTGTCCCCTCAAGGTTCAAAGGTTCTAAGTTACAAAACTGTCACTACATGAATTACTGCCTTTTGTAACCTCACCTGTTACACTGTTTAGTTCATGACACTAGACACACCAACTGCTGGGCACATGGATAACACTTGGAGCCTTTTCTGTGTTAGATGCTCAGTCTTTTGAACAGAAGTCCAGCTGACTCAGGTGCACCTAATAAAATCCTCCTGTTTCTCAGTGGTCTCTCCCATCTTTTAAAATTCTGCAACAATTACAAGTAGAGTCACTTCTTTGGGAGGCCATTTGGAGCCATCTGTTTTATTCCCTGCTTCTTTCCAGGGGCAAAATCTCTGAGGCAGGGCTGTGTTCCTAGTAAGTCGCATGTAAGTTTCAATTTTTGAATCAAATCATACAATCAAGATCTGTATCTAGTCTCAACTAGAGTTTTTAAAATCCTGTGTTAGTCCTAACCAAATCATTATCTAGAGCTAGAGCCCAGGCATGGTGAAACTTTTCCATGGGCTTATGATACATACGCTTGGTTAAGAAATCTGCACTAGGCCGGGCATAGTGGTAAGTTCCTGTAATTCCAGCATTCTGGCGGCTGAGGCATGAGCCGGAGGCAGGAAGATCACTTCAAGGCCTGTCTGGGCTACAAAGTGAGTTCCAAGTCAGCCTGAAATACAGAGTGAGACCTTGTCTCAAAAAAAAAAGAAAGAAAGAAAAAATAAGAAGGAAATCTGCACCAGATGAATAAATGTTAGTCCTAAGATACATGCACCTGTGCTACCGCAAGCAGAAACACTGGAATGACACCTAGCATTTGGAGGCAGTGAACGGCTTTATTTTACACTGGTGGTTCTGGTTGGGATCTGTCCTTAACAAAGCCAGGCACCCAGTGCTTCTGGACCAGTACTTTTGTATGATGCATAAGCAGAAGGTACAAAGGCAAGGCAGAGCAGCCTGGCATTTCTCTGATTACCTAACTGGATAAGATCATCAGTTACAAGACTAGATTAATAGGGGCTGGGGATTTAGCTCAGCGGCATAAGCACCTGCCTTGCAAGCAGGCGGTCATGAGTTTGATCCCAGGTACTGATAAAAATGAAAAAGACAAAAAAAAGACTAGATTAATATACAGTCAGACATTCTGCATGTTTGGTTACCCGCTCATGGTTACAGGGGTCAAAAAAGTAATTACAGAGCCATGAAGCAGTTACAGAGCTAGGCAGTTTCAAAAACAACAGTTTTTCTGGTGCATTTTTTCCCTTTCACTTGTACATTTTTTCTGAACCGTTTACCCATACTGCCTCTACACTAGCCCTTTTAAAATGTGCATTTCTTTGCCGGATATGTGGTCCAAGCACTCAGGAGGCTGAGACCAGGAGACTGCCAGGAGTTTGAGACTAGTGAGTTTGAGGCCAGCCTAAACTGCTTAATGAGACTGTCTCAAAAAAAAAAAAAAAAAAAGGATTTCTCTTTATTTCCTTACAGTATACTATGTGCATAACTTTGTCACAAATGGGACTATTATTGTTATATGATTTTATGGTACCCATCATAATCTTAACCTTTTTCTCTTTCAGGTAACGATGAGTTCTTCAGTAAGAAGGAAAGGCAAGCCAGGCAAAGGAGGTGGTAAAGGAGCTTCTAGAGGAGGAAGAGGAAGCAGGAGCCACACTAATAAATCTCATGGGGCTGGCAGCGGTGGCGGTGGCGGTGGTGGCACTAGGAAGGCTTCAAGTAGAATTTGGGATGATGAAGATGACTTTTGTATCTTCGGTGAATCAAAGCGATCATCCAGGTCATTATACTCCTTAATGTTCAAACCGCAAACAGTTTGTAACATGTGGGATAATAGGTGGTTGAGGAGAGCGGTCAAGTCATTCTGGTTAATTGTCCTTATTTTTTAACCTGACCATCCTCCTCTGCGGTACTTCCTAAAGACACACATGAGCCTTGTTTTTTCTTTTTGTAAGCTGAAATCTGAAGTTGACTTTAAATTCCATATGACACTGTGAACTGAGGGTAATACTGCTATGGATCCCAGTGTTACTAGGAAAGTAAATACTGGAACAGATAAGAGCAGTGAAAATCGTTTTAAGTATTCTCTGGGCATCATATATCAATGTTAAAAATCAAAGAGTCCAAAGTACAAGCTAA
Organism: Cavia porcellus; assembly: GCF_034190915.1. Classification (NCBI taxonomy): domain Eukaryota; kingdom Metazoa; phylum Chordata; class Mammalia; order Rodentia; family Caviidae; genus Cavia; species Cavia porcellus. The sequence goes on from NW_026947484.1 coordinate 219,543,871, forward strand.
CTCCATATTCTTTCTAGCTGATGAATTATATTTTCTAGCCAGATCAGCCCTGATTTGACGATGTTTCAAGTGGTGAGCCACAACAGGTGTCGTAACCTTTCTCTCATGTCAGCTTTTAACCAGTAATTGGCTATGCAAAGTCTGGTCCTTCTAATAAGTACTTAATGAAAGTAGATTTTACTAGTGCATATTATGCAATATAAATATAAAAATTTCCTATTGCTTCTCAAAGTGCCTTGTGAGTTGTTTGTGATAATTTTTAGAGTTAGGGAGACTTTAAAGCTATATATAACAAATATAACATATTAATGGAACTAACACTCAACTAAAGATTAGTCAGAAAGGAGGATAAATGAGCTCCAGGCTTTACTTGTATCACACATGCTTTTCACTTAAATGAATTTAGTATATGCATTCAGAAAAAGACAAGTAGCACTTAGGTAGTTTAAATGTGCCATTAAATGACTCTGAGCCATGTAGTGAGCAAAATATAGAAAGAAGAATCTGTTAGTCCCGTGGCTAGACTCGGTTGCTAAGCATTTCTTATAGTTTTGAGTCTCTTACTGCACTGAGAATGTGAGTGTAGAATTTAAATACATGTTCTTCATATGTGGTCCCCAGAATAATCAAATACTTCATCTGGTATTCAGCTGTACAATCTATATGTTTTTCTTTGTTCTCAAATAAAAATGGTCATTTTGGATATATTGAGAGATAATATGTGTCTCATACTTGGCGGCAGTCTAAGGAGTCTTTCAAAGCAATTTAAAACCGTATTCACATTACCTGGTGATTAAGATTTAACTTCTGAGTTAATTGCAGCTCTGTTGTTTTTCAGAACAGACATTATAGGTTATTAGAACCTTAAATCTTAATTCAGAGAATCTTAAATCTCTTATTAGAATCTTAAATCTTAATTTAGTGAGTACCAAGCACTCTTTTAGGAACTAAAATTACAGTAATGTGTAAAATATTGTAGTTATCTTCATAAAAGGATATTTGAGGTAAAAGGATCCTAAATAATATATCAAGTAGTAAGCACCATGGAGAAAAATAAGGGAGAGTAAAATACCAGAACAGAGAGAGTTGCTATTTTATGTGAAAGGCTTCTCTAAAAGGATGTCCTCAGATCAAAACAAGACAAAAATACATGAAGCCACCTGAGAGAAAAGGGCAGAGGGAGTCGTAAGCACGGAGGCCCCGGGCAGGAATGTGTTGGCCGGCCTCAGAGGACAGAAAAGCCCCGCAGGGACACCGAGCAGACCAGGAGGAGGGCAGTGGTTCAGTCAGCTCAGAGGGGCTCTGTGCACCTTTGAACTTTTGCTTTGATTAGACAGAAAGCCGTGGAGCCTTTGAGGCAGCGATGTGTGAATTATCAGGCCGACTGGGCACAGCTGTAGCTATTCAGTGTGCTTTCATGTAAACAGGAAGAGAGTGTCCCCCGCAGTCTGCAGCAGCACACATGGCGCGGCCCGCCGAGGGTGCCTTGGATTCTACCTCTTACTGACCTTTTCTTCTCCCTATTTTCCCTCCCCAGTCAGGAGACTGTGCAGATAGAATCTGTTCAGCCACACTTGGTGACCTTGCCTTAGTCAGGCAGTAGTTGGACCATATGGAGACATTTGGTTTCCGTTTTGTAAAGATGTGGATCTTACACAGCAAATGCAGGTGCTGATGGGAATGATCCAAAGAAAAGAACCGAAGATGCAGAAAGCGGGTTAGGTGGGCCGGGGACAGAGCTGAGAGGCAGGGGGCTCGACTGCCATGTGCAAGGTCCTCGATTTGATCCCCAGCACTACAGCTAAAAGGAAGGAAGAGAGGGAGGAAGGATGCATGGTTAGGTGCTGGAATGACTTCCATGTGGAGGTTAAAGAGATCAGAGTGTCGTGTCTAAATAGAGGGACAGACTTTAAAATCAAAGATGGTTTACCCTTAGTAATAAGAAGGAAGGCAGGCTGGGCGTGCTGGCTCAGCCTGTAATCACAGCACTTGGGAGGCTGAGGCAGGAGGAGCCTTGCAAGTTTGGGACCAGCCTGGGCTACAAAGTGAGCTCAAGGCCAGACTGAACTGCATAGAGAGACCCTGTCTCAAAAAGACAAAAAAGAAAAGAAAAGAAAGGCAAAGTTCAGAGGTATATACATAAGTAGGGTATGAGACAGGAAACACCCCACACACACTTTTAAACTAATCGTAAGGATATTAGTTGAATTTCTGTACAACAACTAGCCTAAACTTTTCAGAATTGTTAGTGTAAAGGAATATGAAGGGAAATTGATCTAAATTAAAGAAATTTAAGGGGAAAAAAGATAACAATCTTTAAAAGTTGGATACTCCTGGATATGATGGCAATCCCAACAACCAAGAGGCTGAGGCAGGAGGATTGCTGCAAGTTTGAGGACAGCAATCCTAGGCTGCATAGTGAGTTCAAAGTCAGCCTAGACTTCATGATAAGACCCTGGCTCAAAAAACAAAAACAAACTAAAAATTGAATACTCAATCAAAAAAAAATCTATAAAGAACAGCATTGAAGAAATTGAGAAATTTGCATATGAACTATAATTAAGTAACGTAATTTTTTGGTATCAGTATAAAATACCTTGAGAGTGATAATGGTATTGTGTTTATGTGAGAGTATATTGGTTAATAAGAAATATGTGCTGAGGTATTTAAGGGTGAATATGTTTGCAGCTTATATTCTGATAGCTCAGTGATGTAAGTCCATACGTGAGGGTACATACATAGACATATAATTGTGTTTAGAGAGACAAAGAAGAGAAGTGTGACTGTGTGTAGGCATGCATATGACAAGTGGCAGTTGATGAATCTAAGTAAAATTGTTTCTGTACATTAAAAATTTTTCAGAACAAAACAGGGAAAATGATGTTTGGATTATTCTTTTCAGAAGTTGTAAGTAATTTATAATTCCAAATGAAAGAAATTTTAAAGAATGCTGTTAAACTTTAGAATTCATTTTAAATATTAAAAATTCCTTTAAAAAATCTAAATTCCAACAATGAAAGATTAGCGAAATAAATTCGGTGATCTGTATCCATGTACAGCCATTGAAAATCACAGTAGGGGTTGGAGTGAGGTTCAGCGGAACAGGCCTGGGTTTGAGCCCCGGTGCCACAAAACATCAATAATCAAGTAAAATTATGTTATAGGAGGATATCTAATTCTAGGGACACACTGATGCTATTTTGATATGAAAATAAAGCAAAAATTTTTTAAGTTTATATATGCCTTGTGATTTAAAAAAATATACATGAGAAGGAATGATGTCTTGTGGAGTAACTTGTTTTTTTCTTCTTCTTTACTTTCGTACAGTGAACGTGTATTATTATTTTTGTAATCAAGAAACAATGATAATTTTGGTATTTTAAAAATATATCCTAATATTCAGAAGTAAGTTGGGACATAATTGTTTTCAAATTGATTACCTAATGTAGCATGAAATAAAAACTGTCATGTGTAGTTTATTTCCAAAACCTTATAGTGCAAAGATAGTTGTCCTTAACATTGCTTTTCCCAGAAGTGTCTATGTGCACTTTCCAGAGAATTCTCCATTAGTGAAGCCAGATTTAGAATCTAATCAGGTTTTCTTCCCAGTTGTTACAGTATAATGAAGTCTGCTAAATACTGTAGGAAATGGAAAGTCTTCACATTTGTCATAGTTTGTTAGATACCTTGACATTCCAGTTCATGTTGTGAGTCTTTGGGAACTCTATGGTAAGTACAGAAAAGTTCTGATTACAAGATTATATATAACCAGGCATGGTGGCACATACCTGTAATCCCAGCACTTGGGAGTCTGGGGCAGGAGGATGGTTGTGAGTTTGAGGCCAGCCTGAGCTGCATGGCAAGAGCCTGTCCCAAAAAACCAACAAAAATTTTATTCTTATGTACCTTGCAGACCAAGCAACAGTAGCCTGAACAAAGAGGAGGCACGCACTAAATGGAAACCCAAGGCCAAAGTGCCACTCCAGACCCTCTGTATGACCTCAGAGAATCAAGAAAAAGTAAAGGCTCTTCTGCGAGACCTACAAGAACAAGATGCTGATGCTGGATCTGAGTAAATGATCTTTCTTGAGTAAATTATTACATTAGGGAAGACACATTGGCAATAGGAAGGCCCTGTGCATCTTTAGAATAGTGTGTCAAAACTAATCTTGTGGTCATGTCATTAGTTGAACATGTGCCAAGAGAAATGCGAGAATAATTATTCAGCCACAGTTTTTGAGTGAGTTTGTTTTGCACCATCCATGACAGTAATACAGTTTGCCTTTTTAACCTGTTTTTTTTTTTTTCAGGACATGCTAATATGGCTTCAGTTATTTTTTTTACTGATAACGTTCCAAATGAAACCTTGTAGTGAAACCACAGAAGTATTGTTCTAAGAGCAATATTTAGTTGATTAGATAAAGTTTTTCTTTAATTTTTAAAAATTTTTGTTACATTTTTGTTTAGAGTTCAAAATGACCGCATCCATCATGGGGAGGTGGCACATGTACGCAACACATTTTAATTCTGTCTACCTGTCCTCGCTCTGCAGCCTCCTTCCTCCCTGCGTCTCTTGGTCCCCTCCCATGTGTAAAGCACCTGCCTCCCTCTTTCCTATTATCTTTTATTTTGCTCTTTAAAGTATTTATACTTAAGGTTTCTTATATAAGAGAAAACAGACCACATTTAAGCTTGTGTGTTTGATTTATTTGACTTAACATTATGATCTCAAAGTGCATCCATTTTCCTGTAAATGACTCATTTACCCTTCTGTATGGCAGAGTAGTGCTCCACTGCATGTGTGTAAATACTGCATTTTCCTTATCCATTCATCTGTTGAAGGACATAAAGGCCACTGAGGTTTTAAGATTAGATTTCTTACTTCTGTCTGCCTAAGTGAAACAGCTTTTTTTTCTCCTATGTGGGTGTAGGGCAGAGAAAGAAAGGGAGGTGGGGTGGGGATTGAACCAGGGGCCTTCTTGCCAAAACTAAACACCAATATTTGTGAATAAGAAGAGAAAAACAGAATAGAGGTAAAGTTTCTGGGAGCAGACTGCCTTGGGTAGAATCTCTTGTTCTTCCTTACTGTGCAAACTTAGATAGTTACTAATCCTTTCTTAAGTTTCATCTGATCATCTTAAAAATGGGATTCCAGTAGCGTGTGGCAGGGTTTTTGAAGAATGAAAGAGTTAGCGGGAGTACATATAAAGCTCTTAAGACAGTATTTGGCATATAACGCTGTAACGTGTGCCTGATAAATGTTAAATGCCAGGATACAAATTACTGTTTCCTTAAAAAGTTAAATCAGCAACAGAAGAGAGTCAGGATTTTATACCCTTGACTCCTTGAATTAATTTCTTAAACCCTTAACTAAATTTTTCTTCAAAATAAGTAAGAATTAATATCTAATATGTGAAAATGTGGCCTTTGCTAGAAGAGGTATTTCCATTGAAGAGGAAGATGACGAGCCTGATTGTTGCGACGAGGAGCAGTACTGGTTAGCGGGGCCAGAACTCGCCCTGGTTCCTGACTCAGATGTCTTGGAATGTGTGGGCTCAGGCCCCGTGCAGCCTTGGGTTCCAGAAGTCACAGTCTCCCCATTTGCAGCACAGAGACTTTCCAGGTGATTGCTTTTGATTATTTATGGGAGTTGGAGGAGAATTTAAAGCAACTAAATTTGTGTTATAATCCCAGCTACCTTTGTTTGTATATTTTCCTATTGTGTGAGCTCCAGCGGTACCTGATATGTCTGATACTCTATCTTTTAGGATAGGGGTTTAGTACTAGCAGGAACAATTTTTCAAAATACAAGCCTACTTATATATAGTCACAAATTCATATAAGCATATTTAAATGAATTTCACCTTAGTGATATTAGTTTTTTACATGTGGTTTTTTTTTGCCTTTTTCCTTTTTATCAGTACCGGGGATCGAACTCATGACTGCCTGCTTGCAAGACAGGCACTTATGCCGCTGAGCTAAATCCTCAGCCCCCATTTTTTACATGTTTTTGTTCTGGTTTGCCCTTGGCAGATATGGTTTCCACATTGAACGCTGTCAGGCAGCCCTGAGGATTTGTGATGGAGATTTGGGGGCAGCCCTGGAGCACCTGCTGACTCAGTGTTTTGCAGAGACATTTGGAGAGAAGATGAAAATGTCCAAGGCAGCTGGCCGTGTAAGCTTGCATGAGTGTGTAGAACAGCGACAGGAAGAGGCTCTTGCTCTCAAATCCATCTGTGGAGAAAAATTTGTAGAAAGAATTCAGAACAGAGTCTGGACCATTGGATTGGAACTGGAGTATCTGACAAGTAAATTCTGCAAGTCCAAGCAAAAGGAAAGCAAAAATGTACAAGACACTTCACTTGAAACCTGCAGATTTTACCTAAAAGGAAATTGTAAATTTGGATCAAGATGCAAATTCAAACATGAAGTGCCCCCAAATCAAATTGTTGGAAGAGCTGAAAAAATTGTAGATGACTCTCATCTTAATGCTAATGAAGACGTGTCTTTTTTATATGAGCTTGAAATTCGATTTCCAAAAGACCATAAATACCCCTACCAAGCTCCCCTTGTGGCATTTTATTCCACCAATGAGAATCTACCTCTGACTTGCCGTTTACATATTTCTGAGTTCCTTTATGGCAGAGCTTTGACATTTGCAGAAACTTCAGAACCTGTTGTATATTCTTTGATAACCCTTTTAGAGGAAGAATCAGAAATTGTCAAGTTACTAACAAACACACAGCACAAGTACAGTGTCCCTCCTGTGAACTTTCTGCCCGCACCCTCTGGGACCAGAATAAATAATCCTGCCTGTCGTAAACCAGCAATTCCAAGTAATTCTTCTGTTTCAAGTCAAACTCCAGGAGGTATGTATAGAGGACAGGGAGAAGGCATTCAGAATGAGGCTGGTTTTGAATATTCCTGTGATCTGGGCAGGTCATTCAGTGCTGTGGGCAAAAGGGCAAGAACCCCCGGAACTGTGATCTACCTGCCTTTAATTGTGAGGTCCGTTGTGTTGCTGTGTTGCGCTCCCTGGATTGGAAGTGTGAAGTGATATGTAAGTTTAACCTAAAGAAATCCAAGGGGCAGAAGGGCTGTAAGCACTTTCTCAGGAAACATATTCTTAGTTCATTTGGTTTCATATCTTTGTTTATGCTTTTAACACCATCCATACCCTTTTGCTTTTAGCATAGCAGGCTGCCAGAATTCACTAAACTAGGGCTGTCTTATGAACCTAAATCTAAATAAAGAAATACGTATGCAAGCTTCTGGATTGTCCAGATCAAGGTGTGCTGTGCAGATTTTTATTTTTATTTGTTTATTTATTTAGGTACCGGGGATTGAACTCATGACCACATGCTGGCCAAGCAGGCACTTATGCCACTGAGCTTAATCCCCAGCTGAGCAGATTTTTAAACAACAAATAAACCTCTTCTACAGTTTACATCAAAAGATCCATTCTTACTTCTTACCATTTTTTTTTCAGAGATGAAAGTTTTTGTTATTTCATCCGTTTCCTGGGCAGGCATTAGTAAGTAGGGAATAATGAAACTGCACTGAGATATAGGTGCTGGACGGTTAGCTGGTTGCTTACTGACAAGCTGACTTTCAGATGGTAGATTCTAGTACTTGAGATTCAAGTAGGTGTTCTTTGGGAAATGACAAATTACATGTCATAGACTTTAAAACATAATAGTAGCTTTATTGCAATAAAGTTTACATACCATAAAATGTATGTAACCTTCACCCTTTTATTTTATTTATTTATTTATTTATTTGTGCCAGGGATCAAATTCACAACCTCGAGTTTGCCATGCAGGCACTTACTCCACTGATCTAAACTCCCAGCCAACCTTCACCTTGTAAAATGTACAGTTTCATTGGTTTTTATTATGTTGTATAGAGTTATGCATAGAATAGAGTGTGTAATAATAGAATATTGTCATCTACCCTCAAAAGAACCCTGTGCCTATCGGCAATTCCTTCTCCTTACCCTCACCCTACCCCTTGAAAACCACTCATGTACAATCTATGGATTTGCCTGTTTTAGACATTTCATAGGAATTGAGTCATATAACACGTAAGTCTTTGACTAAACACCCTCCCCTAGCAGAATATTTTCAAGATTCATCCATACCATAGCATTTAGTAGCACCGCATTCCTCTCATTGCTGGCTAATGTTCCATTGTATAGATGTAACACATTTATTGACCAGTTCATCATTTGATCAACATTGAGGTTGGTTTGTGTGATTGAATTTTGGGGATACTTGCGAATAATTGAAATATTTCAGCACTAATTCCTTGAGTCTTAACTCTTTTTTTATTTAAGTGGTAACAATACCACTTATACTTAACTTTATTTGGAGATGCATCTTGAGTTCCTTGGCAGTAGTAGTAGTATTGAAATGAATTAAAACTGCCTTAAGTTTCAACTTTTTCTCTATTTTACGATTTTGTTACTTTGTTAGACAGGGGTTTTCTCCCTTTGCTAAAGAAAAGGCAAACTGAAATGGTTCTTTCTCTTCCCTTAAAGTTGAAAAAGAATCAGAACCTGAAGAGGAGGCAGATGAGGAAGAAGGTCCTGTGCCTGTTATAGTAGAGAATGAAAGCTACGTCAACCTGAAGAGAAAGATTTCCAAGAGATATGACTGGCAGGCAAAGTCGGTTCATGCTGAAAATAGTAAAATCTGCAAGCAGTTCCAAATGAAACAGGTACAGTACGCTGAACTAGCGTGTGTCCCTACCGTCAGGGTGAAGGATTAGGAGTTAGGACGCTTTGACTGTTCTCCCTAGTGTCTTTTTGGCTCTTTCACGCTGTGTGGCTAAAGTTCCTGTGTGCCATGTTTGCATCTGCTCAGTGGTTTTGCAAAACCTTACAATGGTACATATCAAACATACATGTATATCAAACATACATGTATACACGCTATGGTGTGGAGGAATCTTGAATCGTGTGCTTTTGGTACTATCTTAGACAACCTGATACGTGAAAAGAACATTAATACTGTGATTAACATTAGAAAACCATTGTGTAAAAGTGGCAGGATAAGGGGGCACTCATCCCTCATTTCAAAGACTCAGTATGTGGCAACGTAGGGATTCAAACCAACCCTGGATTTGCCAAGTTTATGTTTTTACTCCATTCACACAAAGATTATTTTAAAGAAACTGTGAGAGCAGTAGATGGGGAAACTATGACACGTGTTGTTTTCTTTTCAAACAAAAGATGTTAATATGTGAGTTGCTTTTTTGTAAACTAACACCTAAATATTTGGGGTTAATTGGCAGTATTGGCATTTTGCAATAAATAAGTAGGATTTGGGGTGCAGTTTGGGCATTTGTCTTTAAAAGGTTTACCATCAATGTAGGGCAAAGTGAATTGTTTAATCCATTTGGAGATTGGATTAGATGCTTTTTAAGGGCTCTTCTAGTTCTAAAGTTCTGTAGTTCTGAGTTTTGACATTATGTAACATTCTGAAATATATACTGTGATACCCAAAGAACATCAAAATATGTTTAAAATCACACCATAAATAGTAAGATGGTAGATTAAAAAATTATATAGTCAATTTGATTAGTAGGACTGTTATTTGATACAATTATATATAGGAAATGACATGTATAAATTCTTACACTGTTCAAACATAGAGCTATTTTTAAAATTAAAAATTAAAAAAAAAACTTAAATGTGCAACATTCACCTTTATTGAGCCCGTGATGAAGCAGGGGAAAAACTGCTGAGCTGGACTGAGCCACCTTCCTGTGCAGCCTCTTGGCTTTGGGAGGGCTCCCAAGCCAGCTCACTCATAGGGTATGGGTTGAGTCAGTGCCCATGACCGGAGTGGCATCCCAGTCCTCAACCTCACCATCTGATATCTTATCTCTCATCTTAGACTAGGAATTACTTGTAAAATGTGAGCTAACAATCATTTTTACCTTGTGAATAAATTTTCAGAACCAAACTAAGAACATACAAAAGATGGTATGTGACCATCAATTCTAGAATATTTACTATTGGTCCCTCTATAGAAAACATTTACTGGCTCGTGTCTTACAGAGCAGGACATATGTTAGATAGAGGCTACCGTAGTGTAAAAGCCCCTTGTCCTTATTTGGGAAGGAAGTGCCATGAAAACACAGCTGTGTGTGCATGTGTGTAAAGATGGACATGAGGCATCTCTAAGCATCGAGAGAAATCAGCACTACACGTACACGTAAGGTTCAATCCAGATACCACCTAACTCCTACAGGGTGCTGTACTGCGCTCAAATTCCTCTTTGCTACAGTGCTGAGCTACCTCCTTGCTGAGGCGGGTCACTGCCAGGTACTTGTCCAGATTCTCATTCACTTGCTGCCAGGCATGCTGTCTAAACTAGTGGCACAGCCTGCGTGTCTGGCTGGGGAGTCTAGCAGCGTGCAATAAGCATGGCTAGGATGTGGCAGCAGGGTAAAATTTGTAATTGACACATGATTATATAAATTTATGGGGCATAGTGTGAGATTTCAATACATATATGTAATATGTAATCAGATCATAGTAACTGCCTTATCTATCACTGCAACATTTGTAGTTACTTTGGGTTCCAAACATTCAAAATCTTTTCTATTAGCTATTTTGAAATATGCAATTATTGTAAACCATAGTGAATCTACTATACTGTAGAACAGTAGAAGTTATTCCACTCATTCAGCTGCACCTCTGTACCCATTAACCATCTTCTTGCAATCCCTCTTCCCTCATATTTCAATGTGTAATACAATATATATATATATATATATATATATATATATATATATAAAATACAGTATTTATAGCATTACCATTAGATGTGAAACTGATTTACATAATTAACCCTGGAACTCTAGAGCCAGACCTTTGTGAAAGGTGGTAGAAAGTAACCAACTGATCTTTATCCTTGATTTTATTAGGCTTCCAGACAGTTCCAGTCAGTGCTACAGGAAAGACAATCTCTGCCTGCTTGGGAAGAAAGAGAAAACATTCTTAAATTGTTAAGCAAGCACCAAGTGGTTGTCATAAGTGGTATGACTGGGTAAGACAGTAATTTATTTTTGATGTAGCTTTCATCTATAAATACAACGAGGATCGTGGTTACATTAATGTACTGTTTAAAAAATCTGTAGCTAGTGTTATTGGCCATTTTCCCTACCATATATTAAATACTATTTCACAGAAACTGATATTGCAAGTGCTGTAACAAATTACAAACAGCAAAAATGGATATGAGGCATCTCTAAGTATCAAGAGCAATCAGAAAAATTAGGAGCAAAATGAAACTCAGAAATTTATGTAATAATTTATAGACATTGTGTCAGTACCTTGAGATAATTTTAAGGAAAAGGGCCCAGCCAAAGACTTTTAAAAGGATTTTGAAAGGTAGAACATTTATCTTGAAAGCTTTTCACCTTCTGAATTTATTTTGATTTCCTTAAAGCTTTTATTTAATTTTTTTTAAAGAACTGACTAAGGTAGATTGTTTTTTCTGTTTCACACTCTCCATATGTCAACAAACATATTTAGCAGAAGCAAGTTGCAAGCTAAATTTTGTTCTTTATTGAAGAGTACACAATTTAATAACTACATTTGTCGTCAGACACAGTGATATAGTAGTAATCTTGTATCAGTTTCCCATCTTTTAGCTTCAGTCCACTTATAGTCAAATCAAAACACATCAATGGAAAATTTACAGAATATTTTAATTACCATAACTAATAGTCCTTTTCTTTAGCACTCATACGTAGACTTCATATTCCTACAGGCATTTACATACACCTTAATCTAATGTCTGCCCAATAGTCCCAGTTCTGTTTGTTTATTTAATTTGTTTTCTTTTTTGAGATAGTCTCACTGTATATTGGAGGCTGGCCTTTAACTCTCTGTGTAACCTACAAAGGCCTTGAACTCATGGCAGTCCTCCTGCCTCAGTCTCTCGAGTGCTGAGATTACAGCATGCACCACCATACCACCTCAGTAGCCCCAATTTTATAAATGAAATTGAACTGTTAAAAAAAAAAAAGGGAAGAAAGAAATTAAACTGTTACTGGATTTCCCTGTTAAAGTTAGTACAAATTCCAAAATTTTTTTAGCTTCAGGCAATATGTCAGTGGATCGTTTTAGAAGATAGGTGAAGTTGTATAACATTTATTTTAATTAGCTTTGTCATTTTCCTCAGTGCCTGTGATTACTCTGTTAACTAGCCCTTGAAAACTTCATTTTAGGACTCATTTGTTTTGACATACAGATGTGGGAAAACCACACAGATTCCACAGTTTATTCTGGATGATTCTCTGAGCGGGCCCCCTGAGAAGGTGGCTAACATCATCTGTACCCAGCCTCGACGGATCTCTGCAATCTCTGTTGCCGAACGAGTTGCCAAAGAAAGAGCCGAAAGGGTGGGTCTGACCGTGGGATACCAGATTCGATTAGAAAGCGTCAAGGTTTGTATGCTCTGCTTATTTCCTGGTGACAGAATTTTATCGTTTTAAGGTACAAAGATGGGAGGGAGGTCTTGGAGATCCATGGCCAATTTGGATATTTCAGGTTATTTTAAATTAATGATCACCTTCAGTAAGGCTAAAATCCCTTTAGAAACAGTGTAGTATAAAATTTTATTTGATTGAACCACATTTACTTTATAAAAACTTGTTATTTATTAGGAGTAACTGAGTAAATTCTCCTTGGCTCTTGAACCTAGGACAAATCCAGAATGAATTTCATTACTCAATTTAAAAAAAATGTTTTATGATTTTTGGATCTCAAATTTTTTATTTGAAGCAGAAAAGCTTTTATTCTTGTCCCAGCCAAAAACTATACTTACTGTTATACATAAAGTACAGAACTGCTGTTGCTTTCAGTATTATAATTATTCCTGTGCATGCGAAATAACTTGCCAGTGAATATTTCTTCAACACTTTCATGAATCCTTGATGCTGCCCTTCGGCGTGTAAGTCCTCGGCCACCAGACTGTTATACTGCACCACCGGAGTGCTGCTGAGAAGGCTGGAAGGGGACACAGCTCTGCAAGGAGTCACCCACATCATTGTTGATGAAGTTCATGAGAGAACAGAAGAAAGGTAGGGTAGCGCTTTTCCCGGTGAACACTCAAACACCCGAAGCGAAGATGGGGCTGAGAGAGTGCTGTTCTCTTCCAGCTCAGCATCCGAGAGCCTGCAACAGTAACCTGTGTAGGGAAGGCCAAGTTAGGGAAGAGGAACTGCTTTCTTGATCTCCAGGGTCTGTAACAGTAACAGGATTTTTCACTGATTCATTTGCACTCTCTTGGGCATCGTGCTGAGCTGGCCACTGTCCATAGCAGAACTAGCAGATGTGATGTGTGCTGTGGCTGATGGACTGCTCAGTACGTGCCTCCTTTGTTCTTTTGGCCTTTTAGTCAACATTCATTTATATATTTATTGAGCCTGCGTTAAGTGCCAAGTGGTATGTTAGTTACTGGGGATACAAAGGTGAGCAAACGTGTGTGTGGTTTTACACTCCTCTCTTATAATTGGGTAAAAAATAAATAAATAATGAACAGGTAACAATTAAGTAACTATAGCCAGGAAGTAGCTCAGTGGTGCAAGCACCTGCCTGGCAAGCTCAAGGTCCTGAGTTTGATTCCCAGTGCCCCCCCACCAAAGTACCACGAAGGGATAAACAGGATGCTGAGTTTGAGGGAGAAACCAGTAAGATGGCCAAAGGCCCTATCTTTGAATTGAAAACTGAACTATAAAAGCAAGTCTCATGTGACAAATGGGGGCAAGGACAGCGGTGTGAAGATTCTGCAGTGGCAAGGGACTGGGTTAGTCCTGAACTGCAGGCAGGCCAGCGTGGCTGGTGTGTAGGGAGGAAGAACCAGGCACCGACTCTCCCAGTGCCTCCACAACATGAACAAGAAACCGTTTCAGTTTTATTTTAAGGACTTAGAAGTCATTAAAGAGCTGTGTCTTTAAAAATTCTCCCTATTTTAAATACTGAGGAAGAGCCATGTAGATAGACAGTGTTAATCATAGTTTGACCTGTAGATTATGCCCTGGAGGAGTAAAACAGCAGTGGGAAAGTTGCAGAAGGTCCCTGCAAAGTGTGTTTCCCCAAAAGTGGTATGTTCTTATGAGTATTTTGAGAAGAAGGGTTCTAGGTAAACTGATGAACTGACTGAAGAAAAGCAGAAAATGGCTCACTGTGAAACAACCAACAAAGCCTTCGAGAGGATCCAGCTAATAAAATGTTTTTAAGAACTGAACAGGGAAGATGCATAAAACCAGAAGAGTGGGCCAGGGATTTAGCTCAGCGGCATAAGCACCTGCCTGGCAAGCGATAGATAGGTCATGAGTTCAATCCCCAGTATCTAAAACAAATAAAAAGACCAGAAGACTATTAGCTGAAATAAATATGCTGGTATACTAGTATACAAAGAAATACGAAGTTGCAAACATATACTAATAAAAAAATTTAAATATGAAGTCACTAAAAACTAAGAAAGAGCATACTTTTAGGTAAAAATAGTAGATCAAAATTTTTAAAAACTCCCAGAATAAGATAGTGATAAATCTTAAATGGTTATATCTTTATGCATTGACATATGTTTACTTTTTAGGAAGCTTTTTTTTTTCAAATGTGCATTTCCTTTACACAAGTGATATGCTCACTTTATAAGTTAAGGAATATCTGATTGTTCTAGAGGATTACAAATAAAGCCAGACCTGAGCAAGGTAGTGACTTAGTAAGATCCTGTCTCAAAAAGTTAAAAAAAAAAAAAAAAAGAGCCTGGATTCAGCCCTGGGTTAGCTCCCGGGACTTGGGGAGTACCAGCGGAAGCAGAGGGAAAAACTGGGTGAATTGCAATGGAGGGAACATTAGAATTTTAAATCTTGTGGCCCAGGAAGGCCCTGCTGGACCGTTACCTTTACAGTGGACTTGAAGGAAGTGAGGGTGGAGGAGAAACCAAGTCAGGAGATTCCAGGCAGGCTGGGAGGCTGAGCGGTGGAGAGGAGCCCGCCAAGTGAGGGCAAGCAGGAGCCTGTGAGCAGCCCAGTGCAGAGCCCGTCAGGAAGGCTTCGTCATCAGGGACTTCATGGGGAAACCACTGAAGGCTTTTGCAAAGAACAGCACACTCAGATTGACATTTGAACAGAATTATAGATCAACTATATTGAGTATAGATTATAAGGCAGCCTCAGCGGAAGCAGGGAGACCAGTATTGCTTTTTTGTATCATGTATTATTGCACAACTTGAGTTTTTGTTTGTTTTCGAGAATCGAACTCATGACTACGTACTTGGAAGGCAGGCGCTTATGCTGCTGAGCTAAATCCCCAGCCCTGTTTGTTTTCTTTTGACCTGTGTTAAGGGTCTATAGTTGTATTTGTTTCTTTTAATCCGCCTTGTGTTACTGTGTTGACTGGAGCATACTGGTACAGTTAAACCATGTTTTGCTTGATGGCCAGTTAATAGTTTCTCTTGTTTTACTGTTACAAACAGTGCTATAATGAAGATTGTTGGATACACCTTTTTATGTACTTATAGGTGTCAAGAAGTAGAACTATCAAACTATTGATTGATCTGGTTGGTATTTTGATTGATACTATACGAAGTTTAATTTGGGAATCAGTGGCCTTATGATGTGAAGTCCTCACACCAGGGACATGACACCATTCCTAGAAGTGTTACATTTTTTTCACACGAGTCTTACATATTCCTTGCTCCAAATACATCAAAAGTTACTGATTTGGGTAGAGTGCCTTTGATTGATGTTTCTTTTATGTCCTCTAGTGACTTCTTGCTGCTGGTCTTGAAGGATATTGTGTTGCAGAGACCAAATCTTCAAGTTATTTTAATGAGTGCGACTTTAGATGCTGAACTCTTCTCAGAATATTTCAATTCCTGCCCAGTTATTACTATACCAGGTGACTAAATATGTCATTAAATATGTATCATTCTAATAATCAACTTATTTTAAAATTCACTTGATAATTTTATAATAGAATCATAACCATAGAATGCAATTGATTAGGTATTGTTCCCACTTGCCAGGAAATTTCAGTTTTATATATGACGTTTTAAAAATGTTGTGGTTAAACTGGGCATGGTGGCACATACCTGCAATCCCAGCATTCAGGAGGCTGAGGCAGGAGAATTGCCCCAAGCCTGGGATACAAAGTGAATTCAAGGCCAACCTGAGCTGCATAGTAAAACCAAAAAAAACGAAACAAAAAACTGCACCTATTTCAAGATAATTTAAGGGGTATTTTGAGACTTTTTATTTTCTTTTCTTGTTTTTCTAGGTCGTACCTTTCCTGTGGATCAGTTTTTTCTGGAAGATGCAATTGCTGTGACAAGGTAACAAAATATTAATTAAAAAATGTTCACCAAAATCTCACTGTACCTTTATGAATTTTTTTTTGTCTTTTTCATTTTTATCAGTACCAGGGATCAAACTCACAACCGCACACTTGCAAGGCAGGCGCTTATGCCACTGAGCTAAATCCCCAGCCCTCGCTGTACCTTTAGTATGCCAGTGTAATAATACATGCGTTAGTCTTTCTGATTTTTTTTTTTTTTAAACTGGGGATCGAACTGATGACTGCGCACCTATAAGGCAGGTACTTATGCCGCTGAGCTAAATCCCCGGCTCTTCTGATCTTTCTATTTCAGTATTTGGTTTTCTTCTTTCCTTCAGCAAACAGGCTGCCAGTATTTAAATCCCTCTACTTACTAACTGTAACTTTGGCAAGTAGTTTAATCTCTGTGTCTCAGTTTCATCACTCGTAAAATGAGGATTTTAATATTAGCTAACTGTAACTTTGGCAAGTAGTTTAATCTCTGTGTCTGTTTCATCACTCGTAAAATGAGGATTTTAATATTAGCCGCTTTATAGGGTTATTATGATGATTAATTGAAGGACTAATAGTTGTAAAGTTAGAACTATGCCTGCCACATTGGACATGCTTTTGAGGGGAGAGTTGGTTTTTTGAGACAGAGTCTCACTATGTACTTCAGGCTGGTCTTGAACTCATTATGTATTCCAGGCTGGCCTGGAACTTGTGGTGATGCTCCTGCCTCAGCCTCCCAAGTACTGGGGTTCTAGGTGTGTGCCACCACCCCTGGCATGGACATGATTTTAAATGTTAGTTGTTACTCTCATCATTCTACTCTCAAGGAGCTGGTAGTACAGTCTGGATAGCAAGCTATCTCAGTAAATGATTGCAGTACTGGGTGGAAAATGGTAACATCCATTGTAGACTACCAGATTCTCTTCTATTCTTTATCTTGAGGATCCCCAAGATTTTATTGCCCCCTTGTTTGCTCTCACTGGGAAACTCTCCACTTACTATTTAAACAATTCATGGTATTTTTTAGCTCTCGTTTCTGTGACAAGAGCAATGTCTTCATTCCCGGCTTCTACGTTCTAGAATGAAAATTCCTCCGAGACCTGGCACCTTCAAACACAACTCACTTTCTCCTGCTATCCCTAATGTCTTAGTCACTTTCCTCGTTGCTGGGACAAAATACCTAGCATCTGAACACACTTTAGAAGTTCCAGGCTTTGCATGCGTGGTGGCATGCTGGGAAGGTCTGGGTAAGGGAAGGCTGCTCACCTCATGGTGGGAGGAAACAGAAGGGAGGGAGCCACTCTCTTCAAGTCGTGCCTCAGTGACCTGCCTCTTCCGACCAGTCCCCACCCCCTAACAGCAGGTCAGCTGTACCACACCCATAATTCCATTGCCTTCCTGAATCCCCACTATGAGCAAATGACACTGTGGAGACATCTACATGTAAAGCATAACACCTAATAAGGGCTATTCCATGTGTTTGTGTGTGTGTGTGTGTGTGTGTGTATTTTGAGGCAAGGTCTTGCTGTGTAGTTTAGACTGGCCTTGAATTCAGCCCAAGCCAGCCTTGAACTCACAAGCATCCTCCTGCCTCGACTTCCCAGGTGCTGGGATAACAGGCATGTGCAGCTCTGCATGTATTTCACAGTACAGCATTGTCAAAAACCCAAAACTTCCTGCTCTCAAATTTTATTGTTAGGAGATTACTTAAGATATTTATTTATTTTTATCGGTACCAGGGATCGAACTCACAACCGCGTGCTTGCAAGGCAGGCGCTTACGCCGCTGAGCTAAATCTCCAGCCCCTACTTAAGATATTTATTAAAATTGTTACTTTCTAGGTCCTGCCCTGCTCCAAACTGAGAGTTTCCGAGGAAATCCTCTTTCACTTTTTCCACTCACTGCCTGTAGGAGTGAGTCATGACCCTCTAAACACAGACTCCGTCCTGATCCTCCCCGTGTTGACTGTCACCGGTTCCCTGTATCCCACGCCTCAGCCTGTATTCAACCTTCCCTCCTACTATGTCTCCTTTCCATGCCAACCAGAGTGCTATCTGACGACTGAAGTGCTTCTCAGTTATGCCATACTGGTACTTCCTTTATCTTTATTCCATTTTTCTTCCTTATCTCATTATTCTTTAACATCCAGCTTGAATGAAATTTCCCTCAATGTGAATCAGTTTTTGTTTTGTTTTGTTTCCGTGATAGTGGATTGAACCCAGGGCCTTGTGCATGCTAGTCAAGCACTCTAACGCTGAGCTACATCGCTAGCCCAAAGAAGTTCTTTATTAGAAGTTTAGGGTTCTTTTCTTTGATTTTCTTCTTCTCCTTTATTTCGCTACTGGGAATCAATGCCTTGCACCAAGTAGGCATTTGGTAAATGTTAAATGAGCAAAGAATGCTGAGTGTGAGACAAAGCTGTGACGTGTAGTGGAGGAGAGAGGTTGGAGGGACTCAGATTGTAGACTCATATTTTTTGAGACAATGTCTTGCTATGTACTCCATTCTGTAGACCCTTTTTCATTTTTATTTCATTTCTTGTTATTTGTTTGTATATTTATTTTTGTGGTACTGAGTGTTAAACTTAGAACCTCATGTATCCTAGGCAAGGGCTTTACCACTGGGCTACATTTTCAGCCTTTATGCCCCTTTTTAAAACTAAAGTATACTTTCTGCACATGAAATTTTGTAGGAAACTTTAAAGAAAGAAAAACAAGTGATCTGGCCAAGAAGGGTAGGAGGGGAGGAAAGGACCCCTTCTCCTTTCTGGGGGATCTAAGCAATGTTTAGGGTTCAAATAAAAATTTCTTCCTTTTTTTCTCTCTTTGAAATAAAATGAATTTTTAAAAAAAGAAAAGTAGTTTCAAACCAGTTATCTAGGCCAGTTTCCCCAAAATGATGAGAAAATCATTAAAGCTGTTTAAAATAGATTTGCTAACAGATTCATGGCATGTCACTTGGATGGCAGACATACAACTCAGTTCCAGACATTTTGGTTTTGAGTTTATTTTCCACTGCCATAATGTCTGATAGTATTATTAACAAAGACTAAAGTATCTTAATGAAGAAGAGTTTTTTGAAATATTTTGAAGATAGTCTTACAGATATGTTCCGCCAAAAACTGGAATTTTGAGTCTAGATTGGGTTGCAACAAAGAGGAGTTCCCTGCCTGGGGATTACAGCTGAGGCTTTCTGGGAGTGGGGAAGACTGGCAGGGAAGAGAAGAAACCGAGGGGAAAGTTTCCTGAGGCTGTAACGCAGGTGTGTTTTCTGATGGTGCTATTTTTTCCAGATAGGGCTTTTCTGCAAATTCTCACTTGGTTTCCCAGACAAAACCCAAGGCGTTCCAGTATATTTCCAACCAAAACTAGGGCACAGCTATCAGAATCCTAAACTGGAAGGACAGCTTTTGAGTGGGGCAAAACAGCAACATTCTGCTTATTAAGCACACAGAGTAGGTGAATGCTTTTGTTCCTCACCAGCAACCCCTGCCACACACACACACACACACGCACACACACACACACTCCTCCGTCTTTGTTTCTCAGGTACGTCTTACATGATGGGAGCCCATATATGCGCTCCATGAAACAGATTGCAAAGGAGAAGCTTAAAGCAAGGCGCAACAGAACCGCCTTTGAAGAAGTGGAAGAAGACCTGCGGCTGTCCCTTCACTTCCAGGACCAGGACTCCGTCAAAGACGCAGTGCCCGATCAACAGTTAGATTTCAAGCAGCTCCTGGCTCGCTACAAAGGTAATATTTCTTCTTCCCAGGGAAATGTCGAATATTTCTAGTATTTTTCTTCACTGTGATCCAGAAGAAGAAAAATATGACTTTTTTTGTATAGTTACTGATTTTAATCCATCAGAACAACCTTAAACTTAGAAAAATAGCAGGCCTGATGCATATTTACATTATGTTGTTACTGTACTGTATTTGCCAGTGAGGTTTTTGGGTTTTTTTTAGAGAGGTTAAGACCAAAAGAACATAACAAAGCAGATCAGAACAGAACAATGCAAGCAACACAGTATTTCACCAGAAGACAACCCATAATTAATCGTGACTACCATAATGTCTCTTTCTTTGAAATAGTTGAGCATAACTTCATATATAATAGTATCAAACATAACAAAATAGTATAAAACCATTAAAGAGAATGAAAGTATTACAGGGCATTCAAACCAAGTAACAAAAAACGAACAATGGTTACTATATTCTCATTTTCCAGAGGTTTTTTTGATTATTAAAAAATGTGTGCTCATTAGAGAAAAATTGTGAGATAGTAAATATTATATACTTGAGTGGCCAGGTATGGTGACAGATACCTGTAATCCCAGCACTTGGGAGGCTGAGGCAGGAGGATCTCTGTGAGTTCAAGGCCAGCCTGAACAATTGAATGAGACACTGCTTCAAAAATAAATAAAAGTTATAGTCTTGAGCAAATGTAACTTTTCATTTTTATTTGATTTAAAATGTACAGAAAAATTTGCAACACTACAATAAATCCTCTTACACTCTTTGCCCCACTTCACTGATTAATATTTTGCTGTAATTGCTCTGTCATTGTCATTGGCTCTATGTGTAGGTGTTTTTTCCTGAATCTTTGGAGAGTACCTTTCAGATGTGATGGTCCTTTACCCCTATGACTAATATGTACTTCCTACGAACATGGGTATACTCTTACCTAAAAATACGTTACAGTGGTCAAAATGAAGACAGTTAACACTGGAGCTGTGATTAATCCACAGTCATATTTCAGTTTTGCCAGTTATCTCACTAGTGCCCATCACTGCTATTTTTTTAGTGGTCCCGGATCCTGTCCAGAACCACATACTATGTTTAGTCATCATGGTTCTTTACCATACTTAGATCTGGAACAGCTCCTAGCTTTTGTTTGCCTTTTGTGACCTTGTCATTTTTAAAGGTGACTCTGTAGAATGTCCTTTCATTTGGGTTTGTCTGACATTTGCCCTTAATTAAATTTAGGTTGGACAGTTGGGGCTCAAATACCACAAAAATGTTCTCTCATGTTTATCAGGAGGCACAAATAATGATTTGCCCCATTATTAGTGAAGTTAAGTGGGTCACTTAGTTAAGGTTCTGCCCTGTATAGTTCCTGTTTATTGCCTTTGTTATGTCATTTGTACGGAGATATTTGAGACTATTTAAAAATATTATAAGTTTCACTCAGTAGTTTTAGCACTAGTCATGGAATTTTAAACTAATATAATTTACATGACTACTGTCCCAGCTCCTTGAGAAGTTGAGGCAGGAGAGTCATTTGAGCCCAGGAATTCAAGGCCAGACGGGGTAACACAGTGAGCCCCCGCCTCCAATAATCAATTAGTGCAATCACGTGTGTACTGAGCATTTCGATTTATGCTGTTGGGTGCTTCCTCCTCCCATGCTGGCGCTCACCCGAATACTCTCTGAACCTGAGGTTTTCTGTGCACGTGTGCTGGGCAGAACACGGAGAATCTCCACAGTTGCGCTTTGCCTTCTTCCTTCCAGCTTAGACTAGAGACAGGTCTCAGCCGCCTTCGTGTTCTTTTCCCTGGGCTTCCATCCCTATGTTTTTTAACTCACACACACAAAAGGCTTACTTTGCATAAATAAATAAGAAAATCCAACCCCTGTTACTATTACTGCTTCCTTATGATAAGAGGCAAATGAGTTTTTCTGTTTCATCTTTTCCAAAGATTAAGGCTGCGCGTAGTGGCACACTCCTGTAATCTCAGTACTTTGGAGGCAGGAGGATCATTGCAAGTTTGAGACCAATCTGGGCTACAAAGTGAGCCCAAGGCCAGCCTGAACTGCCTAGCAAGAACCTGTCTCAAAAAAACCACCAAAGGGGCTGGGGATTTAGCTCAGCGGCATAAGTGCCTGCCTTGCAAGCAGGCAGTCGTGAGTTCGATCCCTGGTACCGATAAAAAGGAAAAAGACAAAAAAAAAAAAAAAAAAAAAACCACCAAAGACTATTCCCAGTCCTTTATGAGGAATGATAATCAAGGAATAAGGAAACTAGCCACTATTCTATAAGAAGATGCACATAGTCCCAAATATTGTTTTATTTACTCCCAGTATTTTGAAATGTAAGGGCAGAAGAGATTTGTTTTTATAGACTTAGGTCCAACTCCTTAAAAAAAAAAAAAAAACATAATCTTGGGCAAGTTCCTTATCTTTAGGTCGCAGCTTCTTTATCTAAATAACAGAGCTCCTAGAACAGTAAACAAGATAACAGAAATCTATATATGATCTCCATGGAGCCTTGCTTAGTTTTTCTGAGCTGCTTCTTCCTTATTTTGATTGATTGATTTTTGAAACCAGGAATCATACTCGGCCTCACGCTTGCCAGACAGGTGCTGCTATGCCACTGAGCTACATATCCAGCCCTTCTTGCTTATTTAAAAAAAGGGAAAAATAATTGCAGTGGCACATGCAGAGAATCCCAGCTCCTTGGGAGACTGAGGGAGTAAGACTGCAAGTGTGAGGCTGGCCTAGCTGACTTAGTAGGACCCTGCCTCAAAAATTTTTTAAAAGGGGGCTAAGGATATAGCTTGACAGTCTCAGAGTTCATTACCCAGTACCACAAGCAGGCAGATAGATAGATAGATAGATAGATAGATAGATAGATAGATAGACAGACAAACAGATAGACAGATGACAGGCCAGCCAGCCAGCCAGCCAGCCCAGAAGCGGGTGAGAGCTGTGATCTCTGTCCATTTCCTTCTAGGGTTACTCTTACCCGGACTTCAAGGTAATCTGACTTGTGATTTGATAGAATCTGAAAGGGTTTCTGAAATGCATTTGACTTTGAATTTTGCTTCCAGAACTTAAACTTTCAATAAATACATGGTGGTGAGATGGAGGGAGGGAGGGAGGGAGGGGAGGAAAAAGAGTTAACAACAGCCCATGTGAGCCTTTACAACATAGGCAGAAACCTGCACTCTGGGTCATTGTTCACAATAAAAAGTACTTCTGGTAAAGCTGTATTTTCTGATAAACTAAAAAGAAAACACATACAGAGGAATCAAGATATGTCAGCACAGGTACAAACGCCCTATGATGAATGTGATCTATGTATATCTAAACCATACTAATAAACTAACAAAAAAAGACTTAAGTACATTAAATATGAACATCTATATTATGATGTCAACCCAGTACTCACCTAGTTCACAGGCCTATTGTCTTCAATAGATAGAATTATCCTTCTGATTTTTATCTTTCTTTCAGGAATTAGCAAATCAGTCATCAAAACAATGTCCATGATGGATTTTGAAAAGGTCAATCTTGAATTAATAGAAGCCTTATTGGAGTGGATTGTGGATGGCAAGCACTCCTATCCTCCAGGTAACTGCTTTTTGTTCAGGCCTGAATGATCCCTGGCTAACCTGAGCATTTAATCACATGTAGACTCTGTATACAGAGCCTGCAGGGAGTGGATTAAGAACCGAGGCTTTGGAGTCTGGAAAATTTCCTAGGTTTGAGTCTGTGACCTGGCCAAGCTCCTGAGTCACTTGTCAGGGAACTGATCCCCTTCTTACTGACCGTGAGGATCAAATGGAATAAAGTGTGTGAACGTTGTCTAGAATGAAGTATTAACAATCCTTCAGGATCCTGTCAGCCCTTTTACTGTAGAGTTCCATTCTGTAGTAAGTTATAGTCATTATTTATTTAGTGGAGAAAGTAACTGATTAAATAATAGCCCATGTGCTCTTTATGGGTAGGTCCTTGTTTTATATCCTGTTGTACTAGGACAGAGCTGATGTAGGCAGCCAGTAAGTGTTTGTGGAGCTAGAAAGGAACTAGTGAAGAAAGGCTATCAATTTCTTTGTGCATAAAGCACAAAAGTAGGTAACTATTGCTGAGTGACTGATCTTGGCACACAAATACACTAGTATCCATTAGAATTTCTAATTTCCTTTAATGTAGAATTGTGAAGCCCATAGACTACTAATATGATGTAGTTAGTTAATATATCACCTCTTTAAAATATATCTGAATTTATATTACCCAATTGACCAGCCAGTTTCTTTCTCTCATTTTCAATAAAATCTTTATGGATTTAATTATTAAGAGAAGAACCTTCTAACTTGGTAAGTTTTGAAGGATAGTGTTCTGTAGAAACAAAGTGTCAGTGGCCAGTGCACTGAAGAAATGTTTAAGAGCTCAGCTAATGAGTTTTGTTTGACTCCAGCATTGTGCTTTTTCATACCTCAGATCTTCGTGTTTCAGAAGGGTAGTAATCTCTATTTTCTCCTTATTAAGTCAAAATGTGTGGCAAACAAAGTATTATTCATTTAAATCATTTGGGACTTTACAAAGAAAACTGATAGTAAGCGGCTAATTGAGTTGA
The DNA here is from genome assembly GCF_034190915.1 of Cavia porcellus. Classification (NCBI taxonomy): domain Eukaryota; kingdom Metazoa; phylum Chordata; class Mammalia; order Rodentia; family Caviidae; genus Cavia; species Cavia porcellus. The sequence goes on from NW_026947484.1 coordinate 219,568,582, forward strand.
CTAATAAAAATCTGTTTGTAAGGTTTGTTAGTTTAAAGTAGCTTTAAAATCCATATTAACTTTTCCTTTATCATTGATCTTATTCTTTTTATATAACCAGGTGCTGTACTTGTATTTTTACCAGGACTAGCAGAAATCAAAATGCTGTATGAACAGCTGCAGTCTAACTGTCTTTTCAACAACAGACGTAGCAATCGGTAAGCTGGCTGCCTCCGTGTCCTTCATCGTCCATCGCAGCTGCCTACAGCCTCGAGTAACAGCAGGGTCTCATTACTCTTCAGCCTCTGTAGCTCGGGTGTTTCTCCTCAAGCATTTATTTGTGCCAGATGGAAATGGGCAAACGTGTTTGGTTGTGGTTAGAGAAATCAGTTATTCCGTTTCATCAAAGATACTGTTCTTCACTTAGCATGGTAACTCAGATGAGATCGGACGTGTGCAGGGTGGTATGGCCATAGCATGGTGACTCGGGAAACGTGCATGTAATTCAGTTGCCAGATTCCTAGGGAGGAGGGAAGAGAGAGGTAGAGCTAGCGTTCGGAACAACAAAGAAAGGCTACCATTTTGAGAGAAAATAATTTTCTTTTTCATTTTTTCTTTCTTTCTTTTTCCTTTTCCTCCTCCTCCTTCTTCTTTTGCTGCTGCTACTGCTGCCACCGCCACTGCCACCTCCTTCTCCTCTCCCCCTCCTCCTCCTCCTCCTCCTCCTCCTCTTCCTCCTCTACTTCCTCTTCTTCTTCTTCTCCTGTTTCTGCTTCTGCTTCTGCTTCTGCTTCTGGAATTGAACTCAGGACCTTGCGCTTGCCAGGCAAGCACAGTGAGAAAATAATCTGTAAACGCTGTTTTAGTAGCGCGGTACCCTGGGAGTATAGTTACATCTAAAGGGAAAACTAACAAACGAACATTCTGTAGAAGCAGAAGGAAGAAATACCTTAGATCATTGTCTTTGTCTTTCTCTGAATTTAAGGTTGAGGAAAGACTATTCTTTGCTGGTTAGTTTGCTTTAGGTTTGTTGCTTAGAATATTATTTATTCCCCTTGACTAGTTACTGTTTTTCCAAGTTGGTACCAGACTTTTAGTTCCCAGATAAGGATCAGAAAGAACCTTCTCATTTTGAAGAGCTGGACCTTGAGGACAGGTGGACAGAAGCTGAATTCGTGTCGGGAATTTGATAGAAATACACCCACTAGAATCTTAACTTCAGTGCTTTGAGCCGGAATCCTTAGTGTGCCTTTATTCCTTTCAGATGTATTATTCACCCACTGCACTCGTCTTTATCCAGTGAAGAGCAGCAGGCCGTGTTTATAAAACCTCCCGTAGGGGTGACTAAGATTATAATTTCCACCAACATTGCTGAGACGTCTGTAACCATTGATGACGTGGTGTATGTCATCGACTGTGGGAAAATGAAAGAAAAGAGGTATTCTCTTTTGGTGATATAACAGAGGGAGTAAAAAAATGCTTCATTTAGGGTGACATAGCTCTTAGTGGCTGATGCTAACATACATGAGTTACTGTTTAAAAAATACTGTATGAAAATGAAATGTGGATGTATGAGCGATTCTATAACCAAGAGCATGAATCTTAGAGTCAAACAAGGCTGTAAAAATAAAAGTTTTAACCTCGGAAATAAGGAAGCTATTTTCTACTCATTTTTAAATTTGATTTCACATATGCGTGGATGAAAAGAATCATCTGAAGGAACTGTGTGGTGGCACCTGATGCCATTTCACTTGGCATCAGTTCCTCCCACGAGGAGCCCGTCCAGCCAGAACACACAGGGTACTGTGTCCTTCTGTGCAGGAGAGGTGCTTCATCTCTGTGCAGGTGGTTTGGGCCACATTTTTGTAAACTAACTCAGTATTTCCTTTTCTTTTATAGATATGATGCCAGCAAAGGGATGGAAAGTCTAGAGGATACTTTTGTGTCTCAGGCCAATGCTCTGCAAAGGAAAGGCCGCGCAGGCCGTGTGGCCTCGGGGGTCTGCTTCCATTTATTCACCAGCCACCACTACAACCACCAGCTGTTAAAGCAGCAGCTTCCAGAGATACAAAGGGTGCCCCTGGAGCAGCTGTGTCTAAGGTCACTTCTTGAGTTTTGTATTCTGCTTCTAGAATGTTTTTCATCCTACTTAAATTCTGTGTTTTCCTTGTTCCAAGTAGAAAACATTTTGCTGAGAATGGACATCACTTATTGGTAAAGAGCTCTTCAGAGTGGCCTTTATCATTCCTTTTAACTTTCTGCGCATGGAAATCTCTCATATTGCGGAGCATGATCCTAAAATAGAACTTAATAATGTATTTGTAAATTAGAAAAACAAAATAGTCAAACTTATCAAGGAATTTCTGCTCTGGGCAGCACCAATATCAGAGTATCTAGGGAAAAATAGAATTTAATAAATGAATGATCAAATTTTTTTCTTTTTGTGGTGTTGGGGATGGAGCCCAGAGATTGTGCATGTTAGGAACGTGCTATGCCACATCCCTGATCCATATGCCTAACCCTTCCCAAGTAGAATATTCTTGAGGCTGGGGAATCTCTGAAAACGTACTTGGCAATGTATAAGAACTGTAAAACTATCCATGCTGCCTGACCCAGTCATTACTTGAGGGAGTATGCTCAAACAGAAATAGCCCAAAAAGAAGGGGGAAATTATTTGTACAAAGATGTATAGCTCTTCTTTTATGCAGTAGGTATATTTTAAGAACTTTCTATTTCCAAGCATTGAGCTAAGCACTGTATAGTTCAGGAATGGTGTGCTCATGTTTCTTTTGTTTGTTTGTTCTGGTTTTGGTGCCGGGGATCGAACTCATGACCTCACGTTTGCCAAGCAGGCACTTATGCCACGGAGCTAAACCCCTGGCCTGATGTGTTGATGTTTTGCCCAGGCCTATAATCCCAGCTCTCATGAAGCTGAGATAGGAGGCTTGCTGTGAGTTCAAGGCCAGCCTGGACTACATAGTGAGACCTTGCCTCGAACAAACCAAAAAAAAAAAAACCAAAACACAATATGTATATAAGTTAACAACTTTAGGAACTGTAAGTGAAGAAAAATATTTTTCTCTTCTGAAAAGTTATGGAAGGTCATAATATAAAATACTAGTCTTTAAAAATCTATTACAAGATACAGTGTAGACTAATTTTGTAATCAGTGTGCAGTTTTAATGTGAGAAACAGTAAGTTCATGATTTAAATTTTTTCATAAATTCCTTTCATTGGATAGCAGTTGTAACCAAGCTAATGATTCCCAGTTTTTATTGTGGTAATACTTTACCATGAAATGTTCCTTCTTAGTAAATATTTAAGCGTATGTCTTAGTCACTTTTATGTCCTGGACAGTACCTGACACCCACAATTTACAGGAAGAGAGATTTCCTTTGATTCAGGGTTTCGATGAGTTCAGTTTGTGGTCACTTGGCTCCAAGGCAGAAGCTGCTTGGCAAAACTTGTGGCTCAGGAAAGCTGGTCACTACCTGGCAGCAGGAGGCAGAGAGGGAAGAGAAAAGCCAGGGAAGGAGAGATGTCTTTCAGGTCCCAGCCCCAAGGGCCCACCTCTCCCAGCTAGCCCCACCTCCTGACAGCACAGACAGCTGGGAACACAGCAGTAGATCCCTCTGCTCAGGAGGAGAGCACCACTGTGATCCAGTCACCTTCTAGAAGCCCCACCTGTGACACAGCAGGCCGTTAGAGGACATTCTAGATCTAAGCCATGGCCATATACAAACAGTACTGAGAAGCACAGGCATAATCCTAGATGGCCAATCTCATGATCTGATACGGAAAATGCAGGGATCACTCATAACTGAGACTTACTGCCTGTAGAATAATCCCCCCTCCCACCTCACTCCAGTCCCTGGAAACCACCATTCTCCCTGCTTTTGTAAATTCATTGTAGATGCCACATATAAGGACTATCACACACTATTTGTCCTGTGAGTTAATATAATATTCTCAGGGTTCACCCAGTTATCATGCATTGCAGAATTTCTCTCTCTCTCTCTTTTTTTGTACCAGAGATCAAACTCACGACCACATGCTTACAAAGCAGGCACTTATGCCACTGAGCTAAATCCCCAGCCTGAGAATTTCTCTTTTTTAAGGCCAACTGAATCGTACTCCACTGTACTTATATACCACATTTTCTTCATCCACTTACCTACCAATTTTCACTTTTGTGACTTCCACATCTTATTAAGACAAATGCTGCAGCCAGGTGTGGTGGTGCATGCCTGTAATCCCAGCACTTAGGAGGCTGGAGCATGAGGATTGCCATGAGTTCAGGGCCAGCCTGGGCTACATAGCTGTCTCAAAAAACAAAGATTAATGCTGCAATGAACAGGAGTGCGCAAGTATCTCATTGAGACATTGGTTGCAAATTTTCAGATGAAGAATACGCAGAAGTGAGATTGCTGGATTTCGTGGTAGTTCTAATTTAATTTTTTGAGGACTGTCCTCTCTGTTTCCCATGACAGGTCTGTCGTTTACATTCCCATGAACAACAGATTCGTTTCCCCACATCCTCACCAGTATTTACCTTTTATCATTTGATTTTATGTGATGATTTATTTGAAAGTTTATAAAAAGGATTTTATTATAAACATAAATGTTTCAGAATTTAAAAGTGTTTCTGTAGTTTATTTCTAGGGAAACTAGAAGAGATTTTCAAAAATTTTTTATTAAACTAGCATTATATGGCTTATAAAAGCAAAAACTGGTTAAATTGTAAATTATTCTCACTCAAGAAACAAATTACTCTTCTGTATCATTCCACCAATTTGACAACTCATTCGTTTGTTTTTTCAGAATCAAAATCTTAGACATGTTTAGCACTCACAGTCTCCAGTCCGTGTTCTCCCGGCTCATTGAACCACCACACACTGATTCTCTCCGAGCCTCAAAAGTTCGGTTACGCGACTTGGGAGCGCTAACTCCAGATGAGAAGTTGACCCCTCTAGGGTACCACTTGGCCTCTCTGCCCGTGGACGTGAGAATCGGCAAACTGATGCTTTTTGGGTCTATCTTCCGTTGTTTGGACCCTGCACTCACCATTGCTGCTAGTTTGGCCTTTAAGTCTCCTTTTGTAAGTAAACAATACTCATCTAAACTGAAGTTTATGTCATAGATCTCTGAGGGAGATGTAAACCCCAAAATCATCTGATCTTAAAAATGAGCCCAGCTTTTTGGGTTTTTTGAGACAGGATCTTGCTATGTAGTCTAGGCAGGCCTTGAGCTCACTGTGTAGCCCAGAGTGGCCTCAAACTGGCAGCAGTCCTCCTGCCTCGGCCTCCCAAGCACTAGGATTATAGATGTGTGCCACCGCTCCCAGCAAGCCACTTTATGTATAGGTTTAGTTTGCTCTTCTTCCAGTCTCTTAAGGTACAAGATTAGATTATGACTTTGAGATCATTTGTCTTTTTTTTTTTTCAGGGAAAGCTATGTATCTTGAGCAATTTACTTAACATTTGAGTATTTTCTTTTTCCTTTTCCTATTTATTAGTACATATTTGCTCTACATGATTACATTCATCATGGAGATTTGGTACATGTACAAAACACAACTTTATTCTTCTCCTCCCTGTTCCTTCCCTCACCTTTTCCCTCCATCTCTGGTTCTCTTTTTTATTTGCAGAGGATCTAACTCCTTATTTCTTATCTTGTATTTTACTGTTTAAATTATTTATACTCTTTAAGTTTATCATGTAAGAGAAACCATATAATATTTATGTCTGATTTATTTTACTTAACACTGTGATTGCAAGATGCATCCATTTTCCTACAAATAACTTGAATTTATCCTTCTTGGCTTAGTGCTTCATTGTGTATAAATATCACATTTTCTTTGTCCATTTATCTGTTGATGGGCATACAGGCCACTTGCAAGATTTAGCTGTTGTGAGTTGTTCTGCTATAAATACGAGCATGCCTGGATCACTGTAATATGATGTCTTTAAGTCTTTCAGAAAGATACCTAGATGGAACAGCTGGGTCAGACAGAATTTCTAGTGTTAGTTTTCTGAGGTGTCTTCATACTGATTTCCATAGTAGTTGTACTACTTTACATTTCCTCCAATAATGTAGAAGTGTGTCTTTTTCCCCACAGCCTCTCCAGCGTTGGTTACTAGTTGATTTCCTGGATTTTCTACCATGAGCTCTACCCCAGTCACCTATTCTCTTTTCATTTCTTTTGTGACTCACAGGCATATGATTATTTAACTTTCACATATTTGTGAGTTCCTTGATTTTTTTTTTCCTGTTATTTCTGATTTCAGGCCTCTGTGATCATAGAACATAGTTTGTATTATTTAGCCCATTAAAATTTACTGAAGTCTGGCATAGTGGCACGTATCTGTAATCCCAGCACTTGGAAGACTGAGGCAAGAGGATCACTGTTAAGTTCAAGGTCAGCCTGGGATACATAGTGAGTTCAAGGATAGCCTGAATTGTGTAACAAGACCCTGTCTCAAAAAAACTAAATAAAACTTACTGAACTTTGTCTTACAGTCAAGCATGTGATAAATTCTTGGAGAGTGTTCTCCGTGTACTTCAGATGAATGGGTATTCTGCTCTTGTTGAGTGGAGCATCAATTTGCCTTTATTTTTTTTTTACCACGGCTTATGTTATATAGGAGAAAAATATAGATACATAGTTATTTTCTTCAGTTTTTAATATTATACTTCATAGAATTGTAAATCATAGATCCACAAAAGGATCTGTCTTCATTATTTTTCTCATTGCTGAGACAAAATACCCAACACACAAGTTAAAGGGGGAAAAGTTTATTTCAGCTCACAGTCTGTGGGGGTTCCAGTCCATAATTTCCTGACTTCAAGGCTGGGTGGCACATGGCAGAGGGGCATCTATTCATGGTGCCAGAAGACAGCAAAGCAACAGACGGAGAAAGCTTAACAGTATCTTTATATTGTATCCAGTCTATCAGAACTAGAGTGATGCCAGTGCATTCAGGGACTGATCTAGCAAACACCCACCTTTAATCCCAGCACCCTTAATCCCAGCATTGCACCATGAATCAGCCACATACCTATATTAAGCCATTTCCAAAAAAACCCTGTGGCCACATGAGGCTTTAGAGAGGACATTTAGGCACAGAATGTTAGCATAGCTGTTTCATTCAATAGCAATGATAAAACGAAGCTCTAGCAGACCCACCTTGCTCAGAGACGTTCAGCATCAGTGTTGTAACAGAAGTTCCATTGCCTGCTTCTCAGATCATCTCAAGAAACATCTGTTTTCTTTTTTGGGAAATGAAAATATTCTTTGGAAATGTTGATGTTATCATTAGCCAGATCTGAGCACCTGACCTTGCTAGGCTCTGTAAACGTAATGGTAAGCTCCGAAATGTAACCTCTGGCTTTCCTAGGAAGGAAAGAACTTTACTTTCCAGTAGAAGATAAAGTCTGTTGTTGGTTTGTTACCTGTAAAGTTATTCAGCTACACAAAAATTTGAGAGAAGTTGGGTTTAAATGGTTGCTAGTGGTATTGCGTCGGTGAGAGCCTGATGTAACTCAGGCTGGCATCTTCAGAGCTGGAGACACAATAACATTTTTAAACGCTGTAAAAATAGAGGGAAACATTGCTTCTAAATTGGGAAGCTGACGATATTCAAAAATAAAAGATGAACAAGAGTCTAAAATAGCACTTGCAAGGCCCTGGTATTAATGTCCAGCACTGAAAAGAAAAAAAAGTTGTAAAACAAAGATACCACAAAGGGAACAGACTTTTTTATTTTAGAAGTAGCATGTAGACTGAGCACCTCTTGGATAACTCTTGCCACTTGGAAGTGGAAGGCCCAGAAGAGCTCACTAGTGAGGCAAACAGACTCAGGACAGAAAGAACCTCCGCTTGCTGGTTTCTGCCGTCCTGGCTGCCGCCGAGGATGCCATGTTCCACATGCTTTCCCCAGGTGGCCGGCTTCCTCCCTAGGAAAGTGCCATTTGAAACTTCATATAAAATGTGTCCTTAAAAGCCAGTTTTTCTCCCTTAGGTGTCTCCCTGGGATAAGAAAGAGGAAGCTAACCAGAAGAAGTTGGAATTTGCCGTTGCAAACAGTGATTATCTGGCCCTTCTCCGAGCATATAAGGTACACATACTTATAAGTAGATATCCTAATACATACCTTGGGTTTACTGCCAGAGTTGACACTAATACAGAGTCCATTCAGTCTGATTTTCTTCAAAATTTAGGGGTGGCAGCTGAGTACAAGAGAAGGCATGCATGCGAGTTACAATTACTGCAGACAAAACTTCTTGTCGGGAAGAGCTCTGCAGGTGAGTTGTCTCCATGGCAGTTGGTTTTCATTCATTTTCCATTGTAATGAGTCCACAAGAGAGCCAGGCAATGCTACCTCTCTTGTTGTTTTGTTTTGTTTTGTTTTGTTTTTTATGTACTGGAGGTTGGGCTCAGAGAATGCCAAGCTATATCCCCAGCCTTTTTAATCTTTTTGAGACAAGGCCTCACGAAGTTACTCGAACCTATGATCCTCCCACCTCATTCTCCTGATAGCTGGAATTACAGGCATGTGGCACCATGCCTGACTATATTTGCCCTTAAAACCATGCCTTGGCTATACTTGACATAAAAAATATTATTTTTGGACCGAGCTTGGTTTTTGCAGCTGTGCAAATGGACTTCTGAACTGTGCCATCAGGTTTTTGGGCTCAAACGGTTAGCTGACCTGTTTTTTCTTCCTGGAGAAGAATGTGATTCTTAATGTGAGAGATAGAGCAGGAGATCAGTGTAATGAAGATTACTTCTCACTGGAAGTCAGTTTTCTCAGTAATTTATAGCAGGCATCTTTAACCTCCATCCACACACCCCTGAAACATATGTGCATTATCCTGGGGAGAAAGATGGCATTTACATGAGATTCTCAAAAGAGGTTTACTCTCCTCAAAGTCCAGGAACTAATACTGAGCTAGATTTTATTCAGTTGTCTTATGTGCGTTACAGCCTACATGTGCCAGGGGTATACGAGAGAGAGACAGGTTTATTGTCTTCTGTGGAGTGACAGACAGCGCTTCTTTGCATTGCAGTATTGTTTCAGGCCTCCTTCCAAAGTGGTCTGAGATGGCAGACTAATGATGGTGGACAGCTTTCTTAAAGCTGCGGGACTGAGAGAGGGATCGACTTTATGTCATACTATATGTTAGCATGACATGGGCTAGACCATAAAGCTAATGCTATTCGTGTACTCAGCACTGCCTGACATCAGTTTCTTCCTCTCTGTCCCAGGAGTTCTGTCAGAGCAGAGTCCTTTCTGTTTGTTCAGTCTGTATTCTCAGTGCCTACGGCAGTGGTTAGCACATAGTAGGTGCTTAGTAATGAGTCACTGAATAAACGCATGCGTGAATGCATTTGGTTGTTTAAGAAGAAACCTTGAGATTACCCCCTGAACCCTTCTAGGCCCAGCTAAGGAACGGAAAAGACGCGAACAGAACTGCCAGCAGGAAAACCAGACAGCAGACACTGGCACAAGCAGAATACGCTATATTTTTTGCTGTCCTAAGAGTTTCCAGGAACATTAGAGCTACCCAAACTCCAGTGAGAAGTGTTTCAATATGCAATGAACAGTTAAATAAATCATCCCTAGGTTCTCTGAAATTTTAAAATTTCTCTGTAACTGCCTTTGTCTGCCAGATTTTGTAAGTAAGTGGCAATTGCCTTTTTGGATCCTGTCAGACAAGGGCGTCTTTGAAGCTATTTGACAAGTCATTGTGTGCCTCACTGCCGTCCCAGAAGTTGTATGGCTGCACAGCCACTCATCTTTTGAATGTGGATGCCCTTTCTTAAAGTTTTTTCCACTTCTTTCAGGAAATGGCCAGCCTCAAACGACAATTCACTGAACTGTTATCAGATATAGGGTTTGTAAGGGAGGGACTCAGAGCAAGAGAAATTGAGAAAAGGGCCCAAGGAGGAGATGGTGTCCTGGATGCCACAGGAGAGGAGGTAAGACTGTGTGGTTACTTCCTGTTTCTGTTTAATTAGAACATGAGTATATGAAACTGGAAACACTTGCAGATATTCTTCACTTAAGCCCTATGAACAGGTTAGTATGTGTTTGTTGGTTTGTTGTTTTGATTGTTCACATACTAGGGATTGAGCCCAGGGCTTTCACGCTGAACTCCTCCCCAGCCCTTCTTTACTTTTTACTTTGAGACAGGATCTCATTAGATTGCTAAGTTGTGGGCCAGGGATTTAGCTCAGTAGCATAAGCACCTGCCTTGCAAGTGCATGGTCGTGAGTTCGATCCCTGGTACAAAAAAAAATGGCTAAGTTGTCCAGGTTAGGTTCAACCTTTAGATCTTCCTACCTCTGCTTCCCAGAGTGCTGGGAATACAGTTGTGTGCCACCTTTTCCAGTTTATGTGGTATTTTTTATTTTCTTCCCAAAAAATTTTCAGCTATTGCATATAAAAACAGGAGAGTTTTCTGTTCATTGTTGCTCGTTTTATTTTATAAATTTCACAGTGATTCTTCATTTAAAAAAAAAAAATACACTTTCCAATAATGTTTCCCAAATCAGGGTAGCCATTTTCCAAACAAAAAAGTCTTCTGCATAATTATGAAGAGAACTTGGTGCTCCCCTGTTCTAAAAGAACTTAGACTAGGTGTGGTGGTACATGCCTGTAATCCTAGCATTTGAGAGGTTGGGGCAGGAAGACTGCTGGGCGGAGGTTAGCCTGGGATACATGAGACCCTGTGTCAAAAAGAAATAATAATAATAATAAGAGCATGGTGGCATCCCAGCACTTATGAGGCTGAGATGGGTGATTATTGTGAGGTCAAAGCCACCTGGGTTACAAAGTGGGTTTAAGGCCAGCCTGAACTGTCTAGAGATTCTGAACAGCTCATGAGCCAAACTCTTCCTTGCCACTGATACTAGGACCACTGGCATCCCGTGAGGTCTGCTGAGGGGCCCTTATCTACCTCAGTCAGCTATATCTGCCTTGTAGAGATCTAGAAAAAGTTGTGGGATTCTCACAGTGGGTCTTACGTGACTGTGTTCTACTAGATTTATTTTTTAGCTTAAAAATAATTTCCTCACTAACAAATAAAAATTAGAGGCTGTTTCTTATTTTGCTTTAGATAGAGATGAAATGAGTTATAACAGTAAGTTTCAGAGCATGCACTGAAATAGCTATGTTGCGTGGTAAAAATTCTCATAAAATTAATACTCTTTTTCTCTCATAGGCAAACTCTAATGCAGAGAACCCCAAGCTGATATCAGCCGTGCTGTGTGCTGCTCTGTATCCAAATGTAGTGCAGGTAATAAAGCATGTTTCCTGCTTAATAAAGCATGACGCCTAGTTCTTCTTTGATTTGTCACCAACAGATAAATTTAATTTGTGCCCATTAATCGTCTTGCAGAGATATACCGAACTCATGGATTCATCAAATATGTTTGGTATACATTTCTAGTTTTTTAATTCTCCCAGTCTATAAGATACACATTTAGGAATACACTGATTATATAAAAATAGGAGCCTTTTTAGTCCTTCTGACATATTATTACATTCCAGAATGAGAGTGGACATAAGTGTCAGTCCTATAGCTGTTGACACGGGAGAAGCAGGTTTTATTTATCTTAGGTGTACTCGGTGAACTCGTGTGCAGAGGGCTGAGTGCCAGACCAAGAAGGGGCTCACATTTTATACATGTTGCTGAGGGGGTTGAGCTCTAACATTGTGAAACTTTTGGATGGGCAAGTTTATAGAAGTAAAATAGGGGCAGTTTTACAACTTACCAAAGCTTGGTAGCTTTGCTCCAGTAAAACAGGGTGACGGGAACAGGAGGTTATACAACTTTACTTACAGGGATGAAGGTTACTGTTTTTATCTGTATTAGAACAAAGAACAGGGGCTGGGGATTTAGCTCAGCGGCATAAGTGCCTGCCTTGCAAGCAGGCAGTCATGAGTTGGATCCCCGGTACCGGTAAAAATGAAAAAGACAAAAAAAACAAAGAATAACTGTAGGGAGGGAAGGTTAGGGGAAACTCAACCTTTTAAGTCCTGCTTCTTTCTCCCCTTTGATGTTTTGTATGAATGAGTTTTAATAGAGAGCATCACTATCATTACCATTTACCCTGTTACTGGGGGTTGGCTCCCTACTGGGCAGAGGGAGAATTATAACAAAAAGGAAAAGAGACTTATGTTGGTGTTGTAATTCTATGTTGACCCTCAAGCTTTGGCTGTGCATGGACTGGTCAATGACCTGGTCTGGATCCTGTGATAGATCCAGGGTGTTATGGTTGGTGTCTAGATGCTCCCCCATCAAAAGCCTCATGTGGTCAGAGTTTTTTCAGAGGTGGCTGAATCTAGAGTATATAATTGATGTGTAGTGCAGTGCTGGGATTAAGGTGGGTGATTGCTGGATCAGGTGGTGACTGGATTGGCACCTCCCTAACCCTGGTAGACTGATTATAATAGAAGGGACAGAAAGAGGTTTGTCTAGTCTCCCTTGTTGCTCTTGCTGTCTTCTGCCTCCACAAACTGTTGCTCCTCTGCCATGTACCTGGCCTTGGTGCCAACTGATTATGGACTGAAACCTCTAAAAACTGTGAACTAAATAAACCTTTCCCTCTTTAACTTTGGGTGTTGAGTATTTTGTCTCAGCATGAGAAAAGTAAGACATGGGCACAATTACTGTGGCTGTAGACCAGATTATGTTATGGGGCCTATATTCCCCAGTTTGCAGAGATCACCCTTGATTTGGCCCATGATGGGTGGCTAGGCAAACAAGATCTCATGAGGGGAATACCCAGTTTGTTTGGTGGAGGTATATCTGCCTCCTACAAGGACCATGGGTAGCCCTTGTCAGGGCTGTCAGTTCTCCCTTTTGGGCTGAGGTTCTAATAGGCAGAAGTTAAGCTTCTACCACAGAATTCAGTGTCACCACTGCATGTCTTGCTGATCAAACCCCTTCTAGTACAAAACCGCTTCTGCCCTGAAGTATTCAACATTTGGGTCTCTACTGGAGTGATCTATGAGGTCTCTCCAGCTTGAGAATGCTTCATTTATGGTTTCCACACACTCAGAGAGACACCCAGGTCAACTGGGAGCAAAGTAGCCAGGTTAAGAATGTTTTCTGTCTCTGGTACTAGACAGACTCTTGTCTAAGAGTCCCTGATACCAAGTCATCCTTGGATTTGCCAACCAGTGGTGCCTCCTTTGGTCCACTAAGGTTATAATTGAGTGTGATACTCAAATGGTCAGTTGGTGTCCCACCGTCAGCTTGTCAACCTTCTGTATCAGCAGGGCGAAAGCAGCAGGTATCCGGAAGCACAGGGGCCATGCTAGGGTCACAGAGTCTAATTGTTTTCACAGGGATGCCACCAGGCAATGCCAGGATCCTATGACCCGGTTTAGCACTCTTATGGCTGTTTGTTGTTGTTGTTATTGTTGTTGTTCATGAACATATAGGACGGAAGAAAGGCTCAGTTATATCTGGCAGTCCTAAGGCTGGGGCCTGAGTCAGGGCCTTTGGGTTTGTTTAAATGCTTTTTCCTGGTCAGCTTCTCAGAAAAATGGCTCTTTTTTCCTGCCTTTGGGGGCTTTTATAGAGGCTTAGCTATAAATGAGAAATTTCAGGTTCATACACCACAGAATCCCATTGTCCCCAACAACGCTCATATCTGTGCCGCATGGTGGGACTGGGAGGGCACAGACAGCCTGCTTTCACTTGATGCCCACTTGGTGCTTCCTTTGATCCACCACGAAGCCTATTTGATCTCTCATCAGTAAATTAGATTTTTTTTCTTGGACACCTCGTATCCAGCCTTCCAAAGTAGAGGAAAAGGATCTTAGTTTCTTGATAGCAGTCCTCATGGGACGGGGCTGCCAAAGGCCACCTACTTACTGTATAACAAGGCGCAGGTGTGCTCTGGTGTGATGGGGGCTTTGAGGTAGGGGAACAGCGCCTCTTGATCATTGTAGGAAAGTTTTTGAGTCCTTGGGGGAGCCTGGTCCAGGTTTAGCTGTTGCTTTATGCCCATGACAAGTGTTTCAGCCGGAGGGGTATCATGGATCTGCTCTTTGATATGTAGCCTGCTGTGTCTAGTTGCTTTTATCTGCTGGGTCTTAGCTTAGATCTGTGCCTCTGAGCTCTATTGCAGAAAGACCCTAAGGCAAGAGGATTGCCAGTACTAGTTCAAGGCAAGCCTGGGTACATTGTGAGTTCAAGGCCAGCGTGAACTATATAGTGAGACCCTGTCTCAAAAAAAAAAAAAAAAAAAAGAAAGAAAGAAAGAAAAGAAAAAGAAAAAGGAAAAAAATGGAGGGGGCATGGGAAAAAGTTATATGGAAATTTAAAGTGTAGGAACCAAAACCCTAAATATGGTATAAGAAATTTTAAATGGCTGGGTGTGGTGGCACATGCCTGTAATCCCAGCACTCAGGAGACTGAGGCAGGAGGATCAGCAGGAGTTAAAGGCTAACCTGAACTACATAAAGAGACCCAATCTCAAAAAAAAAAAAAAAAAAAAAATTGTAAATGACCCCCCAAAATTTTAGATGACAAGTAATATTGTTTGAGGCTAAGTAAAAATTTAAAAGTTCTGATTGTGTTTTAAGAACTCACCTACAGGGCTGGGGATTTAGCTCAGTGGCTTAAGCACTTGCCTGGCAAGCACGAGTCATGAGTTCAATCTCCGGTACCAAAAAAAAAACAAGGAACTCACCTACAGAAGACTAAAGGAACCCAAGATCTAATAGAAAATTATAATGCCTCTCACTATCTCAAATTATGCTAACCACTGTTGATCACCTTGTATTATGTTTTTACATTATCTATTATGTCCACCCTTTTGATTTGACTCTGTTCTGTTATGTCACATTTGGTTTTACTCTCTTCCAAAAAAAGTAATAAGAACTGTGGGAGTAATACAACCCAAAATGTATAATAGTCATTGTACAAAAGAGAGGAAAAGAAAGTGCTCTAAATGATATAACTGCATGTATATTTAAGTGTATAAGATAGACAATATTACTGAGTTTTGTTGGATCATTGAACAGAACTGTTTGCAGTCTCACTGTTTGAATGTCCACTTTATATGCTTTAATTTTGTAACTTGAACAAATATTTCTAAGATGTCAATATGTAATCCATTAACTAGTGATTTCCTACTGTTTATTTTTTTTCTGAAATTCTGTATAACTTGTACCCTTTTTCTGCTTTTTTTTCTTTTTCTCCTTAAATAAAATTTTAAAAAAAGAGAAAACTATAAAAAGAAAAGAAACAGGAAAAAGTGAAAAAAGAAAAACAAACTGGATGTGGTGGTACACACTGATAATTCCAGCACCTGAGTAGCCTGAGGCATGAGGCTTAACATTCACAGCGAGCCTCAATCACTCTCAGTGAGACTCTGTCTCAAAATTAGAAGAGTTGGGAATGTAGCTCAGTTTAAAAGCCCTGGATTCAATCCCCAGGACTAAAAACAGAAGTTTTTACTTTTAAAATTGGCAAATTTTTTAAAAACTGACTAACACTGGTGCTGTCATGTGCCTCCAACATAACCACTCTCACTCTGGGTGAGAATAAAAGTGTATACAAGTTTCATTAGCAGGATTTGCTGCTAAGAAATAATTGCAAATATGGACACAGACAGAGCCAGGAAAATTCAGCGGAGAAATCTGAATTTTTGATAATAGAAAATTTATTGGTGAAATTATAGACTCTCACAAGGAAGTACTATATATATCCCTTAAGAATTATGTTTTTGGAAAATATTGAACACAAAAAATGTTCTCAATATATTAAGTAAAAAATCATTTATAAAAGATTCCATTTTAGTTTCAATACACATGTATCTTTTTTTTTTTTTTTTTTTTTTTTTGTCTTTTTCCTTTTTATCGATACCGGGGATCGAACTCACGACTGCTTGCTTGCAAGGCAGGTGCTTATGCCGCTGAGCTAAATCCCCAGCCCTGACATATCTTTTTATATTATTGTTTACCGATAGTTTTCTCTTTCTGTACCTAAAAATAAACCTAGCAGAGAAAATTAAAATAATATTTATCAATTAATGGTAGTTATTCTTAATTATGTGATCACAGATTTTAGTTTGAGGGAAGAAGAGTTTGAGACAGGATCTCACTATGTGTTAGACTGGCCTGAGACACACCATGTAACCTGTGCTGGCCTAGGAGTCGGAATCCTCCTGCCTCAATTCCCCAAATAGTGGGATAACAAACGAGCACCACCATGCCTGCGTCTAAAATAAGATTTTCAATATATTTTTTTCAATAAATAATCTCTATTTATGGATATTTTTCATTGTGTTTTAAAAGAACTCATTTAGAAATGTTACTTTGGGATTGAGATGGATGCTGAGACCCCTGGCCCAGTGTTGTCAGCTGGATCTCTGCACCTGTGAGTCAAGTCCGTAGAGATCCAGAATATCAGCAGCACGGCTGCTCTGCCATGTCACCCAGTCCTACTGGGTGCACCTGCCACGTCTTAGTACTTTACAGAAAAAAAAGGATCCTTTTATTGTTTTCCAAAGAAAACAAAGTAAATGAGAGAAAAAGGAAATAGCAAGCCTAGTCAGACAAGACTGGTTTATGCCGTGAGACAAGTGCTTTCATGAAATACGTGTGTATTATAATCTACTTTTTTTTTTTAATGGAGATCAAATCAGGATGTGACGCTTGCCAGGCAAGTGCTGCTGCTGCTGCTGCTGAGCTATATCGGCTGGCTGTAATCTACTTTTACAAACATTTGTTGTTTAGGTGAAGACCCCAGAAGGAAAATTTCAGAAGACCAGTACTGGAGCTGTCAGAATGCAACCAAAATCAACTGAGTTGAAGTTTGTCACCAAGAATGATGGCTATGTACACATTCACCCTTCATCAGTGAACTATCAGGTCAGAATGGTGGTGTGCGCTTTTGTCTATGAAGCGGGCCCCGGGTGAGAATCGTACCCTAAATCAGACAAACTTTGCTTTAGCACTTACCAGTACTAGAGTGTGTCTCCCAGCAGTGCCAGTGACTTAGAGAAAGTTGTGTAAGTATAAACAGCCTGGAAATTGGACTATTTCTGGAAAGATTATTTCCATTTCACGGAAAGCCTGTTGGATACAAGAACTGCTCAGCCTGATTTCAGATGTGAATTATTGTTTGCACTGGTGACCTAAGAAGTCATGAGCTAATTCCATCCCTAGCCTCTTCTTGCCAGTTCTTCAGCTCTCTTCCTTGAGCTGTTCCTCCAGCTGCGGGGCCTCTGTCCCCTGCCCCAACTCACCCAGGGTCATGAGTGGTTTCCTAGTTGTCAAATCCTGGTCCTCTCTCACATGGGATTTGACATTGCTGATCTCCCCTCCCATAGCGGACCTGCAGCCCCTGGCCCTGAAGCAGCATCTTGATTCCACCTGCAGTCTGCTTGCTGGCACAGACTTCTCCAGGTCTTTCTCTCCAAAGCTGGGTTTTCCTGCTGCAGTCACTCAGAGGCTCTCATTAGCTCCCGATTTATCTTTCTCTGTGCCTGTCTTGGAATGTAGACTGTCCAACATTCAGAATGCTGAAGTCACATGTCACATGGCCTGCTTCTTTCTTCTTACTCATTTCCAGTTGTCAGCGAGTCCAGGCAGTGCAGGCAGTCCATTTCACGTCTCTAAGGTTTGCTGCTCTTCTCACCCCCACTGCCACTCCCTCAGATCGGAGCCCGGTCTTCCGGGCCTTGTTCCAAGTACTACTGTAATGTTGCCTCTGGTGCTGTCTCCTGTCTGCACTGCTGGAGCCAGCCTGGTCTTTGCACAACATACATGTGACCACGTCAGGCTCGTGCATAAGTGTTCGTAGAGGGACTGTGCCTGACCCTTCACATCAGGCCCCTTCCTATACCACACCCCACCCCACGTCCCGCCTTCTGGCTTTCTGTGGGTTCAAACAGTACCACACCATTACTGTAGTGTTCCCCAGTGCCGTGACACTGGACATGATGTTCCCTGTGCCCGGAATAACACTGCCATTTCTCAGCAAGCTCCCACGTACCTTTCACATTTATATTAAGAATCATTTTCAAAGCTGGGCGTGGCAACGCATGCCTGTACACCTAGCACACAGAAGGCTGAGGCAGGACGATCACTGCAGTTCGACACCAGCCTGGGCTACAAAGTGAGTTCAAGGCAAACTTGAAATGCATAGTGAGACCCTGTATCAAAAAAAGATACAAAGGATCATTTCGAAGCAAGGCATGGTGGTGTAATCCCAGCAGTTGGGAGGTTGAGGCAGGAGGATCATCCTGAGTTCAGGACCAGCCTGAGCTACCTCCAACAAACAAAAGAATCATTAAAAAAAATGCCAGGCATGGTGAACAAACCAGGAGGCTGAGATAGGAAGATAGCCACAAATTCAAGGCCATCCTGAACTGCCTAGTGAGACCGTCTCAAAAAAAAAAAAAAAAAAAAAAAAAAATATATATATATATATATATATATATATATACACACACATATATATACAAAAGAAAATTTTAAAAATTATATATAAGCATGAAAAGGTTTTTTAAATTTTATTTTAAAGAGAAAAAAATTCCAAAATACAGTAGAGGTTAATGATAATAATACAGTAGAGGTTAATGTTAATAATAATACAGTAATGGTTAATACACTGCATATTGTTATCTTTAAATTACCCAGAGTACAAGATATATTCATTTAATTGTCCAAACAATATTAGCACAAATTTTTTTTCAGTGAATTAAGAAAAATTAGTGTATATATATATATATATATATATACATACACATACATAAATACACATGCACACATACATACATTATTTCTTTTTTTTTGTTTTTCATACATTATTTCTTTAGGCTTCTCAAACTAGAGAGACAACATGATGTTTACACGTGCAAGTCTGATTTATTTTACTTATGAGTATGGTCTCTAATTGCATCCATTTACCTGTAAAACTCAAGTTTATCTTCTTTGTGGCCAAGTAGTACTCCACTGTATAAAGATACTACATCTTTTTTGTCCGTTCTGTGCCTTGTAAATGCTAAGTAAGCGTTCTACTACTGAGCTACATCTCCAGCCAAGAACAGGAAAAGTTTGAGTTGCTTGTTAGATGTGCAAATGGAGCCGGTAAGTAGTGGTCACACAAGGGAACTCCAGGGAAGGGTACTGGCTGAAGTGTGTGAGTCGGCTTTTCTGTGGCTGAGACACAGTACCCAAAACCCACAACCACGGAGCAGAGGTTTAGTGTGGCGCACAGCTGCAGGGGATTCAGTCCACGACTGGCAGTAAGACAGAAAACTGGCAGAAGGGCATGATGGAACAAAAACGTTTGGTTCCAGGTGCTGAGAAGCAGAGTGGGGAAACAGTGCCAAAGTGCAAGACACAAGGAACCAGTAGAGCACACAAGCTCACGCCTCCCTGACCCAGCAGACACTCCCAGGCCTGTGCTCCCTGACTGGCTCCCAAGCCAATAA
Source organism: Cavia porcellus (assembly GCF_034190915.1). NCBI lineage: Eukaryota > Metazoa > Chordata > Mammalia > Rodentia > Caviidae > Cavia > Cavia porcellus. The sequence goes on from NW_026947484.1 coordinate 219,588,026, forward strand.
AGTTAGTGCAAGCCTGACTCACTCTGGATATAAATTTGGGGGTGACTAATACTAAGCCCATGGGAACGGTAAGGTTCCCGTGGTAGTGCCAGTGACATCACTGTTGTCATCTGAGGTTCTTTGTTGCAGGTCAGACATTTTGACAGCCCCTACCTGTTGTACCATGAGAAGATCAAAACTAGTCGCGTTTTCATCCGAGAGTGCAGCATGGTGTCCGTGTACCCGCTGGTCCTGTTTGGGGGGGGCCAAGTGAATGTGCAGCTTCAGAGGGGAGAGTTTGTGGTCTCCTTGGATGACGGGTGGATCCGTTTTGCTGCTGCTTCCCATCAGGTAAAGGAATGACTGCCCGGTCCTCAGGGCTCGGCCCTCAGGGGCTTTGCTAATGTGAAGTGCAGAACATCCCCAGTGGGACTCAGGACAGTGGGTGCCTCAGGCTTCCTGGAGGAAGCACCTGGGGAAGGAAAGCCTGGAATAAGTGGGAGCTGGCACAGAAGCCTTGGGAGGAAAGCCAGGGAGGGGCGGGCCTTCCTCGTGTTAGACAAATCCTGCGTGCTTTTACACTAAGTCAGAAAACACAGAGAAGCACAATTTCACAGATTAAAAACTATTCTAATTCAACCACTATAAAGCAAAAAAACAGAGGGAGAAGAAAGGAAAAAGATTGGGGAGACAGGAGAAAAGGGAAGAAAAGAAATGAAAGAAAGGGAGAAAGAAGGGACCCAGGATGCTTTCATCAGCAGGCCTTGGGTTCCGTCCCCAGCGCTACAGGTGCAGGCCTACAATCCAGCACTTAGGAGTGGGGCAGGAGGATGGCTGTGAGGGCCAGTCTGGGCTACACAGTGAGACCCTGTCTCCGAAAAAAAACAAAGTACAACAAATAAAAAGTTGAACACTATATGAGAAACATTTCTGAAATGTTAAAAAATAAAAATTTATTTTAGCATTTGCCACTGTTTGATTTGAAATGGTCTATATTCACATTTTTTTTAAAAAAGTGAAAAGCCAGGCATAGTGGCACATGCCTATTAACCCAGCATTCTGGAAGCTTGAGGCAGGAACACTGTAAATTCTAGCCCAGCCTAGGCAATTTAGTAAGACCTTGTCTCAAAATAAATTGTAAAAAAAAAAAATGAAGATGTAGTTCAGTGTAAAGGCAGGGTTCAATCCCCAGTACTGAAAAAAAAAAGTGTTGGGGGCGGGGGCTGGGTGCCAGCTCCTTGCTGTAGTTCCTAGCTGGCCTGAGCAAGACCCTGGGCTCCACGCCCGCCCGGCACTGTGGGATCCTAAGTAAGGGTAATTACAGTCCTGACCTTTCCCCCTAATAAAGTGTCCTCCCCTGTTGTTCCAAGCACTGTTACATTGCAACTTCCATTGTAGGTGGCTGAGTTAGTAAAGGAACTTCGGGGCGAACTTGACCAGCTCCTCCAGGATAAAATAAAAAACCCCAGCATAGACCTGTGTACTTGTCCTCGAGGCTCCCGGATCATCAGCACGATTGTGAAACTTGTCACCACACAATAGAGACTCCCGAGGTGGGGCTTGCTGCTCACCCGACTTCACTCAGCGCTTCTACCTCAGACTGCAAGGAAGGCCTGAGCTGGGGCCACCAGGGAGGGAGGCCCGCACCCCGAGGGTCCTGGGCGCTCACAGCACACTCGGCAGAGTCAGGGAGGCCCTGGGAGGCCGCCTCGCCTCGCCTGTCTGTGCCCTGTCTGTGCCTTCCACTGTTCCGGGCAGCGGGCAGCGAATGAGGTTCACCCGAATACACAAAGTGAATGTTTAATACAATTGTTTTAACCTATGTATCCTTTTCCTCCTGCCTTTTATGATGTATGTATATACATAATCTATGTATCTTTTCTCCTGTTTTTGTATCAGGCATGAGGAGAAATAGTTGTGTTTTTTTCCTGTAATAATAAAAATTCAATTGGGAGAAGTTACAACAGAGAAGGAAAAACAAAAAATCATGTGGGTAAGAAAAATACATTTCATTTTAGGCTGTCAGCTATTGAATAAACTTGACCTGTGAAGGGTTTTTTATTTGTACTCATTAAAAGTCAATTTAAAAACAAATACAAGCCTGGTGTGGTGGCACACGCCTGTAATCCAAACACTTAGGACGCTGAGGCAAGAGGATCACCATGAGTTTGAGGCCAACCTGGGGGGCAGCAAAGGGAGTTCAAGGTCAGCCTGGACTATACAGTGGGACCCTGCCTCGAAAAGACAAAAAAAAAAAAAAAATTTTTTTTAATGAGTTTTGTTTGGGCACTAAAATATAAGATGGTCTTACATTAAAAGCAGGCTAAGGGCCAAGGATTTAGCTCAGTGGTGTAAGTACCTGCCTGCAAGTGTCAGGTCATGAGTTCAATCTCCCATACCACCAAAAAAAAAAAGAGAGTTTATTTAGGGGCTGACATTATTTAGCTCAGCAAGGCATAAGCCCTGCCTTGCAAGCACTCGGTCGTGTGTTCGATCCCCAGTACTGATTTTTTAAAAAGGCTAATCTTTGTATCTTCATTTTCTGACTTCTCCATTAAGAGTCTACCCTTTATGAACTTTCCCAGACCAGTGGCCATATTTTACACTCTGAAGAAATCTTTGGGTTGTTTTGTTTTTCAGTGTTGGAGACTGAAGCTAGGGAGTGCCAAGCAATATCCCCAGCGCTTTTTATTATTTAAGGACAGGCTCATTCTAAATTGCCTGAACTCGCCTCAAATTTACAATCGCCCTGCCTCTACTTCCTAAATAGCTGAGATTACAGGCGTGTGTACCACACTAGGTCAGCTGCTTATTTTCAGCCATCACTTAGGTTAATGGGCTGGCACTCTGACAAACAAAGCTATTTGCAGGTTTCCCTAGTCATTAGTCAGTGTGACCAGGAAGGTCCCAAGAGCTGAGTGGAAAGAGTATGGTCAGACCTTAGCACAGTTACTGCAGAGCTCACACTATAGGTAGAATTCAAACTAATCAGAACCACCTCAGAGAAAGCTGTTTGCTTTTCACGGTACTATTTTAGTAATGATTTCAGAAAATCTCCTAGGCAGTTTAATAATCATCAAGTGTTTGAACCCCAGTGCATTTGAAGAGCACAGACTCTAAGCAGTGCTTTTTAAGGATTAATTCGTGTCATTACTCTGCATATAAAAGCATTGCTGTGCACAGTACCCACAGACCTAAGCTCTCACTTGCTGTTGCAATAAGGTCACATTACAAAACAGCACAGGCTGGGGCTCTCAGAAGAAATGACTGCATTAGCTCTCAAAAAACATTTTTTAGAGCCATTTTTGGCTCTTTGTACTACTATGCCAGAGTTCACACTGCTCTAGCAAGAGCCATCTGCCCAGGAGGACCAGCGGATGTTAACACAAGTCCAGTTGGCAGCAGCTCATACAGCCACGAGGGAGTTACAATGAAACTGTCCAGCCAGCGGGAGCCAGTTCTTGGACTGGTCACTTGCAGCCACATCCAAATGCAAATACCATCATTTCATAGGTGTGTCAGAGGTGAGAGAGTTAGGGGAAAGGTTACTAAATATGCAACCACGGCTTGGAAAACCAAAGTCCACAGTGAACTTATGAGATAAGAATTAAGTCAGCAGATACTTAGGTCTTGAACATGACTGTCAGTAGTTGAGAACTTGCAATACAGAGCATACAGAAACAACTCAGACTTAAAGTCAGCTCTTGTCACTTAAATTCAGACTGTCCTGGGTGATAGGCTTCTTCCCTGTCTTTTGGTTAATGATGAGTCATCACAATGGAGACTTTTTTCCTGTTTTCCAAATTATTGCTCCTAATGTGTCAGAGTTTGGTCCTAGGACTTGTTGACAATCACTAACCCTTGAAGTGCTTTAAACTCTTAGGTGTCTTAATAATCTTTTGTATTGCCAAAGAGCAGAAAAAAAGGACTGTTAGGTCTTCTGCGTATGTGATACTGGGGATTGAACCGAAGGCCACACACTACACTGAACTCCAGCCCAGCCTTTTATTATTTTTTAATTATTGTTTATTAGTCCACGTTTCCAGTATGATAACTACATGCAATGTGGGGAGTCCATGTTCTTTTTTTCTAAATCTTTTTTTCTAAGTTTCAAGGATTAAAAAAAAAAATGAAAAAATACAATAAAATTACAAAACATGTCAATTGGGGCAACAATGGTACATACGTTTTACCAGGGATCGAACTCACGACTGCCTGCTTGCAAGGCAGGCGCTTATGCCGCTGAGCTAAATCCCCAGCCCCATTACAAATATTTGGCACCAACTGAAAGTGCAAAACTGAAGTTCTCACACTGAAGCCAACATTAAAATTTTAAAATACACTTGTCCTGTTTCTATCTTCATGTTAACAATGTCCAGCATAGAAGACTTTGACCGATGTTGCTAAAAGGCAAATAGCACAGAAAAGGTGGTGGTTTGCTCTATGGGATGTGTGTACAATGTTTCAGTCTATCTGGAGCCTAATGAGGAACTTTATTTTCCAGGCTTAGTAACCCTACTCCTGTAGTTTGAACCGGCAAAATCTGTTTGAGGATGTGGTTACTGGCAAGTTTACCAGACAGAATGACAAAGATGTGTTTATGCTCTCTAGAAAACAGATGGCGGTCCAACTCAGGAGCCACCTGCTCAGTGGGTGCTCAGGGACTCCCCCAGAGGAAAACTAACCACTGATTATAGAGTTGGCACAGTAACGAGAGACATCTCTGTGGCTACTGTCCCTCTGGGTCTGAGATGCGCCTGTGGGCTTCCCCTTAAGCTCCAGCTGTCCTATTTGCAGTACTTAAGTCAGTTTACACCCCCTTTTCTAAGTAAGCACAGCTGAAACATGCAAACCGATCAGTTAACAAGAAAGTCAACTGTCCCATTTAGAGCTAATGTGTGCTACATGGCTAGTCTGAAATCCATTGTGAGATGACATTTATGCTGATAACTTCAGTGGAACCAACACATTGTAAGCAAGTGCTATGTGCGAGTCATTCTGATAGAAATTCAGAAAGAGAAACAGGAACACAAAAGAAAGAGAACAGAGATATAAAACTGACTTAAATTTAGCCTGTAGAAGGGCTCTGAAGGCTCCAGAAGCCTGTTGATTGAAATTAGAAAATAAAAGCTTTAAGAGCTCTATCCAAGTCTCTCAATTCTGCTAAATCTCTCTCAGAAGCCCTAAATTTAATTCCCAGAACTGCCAAAAAACAAACAAACAAAACTTCTTTCAGAGCTGGGTTTTTTTAGCTCAGTGGTACAAAGCCCTCGATTTGACCCCCAGTATACACACACACACACACACACACACACACACACACACACACACACAGAAACAGGGCCCAGGGGTTCGTTCCAATGTCCCCACAGGAAGTATCAGATGAACCCAAATTGGACATTGTTCCACAAAATAATGGCCTGTATTCAGAAGTATCAATGACTTGAAAATGAAAGACCAAGCATCATTTGCGAGGCATGAGGTACATGCCTGTAACCCAGGAAGTTGGGGGGATGCAGGAGGACTGCAGGCTCAGCATCAGACTGGACAACTCAGGGAGACCCTGTCTCAAAATGAAATACAAATAATTAAAGTAAAAGAGAATATTAAAAGGGCTGCAGGTGTAGCTTAGTGTGGCAGGGCACCCTGGGATCAATCCCCAGGGGCGGGGGACAGCTGGCGGTGACACACACAGCCAATCCCAGCCCTCAGGAGAGTAAGAGAGGAGAGTCTGTAATTCCAGATCTGATCCTGCCTAAATCTTCCACTCCAAAAAGCTGTAAAGGACACTGAGACAGTGGACAAAATCTGAAGACGGTCTGTGTTTAAAAATGAACGCAAACACAGGAAAAAAAAAAAAAGCAAATATGGTAAAATGTTAGCCTTTGCTAAGGGATTTCTCTTTTTTGTTGTTATTGGTGCATATTTGCAGTACCTAATGGTCACACCCCTCATGGGGAGTTCATACATGTATATTACAACAAAAAAAATACCAAGAAAGCAAAAAAACAAACAAAAAACCCATTTTCTAGATGAAAAATATATAATTCCTCATCCTTCCTGAAATTCTTCTGTAAATCTGAAATTATATCAAAATAAATTTTAAAACAGTGTTATAGTTTTTACTAACATTTACTAACATGTCTACTCATCTGAGTAAGTGTAGAAACAATGAAATACACACAAGAGGATGATAAAAATATAGGAGAAACAATTTTTCAATCCAATTTTTTAAAATGAATACATGAGCTGGGCGTAGTGGTGCACACCTGTAATCCCAGCACTAGGGATGCTGATATGGGAGGCTGGAGACCAGCCTGGGCTACATAGTGAGCTGAAGGCCAGCCTGAACTACCGAAACAGACCCTGTTGCCAAAAAAAAAAAAAAAAAACCTGGGTGTGGTGGCACAGATCTGTAACCCCGGCACTCTGGAGGCTGAGGCAGGAGTTGAGGCCAGCCTGAGCAACACGGGAGTTCCAAGGCAGCCTGAACTATACAGCAAGACCCTGTTCCAAAAACAGGTAATAGTTTTAAAAATGAAAATATGAGACAAATGGCTCCCATATTGGATTAACACAGAGATATGGAAAATGCTAATTAATAAAGAAATAAGCTGGGCGTGGTGGCACACGCCTGTAATCCCAGCACTTGGGAGGTGGAGGCAGGAGAATCCTTGTGAGTTCGGACCAGCCCAGGCTATAAAGCGAGCTCAAGGCGGCCTGCACTGCATAGGGAGACCTTGTCTCAAAAAGGCTAAAAAGGAAATAAAATTAAAGCAATTTTAAAACACCATTTAATGTTAAGAAGCAAACGTTAAATAAAATGTTAACACCATAAGGTCTGGCAAAGTATGTACATACGCTTCTTTATTCCTAGGGCCATTCTAGATGACAACACTCTTGGAAAGTAACACATCAAGTATGGTGTGCACACCTACAATCCCAGCATTTGGGGGGCTGAGACAAGGTGATGAGGACTTCAGGCTGGCCTCAAACTCCTGAGTACTGGGATTACAGGTATGCACCACCACACCTGGCTCTCTTTACTTTAAATGGCCTCTCTAGATATGTTATCCAGAGGCTAAGGATATAGTTCAGTTGACACAGTGCCTGCCTGGCAAGACCAAGGTCATGAGTTCGATTCCTGGTCCCCACTACCCAAAAAAAGAAAGAGATGTTATATAGCTATGTTGTTCAGACTGACCTTAACCTTTGGATCCTGGTTCAGCCTCCTGACACATAACTTTTTTAAAAAAACTTATGTCAAAGAAAAATCTATTTCAGCGATAATATCTCTAGGAGAAAGTGGAAGGATTTAAGAAATCAGATGCACAAGACTGGATGGGAAGAAATCAGTGCAATGGTTGGAAATTTTGCTTCTGAAAAGATCAAAGATTGTACCACGAAAACCAAACTAGAGTCTTTGTTTTAAACATATTCTTGATACTATGTTCAAAGACTGCCCGGCTGCTGCTCAGCACTGACAGTAAGCAGAGCCAGCCCAGGGAGGATGTCCTCTGGAGACTCTGGATCACAGATGTGACAGCGGCATGCCCAGAGGGGCCAGACCAGGTGAGCCACGCCCCCAGGAGACCCTCAGCTGAGCCACACTGGGGAAACTCCCTGAGCGGCTGTTTCCAGGCAGAGCGGCACCATTTCCCCTTTCTAGCACTCGGGATTTGTTTACAGTGAAGTGATTCAACCAATAAAAAGACTCAGTTGCTAGGAAATAGTCTACATGTCCAGCTCATTAGTCTGACAGCAAATATGTCTATCAACACCAATGCACCAGAATTTGTCCCTTAGCCAACTCAACTGATGCTGTGGCTCGGTCCCCACACTGCTCGTCCTGTCCACAGCCTCCCTGGCCCTGTGAGAATAGCTTCCATACTGAATTCAATCAGTCCTTACCCTCTACCTGCTTTCTAAAGATGTTCTGGGGTTTGAAGGGGACTCTTAGTCATGGGGGAAAGGATATGAACTAAATTTTGCTTTCAGGGTTAGAAACTTAAAAGCTGTCAGGATAAGGAAGAAGGAAAGAGGAGTTGAAGAGAAGGGAGAAAAGGAGAAAAAGAGATTCAACATTTATCATATATCGAGCACAAATTCCATATGATGGATGTTATGATTATATATATCAAATGTACCAATAAAATTAATTTTTAATAAGTAAATAAGTAATAAAACTGAAAAAAGTTGTCAGGAAGGGACCTCTGGTTCCCTTAGTTTCTAAAATGTTTCTTCAAATGCAATCTAGAACTGACAGCATCACCATTATCTAGAATTTTGCTCAAAACGCAAATTCCTAGCTGGGTACACACGTGTGATTCCAGCTACTCCGGAGACTGAGGCAGGAAGATCACAAGTCCAAAGCCAGGCCGAACAACTTAGTGAGATCCTACCCCAAAATAAAAAATGCTGGGGATACAGCTTCATGGCAAAGTGCTTGCCTAGCATGTGCAAGGTCCTGGGTTCAATTCTTAATACTACAAGAACCTATTGGCACAACAATCTAGTTTAGGAAGCTCTCCAGGTGATTTTGATGCTTGCTAACATGCAAAAGCACTGAGCTACTACGTCTTGTCTTGTTTTTAGACGACAAACATGCAGGGAAATAGCTGTTTTATTATTCAGATTCCCAAACCTTAATTTTTTTTGTCTTTCTCGTTTTTATTGGTACCAGGTATCGAACTCACGACTGCCTACTTGCAAGGCAGGCGCTTATGCCGCTGAGCTAAATCCCCAGCCCCAAACCTTAATATTTTAAACCATTTCTCCCAAACCAGCTCTCCTTTTGTACAAACGACAAAGGACTCATAATATGAGAGAAAAAGCTGTCCTCCCAGTTGGAGCTCTTGCGGACAGACAAGGAAGCAGTTCAGCTAGTGGCAGCCTCGGGGTCTGTCTTGCTCAAAACTGCCTTGGGAAATCAGCCCTAACCCCTGGAAGACAGACCAATTCAAGGGTCTTCTAGGGCAAACATTGTATATAAAGATCCAATTTCTTCTGTAAATACAAGGCAGATAGTTTGTCACAACTATTTAACTCTGCGGAAGTAGCCATAGGCTACTGTTTTCCTAGTATCCTGCTTTGAAGTTCTACCAATTTTGCTGCTTTATCTTGATTGGCATTGTTCTGTTCTGTTTTGTTAGATTTTACTATCTTAAAAAAAAAGTAGCCATATGCAGTATGTAAACCAATACATGAAGTTCCAATGAAATTTTACTTAAGAAGTGGAAATAGTGTGGCCAAGACCCAGTTTGCTGACCCCTATCCTAGCTAGGGAGGCAGGGATTTACCTACAGCTCTAATCTGATGTGGGACACAAATGCAAACTAATACGTGCTGTCCTACCCCAGGACCTCCACATGCACCCCTGGTCCCAGACTGGCTTTTAAGGAGGGTAAAGGATACCTACAGCTGGGCATGGTGACACACACTCGGGAGGCTGAGGCAGGAAACACTAGAAGATGAGGATAGCCTGGGATACATACTGAGTTCAGGTTCAGCCTGAACTACACAGCAAGACCCTGTTCAAAAACAAAAACAAGAAGTACATCTACATCCTCTTCCCTCAGTATAGCCCAACCCCGAGAACAAGGACCATGGTTATGGCTTGTCTATATGTCCCCCAAAGCCTCATGAGGTCATGGATGGAGCTTTTTGGAAGTGATTGGATTTGCAGTGCATGATGCTGGGATCAAGGGTGTGTGATTACTAAATTAGCCCACGGACCGGTTTGGCATAGTTCTGGGTAGGATTAAGGGTGCCTCGCCCTATGTGTGTGAGTGCAGATAGGCTGGATAAGATATAAGGGATAGAAAGAGGGTCACTTGCTGTTTGCTGCTTTCAAATTCACTGCTTTGCTGCTTCTGCCTGCCATGAACTATTTCCCCTCTGCGATGCCCCTCTCTCTGTCTTGCAGCCAGCCAACTATGAAGTGAAATCTCCACAAACTATGAGCCAAATAAATCTTCCTTTCCTTCTTTAACTTTGGGTTACTGGGTATTGTGCCTCAGCAATGAGACACATAACTGAGACAACCACAGATGGAAAATGTAAATCCGCAGTCAGGGGTGAATTCAGCTACACAAAAGACTGGGTTGAGTTCAGTAGCAGAAAACCTTGTCACTTGGTTATCAGCCACTGTTCACTCCAAAGATTTTGAAATTTATATATTCTGAATTAGTATGCTTTTCAGCACTGTAACAAAATATCTCTCAACTGTCTACTTAGGAAGAGGAAAGGTTCTTCAGCTCAGTTTTGGTGAGCTGGCACATGCCTGCCTGAGTACTCCTTTTTGGTTGCAGGGGACATCTCATGCAGCCAAACAGAAAGTCAGAGAGATCAGGGTCCCACAGTTGCTTCTGAGGGCACACCCCAAGTGACCTGAGGACTTCCACCAGGCCCAGCTCTTAAAGGGCCACCACTTCTGAACACCACCTCTCTGGGGAGCAAGTTTGTAACACATGGAACCTTTAAGGAGATACAAACCATACTCACAATAGCACAGTCTGGTTAGAAACTACTTTATCATTACCACAAATTAAAAGACAATCATTTTAAATATACAGTTTTAGTTAGATACTTAAAAAAAAATATATATATATATATATATATATATATATATATATATCCTGCCATACTAGGGATTGAACCCATGGCCTTACACTTGCTACAGTGCCCTATCACTAGCTACATCCTCAGCCCTTCTTACCTTGAGACAGAGTCTCACTAAATTATCCAGCCAGTCCTGCTAGCTCAACTTCTGAGTACCTGGGATTATAAGACGCACCACTGAGCCCAGCTCCAAATATATTTCTTGCCTAACAGAAATACAGAAAACTAAACCAGGGATGTAGCTCAGTGGCAGAGTGGTTGACTAGCAAGTACAAGATTCTGGATTTAGGCAGCCAGGGATTTAGCTCAAAGTGGTAAGTGCCTGCCTGGAAAACATGAGGTCACGAGCTTGATCCTTGGTATAAAAAAAGAAGAAAAGACAGTCTTCATTTTAAGGGGGCCAGGGGTTTAGCTCAACAGCATAGTGCCTGCTTGGCAAATACAAGGTTGTGAGTTCAATCCCCGGTACCAAAAAAAAAAAACAACAACAAAAAAACCAATCTGGATTCAGACCCCAGCACAACAAAAAAGATGGAGGGGCAGTATATCCTCATCACAGGAAAAAAGACCCTTTGGGGAAGAGGATCTTTAGGCTACAAAGTAAGACCCCACTCTAAAATAATAAAAATAAAAATCTTTAATATTTTAAATTCCCTATGTTAACTTCATTGCATGTGATGCTCCTTCCTTGATTTTACCAAAACAACAAAAAATTAAACCATACACACAACACTCAAGCACCTTTGAAGTCCTGTAACAGAATGGCTTACATTCATAACATTTTGACGAAGAAACAAAGAAATGAAGCCGATTTTAATCAGTGTGCCCACAGCTCTCGGCCTCTCCTTGGGAAGCTGCAAGATGTCCTTGAATAAGATCCTGAACACGGGACAGAATGATCTCATTAGAGCTGCTGCAGTTTTCTGGACAGTACGGCGGGTCTACAGTCAAGACCCCAGCCACGCAGAGAGTCCTCTGGGATTCTCCTTGCTCAGTGATGGGGATGTGGTTCTTCTCCAGCCACTTCTTCAGGCTGCTCTTTCTCTTTTCCAGGTCCTCAGGGCTGTACCCTTCACAGTCTCCAGACGTGAACAAGCGCACCAGCTTCTCTCTTGCTCTGCAGTCCCCTTCATCCACAATTTCAACGGTCTGCACTGAATGTCCCATGATTCCCGTCACAGACAAGCCACCATCGTCAAGGAAGTTCACAAGGACAATGCTTTGAAGGAAAAGAAAGTTGAGAGCAGATTTGCAAAAGAAAAGCCTCAGGCCCTTCAGACTACGGAGGAAATAACTGAGTCACAGGCATCATAAGGCCAAACAAGTCACAAGAACAAAGGAGAACATTTTACCTGTCTGAAATAAATCCTCATCACCAAATGCTTGTACAAGTATTCATGGAAAAGCCTGAACATGTAAACAATATGTCCAGCTTAAAATTAACGATGGGATATGGGTAATGTATTACCTAAAGAGTTAATGGGGCTGAGGGTGTAGTTCAGTGGCATAGCATATGCTCAGTATGTGTAAGGGCCTGGGTTCGAAGCCTCACTATGAGGGAAAAAAGAGTTATGAATGTTAGGGCCCGGGATTTAGCTCAGCGGCATAAGCGCCTGCCTTGCAAGCAGGCAGTCATGAGTTCGATCCCTGGTACCAATAAAAACAAAAAAGACAAAAAAAAAAAAAAAATCAGTCCAAAATAAAGTACAAATTTGAGTCCAGACTTGCAATTTAGTGACTCAGTGTGACTCTGTCTCAAAATAAAAATTTTCTTAAAAAGGGCTGAGTATGTAGCCCAGTCCAAAGGCCCTGGGTACAATCTTCAGTATCATCAATAAATAGGGACAGAAAGAAAAAAATCTTACAAAGTAAATCTGATTCAAATCAAACCTTTAGATCTGAAAACAACTTTATAGGAAACATAGGAGATAAAAGAACATGTGAAACCACACCATGACAATGCAACAAGCTAAATCCAGAATGTTTGAATCCGTAAGACAGATGACCTAGGTTCTTAAAACTAAATGACATGGAAAACAAAAGGAGGGGAGTATAGTCATTCATTAAAATACTTATGAGACAAACTGACCAACCTGAATAAACTAATATAATGGAACTTTTCAGGGGACAGGATCTTACTATGCAGTACAAACTGATCTTGAGCTCACTATATAACCAAGACTGGCCTCAAACTTACAGCAACCCTCCTGCCTCAGTCTCCCAAGTGCTGTGACAGGTGTGTGCCACCACATCCGGCCTAAAGGGAAACTGTTAAGCCTATAGAGAAAACCTAAATGGGCTAGAAATTAGTTAATATTAAGTTTACTATTATTTGGTTAGGTGTTACAAAGTGCTACTATTACTTCTGTTAGGTGTCATAAATTGTGGTTACATGTTAAAAATCCTTGTCTTTCAAGAGATATGTTGAAGTGTTTGTGAAGACAGTTGTGAAATGCCTGAACTGGGTTTAAAACACCTGGGGGAGGAGGCAGTGTTCATTATAGGATTGTCTTTACCTTTGTGTATGTTTGAAAGTTTCCATTAAAAATACAAGAATAGGGTATGGTGGCACACGCTTTTAATCCCACCACTTGGGATGATGAGTTTGGAGCAAACATGGGTTACACAGTAGGTTTAGGGCCAGTCGGGGCTATATAACAAGACCCTGTTTCAAAAAAAAGACAGAGGGCCAGGGGCAAAGCTCAGTGGCATGGTGCCTGCCTGGCAAGCACGAGGTCATGAGTTAGATTCCTAGTACCAAAAAAAAAAAGTTTTCAAGGCTCATTCCTAGGAATTTGGCTCACCTGATGGGGTAATCCATAGTCAGAAAGGCAATTAGCTTCAAAGGCAGTTAAATTCTTTTGTGAGCCTAATTAGCCTTTCATCAATCTGCTTTCTCAATTTGATTATAACATACAGGCAGCTCAAAAGGATATCATGATTTCAAGGCAGGATGCATACTCACTTGGCAGAGACCGGGTCTGTAGTTAAAAGCCATCCTTTATACTCCTTCTTCTCACTTGCTAGTACTTTGACTTCTTTATAAACGTACTTTTCCCATTCTAGGGGGCTTTTCTTAGTCCATTCACTCATGGTTGCCAGGTGGCTAAATCTAAAACCACCACATTTGGGTTAACATGCATGTTCCATAAATGCAAATGTCTTACCTGTAAACTCTATACTAGAAGCCCAGAACAGTGATTTGCCTCAAGTTCTTATTACATTACTTAATACAATTAATATTCCTGTATTGAGCTAGGCCTGGTGGCAAATGCCAAGTCGTCCCAGCTACTCAGGAGACTGAAGCGAAAAAATCACTTTAGCCTACCAATTCGAAAAACTGGGCAGAGTAAGTGAGGACTCTCTCAAAATAAAATGAGCGAGGCATGGTGGCGCATGTCTGTAATTCCAGCACTCAGCAGGTTGAGGCAGGAGGACTGCCATCAGTTCCAGGCCAGCCTGGGCAACATAGAGATTCCAAAGCCAGAAAGACCGTTTCCAAACACGCGCGCGCGAACAAAAATGAGTATTAATATATGGACTGTACAAGGAATTGACATTGTAATTACTTGAAAACGTTTAATTGTACCAGGACAAGGTTAATACTTGTATTTATAATTCAATCTAAAAGCTACGGGGACACAGTGTGACCAAAGGCGCAGCTAGGGCAAACTGGATGCGCTCATCCCTCCATCCTATTCCATTCCAGGCCGCTTTCACTCTGCCTAGGAATCCTGGTCGGCAAAACCATAGTCAAACCCTTCAACATAGCTTTCCTGAGATCAGAGGCGCTCACGCCGCACCCGCTACCCAAAACTGAAGCAGAGAACTGTGATATCCACCCCAGCCATTCGCTCTACCTAGGTGTCTCCGCGGGACAGGGCTCCGATTTGGGACCATGTGCTCGTAAAATCTGGAGGCTGCGCAAAGGGGCTGCAGCTAAAGCTCTAGAGTTCTGATCTGTGGCGTACAATACTTACAGCGGTATTCAAACCAAGTGCTACTTAACGACTAATCTTGATAAGTAAAGAAAAAAGCAGGAGGAACTCTGCATCACTAGGTACTCAGCGGCCACGCTGCTAGGGAAGAGGATTTGAGCGCAGCCGTCCGGACCAGCATGCTTCGCGGCGTGCGTCACTTCCGCCCCCCACAATTCTCTGTTTTGTAGTCATCACCTTGGGTTCAGCTTTCGGGTCTGAGAGTCGTGGACCCTTGATTGCAGGGCTCGGGTGTTTGTGTGCTAGGAATCCTCTAAATTTGTTAGAGCCTCTTCTCTCCATTGCCACATGGATGTCTCAGTCTGGTTTGTTTGTTTTCTAAGGAAGAGGCTCCTATCAGGTGTTAGTAGACATGGAAAATCACTACTGCTATGGAATCAAAGAATTTAACCCACTAGGTAAATCCTAAAGCTCTTTGTGAAATCAACGTGCTGTGGAGTAAAGTAGCGGGGCCGAGGTATTACTTGTTTGGCTTGTAGAGGGCAGTTAAAATATTTGCATCCCTGGTGGGATTTCCAACATCTTGCCGGACGTGCAGAAACTGGAAAGAAATACACTGGGTCGTTTTGGATTCCACCACACGGATCACTCACTGGAAACCCTTCCAGTGCAAAAGTGCAAAGCCCTTTTTTTTTTTTTTTTTTTTTGCTGCAGACTTCCGGTTATGTATTTAGTTTGCTTCTGGTTTACCACAGAATATTTTTCAAGATTATAATCCTGAAAAATGGTACAAGTGATAAACTATTTTTTGTGTTTGTCTCCTTGAGACAAGATTCATTGTGGAGTTCAGGCTGGCCTTGAACTTACTTCGTGTCCCCAGCTAGCCTTGAACTCGCAGTGATCCTCCTGCCTCAGCCTCCCGAGTCCTGGGATTATATACGTGCACGGCTATGCATGGCATGGTGGTAAACCCTGGCCATGGTGGAAATTCTTTTTGCACAGATGAAAACAAAGGGAAATTTACAAGAACAGAAGAATTAGAAGACTATGGAACTAAGGTGTAAAAAAAAACATCAAAACCAATCTGCTTTTCTATCACTACTTGGAACTGAAGAAGTCTCTTATTGACGATAAAAAGCCCCCCACCTTCCTTTATCCTGAATGAGTTGCCTAATTATATTAATGTGGCTTTAGTGGATTAAGTTTTGCCAGTTAAAGCTTTCATTAAGTCTACAAAGAACCTATGTAAATTCCAGTTGTTATTATGTTATGGGGGGAAATTACCTCAAAAATTCAGTCGAAAAGAACTATACTTTGTGACAAATGTTTCTTTGTATTTTAAGCTTCTTTGAGTCAAGGTCTTGCTTCTTAATATGGGCTGTCCTCAAACTCTCAGGGATCCTCTTGCCTCGGCCTCCCAAGTGGTGAGATTATAGGGGTGCACCACCATGCCTGGCTTTAAGCATCATTTTATACTGCAAAGTGAAAGACTTCAACCTTAGTTTTCTGTATATGTAATTCGACAAGTAGAAGTTATCCTCCAGTTCTGCTTATTCCAGCAGCTATCCGTCCTCTCATATTCTTTGTCGCCCTCTCCCCCTCTCCACTTCTCTATCTTCTGCCCATTTCCTTCCAGGCATGTAATTCCACTGAAACTTGCCCACACCTTTAACTCATTTTTCCAGCTGAAAATTACTCATTTTAGATTTTCAGATACATTCAGTTTCATTTGGGCAAGAAACATTTATTTTTGAAGGGATGTTTCTCTGTAGTCCTTGGAGCATTAATTTTGTCATCAAGGCACATAAACGTGAGTCTATCAGAATATTTTTAGATTTTTTAGAACATTTTTTAATTTTAAATTTCAGAATATTTCTATTGATGAAATATTAATTTTAAATTTACGAGTTTTATTATATCAAACAATGAATGCTTAACAGGAAAAAATCACAAAAATTAAGTATTGAGTTTTTAATATTTATTGAGTGTTTATTAAAAATCAACATTTTCAAAATCGACTGCTTTTTGGTACACAAAATCTAAAAAAAAAACATCAAAAATAAATTCCCATACAAACTACAAAAAAATATCAGCAGTACACTACAAAAAAATCTTTATTTCAATTATCACACCTAAGCCAGTCTGCAAGCATAACACCAGTATGTTCCACACACATGCATTTCTTACACTGACAGCACATGTGTTTTGCTTTTTGTGGGGCGTATGTGACACCTTGATGGTCTTAATGTTTTGTCAGTAGGTTCTTATATTATGCAGTGTATATTTAATAGGAACATAAAATATCAGTAAAATAAATTATTAAATGTTTAATACATATTATGTGTTTAGAATAGACCTCAACAGGGGCTGGGGATTTAGCTCAGCGGCATAAGCGCCTGTCTTGCAAGCAGACAGTCGTGGGTTTGATCCCCGGTACCGATAAAAAGGAAAAAGACAAAAAAAAAAAAAAAAAAAAAGAATAGACCTCAACATTTTCACATGAACTTCCTTACTAAAAGAGAACATCAGAAATAAATTTCTATATGAACTACAACAAAAATACCAATAGAACTCTACTACAAGAATGAGCTTTGCTTCAACTGTCACATCCAAGGCAGTCTTCATACACGACAACTGCATGTTCTATGCACACATCTACCAACAGCATGTATGCTTAGCTTTTGTTTCCTATGTGGCAGTCTCGTCACCTCTTTTCCTGTTTTGTCAGGCACTTCCTACTATATTATAAAACATGCACTTAGCAGGGAAGTAAGCTGTCAATAAAATAAAATATCAAATATGAAGTGATATCAATGTTTTCGCATAAGCCGTTTACTTGCTTACAAAATCTAAAAGATAACATCAAAAATCAAAGCCTGTGTGAACTACAGTGTAAACACAAACAAAAGTCTACCTCAGAAATAGGCTTGGCTTCAACTCACACCTAAGGCAGTTTTCATGCATGACCACTGCATGATCCATACACAGGTATCCCTTACACTGATAGCACCTATGTTTCATTTTCCTGTACTTTCTTATGGGCAGAATTGATGTCTTTTTTGATTTTCTGCTCTACTAGTAGGCAATGCTGTGCCTGCCTGTCAACTCATCAGTATGTTCCACAATATTTTTGTATAGTTCCTTGGGCAGAAAGAGTTTGTTTTTCCTTTGCTGTAAATGATCTTTTTTTTTTTTTTTGTCTTTTTCATTTTTATCGGTACCGGGGATCGAATGTAAATGATCTTTTATGAGCTCCAGTTCCAATCCTCTAAGAAAATTTCTCCATGATATTTTGCTCACTTTAGATTTTCAGGTACATTTAATTTCATTTGGGCAAGAAATATTTATTTTCAAAGGAATTTTTCACTATAGCCCTTCGAGCATTAGACTAATTTTGTCATCAAGGCACATAAACATGAGTCTATCAGACATATGTTAATTTTTCCGTGGTGTTTTGCATTTCTCCAAAATATTTTGATATTTGCATATTAGACTATGCCACACATGTTTAAGATTGAGTGAAACACAACCATTGGTCGATGCTTTGTGTCTCAGGTGACATCATAGTTGCTGCACAACTTGTCAACAGCATTTCGGTTTTTGTTGTTGAAAGTTTTCATCTCTGCCTTCCGTTTTGTGGAAGTTTCCCTATCAATATTTCCATCATGGTGAAATGTTGATGTCAGTGATACCAGTTTGCTTTTCTTTGCCATGTACAAGGCCAATGTTATATCTTTCTGGAATGCAAAGATTGTACTACATAATTCTCTATTTTGAAATTGTAGCATTTCATTTGGAATCTGTGCTTTGTTCCTGCGTACCATTCCTGAGCTGGTCAAGTTGTGCTCTTTTAGCGAATGTAACATCAGTTGGAAACTGGTAAACCAATTGTCCAGTATAAAATCCCAATTTTTGTTGCTTCCAGAGATTCAGTTTATTACTATACAAATAGGATTTGAGCAGGCGTGGTGGTTGCACCCCTGTAATCCCAGCACTTGAGAGGAGAAAGTGGGAGTTCCAATTCAAGGCCAGGCTGGGCTACAAAGTGAGTTCAAGGCCAGTTTGGACTGTATACTGAAACCCTGTCTCAAAAAGACCAAAACCAAAACCAAACAAACAAACAAACCAGGACTTGAGGACTGAATTCTAGGATGATGTCCATATCTACAAGGGCATACATTTTTACACCATATTTTGAACCATTGCTTTTGTATTCACATTGCTATTTTTTTTTTCTCATCTAAATGAAAGAAGTCTACATCGCCTGTGTCTGTGTCAGTTGATTCTTATTCCATTTCACTGCACAGGAACTTTGGCTCACATGGCCAACATCAACGTTACCATCAGCTTCATCATCATCATCGTCATCCTCCCACACCAGTCCTCTGTTATGAAGGCATGTATTTTACCGTAATGGATCAACTTCATCATCTGTGCCGTAGTAATCTGATGATTCACTTTTGGCCTCCTCCAAACTTGCAAATCTGTTTTTTCATGTGCCATGGTACTAAATTGGACTACTTATACCACAAAAATCAAGAGAATTTTTTTAACAAATTCTGGGTCGCTGTGGGTCTATTAGACCCTCTGTGATGCTAGGATAAATATATACAAAAGCAGTCAGAGGGAGCGTAAAAGTGGGTCCAAATTCTATCTTACCTCTTTGTACCTGTGCACCCTCCTTGCTGGTCATCACACCGCGTGGGTAAACACATAAATTGCTTCCTCTTTCCCTCAGGGAAAGGTATGGAGACCTCAACTGGCTAATAAATGCTAAAGTACAACTTTACAGTAGATAAGTAAGGAGTGGGTCCACTGGATCCAGGCTTATGCCTTGAGGGTTTAACTCTGGAGTAAAATCAGAGATTAGAAAGACCTAGTCTTCTTAAACCTATTTGCTGTTCTTTATCATAGTACAAAGAAAAAGCTGCCCTGCCCTGGCCAAACTATTACAAAATTCAGTTCAGAGTACTGAGTGTTAAAAGTAAGTAGAAAATGGTAGCAACTTAGTTGATAATTCAGTAAGTGTGTTTCAGGCAAGGCACGATTATAAGAAAAAAACTTTGGACCTTTTGGCCCAAGACTTTTTAAATAGTCTAACTTTTCCATTCATTCAACTGGTAGAACCAACTAGGAGTATTATTCTTTATTTCTACATTCATGTATCAAGCACATATTGATTTAGTTTCATTTGCTGTACTTTCACTTACAAACTGGGCTTCAAAAGCTAACAATACTGGCTGGGATGTAGCTCAGTGTAGGCCCTTGCCTAGCATGCACATGGGTACTGGGCTCAATCCCTGGCACTGAGAAAAAAAAAAGGAGGGGAGGAGGACAAGGAATTTAGTAATTTTGGTCTCAGTTTGGTTAAATTTGTAGCAGTCTAGAAAATTGTTTCTCCTGATGGGCATGAGGATTTGCACTGTTTGCTATTTTTTTTTTATCGGTACCAGGGATCAAACTCATGACCACCTGCTTACAAGGCAGGTGCTTATGCTGCTGAGCTAAATCCCCAGCCTCTCATTTGCTATTTTTGTGGTGTAAATATTTCCACTATAAGAGCCAGGGGTTTAGCTCAGCAGGATAAGTGCCTGCTTGGCAAATGTGAAGTCTTGAGTTTGATCCCAAAACAAACAAACAAAAAAAAAACCAGCTGGGGATTTAGCTCAGTGGCATAAGTGCCTGCCTTGCAAGTACATGACTCAGTGAGGCTTTGGAGGGACATCTAGGCACAAGCCACAACAATGAAACCCTGTCTAAAAAAGAAAACAAAACAAAAAAGTTCTTACATAGTACCTACCACAAGTACTCCACAAATTTCCAACCAGTCAGTCAGTGATCCTCCTGCCTCAGCCTCCCGAGTGGTGAGATTACAGGCTTGCACCACTCACTTGGCTGAAACAAGGTCTTAATGTTGTGTAGGATGGTCAACAAACTCCTTGTTTTAAATGATCTTCCTGCAACAGCCTGCTGAGAGCTGATACTACAGGCACGTGGTGCTGCATCCAACTGAACTCATTTTAGGAGTAAATATGCTGCAGAGAACAGGAAAATGTTTAGTTATGGAGTGATCACTCCACTAGAATGCAGCAGGGCCAGGCGAGCTCCTTGGTAGGAACTTGCTTAGCATCCAAGAGGCCCTGGGTTCCATCCTCAGCACCAGGGGCAGGGTGCAGAGAAACTGGATTTGGGGAAAATAGAAAGAAAGAGGCCACATGCACCCAGAAACTTTATGTAGGGGGCTGGGGATTTAGCTCAGTGGCATAAGCGCATGCCTTGCAAGCAGGCAGTCGTGAGTTCGATCCCTGGTACCAATAAAAAGGAAAAAGACAAAAAAAAAAAACCAGAAACTTTATGTAACATATATCCTCTCTACCCAAACAACATAATTGTATTAGAAAAAAGATTCCTGACCAACCACTCCTCTAACAAAAACAGTTTTGGGGGACTTCCGGGAGAACATGGCGGACAGATAACAGCAGCTACCGAGGCTCTCTGAAAGACTCGGCTCATAATTCAGGAATGGTGCGGAGTAAGGAGTCACAAGCAGGTGGAGATATGCTCTGTTGACCCAGGAACGAACTGGGCTGAGAGAAACCAACTTGGAATGCAGTCCTGGTGCTAGAACAAGAACAGAAAAGCCTCAGTGTGGAGGCTGGAGCACGCGCCATTGGAAGCCTGGATTTGGGTTTCCCACCGCGCGGTGGCTGCCGTCTACATCGGCTTGGCAGGGAGAGAGACGCGTGGAAGCTCTGAGAACGGAAATCGGTGAATGGAGTTGAGAGTGGGACGGGCATGGGGCCGTGCACTGACTTGTGGTGAAGTGAGTGAGAGAAACTGACACTCTACCACAGTTTGACTCCAGCGGAGGACATTCTGGGACTGGGCAAACTTGTGGGAGCAGGGTGCTGTGGCGACTTCAGCCACACATCCCCCTCTCAAGCGGGATTGGTGAGCAGTGCCTAGCCTACGTGACGCTGCTGGCGGACCCAATAGGCTAACACAACGCAGATCCCAGAGCCTGAGGGTGGCCTGGAGGGGCGAGCCCCGCATAGGCTGCCTGGTCCGTAACTCCCTGGTGCGCTGCGGTGGGCGGGAACACCTAGTCGGCGCAATTCGATCAGACTGTGGCTGACAGGGAGGGAAGCTGGGCCTTCTATATAAGCTTGCATATATAAGGAACAAAGAATATGGGAAGAGGGAGCAACAAGAAAGGCCCCTCGGCCCCCAATCCTGAGAAACAGGCAATAGCGGACACCACACCAATAGACATAAAGCCCCATATAGAGAGCCTCATAGATCAGTTCAGGAATGAAGTTATCAATGACCTGAAGATAGAAGTAAGCAGAATAGTTAGAGAAATGCTAAGCACCACCCAAGAAAAAACAGATGGTGGAATGGAAGAACAGAAAAAGAGGGGAGAATTGTTTGATGGAGAAAATAGAGAAAGCATAGAATACGTGAAGCAGGTTCAAAGGGACTACCAGGAAACTAAAAAGTCTATCGAAAACTGGCATAACAGCCTGAAAGAAACTAAGGACAGACTATCTGAACTGGAGGGCAGATTTGTAATATGGGAGAATGAAATGAAAAACTTCTTAAAAATAACAAAGAAACAGCAATAATACAAAGACAAGAAGATGATAAGAGGATCCATAACTTAAGAATTAAGAACATAAAAGAAGAAGTAGGGACACAAACAAATGAACTACAAAAGCTACTCACAGAAATAATCCAGGAGAATTTTCCTAATTTAGCAAAAGGTAAAGATACTCAGATGTATGAGGCATACAGGACCCCAGCCACCTACAACCCAAACAGAGCAACGCCAAGGCATATAATAATAAAAATTCCAGAAATTCAATACAAGAACAGAATATTAAAAGCTGTCAGAGACAAGAAACAGACCACTTACAAGGGAGCACCCATCAGAATTACAGCAGATTTCTCTGCACAAACCATCAAATCACGAAGAGCATGGGGGGAAATAATTCAAGCTTTGAAAGATAATAATCTCCAGCCAAGATTGAGATATCCTGCACAACTGTCCCTGGAAATTGGTGGAAAAACAAGGTACTTCCAGGATAAAGAGGAACTGGAGGAATTCGCAACCACCAATTCAACTCTACAGAGAGTATTGCAGGATATTCTAAAAAGAAAAATACAAAGAATCCAGAAATAGTGGCGGGGAGGCCACAATGAATGGAGCAGAGAACAAAATGAAGAAGATAAACTGACAACTAATGACAGAAAAAGAGCTCAACAGAAATGAGGCAGAGAAGATTGGATGATAGGAACAGCTATTTTGGAGAAAATGACGTCTAAATAGGTAATACTGATTTAGTATCATCTTGTTTTGAAGTCTCATCAAACTTTTGTTCTTCTGTCTCCGTTGGTCTAAACAGGTTGTATCTTATTGGATTTTATTATGTACGATAGTATAAGCAAAAACTTTTAAAGACAAGGAGATTATACAGAAACCATTGTTCATTTTCTGTTAGTTGATTCTAAATACCCTGTAATACTATCATTTTCTTAAATGGTTTTACATTGTTTTGATATATTTAATGCTACAATATACGAAGTTGTACTCAAGGATTTCAAGGAAAGAGACAATATGGTAACTACTTTTATGTCAGGATTATCTTGTGGTGAAACACTATTCTGCTTAAATGGTTATGTTTTGATCTGCGCTGATTTGCTGTTATGCCCTCTTTTATCTCAATCTCCACTCCATTATTTACTTTTTTATTTTTATCCTTTTAATTAAGGGAAAAATAAATAAAAATAGCAGGATATATTATAGCAACCCATTTTGACTTTCCATTATCTTGATTTAAAGCCCTGTATTACTCTCACCATCTTGTTTTTGACTGATGTCCCCCTATTCTGCTTTGCTTGATAGTACCAGGTTCGAAAGTTTAGGCAACAGCTGTGAAGATAGTGAGATTCATTATGATGCCCATTCTCGTTGACTTTTATCTACTTTTGAAGACCTACAATGTCTCCAGTGTTTTGGTTTTGTCGGTTTTGTTCTTTACTGTTTTGTTCAATTTTATTATAACTGATGATATAGGCAATTCTATTAGAGATAGCAGGAGGCATTATGGTAACCATTATTGATCACCTTGTATTATGCTTTTACATTATCTATTATGTCCACCCTTTTGATTTGATTGACTATGTTCTGTTATGTCACATTTGGTTCTACTCCCTTCCAAAAAAGTAATAAGAACTGTGGGAGTAACAAAACCCAAAATGTGTAATTGTCATTGTACAAAAGAGAGGAAAAGAAAGTGCTCTAAATGACATAACTGCATGTATGTTTAAGTGTATAAGATAGAAAATGATATCACTGAGTTTTATTGGATCATTGAACAGAACTGTTTGCAGTCTCACTGTTGGAATGTCCACTTCACAGGCTTTAACTTTGTGACTTGAACAATTATTTCTAAGATGACAGTATGTAATCCATTAACTAGTGATTTCCTACTGTTTATTTTTTTCTGTAAATCTGTATAACTTGTACCCTTTCTCTGCTTTTTTTTTTCTCCTTAAATAAAGTTAAAAAAAAACAGTTTTGAAGAAGTCTGTCTCCAGTTGTTTGCTTTTACCTGCCCTGTCCAAGGTGGAGGTTTTAGCATCTCAAAGAGGGAGGATTGTTTTCCTAAGAAACCAGGGAAGATAGCCTTGTCTCCCTAGGTGGAACTTGGTGAAGTCATAGTACTAAATATATGAAAGCAGGAAAGCTTTTTAGAACTGTGCAGTTCAGCTGGTGTGCTGGCACATGTCAGAAGGCAGGAGGAAAACCCCAAGTTTGAGGCCAGCCTGGGCTACATAGTAAGTTCAAGACTAGCCTGAAGTACTAGTGAAACCCTGTCTCAAAAAACCGAAACAAAAAAGATACAAACTCTGCTGTTATTTCTCAGATATTCCCCAGACAGTAACATCTTTTTTTTTCTTGTACCAGGGACTGAACTCCCAACCATGTAAGCAAGGCAGGTGCTTATGCCACTGAGCTAAGTCCCCAGCCCTAGACAGTAACCTCTTTATGACTGAGGAAGTAACTCAGTGGTAGAGTTGGCCTAGCAGGTTTAATTGGATTAGGGAAAGGGCATGTTAAAAACTTGAGGACTTTAACAGAAATTCTCTTTGTTCTTTGCTTCATGCATAAATTCCTATCCTCTTAACTTTTTTTCAGGCTCTCAGATCTTTTCAAATAGTTACATTCATTAAATTAAATAGAAAAAGCAGTGGGTGTGATGGTACAAGCCTGTAATTCCAGCACTCAGGAGAATGAGGCAGGAAGACCACAGGTT
Source organism: Cavia porcellus (assembly GCF_034190915.1). Classification (NCBI taxonomy): domain Eukaryota; kingdom Metazoa; phylum Chordata; class Mammalia; order Rodentia; family Caviidae; genus Cavia; species Cavia porcellus. The sequence continues at coordinate 219,612,882 of NW_026947484.1, forward strand.
AGAGGCCAGCCTGGGCCATATAATGAATTCAAGGACAACCTGGATTACACAGTGACACCCTGTCTCAAAAAACAAAACAAAAAGCTGGACAGGAAAACTTTGTCACAAAATAAAATCTGCTCCCAAAGCACCTGATCTGTGTTTACCATAACATACAGGACAGCCGCAGTGGGGTACCTCCTCCAACCTCTTGTAAACTGACCAAAAAGTTAAACCAAGTGGATGGATTAGATCTGTGATTCATGTGCACGAAGAGGCCATGTGTAATATGGATTACAAAGAACTGGGGACAACTGAAATTCTAAGGAAACAGGACTGGAGGGGGTTGTATTTTAACAGGAGTGTCTCACTCATTTCACTTACCAGTATGGTCTCAAGGTCCACCCGACTAGCTAGAAATCTCTCTAATTTATCCTTTTTAGGGCAGAGTACTACTCTATTGTATAAAAACCCCACATCTTCTTTATCTATTCATATATTGGCTGGCATTTGGGCTGTTTCCAAGATTTGGCTACTACAAACTGCATGTCTATAAACATGGCTGTGAATATATCATTGTCATACAATGCTTTTAATTCTTTTGGGAAGATACCAAAGAGGGGAATAGCTGGGTCAAATTAAACCCCTAGTCCTAGTTTTCTGTGGAACCTCCGCACAGATTCCCAGAGCGGCTGCACTAACTTACACTGCCTCCTGCAGTGGAGAAGGGCTCCTTTTTCCCCACAGCCCTTCCAGCATTTGTGATTGCTTGATTGCTTGATAATAGCCATTTTTTCTGGGGTGAGATGGAATCTCAGGATTGTTTTAATTTGCATCTCTTGAATGACCAGTGATAGCACTTTTATATACATTTATTTGCTCTTTCTACTTCTTTGTCTGAGAAGTGTCTGTTCATTTCAGATGACCATTTTGGATTGGGTCTTTAAATCTGGGGAGTCTTTCTTTTATTAATCCTGTATCTATTCTTGATATTACTCCTTTGAGGAATAATGATCAAACATTTTTTTCTACACTGTGGGATGTCTCTTTACTCTGTTGGTGGTTTCTCTTGCTGTGCAAATGATTTTTATTAAGAAGAAATCCCAGTTGTTGATTCTTTGTGATTGTTCCTGTGTGACCAGGGTTTTGTTCATAATGTCTCTGCCTACACCAGTGTGTTTGAGAGTTTTACCTACTGTGTCTTCAAGAAGATTTAGTGTATCTGTTTTAATAGTTAGATCTTTTTTTTTTTTTTTTTTGCCTTTTGGAGACAGGATCTCTCTATGCAATTCAGGCTGGCCTTGAGTTCACTTTGTAGCCCAGGCTGGCCTGGAATTTGCAATGATCCTCCTGTCTCAGCCTCCCTAGTGCTGAGATTACAGGCGTGAGCCACCACACCTGGCTATATTTAGATCTTTGACCCATTCTAAATGTAGTTTAGAACATAGTGAAAGATATAGGTCCAGTTTTAATCTTCGGCATGTGTGGAGCCAATTTTTCCAGTACCATTTACTACAGAGGCCATATTTCTTCCAGTGAATGTTTGGCATCTTTGTCAAAGATAAGTGGCTTTGGATTGGGGATTTAGCTCAGTGGCATAAGCGCCTGCCTGGCAAGAGCGAAGTCCTGAGTTAAAAAAAAAAAAAAGATAAGGTGGTTTAGTATGTCTTAAGTTATTTCTGTATCTCCTTCTTTATTTTTTTATTTTTTAGTACTGGGGGTTGAACTCATTACCTCATCCATGCTTGGCAGGCAGATGCTTGTGCCACTGAGCTATATCCCTGGCCCCACTTATGCATCTTCTAATCTGTTCCACTGATGTTTAGGTCTATTTTTTTCCCAGTACCACACTGTTTCTATCACAGTAGCTTTGCAGTATAATTTCAACTCAAGGATTGTAATTCCCCTGCCTTGCCTTTGTTGCACAGACTTTGCTAGTAGAGGTCTCTTCTGGTTCCAGATGAATTTTAGGATTGTTTTCTCTAATTCTGTGAGATAGGCTATTGGAATTTTTATCAGAAGTCATTAAATCTGTATAATAGTTTTGGGAGTATGACCATTTTTACTATATTGGGTTTTCCTCCTGAAAGCAAAGAATGAAAAGACAAAATTTAGTCAGGTGTGGTGGCTCATTTTCTTATATCCTCTTCAAATTTCATTTGTTAGAGTACTGTAGTTTTCAATATAAATGTCTTTTAATTCCTTTATTAGATTGGCTCCTAGGTCTGTCTTTTTTTCTTTCTTTCTTTCTTTCTTTCTTTCTTTCTTTCTTTCTTTCTTTCTTCTTTCTTTCTTTTGACCCTATTGTGAAGGCATGGTTTCCCTAATTTCTCTCTTAGTAAATTTGTTGTTAGTGTAGGGGAATGGTATTGATTTTAGAGTGTAGAATTTGTATCCAGTTATGCTGCAGAATTTGTTTTTTTAAATATAGAAGTTTTTTGATAGAGTTTTTGAGGTCTTCTTTGTACAGTGTCATGTCATCAACAAATAATGTTGTTTTAACGTCTTCTTTTCCTATTCTTACTCCTGTTATTTCTTTCTCTTGTCTAATTGCTCTGGTTAAAGTTTCCAAAACTATACTGAATAAGAGTAGTAACAGTAGATATCCTTGTCTTGTTCCTGATTTTAGAGTAAAAGCTTTCAATGTTTGTCCATTTAGTATGATACTGGCTGTTGGTTTGTTATAGATGGCTTTTATCAAATTGAGACAAAGACCTTCTATTTCAATTTTCCGTAGGGTTTTTTTAAATCACAAATTGGTACTGGACTTTGTCAAATGCTTTTTTTTGTATCTATCGAGGTGATTATATAGTTTTTGTCCTTGGCTCTGTTATTATGTATATTACATTTATTGATTAGCATACATTGAACCATCTCTGAATCCCAGGAATAAATCCTACTTGTTCATAGTGCATAGTGTTCTTGATGATTTGTTGCATTCTGTTTGCCTGTATCTTACTGAGGATTTCTGCATCTATGCTCATTAGTGAGATTGGCCTGAAGCTCTCTTTCTGGGCTGGATGTCGCTCTGGCTTTGGTATCAAGGTAATGCTTATTTCCAGAAGTGAATCTGGGAGTACTGCTTCTTTAATTTCATTAAAGAGTTTGCAAATTGGCTGGGGATTTGGCTCAGTGGTGTAAGTGCCTGTCTAGCAAGCATGAGGTCGTGAGTTCAATCCCCAGTACCACCAGCAAAAAAAAAAAAAAAAAAGTTTGAGAAGTAGTGATGTTAAGTCTTCTCTAAATTTTCTGTAGAATTAAGCAGTGAATCCATTCAGGGCCTGGGCCTTACTTTGTTAGTAGATTTTTAGTTACATCTTCAACTTCATAAACTGATACGGATTTATTTAGAATTTTTCTCTTCTTGGGTCAGCTCTGGTAATTCCTTTGTATCTAGGAATCTGTCCATTTCTTCTGTGTTTTCCATTTTATTAGAACACAGGTTCTCAAAGTAGGTATTGATGATCTTCTGGATTTCTGCAGGATCTGTTGTGATTTTACCCTTTTCATTACTAATTGCGTGAGTTTGAGTCTTTTCTCTCCTTTTCTCTTTTTGATAAGGTTGGCTAAGGGTTTAATCTTTCAAAGAAGCAACTCTTCAATTCCTTGATTCTATTAATTGCATTAATTTTTGTTCTGATTCTTATAATTTCTTCCCTCATGTGAGCATTGGGTTTTACTTGCTCTTATTTTTTCTAGAAGTTTGAGGTTCACCATTAGGTTGTTTATTTGAGCTCATTCTGTTTTCCTGATATGGGCATTCACTACTACAAGCTTCCTTTGAAGGACTGCTTTCATTGTACCCAGTATGCTCTGGTATCCAGTATGTCTGTTTACTGACATTATCATTTAATTGTAGAAACTGTCTAATTTCTTCTTTAATTTCATATGTGACCCATTGGTCACATTGGTTGTTCAAGAGGTGTTATTTAATTTTCCATGTGTTTATGTAATTCTTGTGGTTTCTTTTGTCATTAATTTCCAATTTTGTTGCACTGTGGTCTGATAATATGAGCCATTTCATTTCCTTTGCATTTACTTAAGCATGTTCTACGGTATAGTATGTGGTCTAATTTGGAGACCATCTTTTTTTTTTTAATCGGTACTGGGGATCGAATTCACGACCACGCACTTGCAAGGCAGGTGCTTATGCCGCTGAGCTAAATCCCCAGTCCCTGGAGAACATCTTATACATAGCTGAAAAGAATATGTATTCTTGGGCTCTAAGTCTTTATCGGAAAAAAAAAAGAATATGTATTGTGAGTGCTGAGAACACTCTGTGGACAGCTACTAAGTCCATTTGTTCAAAATTTTGATTCAGTTCTGATCTTTCATTGTGGTTTTTTTCTAGTTGATCTGTTTGTGATGGGCTATCAAGGCCCCCCATTACCATTGTATTAGTGCTTATTTGATTTTGCCCATTAGTATTTGTTTTATATAGTAGGATAAATTGTATTTGGTCCATATACATTGATGATTGTTATCTCTTCCTCTTGAATTATTCCATTTACAAGGATGTAGTAATCTTCTTTGTCCCTCTTGATCAGTCTTGGCTTGAAATCCACTTTGTCTGCAAACAGAATAACTACCCCTGCTTTTTTCAGATTCTGGTCACATGGAGTAATGTTTTCCATCCTTTGACTTTTCAGTCTATGAATTTCTTTTTTCAATTAAATAAATGGGGTTTTTTGCATGCAGCATATTGTTGGATCTTGATGCTTGATCCATTCTGCTAATCTATTGTGTATTGACTTGTCCTTGTCTTGTTATTTTCCTGTAGGTTCCCATCTCCCGCCCCATATGATTGCTTGCCTGGTCTGGTGAACCCATTTTGTTGAGGTTCATGGAGTTGTAACCCTTGTTATCTCTTTTAATGTCCTTCAGAATATTTTGGAGTGTTGGTTTGGTGTTCATGAATTTCCTCAGGTGTTGTCATAAAAGTATATTATTTCTCCATCAAATTTGAAAGATGGTTTTACTGAGTATATTAATCTGAGTTGGAGGTTGTTTTCTTTTAGGGCTTGAAATACCTCACTCCAATCTCTCCTTGACTTGAGGGTTTTTGTTAAGAAGTCTGCTGTTATTCTGATGGGCTTTCCTTTATAGGTGATTTGTTTCTTTTCTCTAACAGCTTTTAGGATTCTATTCTTGTGTTGAATTTCTGGAATCTTGACTATTATATGCCTTTGTGTAATTTTTTTTAAAACATCGCTAATTGAAGTACTATATGTCTCACTTATCTGTATGTCAAATTCTTTTTCCTTGCTTGGGGAGTTTTCTGCAATGACATCTCCAGATAAACTAAAGAGGTCGGATCCTGGAGTTGTAACCCTTGTTATCTCTTTGGGTTCAAAACCCAAAGCCAGCTACACCTGGAAGACACCTCTGAAAAGCATTTGTCTCTCAAGGGTTCTATATAAAGTTACTTGCCATGAACAATTTACAAGCCTCAACTCAAGAAATAAACTGAAAAAATTAGAGGACAAACAAGGTGCAACCCCAGACTTTCAGCTCACGGAAGACAAACCCAGGGGGCAATGAGGCAGAACAATTTCAGAGCCACCCACATGGACTCTCTGAAGTGTTAACACAGAAGTAACAAAGCAGATAAACAAGACTCTAGAAAAAAATCAAATTAGAAATCATGTCTTCCATAATTACAGAGCTAGTGACAGTAGTGAAAGACATGATCAGTGACTCTACAGCAGATACTGATTTGTTCATTCTGCAACATTCCATGTGCCTCCTGCTGGCTCAAACTTGGCTCCTTGTTAGTTTGAACTTGGCTGCCTGACCTCCTACGGACTTAAACTCACAGCCTGACCCACAGCTTTTTTTTGAGTTCTGAGCTCAGTTGGCATCTCTCCAAGATGGGTACAGGTTAAACGCCCTCTCCTAGGGGCATCTAAATGTCAATAACTCACCATCCACTGCGCATACGGAGTGCACTGCTCCATTCTGCTGGTGCGTATCTCCACAGAGGCTTCTGGGGTTGCCAGGAGTCACTGTGAGTCTGTGGGTTTGAGCTGAACCCCCATCACTCAGTGAGTCTGGGCTCGGGGTGAAAGCATCTCCTGTCGCCTCCTCCATCTTCACTGGAGTTTCTCTCTTTACTCTTCCCAAATGCTTCAATTCCCGCTTCAGATCCTTCCTAGGTTCTAGGAACCCACTTCTCTTCTCTTCCCCAGGTCATTGTATTCTAGCGTCTGGACACCAAATTTCCGAGAGACTCATCCTCTGCTGCTCACCACTCAGCTATCTTTCTGGAAGTCTGCATAGCTGGCTTTTGGGTTCTAAGTCTGTTGTAAGATCCTCCCTCTTCAATTTATTAGGAATGAAAACGTGCTGTCTATTTGGCCCAGCCTCTCTTTCTCTGCCACTGGTCTGTATTATTTGTTTATGACCCTTAGGCAAGCTCAGTTTTGGTCTACCAGGAAGAACAATCGATTAGAACAATTACGTCACCTTGGTAAAGTAGTGCAATCAGCAATAACAATATATTGGTATAAGGAAATGAAACTCCGACCTACTATGTGTCCAGTATGAGTTTGTGTTCTCTAAAATCAAAGAATGGATTTTAGGGATAATGGAGGTTAAGAGCAGAAATATTTATTGCGAGAGAAAAAAAGCTTCTGTCTATGAGATAGAAGGGGTCCCGAGTGGGTTGCCAAAGATTTTGAATTTTCTAGGGATTTTTATAGAGTAAAATCATGAGTTAAGGTGGGTCTAAAATTGGGGAAAACTGGGAACTCACAAGGCAGATGCACATGAGGTGGGACAGAGCTATGGTTACCAATAAGTTTAATTGTTCAGGTAAAACTGACCAAATCAGGAACAAATGGGGAAGTGAGTCACTTAGCAAGCCAGCACTCTTTATGGATCAGTAACTCTTCTTCCTATAGGGGGTTAGGATGGTAACTCTTGGCTCCTCAAGGTGATCCAGACTTAATCCCTAAGGGTTACACTTAAGGATGTGGTTTCATTTGTTTTGCTTTCTGTCCCGAGATCTGGCCCACAGCAAGAGGTGTGTGTCCCCTCCAAGGTCATCAGACATCTGGTCCTCTGTGCCGGCTTCTTCGAGGGCCTCACCCTGTCTGACTGCCTATAATATTTCTAACTAGCTCAGCTGCCTGTAACAGTATCAAACACAGCCTATAAAATAAACTGTGATTACTATTAATTTACACCTTTAACCATATGAATTAGATTTGTGGTAATCTAACAAAATCTAAAGCAAACCAGAAAATTATATACACTAACTATGCCTTCAGTAGGGCAAGTTTACTGTGAGGGGAGAAAATTTAAAAGGGTCTAAGGGGAAAAACAGAGAAATAGAGACGATCGAGAGATTAGAAGCAAGGCTGGAGGACAAAAACCTTGGGAAACTGGTAAATAAGACAGAAGGGAAAGAAAGAAGAAATAAAAGAACAGACCAGAACAACAAAAAGAACTAAAAACAATTTTAACAGTCATAGAAAAACTAGAACAATCAATCAAGAAAGAAGAATACAAAAACTAGAGAAGAAAATAAGAAAAAAAGCCCAACTTTGGGGCTTGTCTCTGTTTTCACTGGCAGACAGAGTCCAGATCCAACGTGATTAATCCCAGGAAGCCAGTGGTAGATTTACAGTGGGGTAGTGGATAGTCCCAGCAAAGTCCCACCTTTAGGTTCCACTGAGGTGCATGCTGCTTTCTGGCTGCAAATCTGGAACCCAGTTTGTTTATTCTGCGACAGTCTTTGTGCCTCCAATCATTTTAAATTCGGGTCCTTGACCTCCTACTGACTTGAGCTCAGTTCGGCCTCACCCTGACACTGGGAGACACTAGATGGAGCCAGCCTGCAGCTGCTTAGAGTTCCAGACTCAGTTGGTCCCTCTCCAAGATGGCTTCCCACCAGTTAGAGCGGACCACTGTGTTCACTGCTCCATTTCACCGGTGTGCTTCTCTTTAAGACCTCTGGGGTATGCCAATAGTTACTACGTGTCTGCAGATTCAAGCCAGCCCTCCCATGCAGTGAATCAGGGCTCCAGGAGAAAGGACCGGGACCATTTTCTTCTTCACTGAACTCTCTCTCTTTGCTCTCCCCTTGGGTTTCAGTTCTTGCTTTGGATCCTCGCTGAGTCCTGGGGATACACATCCCTTCTTTTTCTCTTTCTCATGTTACTGTATTCCAGCATCTGGACCAGGATTACATTTTAGTAAATGGAAACAAATCTATTGTATGCTTCATGGGCATTCAGTAACCCATGGTCAGAAGCTGAAAACAGAAAAGGAAAAGATGAGAAAGCTAGGCGCATGCCTGCAGTCCCAGCACTAAGGAAACTGAAGCAGAAAGTGCACAAGTTCGAGGCCAACCTGGACTATCTAGTGAGTTCAAGTTCAGCCTGAATGTCAAAACAAGGCCCAATCTCAAAAAACTTCTTTAAAAAAGAAAGAAAAAAAAAAAAAAAAAAAAAAAACCTAGGGGTTGAAACCAGGTACAGTACCACACACTCGTAATCTGTTTACTTGGTAGGCTGAGGCAGAAGGACCTCAAGTTTCATGCCAGCATGCGCAATTTATCAAGACCCTACCTCAAAATAAAACAGGGCTGGGGATGTAGCTTAGTGGTACAGCACCTGCCTATCATGCACAGGACCCTAGGTTTGATCCTGTACCAGCAAAAAAAAAAAAAAAGTAGAAAACATGTTACAGGTTTAGAGTATTTCTCAGATACCAAAAATTTGAGAGACAGACTTTCTAGCAATGTATGCATATTTTAGGGGAATGAATGATTTATCAGGTCTTTGTTAGGGTTGGGGGTTGATAAGCACATGCCTGCAATCCCATAGTTTCATTATGTAGCCTCAATTGGTCTTGAATTCACTATGTAGCCCAGCCTGGCCTTGAACTTGCTGTGATCTACCTATTTTAGATCTTCTGAATGCTGGAATTACAGGCATCTGCCACCATGCTGGACTGATTTGTTACAGCTTATCCCAGCACAGAATTTATAAAACTGTCTGCCTCTCTGTGTTCTGATCTCATGCTCACCTCCCTGCCCTGTGATTTTGATAGGTTTTGATATATGTTGTTTATCAGGACAGATGGTACTCAAGATGCAACATGAGGGGCTAGGGGTTTAGCTCAGCGGCGTAAGCACCTGCCTTGCAAGCAGGCGGTCGTGAGTTCGATCCCCGGTACCGATAAAAATGAGAAAGACAAAAAAAAAAAAAAAAAAAAAAAAAAATCAAGATGTAACATGAGCACTTTCTAGTCAATGAAAGGAATAGATCTGAGGTCGTAAACTGGAAGCCCATAAATTATACAAATGCAGGGATCTGGAAGAGGTGGTGCATGGGCTAATTCTAGCACTTGGGAGGCTGAGGCAGGAGGAACATGGCAAGTTCAAGGTGAGGCTGGGCTACATAGTGAGTTCAAGACTAGTCTGGAATAGATATTGAGTCCTGTCTCAAAAACAAACAACAAAGCAAGTACAACTAGGGGGGTGTGGTTGTAATACAGTAGACCCCCAAAATTCCTGGAGGTTATATACTTAGAGTATCTGTGAATTGTGAAAAACTGAATTTCAGATATGGTCAGAGGAATACCTATTTTTATAGTTTAAATTCCATCTGTGATGGCTCCCACAATTATGCAATTTAATAAAATACTGCACGAATAAAGCCTTAGAAGGTATAGGGCATTTTGGCGACATTTTAGGGATCTTACTGCTTTATGAAGAATAAAACCTAAAACACTTAAGCTAGCCATAAAGGGCACAGCAACCTATTAAGATGCAGGTGTATCATATGGCAGCAACCAATCAGCAGCAGAACTGAATCTGCTCTCTGATTGGCTACTTGCATACCTCTTGCCAATAAACAATTAAAGAGCACATTAGCGGTTTCTGAGAAGTTGCAAGAGTTTCCTTCAAACAATTATTAGTTATGTTCTAAGGAGAAATCCACCAAAGACTGAGGCCACAAACTCTCAATCATAACTTCACAGGGGTGTCCTGTACCTGTAATCCCCAGAACTCATGGAGAGTGAGGTAGGAGGATGCAAATTTGTGCCTAACGTGGGCAACCTGGCAATTTAGTGAGAACTTGTTTTAGAATAAAAATAAAAAGGACTGAGGATATAGCTTCTGGGCTCAGTCCTCAGTATCACTAGAGAAAACATGTAGGCTTGGTTTAATATGAACTGCACTATGTTAAAACAACATTTTTTTGAGACCAAACCATTTTAAGATTTTATTTTACATTTATGTTTATAGTAATATATAACATTTAATTGTTTCAACACAAAAAATCCAAAAAACTTTCCAACTTACCTTCTTAGTAACTCTTATAGGAGAGAGATTATACTTTATCTTGCATCTTCAGTATAATATTCACTTCCTTCATATAGGACGCATTCAATATATATTTGTTTACTCGATACATCTGCTATTCTTTGGAAGAAGCAGGGATACTTTTACAAAAAGCAAACTGTAATTTGTATAGAGAGTGACCAAGATAAACAGAGAACAGAAAAGGCAAGTTAACAGGTCAAATTTTAGACTGGAAAAGCAGAAAACAAAGGGACCTTTGCTTTTTCCAAGAAAGTTTTCTGCCCTAAAGAAAAGGAATTAGGGACTGGGGATTCAGCTCAGCAGCATAAGCACCTGCCTTGCAAGCAGGCAGTCGTGAGTTCGATCCCCGGTACCGATTTAAAAAAAAAAAAAAAAGAATCAGGAGTTAGTATTAGTAATAACTGTGATAATGATAAATGTTTATTGGCTCTATCCTCACCAGGGGAATCATGAGATTGGGACAGTTACTATCCCTGTTGTACAGCTAAGGAAACTGAGGCAGAGAAAGTCATAGCATATAGCTAGTTAATAATAGAGCTAGAATAAAAATCGGGCCAAGAATCTGCCCTCTTAACCATGATACCATGGCTAATTAAATAAAAGTAAGTAATCATACACAATTTTTCACTTAAAATTCTGTTTAAATTTGAAGGAAGTTTAGTAAAAGCATTAATACTACATATGAACTGTTGGCTCCATATTGTACTCCAAATAGTTGTATGGACACCAAACACATTTAGTTAATTTGCTTGTTTGTTTGCTTGCTTAAGACAGGGTCTTGCTATGCAGTTCAGGCTAGCCTTGAACTCACTGTGTATATACCAAGCTGCCCCAAACTTGAAGCAATCCTCCTGCCTCAGCCTCCAGAGTGCCAGGGTTATAGGCATGCACCACCACACCTTGCACCAAAACCATTTAGGTAATGGATTTGCTGACATATATTAGCAAGCCAAACTTTCCCAGCAACTTCTGTTTCAAAATGTGACTAAAGGGAAGAACAATGCTGAAGTTTCTATAATAGCAGCTTTTGGAGAAGGCTACGGCAGAAGGATCACAAGTTCAAGGCCAGTTTGGGTTTTACAGTGTTAAAAACCAGCCTGGACTCTGTAGCAAGATCTCTGTTTCAAACAAACAAACAAACAAATGAGGGAGGATATATTCAGCTGGACTTTCTGGTCCAGGTACTGGGCACTGATTTTTATCCCCAGCAGGTAAAATAACAAACCCTTTTCCCTACAGCTACTTGTACTCTCAGATTAGCCTAACAGCCGTGGTACATGCAAGTGCTGAAGAACCAGTCTTTATTTATTTATTTTTTTTTTTTGGCTTTTTCGTTTTTACCGGTACCAGGGATCGAACTCACAACTGCCTGCTTTCAAGGCAGGCGCTTATGCTGCTGAGCTAAATCCCCAGCCCCTAGAAATTACCCCTTAGGGAGGACAATGAAAGGCAGCTATTTGGTAATGAAATGCTTCCTCTAACAGCCTAGCCCCTCCCCCCCAAGACCCTGCCATCTATTGTCTCTTGGCCTCCCACAGTCATCTTGAAAGGATTTGCTGTGGTAGTGGTGGCCGTAGTGGTACTGGGGATTAAACCCAGGGCCTTTGCCCCAGCTACATCCTCGGCCTCTATTTATTTTACTTTGAGACAGCATCTCACTAAATCATTAAATTGCTAGGCCTCCTGCCTCAGCCTCCCAGAGTGCTGGGATTATAGGTATGTACCATCAGGCTAAATTTTAAAAGGTATGAATGTGTATGTGGTTTCTTCTCTATTTTGGGACAAATTATTAAACCCAAATTTGAGTTGCCTCATGAAAAAAGGTTTAAAAAAAATACTCCTCATACACTAGGGGAAAAATCGTCTCTGTTGTAAGAAGCCAATAAAAATGAATGCAGTTGGGCATGGTGGTGCACGCCTGTAATCCCACCGCTCCGGATCCTTGGGAGGACGGCTGTGAGTTTGAGACCAGCCTGGGTTATATAGTGAGATCTTGTCTCGAAAAAAATAAGAATGTGTACTTGGGAAAACAATTCACTGTTATCCAGTACATCACGGTTTTGAAATAACAGTAAGACCTTGAAGTAATTTTCCAAACTAAAAAAAAAAATATTTTCAGGGCACTTTCATACTTAGTGCAGCTATTTTTCCTATTTTATTTGAGTTGTATACATTATCTAGTGAGACGTCAAAATTACCGTTAGAGGATTTTTTGATTTGTTTTCATTTTTGTTTTTAAAACAAGGTTTAGATGTGTACTTCAGACTACCTTTAACTCACTATGTAACCCAGGCCAGCCTCTAACTACTAGTGATCCTCCTGCCTCAGCCTCCCAAGTGCTGGAATTACAGGTATATGCCACTACGCTCAGGTGTTTTTGAGGTTTTGAAAACAGTAACATAATAAACTCATAGCTTACAAGACAATGTTTTATAATGTACACGATTTGCCTTCTCTTTTTAAAAAACACACGTCACTCCATTTACCAGGCTAAGCCATGTATTTTACAGGCAAGGAAAAGGAAAGAGGGGGGGGAATGGCCAGTTCCTTTTTTACTTGCTACTGATCAGATGCTTAGCAACCATCTCTTGGATATTTTTCCACGAAGAAATGATTTTTCTACCTGCTCATTAGCTTGCTGATGTAGATTTTTGACTCACACTAAACACAGGCACCCTTTGTGTTTATGTCACTTTTCTTTGGCGATTTGCTCCAGGGCTATGTGAGCCCGGAACTGTAATCGGGCTTCCATGGGATAATCTTTGTAGTTCCTAATGTTGTTTAGGCTTTTCGTTGCACTGGCATAATCTCCTCTCAGGTAGTGTAGAATTCCCAGCTCGTAGTGAGTGTATGGCACCAAATAGTGGTCATATTTTAACGCTTTCTCCTTCTGAATAACACGGTTAAAGTAGTGCTCGGCCTTCAGGTATTTGCCTAAGTGCTTCAGGCACAGACCTTTCAACAGATATAGCAAACTTATGTCGTCTGTGCCATACACTTCATTTGGATTTTCTTGCAAAAGGTCTTTCCCTCTGTCAATTATTGACAGCCAGCTTGATATAAGCTCCAGCCTTTTGCTCATGATCCGGAATCCACTCCAGGCATAAATGAATTCCAGCAGGGGCTGTGCTGTAAACCAGCCTGTAGTAGTTCCGTAGCGCTGACCTTTCTCAGCAATGAACTGTTCTATGGGCACGGGTGTGCCTAAAATTTTGATTCTTAGGCTGTCCACATTTAAAAAGAGAGAGTTAGTGTCCTCTTTGACTGATTTCACGAAGTCAGAAGGAAGCAGAGCCAGGATGACAGCCTTGCTGTACACGTAGGTGGCCTTGGACCACCTGCTGTGCAGGTACAGCAGATGGGCACAGTAGTAAGCCTGCCTCCAGTTCTGCAGAAACACGTGGCACCACATGAGTTCCCAGTAACAGAGGTGATGAACCTGCTTCCATTCACTCTGAATAAAAATGCAGTCCTGTAATTTCAGCTGTGCCTTTTCAAAATTCCCTCTCAACATACTGAGACGCGCATGAAAAAATTTAAGTATGACACAATTTGGAAACCTCTTGAGGTAGGTTAGGAGGAGATTCTCTGTAGCAGAATTGGAGATATTTTCAATGCCAAAAGCTACATAAATGTAATTGTAATAAAAGAGTAAAGTCAGAACACTTAAAATATTATTTATATGGAGTTCAGATGCACTCTCATGAAGCAAAGCCAAGCCTACCTCTCTGTCACCAGAATATCCCACAATATTGAGAAGTTTAAGTGTCCTTGGGGGAACAAGTGATAACATCAAGTTGAACGCTCCAAGTCCAAACTTGATTCCTCCCACCAGGTGTCTGTGGGCTTTGCTATGGCTGTGAGACATATATGCCACCACCTGTTGACAATCTTTGTATGTTTGGTAACTTGCTCCAATGTTAATTCCGCTTTTAAGAAAACCAAGCAAACTGTCATCCTGTATAAACGTTATGGCAGCTTTCAAGATCAAACACTCAGCATAGCAGACCTCGGCGTGCAATTCCTCTTCTGTGACAGCATTTATTCCCTGTCTGCTCACTAGATGATATAAAGACATTAATCTTCCTTTTTTTCGGAAATTGTTACAGGTTTTCAACGCTTCCTTTGCGGCATTCATTCCAATCCGTATATCTTGTGGATCAAAAGTCAGGATGGCTTTGACAACCATCAGCATACTGTATATCAGGGCGTGGTACACGCTGTTTTTAGACCACGGGTGAATGAGGTTTATGGCATCTGAGAATCTGTTATTTAGAAACAAGTACAATCCAGTTGTACATTCTTCCAAGGAAGAGACTAGATTCATGGTTGTTGCCACAGGGATAATTTCATAGGCGTCTTCGAACTTGTCATCATGAACACTTTCTCTTTTAGGGAGTGATCTTTTTAACTTGACGTCCTTGTCAGTTTCTCTTTCACTGAAAGTGAATGACAGACTTAAAGTATCTTCTCTATCCTTTTCTCTTTTTCTTGGGATGAGAGGCATGTCTGCTTCCGCACTTAGAGCTGGAGATGTCCAAAGCGGAGTGAAGTGGTGGCCCCGAGGATAGCTCTGCTCTCCCAGCCAGGGTCTCTTCTTTCACACAAAGCTCAGTCTGAAGTGATGCTATCAAAACAGACAGAGACCAAAGACTAGCTGCGTGCTGCAGCATTAGGATATTCACATCTGTTGGATAAGAGCGGGGAGAGAATTTCACTTACTCAGAAAATGCATTTCTGAAAAGTTCAGATTATGTAGAATATACTACAGAAAACATGCTTTTTAAAAATACTTCAAAACAAATCCTTTGGCCCCAGAGTGGCTATTTATACTCTAGGATGTTGTAATGGTAGGTTCATTGTGTCAGTTTGAGAGGTTTAGAAACCTGAGTGACCCAACAAGGGCAGGGTCCTCACTCTGTAACATCCTGTGCAAGAGGAGGCCATGGAGATGGAGTGAGGCAGGAAACCTGCTGACAGCATAAAGGAGGACAAGCAGCTTGCTTTCCCTTCCTGCTCTTGTTGCTTTTGCTGTCTTCTGCCACCATGAACTGTGGCCTCCCTGCCAGGCCACCTTGCTTTGGAACCAGCTGATTCTGGACTGAAACCTCTACAGACTGTGAGCTACATAAATTTTCTTCCTTAAAAAAATTCTTTGTAAAGAATTATTCACCTGTAGCCATTCCTTCAGTACATCAATTTCATAAGGTCTTTGTGTATTTTGTTGTAGAACTGTACTGTAATGGCTATAAAATCTCTCAGTAAGAAGGCCTTGGGGGACAAAGATCTCATGGGACAGGATAATATATCTACATAGTTCGGGAGTTATGAGAAAGGAAGAGAAAAAATTATCCAGACCAAAAAAATCCCTCCCGTTATTCTTAGTGATAGCATTGTACTTCATATATATATATATAAAATATATCTCATATATATGTAGTATATACCAATATATAGGTCTGAAATTAAATATTATGGGCAGTTTTACAGGATTTTAGATACAAGGCAGAGCTGTAAACTAGGAAGATTTCCTAGCATTGTTGCAGTTAGAAAAAAGAAATTCAGCTAGGTTTGGCGGTGGTGCATGCCTGTAATCCCAGCATTTGGGAGGATGAGGCAGGAGAATCACTTACTGCAAGTTCAAGCCCACTCTTGGCTACATAGTGAGTTCAAGCCCAGGCTGACCTTCATAGGATGACCTTGTCTCAAAGAATAAATTAAGCTGGGAATTTAGCTCAGTGGCATAAGTGCCTGCCTGGTCTCACTAGGTTGTGAGTTCAATCCCTGGTACAAAAAAAAAAGAGAGAGAAAATTAATAAATAAATGACAAGTGTATTTTATTTTATTTTATTTTATTTTTTATATTTTTTTTTTTGTCTTTTTCATTTTTACCAGTACCAGGAATCGAACTCAACGACTGCCTGCTTGCAAGGCAGGCGCTTATGCCACTGAGCTAAATCCCCAGCCCCGACAAGTGTATTTTAGATTGTATTTAAATTGTATATTCAGAGGCTGGTCGTGGTGATCCTGTAGTTCCAGCACTCAGGAGAGTAGGGCAGGAAGATCACTATGAATTCAAGGCCAGCAAGGGTTACATAGTAAGTTTAAGCCCAACCTGAACTACACAGCAAGATCCCGTCTCAAAAAACCCTGTATATTGCTATAAGAACAATGGCAAGAGGGAAATATAAAGCATGGGAGATAAAGGAGAAGAAAACAAGAAAAGCAGAAGATGCATATTTTTATACGGAAGGGAAAAGAAAAAACAAAATGGTATCTTTGAGGAAAAATGATGGGGAGCCCTGCCTCAGTGCTATTATTTGAGATAAATGCTCATTTTTACATCTTAGGGTTCAGTTCGCTCAGGGTTTTAGCAAGTATAATAGTTCTTTGACAAGAAGAGCTCATTATATATGTAGCTGACTCAGTTCCGAGTTGGAAAAGGTAGGCTTTCTTTAGGAGAGAAATCAATCTTGAGACATCAGTAGGAGCAGTCAGGGATGGGAATGTACCATAGTGTTGTTTTTTTTTTTTTTTTTTTTGGTCTTTTTGTTTTTTATTGGTACCAGGGATCGAACTCACAACTGCCTGCTTGCAAGGCAGGCGCTTATGCCGCTGAGCTAAATCCCCAGCCCTGGCTACTTGGTATTTCCATTGTCTAGTTTAGGGTCCCATGAAATAAATAATTTTCTCTAGATAATACATTTTTTTTTGGTCTTTTTCCTTTTAACCGGGATGGAACTCACGACTGCCTGCTTGCAAGGCAGGCGCTTATGCCACTGAGCTAAATCCCCAGCCCTGTACCATAGTTTTTACCTAGGACTGCATACCCAGCACACGAGAAAAAAAAGGTATTCTGGCCCAAGCCAAAACACTTTCAAATTGCATTGCATAGAATTTCTATTCTTTCTTCAAGACAGTTCAGACTTTACTTTTGAAATCTTACCTAAGTCTACAAGCCTAATTACTCTCATGAGATATTCTGTGTATGTTTTATTATTTATTTTATTAGTGTTTCTTTGACCACATTATAATTATTCATAATGCTGTCTTTACTGCTAACTTCAGAACTTCAAGACATGGTTTGTGTTTTATTCAGTTTTATATCTCAATTTTAGCACACTCTCAGAAATAAATGTTTGCTAAGTGGTGTCTAGTTTTTTTCTAGTTTCTTGTTTGTTTACAATTCTGTTTTTGTTTTTGGTGCTGGAAATTGAACTATGGGCCTCTGAGCGCTGTCAGTGAGCTACACACAGCCCGTCCCCTCTAAAAGTTTCTGGAAAGCAAGTTTGAACTCGGTTGTCTGCCACATAATTGCTCGTCCCAAACAGCACATTTGAAAAAGTATTTTTGGGATTGGATTTTACTTTTTCCTTACTTCAAGGATTAACATTGGTACAGTCAATAAATTTTCAGAGATGTTGAAAGAGGCGATATTTATTTCCTCTTCTCAAAGTTCCCATATGGGAATTTTCTGCTTGATGAACTTCTGGCAGGTGGGCTAACAGCAGAAGAACGTGTTAAGCCTTCTGGATTCTTTTTTTTTTTTTTTTTTTTTTATTCAGTTAGCCTGTTCAAATGTTAACATCAAAACACAGAAGAGTTTGTTTTCTGTTCTACAGCTGTGCCTAGGCCCTGCTGAACAAATCTTGCTAGTTAAGGAATGAAACATTACTGTGTGTACTTGGTAACTAACACATAGCCATGGTTACTATAAGCTTAATCAGAAAGGTCATATTAACGGGTGCAGAAAGAAATCCAGGCACACTCCAATCTCTGATCTTTGACTGAGGGACCAAAAGCATATGCATCAAAAAAAAGAGGGCCTCCTCAACAAACAGTGCTGGGAAAATTGGTTGTCTACATGCAGAGGATTGAACCTTGACCTGTATGTCTCACCATGGACTAAAATACAATCAAGATGAATTGAAGACCTAACAGAAGCGATCTTCAGAAAGATAAAATAGGTAAAAGTCTTGAAGACATAGGCATAGGCAAGGACTTTCTGAACAGAACTCCAGTTGGACCAGAAATAGCAAAAGAATCAACAAATGGAATTACATCAAATTAAAAATCCTCTGCACAGCAAAAGAACCACCAACATAGTGAACAGACACTACAGAATAGGAGAAAAGTTACCAGCTACTCCTCAGACACAGGAATAATATCTAGAATATATAAAGACCCCTCAAAATAAAAGACCCAATCAAAAGGCAGGCAATTGAAATGAATAGAAACTTCTCAGAAGAACAAGTGGTCTAAAAATACATGAAAAAATGTTCAACACCTTTGGCCATGTGAGAAATGCAAATTAAAACAAAACCGAGATTCCTTTTAACCCTAGAAAGAAAGATTTAACATCAAGAACTCAAAAGGCAACAAATGCTGGCAAAGATGTGGGAGGAAAACAATATTTCTGCGTTGTTGGTAAGACTGTAAACTAGGACAATCATATGAAAACCAGTATGGAGATTCTTCAAAAAATAATTAGAAATTCCATTCAACCAAGATTTCTGAGTTAAATATACCATATTACAGTAATATGTCCATTCTCGTGTTTATAGCAGCACAACTCACAGTGAGTAAATCTTGGTTGGAACAGGCCAAATGCCCATTAACAGACAAATGCATAAAGACAGAGTGGTGTGTCTATACACAGTGGAATACTACTTGGCCATAAAGAAAGATATATTTGAGTCCTCTGTAGGAAAATGAATGCAACTTGGGACCACAAGGCTTAATGAAATAAATCTGACACACAAGCTTAAACATCACCTAGTTTTTCTAAATGAAAAACCCAAAGTATAAACACAGAGCAAAATAAAAGATCCAGAGGAAATGGAGAGAAAACCCTTTGTGAAAGAGAAGACCTAGAGATGGAGGGCGGGAAAGGGAGGTAAAAAGGGTTAAGGTGTGAATGTACATGTAGCAACTTCCCAAGAAATGTACGCACAAAGTATTGCAAACATGAACTAACTTTAAAAAATTTAAAAGTCACGTTTCAGCCCCCTTTCACCTGACTTTTTTGCATTATATCCCTTCAACTCTGAACTTGGGGGAGGGAACATGTTGTTATTGGCCTTTAAAACCACCACCACCTCTTCCTCCTCCTCCTCCTCCTCCTGCTCTTCCTCCTGCTCTTCCTCCTCCTCTTGTCGTGCTCCCTATCTGGATGGTTGGTACCATCCGTTGCCCATGCTAGGATCCCTTTCTTCTCCCCTGCCCGCCCACCAGTGACCAAAGCCCACCAGTGGCTCTCCCCTGCTGAAAGACTTTTCTGTGTCCTATCAGCTTAGGCTCCCCACAGTGCTTATCGCTAAAGTAGTGATACAGAGAAAGCCAGAACTGTGGAGTTACGTTAGGTTGGAATCCTAATTTTGGCACTTGCTTGGCCTTACTGTGTGCCTCGTTTCCTTGTGTGGAACAGACAAGAACAGAACCTCTGCCAGAGGTGGTTTGGAACATTCCCGTAATATTCTCTGTTCTATTCTTCTCAAACAAACAGCAGCCGAGATACACAGTCAATAATTTTACTGCTCTGTGTCCACCTCCTGCACACACATGCACAGCCTGGCCTTCGGTGGTGCTGCGAGAGAGCTGTTTTATTTGAGGCTTGCGATGCAGGCTGCTTGTGGGCAAGTCCCAAAGCTTTCAGTAACAGATGCAAAGCTCTGGTTGTGCCTCTTTTACTTATACTGCTTCCTGTGTCTGAAATGTCTTCCTGTCTCTGTCTGCTTTCCCAAGTTTTCTACATCTGGAAATATCAGTCTAGTGAGGAGACGGAGTAGAGGAGGCTGATTTTGAGCCGGTAAGATCAGGCACTTCGGAATGCATCAGTAAGGCTGAGAGAGAGAGGCTGAAGGTACAGAACAGAAACACGGAATGCAGAAGATGTAGGATGGGCAGGCTCGGTGGTGCAGCATGTGTACACAAGCGTGAGCCCTGAGGATTCAGTAAATACTAAATAAATAATAAAAATGAGGCACAAGGGCATGCACAGGTGAAGGAAGAAATAAACTTGCTGAAGGTGAGGTAAACCTCTTCTACCAACATAGGAGAGATTTCCTTTCTGTTTTTCATTCAAGACGTATTGTAATGAGCTTCTTCTATATACTAAGTAATGAATAAAAACAAGCTGAGTCTATGCAATTGATTACCTGAGGTGAGAGACATTGATAGAGACACAGAAACAATAAATTAGTAAATAAGCCACATAATGACTGTTGTTATATGCTTGGAAGAATAAAATCAGTCAAGGTGAGTAGGGACCCTGCAGAGGGATGTGGTATGAAGACTTGCTATTTTTTTTTTTTTTTTTGTCTTTTTCGTTTTTATCGGTACCAGGGATCGAACTCACGACTGCCTGCTTGCAAGGCAGGCGCCTATGCCGCTGAGCTAAATCCCCAGCCCAAGACTTGCTATTTTATGTAGGAGAGCTGAGGAAGGTTTTCTTGATGACATTTGAGCACAGATATTTTTCGGGGGCATTGAGATCAAACTGAGGGCCTCTTGCTTGCTAAGCAAGCAGTCTACCACTGAGCTGCACCCCCCCCCAATCCCGAGTAAAGATTTAGAAGATGTATGACTTCTTTTTCTGTTAGACTCAGATAAGTGCCTGCTGTATATATTCCATGCTGTTCTGTGCTTACCTGTGACATAGCACTCACTATACAGCTGTCCCTCGTATCCAAGAGATTGATTCCAAGATCCCCTCCCTCTCCCACAGATGTGGAAATCTGCAGCTGCTCACATTCCTTCTATAAAGTGGGATACAACCTGTGCACATCCTTCTGTATGCTTTAAAGCATCCTCAGATTACTTACAATACCACATTATAAATGCTATGTACATGGTTGTTCTATTCTATTCTTTACAGGCAATTATAAGAAAGACTGCATGTTTAGTACACCTACACACACACACACACACACACTTTTTTAAAAAGTATTTTCTGTCTGTGGTTGGTGGCATTCACAAATGTGGAACCCACGGTACAGGGGACTGAATGTGTATATTGGTTTTGGTTTTGGTTTTTTGAGATAGGGTCTCACTAGTTTAAGGCTGGCCTTAAACTCCTTCAGAATAAGATAGCTGGAAAATAATCCGTCTTGAAAACTATAGGTCAAAAATGCCAGCCCCAATCAGCCTATTTGTGCCTGGCTGCCGTCACTGTGTTCTTCCTCAGTGGCTACTCGTAAGGCAGGAAGGATTGGCTGTTTGGGCTGCCAATTTTGATCTCTAATTTTCAAGGCTGATTGTTTTCTGGCGAAATCTTATTTTCAGGGAAAGAGGATTATGTATCTCAGACTGGCCTTGCACTCATGGTGATCCTCCTGCCTCCGTCTCCCAAGTGCTGCAGTTACAGGCATGCACCACCACACCTGGCCTGAATGTGCATCAAAAGCCTTCTGAATGTGTCTTTGCTATCTGGCTTTATTAACAAGTATAATGACTGACTTAGGCATTGAACTAAATTAACATTTATTAGAAGGCTCTGAGGCTGGGTAATCCCAGCACTCAAGAGGCTGAGGAAAGAGGACTGCCACCAATTCAAGGCAGGCCTGGGCTTGTAATGAGTTTGAGGGCAGTGTGAACTATGTAGCAAGAGCTTGTCTCAATGGGCCAGGGATTTAGCTCAGTGTCATAAACACCTGCCTGGCAAGTGCAAGGTCATGAGTTTGATCCCCAGAACCGCAAAAAAACAAAACAAAACAAAAAACCTCCGTCTCAAAAAAAGCTTACAAATAAATTAATTAATTAAACTATCAATCAATTACAGAGTTAAGAAAAAAAACAACCAAAGCTGGGCATGTGTCACATACAGCACTCTGGTAGGCTGAGGCAGGAGAATCTTGAGTTCGTGACCATCCTGAGCTACACAGCAAATTCAAGGACAGCTGAGCAACATAGTGAGATCCTGAATCAAAACACCAACAAGTTGCCAGGTGTAGTGGCACACTGCTATAATCCTGGCACTCAGGGAGGCCAGGGCAGGAAGAGGGCTGCAAGTTTGAGGCTGTGCTACATAACATGTTCAAGGCCAGCCTGAACTATGTAGTGAGACCCTGTGTGGAAAAATAAAAACAAAAATAAAAAAAAACACCAGGCATGGTGGTGTATGTCTGTAATTCCAGCAGTCAGGGAGCTGAGGCAGGAGGATCACAAATCCCAGCCTTGCCTATGCAATTTAGCAACTGATGGAGACTTTGCTTTTTTTTTTTTTTTTTTTTTTCATTTTCTTTTTTGTCTTTTTCATTTTTATCGGTACCAGGGATCGAACTCACGACTGCCCGCTTGCAAGGCAGGCGCTTATGCGGCTGAGCTAAATCCCCAGCCTGGAGACTTTGAGCTAAAAAAAATGAAAAGGGGGGCTAGGGATTTAGCTCAGTGGCATAAGCGCCTGCCTTGCAAGCAGGCAGTCGTGAGTTCGATCCCTGGTACTGATAAAAACGAAAAAGACAAAAAAAAAAAAAAAAAAAAAAGAAAAAGAAAAGAAAAGGGATGGAGAGAGATATAGCTGACTGTAAATGGCCTGGGTCCAGTGCCCAGCACATAAAAACAACACACAACCAGACTCTGCTATGAGTAGCTAGTAGAAAGGGAAAGTATTTTTAACCAAAGCCTCCTGGAACATTCCTTGTGAGTAGGGACTGTATATCCCAACCTGTGTCCATCCTTTGCAAATACTTCAAAACACAAATGACTAGGGACTAGTTTTCCATAGGAAAAGGTTGTCATGCTGGCCACCATATTCAATAATGCATCAGAATTTTACACTAGTTAGAAATACTTAATCTGAAGCTGGGCATAGTGGTACCTGCCTGTAATTCCAGAGCTCCAGAGGCCGAGGCAGGAGGATCTCCAAGAGCTTGAAGCCAGCCTGGGTTACATAACAAGACATGCTAAAACAGCAGCAGCAACAACAACAACAAAAAACAAGACGAAACATAACACCAACCAGGTAAGGCTGTGCATGCCTGTAATCCCAGTATTTGTGAGTTTGAGGCCCTGTATTACTTTTTTGTGTGTGTACCGGGGATCAAATTCATGACTCCACACTTGCCAGGCGGGCACTTATGTGGCTGAGCTAAATCTCTGGCCACTGAGGCCATATAATAAGCCTGAAGGCCAGCGTAGATTATTACATAGTGAGACCCTGTCTCAAACTTCAAAAAAACAACCACCGCTGCCACCAACAAAAAACCAACCCAAATGAAACAAAACAAAAAAAGTACAGCAACAAATTGATGTGAATTCACGAAAAGTTAAAGGACATTTTTGAAGCATGAAACTTTATTAATTCTAAATTACATACAGTCACAGATGTAGGCTATAAGCATGCTGCTGTAAAGAAAGAAACATCAAATTACCAGGCATGGTGGCACATACCTATAATCCCAGCAATTTGGAGGCTGAAGCAAGAGGATCACCTTGAGTTCAAGGCCAGCCTGGGCTACGTAGCAAAACCCTTGTCTCAAAAAACAAAAAATGCAAAAAATTTCAGGCAGGCACAGTACCACATTCCTATGATCCCATCTATTTCAGATGCTGGAGCAGGAGGGTCATGAGACCATGACTGTGGCAGTAAAGCAAGATTGCATCTCCAAATCACCATCATCTTCATCATTATCTTTAAGATACATACATGAGGGGCTGGGGATTTAGCTCAGCGGCATAAGCGCCTGCCTTGCAAGCAGGCAGTTGTGAGTTCGATCCCTGGTACCGATAAAAAGGAAAAAGACAAAAAAAAAAAAAAAAAAAAAAAAAAAGGGATACACACATGATTAAAGCACAACTTCAGGTGCAAAAAAAAAGATACATACATGAAACCCTACATTTCCAGGACATCTAAGAGCTATACAATAGCACAAGAGGGAGCTCTCACTGAAAAAGTCATCTTTTTTTTTTTTTTTTTGTCTTTTTTTGAGACGGGGGTTTTGCTGTGCAGTTCAGGCTGGCCTTGAGCTCACTTTGTAGCCCAGGCTGGTCTCAAATTTGCAAGGATCCTCCCACCTCAGCCTCCCCAGTGCTGGGATTACAGGCGTGAGCTACCACGCCCGGCTCAAAAATGTCATCTTTTGAAAGACTGTAAGCATAGTTAATCTTTGAGACAGAATTGGAAGTCACAGAATTCTAGAAAACCTGTAAGATTTAACTGGCTTGTCTTCCCAATGTGATGGGGAAAATGTAGGTAATGTGCTTCATGACAATTTAACAGATGATAGACAGACACAAGCCAACTACTAGTTACATACAAAGGAACCAGAAGGAAGAAAACTAGAGCCACCACACTGTGATAAATATACTACCTGGAACAGCAGCTTTGGAACTGCACAGCACCAGAGATGGAAGGAGAGAAGTGGGGAAGGATCTGGGAGGAATTCGACCAGGACTCTGAGCAAAGCTCAGGACAAGAAGTCATGGTGATGGGGCTGGGGATTTAGCTCAGTGGCATAAGCACCTGCCTGGTAAGCGCTAGGTCGTGAGTTTGATCCCCAGTACCAAAAAATAAATAAAATAAAATAACAATGGCCAGGGATTTAGCTCAGCAATATAAACACCTGCCTGGCAAATGAGAGGTTATGAGTTCAATCCCTGGTATCAAAAATAAAGAAATAAATAAATATTAAAAAAAAAAGAAGTCATGGTGATTAATAGAAAGGAAAGAAGTGAGAGGAATCAAGGAACTGTTATTAAATCTGAAATAAAGAATCCAAAGAATCCAAATCTATATGGGGAGAGACAGACAGAGACAGAGACAGAGACAGAGAATGTTTACATTCCACTAGCCTTCAATGAGATCGTCCATATATTATCCATATATTATCAAGTCTATATATTATCTTTTTATCCTAGTTTTTAAGCACACCAGCTCACATTTACTGTATTAGGTACATATTATCAGCCTTTGAAGAGAAGGTAAAGTGGAGCACACACATCTTCACTAGGGTTCTAATTAGGCAGTGTAAAGAGAGTGCTGTGTGACTTATGCTGTCCTCCAAGTAAGCACAAATAAATTACTCAAAGTTTTTATGAAAGGCTTGTATGACAAACAAAACCTGGACTGCATTCACACCTCATTCTAAGACATTTAACTGTAGCAAATGACCCCTGAAATCTGATGTGATGGAAAATCAAGATTCTGTCTACTGTTGTGCCAGAGAGTAAGTGTAATATGTACAACCCAAGAAAATTTGTTTTTTTATACTTTGGAACACTACCCAAGAATTCTAACCTGTAGTTAAAATTATCTGTATGAGAAACACTGTATAATCTTGAGAAATTATCTATTTAAGAAACTCGGCTGCATTTGGCCAAGGAGGAGCTAGACAGAGAAATTTGTGCATAAAATGGAATAAACATCTTTCTGTGGTATGTAACCAGATAGACAGAACAATTCTAGGACAAAGCGAGGTGTTGCTGTTGTTATTTTAAAAATACCAACAATGTCCCTTCAGAAAATGGTGATATAGTGGCAGATTCGTAGGCAAAGTTTTAGAACATATAAAATAGATGCCTCACTACAACTCTCCAAAGAATGTGTGGTATGGTAGCGTGCGCCTGTAATTCCAGCACTAAGGAGGCTGAGGCAGGAAAATCACCGCTAGTTTGAGACCAATCTGGGCTACACAATGAATTCAAGGCCAGCCTGAATGACATAGAGACTCCTTAAAAAAGAAAAGAAAAAGGGTTAGGGGTGATGAAAAGCCAGAACTCATTACTTGTAGGGAGGCAGCTGGGGTGTTCCTCAGTGGTTCTGCGAGCACTTGCCCAGCAGACGCTAAGCGCTAGTTCAACCCTCCCCCTGATCTCCGGACTAGGAGAATCAGAGGCTCAGAATTCAGGCGGTGACTAGCTACCCGACCTTGTGAAAACAATCTATTCCCAGATGTTAACTGTGCAACAACCACGTGAATACATGAAATATTTTTTAGTATTTCACTGATTTAACAAATATTGCAAATAAACTAAAGTAGACCACCTACCCTAAGCAGTGGGAACATAAAGGGAATCAATCAAAGGCTCTGTCCTTGTGATTTTACACTGTGTTGGCCAAAGATTCTCTACAATCAATAAATAAGTGAGGTGGTGAGAAGAAGTATAAAGAAATATTAAGTTGTATAATAAGTATACAGGTGTGAGGAAAGGGCATGTTACAATGTTTAAAAATCATTAGAAAAGTAATATATTTGTTTAAAAGGCACAAACCAAAAACTTAACAATTAAATTAAAAATTAATAAGAGTTTAAAGAGCTAAAGAGTTTAAAAAATGAAAGCTCTTCCCTGTCTTCCATATCACTTCTGAGGGCCAACCAAAGTTAAGAGTTTGGAAATATTATTAATGCTAGATTCTCCCGCAACCATGTTAACTATCTCACTTAATTCCTCCATTACTACTTCCACTTAAAAGATTTGTATTCCTTTTTCAAAATAAGGGCCTGGCATTGTGGCACACCATCTAATCCCAGCATTTGGGAAGGTGAGGCAGGAGGATCGCAGCAAATTCAAGGCTAGCCTGGGCTACAAAGTGAGTTCAGAGCCAGCCTGGACTATATAACAAGACCTTGTCTCAAACAAAAAATATATAGTCTTTCTCAAAATAAGATCACGTTTAATTTTTCTTATTGTAAGTGATACAGATCATAAAAGAAAACTAATCAGAATATAAGCAAAGGGGGCTGGGGATTTAGCTCAGCGGTACAAGTGCCTGCCTTGTAAGCAGGCAGTCGTGAATTCGATCCCTGGTACCAATAAAAAGGAGAAAGACAAAAAAAAAAGAATATAAGCAAAATGCATGTACACTGCACTCATATGGGAGCGGGCTGAGCAAAGTGGCTCATGCCTGTAATCCCAGGATTCAGGCGAGGAAGATGTCTTTGAGACCAGCCTGGGCTACATAGTGAGCTCAAGACCAGCCTGAGCTCCATTGGGAGACCCTGTGTCCAAAAAAAGGAAATACACTTTGTAGGGTGACAGCCAACCCCTGCAGTAGAGCGGAGTGGCTTGCTTTTCCTTATTGGCGAGGGGAGACTTTTTTTCCTTCTTTGGTGGCCTTTTTTTTTAAAATACAGTAACCTCTTGCTTTGTTCGCTACTTGAGATTCTAGATACTTGGATTTGGGAAACTAAATAAATTGGATTGAAAAGAACTGCAAAATACTGTTGGGGTAGGGGTCAAACTTTTTTTTTTTTTTTGGTACCAGGAATGAAACTCAGGACCTCCGCAGGCGCTGTGCCTCTGAGCTATGTCCCCTACCCATACTATTTTTAATAAAAAAAAAAATATGAAAAGCTGGATGTGGTGGCTCACGCCTATAATCCCAGCACTCAGGATGTTGAGTCAGGAGGATTGTTGCAAATTTGAGACCAGCCCGGGCTACAAAGTAAGCATGAGACCAGCTTGAACTGCATAGTGAGACCCTGTTTTAAAAAGACCAAAAAAAGGGCTGGGGATTTAGCTTAGCGGTGAAAGTGCCCGCTTGGCAAATACAAGGTCCTGAGTTCAATCCCCAGCACCAAAAAAAAAAAAAAAAGAGCCAGGTGGAATGGCACAAGCCTATAATCCCTGCTTCTCCTGAGGCTGAGGCAGGAGGATCACAAACTGAAGTCCAGGCTGGGCAATTTAGTGAGGTTCTGCCTCAAAATAAAAAAGGGTGGGGGTGTACCTCAGTCCAAAGGCCTTGAGTTCAACCTGAGTAAAGGACAGTGAATGGAGAATCAAAGGGAAGACAGTGCTCTTAAATAATGTCTTTCTGCTGTTGTGGTCAAACCCAGGGCCTCCGGTACACTCGGCAAGTGCTGACTCACTGGGCTTCATCCCAGTGCAAAAATTTCTCTAGGTACAGCCACTGCCTATAGCCAGTTAAAAAAATGAGTGTATGAGGAATCCACTTTGAAATCTGCATATTATCAGTGCCCCAAGCAAGTTTATGCATGCTAAATTCCTTTTTTTTGGTGTTTTGAGACAGGGTCTCACTGTGTAGTTCAGGCTAGCACTGAACTCTATGTAGCCCAAACTGGCCTCAAATTTGCAGTGATCCCCTAGTTTTAACCAACTAAGAGCTGGGATTACACCACATCCGCCACACCTGGCTTAGTTTATACTTTTTTTTTTTGTCTTTTTCTTTTTATCAGTACCAGGGATTGAACTCACGACCACACACTTCAAGGCAGGCGCTTATGGCGCTGAGCTAAATCCCCAGCCCCTTAGTTTATACTTTTTAATAGGATCAGACATTCCTGAAAATCTCACAATTCCCCAGGTTGTTTTGCAGTCCTGTCATCCATGTAAGTAATATTTTTATCACTGGGGCACTGCTACACTGTTTTTCCTCTTCCTAGTTTCACTCTTCTTTGTTTATTTGTTTGTTTGAGACAGGGTCTTGCTACGTAATTCAGGCTGGCCTCAAATTCACTATGTAGCCCAGGTTAGCCTTACATTGATAGTGGTCCTCCTGCCTCAGCCTCCCAAGTGCTGGGACTATAGGCTTGCGCCACCACTCACTGCTAGTTTTATTCTCTAAAGGTGGTTGAATATTTGGAGTTCTTTACTGTCCTCTCTATCCCTCATACTTCTGTCTTGATTGTGATCCAGTACTTGGCTGATGAAAAGTTAGTTTGTTATGCTGTATGAAAAGGTTTATGAATATACCTATAACTTTTTCTTCCTACAATTTCCTAACTGTATGTTGGAGGAATCAGATAGTCATGTTAAAAAAAGAAAGCAAACTGTAGTTGGACATGTGCTTGGATTGACCTACAGGACATAGATACATAGCATATTACATAAATGTATACATACAAAAATGCATATTACAACATCAACATAATTTCTCTGTATTAAAGATACTTTGTGCAAAAGATTTAAATTACTTTTCTTTTAAGGTATTCAGATCTAAGCTAAAATGGTGACAATAATTTAAAAGCTAAACTAAAATGGTAAGGGCATTAAGAGTAAAAAGTGAATTTCTTAATGCTTCTCCTCAAATACTGAAGCTAGGCAATGCAGATAAATTTTGAAAATTGATGTAAAAACAGTGTTAATTACTCTCCTTTTATAAACTAATAACATTGCCGAGATTTAACAACTATAACATGTTCAGAATTACTTAATATTTCATATTAGGAAATATCAGTGTTTTTTTTTTGTTTTTTTTTGTTTTTTTTTTTGTCTTTTTCGTTTTTATCGGTACCAGGTACCAGGGATCGAACTCACGACTGCCTGCTTGCAAGGCAGGTGCTTATGCCGCTGCGCTAAATCCCCAGCCCCGAAATATCAGTGTTTTAGAGCTGAATTAAATATTTATCTCATTCAAACTGAATTTGGGAACATGATCTTAACACAAACTTTTAGAGGTAGAAAATTACATTGATAAATCTGACTTTAAAGAGAATCAGCAGGAATAAAAGTACTCTGCATAATACAATTTTCCTGATTTGGATAGACATTCACTGAAAACACTGGTGTGAAGAAGCACCTAGAACAATAGCATATGCAAATAGTGTACAATACTATTATTTTTTCATGAGTTAGCAAAACCCAGTAAAGAAGTGGGTCCAGCTTTAAAAGGGATAATGAATAATTAGCATATGAAATGTCTGTCTCCAAGAGAGGCTTGTACACCAGTCAGGTTAACTCCTTTCTGTTTATTTTGCAGTACTGTGCATCCATGCTAGTCAAGTTAATACTGAGCTATGGCCCCTGCTATCTCCTCTTTGAAAACAATTTCTCATCGGTTGGAAAACTGATTCTGCTTACACTATTATTTGCTTATAAATTCTCTTTAGTACAGTAGACTGTATTCAGATCACAAAATTCAAGTGTCAGGAGCTAAGTGGTTTAAAAAACAGTAATTCTTTTTTTTTAAAAAAGGATTACTTTTATGCTGTTGTTGTTTTGTTTTGCTTTTTGATCTTTTTGAGATAGGGTTTCATTATGTAGTATAGGCTGGCTTTGAACTCACTTTGTAGCCCAGGCTGGCCTGGAATTTGCAATGATCCTCCTGCCTCAGCCTCCCAAATGCTGGGATTACAGGCCTGCACCACCACACTTAGCTATCAGGGTGGTTTTAAACCTGCTATGAAGTCCAGGCCAGCCTTGAATTCTGTGATCCTCCTGCCTCAGCTTTCCAAGTATTGTGCTTACAGGCATATGCCACGCCTCACCAATAATGGTATCTTTCAGTAAGTTACCTAGACTAGTCCACCCCCAATTTTCATACATTCTTAACATTTTAGCAGAGGAAAATGATGGCTGGGAATGGTGGCCCACATCTGTAACCCCAGCACTCTGGAAGCTAAGGCAGAAGGATCACTGGGAGTTTGAGGTCAGCCTGGACTACGTAGCATTTCAAAGGCAGCTTAAACTACGCGAGACCCTGTCTCAAAAAACCAAAAAACAAACCAAACAAAAATAAGTCTGTTAAGACTTAGAGAGAGGGCCTAGCTTAGCAGTATGGCATGTGCCTGGCAAGTACAAAGTCCTGAGTTTGATTCCCAGTATACTGCCTCCCCCAAAAAGTTAGGGAAAATATAACATACTCTATAGAGATTCTGTTTTTCTGGCTGGATATTTTGTGGCAGATAGATATATTTATTATGCACCAAGTAGGCCTTCTTTCCCTGTACTCTGCACCCCACATCTACTCACACCAAACAAGATTACAGTAAGCAAAAAGATAAAAATACAAATACCTAAGAATTTTTTCCTATAACATTTTCACCTCTTGTATATTTTAAGTATTTATGGTATAATGTCTGCTTTGTTGTAGCTGATAAAAAGGACTTTAACCTGTATTTGTAGGGTTGGTATGTGGCCATTATTGCATACAATCAAAACTAGATGGTAAGCAATTCTTTTTTTTTTGAGACAGGATCTCATTATGCAGTTCAGGCTGGCCTTGAACTCACTATGCAGCTGAGCCTGGCCTCAAACTCACAATAGTTCTCCTGCTCCAGCCTCTTGAGTGTTGGGATTACAGGCGTGGACCACCACATCCGGCAACTATAACCAATTTTAATGTAAAGAAAATATTTTCATTTATTTGATATATATATATTGAGTGGCTGAGCAGCAAGCATGCCATTTCTAGTAAGGGGAGACAGTCAAAGATAACCAGAAGATTCCAGTCCTTAGGATCTGGCATTAGTGGGTGTCATGTTACTATAATACAAAGCAGAAAGAACTTGAAGGGAAGAACAAAATACTTTGCTTTTCAGATGCAAATAATTTCAGAACTGACACTGGCCGAACTGCTTTAAACATTTAGTTTTGTTACAAGTTCAACATAACTGGGGGGGAAAAAAAAACCTCCACAACTCTCTTCCTTTGTCCCTCAGATTCCAAGAACTCAGCTCAATCTTGTTGGTAACAAATTGGTGACTCGTCCAGAAGGGGCTGGAGAATAGGGTGAGGTGAGGGGAGGGGGTTACTCAGAGTCCTGGGGGCACCACCCCTTTTGAGGCCTCTGATGCAGAGATCATTACTCAGAATGGCGGGCTCGTGCAGTCTGATCCTGGTCACGCTCCCGATTACCTCTAAACAGCCCCACAGATCAGAGTAGTAGAGCAGGCCAGGCTCCCCATCAGAAAAGCGGCGACAGCTACATCAGCGGTGAAATTCTACAGCCTTTCATAAGCGGGTCTAATGCACCTGTACCGGGATTACCAGAGTTGAGGATTCCAAGATCAGGGAAAACTGAAAAGGGATGGGGGCGAAAAGGCAGGGGGAATGGAAGGAACACCAGGAGGGTTCACAAAAAGGGTGAGGGAAAGGGTGGGGAGGGCAGGATGTCGCGGGGAAAGCCATAGGTTTCTAAGCGAGACCCTGGCGTTCCCATGGTAACGTATCCCTCCGCCCGTGACCGGTGTTCGAAAACTGTTAAATTCCCTCCGCGCCGCTTCTCGTTTGTTTCCGCCCAGCTCCTTTGTGCCGCGCAAAAGCGTTGAGATGACGCATGCGCACAGATGCACGCGCGCATATATAAGGACGGACCCGGGCTCTTCCTCGTAGTGCCGCTGGGACCGTTGGCGGGGAAGGGTGGGCGGTAACTTGCAGGCTACTCGCGACCTGGGCCCTGAAGGCTGCACAGCAGAGCGCACGACTCGGTCAACATGTCGCGTTACGGGCGGTACGGAGGAGGTGAGTGTCTAGGGCCCAGGGAGGGAAGGTGCTGCGCGGGTGGTGATTACTGTGAGGCCGAAAGGCTGGCGCGGCAGTTGGGAGACGATTATTCCGCGTGCGTAATGGCGGCTTCGGCGCACGCCTGACAAACTGGGGCAGCGGGGGCGGGGTGTGGGAGGCCGACTGGGGATGGCGGGCTGTGTCTGTGCGGGACTCCGTGTCCTTGGGCATTTTCGTGGCTCATTCGGGCCCGAAACTAGGTCTGGGACCAGGGTTTTCCCGTTGGCCTCCTCGGCTCTGCCCGCCTGCCCCATCCCCCTCCGCCCGGCGGCGGCTGCCATTTTGCGCGCATTGGCGAGCGTGGTGGCGCATTTCCTCAGCGCTTTCCCGCCACTGGAGCGGACACATCTGGTTGCAGAGATAAAACCAGGGTTGGATTTGAGACGGAACGAAACTGGCAGCTGCGAGCCGAGCGTTCTCAGTAAACAGTTGGTCTAAATTGCAGAACGAGAATCGGGACTGGGCTGCTGGCTTCCCTCTTTCGCTCTTTCGAACGCGTTGTGCGCCCTGGGGCGGGAGCTGGCGCCTGGGGCGTTCGCCGCGGAGGACGGGAACCGGCGCAGCCCAGCTTTCAGACTCGGCCCGCGGCGGGCCCGCGCGATCTCGCCCCGGGGCCGCCGGGATTCGGGGGCGGGACCGAGCGGGGGTCCGCCCAGCGCCCGGGAGCGTAGCGTTACCGTGTGCTTTTACTGTTACTACGGGGCGGAGAACTCGAGAAGCTAGACTTAGAGAAGTCTAGCTTTGCAGGCTTAGCTGTAGGTAGCGTTTAATATGGTGGCACGTGCCAGTAGTCCCAGCTACGTACGAAGCTAGAGCTCAAGAGTTCAAGATCAGCTTGGACAACATTGCCAGACCCTGTCTCAAGGAGAACAACTGCATCGTCTTATTTTTGGTGTTCTTTAAAATTTTTAAAATTTTTCTCGGTACTAAAAACTGAACGTAGGAACTCACACACTGCTAGACAAACGCGCTGCCACTTTAACTGTCCCCAGTGGAAGGACTGCCTGCTTCAAGGAAGGGTTCATTAAAACTTTTTCTTTGGTATCGGGGATCAGACTCAGGATCTCACGCTTGCCAGGCAGGGGCTTATGCCACTGAGCTAAATCCCTGGCGGGTATATTAAAATTTAAGTCAAACTATACTTAACTTTTTATTCTTATTTGCGTTAACAGAAACGAAGGTGTATGTTGGTAACCTGGGAACTGGTGCTGGCAAAGGAGAGTTAGAAAGGGCTTTTAGTTACTATGGCCCCTTGAGAACTGTATGGATTGCAAGAAATCCCCCAGGATTTGCCTTTGTGGAATTTGAAGATCCTAGAGATGCTGAAGATGCAGTACGAGGACTGGATGGAAAGTAAGTGAGATAAAATAGTCCTATAGGGTAACGAGTGCTCTGGGTTCTAAGCTTGGGCTGTACAGTCTGGCAACAGTAAATAAGTAATAACTGTGGGAGTAATAAAACCCAAATTGTGTAATTGTCATTGTACAAAAGAAAGGAAAAGTGCTCTAAAGGATATAACTGCATATATATTTAAGTGTATAAGATAGATAACCATATTACTGAGTTTTGTTGGATCATTGAACAAAACTGTTTGCAGTCTCACTGTTTGAAAGTCCACTTTATATGCTTTAATTTTGTAACTTGAACAACTATTTCTAAGATAACAATATGTAATCTTATTAACTAGTGATTTCCTACTGTTCTTTCTGAAATTCTGTATAACTTGTACCCTTTTCTGTTTTGTTTTTTTTTCTTTTTCTCCTTAAATAAAATAAAAAAACAGTAAAAACATTAACACAATATTTCTTAAAGACCCAAAGGTTAAAGGGAATTGGAAGAAAGTGAATTGGAAGGGCAGGGGCTGGGGATTTAGCTCAGTGGCATAAGCACCTGCCTTGCAAGCAGGCAGTCATGAGTTAGATTCCCGGTACCAATTTAAAAAAAAAAAAAATTGGAAGGGCTGAGTAGAACCAAAGCTACTGAGCGAAAAAAGTAATTGTAAAGAGTTCTTTTGAATGTATAAGTCACATAATTGTAACTCCATAATTGTTATTTTTATAGGGTGATTTGTGGTTCCCGAGTGAGGGTTGAATTATCGACTGGCATGCCTCGGAGATCTCGCTTTGATAGGCCACCTGCCCGACGTCCCTTTGATCCCAATGATAGATGTTACGAGTGTGGCGAAAAAGGACATTATGCTTATGATTGTCATCGCTATAGCAGGAGAAGAAGAAGCAGGTATTTAGTTAATAAAGGAATGGTTGGTATTCTAGTTAATCAGAGTAATTCTTTTATTAGCAAGGCAGAAACTAGTGTTTTTCTAAATACTTGAATGTTAATTGTACAGGTGTATTTTACAATTTTTTGTTTAATTAAAAAATGTTAATATATTAATAATCAACCTGGTCAAAACCTTACAGGTTTCTTCGTTTGAGTCAGTCGCCTTGATTCAGAATGTCACGAGCCTTATGATATCATGCTGAGGCGCCTTGCAAATCCGACAATTAAGATCCTCCTAGACCTTGAGGTGATCAGCATAAGAGGCCAGATCCCCTCGAGTCATCTACACCTAGCTTCACCTTATTCTTTAAAGGGCAGAAAATTTGAGACGGTGATCGCCGTAACAGTAAAATTGGCTTACAATTGGGGCCCCCTCCGCTTTAGAAAGAGGAACACCAGATTGACCACATTCCCAACTAGAAAAATCTTCTTGCGTCAATCAAGCCTCACCTGGCTCTTTTGGCTGTCAGTTTGATCGTCGTTAGATTGAAGAAAACATCTAGATGCAGCGATCGGCTATAGATACTTCTAGATCGTCTAGATCTACTAGACCTACTAGACCATGGGCCAAAGAGGGTCGACTGCAAACTTGCAAGGTTTATTTTAAATACACATTACAAGTGTTTTATATTATGTAATTCTAAGTTGTAATTCAGCTTTTAACAAATCTTTTTTTAGGTAGTAAAAAAAAAAAAAAAAACTAATAGGCCCAGAATTTATTTCCAAATGAGACACTAAATTTAAATAGTTCTGAGATTTGATTTCAGCAGAGGCACATAAACTTTTCAAATGAGCTGTAGTCTAATATTTTGTACTTTTCTAACTTGAAAAATAGGTCACGGTCTAGATCACATTCTCGATCCAGGGGAAGACGATACTCTCGCTCACGCAGCAGGAGCAGAGGACGGAGGTGAGACATGTTAATTATTACTGTAAAATTTTTAACAAGTGAAAATGAACTTTGGAGATAAACTTAACTTAATTTTTAGGTCAAGATCAGCATCTCCTCGAAGGTCAAGGTCTGTGTCTCTTCGTAGATCAAGATCAGCTTCACTGAGAAGATCTAGGTCTGGTTCTATAAAAGGATCGAGGTATTTCCAGTATGTAACACTCTCTTCCTCATTTTGAGTTAGATTGTCACTTCTTGACAGCACTATGGAATGCCTCAGGACATGATTCACAGGAATTGCTTCAGAGAGTATTTGAAAAGATTGACTTTTACATATGATTTGTAGTAATGGGCATTAATTTGATCTTACTGTTACAGATGAGCACAACTAAGGATTTAAGGCTCTTTTTTTGTGTGTCTTTTCCTTTTTATCGGTACCGGGAATTGAACACACGACTGCCTGCTTGCAAGGCAGGCGCTTATGCTGCTGAGCTAAATCCCCAGCCCCGAAGGCTCTTCTCAAGAGATCATGATGCTGGGCATGTTGGTTGCATGCCTATAATCCCAGCACACTAGATGCTGAGCCAGGATCTCACTGTAGTGTCCAACCTGGACTACAGTGAGATCATAGCTCAGGAAAAAAGACTGTGGTGATAGAGACAGATTAAAGGCAACAACTTATTTTAGAGAATACTGGGTATTTAGCATGTTGCTTTGTAAGCCTCTGTCACATAGTTCAGTGATTGTTAGATACCTTTGATAGTTGATTGCTGACAAGGCCCACTAGCACCAAGAAGAGACTTAGAATATTATTGCAAGACCCTGACTTGAAAAAAGAAATCAGACTCCCAAAAAACACATACATGTATTTGTTGTCCTCAGAGTTCAATGTAGGTCCTGGTGTGTGTCAGACAAATGCTGCCCCACTGAGCTACATCCTGAGGCTTTTACATACTTGGTTTCAACACAAACTTAAGGGGAACTCTGCTTTATTTCCTTTGTGAGGCCCTTAAGAAGGTAGGATGGGTACAACTCTACAAAATAAAAATTAGTCCTTGGCACCAAAAAAAAAAATACAATGAAACAGGTACAGAATGACACTGGTAATTATTAGCACAGAGCCTTAAAATGAAGGTACTGTATTGTGAATCCTGTCTTCTATTTGAAGAAGCATGGGCAAATCTCTAGATCAGTGTCTTATGTGTTTAATCTACAATCTAAGTGTCAACTCAATTTGGATTGTCTTTAATAAATTACCTTGAATTATCACAACTTGCTTATGATTGAAGAGTTAAATTCTTAAGGGTTTGTGGTATCAAGGATAATTTGATAGCCACTCCACCCCCACCTCTCACCACATGTGTGCACACACACACACCCCACCTTCCTTCACACTGAGCCAATTCCTTGCCCTATTTTTTTTAAAAGACCATCTTGCTTAAATAGCCCAGGCTGAGTATCTTCCTGCCTCAGCCTCCAAGAGAGCTGGGATTATAGAGTTGTACCATTGATTCCTTTAAAATGAAATGCCCTAGTCTTCTCAAATGAAAACCAAGTGTTACTACTTTTTTTTAAAGTGTTACTACTCTTAATGTTAGTGTTTTGAGCATATTCTGAGTACAAGAACTACGACCATTGAGTTTGAGAGAAGTTGTTGAATGTAGATTCCTTACATTCGAATTTTGGGCTTGTTTGAAAGTCATAATTTTTTTGCCTTAGGGTATAAATCAAGAATCTGTATCTTTCTTAGTTTAGCTTCTCTTTTCCTAACCTGTCTTATATAAGATGGTCAGTATTAAAAGATGTGAGCTAATTAGTAAAATTTTACTTTTGCTTTTCCTTTTATTAAGATCCCGGTCCAGGTCAAGATCAAGATCTAGGTCTCTTTCACGACCAAGAAGCAGGTAGGATAAAAATTTGGTTAGATGTTCTGAACAGTTATATGGCACCAATATCCAAAGAGTTCAAAGTATTTTGAATCATTGAAACATTAAGTGGAAATACAGTACCTTGTTAGGCCAAACAAGAACTTAATTTCTACATGGCTTGTTGCTTGCTTCCTGGAGGAGGGAATGTAAAATGTGGTAGGGTTTTGGAGGCTAAGAGGCCCTTGTTAGTTGATTGGTTCATGGATAAGGATCCCAAGGCAGATGTGCTTAAAACAGAATAAAAGATGAATTATGGTGGTATAGCAGGTGTATTGTTTTATCGGAAAAGTTTTGGAAGATTGGCTTTTTACAGTGATAACTATGGTAACCTACATAAACTACAATCTGACATTGTAAGCTTAGAACGATTAGGTATTTGTTTCATAGTGTTACAGCTTTAAGGAAAGCTATTTGGATAGTATTTTTTTCTTACTAGAATTTTTCATGTTTTGACAGCCGATCAAAGTCCAGATCTCCATCTCCAAAAAGAAGGTAAGCTAAATGTTTTGTTGACAAATCTTAACCTGCCGAGTGTGGCCTCTGTAGAATGCTTGCTTACTCTTTGTTGTCTTTGAGCTCTTTGGAGAATTGGTGCTATATAGATCTTAAGTATTGTTTCTGAAATGGTTGCTTTTTCTTCTTAAAAACCAGTTTATGCTTTTGTTTGAAATATTTTATCAAAGTGTTAAAGAGTCTTGTGTTAGGTTGTATTGAGTCAGGTGTCCACATGGAGAAAAATCTTAAATGGTTATAGTTTTGCACCTGAG
Source organism: Cavia porcellus (assembly GCF_034190915.1). Lineage (NCBI taxonomy): Eukaryota > Metazoa > Chordata > Mammalia > Rodentia > Caviidae > Cavia > Cavia porcellus. The sequence continues at coordinate 219,651,243 of NW_026947484.1, forward strand.
TTTTTTCTTCCTAGCACACTTTGACCAAAAAAATGTAATAACTTAAATTGTGCAATTTTTCTTGGAATTTTGTCAGCTAATAAGTGTAATATTGAGGGACAAGTGAATATATAAATCTCACGTAATTTTTAGGCCCTAGCTGAGGAACTTCAGTGGCTTAGTTTCCCTGACATCATGTACTTGAGAAGAGTAAGTTTTGGTAGACACACTAACTGGCTCCAAACCTAATGTTTTTCTTTTTAGTCGTTCCCCATCAGGAAGTCCACGCAGAAGTGCAAGTCCTGAAAGAATGGACTGAAGTTCTCAAGTTCATCCTTTAGGGAAGTTATTTTGTTTACATTATTATAAGGGATTTGTGGCATCTGTAAAGTGTAATTTAGAAAGGATATTTCAACCATTAATCAAAATGGATCTGGATTATTCGTAAATTCATGGCAGTAAAATAATATAAATTTTTGTTGAATGTATTAACATGGTCTGAAAATCTGGGGTTTTGTTTGGCACATTTAAATAAAATGTTTCTAATAGACTTTTGATTTGTGTTCAATATTAACACTTGAATTGTTAAACATCCAGTCAGATTTAATTGTTACTAGGCACATTCATACAGAGACCTACATTGAGTTTAATGATGTTGGTTAAATGTTGAACATCGTCAGCTGTTCTATACATAACACTTGGCTGGGATCTTTAGGGACTTTGAAAGTTACATTTTACCCTTGTATTGGATAAGGTGATATCAAGTCCCTTATAATAGCATGGCTATGACAAATCCCTAAATTTATTTAAAGTTGGTGTCATTGGATACTGTCAAACTAATGTTAATCTTTCAATCTAGAGGGACCACTGATTTGCCTATAAATAAGCATGACAAGAACAAAGCAAAGTTTATTAAATGTGATAGATAAAGTGAGAAATTGATTTTTGGAGGCTTTAGTAGCTAATTGTTTTCAGGCTTTTGGGTGGGATGATTTCTACTCAGTGTTCTTTTGTTTCTTTGTTTTCAAACAATCTTTTAATACCAAAACAAAATGCATGTGTGAGGAATTATCTGAATTTGGAACAAAATATTGTAAACCAGCTTTGCAAAATTTTCTAGCCCAGATACTCTCAATCCCTTAAAAAGGATTGCCTTACTCTGTTGAAAGATGTATTCTATCCAGGCAAAGATTTTTTTGAGGTAGAGACCCTGTTTATATGTTTGAGGCTGGCCTTGAAGTCAATATGTAGCCTAGTGCACATCTTGAATTCTCAGGCAGTCCTGCCTCAGCTCCCTGAGGGGGATTATAGGTGTGTACCACCACACCCAGCTCCAAACTGTTATAGTTCCCAACAATCATTGTTCTGTTTTGCCAAGCTGGTACATAAAAAGTAATTAAAGATGTTAACCAGAATTGTTAATGAGACTTAGAGCAGTTTTGTAAATCTCACCTATTTAGCAATACTTCATGTAGCTAATTTTTTTGTTAGTGTCTCTTAGACCTTATAATGTTAAAGCCAGTAGGTTCTTACTCAGAATTTAAATATTAAGTATAGTAGGCAGTGAAACAGTTGAGGGTTTCTGGAAATGCTTTCACCAGTATTACTCAGCTCAGTTTAAAAAAAAAATGTTGGTAGCACAAGAATCTGCCCTTGTGTATTTTGTAGGCTTTTCAACAGTCATTGGATGGTGTTGGAATTTGGGAATAATGGTCTGCCTCATTATATTTGGTGGTCTAAGTGACCACTAGTGTGTTGAAAATTACTTGGATTCTTTGACTTTGGAATTTTTACAACTGGTTAAATTAACATGGTATAAAGCTATGTGTGATTGGCAGGCTTGTCTGTTGCACTTGGTTAGCTTTGTTATGTATTCTATAAAGTTAAGTTTACTGAACAATAAATCTGCAGAGATTGAACAAATAATCCTGACACTCAGTTTTTGGAAGTGTGAGCTGTAAGCCAAAAATAGGAGTTCCTTAATCCTGAAGCTTTTTAGGATGGGTAGCTAGTGACATATTAGAAAGTAGTATAGCCGGGTGTGGTGGCTCATGCCTGTAATCCCAGCACTCGGAGGCTGAGGCGGGAGGATTGTTGTCAGTTTGAGACCAGCCTGGACTACAAAGTGAGCTCAAGGCCTGCGTGAACTGCATAGCGAGACCCCATCTCAAAAAAGACCAAAAAAGTAGTATAAAAGGGAATGGCTATGAAGGGGTGTGGTAGGGTCACAGGTGAAAAGCTTTAATAGGAAAAGGCAATACTGGCAGTTTAGACAGCTTTTGTGCTTTCTAATAGTACACATGTCAGAACTGATGCAGTTCAATGCTGTGCACCATTTTTGCTGCATTTAACATAACTAGCTGATATATTTATGACTAAGTGCCAGCCATATACTTTCTGAATCTTGGGCCTAGCAATTTTTTTTTTTTGTATTTACTTGGTATAGAGTAGTAAGTATACATTTTTTTTTGTTTTTGTTTTAGTGCCAGGGATCAAACTCAGGACTGTGTGCTGCAGGTACTTATACTGCTGAGCTAAATCTCCAGCCCTTAGACATATTTTTTATTTCACAGTAGTTCTATATTGGGTTTTAAACCTGCTGTGTCAAGAAATTAAATATTGTCTTCCTTTTTTTTTTTTTTTTTTGTCTTTTTCATTTTTATTGGTACCAGGGACCAAACTCACAACTGCCTGCTTGCAAGGCAGGTGCTTATGCCGCTGAGCTAAATCCCCAGCCCCAAATATTGTCTTCCTGAGGACAGAATACTAAAGAGGTTTTGAAATTCACCAGTTTGAATTTTGGTTCTCGTGTTTATGTGTACCCTATTTTAGAGTGCAAAAATAAGACAGACCAAGATGTAGGCAGCTGAGAATTGGAAGGTATGAAACTGGTTAAGCAAAAAGCTGTCATAACAAAGGGAAGTGGCACAGTTAACAGCTAAAGTTTGGTAGTGCAGGCCTGTAACCCCAGCAATGGGGAGGCTGAGGTAGGATTGCTGAAAATTTGAGGTTAGCCAAGACTACATAGTGAGACCTGTCCCAAAAAACAAAGTTCTTGGCACATGTAATGCAACAGCTTGGTAAATGTCAAACCTTCAGAGCCAGTTCTCAAAACTTTGGTTTTTCCACATGCTCATGATCCAGCCTATTCACCTGGCTTTATTTTTGACATAAGGTATATATGAAAGTTTGGTTGCTGACTCAGCTGTCACGTTCCCTCCATAGCAGCAACTGCTGTCAGCAGTGGGTAATGTGTAGTACATCATTGTACAAATGAACAAGTGTATGTAAGATAATCCCTAGAAATTGCATTGCTGGGTCTACGGATTTGTACAGTTATGTTTTGGGTATTAGTTTGCCCTGGTAGCAATGTTAGCAGGTTTTGGGTGCTGGAGTCTTTCTAGAGGTTTCTAGGTTCTTTGTGCCCAGAACAAAGATTTGGTGAAGATAAGTGCAAACAGTAGCAAGCTTTTATGTTTACTAAAGTTATAGACAGGAACAACATGCTTTCCTGCAGACAGGCCAGCTAAAGGTAAGTATACAAACTAGGCATGGTAGCACACCTGTAAATGCAGCACTCGGGAAGATGAGGTGAGAAAATAGCTGTGAGTTCAAGGTCAGGCCCATGAGACCATTTTCAAAAACACCCTGCAAAACAACACTGTAGACCAACAGGTAGGAAGAGTTAACTGGTGTCTGGCCTGATGGCTATCTTTTGTAACTTCGATTCTTTAGGATGATGTAAGGTCTAGACTGCCCTATCAAAAGTGTGCGTGAGTTCTTGGAACAGAGTGATGCGCTGATTGGTTCCAGAGGCACTGTTCTGTGTGTGAGTTCTGGAATTCTGATGGATAAGTCATGGCTTCTTTCCCAGCCAGTTTCCCACATCTGAATCCACCTCAGCAAGGTGTATGTAGGGAACGTCTTTCCCTGTGGTGGTCTATCCTGATGTTTATGGATCTCCTGTTAAAATGTCTCACCTGGACATGTGCCACATACCTGCCCTTGGGAGCAGAAGCTAGAGGATGGCTTTGAATTTCAGGCCAGACTGGGGCTTCGTAGTGAGTTTAAGGCCAGCCTAGGATATATAGTGAGACAAAAAAATAATCTCAGCATTTTTTTCTCTTGTGTGTATTTTTTGTTTTTAGTTGTAAAGTACATGTTTTCCCCTTCAAGAGAATTCTCATGTACTAGAGTCTTGTTTCTTGCTTTCAGCATACGTGAAGTTTTACAGTGGGACTTTATATCTTGATTGCCTGTTTACTTCCGTGCTTATATACTAGGAAGCTGGTATTTCTTCAGTGTAACAAATATTTGATGAGTGAAAAACATTAATGTTAATGCATTTCTTATTTTTTATGGTACTGGGGATTGAACACAAGGGTACCTCTTATCCCTGAGCTACACCCCCGGCCCTTTATTTTTATTCTGAAGCAGTCTAGGCTGGCTTCATACTTTCTGTCCTCATGCTTCCAGCTAGGTGGGATTACAGATGTGTACCTCACGTTCCCTTGAGTGAACTCCAATCTACTAAACCACCCATACAAAAACAAACTTCTTTTGAGGCCTTTTAATCACCATTTCAAATAAAGCCCACATTTTCTTTTAGGTGCCTGTGGGCCGACTGCTGTCTTAAGTCTGCCTACAGAGGATTTAGACCCTGAAGGCTGTGTGCCCTGTCAGGCTTCACTTAACACAAACATTTTCTCTCCTTATCTGGGTTGACTCTTTGATTTCTACTACTTTTGAGAGATCTGCTGGGGAAAGGTGTGGCAGAGTGTGCTCTCAGAGCACAGGCTAACCTATCACCAAGAGCTGGTGGGTCCAGGTGAGTCCCCCTGGCCTAAGGTGAAGGTGTAGGATCGTTGGCTTCCATTGCATGACTCGGCTGCCTCAGGCTCTGCCTTTCCCGCCTGAAGATTTTCTTGGGTATGTTGCTACTGGGTATGCATGGATGTTTGCATGCTTGTGTTTATGTGACAGACACAGAGACAAAGTCCAGTTTTGCAATTTTGTAACAGGCTGACCTGGAACTTGGTATGTAGCCTTAAATTTGGGATCCTCTTGCTTCAGCCTCAGTGGTGTTATACACGTGACCACAATGCCCCCACCCCTTTTGAGGCAGTGTCTTGCTGTGTGAACTAAGGCTAGCTATGTAGACTGGCCTTGACCTCTTGATGATCCTCCTGTCTTAGCCACCACACCCAGCTGGGTTGTGCTGCTTAATGACTAAGGAGGTAGCTGGATAGAATACATAAAGACCAGTCTTAGTTTTTATTTAGAGTTGTATCTGAAAACAAATTCTAGAAAGTGATAATAGTTGGGGCTGGGGTTTAGCTCAGTGGCATAAGTGCCTGCCTTGCAAGCAGGCAGTCATGAGTTTGATCCCCAGTACCAATAAAAAGGAAAAAGACAAAAATTTAAAAAAAGTGATAATAGTTTATCTAGAAAGAAAATGTGCACAGTAAATATAGTTGAATATGGTAGTGTATGCCTGTAGGGATGGGGTCTGTAGGCAGGAAAAGAATACAATGAGGGCCCTATTATTAGCCATTATTGTTTTGTGCTTGGGATCGAACCCAAGGTCTTATGCATACTCTTATCACTGAACTACCTTCCCAGCCCAGTTGAGGCATAAAGAAATTATTAGAAAATTTTACTCAAAGCAGCTTTTTTGCCTCTGCAGTTAGATTGCAGCTGACTAAAAAAACAAAGGGAAAGAAACCAGACCTAGAAAAGCACCAGTTAAGTGCAGGTAACAAAATTCACCAGAGGAAGAGCTGATAAAGCATAGAGGAAGTCATAAGCATGAAAAATCAGAAACCAGAAACATAACTGCACCTCTTCCCCTGCCTACAGTAAAATGCAAAAGGAGGGGCGGTCACCACTGGAAAAATACATCTCTGAGTTTATAAACATCGATGTATTTCTCACTGGGGTCACTATTACTACAGTACATACACACCCCTTAATCATCACTAACTTAACTGCCTTTCTGGGAGATGTTTTGAGATGGGGGTGAGGGGTGGGGGATATCTTGCCATGTAGCCCAGGTTGGCCTCCTACTTGGAGCAGTCCTGCCTCAGACTACCCAGTGAGGGCAGGGATCACAGATGGCTGAACACCACACCTGGCTGAACTGCCGTTCTCTACCTACCCCCCAATTTATGCATCACAAAAGGGCAGGAGAAAATTAAAACCCACTAGAAGGAATCTTCGTGGAGGTCCAGGTTAGGGCCAAGAAGCAGGGGTAAGTACCCATCTTTGCATAGTCCCCACCTAGTCTTTGGGACAGCTTACTGTCTTGTTTTTTCCTTACAAATAAGTTGTCTTTGCTTCATTTTTGCTGCTGAGTGTTTGATCCTAGCTGACTGCTCTGGTTGCGACATGCCTGTACTCAGCTCTTTGGGAAGCTGAGCCAAGCCCCGCCTGAACGACTTAGATCTTGTCTCAAAAAAAGGATGGTGGGAGGGGCTGTGTGGCTCAGTGGTAGAGCACATGCTTTGCATGTATGAGGCACCACGTCCGATCCCTGGCATCTTAACTTGCTTGTTGGGTGTGGTGGCACAGGTCTGCAGTTCTAGCACTCAGAGGCTGGGGTAGAAGGATCACTGTGAGTTTGAAGGCCAGCCTGAATTTCACAGGGGGACCCTGTCTCCAACAAAAAAAATCACCTCAGGCTGTCATAAGGGCCATCACCAGAGTTCCTTGGCACCTGTATCAAGAATACACTGCTGCTGTTGCCTAATACGATGCATATGCTAAACTTTATAATGTTATTTAATTTATTTGGGGCTGGGGATTTAGCTCAGTGGCATAAGCACCTGCCTTGCAAGCTGGTAGTCTTGAGTTTGATCTCCGGTACTGATAAAAAATAAAAATAATAATTATTTATCTGATACAGGGGCTTGCTATGTAGTTCAGACTGGCCTTGAACTCACTAGCCCTGGCTGGCCTCAAACGCATGGTAATCTTCTGCCTCAGCCTTCCAAGTGCTAGGATTGCAGGTGTTCACCACCATGCCTAATATTAACATTGCTTTTGTATTTAGTCCAGTGTGGTTATTATAAGATAACATTTAGTTTTCCACTTTCTGACAAAAAATTCTTACAAACCCTCAGAATTTACAGGGTGATGGGTGGGAGTTTTTGCATGCTAGTAAGATGACTGGTGTCTGGGAATGCCTACATAGCTGGAAAGACCAAGGCACTATTAGAAGCTTGGGACTTTCAACCCCATCATCCAGCCTCTGGACGTGGGCAGGTTACTACTATTGATCACCAGTGGCCAGTGACTTCATTATGTCTATACCATGAAACCTCCATAAAAACCCAAGTGGACAGGATCACAGAGCTGTGACTGGCCGAGTAGCTGGACAGTGGTGAGCCTAGGGACAGCATGGAAGCTCTGTATGCCTTCCCTGTGTTTTTTTTTTTTTTTTTTTGATACTAGGAATCGAATTCATGATTTTGTGCTTGCTAGGCAGGCGCTGTGCCACTGAGCTCTACCCCTGGCCCTTTTCCCTCATGTCTTGTCCAGTGTAGTTAGCTGTTCATTCTCCTCTTCTCTGCTTCCCCCATCTTCATCTGTCTGTCTGTCTCTCTCTCTCTTTTTTTTTTTTTTTTTTTTTTTTTGGTACCGAGAATCAAGCTCAGGACCTCGTACTTGCCAGGCAGGTACTGTGTCACTGAGCTGTATCCCTGCCCTTTCTGTCTCTGTCTCTCTGTCTCTGTCTGTCTGTCTCTCTCCTTCTCCTTTACAGTACTGGAGATTTAACCCAGGTCCTTTGTACTGAACTATATCTCTGGCCATGTTTAAAATTTTATTATTTTGAGACAGGCTCTTGCTAAGTCCTGAATTGCTCAGATTGGGCTCAAATTTGAGACTCTTTTTGGCCTCCCACAGTGCTAGAATCTGGCATATCTTTTATAATAAATCGGTAATGTAAAATGAGTTTTGTGAGCTATTCCAGCAAATTGAACCTGAGAAGGAGATCCTGGAAACCCTAATTCATAGCCAGTTGGAAATACAGGAGACAACAGGCTTTTTTTTTTTTTTTTGTAAAACAGGCTATTTTTGATGGGGTAGGAGGGGTCTTGTAGGATTGAGCTCTCTGCAGTCTCAGGTAGTGTCAGAGTGAACTAAATAGGAAGGCAGTGGGTGTCTGCTGCTGAATTGCCTTAGCTGGTGTGTGGGGAAATACATTTGATATTAGAAGTGTTGAATAAGAGAAAAAAAAAGCTGGTATGTTTTTCCCCTTAAAACTAAGAATAAGGGGGCTGGGGATTTAGCTCAGCTTGCATAAACGCCTGCCTTGCAAGCAGGCAGTCGTGAGTTCGATCCCTGGTACCAATAAAAAGGAAAAAAGACAAAAAAAAAAAAAAACTAAGAATAAGCACATTATGGCCTACATGTCAAGTTTGGCCTGTTGCTGTTTTCTTATGGCCACTATGCTAAGGTGGGTTTTACATTTTCACATGGTTAAAAATTAGAATATTTCATGACATGAGCCTTATGTGACATTCTGCTCGTAGAATCCTAAAAGTTTTTTGGAGCATAGCCATTGGCATTTGTTTACCTATTGTCCATGACTTTTTATGCTACAGTGGCAGTATCAGTAATTGTGGCAGACTCAAGTCCTACGAAGCCTAAAATATTTACTGTCATTTTCACTGCATAGAAAATATTTGCAAACCCTTGGTTTAGACACCTGACACTTTCCTTCAACTATGAGGCGAGTCTTGCTAAGTCATTAAATTTCCCAGGCTAGATTTGAACTTGTGGTCTTTGCAGAATGCTGGAATTACAAGCATGCGTCTTTCAACTTTAAAATCTTTAGAATAGGGCTGACCACGGCAGGAGGGTCACCATGAATTCAAGGCCAGCCTGGACTACATAGGGAGACTCTGTCTCAAAACAACAAAAAACCTCAGAATAATTACCTCTCATCTTGGATGCCGAGGTTATTGATAGTGTTGCCAGGCCCCGCCAAGACATTCTTCTGGTTTGGTAAGACTTTTTCTCCATGACTCATTCCTTGACAGAGTGCTTTGTGAATTAGGAAACAAATTTTGGCTAAACTCATTAATTTCTTACCGTAATATTGGTGAGTGCGATGAGGCAAGAGAAGCTTTTACTGTATGGCAGTGGTTCTCATCCCTACTTTTTTTGTGCTAGGATCAGCCAGGGGCCTTAAAAAAATTCTAACAAGGGCCAGGGATTTAGCTCAGCGGTATAAGCACCTGCCTGGCAAACATAAGGTCATGAATTCAATCCCTGGTACCAAAAAAAAAAAAAAAAAAAAATCGACATGCAAATCACCAAGGGTGAAACCAGGGCATTAACAAGTGTAATAACCTCCCCTGGTACTATACAATCAGGGCTGAAAGCCACCACGCTCAGCTCCCAGTTCACTATTTGGGAACCATCTGCTGCTGTGTAGATTAGCCTGATTTATTACTGTTGTAATAAGAAAGTTAGCAAGGCTCACGTGGGATTCAAAGGAGAATTCTGTGTGTCCTTACCAAGGTTTCTGTGATCCTCTAACCAAACAGCCCTGTGTTGGATGAACCTTTCATGAGACAGACCGGAACTGCACTTTATGTGATTTTTTTTTTTTGGTACCGTGATTAAACTCACGACCTCATGCTTGCCAGGCAGATGCTTATGCCACTGAGCTAAATCCCTGGCCTAGAAACTGCATTTTAATCTATACTAGTACCAATAGAGGTCACTGTGCTGAAAGAAATGCTAATCTAAAAAAATTAAATTCTAGTATTCAAAAAATTTGAAGCTATATTTAACAGCATTAAGTTATACCCAACACCAAAGAAACTCCAGGGATGGCCTCTGGCCATAACTAATGCTTCAGAGCCTTTGAGACTCTTATGCAGTATATACGTAAGTTTGTAGTTGCATATTTGGCTGATCAGTCAGTCAAAGCATGTGTCTAGTGATATTAAAGCTTATTTTATTTGGTATTTATTTATTTATGTGGGTACTGGGGATTGAACTCACAGCCTCACGCTTGCCAGATAGGCGCTTAAGCTGCTGAGCTAAATTCCCGGCCCACTATTTGGTATTTAGATAGCTACTGTAGCTCTCTTCTGATAACTGTTGATGTGGCTGTGTTTTTCCAGCCATTTGCTTTCAGTTTATTCATGTCTTGGGGTCTAAGGTCAGTGTCTGACTCTTGTTCCAAGTGAAAAGTCAGCTGTCAGTTACACTGGTTACAGTTACTATGGTAACAAGTCTTATTTCTCTTGCTGTTTTCAATTTTTCTCTTTGCCTTTGGCATCAAGCAGTTGAAATATGTATTTAGGTAGGGATCTCTTCATCTTTCTTGAATTTTGTTGGGTGTCTTGGCTGTTTAGATTTTTTAAAAATCTCTTCCAAATTTACTTTCTTCTGCCATCTCTGATCTACATCTGAGCCTCTGTAGATAGCTTTTCATGTATTACTGTATTTTTTTCAACATCAGACTTTTTGCTTTCTTTTTTTAATAATCTATATTCAGTTTAAAACTTTTTTTTCAGTGCTGGGGATTGAACCCCAGGGCCTTTTCACTGACCTACGTCCCCAGCCCTTTTTAATTTTTGAAACAAGGTTTGGACTGCAATTTGTAATTCTCCTACCTCAGCCTCCCAAGTGCTGGGATTACAGGAATGTGTTCATTTTGTGTTTATCTTTAGAGTCTACTTTAGGCTGCCCTGTGTCTGAGGAGAATAGTGGTCCTCCAATAACTGCAAAGAGGTTGTGCTCAAATACCCTCAAGCAGTCTAATTTCTGCCCTCTGTTGATGGGTCTGTGTCCAGGTGAGTGATGTCATGTTCTAAGCCAATTTACTCTTTGCTGAACACCCCAGCCCCACCCCCTGGGTTTTTTTGTTGTTGGTGGTGGTGGTGCTGGGCATTGAACCCAGGTCTTGCACGTTATGCAAGTTCTCTACACGAGCCACACACCCAGCCTTGCGGAACCTTACCTACCTCATCGCTTCTGCCATTGGCTAGGAGTAGTAGCTCGGACTTTTCTGATTGGTGGTGTCCATGTGCGCGGGCTCTGTGTGGTTGGCTGACTGTGACCTGCAGTTACTAGAGCCATAAGCCCACCCTGCTCACACAGCGCCAAGGTCATTACTTCAGCTTACCACACTGTTGGGCACAGCCATCACTGAGAACTCTAGGTGGAGCGGGCCTCTCTCTTAACCACAGAAGCCTGCTCAGCCTCATCTTCGTTTCTGTCCCAGCAGAACCTCAGCAATGCTAGGCAGGAGGAATGAGAAGGGGAACAAGACCAGGCAGGAACACTATGGATGCCCACTGTCCCACCAAAGTTCAAGAGTTTTTCAAATGTAAGCACATCTCAGACTGGAATGTTGTCTTTGGTCAGGTTCTAGAGGCTCAAAATTTTTTGTTTTGTTTTGGTTTTTGTGAGACTAGCTGGCCTTGAACTCACTATGTAACCCAGACTGGCCTGGAACCTGTGGGAATCCTGCCTCAGCCTCCTGAGGGCTGGGCTTATAGGCATGTATCATCACACCGTCTGGAGTATCAAAAGTGTTGTCAGTATTCTGTAGCATTATAATGGGCTGTTTCAGTGGAGAATTTGCTTGCTGACCTCCTTAATTGATTGTAGTTGGAGTGGACTATAGTTGTCCAAAGCATCTGTGACTAATGCTCTAGGTAACTGAAAAGGAGACATCAGAACTGTAGAAGAAAAATGCCTCAAATGAAAAAGAACTGCATACCTGTCCAAACTGTCCTGATAACTCCTTGCAAACTAGTGATCTGTGTGTGGTTGTTATGACAGTGGGAGGTCTAGGGCTCAGGACAGATACCTTCCTCTTCCACCCTCCTGGGAATCATGTCATGGTATTTTTTTATTTTCTTTTTTCTCTTTCTCTTTTCTTTTCTTTTCTTTTTTTTTTTTTTTTCTTCTTAACTGCTAGAAGAGTTTACCATCGCCGAGGATTTAGCTCAGCAGCGTAAGTGCCTGCCTGGAAAGCATGAGGTCATGAGTTTGATCCTTGGTACCAAAAAAAAAAAAAAAAAAAAAAGAAGAGTTTACCATGCAATTGTATATGGCTTGATTTTTGCATTGTAATAGAATAGGCCCTTTGGAAAGAGGACAGGGATGGATCTGCAATCGGCCATCATTTACCTTTATTCCAAGGCTTCTAACATGGCACAGTTTCCTCTTATTACCCCTATTGCAGAACTGTTCTTTTACCCCTTGATGCCATCTCTACATATTAATCTGTCACAAGATTCATCAAATGATCAAGTCCATGCAAATTTCCTTGGACATGTCTACCACTGTTCAATTTCAATACCCTCTTTGACTATAAAATGTTCAGCTCTCTCCAGGTACGGCGATGCACTCCTGTAATCTCAGCACTTGGGAGGCGGAGGCAGACAGGAGGATTGCCTCAAAAAACCAAAACCAGAAGCAAAACATTGTCAGCTCTGGAGGGAGAGCCTTGTATATTCTGTGGGCCCAAAAGAACTTTGAAACAGAAAAGTCTGGTTTTTCATGTCTTATTTTTTATTTTTTGGAACCAGGAACCAAACTCAGGACCTCGTGCTTGGCAGGCAGGTGCCGTGCCTCTGAGCTAGATCCCTGGCCCCCATCATGTCCTACTTATGCATTTGGAACATGCTATTGAGTGCTCCAACAGCACACCACACACACACACCTTTTGCCTTGTTTGCCAGTATTTATTGACATTGAGCCTCAATTAGTCTTTGAGGACTGAGCTGTTGTTGGTCACCTAATGGCCACAGTAGTTTAGCCTGTGTGGAGGGCATCTTAGTTTTTACAGCAGTATTTGTGCCTATTTTATTTCTTGCTGAAGGCTTGAGCTGATCATAAAGAAAAAGTATGATCACACTCACATGCCATCATTCTACATGTGTCAACCATGTCCTTTTTTTTTTTTTTTTTTTTTTGTCTTTTTCCTTTTTATCGGTACCGGGAATCGAACTCACGACTACCTGCTTGCAAGGCAGGCACTTATGCTGCTAAACTAAATCCCTAGCCCTTCTTTTTTTCTTCTTTTAGAAGGTCTTTTCTCAGAGTTTGTGTTTCACAAAAAAAGACAGACTTGCTGCTTCCACACATGCAAAAAAATTCTCTAAATTTTTGCCTTCATCAGATTTATGGTTTAACAACTGAACCTTTTTACTTTCTTCCATAAACAATAAATTGAAATACTAGTAACTCCTTTCCATGCCCTGCTGGTGAATATACTTATTTGGAGTACTGAGGCCTGGTCTGGTATAAAAAAATTCCTTTTGAGGACAGAGAGAAAAAAAGTATTTTGGCTCATAAATATGTGCTCAATGTTAGAGGCCTTTAAATTAACAACTAATTTATAGTTGTTAGGTTTTCTTATAAGAAAATATTTTTTATCTGTTTCATAAATGATTATGGTTCTTAACATATTATAACCCTACACTGAAAAATTAATTTGATGAAGCCAGTACATGGATTATAGTCAGCTTAATAGTTTAGCCCTGTTAAGGTTTGTGTCTAGATGTCCCTCCAAAGCCTGATGCTGTCATGCTTTTTCAGAGGTGGCTGGGTGTAGAGTGTGTGCCACTGGAGGTGGTTCATGGTGCAATGTTTGCCTAAAGGGCACTGGGACTAGAATGTGAGTGCTGCCTGCCCTCAGTAGCCTGGGTAAGATATACGGGATAGAAAGAGCTGTGGTCATCTTGTTACTTTGCTACCTTCTGCCGGCCACGAACTGTTTCTCCTCTGCACGCCATCCTGCCCTGGAGCCAGCCGATTATGGACTGAAACATCTGCACACTGTGAGCTAAATAAATCTTTCCTCCTTAACTCGGGGTGTTGGGTATTTGGTCTCAGTAATGAGAAAAATAACAAAGACAACTCTTGAGATCTCTTGGCTAATGCACACTGGGGTGCATCTAGAGTGGAGGGCACTGCAGATAGCAGCTTACTGAAGAGAGTGACCCTCCCTGGTGAGAAGACAGCTGAACGTGTGCACCCCCCGGCGGTGGGGGGGTGGCTGCAGTGTGCAGAGCATTCCATGGTGCTCCCAATGGATGCGTGTGAGGTGAACCATGAAAACGACTCCCCTCCATCCCTTTTAGTGATTCACATTTTTTCAAATTGCAACAGGAAGATGTTTGATAATTCACATTGCACCAATAAAGTGAAATGTGAAAGTCCTCCCTTCCTCTCCAACTTCTACTTCCCAGAGGTCGCTTGTTAATAGTGTGCTATGTATAAGTTTTTGTTTTGTTTTACAAAAGCAGGATGGGCCTGGTGTGGTGGCACATGCCTGTAACCCCAGCACTTGGGAGGCTGACACAGGAGGATCACCATGAGTTTGAGGCTGGTCTTGATTGCATAGTGAAGGCAAGGCCAGACCGAAGTACGTATGGCAAGACTATGTTTAAAAAAAAATCTTCATCAAAAGCAGGATAGTGTATATATTAGTTGACACTCCCAGTGCTAGGTATTGAACTCAGGGCCTCAGCACTGAGCTACATCTCCAGTCCTCTTTATTTTATTTTGGTCTTTTTCCTTTTTATCGGTACTAGGGATCGAACTCATGACTGCCTGCTTCCAAGGCAGGCGCTTATGCTGCTGAGCTAAATCCCCAGCTTCGAGTCCTCTTTATTTTGAGCTGAGGTCTTACCATGCTGTCCAGGACTGACGTGAACTTTCTTTCAATCCTGCTGTCGTGCCTCCTAGAATGCTAGGATTAGATGCATGCCCCACTTTGCCTCATCCTTTTTAGATTATGATGCATCCATTTCTGTCATCATGGCATTAGGTGTTAAAAGGTTTTTCGTCATTAGTTAGGTTTCAGTGAACTCATTTATCTGAATGTTTGCCTTTATACATTTTTGCTAGTATTCCTACAAATCTAGATGTGGAATTATTAGATCCTGGGTTTTGCAAGCTTGGCGTATTTATATTCTGCCTAATTTCCCTTCAGAAAAGTTTTGCCAGTGGTGACAGAGTAGAAATTCTTCATTTATCAACACTCCCTATGTTATGAATCTTATTCCTTATTACTATTGTGCCAAGAGGACAAACACGGCTTCTTATCAAAGGGTGAAGACATACACTCTAGATCTGCCTCTTCTAGCAGTGTGACTTTCTCCAGCCTGTGACCTCCTCTTCACAAGGACTTCACCACCTGTAGTAAGTTGCACAGATCAGATGATGCAACCCATTCCGATCCTCACAATTACTACAACGAAGTGCGAAGGAACAGTTTGCCTAATGGAGGAGACGGTAACAGTAAGAATTTAATTGTCCAAGAGGCTCCTAGAAGAGAGTGATGGAAATACAAATTGTTGGAAACTCTGAACAGTGATCTGGTTGGGCCTGCAGGACCTCTCACGCCCAGTAAGGAAGAGAAGCAGGGCTGCGGCTCCAGGCTTGCTGCTTTCATGGCTGAACACTCTCGCCGGCTTGAATGTCTGTCTTCATCCTTTCATGGGCTCCAGGAAAAAGAACTCAGACCTAGCTTTGGTCCTGCCCTGCAGGTGTATATTCATGTAGGGAGCCTCGCGACAGCCCTATTGCTGCCTCCCTGCCTCTCTCCTCTCTCTCTCTCTCGACTTGCTTCTGTCTCTTTTTGTCTCCCCTATGTCTTTATTTAATCCTCGTTCCCCCTCCAGGTACCCCCCACGGATTGATCTGCAGGCCGGATCATATTCGTTTCAGTAACTACAGTTCCCTTCATCACAAGTGAGAAAACAAGCCAAGTGAACCCTACAGAACCACAGCTAGTGTCAGGGCTGCCAGTTGTGAATCTAACAGTTACACATTTATTAGTCTCATCTTCCCCAGGTGGTCAGTGGTAGTCCGAGGAGGACATAATACCTACTGTATTACATTGTGAGGCCCTTGAAAGGCCCCGTGGAGGACCAAGTGGTGTACGAATGGAAAATCCATGCTGAAATGAATTTAAAAAGTATCTTTGGTTTATTGCTGGTTGTGAGAAAGAAGAGGCATGGACAGCCCAATGGGTTGCCAGTTAGTGGCCTTCCTCTAGGCAAACCTTGGGGCTTCTGCTGGAGAACACCGAATCCAGAACACCATATACTTGATCCACTTTGCAAAATCCGGGCCAACGCTTAATGACAGAACGGGAGTCTTCTGAAGAGGTAGGGTTTTGGTTTTATTGCAACTGATTTTAGTAGATTAATAATATAAAATACATTTCTTTAAAAACCACAGCCTTCAAACCCATCATTGTTGATTTGTTTGTCTAGAAGAAAGGGAGCCTCCAGCCTCCTCTACCTAACTCAATCCTGTTCCCCGAATACTCGGCTCCAGTGCCTTCATGCCTTGACTGGCCTGGACTTTCTCAGTCAACATCAAAGGTAAGGACGCCACATGACAGACTGCTAAGGGACACTTGGTCCTAATGCTGATTATGAAAGTGGACGTGAGCGGATCAGCTGGCTGTAAACACAGCACAGGGGCCAGATCCCTTCATGCCCTTCCGTGACCCCGGGAATGCTCCCGCCGTTGAAGGCAGAGGCAAAGAGGAGGACTTGAATTTGTGTGGCCTGAGCTGAAGTCCTGGCTAAGACTTTCATTAGCTGGTTGTGAGTCATTCAACCTCTTGAGTCTCGCCTCTTACCGGTCAGCCGCCTGCTGCTTCACAGAGGCACAATCTTTCTCTGTGGACATGCTGAGCAAGGTAAGAAGACCTCAGAGGCCTGGAGAGCTACAGGAGAGGAGACCAAAAGCACTGAGAAAGTCGTGTCAAAGAAAGGAAGGAGAGAAAGAAAAAATGAGGCAGTGCAGAGAGATGGTCCTACAGTGGCATGAGAGCCCTAAGGAACCACTTCTGGGCTGGGGCTGGGTTGTGGGCTGTGACACTGGTGGCCGAGTTCACTGGCCCTTTGAGCTACACAGATAATAGAGCTTGTCGCTGGACGTGGCCTACTGCTAGTCACTCGAAAAAGAAATCAACATTCAGACTATTATCAGGACAGCTACCATCTGTACAATTTCGGACACAGAATCACTTTTCACGCTGCTAAGTCTTCACTCTTCCTCTTCACACTTCCTTAAGCCACAGAAAACTTGAACCAGGTGGTGTGGTCGTACTCCTCGCCAGGCCGCAGCAGCACAGGAGGGAAGTGGGGCTGCGGAGGGGAAAGCGCCATGGTTACACCTTGCCAGCTGCTCAGGCGTGCTTCCCGACTGGCCTGCAGGGGGCACTGCTGTACAGTTTGCAATGGGAGGAAGACCTTGGGCTAGAATGAAAACTCTATCCCCCGCTGGGTGCGGTGGCTCACGCCTGTAATCCCAACACTGGGGAGGCTGAGGTGGGAGGATTGTTGTGAGTTCGAGCCCAGCCTGGGCTACAAAGTGAGCTCAAGGCCAGCCTGAACTGCATGGCGAGACCTCGTCCTAAAAAAGACCAAAAAAAAAAAGTCTATCCCCAAGCACACTTTGACAAAGTAAGACTTCCTTTCTTTCTTTTTTTAGCAAGAGTTTCTTGCTGAGGAAGTGATGTTCTGATGTATGTTCTAGAGCAAGGCACAAGCTTCTGTGGGCTGGCACTTTGAGGGGCACTGCTATAAGTGATATCTAAAAAAAGTTATGAGGGAGCAAACTGAAGAGATATAACAGGGTCCACTTAAAAGTGCGGTTGCAGAAAATGGTGGATATTGACAAGGAAAACATTACACTGAATAAAGGTTTTGAAGGTACAACGTTTGAGTTTTCTAAGGACATGGAAATGCCGTGTCAGTAACTTGGCAATGGGCCGTGTGTGTTTTGTGTGACTGGAAGAGAACAAACATGGACTTTAGAACCTCGAAGCTCACTTGGGTGTTGCAGCCTCCTGTGTCGGTGTGACCGTGGGCTGTGACAAGCCAGCCTGCAGCTTACCTGGTTGACTGCGTCGGGCCAGTTCTGGGTCTCGAGGCAGAAACCAGAGTGCTTGGGATAGACCGCTCCGCCTTTGCCCTTCAGGGTACCATCCAGGAAGTTGCCCGTGTAAAACTGGACGCCTGGCTGGGTGGTGTACACTTCCAGAACCCGCCCGCTGCCACCATGGTACACCCTGGGGAAAAAGACAAGGCAACATTATGGGTTCAGGCAGAAAGCAGACAGCCAGGGGTCTCAAAATGTAGCTCAGGTTGGCCTTGAACTCCTGGTAATCCTGCTTCAGCCTCCCAAGTTCTTGGATTACATGCCTGCACCTTCATGCCTGGTTGCTTTTTCTTTTTTTTGGTACCAGGAATTGAGCTCAGGATCTTGCACCTGCCAGGCAGGTGCTGTGCCACTGAGCTAAATCCCTAGCCCTTTTCTTTTTTTAAAATAAACTAGACCTTTACAGAAGTGAGCTCCTACATAGATCTGTACAAAACCAGCCAGAGACGGGGGTGTGTGCCTGTTCTCCCAGTTACTCCAGAGGCTGAGATGGGAGGATGGCAAATTCAAGGCCAGCCCGGGAAACATATTGAGATTCTGTCTCGCATTTTAAAAAGCGCTGAAGATGTAGCTCAGTGCAAGGCCTTGTTCATTCCCCGTAACACACGTATGTGTACACACACACAGAGTGGGGGTGGGTTGGGGGTGGGGATAGGGTCTTACATTGTCTCCAAGAGCCAAAATACACACATGCAGAAGGTAAATATCACCACAATATGCTGTCAGCAAAGTGGCTCAGCAAGTGCAAGACCAGGATTTCAATCAGCGAAGCAGGAGGCGCTTCTCCACTGGCAACAGTGAGGAGGAAGAGGAGCACGGGAGGGAGAAGCCAGGGCAGGGAGGACACTTGGAGCCTGGATGCTGGGCCTCTGGAGAGGAGAATACTTGTGAGGTCCCCTCTGTCTCCAGTACAGTTCGAATTCCTTTTTCAGCTTTCATTAACATCTTCTGATTCTTTAAACACAGACTGATGACCTGCTGTCCCAGCATGGTCTGAAGTAGAGGTGGACATTCCCAAAGATGAAGCAGCCGAGGGAGGAATTGGGAATGCAGCAGAAGGAGATGGGGTGCACACACACGTGGATCACACTGGACCCGGGGTGGGGAATTTCAGCCTCCAGCCTTGCCAGGAGTGGGCAGGCCTGAGTCCTGACCTAGGAAAGGCAAAGGTTCTGGGAGCTCAGTGCAGGCAGAGGGGGCTCCAGTCAGGGAGAAGGGGGGGTGCTGAGGCAGTGGGCTGGAGAGGAGAGGCAGGGGACGGTGCTAGGTGCAGGGATGAGGCGGGTGGGGAAGGACAGTGTCCACAGAGTCCACCTGTGCCGTGAGCGCTCTGTGGAGACCGAGGCTGTAGTATTTTGGTTCCTGGTCGCACAGCAAATGCTACCAATATGGCCAGGAGAAAAACCTCAGATCCAAGTTCATGTCCCCTTCCCCCACAGTGGCAGCAAGTGGAAAGTACCCTACCGTGCACAAAAATGCTTTTCTTTAGACCTCTTCAGGCAGAAATTGTGGTCGAAACCATCAATGTGAAAGTCCTGTAGATGTGTGCCCAGCACCACCGGCTTTCGAAGGTCAAATGCAGTACCTTGCACTGGAGCGATGTCACCTGGGGGGTGGGGGGGGACGTGCAGGAAAAGAAGCCCTCAACACCCACACCAAAGCTTTACACAGCGTCCTAAAGGCCCACTGTGTCCACCCTCAGCCCTCATTCTAGTTTAGTCAATTGCCTTGTTGACATTTCTTTCCTTGTTTTTATTTTTGTGTTGCTGGAGATTGAACCCAGGGTGAGGCAAGTGCTCTGTCACTGGGCTTCAAGCCCAGCTAACACATCTAGCTTTACCGCTGAAACATCCCAGGGTGTACCGTCGAACATTAGCGTTTGCGATGACTGACTGTCGGGCACTAAAAAAGTCCTGAGAGGAGTGATTCCCAAACCATTTTGGCCATACTAGTCATACTGGCATTTTTACTCAGTATATCTCAGAAGTGGTTTCTAAATATATTCCTGTATTTTATTAGACAATTCCACGTGCACTCATTTTTCTCTGAAAATTTATTTTTTACTAATTTTTTCAGAAAAACAATTTAATTGATCTTACATTTCTTCACAAACGGTTGGACAAAGAAATTATTTTATGGCTGGGTGTGGTGGCTCATGCCTGTAATCCCAGCACTTGGGTGGCTGAGGCTGGAGGATCCCCAGGAGTTCAAGGCCAGCCTATACTACATACCAAGACTCTGTCTCCAAAGAAAAGATTTATGATCCTTTTAATTTCATCTGTCATAATTTCCCTAAACTACTTTTGTATATTGAATAGGTTAACAAATGCTTTTATCCTTTTGTTTTGTTTTTGCTTCTCTTGAGGTACTGGAGGCTGAAGCTCAAGCCCCATGCATGTTAAACAATTGCTCACCACTGAGCTATATCCCTCCAAAAGCTTGGACTGGTTTATTATATTACCTTTTCTTCCTCTTTACAAAATCGTAATTTCTGTTTTTATTTTTTTGGGTTCTTTCAGGTTTATTTTGTTATTTATTTTCAGGTTATTTTGTTCTTTCACATTTTCAAGTATCTTGTATTACATAACTAATTTATTTATTTTTCACACTTTGTTCTTTAAAGATAGGTTCTCACTATATAGTCCAGGTTGGCCCCAAACTCTCGTGATCTTCTGACATTAGCTTCCTTTACTACAGATGGGATTACAGATGTGTGCCACCATGCCTGGCTACCTTTTTTTTTTTTTTGTTGGTACTGGTGATCGAACTCTCAACTTCACGCTTGACAGGCAGGCGCTTATGCTGCTGAGCTAAATCCCCAGCCCCTTGGGTTTTTTTTTTGTCTTTTTCTTTTTTACCAGTACCAGGGATCGAACTCACAACCACACACCTGCAAGGCAGGCGCTTATGCTGCTGAGCTAAATCCCCAGCCCCTTGTTTGGTTTTTTGAGACAGAGTCTTGCTGTGTACTCCAGGCTGACTTTGAACTTACTGAGTTGCCCACACTGGCCTCAAAACTCACAGTGATCCTTCTGCTTCAGCCTCCTGAGGCATGCGCCACTTTCTTATAGCTAAACTTTTCTTTTTTCAATAGTTTAGGAAGCAATTTTCATTATACATAATGAAATAGAATACTTCCATTATTTTACATATTCCAATATATTGTATATTTTTTCACTATTTGTTATTTTATTATGTGGGTTTTTGTTTTGTTTGTTTTTAGTATATGTGTAGACTGGAGATTGAATGCAGGAAACAGTGAGCTACATCCTCAGCCTTTTTTATTTTTGAGTCAGGGTCCTGCAAAATGGCCCAGGCTGCACTCAAACTGCTTCTCCTGCCTCAGTGTTCCCTAGCTGGGATTACAAATGTGCAGCACCAAACCCAGCCTATATGGTTATTTTCTAGATATTCCTAACTCAGAGGTTTGCTTTCTTTTTTAATTCAAGGATTATTATGTTAAAACAGTTCCTGGTCAGTATTAGCTATATTTTATTAAACTGATGTGATAACTTTTTTGCGAGCCTTCAAGTGATAGCTGCACCCTTTATCATTAGGAGACGTCTTTTGTGTAATTTAATGTTTCCTCTGAGTGGAGCTCATGACTGCCATGCATTACGACCTAGATTCACACCCCAAAAGACTGAGGCCGCTCCTTCACTTTTGTCTTCCCGCTTTGCTTTTGGGTTCTTACATATTTTCAACCTTTCCGAGTCGCTTGCTTTACAGAGAGCGTTGTATTGGGCTTTGGGTTTTAGAATTAAATCCAAGAGACTGTTTCGTAGGGGCATTCAATGGAATAAAGAAAACATATATATGCTCTAAATATTCTTAGTTACCATCATTATTATTATTTTTGGTCGTATTGGGTATTGAATTCAGGGCCTTTACACTGAGCTACATCCCTATCTTTTTTTTGGGGGGGGGGCTCTTTCTGAGACAAGATCTCATTGTAGTTCAAGCTGTTTATTGAACTCACTTTGTAGCCCTGGCTGACCTTTATCTCCCAGCAATCCTCCTGCCTCAGCTTCCTGAATTCTAGTATTACAGGCGTGTACCACCATGACTGGAAAAATTCTAATGTTGTCTTTTTTTTTTTGAGGGGGTGGGTGCTAGGAATCAAACTCAGTACCTCTTGCTTGCCAGGCAGGTACTGTGCTACTGAGCTAAATCCCTGCCCCCCCCCCCATCCCTTTGTGAAATTTTTTTAGACAGGGTTTTGCTAAATTGCCCAGGCTGAGCTTGAGTTTGTAATCCTTCTGCCTCAGCCTTCTAGACAGCTAGGATTACAGGTGTATATCACCATGTCTAGCTAGTATGCTTATAACTTTCTATGTTTCTCACTTCCAACTGTCATTTTAAAATTTTTAATCTTTTACTATATAGTTTGTGTTTACTTGTGTGTTTCTGATAATTTAGCAGGGTTGTATTTTTGTTTTGTTTTTATTTTTTACTTTTTCTTTTTTTTGGTCCCAGGGATTGAACTCACCACCTCAAGTTTGCCAAACAGACATGTATATCACTGAGCTAAACCAGCCCCCTTATTTTTTACTTTAAAGAGACTAAATCCAAACAAAATAAAACAGAATAAAGCAAATCAAAACAAAATAATGAAAGTGATACAAGTCTTCAAAACAAGATAATAGGAAATCAACAATGGCTATCATAATACATCTTGTTATCTTCAAAATAACTGCCCATGCCCTCAGACATAATAAAATCAAAATAAAACAGAATAAGAACAAACAAAACAAAACAATGAAAACGAGCCGGGGATTTAGCTCAGCAGCACAGCGCCTGCCTGGCAAGTGTGAGGTTGTGAATTTGATCCCTGGTACCAACAAACAAACAAACAGCTGCCCATACCATCAGACATAATAAAATAAAATGAAACAGACTAAGACTGACCAAAATGAAACAATGAAAAAACAATACAGGATTTAAAAAAAAAGTAGTAACTATCATAATGCCTCTGGTTATCTTCAAAATAGCTGTCTAGACCATCAGACACAGGCATGTAAAATTAACCAAACAAGAAGAGAACTAAGCTGCTTCTCTAGGTCAGTTGTTATCTTTTCAGAAATTTCAGGTGTGTGATCTCTAATTCTGTGTGGACTGGAGGTCTGAGATTGTACTTTGCTTCTTCATCTTGATGTTTTCCTGTATTCTTTGGAACCAGCCCACTGCTGCATCCCGGGTGCTTCCCGCATCGGCTGCCAGTCCCGGGGTGTAGTGGATTGGACGAGGCACCTGGGTTCCTCCACTCTGGGGTTCCTGGAGTGGTAGAGGGGAGCCAGCGCTGGTTCACTGCTGCTCCTCCAATGGCAGTGGGGCCTCAGGGCATGGCTTCTTAATAATTCCACTTGTTTGGAGGTTTGATTGAGTTCTGATATTTCTTTGTTGATTTTCTGTCTTGCTGATCTGTCTTTCTGTGACCTGGTGAGGTCTCCCATTACAACTGTGTTATCGCTCATTTGGTTGAAAGATGCTTTTTATAGCATTTCTTTTTCTTCTTTTTTTTTTTGTGGGTACCAGTAATCAAACTTAGGGCCTTATGTTTGCCAGGTAGGCACTGTGCTGCTGAGCTATATCCTCAGCCCTGATGATTTGATTTTCCATGTCTACCAGTAGCTGTCTTATGTAGTTGGGTGCTCCTGTATTAGGTGCATATATATTTATGATTGTTACAGCATTTGTGTTGTCTCCAGCTTTCTCGTTGACCCCAATCAATCCCGCGTTATTCCTCCTTGCCTTTTCTTGTGGCTGCTGGACTGATTTTTCATGGTCTCTTGTTATTTTTGAGTTATCTTCCTTTTCATTATCACTAGTTGCAATTCTGTTTTCAAGGTCTGAAATTCTAACCTTTCCTTTGTTCAGTGTGTCGCCCACACTTTCAACGGAAGCTTTCATCTCCTGGATTTGTTTGGATCTGTGTCATGGATTTCACTTCTCTTCTATGTTGGGTATATTTTATTTCCATCTTTTCCTAAGCTCATCTGTTCTTTTATTTGTGTCTTTTCTAATATCTTTGATTCTTAGCATCATTTCTTTTTGCACCTGACAGATCATTTTCTCTGCAGCTTTTTTCTACTTGTTTTTTCACTAGTGTTGTTATCATTGCAGAAAGTTCCAGCACTGACTTCCTACTTCATCTCGTTTGAACTCCAGTCCTGTTCTGGGTGGGCCGGGGCTGGGGCTGCACCCCACTTCTGCATCTTGCTATTTTCCACCTTCTTTTTTCTTTTCTTTTTTTTGGTAATTTTTATTTTAAAGAGAATAAAACCAAGCAAAGTAAAACTGAATAAAGTCAATCCAAATAAAACAATGTACATGGGGGCTGGGGATTTAGCTCAACGGCATAAGCGCCTGCCTTGCAAGCAGGCAGTCGTGAGTTCAATCCCTGGTACTGATAAAAACAAAAAAGACCAAAAAACAAACAAACAAAAACAATGTAGATGACACAGGACTTCAAAACAAGATAATAGGAAATCAACAATGGTTACCATAATGGCTCTTGTCTTCAAAATATCTGCCCATAACTTCAGTGATAGTAAAAATCAAACAAAACAACAGAATAGGACCAATAAAAATGAAACAATGAATGAAATAAAGGACTCCAAAGCAAGATAATAGTAAGTCCAAAATGGCCACCATAATATCTCATGCTATCTTTGAAACAGCTGCTCATAACATTAGATACAATAAAATCAAACAAGACAAAACAGAATAAAACCCAAACAAAACAATGATAATGATGCAGGACTTCAAAACAAGATAATAGGGAGTTAACAATGGCCACCGCCTTTAGAAGGAGATGCCCACAGATGCTACAGTGCATTTTGTTCACCTCTAAACATGATCAGATTACTGGCTTTAGGCCTGAAAAGTCAGTGAAACACTAAACACTCCAAGCATTAAATTGCATTTTACCTCAATAGCTACCCTCGCAGCCTGTGTTTCTCTGGATCCGCTTACAATGGGAGGGGTTACAAAGAATCTTGGCTCTTCTTGTCTCCCAGCTCATGCGAAGGAAGGGGCTGGCATCTGGTTCTCCCCACAGCGGCCCACGCATGTCACTGACTCACAGGGAAGGATTGGCTTCTTGTTGGCTTTTTGTTCTCCTCCCCTGCAGTCTGCGACTTGAGTCAATCTCTTCTTTCTGTTTGTCTTCTATGTGGATAACAGTCAACCCTCCATGATAGCTCTACCACTAGCATTGAAGACTCTCAAGGAAGAAAGGAGATGTCCGTTCTCAGGGATGTTCTCCAGATGCAGCTGGTTCTTCATAGTTATCCCAAGAAACTACCCTCTATTGGTGTTTACAGTTCTGTGACAATGTCCATGTTATGCCTCAGAAATGTGCTGTGTATGGAGCCAATCTTGGCCTCTGGATGTGGGGCTGGGACTGGTCTTCTGTGGGTGGTGCTCTCCAGAGCCCAACTGTTGTCTCCTTACTGCTGCTTCAGCCACTTCCACATTATTGGCCTTACAGATTACTTCACCCTTGACGTCTATATACCAGACTGTTGTCCTGGTCTTAAAGTTCCCATTGGTCTTACATGCTTCCAGCTGGCCCCGCCATCCAGGGAGGTAATTGAGGAATCCCAGAGCACAAACTCACTGTCTTCCAGCTGGCCTGCCTTCTGTGATGTGGTCTGTTTCATTTATTTTTTATTTGTTTGTTGAGGCAGGGTCTCCCTGTGTCTCCTAGGCTGTCCTCAAACTCATGGTGACCTTCCTGTCTTAGACTCCCAAGTGCTGGGATTACAGGTGTGCACCACCACGCTCTGTGGTTTGTATTTTTCAGTTAATGGCTTCATCTACACATAGTATATAAGAAACATCAATATACTGTACCTAAACCTTCAGTGCTTACAAGGAGCTTCATTATATAAATACCAAATTTCTTATTTAGATTTTGCTCTCATTTTAACCATACTTTCCTCCTTTCTTTTTGCTGTTAAGATTTCTGATATTTTCAACTGAAAGTATTCAGATAGAGGCACTTGCTTCCCAGTAGATGGCGCCAGAGACATAGAACAAATTACCACCTCAACCAGTTGACTCGGTCCTCTAAACTCTCATCACTTTTGAGAATAGTGAACATTTTGGGCATTTAAGGACAAAGGCCAAATGCTAGGAAGGGGGTGACCCTGAGTGTTTATGTTTTGTAAAGTTTCTTTGATCATCCACCTCCGATCTGCTTTCCTCTTATTTTAACACAATACCTGACACCCAGAACTTAAAGAAGTTGAATTTGGCTCACTTTTTTGTTCATTTGTTGGCTTTGAGACAGGGTCTCACTGTGTAGTCTGGGGTAGCCTTGAACTCACTATAAAGCCTATGCTGGACTCCAATTTGTGGCCATCTTCCTGCCTCACCTCCCTACCATTAGGATTCTAGGCCCACACCACCACACCCAGCGTGGCTCATACTTCAAGGGGATTCAGTCCACTGTCTGCTGGTTCCACGGCAGAAATATCACGGTGGAAAGGCACAGTGGAGCAGATGCATTGTTTATAGGCGCCAGAGAAACAGTGCCAGGAAAGGGCCTCCGCACCACATACACACACCCAGACAGACCCAGCAGTGCGCTTCACTGCTCCCTCAGGCCAACCAAGTTGACAATCCAAATCCATTTTAACCATCACCGAGACTGACTTTCTTTTTTGATGGTGGTGGGCAGGGAGTGGTAGTGGGGAGGTCAGACTCTTATTATGTAGCCCAGGCTGGCCTTGAACTTAGGGATTCTGCTACGTCAACTTCCCAAGTGCTGGAAGGGCTGGGGTATGTACCACCATGCCCTGTTGAGAGTAACTTTAAGACAACAATGATTCTTATGAAACAACTAGACTGGAGAAAGCAGTAGATATTCTCACGGGTTTAGAAAGATTTCACTTTTATCAATCCATGTTTTGAGTGGTACTTATGCTTTCTCCCCTATTACATGGTGTTCATAATATTTAATTCTGGGGCTGGGGATTTAGCTCAGCAGCATAAGCACCTGCCTTGCAAGCAGGCGGTTGTGAGTTCGATCCCTGGTACTGATAAAAAAAATAATTCTTCTTAAAGTCTTACTTGATCCTTCAGGCACTGTGTGATTGTTCCAAATCAGTCAACACTGATCTTCCATATTTCCCTGAAGATTTGGCTACAGGTAGAAGACTACAGGAAACAAAGAAAGCCATGGGATTTTCACTACAGAGAAAGGTGGGGAATACCCAGGGTGGTTTATCCATACTGAGCAACATGCCAGTGGGTGTTGGCCTCAGCTTTTTTTTTTTAATCGCTACCAGGGATCAAACTCATGACAGAGTACTTGCAAGGCAGGCACTTATGCCGCTGAGCTAAATCCCCAGCCCGGTGTTGGCCTCCAATAAAACCAACTGTTGCTTGTTGCTGCTTTAGACACTGCGAAGGGAGATTTGACAAATGATATACTTGGACATCCTCCAGGGACAGCATAAAAGGACCAGCTGTCAGGACAACATAACACAGAGCAGAGGCTAGCGAGGGTGAGACAGAAAAATAGCAGACAACTTTGATTTAAAATTGGGAACTACATAATTCTAGAATGTTTTTTTTAAGACAAGTGTTTTGCTGTGTACTTAAGAATGGTCTTAAATTCTCTATGTAGTCAAGGCTGGCCTCAAACTTGCAGCAATCCTCTTGCCTCAGCCTCCCAAGTGTTAGAATTATAGGCATGCACCACTATGCCCTGCTGGAAATGAGGTAATTCTCAAATGAAACTTTTGCTAAGTGGAAAGAGAGAGAGATTGAGAGTTCTAGTCAGTCTTTTTCAGCTACACTCTCTCCTGTGCTTAACTGTCAGGTACATACAAAACAGAATTTATCTCTCAGATTCTTCATGTCTTTGGACCATTTCTCATAAGTGAAATACCCACTACTCCTGCCACACCCTTGCAAAGTTCAGTTGGTCACTTTCTAGTACTCTCTAATATACTTCCTTTGCCAAGGAGTCTAACTTTCATAGCCAGAATGAATCCATTGCCTGCTTTGTTCCCATTTGCCTTAGAACAGATTTTCCCAAAGTATTCATCACAATTATGGCACGATTATAGGGTTGGAGCAAGCTGTTTGTCTGTAAGGAATGTCAGTTCCTAAATGGTAGGAACTGGACCTTATTTATCTGTAATTTCTGTGCCTTTATTTGATTAAAAAAAACCTGAAGAATGAATCCAGTAGAGGCAGAAGAAAGAGGTGCATCTGTGAAGGTAGCAGATCCCACAACAGAGTCAGGATGCAAGATCCAGAAAGCGCCTTGCGTGAGGTGACACCTCTCCAGCAAGTCCAGGCTTCGCTCGGGTACTTCCCCTGCCACTCTGGAGTGTCTGACTTGGGGACTGCTCTTTCCATCCCTGAGCCCACAAGGGCTCTCGATTTTTCTCACTGAGAATTTGGCAAATGAACGTGCAGTTCTTGGGTTAATCTGCATATATGAGTTTGTGCTACGAATGGAAAGAGATGTCAAAATAGCTCCCTGAGCGAGGATGAGGGTACAGGACAGGAAGAGGAAATGGAAAGGGCGCTCAAAGGGCCACGTCACTCTAGAAGCCACTACAAGGCGGCAGTGTTGCCCAAGCCCACTGTTCTTATGAGGACCTTCTAGCCTCCTGAAGGGGGAGCTGGAGATGCTTCATGGTCTGAGTAGAAAGTCTGACAGGTGGGAGGATCCAATGCGAAGTCGGGGTGCAGCTCGGCAGCACAGGCACTTTAGGCAGCTACCCCCAGGAAAGTCTGCCTGCAGGCAGCAGTCCAGGCTCACTAAGGCTGCTCTGCACACAGAGCGAGGTCTGAGGCTGCAGGGTGACACCTGGGGTGAGAACAGAGATTGGGGTTTGTCAGGAGTGCACAGGAAAAAAGAGAGGAGAAAGGGTGACTCTCCTGAGGGATTTTGGTCTCGCTGGGGTTGGGCTAGACAGTGAGTTCAGGAGGGGCGAGGGGGAGGGAAAGCGTGGAAGGGTCAGAGGACTTTCAGCTCTCGAGGTGCTGCAGAATCACTGGGGCCGGAAGGCAGACACCTTCACCAACAGTCACAAAGACCGCCCCAAGAAGGAATGACCAAGTCAAAGGCGTGACCTTAAGACTGTAAACAGTGAGCCACAGAAAAGGCTGAGGATGAGGGCCCTGGAAGAAAGCTCCCAAGAGCCTGCAAGATCAAGGTATCACCACTCTGGATAATGAAATGGCCAAGAATTATGACAGGAGCAGGTGCAAGGTAGGAATAAAGGAAGCGACTGGAAGCAGAGCCTGTAGATGAGCTCAACAAAGACGGTTCACGTGAATGTCTCTCTAGGAGCTACAGCAGTCTCGGTTTTGCAAGGTGAAGTGGACCTAATCACCGCACACAAGACTAACATCCCAGATCTCCGTGACATGGAGCTAATCTCCCTCCTTCCATCGACATTCTTGACAGAGTTTTAATAACCTACTTTCTGAAAGTGAAGGAAAAACTGTCCTAATAAAATCCATCTGGTCTTGATTTCTCTTATCTCACATAAGGGATTCATACATACATTCTGTGATGAAAAATTCAGCCTTTCCCGGGAACTTGCAGTAGATTGCTCTATCTCTCTCTCTCTCTCTCTCTCTCTCATTTTCTCTGTCTCTATCTTTCTCACTTTTTCATACTGGGAACTGAACTCACAACCATGTGCTGTGCTGCTGAGCAGTGTCCCCAGCCCCTTAGGCTGCGTGTTTCGAAGCCTGGCACACGGGCTATATTCCATCTCACATGTGCTCTTTACAATGCCATACTGACGCTGCTTTACTGCACTAAGCAGCTTTCCTCCACCACGCCCTCCCACCATGATGTTCATGCTTTGGAGCCAGACCACCATGGACTTAATCCCTTCAAACCATGAGCCAAGTTACACCTCTCCTTTAAGTTGTGGGTGTTGGGTATTGTGTCTCAGGAACAGGAAAGCTGACTGGTTGAGGCCTTAGTAACTGCCTCAACCAACACCATGTGGCACAACACCATGTGACTTCTGAGGCCAGGTTACAAAATATAAAATGGCGTCAGCCTGGACTCTCTCAAGACACATACTCTGCTCTCAAGATGTCTACCCGCAGAGGCATACCACCATGTTGTCAGGAAGCTTAGGTCACGTGGAGAGGGTGTGTGTAGTGTGCTTTGACTGACAGCCCCAACTAGGCCCCACCAACAGCCAACACCAATTGCCAAACATGTAAGGAACACCCTAATGTTTAGTGGAGGGCCTAGATATCATGTGTGAGAATGATATACCCTGTCCAAATGCCTGCCCAACAGAAACCAGAGGCAATACATGAAGTGCTGGAGTAACTTCTTTATAGTCATAGATCACTAATATAATGCAGTGACTATCCTGAGAGAAGACTCATCTTTCCCCTTCCCTCCCTTTTTACATTGTCCAAAGTGCCTTTTACACCAAGAACACATTCTCACAATTACGTTTGGGTGGGGAATGGACAAACACAAATTTGTTTGCTCATCAACTTTTGAGCATCTTCTATTTCTAGGGTTAACATGATCTCACAGAGTATTGAATCTGGTAGAAGAGACAGATTTAAAAAATAAAAACTTACAGGAGAATGGGACAAAATGAGAGGGACAATCATGAGGTCTGGGGGGCCAGGAATGGCTTTCCAGAGTGTGACAGGGGTCTGATCTCAATGGACGGGCTAACTGGACCTGATGCAGGAGAGGACAGTACCAGAGTGGGTTCCTGCTGCCTGGGAACCTGCATTTGGGCATAGACAATATATCTCTATTATAAATATCCTACGGGCTTCTAGGTCTGACTTAACTTTTTTGAGCAAAAGACTTAAGACATAGGGCAGAAGATGAAATGATTTATCAGGTAAATACCTAATAAAGCACTGACTACTGTGAATTAATTTCTTTCTTAGGGTGCCTTTGAGCTGTATCCCTGACCCAAGCCTGCCTTCTTTTCTTTCTTTCTTTCTGCAAGGCACAAACACTCAGAAAATTCAGCTGGGGTTAAAACCTTTAACTTCTATGATCTGAACAATCCTTTTCCCTGCCTGGTGGCCGTGGCTCTTGCCTCTGAGGAGGAACAGATGGCTGCTGCAGGCATTGCTGAAGCTCCTTGCTCGCTCGTTTTTGGGCCCTTCCTCCCAGGGCCAGCTACTTCCTGCCTCCTGTTCACAGGACTGACAGACTCCTGCCAGAAACGCCTCAGCACAGGTACAACAACGGACAATTATTTTAAGAGTGGAGAGTTAAGAAAAGATAACCTGGCATAGACTTTCTAGAAAATTTGGGAAAGTGAAAATTTTTATCTCCAGTGACTTTTTCCCCCTCCTTTAAAAAAGAAATGGGTTGGGCCAGGAAGATAGCTCATGGCACCACATCTTCTTGGCAAGTGAGGATGTGAGTTCAACTCCTGGTACCAAAAAAAAAAAAAAAAAAAAAAAAAAAAAAAAAAGAAAGAAAGAAATAGTTTAATAAAATGAAGTCTGACATTTGAAAATTGTTCTCTATGATTTGTCCTGTATTGTGTTTTACTATGCAAAAAAAAAATTGTTTTGCTATATACTTTGGATTTAGACAAACTTACTGGCTGACCTTGAGTAAATGTCTCTGTAAAGATTCTATTTCCCCATTTTGCAAATGGAGCTCATACTGGCCTCTGAAACATAGTTAGGTTGGTTTTTTTTTTTTTTTTTTTTTTTTTTTTTCCTTTTTTTTTTTAATCGGTACCGAGGATCGAACTCACCACTGCCTGCTTGCAAGGCAGGCGCTTATGCCGCTGAGCTAAATCCCCAGCCCCAGGTTGGTTTTCTTTTCTCTTCTTTCTTTCTTTTTAGTTTTTTGAGACAAGGTCTCACTGTGTGTTCCAGGCTAGCCTCAAACTCAGGCAATCTTCCTGCCTCCGCCTTCTAAGTGCCGGGATTACAGGTATATGCCTGGCCCTTATTTTGTTTTAGGCACTTTTCCTTCCTAATTAATACAGAGCATAGGCAGTAATTATAGCATTTTAATCAATACAAAAGAAAGATGCATTCTTGCTTTTGTGGAGCATAGACATTTTTATTTAAGAATATTCAGGGTTTCTGTTTTGTTTTTTGAGGAGTCTTTTAATGATTTAAATTCTAGAGCAATGATTTTTAAGCTATTTTTTAGTCATGGGCTCCTTTGAGAATATTTTAAGTTGCAGACTCTATTTTTGGTAAAATGGATATTCATATACAAAATATTCCCACAACCTCTGAAGCCCATCACTGGTTAGGAATCCCTCGCCTAGGCAAGATGGCACACACCTGTGATCTTCAGCACTCTAGGAGACTGAGGCTGGAGGATTGCAAGATTGAGCCTAGCCTGGACAACTGAGTCAGACCCTATCTCAAAATGTAAAGGATTTTACAAAGGGGGAGGGGTGCAGCTCCGTACAAAGGAACTGAATCCCTGACCTGCAGGTTGGAGAATGCGTTCCACTACACTGCTGTGCATCACCATACAAGCTGCTCTCTCCTAATCTCCTGCGGAAATGCACAGGTAGATGCAGTCACGTTACTAGGTGTTTGGTCAGGAAACACAGCCTAGGAGTCCACTGGAGGATTTCACAGGGAACAATGCAGCAAACACTTTGCATAATATAATCAGAGCCTCCTTTTGGAACCTTGATGATTCCTCCATTTTTTTGGAACATGTAAAATAAATGTGGGAAAGGCACAGATGCTTGTCTTAATCTCAACACAGCTTTGAGAAACTGCAGAAAAATGAAGCATCCAAGAAAAGTAGAAATTGTCCCTAATGATTAGTCAGAAAATAGGGTTACTGAGGCCAACTACATACCTTTAGGTTTAAATAGGTGTCAGAAGTCACGATCATCAAATCTTTTTTGTTTTGACACTAATTCTTGCTGTGTAGTCCAGGCCGGGATCAAACTTCATTCATGGGCAGTCCCAGATCCTCTCCTGATAGAACTATCCCAAGTTCATACTTTATAGAAATGTCTGCATCTCCATGGTACTCGGCCTCCTGGACCTTACACACAACACAGGGGTTTGCATTGCATTGCTGGAGTCCCACCACCAGCCTGAACCCAGCGAAAGCTGCCTCCTATCTGCAGGCAGGAACTGGTCCTTACCCTCTCTGGGAGGTGGGCTTTGCAGACACATTGCATTCTGCCAGTTCCTTGCACCTGGCCCTGCTTAGAGGGTTGATTCCACAAATTCTACATTTGTTGTCTATGCTGGGAAGGATTCTGGAATGGATACCTAAAACGGAGGTGGAGGCATTTGTACCAGGAACCAAATACAAGTAGGTTCCTGTATGAATCATGCCCGACCCTCTCCTAGGCTTCTCCTTCAATGCTAAGCACTCAGGGAGAATCAGGAGACGTACAGCACCTGGACTTCAGACTGCCAGCCTTGAGCCTCGTGATTAACAGAAGATACACAAAGTATTCACCTCGAGCCAAGACCCATGAACCTAGGAATCAGAAACACCTGGGATGACAGAACTTAAGAGTCAAAAAAAACAGTGTAGACATTTTGTTTGAGGATCTATCTGTTTAATGACTGCTCAGAGATGTGCTGCTTGGATTTACAACTCGCTGCTTGGACTTATGATCTGTCTTTTTTTGTTGTTTTGAGATAGGGTCTCACTATGTAGTTCAGGCTGGCCTCAATGGTGATCCTCCCACCTCAGCCTCCCGAGTGCTAGGATTAGAGGCATGTGCCTCTTTTTTTTTTTTTTTGGGGGGGGGTACAGTTCTGTAGATCTTGTGTATAGAGCCTCAGTATCTTTTTCAAATAGCTTGCTTTGTTTATATAGTACTATAATTTTGCTGATTACAGTACTGCAATTTTATATTGTTATACATTATAGTACTACATGCAAGAGTTATACAAATAAAAGCAAAGTCATTAAACTGGAGTTTCCTTTGACCATTTCTTTATCCTGAATAATGTGCAAACACTATACAATTCATTTAACAATCAATTCAGTTAACAACTTTGTGGCAGGAAAAAAACTTAGTCGTTAAGGAACTCTGTACAAAGCAAGGGTAAAGGATCAACTACAAGATGAAATTTGTAACTAAGAAACAAACAGGCAGATGTTTACACTCCTGCCCAAAACAGGTGGGGAGAGCAGCCCAGTACAGCACACAGTGTGTAAGGTTCTCCCTTCACTGCACAAACTAGCAAAACCAAACAACACAACAGCAGCCACACAAAGGACACTGCGGAGGTTTATATTAACTGTGACCCTGGGCACAAAACATGAGTCTTTTCAGGTCCCATTTCCTCATCTGTAAAATTAGGGTAATAGCCTTTACAGAACTCAGAGTGGTGGCACATATCTGTAATCCCGGCACTCTGGAGGCTAAGGCGGAGGTTTTAAGGTCAAGCCTAGCCCAGGCAACTTAGCTACACCATATTTAAAAAAAAAAAAAGCCCCTACATCGTGAAGTTGCTATGATATTAAATCAGCTAGTATAGGCAACAGTGCTTACATGTGACGATGACGGTGGTGGTGGCAACCTCCGTGGTGCTGAGCTTCCCACCCAGGAAGCCTTGTCCCAGAGCCTGTGGTCTTCAGCACCCTGTTATCGCCAACTCGTAAATGCTGTCTGATAATTGTAATTATTACCAAGCAGGGAGAGATGCAGCTGCACGGCAGCATGTACGAAAATGACTGTAAGGATATAGCTTTATGTATTCACTAGAAGCCGCATGGACTGTCTGTAAGGAGGTGCTGTAAGTCCTGAGTTGGTTTTCACAGCGCTGACCTCACAAGTGGACAAGACTGAGACACACTGAGCAGAACTAGAGGAAGATGATCAGAGTGGCCAAACCAGGGAGAGAGGAGTAGCTGTGGGGCCAAGTAGCTGAAGAAGACTCAGAGAAAGGACTGGGATCCCAGAACGAGGCTGAGGAGGGGTCAGCAGTGGGTGGACGGGCTCCAGCTCATCATGAGAAATGCTTTTCTGATGTGCTGACTGAGGATGGACAAAGCCCATCCTGTCCTTGAGGCACCTCAGTGATCCCAAGTCACTGAGGAACCCAGACGTCTGGGTTCTGAATAAAATGTCACAACCATTACATTCAAGGATTGTAGGCCTACTGGCCCATGTGATAACAGTCATGGAAGCAGTGTGTTCCATCTGGGGACACCCTGAAACATTCTGGTTCTCTCTCTTCTCTCCCCTCTCCCTGTGTTTATGGTCCTGGGGATTGCACTCAAGGGCTTTGCACTGAATTATGTTCACTGCCCTTCTGACATTTTTTATTTTGTGTTAGATTCTCACCAATTTGCCCAGGCTGGACTCAAATTTGCAGTCCTCCTGCTCAGCCTCCAAAGTGCTGGGTACAGACATGTGCCACCATGCCTGGCTTCTTCTCTTGTTTCCCCCCAAAAATTTTCAGCTTGTCTTATTTAGGAAGCCCATTGATTTAACAGCAGTCCGTTGTGGACCGACTTATAGAGAACGGCCTCTGACAAGAGAGCCCAGCGCTGGGCGTGGGAAGCCTTGGAAGAAGGAGACGACCAAAGGG
This sequence comes from Cavia porcellus, assembly GCF_034190915.1. NCBI lineage: Eukaryota > Metazoa > Chordata > Mammalia > Rodentia > Caviidae > Cavia > Cavia porcellus. Next base: position 219,686,694 of record NW_026947484.1, read on the forward strand.
AGCTAAGATAGCCACACAGGCACGGTGTCAGCCGGGTGGGGAGCAGAGGGAAGGAACAGGTGCTAGAAGGGGACGCAACAAAGGTCACTTGAGGCTGTTTGGAGTTTTGGGGGGCTTGGTAAACACTAGCTACTCAGAGTGAAATCTGATGAGCCAAATACAAGCAATGGGGCGGGGTTGGGGTTAGTGTGGTTCAGTTAGAAATGTGGAGCTGGGGCTCCAGTGGAGAACACTGAGGCAGAAGCTGCTTTTTCTTTCCTTTTTTTTTTCAGTGCTGGAGAGTCTCATGCACACATCTTCACAAGTCTCTCCAGATGACTGCTATGCACACTAAAGCCAAAAAAAGCTGTGATGTGCAGATCGTCCAAGGGAGATCCTGGCTCAGATAGCCGCTGCACTTACAGCTGAAAAACACACTGGGAGGAGGGAATGGGGGGGCAGCAGCAGCGCTTGGAGGAGCCCAGTCCCATCTCCATGGGGACAGCCCAGCTGTGCTCCCAGCCCAGTTGCTCCAATTATGCCAGTCTCTTTACCCAGTCAGGTTCAGAAGAGTGAGTCGGATTTGCATAAGGAAGCCTGGGCACAGGTACTCAGCTGACACCTAATTAAGCCATCTTGGTAAATCATCTCTAGAATATCAGTTAGAATTTTAGGAAACAACATAAAGAGATTGGTAATGAAAGCAACACTCTGGGGGGAATTTTTACTTCATTCCAAGGGTTGGCAAATAAAATGCCTTGGGGTTTTTTTTATTGATAAAGGTAACATTTCTATAAATTTTCATAGCACAGAACCAACTTCAAAGCTTGCCGGCAGGTTTTCCCCCATCCTCTGATGGTTTGTGGCTTTATTCTACCGTTCTTTATGTGACAGGGGTGTGAGCGTATGTTTCCTTTCCACTGGGCATTTTTTTTATCTTACTTTGACTTGCAACGGGGGAGGGTACCGCTTCTGGATATGATATGACATCCAAAACACACAATGTTAAATGGAACCGCAGCTCATTTTCAGGGGAAAAGACAATTTCACACACGTCACAGATCCGCACGAGGCATTTCCATGACGGTGTTTTTCCATCTGAGATCCCTGTCTGGGGAATTAGCCTGCAGCAGAAAGCTCACCCCGCAGGTGCCCACCACCCATCTGCGGCCTCCTGACCTTCCTGTTGTGGGGCTCGCAGGGACACTGCAGCTAGGTCTGTTTGTCTGTTTTCCTCTGGAGCCTGCCAGTCCCCTGATGTCCCCATATTTCCCCTGTCACGTGTCTTTCTGATCCTTCATGCTCCTTGCTACCTACTGACCTGAGCCACTTGGTTGGAACCTCTCACTGGTCTGCCTTACACTTTGCACTCCAGGCCCTCCTGTCTGGCAGCTGTGAATTACCCCATAATCTGTCCTGTTTCCAAGTCCAGGCCTCTGAGAGAAGCTGGAGAAACACAATTCACGGTCTCAGTCTTCCACTGGCTTCTCAGAGCCTTCTCTTAACTATTTTATTCGTTTTAAGACAGTTTCTCTCTCCCTAAAGGACACCCTTGTATTTGACCCTGCGTCTCCCCCTCCTGGAGGTGATTCCCTTCTTCCTCCCAAGGCTAGCAGAGCTGGGGTTCAGCACTGACCCTTTCCATTAGCTCACACAGGCCACTGTGAGGACCCACAGGCCCCTGGCCCCAGGCTGAAGCAAAAGAGCCTGACTCTCTGGAGTGGGACCCAGGATTCTTTATTCAAGAAAACTGCTGTAACTGGGGTGCACCCACTGGTCCACAGTCTCTCCCTCTCCTGTCTGTCACTTCTCAAAACTGTCACAGTCTGGGTCTTGCCCTGGCCACACTGTTAAATGTAGTCAGCTCTAACCATGACAGGAACCACTCACTTTCCCCAGGTCTCTGCCTTAACCACAGTGACATCTGGACACTGTTGGTCACGCCATGATTTCCAGACGCCTTTTCTCCTTTGTCTCGCATCCCTGACCATCTCCCTAGCACTGATTGCATAACTTTTCTTGTACCTTCCATATTGGAGGTGTTTTCCTTGGGCTCCTCTGGGGTTAAGCCCCACACCACTGCCCTCTTCAACCTATGTTTCTTGAAACATTCGTGTGGCTTCTGTGCAGGACATGTGGCTGAGATGTACCCCCGGCTCTCTCCTAACATCACACTCGCTGGTCCAACTGCATACGGTACGTCTCCACCTGGATGCCCCCAGGCACCAGAAGCTTCCTAGACACAGCCATAGCTCTCCCAGCTCCTCCTCCCCCTCCACACACCCCGTGGTCTCTTCATTTCTGCTGCCTCGTTCCCTCCTAACCTAACTGCTCTATCTTTGGTCAGGCCTCACCTCAACAGTGGCTGAAGCAATGTTTTTAAAATACCACACTTACTAGGTCGGTCCCTCTAGCTTAAAATAGACCTTTAAAGGAAGGTCTTGGGTTCAGTCTCTAGTACCTCAAAAACCAAACCAAGCCCAAACAATACTTAAGGAGATGTACGCTCTCAAGGGCCAGCCCCGTCACTGAACAACGTTTTGAGCAACTGCTGCCCTAAATTTTATACCCTACTTCCTGTCTACCCTGCTGCCTTAACTTTTTTGCTTAATAGTTTACCCTCTTTGTCTTCCTTGGTACTCTTCATGCCCTTCTCTGCTAGATTTTCAGATACTCAGAAGAGTCTCACAGCTTACGGTGATCTTGAAAAAGTCTCCTCCTTGCCTGGCCCCTGTCCCTTTAACTCAGACCACACTGAGTTCTTCTGCTTTCTGGGAGCCTCTCCAGGCACACTCCAGAGACAGTGTGCCATTGTTTTTTTTAAGAGATATGAGAAGGTTTACTAGAGGAAGAGCTGTAGCATGCACTCAAGAGTGAAGTGCGGATGCTCAAAGAAATAAGGCGCCTAGAGTTCGGTTACCGCTCTAGCTACGGCCAGTGCTGCAGTCATCAGTAAGCACTCTGTACATGCTAGGTGAACTGAATCAAAATCTCCTCTGGGAACTCACTTGAGTCAGCCTCTGATCCATCCATCAAATCCTCCGTTACCACCCTACCCCTCCTGAATGGTTGGAGCGGGGCAGACCTATAAGGATGGCTATGTTCCGGCTCCATGATGGAGTCGGCCTTTGTCTAGAGCTGGGATGGGGGAGGGATAGATGTTAAATCAGCTTTCCAAATGCAGTGGTCAGAACTGTAGCAAATAATTGCCCTCCTGACAAATTAACTTGATCTGAGCATACAATTTTCACAGGAATTACATAGTGCCTGGCCAAGCTAATTTCTGAGCTTCCTTCCTGCCAAATTGCCATCATGCAGGCTCACATTTGCCAACCTTGTAGTGGTGATATGTTTTCTAGCGGAGAACCAGTAGCTTTGGGAGATATTCTGGAAGTTCCCCAAGCTGTTCTGGAAGCACGCTGGAGAGTGGGAGTCAGTAATGTAGCCCCTTGGAGAGCATCATCACCAGACCAGAAGAGCTCTATGAATTTCTGGACTGAGCTTCCCTGAATCTAAGAGGAACCTGTCATAGAATAAGCAGCTCTGAGGTAAATGCCATTCCACAAGACCCAATGTTATAAAAAATAAAAAAAAAACTAAAACAGAAAACAAAAAACAGAACAAACATATAAAAAATCCAATGCTGTGGATTTAATCTTTCAATACGACTCAAGCCCTTCCTCAGCGGGAGCCACAGTTGTGGTGGACAGGCCCAATGCTATGCTCATGGCTCATGGCTCTATCTTCTCAGAGATATCTGGTTAGCTCAAAACTACTTCCTCGGGGCTGGCATACTACCTGGCACCCAGTAAGTACTTGATATCACCTGGGGCTCAAAAAGAAAAGTGAGGAGCAGACCAGCAGCGGAAGGGCCCCATCTGCAGAACCGCAGAACTGAGGGCAACAGCCACAGCACAGTGTCCAGGTGTCACTTACAGTTGGCTCCAGCATGCCTGCCTGCTCTGCACTTCACATCTTGGTGTCTAGGCCTGAATCCTGACTAGATCAAAGACTGGTGGACATAGGAAAGCCATTTCATGAATTGGAATAAGCAGAACCAGAAGGAGACACCAAGCTCAAGTCATGCACAGTTGATATTCCTCTGAGTGGCATGCGGGAAGTTGCTTTTTTTTTTTTTTTTTTTTTTTGTCTTTTTCCTTTTTTATCGGTACTGGGAATCGAACTCACGACTGCCTGCTTGCAAGGCAGCGCTTATGCCGCTGAGCTAAATCCCCAGCTCCCAAAGTTGCTTCTCTTGTGTTAGCTTCTTTGTCTAGCTGCATTCTACCTCCCTTCAGGAAATTGAGTGCATTAATTTAGCAAAACAAAACAACAAACTAAAAACCAAAGATACCCAAAAAGAAGCACTACTGCTGTTTAGAAAAAAAAAAAAAAAAAAAAACAATGACTTGGCTGGATGTGGAGGCACATACTTGTGATCTCATAACTCAGGCGGCTGAGGCAGGAGGATCACTGCAAATCCAAGGTCAGCCTGGGCTACATAGTGAATTCAAGGCCAGCCAGAACTATACAACAAAACCCTGTCTCCACTAAAACCAAACAAAAACAAAAACCAATGATTTTCCTTATGCAGGGCAAACTTTAATCTATCATTATCCTGAGAGAGGAAAAAGCCAGAAAAATCCCCATGTGGACCAAGCTGACATGACCAACACACACAGAGTTTTCCATAGCATTTCAGGGATCCTTGGGCCCCTGAAGTTCTTGCATTATTTACCCATACAGAGAGGACAGTAGGTTCTATACAGCCTTCAGGTTTTTGTTGTTGCCTTTCAAAAGTGAGATACCAATTTTTCTTTATTTTTTTCTCATTATTTTATTTTTACGGTGCCAGGCACTGAACTCAGGGCCTCGTACCTGCTAGGTCCCTCACACTACGCTACTTTCCCAGCCCTTATGTAGATTTTGAATTAGTGTGTTAGAAATGACAAGATCTCAAAAGTTTAATTCCTTCAACCCCCATGCAATCAGATTTTACCGATTTGGTAGGTGAGGCTCAGACTCGGAGCGTTTTCCTGGCTGATTCAGAAGCATACCTGGTGGGAAGCAGAACTGAGACCTGCATCTGGTGTCCTGAATTCCACTTCTCACACCATATTGCATTAATAGATTGTGTTTACAACAACCATGAAGAAGCGGGAGAGTGGGGAGGCCGGCTGTGAGGGGAGGAAGACTTGGGAAGGGGCAGCGGGAAGCCTGGACATGTGATGAGCTCTAAACAATTTATGGCTTTACAAAAATCTCATACAGGAGATTATCTATTACAGGTACAAATCCCCTATAAGGAATGTGACCATTATGTATACCTAAAATGTACCAATAAATTTAATTAATGAAAAAAGAGACAATCTATTGTTTCCAGGAAATGGAGACAAGATTTCCAAGGAGAAAATGTGAGTTTTGATGGATGAGCAGGATTTGTGTGGTAAAGCAGGAAACTCTACATCAGACTCCTGAAAGCTCCTGCCTTGCCTCTGGGACTAGTGCTCAGCTGGAAGAACGCACAACTCTGACCAGGGCTTCACAGCACAGTGAGGGACAGAAAGTGGATATTTATACTGATGATGATTATATATGATTAACTCTTGGCATAGGACACCTTCGTAGAAAGGCCCCCTTATGTTGGGAACAGAGATATCACTCCTTTTCTCATTGGTCTATCTCTACTAAATAAGTGGGATGGACATCCCTTGAATGGTATACACACACCGTATCTTTACAGGTCGAAGAATGGTTTGTAACAGACTGGTTTAACCAACTTGGAGTTAGATGGGGAGCCTCCAGTGGCACTCATTGGTACTGTGGAACCACTGTGCACCCCTCGCTACCCTCTGGATGGACAGGGAGATGCATGCTGGGACTTGTGTGGTTGATTACAAGGCAGGAATGTTAAAAGCATCAATAAACCTGCAAACTTACCCCATCTACAACATCGATCGTCTAGTCATCTCTATGAACACTTGGCTTCTATCTTTATCCCTTCCTTAGGGTTACAGGATGTCATGCAACACATCAAAATCTTGACTAACTATGCTCAACAGATTTTAAACAACACCTTGACTGGTCTCTCTCTCCTAGATGAAGAAGTACAATTAATGAGGCAAGCTGTCCTCCAAAATTAGATGGCATTAGACATTCTAACAGCAGCACGAGGGGGTAATTGTGCAATTGTAAAAGCGGAACGTTGTGTGTACATTCCTGATCCTTCTCTAATATCTTGATACTACTCAAGATATTAAATGACAAGTTATGACTTAGGAGATTCTAAAATTCACTAGACCTCCTTATGCTCTTTGTGGGAGGCTATTACCAGCTTTTTCTGGTGGAAACTTGTTGGCTATATTCATAATAATCTTGTTGATCTTATTATTTGGCCCACACATACTTAACAATTTTTTTGGTTTTGCCTCCTCTAGACTCAAACCTATACACCCGCCCAAGATGAGAATGCCTAGCATCTATGGAGGGCCTTTAGATAGACCCTCTCTAGAAATCTCTGACTGCTGATCACAACTGTGACCCCCTTTTCAGCCAGAAGTAACCAGAACCATCAGCATCCCTTTCCCCTTCATGTCAGTTAGAGGTACCTCTTCTGGAGGAGCATATATTATAGACAGCTAAGTTAGGTAAAAACATTATAGGCAGTCAGACAAGGCCAGGCCTTTGAAGAAGTCAGTGTAGAAGACAAGAACACATTACAACTCTGGCGAGAGGCCCCCCATTAACCAGGTCACAAGATAAAGATGGAACAGCTACACCTATATACCTCCCAGAAAAATAAACAATAATGATCAATATTCTAAATAGGCATCAATCACCTGGGTGGGAGACCAACACTTCCTGACCCATTTCTTCCAGGAAAGGTCCTTGTTCTTTCCAAGCACACTTGCTACATGACCTGCTTCCCCATTGGATCCATATTACCAAAGCGCCTAGACTTGTAATCCTATTGGTTGATTATAGTTTTGTCCCACCTTGCACCCACCCGTGATTTTGCTCTATAAAACTTCCTTATTTGTGGTCCCAGGAGGTGGGGGTGGGGGAGTGGAAGGATCTATGGAAACTGGCCAGGTGTGAGTGAGTTACCTCGAGAGACAGCCTGGAGAGCAGCTGTTGGAGAAGCCTGGTAGCCACCTGACAGGTCTTTTAAGCTTTGCATGTCAGATAGATACCTTTAGAAGCAACATAGAAAATAAATCTTAATTTGTTTTTAAGTAAGACAGCAACTGCCTAGATCCATTTATTGATCTTGATTTATGAAGCCTACAATATAAGGCACTCATCTGGGTAAGAAAAGATCACCAGAGCCAGGACAGTGCCAAGGTGGGGGAGTCGCATCACCAATATGACATATTGAGGATACAGTGTTGAGAAATACTTCGGTGTTAAAAATCAGCAAGATTAATCACAGGGAGAAAAGGTAAACAAGAAAGAGAAGCATATCCCCAGATGATTCAAACAAATACTATGCCCAATATTTTAGAGTTATAGAAAGTCTAAGGGAATTTTCTGTCAGGAGCTTCAGAAAGATGAAAACCTCTATGCTAACACGTAGAGATAAAAAGAGACTCCATCTGCAGCATCTTTGAAACAGAAGACTATTTTGGAGCTTGTTATTTCTGCAATGCAGAGACAAATACCTGCCTCGGGGGAGTAATTATGCCATTGACCAAACTGTAGGTTGAGCTGAAAGAGGCTGAAATGAAGTAGAAAAGTCTTGCTGGGCTTCTCTCCCCAGCCTTGCTTTCCTTCCAGAACTCTAATTTTGTCAAAATGGGGTTGCTTTCATGTAATTTTAGAATGAGCTTTCAGACAGTGAGAGCTGTGAGAACAGCAGGTAGACACAGATGGGCTGGGGGACAGAGACTCTGAGTCTTTTAAAAATAAAACTTGGATAAATTTTTATAAAAATAAAAGGTACCTTTTCTCAAGAAAGAATAAAAGATTTTACTAATGGTATTATAAGGGGCAAAAGCTCTGGTCAAAGCATTCAGTTTTGCTTGCTTGCTTTTTTTTTTTTTTTTTTTTGGTCTTTTTTGAGACAGGGTCTCACTTTGCTAGTTTGGTAACAGGAATCAAATTCAGAGCCTTACACTTGTCAGGCAGGTGCTGTGCCACTGAGCTACTCCTTATCTACTACTACAAATAAAGACCCCTTGCAGTCCTGCACTGTGTGGTCTATACATGGTGATGTCCTGCTAAGACATCACCCAGGAGTCTCCTCTGTCCACCATTCTGTAAGGTGAGTGGGTGAAAGGGAGTATTTACAACCCTGAGAATGAATTAATCCTTGGAGAAATCTGGATGGGATTTTGTCACCTACTCACAGGCAGCTGGCTGGCTTAGTACTTAAGCAAGGCCCTAGGGACCAGTTGTAGCCTGAGCCAGCCTGGCAGCTCTCTGTTGCCAAAGGGCAGGACACTAGAGTCAAGTCCCCGAGCTGAATGCCAGACATGGTGGTGCAGGGATCTGGTACTGGAGTGTTCTCTATTCTGAAGTCATTGTAGGAGGGATGATTGAAATATACAGTGAATGTTTAAATTTTAAAAAATTACTACATTAAAAGACACATTAGCATTAATCATACTCAAAGTACTCCCCCTCGCTCTGAGCACACTTATCCCACCATTCTTGCATTTCTGAAGCAGTTCTGCAAGTCCTCTTTCTTGTTTTCATGAAGTGTGACTTAAAGCAAATAACACAGAGATGGTGCTGCCGACGGCCACCCAACAGAAAAGCAGGCTCAGAAATGTTACAGAGTCTGCTCATCCACCTTACTCACCGGATCTGACACCGCGCCCGCCGATAACAAGTAAACAAGATACTGGTACAAAACCAAAGCAAAAATGTCTGAAATGTAGCAAAAGAGATCACTGGGCTCACCAGGGCCGCTCTAAATTGGACACACATGTTGATATGATGTAAAGGGAGAAAGGTACAGCTCCTCACGCCCCGATACTAACTGGGAGTCAATCATAGAAGGCCATGCTCCAGCAAGTCACCACGACCCCAGTAACAGTTGCCACCAATATCACAGAAATTGGTTCACACTATACAGAACAAAAATAAAATTACGGTAACATGCTTAAGCTATCATGTTCTTTCCAAAGAAACTCTCAGGGTATTTTACAAAGGTTCAAAGATGCCCTGGCTGAGCACAACCCCTGCAGCTGCTTTGTGTGAGCTCAAAATAGCAGAAGTATTGAACGATAGCCTTGCTTTCACTGCCTCTGGAGTCCAATTTGGATCTCAGCAAGTACATTCACTCCCTTTGCAAAGTGCGAGGAAGCTCTGTGCCTGTGTGGATGGGTCCTGGTGGAGAGGAAGGCGCGTCCATCCTATCTTCTGGTGGCCCACTTTCCCTAGAGGTTTTCATCTCTACATGGAAGCCATAGAATACTTAAAGACTTTTTTTTTAAAGAACAGCCAAAGCAACACGGGAGCAATAAAACAGATGCTTGTGGTGACCAAAAAACCTCATGCACAAGTCAAAATTAAAAATTAGACTATAAATACTTTCTCTGAAATGCATGGGAAAGCTGCTCTCAGAGTACACACAAAACCTCCACTGGAGGAAATTACAGAAAAGACTCAGTCACAGGGACCAACCAAAAATAACAAACTAATGATCTAAGCCTCGAAAACAAAGATAGGGACAAAAATTTCTTCCTGGAACTTAGCCCAGATGGTCTGTCTGTTGGACACAAATGTTGTTTCCTACATTTACAAGAGCTCAGTTATAAATCTTAGCTGATTGATAAATTAACTTTGTCTTTCTTTCCTTCCTTCCTTTACTCTCTCTTCTGTCCTCTCAATCTCTCTCTCTCTCTGTCTCTCTCTCTCTCAGACAGGATCTCATGTAGTCAGGCTGGCCTCAAACTCATGGCAATCCTCCTGCCTCAGCCTCTCCAGAGTTGGGGCTACAGTGTGCACCCACATCTTTCATTTTAAATTGGTATTTTTGCTTAATTGATGTGTTTAAATGTGTGTGTTTAGTTATTTAAACTTTGCTCTTGTTGGTTTGATTGAATTCAGCTCCCCTTCCAATAAGCGATGCTCTAACTCTCTTCCCCACTCTAGCCCAGGCCCAGCTCTCCTCTCCAATCCAACTGATGCTTTCACATGAAGGCTGTAATCCTCTTTTTTGAGCTCAATATTATTATTATTATTATTTTTTATCTTTTTCCTTTTTATCAGTACCAGAGATTGAACTCACGACTACCTGCTTGCAAGGCAGGCGCTTATGCCACTGAGCTAAATCCCCAGCCCCTTGAGCTCAATATTAAATACATGTTTCTCTGCACGACTAGCAGAGACGCCCAACACAAGACAAAGCTGCCTTCTTAGGCAGTTCCAACCAGGTTTTTTAACATCCATTATTGCTCATTTCATGGCCTCTTAAACGTGTTTCTATTTCTCAGATCTACAGTCTTCAAAGATACAAAGTTAAAAAGCTTTGTATCATCATATTGGTGACTTTCAGGCTAAAATTATTCGTGATGGTAAACTTTTAAACTCAAACACCTGTCTTTCCTGTGCGTGCTCCAGCTATTGCTGTACACAGGCCAATCCAACATAGATGATTAACCAAAGATACATACTTTTGAAGTTTTTTTTTTTTTTTTTGGTACCGGGGATCAAATTCAGGACCTCACACTTGCCAGGCAGGTGCTTATTCCACTGAGCTAAATCCCCAGCCCAAGACACATGCTTTTTTAAGGCTTAAAACACTTAAGGACTCTCAAACATTATATAGTCCAATGACACATAAAATACATCTATGAACAGATACATTCCCAGACAATACTTGTCTTACTTTTCTCTCCTTGCGGAAACAAAATACCTACCACCAAAAATTAAGGAAAGGTTTATTTAGCTTATAGTTTGTGGAGGTTTCAGTCCTAATCAGCTGGCTCCAAGGCAGAGTGGCATGGAACAGGGGCAACGCTTCAAAGCAGCAGCCAGCAAAAACAGCCACAGCAAAAGAGGGGGAAGAACAAGTCTCTTTTTCTCCCTTATATTGTACGCAGGCCACCTCCATCCCTATTCCCCAGCAGAGATATAGCACTCACAAAATCTCTGTGCCTTCCTCTCCCATAGGATGAGGATATTTATAAAGTAAGGATCCTGGCTCCCTGCTGGGTCTCTCCATTAAACTTTTCAAATTGACACAATGTATCAACCATAACAACACTACTTTGAAAAATCACAAATTTGGATAAAGTTTATTCCTGTCACTTAATATAATGATAACATTGTGACTGTTATGCTAATGTGTTATGTTGTTCTCCATCTCAAGTTTTCTTTATAAAGCTTCATACTTGTTATCTGCTAACATTCTACAGAGAGTCAACTTGTAGGGCAACCACGATTAATAAAAAATAACCATTCCCTAATCAATCACTCAATATTGTCATAGATTTGTTATGAGAACTCTACAGGTTATTGAAATGACCCTTACTTATAATGGCAATGATAAAATTCTCTTTCACATGTTTAGGAAGCTGCAAAAATAGACAAAGCACTGTATCTTTCTGTTACATACACTCACTCTAATCTCCAGGCCCCCTAGTGGAGAGCTAACACACTGGTTATGCTCTCTATGACACTTAAGGATTCTCAAACACTAGACATCCAAACAATGACACCTAAAATACATCTACAGACAGATATTATTTAAAAGAGCTCTTGCTGCACATCAATTTTTCACCAAGGAGCTAATGCACTCATTCATTCTTTTGATCTTACACATAAACAGGCTCCCAATATCATTTCCACCTGCCCCAATTGTCAAAGACGGTACAACCTGCTCCTTATACAGGTGTCAATCTCTATGGTTTAAAATTAAAAAAATTTAACAAATAGACTTTTGATAACCCTTTTGATGAACAGGAGTAAAACATGTTAAATAGCATTTATTCTCATGTTTGTCTTGTAATTGGATGGCCTTCATAAATTAAGACTGATTATGACCCTGAGTGTATTTCCAATTGTTCTAGGGTTTTGTTTCAACTCCGGAGTATTAAACATATCATGAGTATCTCTTATAGCCTTATAGGTCAAGCAATAGTAAAACAAGCCAATATGCTCCTTAAGACCCAATTATTAAAACAAAACAGGGGAGTATGATGGAGAAGCACCCTCCACAAGAACGAGTATCTAAAGCACTATTTTAAGAAGTTTTAAACTTGTGATTCAGAAGTAAGTTTCACCACAGCAGAGAAACACTCAGTTCCACAAAGGACAGACAAAATCGGTCCTTTACTCACTGTCAAGCCCACAATGATTGAATTCAACAAAACTGTCAACCTGGGGGAGGGACAAGCATCTGTTTCGTCACCCACCGGCCCTCTCTGGCTTTCTGCAAAGGCTCTGCATCTATACTGTGCGGCACCAAGTGAGATGCTGTGAAGCACAATTATGTTCACTTCTGGAAACCTGTTTCTTTCAATGATCATGCAAATCACATATAGCTTCAAAACTACAAAGGTAAAAAGGGCCCCTTATATTTCTGAGCTTGCTGACATACATACCTCAAGTAAGTTACACAGTTTTGGGGCTCATGTTCTTATCTCACCTGTTTTTGACATAGTTACATGGGGGGATTCAAAGCCACTTTTTTCCTCTAATGACAGCTCAGATACAGATGGAGCTTAACTACCACCTCCTCCCGAAACCCCTAAGGGACAGCGGGAGAGACTGTGGCCACTCTGGCTAGTCCAGTGGTTAATACCTGTACTCCACGCATGGTAGTTCCTGGCAGAAAAATCTCCATATGCATAGTCACCAGCACCTCCCATAGCAGTAACTGTGTTCCCTTTCATCCCCGGGGTACATGACCTATAGAGGATGACCTAAATTTGGGGTGGGCTTCGTGCAGGTTCACTAATCTCTTCATTATTCCCCTTGCTTCTGTCTACCCCTAGAAAACTGGGGTGCTTGCCTCGGCAGCACATATACTAGAAAACTGAAGACCCCATAATTTGATGGTATTACGGTCTAACTCTACCTGGAATTCTGTTTTGCCTTTTAATTACTATAACATCTCACTTTTATGGAATCCTGGGCTTGCTGGACCCTTGCTACACCTCTCCTCAAATGCTTTTCCCTGCCAAGAAATCCCTTTGATTCCTAGCAATTAGTTTTCGCCCTGGTATTGTTAGAATTGGTAGTTATCAACATACAGATAGACTTAGATGGATTGGTACTTCTGACCATGTTACGATCTTCACTTCTCTTCCTTATATTCTAGCCCTCGTTAATCAGAAACCAAAGATAACCAAATATAATTCTTCTAATCACCATTATGGGCCCTTTAAAGCATTCAATATCTTCTTGCCTGCTAATGCTACCTGGTTAACTCCTGTGTCACAAATACTAATATTTCTCAACTGAATATTACATACATTATGGTCCTCAGACAGCAAACCAAAGCCTGGCTCCCCACCAATCTCACCTGAGTTGAGTGTGGATGGGAAATTCCACTTTTAAACAAATCACTGCAGCACTAGTACATCTAATGCATTAGACAAAAATATTTTCTGGGCATTCTAATTGCAACTATGATTGCAGCTACTACACTGACCATCACAGCTGTGACTTCAGCGGTCACTTTGCTTCACTGTATCCGAATTGCTCAAACTATGAATGGCTATTTCCAAAATGTTAGCTCAGAATTACTGACTCAAACTAATACTGATAAAAAAAACTCTACAAAGATGATGCCCCTGGGGGACAACCAAGTCCTGTGAACGTGTAGTCTTCTTACTTGTGATGCTGGATATTGCTCAATGTACATTATTCCTATTCTTTTTAATTATCCTGATTCTTGTGAGGAGGTCAACACAGTGTCTTTCACACAAATGGACATAGTAAGTAATAATCTCCAAGGCTGATGTTATGGATTAAAAACTGGTGGTCAACGCCAGCAGAATTGAATAATCATGCTGCTGAGCGTAGATGTTTCACCTGAGGAAGGTTGCCAGCATAAATGGAGATATGGAGAAGGAAATGAGATGCCATAAAGCCTTAAGGCATTAAGTCATTGAGGCATTGAGGTATTGTGGGTTCTCCTACGTGTTGCTGTTTAAGCTGTTAGGTTCTCCTAGAGGAGCTCTGGTCCTCACATCAAGCATTGCTTCCTGGCTTGGGAGAGGAAGACATGTGCCATTTGGTCTCCAGGATGAACTCATCATGCTGGCTTTCTGGCATGTACTCGCTGCTTGTCGTCAGAGGAGCTTGGGGCCTCTGTGTCGCTGAGGATGGCTGTGGTGCTTTTCAGGACAGCCCTGGTCTTTGTTGTGAGTGTGACTTCTCGGCTCCAATATAGAACTTTCAACCTACCAGCACAGCTCCTTCACCCTGCTGGCAGACTTCCTAGTTTCCACCAATACCTTTGGGCCTTCCCAGCACAGACCCACAAAAGAGACTGGCGTGAGTCCTTCTTGTGGGCTCTAGACCTCCAGTTGGACTCATGGGAGGCACTGTCATGAGTTCTGGGTCTTCATCTGGACTCATGTGGGACATTGCTGTGGGATGCAGGCCCTTGGCTAAATATTCTATGTCGATAGTGTTGTAGATAGATTTCTTGCATTTTCTTGTGTTAGCTCTGGGTGACCATCATAAAAATATTATAAACTCTATTTCCTGATTCTAATTGTTCTCTGCATAACCCCTGACAAGAGCTGACCTCAGACCCAACTTTTTAAACTTCAAATGGAGGCTTGCAAATTACCTTGGATCATCTCAATGACATTGCCTGCTGGCTAAATCCCAAACATTGGTTCTGTGGACTCACATCTGCATTCCTGTAACTATTGAAATGATCTTTTTTTCATGTTTTTTCTTGCAGTCCTAACAGTGTTCTGGGTACTATTCCAATGGACCCTTCGTGTAGAAATCATGGTGTCCTCCTGAGTCAAGCTCATCACCCCTTTCTTAGGTTCTCTCCTCCATTTGCCCAATCTAAATTATAAAATAAAAAGAGGGGACTGGGTGGGAGACACTGGTTAAAGGAGTGATTAACCTGAGTACAATGAGGAAGGGAAATGGGGGACAGTGGCTTCCATGCTCCTGAAATGCTCAGTCAGAACCTGGAGGAAAATCTACAGGACAGCAGTCAGCAGAATTAAGAGCAAGTTGCTTCCAGGGAGCTTTGCTTTGGCCATGTGTCCCCTCTGCCCTGATAAAAGGCCTAAACTGGGTCACAAGTCGCTAACTCCCATCCCCACCCTGCCCCAGACAAACTCCTATTCAATCCGTCACAAAACGCTCTTCTTCTATGTCTTTGTTCTCATGTCCTTGAGTCAGAACAAGTGACTGCAGAGGGCTCAGTTGGTTCTGTTTCTCTGAGACTCTCTCATGGCCAAGAAGCAGCCCCTCTGAGTCCTCGGTGACTGAATTAAATCTCATCTCTGAGTAATCTTTCTCACCCTCTGAGCAGCCAGGTCACACATTGTGACAGACGGTTACCCTGTTAGTGGTAAAGGTTTCTTTTAATATGTAAATTTTTACTCAAAAGAGATTTTCCTGTCATCTTCAACAGCAATGACTAACTTAACACACTTACATAAGGTAAACTTTTAAGTTCACTGCATAAGATTTTCCAAGTGAGAAAACCAAGAACTAAGCAGGCTTGATGGTGGCAGCATATGCCTGTAATCCCAGCACTCAGGAGGAGAGGCAAGAGGCTCACCATTAATTTGAGGCTGCACATCGTGAGTTCAAGGCCAGCCTGTGCTAAACTCCCAGCCCAAGAGCCTGGTTCTGATAGCAGACCCTCGGTGAGAATTCTAGCTCTCCACCCCATGTTAACTGAATGCTCTGTATTAAGCCTTTTTCTGTTGCTGTAACAAAATAACCGAGGCAAAAGTCCAAGATTGCCTGGCCTCACCTGTTTAGTCTCTAATGAGAGCCTCCTTGGTTACAATATAACATGGTGGAGGAGCAGGAAGGGAAAGACCTCAGGAGGAAGAAGCCACACACAGGAGGCGGTCTTTCTCTATAACTGGCTTCATGAAAACTCATTCAGAGACACCAGGGTTAACCCCACCCAACGATGGTACCCTGACCTCGCCATCTGCTGAGTCCTGACACCTGAGGACCCGGCTTCGCGTACATGAACCTTCGGGGGACACCGTCAAACCATATCCAAACTCTAACATCCTCGCTAAGTTACTTAAACTCTTTGTTCTCCTTCTTTCACTCGTGTTTCATAAGAAAAATTAACAGAAGTGAGGAAAGAAGGAAAAAACGGAAATAAAATTTTTATAAATGGGGAAGGAGGGAGGCGTTGAAGAGAAGGAGGGGAAGGGGAAAAATAAGAATCAAGTAACATCATGCACAGGTACAAATTCTCTACAATGAATGTGAACAGTATGTATACCTAAAATGTACCAATACAATCTGATTTTAAAAAGAGAAAGAAAAATTAATGAATCTATCTTACGGGGTTACAGCATGGATTATCCATGAAGTCTTCTCTAAATACTAACTAATATCATAAAGCTTCACTCACTTCACAAGCCATTAGTATCTCCTTTTTTTCTCAGTTCAGAGAAACCACCATTTCTAGATGCTGTACATAGATTCCCACAAGTCTTAATGGAGTGCAGCTGGCCTAAGGGTTACTTCCAGCAAACCTTGGAAGTGGCCCTGGGGTTAGCCCACCTCTGGCTGAACGCACAGGAAGTTTGAGACGGGCCTCACTCAGACACACTGCCCTGTGTGGGCTGGCCTTGGGCTTTCCTGGGATCACCCTGAACCAACCCTGGGACTGTAGTTACTTAGGGCTCAGTACAGACCAGACCCGGGCCAGCCACCCTCTTCAGGGGGCACGGCATGCCAGGGGGGTTGGTGGCCAGATGCTTCAGGAACACTTCTTAAGGCTACTTTTGCTCTTTCTGATTCTGCCCAGGCCTGATTTCCTTTATTTAAAGGACTTTCTCCCCCTTGCAGTCTAACAAACTTCCACTTGGCCTTCTAGGTAGTATTTAACTCTTATTTCCTCCATCTGAGAGCTCCCCGATCGTACTTCCCGCTGTGCCAGTCTGCTACTTAGACAGATCAATCCAGATCAGATAGCTTATAACCGGGAACAGGGCTCTGGATGGCTCTTCTGCTGGTCGGCCAACTCCTGGAGAGCCCAGCAACACAGGACAGGTTCCTGAATGACTAAATGATGGGCGGCCCCTTTGGACTGGCTTTGGAATTAAGCCACTGGTTTATGAGCTTTTGATCAAAAAGAGCCAAATGAAATAGGGCTCCTAGAGATCCATTCTTGATGGAAAGAGGGCCAGATCCATGAACTTTCATGTCACTGTTCCAAAGGACTCATATAATTTCTGTTTAAGTGTAACAGGGTAAACAGGTGAACTATGGAAAGGTAGAAGCAAGTTATGAGTCTTTCATGAGCTGTGAAGTTACTGTAAGTTACTCTCTTCCACTGAATTGGCAGGGTAGCAGAACTAGCAGGAAAATGTTAAGTCTCAGAGCCTCACAGAATCACAGAACACAAGAACCAGAAGTTGCCTTGTAGACTGATTTCTGTGACTTCAAGATATAATTTTCACTGTTAACAGAAAACTGAGATGCATCTGGCAATCTAATATCATAACTCTTTAAAAAATTAAATGAAGTTAACAATAAAGGATTGTTTTCTGTGCTGAGATTAACTTTTTTCCACTTTCGTGGTATGAAAGTATTCTTTCTTGGATTGGGCCTATATATAGCCCAGTGATAAAGCACTTACCTAGCATGAGCAAGGCCCTGGGTTTGATCCTCAGCAACCAAAACACACACACACACACACACACACACACACACACACACACACACACGTACGTGCGCATGCACATATACACAAGTCTTTTATGAAAATACAGTGATTATAAATGGTAGTTTGGTATTTTTTTTGCTTTGTTTTAATAAATGTATTCTACTTATCTCTGTTCCGCATTATAGATAATCATAATTGGTTTGGGTTTTTTGGGGGGGCTACAGATTGTTCGAACTCATGACCTCATGCTTGCCAGGCAGGCGCTTACTCCACTGAGCTAAATCCCTGGCCCCCCTTTTTTTGTCTTTTTGAGTCAGGGTCTCGCTATGCAGTTCAGGCTGGTCTTGAACTTGCAATGACTTGCCTGCCTCAGCCTCCCAATTGCTGGGATTACAGGAGTGTGCCATCACACCCAGCCCCTAATGCATTTTTAAAGAATTTTTTAAAACTGAAATACAAGTGTCCCTTTTATCTTTGGATTCTACTTCCATAGGTTTAACAAACCATAGAGCTAAATTACTGGTAGAAGCAGTTGGGTCTGTCTGGACATGTAGACTTTTTCTTCTTATTATCCCTAAATAATACAATGTGACAACTTTCTCTATAACATTTATATGTCATAGAAATTATAAGTAATCTAGACATGATTTAAAGAATAAGAGGCTGTGGGTTGGTTATGTGCAAGCACCCCCTTTTCGTGTGTGTGTGTGTGTGTGTGTGTGTGTGTATATATGGTTTGAGGATTGAACCTAGGGGTCCTCTATCATTTAGCTATATCCCCAGCCCTTTTAAATTTTTATTTTGAGACACAATCTCACTACATTTCCCAGGTTGGCTTTGAACTGACAATTCTCTTGCTTCGAGCTCCCAAGTATCCGAGATCACAAGCCACTGTGTCCAGCAATTATGCCATTTTACATAAGAGACCTGAGCAGCTGCAGATTCTAGTATCTGTGTGCATGTTGGGGGGTGGCCCCTATGGAAATCAGGGGATGAGTATACAACACATATTCCTATTAGTTTTGATAGCCATGCATTTACAGGATAGCTGTTCTAACTTTGAAAAACAAAAATGTGGATATCCCAGATAAGGCTCTTAATTTTTTGATAAAGAACACTAGATTTTAAATTTTTCTTTCTTTCTCCTTTTTTTTGGAGACAGCTTGCTATGTAGTTCAGGCTGGCCTTAAACTTGCTATGTAACTCAGGCTGGCCTCAGATTCTCAATGATCCTCCTGCCTCAGGCTCTTGAGTGCTGGGATCACAGTGGTTGCACTACCACACCTGGCAAGAAAATCTGATTTTTTTTGTTTTGTTTTGTTTTGTTTTTGGTACCAGGGATAGAACTCAGGATCTTGCACTTACCAGGCAAGCACTTGAGGCACTGAGCTAAATCCCCAGCCTGAAAATCAGATTTTTAAAGTCTAATTGAGTTCAATGCTCCTTAACTGCAGAAAAGGAGACGGGAGCCCATGGGTTAAATGTTAAAGCATTATACAAATATGAAAGGCACCCTGGCTAGTTAACAGTCACACTATCACTGGAAGTAGGATTTCTTTCTAGCAGGGGGTAGACTTCAGAGGTATAGAATTTTACCCAGTAGCCATTTAAGGTGCAGAACTGAGATGAGAGGGAGCTCAGTGCAGTTCATTAGACTGTCAGTTAGGGTCAACTATGTTTTGCACATTGATTTCTTATGATCATGAGAAATGTTGTTTACATGGTATGGATTATGCCTTTTTATGATTTTCATCTAATCAAAACTCAACAGGATAGCATGAAAAGAACTTATTAACATACACAATAAAAATGCAGTTATTTCACAACCTGCATTGATAAGCTATTTAATTCACTTCTTTATCAGTCACAAAACAGCAGTCAGCACTGTTTTTTTACACCTCACACCATCTAGTTCTGATGGAACAATTCTGTGTCTAGTACAAGATGAGGCCAGTCTACTCGCGCTCATCTACTGAGACATTTAAATACCAGGAGATGACACATATTTCCCAGACAAACGTAAAAGCCTTAAATCCAGCCTTACAGCCAGGGAAATATTCAAAATTGTGGGGCCAAAAACTTTTAGCTTATTTATCTCAATTTCTCATTATTCCTGTAGGTTATATAGCCACTATGTTTATGGATGTTTCTAATTCCTGCTGTTAACTGAAGTTGCTATTTACTATGCAGTCTCATATGCTTATCATTTTCTTTTTAAAAAATGTAACTAAGGGGCTGGGGATTTTGCTCGACGGCATAAGCACCTGCCTTGCAAGTGTGCGGTCGTGAGTTCGTTCCCTGGTACCGATAAAAACGAAAAAGACAAAAAAAAAAAAAAAAATGTAAGCTAGCAGCCATAAATACAACCCCATTGTGTTAAATACAACTAAAGCAAAAGCCCTCCTGTAGGATAAGGTATCTGGTAAACCTGAAATAGTATCTTACTCAGATTTTAACTTTGAAATGAATACTTTTACATTTACAGAAATATGGCAAACATAGTACATCTCTGGGCTGGGTGTGGTGGCACAAACCTGGAATTCCAGCACTTGGGAGGCTGAGGCAGGAGGACTGTTTTGAGTTCAAGGCCAGCCTGAGCTACAAAGTAAGTTGAAGCCCAACCTGAACTGCATAGTGAGACCTTGTGTCAAAAACATAAAAAATAAAAAAGTACATCTCTGTATTCCCTTTGCCCAGCTTTTCCTAATGTTAATGTCTTACATAAACCCAGTACAAATATCAAAACCAGGAAATTAATGGCAGTCTAATTCTATTAACACAGCGATAGCCTTTAGTAAGGTTTCAGCAGTTATCCCACTAATGTAATTTTTTAGGCTTGGAATCCAACCCCACACTGCATAAAAAGTTTAACTTCACCTACCTGTAGGAATCAGAGTTTCATCCACTGGTAAAAAAGTATCTGCTTCTATGGTGACTTCATGGTCATATATGTTTGGAGAGCCCTGGGAGGGAACGAAAGGGGAAAGAAAAGAAGACAAGTGCTCATTATTATTTTACAAATTGACCCATGGCGATGACTAAATATAATCACTTTAATGTAAGTGGACGGAACCTCCAAATGGTTCCTGACAAATCTGAAAGAAGCTTCTGACGTGTGACCCTCCCATGCATTTTCTTCAGAAAGGGGACCATGAAACTGAAGACTCAGGGGGACAGAGGATTTGAGTGTCTTCTGGCCCTGGGCTTCTCTGCAAAGGTGATTCTGCTGGTCTCTCACATACCAGGCAAACAGCAGGAAGGGTCACTCACGTGCAATGCACAGGTGGGGCTCAATGGGCACACGGGCAGTCTCGCTAGCGGGGACTGTCTGCCACTCCTCTCTGGCCCAGTCCCACTTGGAGGACCCCACCGTGCTCAGGCGTGAGAACTGGGCACGACGCTATGTGCCTGCCCTTCTGCGGGCATCACCGGCCTGTCCACCAAGCAGACTCAGAGGCAGAAGGGCTCTCACTGTTCCAGCTCTCACTGCGTGGGCCCAGGGCCACTCAGCCTCCTGGAATCTCATTCCTTTTGGTGCAAAAGTGGGTAATGATGTCCCCACTTCTTCCAAGATCCTTATAAGGAGCCGGGTAAGGGCTGGTTGTGCCATTTGCCAACTGGCAAGCACATTATACATGTATATTTTCTAACGCAGAGGCTTATTTTTTATTATCAATAGTAACACTTTAAAGCTTCACAGCAGAAGATGGGGGAGAGAACCAAGGGCTTTTGCTTAACAAATGTCTTAAAAATTAGCTAAACCATGACTTCTTAGCTGTGGCTGGGTTTGCCCTGTGGGGGACACTTGGCAGAGTCTGGAGACATCAGTGATGACCACGTCCATGGGTGGTGATGGATTGGCATCTAGTGGGAGGGGCCAGGGATGCTGCTAAATGCCCAGAGCCCACACACCCTTGCTGCAACAAAGACGGCTCTGGCCAAAAATTTCAATAGTGCTGAAGCAAGGAAATCCCAAGCAAAGCAAAACTGAGCCTCTGCCTGGTTCCAGACAGGGCAACAGAGAGGCGCAGAGCTGCAGGCAGCTTCAGACTGTGGTCAGAAGGACTTGGGATACCTGTGCAGCAGAGCCACCCTAAGAAAGGCCAAGATTTAGAGGAGAGGAAACCAGCAGTAAACCCATCAGGAAATGGTTTAATTGTACTCCTATAAGGCTCTGCTGCTGAGGAAGTGATTCCCTCATGGTCTCCCAGGGGTGTACGTGCTGGGCATGGGGCAGAGGCGTTGGGAGGCCTGCCCTCCACCTATGCTCCCTCCCTTAGCTGCCCTTCAGCCCCGGAAGGACAGTTCCAAAATGGGAGGGGTCTGTGTCCCTGTCCAGTACAGCTCTAGAGGACAGCAGCTCTCCTGTGTGGCATCCTGTGTCTCCTGTGTGACATCCTCTTACACCAGCGTAACGCTGCCACTGCAGAGGCTTCTGGGACTGAGGAAAACAGAAACAAGAAGGATTTTGGAACTGTTCAATGCTCCGCTCAACGTGGAGTTTTGTGGCACTGTGGATTGAACTGAGGGCCTTCACACTGAGCTAATCTCCAGCAAGGCTTTCTTTTATTTTTAAGTTTGAAACAGGGTTGCTAGGTTGCTCCGGCTGGCTTTGAACTTGCAATCTTCCTGCCGCAGCCTCTCAAGTACCTGGAATTACAGGCGTGCACCTACATGCCTGGCTTACTTTTGCTGTTGTTATTTGTTTGTTTGTAACACTGGGGACCACCCGGAGCCTTGCACATGCCAGGCAAGTGCTTTATCACTGAGCTGTATCCTCAGTCCTAACATGGAGGGTTTTGGTACATGGCCCACAGAGAGCTGACGAGTCCCCTAAAAAGACTCCTCTGTCTTTCTTTGTACAAGTGAGACCTGAGAGACAGAGCCTCTTGAACATCATCAGTGGATAAAGATTGCACATGGTCATGCTCTGGACTCGTGGCCCAGCATCCGTCCAGGTCTTCACTCTTCCCTCAAGTGCCTGTGTCTTTTCACTCTTTTAAGAAAGACACAGATCTGTTTATTAGCAGAACATGATTTCTATTGCAATAGACTAGTTTTGCTTACTCTAGAACCTCACATAATTAGAATCTTACCACAGATACTCTCTTGTGGCTTACATCTTCCACATAATGATGATGTGACAATTTGTTTATCCTTTCTCTCTCTTTTTTTTTTTTTGGTCTTTTTGAGACAGGGTCTCGCTATGCAGTTCAGGCATAGTGAACCTTAAGCTCACTTTATAGCCCATGCTGGTCTCGAACTTGCAATAATCCTCCTGCCTCAGCCTGTTGAGTGCTGTGATATCCTTCCTCTTATAAATGGACCTGTGGGCTTTTTCTTAATGTCTCACAGTTACTTATGAATGTCCTTTTTCTGTTTTGCTTTGTTTGGTTTGAATTGGTTTTTTGAGACACAGCCTCACTATGTAACTGGTCTCAGGAGTACTGGGATTGTAGGCGTCCACCACTGCATCTGGCTTGTTTTGTTTTTTAAGAACTAGGGCCAGGCATGGTGGTGTGCACCTGCAATCCCAGCACTCAAGAGGCTGAGGCAGGAAGATCATTGTGAGTTTGAGACCAAACTAGTTTACATAATAAGTTCAGGGCCAGATTGAACTACATAGCAGAACCCCATCTCATAAAAACAGCAAACAAGAGGAACTTTTGGTTGGCAGGAAGAAAATGAATTAACATGAAAATCTCACATCAAAACCAAATAAACTGGTGAGTTAGAGATGCCAGGAAGAAGTGGGGAGCAGGGAAGAACATCTATCAGGCACCCCTTCTCTGAGTGCTCACTGGGCACGAGGGAGCAGTGGCGTTTTTTGGGTAGAAGAGAAGCGTGCTTCATTCCATGCTTCATCTGGCCTGGACAAACACAATGGACTATTCGGGCGGAACAGGATTGTTGGATTCATGTCCTTTCAAGGCTGAAGAAACCTCAGCAAGAAATGCTGACTCACAAACGTACCAGGAGGCCCATCTCTGAGTTCAATATTTGTTTTAGTTTACATTAGCTGCTACCAGCTTGTGACATCACTATACAAAGCCATTACAACTTGCATGCAGGCTTAAACCCTGTTATGTGCACTGCCACTACCGCTGCTGTCATTCAGCTCGTGACAGATCAGCGGGAGGGGACCAATATTGTCTGTCACTACACAAAAGCCACAGCAGCCTGCTCCTCTGACAACATGTTCCTCTTCTGGCAGAAACTGACTCCCTTATTTATTTTATGATGGATCATAAAGTCAGGGGTGGGGGGAACCCACGCCCCATCCCCAAAGCACGAGTTTGCACTGGATTCATTTCCAGGAAAGTCCAACCTGAGGTTTCCTGCCTTTTGTGTCTTTTTGTTATTAAAGGAAGAGGAACTGTCTTGAAGAACATATCAAATACATAGTATAATGTATGCAAACAACAAAGCCTCTTTACAAACTATTTCAATTGTAATACTTTTTAAAAAGTGGGCAAGGCTGGGGATTTAGCTCAGCGGCATAAGCACCTGCCTTGCAAGCAGGCAGTCGTGAGTTCAATCCCTGGTACCGATAAAAACGAAAAAGACCAAAAAAAAAGTGGGCAAAAGAAAGGCAGGTTGCAGGCCGGACGGTCTTGCCCTGGCTGGCGATTAGGTTAGGCAGGGTGAGTCACACCCTGGTCTGCAGGGCACTTCTAGGAAAGGTCTGACCCGTTTTAAAACAAAGGAGGCCCATTAGGGACGTGAAAAGGGAACAGGTCCTTTTTCATCTCTGGAGATGACTATATAAGGAAGTAAGTCCTAGAGCTGTCACAGCCGTAGGATGATGTGAGGGGACAGACCCACAGACAAGACCCAACACTGAGGAAGCAGAATGGAAAATGGAAGCACCTCGGCCTGATGACGCCTTCTGCCAGTCACAGAAGAACCACAAGTATTGCTCTTCATCTCAAATTCCCCCGACTTGCTTTCACATCTCTTTAGGTAACGTTTCAAATTTAAAAAGCACACACACATTCTCTGGGTTTTGTATTAGGCACAGGAGGGTACAACAAAACAAAACAAAAAACACTGGACCCTACAAGACTTTCTTCCTCCACTGAGAGGCACCTCTCTCCCTGCCACCTCCCAGGCTTCCAACACTTAGAAGCAATGGGCCAATTCTTGGGTTCCAAACAGAATACTGTTTAATAAGTTTAGAAAACAAAAAGGTGAAAGAAGATGAACTCACTACTTTAAATATCAAGTTGTGAGTGATTTCCCTGGAGAGGGCTTGAGGCAGAGAATAGGAGAAAGGAGGTTCTAGACATGCAGTGGCCCTTGATCCCAGGCCCGTGACCATTCATCCACCCTCGGCAAAGCTACTCCAAAGGCGAGTGTCCTCAGCCTTGAAGGTAGTGCCGGGTGATCTGAGCTGCACTTATTAAGGGCCTATAAAAGGGGAGTTTACAGCTAGGTAAGGTGGCGCACACCCTGCGATCCCAGCAATCAGAAGACTGAGGTAAGGGGATTGCTGTGAGTTTGAGGCCAGCGTGTGCTACATAGTGAGTTCAAGGCTGCCACGAACTATGTAGTGAGACCCTGTCTCAAAAGACAAACTTTCTAGCTGAGCATGGTGCCATACTCCCGTAATCTCAGCACTAGGAGGCTGAGGCAGGCAGATCATTTCAAGTTCCAGACCAGCCTGGGCTACAAAGTGAGCCCAAGGTCAGCCTGACCTGCATAGTGAGACCCTGTCTCAAAAAGACAAAAACAAAACAAAACTTTCTGAGCAAAGCCTGAGATCTAGGAAATGATTCAGCCTTGGGGAAGAGATTCAGAAATACCCATCACTTCCGTAGGACTGGAAGATTGGCAACTGAACCAAAATCTTAGAAAATCTTACGTTGTTACCTGTCTCCTTCAGTGGAGACGCTGGCAGGTGGAACATTTCATATATAATTTCTCTTTCTGTTTCTGATCCTTTAGATTATTATAACATAAGATGTCCCTAAATATATAAAAATGGAAGACAGAGAAAAGTTACCAATTTATGAGCTACATAAAGCAATTACAGTTTTGTTCTATTTCTATCATTTCTTCTGAATGCATTTTAAAAACCTGACCCTGTCCTGGTGGGGTTTTCTGGTTTGCTTCTGGCTTTTGGTTCATTTTTAAAAGCTCAAGAAGGGTGGTAGACATTCCTGAAGATAAGAAAAAGCAAGAGAAAAAGCTATCTTTCTTATTTTTAAAGAGTGAACTTTGGAAATTACGTAAGAGCCAATTAGCTTTGCTATCTGAGGAAAAATTACAGAAAAAAAAAATCAGCCGAGTGGCAGCAAACTCCTTCAAATGGGCAAAAATGTAAGCTATCAGTTGGCTGTAAACATCCTTGTACAGAAATCCTGCCAAGGCGAATCAGGATGAGTGGTTGGTGATGAGTTCTCAGACAAGGAGGAAGGAATAGATAAACCCTACAAGGCTTGGCTGAGCTTTTGCCCCCTGAGAGAGAATGAGGTGGTTAAGAGGGCAAGACTGAGCTGTCCCTGGCTCTGTATCACCCTTAGGGGACATTTAAAAGGCCTTCTTCCTCCTGGGCTTCTTCCCCATGCCAGGCTAATTTCAATATCTTTACCAAGCAGCTTTAGAAAGTGCTTCTAACGGCGACTGATAAATCATAGGCTGCTGCTGCATTTCTCCAAAAATAAGACCTAGCCAGAAAATAATCAGCCTTCAAAACTAAAGATCAAAAAATGACAGCACTGATCAGCCCACCTTTTTAGTCACCCTGCAAGGGATCGGTCACGCAGATAAGACAAAGACAGGCTGACAGGGCTGGCATTTTCCATCTCCAGTTTTCAAGGCTGATTATTTTCTGGCTAGGTCTTGTTTGCCAAGAAAGGAGATATTATGAAATGTAGAACATGCCTACTAATCTAAAAAGCCCAGGCCTTCTAAACCAAATCCGGTCCCAGGCAGGACTGGCCACCAGAGGTCTAGGAAGCCCTAGTGGGCTACTGGTGGGAGCACGCACATGTTGGCAGCATATTTAAATGTTGAGGACAATCTCATTGCCAAGAATTCAAGGGTAGAAAGCACTTTTTGGGGAAAGGGGTGTGTCTGAAATAGGGTTTCACTATGCAGTTCAGGCTGGTCTCAGACTCACACTGTTGCCCAGACTGGCTTTGAACTCGAAGTAATACTCCCGCCTCAGCCTCCAGGGTGCTGGGATTCAGGCACGCATCACCACACCTGTCTAGAAGGCACGTTAAAGGGAAGTAGTCTGGAATTGAATAGGAAGTCAATAAGGGAACGAATGCAAGCACATGTCGCAATTGGATGAGCAAGAATTCTTTCTTGAAATCACCAGTTGCTTGTCTGGAGCAAGGGGAATGATACTTCTCTTGGCAGGACAAATATCCACCCATCGTCCTCTATGGCTTCTTTTGACTGAGTCCCGACTATGAGCCAGGTGCTCTGCAGAGCCCTCTTCACCTTCACAGGGTTGTCCCCAGCACCACAGGAAGTCACACTGGTTAATCTCTCTAGCCACACCACCTGATTATGCATGAAGCTACCACGGGAGAAGCAGCAAGCACACTTACCTGGCCTGCCAGGTTGAAATAAGAATGGTTCGTCAGATTAACCGGTGTGGCCCGACTGGCCTGCGCTCTGTAGTTGACCACGAGCTCCCCACCATCCAGGGTGTACGTCACCCAGACCTTCAGCTCCCCGGGGTAGCCTTCTTCGCCATCTGGACTGACCCGGGAAAACTCGACACCATTTGACAGCACTTGAGGCGTCCAGAGGACCTAGAAAAAAAGTGTTTTCACAGCTGCTGAGTCATACCAGCCCCGAGCTAAATGCCACATTTCAATATTCAAGATAACTGATTGCAGAAAGGGATGCAGTTATATAATCACAAAGGCTTTTGACTAAGAGCCTGAATTTTAACTAATCTAAAACTTTGTTTTTATAAAGATAAATGGTTTTCAAAGTACTTATTTTTCTCTATACCTACTCCCATTCCCTACTTGCTTTCTAATTTTACGTATATCTGTAATATTTTTTTCGTTTTGGATTTTTTTCTTTGACATACATTTATTTTAATCTTGGAGCTCTATTCTGTTAAATGTCATATGGCAATACTTTTTAACAGCACTAAAAAATAGCCTTAATGAATCACCCTTTTTCTCTTGAGACACTGTATACAAATACTTTTAAAAACTACAAGGTTCTTATGTTCCCAGGGTAGAATTTAAAACAAATAAGGTACTTGTTTTCCATTAGGAAGTGTTCCGACCTCCAAGTCAAGATTCCTAATTTGGGGGCCTGGTTTGCTCCTAATTCATCCTATGACTTCACGCATGGATCTTTCTATAAAATGAAGCAGTTTAAAAATTATGTTGGAGCCGGGTGTGGTGGTGCATGCCTGTAATGAGCACTCAGGAGACTGAGGCAGGAGGATCGTTGTGAGTTTGAGCTGCAAGATGAGATCAAGGCTAGCCTGAACTGCATAGCAAGACCCTGTCTCAAAAAACCAAAAACAAACAAAATTTTAAACAATCATGTTGGAAGCATCTTCTAGTTCTAGCAAATATGATTCTAAGAATGACAAGAAAATACGTTTTTGTTTCTTTTTGTTTTGTTTTGTTTTTGGTACCAGGGATCGAACTCACAACCTTGCGCTTGCCAGGCAGGCGCTTGTACCACTGAGCTAAATCCTCAGCCCTAAGAAATAATGAAGAGTTTTCCAAAAAAGTTTTTAAAAGGAGGAATGTGAATACGAATCCTGGATAACACAGTAGCTGTTCTCCAGTTGACCTGAAGACCACTCTTTTAGAAAGGGAGGGAAAAACCACCATTTATCGAGTGCCCACGATAAGCGAGGACCTCTGACCAACACTTCACATGCCCAGTCCCACCCCTGGAGTACACTCAGAGTAGGCTCCTTATCCTCCCTGGGGCAGAGAACAGAGGCTCAGAGAGAACAAACTGCTTGTCCCAGGCTGCATAATTCCCAAGCGATAGTGGATCTGCCCTGGAGCCTGTCCCTGTTCCCTTACTCTGTTGGCCAGAGTCCTCATTCCTTGGGGGAGTTCTGGGGTCCCTAGTAAAGAGCCTATGGCAAATAAAAGACCTTCAATTTGTGCAGTGCCCACCAGTCCCTGACTTGGTGGTGGTGTATGTGCAAGAAAGTAATAAATTAAGCCAAATGAAACAATCATCTAAGATGGGTATGGTGGCTCATGCCTGTAATCCCAGCAGAGGCTAAGGCAGGAGAATCACTTCGAGTTCAAGACCAGCCTAAGCTACAAAGTGAGCTCAAGGCCAGCCTGAAATGCACAGTGAGACCCTGTCTCAAAAAGCCAAAAATAACAACAACAATAATAATGAAACAATCGTCTTTGTAGGTTGAAACTTAAACACTAAAACAAATTAAAAAAAAAAAAAACACAGAATTTAAACACTAACAGTTTCAGATGACTCCAACAACATTATCCCCACTTTACAGATGAGCGAACTGAGTTCAGTAGCATTATCTTGTGCACTGCCACCTCCCACATCCTAGAGGAGTGTTATGTAATCTTTTCACACTTCATTTAAGGAAAAAAATCTTGTTAAAAATTTTACAAGTAGGAGCTGGGGATTTAGCTCAGTGGCCTAAGTGCCTGCCTGGCAAGCGTGAGATTGTAAGTTTGATCGCCGGTACCAAAAAAAAAAAATTTTTTTTTAAATGTAAGTAGTCCCACAGCCAAGATTCAGTACTGTCTGTGCTGCGGAAACAAGCGCTCCACAGCCAAGCTTCAAACTGGTCTGGCTGCATACTGCATATTGTTCTATACCTGAGTTTTGGTTGGCTCATGTTTTCTTCAAATCTCTATCTTCAACAGTCCAGCAAAGTTAACAGATGACTGTTAACTGGTGATTTCAAACTGTCTTTCCAGCAAAGTTAACAGATGACCTCCGGAGCCAGAGGCACGCCCAGGACCCTAGCTCTGCCCACCACTGCGGGCGGGGCCAGCCAGGAAGGAGGCTGGTCTCGGCCTCCTCCCAGGAAAGCAGCTGGCATTGGAAACCTACTCGCTGGGCTTAGTAAAGAAAAAATGAATTTTACATCTGAGTTGTCTCCCAGAAATGCTGAACTGTCAAGATACTTAAAATAGGAAGTCTGTTACATGCGTAATTTAAAAAAGAAAAAAGAAAATATTACCTTGCTACCTAGATATTTGCTGCTTCTTATTCCTCCCAGTATTTTTTTTCCCCCAGTACTGGGAATTCAATCCCGGGCTTTCACACTGAGCTACATTCCCAGCCCTAAATGTTCTCTTTTAGAGAAAGGACACAATGGAGAGATTTTTGTATAAACCGAATTAGGAGTTAAGCATAAATCTTATTAACGGGAAGATTTTCCTGACTTTATCGTTTCCAAATATCCAGGAATTCTGCATTGTTAGGCTTTCAAGTACTATTTTGAATCCTCTCAGGTTACTCAACTTTCATCTTTTTTAAAAAATGTGTTAGTTGGGGCTGGGGATTTAGCTCTGTGGCATAAGCGCCTGCCTTGCAAGTGTGTGGTCGTGAGTTTGATCCCTGGTACCGATAAAAAAGAAAAAGGAAAAAAAAAAAAAAGTGTTAGTTGGATATGGTGGTGCATGCCAGTAATCCCAGCACTTGGGAGGCTGAGGTAAGAGGATTACTGCAAGTTTGAGGCCAGCTGGAGCTACAAAGTGAGTCCAAAGCCCGCCTGAAATAGAGGACAAAATCCTGCCTCAAAAAAAAAAAAAAAAAAAAAAAAAAAAACAGCCCCTGCAAAAAACCCTAAAAATAGAAAAACACATACCTACAAACTATTCATTTCGTAGTTGTTGAGATCCAATAAAACATTAAGAAAAAAGTTCATTTGATGCTGCTTATGTTATCATATCAAAACCTGCTGTTCAGAACCTTTCAGCAGCTGCATTAAAAACACTCGTTCTGAGGCTGGGGATTTAGCTCAGCGGCATAAGGGCCTGCCTTGCAAGCGCGCAGTCGTGAGTTCAAGGCCCAGTACCGATAAAAAAAAAAAATCGTATAAAAACATTCCTTCTTTCCCAGGCCCTCTGGGCTGTGCATGGCTCTTTGCCCTAATATCCAGGGACTGAATGCAACACTACCTGTTCCCCAAGGGCTGTTCAGCCGCCATCTCCACCGCAGGTGTTCAAGGGTGGTTGGGGATGAGAGGTCATTGACGGTTACCCCTCCTAAGATGGCATCAGTGCCTTTGTAAGAAAGACCCAAACCCCACCATGTGACTGACATCCTCCCGCTGTCATCACGCAGCAAGATGGCCCTATCCGAGGCTGTACCCTACTCTTGGGCTTTCTAGCCTTCACAATTGTAAGCTACGTATCTTTATAAGTTATCCAGTTTGTATTTTAGCTATAGCACCTGAAAAACAAAGACTATCTTTCTGTGTTCATACAGGGAATACTTATGAAGCAATATCACAGAAAACACCACAGAGGGAACAGGAACATGATAGAACAAGGTGCTGCTCTGAGATAACTCTGATCTTCACCCCAATCTGAGCTGGATCCAGCTTCTCCTGGCTGGGCGCTGCCAGGGGCTTGGCATGCTTTAGAGACTCTGCTCCAACACTGGCAGCGCACAGCCTTCGGCTCTCCCTGGGTAAAGAGTCTGTCACTGAGGAAAGAGAATCAACAGAGCAGTCTAGTTCTAGACCACAGACAGAAAGAAGAGGTGGTGGCCAGAGGCAGAAAAGAAGAAATTGTGGTCGTTAGTGGCTGCATCTGTTCCTCTTCTCCGGCTCTCCTCCAGCCAGAGGGCGTGGGGGTACTTTAAGGAACTTTCTCTCTGAAGTATTCTCTCTAGTAGCCTGAATTGCAATCAAGAGACAAGTTCCCACGGTTAACCTGCAGACGCCCATGGGTCTGGGGAGCAGGAGGCCAGGCATTTCTACAGCTGGGAGAAGCTGCTGGACCCATTTGCTTTCTGGACCTGTTTTCCAGGGATCCACTTTTTATTTAGAAAGGGAAAGTGGAGAGAACTGGAGGTAATCTGACAGCACAAAGCACCTCAGCGGAAGGTGGAGTGGACTTGGGACCTCAGCAGAAGGTGGGTGGACAGGCCCACCTGGCTGTCCCACTGAGGAGCTGTGTGACCTCTCAGAACCTCAGCCTTCTCATTGGCTTGTAAGCCAGAGCTGCGGTAAACGTTGGAGATAACATATGCAGATGCCTGAGCAGCAAGTGCCAGGTCTTGTTACTAATCCATGTTTTGTTAGCCTGACTCTCTGCGTCTCAAGTTGTGAGAAAGTTGTTTTTCCATCTTCCCCCAAGTCGGGGCTCTCATAGTTTTGCTCAGAGCTCCTCTGCGGGTGACAGTGGGAGAAGCTACAGAAGGACGGGCCCCCGATGTGACCACTGGGTCTGCTCCACACACCCTGGCTCACCTTAAAATGCTTGTGGTCCAGGCCTGGGGCTCTGCAAACAGAAGGTACTTGAGGGGACTTTGTGAACTGTGCCAAGAGGGGACTCTGTCTGAGGGCCCCTAACTTACCTTATCAAACCCCCTGAGTCCTCCATGCAGGCTGTTGGGCTCCCTGTTAATGGGCAGCTGATACTTCTTCCCGTCCAGGGTGAATGTCCCTTTGGCGATTCGGTTGGCCACTCTTCCCACCACTGCTCCAAAATAGGGCTGCTTTTGGAGGTACCCTGCGAAGACAGGAGATTAGTTTTACCGCTGCTCACCGCTCTCTTCTGTGGAATTGTTTACACATGACCTTTCCTTTCATAGGAGTGCTTCATGTCCATTATAAAAATTTTAAAGGATTTTTATAATGCACAAAGAAATTTAAATCCTCCTTAATCCCATCACCGGAGAGGTCTATTGTTCGTATTCTTATTTATATCCTTCCCTCTTCTAGTGTATGCATAC
This sequence comes from Cavia porcellus, assembly GCF_034190915.1. Lineage (NCBI taxonomy): Eukaryota > Metazoa > Chordata > Mammalia > Rodentia > Caviidae > Cavia > Cavia porcellus. The sequence continues at coordinate 219,719,368 of NW_026947484.1, forward strand.
TGTGTTTTTTAAAAATAAAACTGGGATCTTGGTATATGGCTGCTTTATAATTTTTTTCCTAGCCCAATCAATGTTCTTAACTAAACAATAGACATTTATGTAGTCTTGGGAGAAAATTATCTTATTCTTTTTTTTAAAACTATACAATTAGTATATGGAAATATTCTTTACAGAGAGCTAAGTAATATAAAAGGAAGCCAGATACGATGGCACATGCCTGTAATCCCAGCAATAGGAGGCTGAGGCAGGAGGATCACCTCAAGTTCAAGGCTAGCTGGGGCTACATGGGGAGTTTCAGTCCAGCCTGAACTGCAGAAGAGGTAGGCTTGCTGGAGGACATATAGAATGTCCAGTTAAACCTAAATTGCAGATTATGAAATTTAGTATAAGTATTTTCACAGTACTATTATACATATGAAGTATCAGTTGTTCACCTGAAATTTAAGCTAAGCACCCAGTATTTTACACTATTTACTAATCCACCAACCTTACTACAAGGTAAAACATAAAAGCCATTCTTTACCTGTTCTTCTTAGTGGTAACCACTGTTAAAGAATTTGACATGCACACTTTTTCTTTGCACTAACTACATATAAACACACAAATACACACATACATATATTCTCCGTATATGAAATTGTACCATACACATTTTCTGCAACTTCTCATTTGTCAAATGTCTTCAGAGCTCTCTAGGTCACTACATATCTCTCTGCCTTACTCCTTTTCATGGCTAAAAGTTACACTGATGAGCATAAAACAGTGACAGACTTGTGGCGAGGGTACAGAAAGTGATACTGTATTACTGCAGTTACAGCTTGTGCCTGGGCATATTCTAGTACTTTTCCTTTCTTTAAATTTTTCTGCATTTGCTTTACAAGCAAGGTCCGGATATAGTCCAAGATTTTCCTTCAGATCACTCAGGATCCCCTTGTCCTTTTCTGAGGTCCTCCATACCTACCTTGTTTTTGGATTAGTGGAGAATGCAGCTCAAGTGTTTGCAATACTTTTGTACAGGCGAGGGGCTCTCAGGATACAGATGACTCTGAACCAGTTATGCCAGTTACAGGGTAAGTTCCTGCACCTCAACTGGCCATGCGGAAGGTAAACACTGATCGTTCTCTTCTCTTCCAGGCTGTCTTGGTTCCTTCCTGGCTAATCTATGGTGCCTTGGAGTCTTTCCCACGGACTGTCACTCAGCTAACACAGACTGAACACTTTCCCGGTCCTGGTCACTTCTGTGGTGCACTACACTGAACTCATTTCATTCTCGGAATATTTCTCTGAGGCAGATACTACCATTACCTCTGTTTTACAGATGTGGCAGCTGAACACAAGAGGATAGGAAGATTACTTGCCCCAGCAAGGGACAGTGGCACATGCTTGTAATCCTAGCACTTGGGAGGCTGAGGTAGGAAGATTTCCAGGTGTTTGAGACCAGCCTGAGTTACACAGCAAATTCAATGTCAGCCTGAACCATATAGCAAGACCCTGTTGAAGAAGGAGGAGGAGGAGGAGGAAGAAAAGTGGTATTTGAGAGGATGTGTGAGGGTTATACAGATTTGAGGGGGGTACTGGGGATCAAACTCATGACCTTGCGCTTGCCAGGCAGGCGTTTATGCCACTGAGCTAAACCCCCAGCCCAGGTTATATACAAATGCTACCATTTTATATGAAGGATTTGAGCATCTACAAATTTTGGTATCTGTGTACCACCATGCCCAGGCCTCCCATATACTTTTAAATCATCCCTAGATTACATATGACATCTAACACAATGGAAATAACGTTTATACTATATCGTTAAGGGAATGACAAGAAGAAAGCCTAAATAAGTTGAGTAAGGGCTGGGGATTTAGCTCATTGGCATAAGTGCCTGCCTTGCAAGTGTGCGGTCGTGAGTTCAATCCCCAGTACTGATTAAAAAAAAAAATCAAGAAATAAGTTGAGTACAAATGGATTTTCTTCTTTTTTTGGTACTGGAGACCAAACCCAGGGCTTCACATATGCTAGGCAAGCGTACTACCTGCATGAATACATCCTCTGCCCTGGTTATAGTACTATTTTTTGAGTCAAGGTCTTGCTAAGCTGCCCAGGCCTTGCTAAAATGCTGGCCTTATGATCCTACTCCTTTAGCCTCCTGACTAGCTAAGATTATACACATGTTCCACCACAGCCAGCGTAAATGCATTTCTTGTCCCCCAAAGACTTTCTATCTGTGGTTGGATGAATCCATGCATATAAAATCTACAGATATGGAAGGCTGAGGGTATCTGGAAGCACAAAACCTTTTAGTTGATCACCGCTAGTACCATCTCTGGGTGAGGCTGATCTCTCTACCAGCTTCTATTTCTCCCCATCCTCCTGGTTTTTTTTGAACCTGTAGTTTTAAAACTGCTTACACTCGTGTCTTACTTTTCTCTTTGCTGAGACAAAATACCTGATGCCCAAAGTTAAAGGAGGAAAAGTTTACTATATAGCTCAGTTTCAGGAGGTTTCAGTTCATAGTTGAGTGGAGGGTGCGGGGCAGAGGGGCTTTGCAGAGCGGGCAGGCAGAAGTCCGTAAGCAACAAGCAGCACCCTCATGTCAATCCCAGGATCACTCTAGATCAAGCCACCTCCGAAAAGGCCTTCCTACGTCAACAGGAGATTTTGGGGGACATCCAGATACAAGCCAAAACAATTGGTTAACCAGAGTCAGTCCCAAAGAGCCAAACAAGCTCTTGTTGGTTTTCTTTCACCCCTGATTTTCACAGAGATGGGCATGATCCCTTTCCCAACCATCAGCAATAATCACAGCAAAAGACAATTTATCAAGGGAAATGCATCATGTATCTCTTTGGTCATAGTTTATTTGACACAGGCACCTTCAGATTGCAGACTCAGTGACCTCAGGGTGAACTATCCTTTTTGTGCTTTGGTGTAATGAAGAATGGACAGATATATAGAAATATGATTAGACAAGAAAGGTTTGATGAAATAATAGTGACAGAAGGAGAAACCCAGCAAGGCCTGCCTGTCCAGATTCTTTCTGATCCATCTGGGCAGCATTCTTTCTTCCCAAATGTGGGGCAGAGCCCTCTGCAGCATGGTGAAGTCTGTGACCTACAATGAGCCAAGGCAGTGAGACAATCTTTTTTCTTGTTTTTTTTTTTGCAGTTCTGGGAATTAAAACCAAGGGTGCTCTACTACAGAGTTACATCCCCAGTCCTTTTTGGTTTTTTTATTTTGAGACAAGGTCTTGCTTAAGCCCCTAAATGGCCTTGAGCCTGTGATCTTCCCACCTGAGCCTCCCATGCAGCTGGGATTACAGGAGTGTGCCACTGCGCTGAGCAGAGAATTTGTTTTAATGGCTCACTCTTGACAGAAAGAGCAGGGGTGAGTAGAGTAACATTTCTAGGTTTTATGCTTGGTTTTGGGAAAAAGAGGTTTCTGGTTCTATGATCTGCCGTGGTGAAGAAGATTTGGACAGAAAGTCAGAAGCTATTTCTAAAGCCTTTACTTTGGAGTGTTGTTTTCTGAACCCCAATAAGGCTAAAAATAAATAAATAAATAAAGGAAAGCAGAATTTTTGTCTGAACAACTGTTAGCCTGTAGCTCATTTTCAGCCCTACCCTGACTTACTTCACAAGTGTCTCTCTGGAGGTGCACTGGCCACTGGAAACGAGCACACTCCTAGCAGTAACCCTCTAGCCACAGGCTAGGAAGGGACCCCTGAAGCGGCCCCTCCTGGGTAACAGCTAAGCAGCGCGCGGTTTGGATGGATAATCATAAGTAATTAAAGCAGAGGATCGAGACACCTTATTCTTAGTTATCTCAAAAATTCACAGAACAGAGTTCACACTATCTCCAAACGCTGCTAACTTTTCACCTCAGAACAGAATTACAGAGTGACAACCTGCAAATCTCAAATTGGGCAGGATTAAAAAACTGTTTTGAATTGTAGAAAACATGAAAAGTTCAAAGTTCCTAGGTCAATCCACGTGAAGGCTGCCTTGATCCAGTCAACTGCACCAGGAAGAGAAAGTTCATTCCTTTTCTAGGGAAAATACCGGCCAGAATCAATTAATAAATGTTTAGTCATAGGATATGATCTTTCCACTTCGCTAACCCCCCAGATCCCTATTATTATACCCACTTCAGAGAGAAATAAAATTATTTACTACTCTTTTTACAAGAGTTTCCCCCTAAAAGTGGCTGAAAATTGATAATCACTTTAATTATCCCAGATCGACTAATTGATTGATCTATCTATGATTCTTTTTCCTTTGAGACTGAGTCTCAGTTTGAAGTTCAGGCTGAACTCACTATACAGTCTAGCTGGCCTTGAACCTGCAGCAATCCTCCTGTCTCTTCTTCCAGAGGGCTGACATTACAGGGAGGAGTCACCATGCTTGGCATCGATGCTGTCTTTTTTTGCAGGCTACCAAATGAAACAAAAGTTCTAGCAGGGTGAGGGGAAATATAGGGAGCAACGGAAGGAAGGGGGATAAAAATAACTAATTGCTCATTCTGAGTAGAGATGTATCACAGTCCACAATGTATTTAATCATCCCAATGCATTTTAAGGAAGGGACAGGTCTGGAGAAGTTCAATCCCTTGCCTAAAATCACAAGCTATGAGGGACAAGGTAGAGATTGATTGATTGATTGATTTTTTCTTTTTGAGACAGGGTTTCATTATGCAGTTCAGGCTGGTCTTGGGCTCACTTTGCTGCCCAGGTTGGTTTTGAGCTTGCAATGATCCTCCTGCCTCTGTCTCCCAAGTGCTGGGATTACCGTCATGCCCCACTGCGCCTGGGAGATTTATTTATTTTTGGTAGAGATTTAAACTGGGCCCCCTCAGTGCCCCCTCAAAGATACTCCTGGGCATCTGCAACATTCACCTGACTCCTTTGATTTCCACTTCATACTTCATCTGAACTCAGGTTTTCTAAAAGCACTGTTTGTTTATTTACTGTGGTACTGAGGGGTAAAACCCAGATCTTCGCACATTAGCAAGCAAGTGCTCTGTCACTGAGTCAAGTCCCTAGCTCTCATTAGAGCTTGTTTTTCTATTTTTTTTTTTCTTCCAAAAAAAGTTACTGCACTAACAGGTCATTTGGTGGTAACTAGGGGAAAAGTCAAGGGAAAGATGTCTCACTGATTGATTGGCCAAGTTGTTTCTATCTGTGACTTCTAAGTGATATTCTTATCACAGCACGCTTTGAAAGAAATCTAACAGTAAAGTTTTAAAAACATTTTTAAAGACACCAATTGGTAGGAAGAGCTCATAGGCTTTACTGATTATTTTTCCAAAGTGTAACTAAAAGATTTACAGCTCATAGGCTTTACTGATTATTTTTCCAAACTGTAACTAAAAGATTTACATAATTTACCTCTTTAGAATTATACAGAGAAAAGACTTCATTTTCCCTAGGAGAAATTAAAACATTCTGACCTCAACTTATGGCTATCATCCAAGCAGATTATATAACCTATCTGGGAAACTAAAGATTGTTCACATCCAGTCTGGCAGTTACAAAAGGCCCATGTCTCATGGAATTACCCATGCTTGGCCCGTCCTCATGGATCAAAACATTTCTGGGACATAGTAATGTCAAGATAATCCTGTATTGTGTCAAGTCTTATTACTTTTTTATTTACTTCAGCTTGTTCATGTACACTTATATAAGCAGACATTTAAAAAGGATACACAGTGAAATTGTGTCCATCCTATACTCTACACCCAAGCTACCAAGGTTCCTTTCTTAAGAATAACCACTGCTGGGACTGGGGACTTTAGCTCAGCAGCATAAACTCCTGCCTGGCAAGCGCAAGGTTATGAGTTCTATCCCTGGTACAAAAAAAAAAAAAAAAAAAACAACCACTCCTGGGCATTGTGGTACACACCTGTAATCCAGGTACTTGAGAGGCCAAGAGGCAGGAGGATTACGACAAGTTTGAGGGCAGCCTGGACTACATAGTGAGTTGAAGTCCTGCCTGAGCTACATAGCAAGATCTTATCTCAAAAAACCAAAATAATAATAATAATAATAATAATAATAAAATAGCCAATGATACGTGTTTCTTAATATGGATTTTAAGATATTAGAATTAACCAAAATAGTTGCAGAGACATTTTATATTTTAATGACTGAGACAATCTGCTTCCTGTCATATGTGAAGTCTGTGGCAATACTAAAAGGTGCTATAAAAAATTGAAAAGCACAGCCTTAAAAGAACTAGGGTCCAGTTAGAACAACCTCAAAGACCACTACACATATGAAAAAGCACTACTTCATATTCTAAGGATATTCTCCTTCAACTTGTTTTGAGAATAGCATTAACTCCTTTTAGAAGAATTAAATTGTCCACATTAAAATATAAGAATGAAAATGTCCAACTCGATCATACACTCAAAAGAGTATTTGAAATGCTCTGATTCAACTTGGCATTTGGTGAAGCTGCATGCATCCTGATCAGAAAACGCTAGCAAACATTCTTAAAATGTGTTGAGTTGAGGGAAGCCAGGAAAACACACCCAGCTAGATCTTCGCAATTTAAAGGGAGTTCTCCCCTCCCTCCTCCCTCTCTCTTTCTTTTGAGACAGGGTCTCCCGGTGTAGAGCAGGCTGGTCTTGAACTGCAACAACTTCCTGCTTCACCCTCCCAAGTGCTGGGATTACAGATGTGTGCTACCATATCCAGCTTGTTTTTTAAGAACAATTCTTTTTTTTTTTTTTTTTTTTTTTTTTTTTTTTGTCTTTTTGAGACGGGGTCTCGCTATGAAGTTCAGGCTGGCCTTGAGCTCACTTTGTAGCCCAGGCTGGTCTCGAACTCACAAGGATCCTTCCTGCCTCAGCCTCCAGAGTGCTGGGATTACAGGTGTGAGCCACCACGCCCAGCTCAAGAACAGTTCTTTCACTGAGACCCTCATAAAGGTCACAGACATACAAATGGTTTTGTAAATGGCCTCTCACAATCAATATTTCCAAGTAACTGGCATTTCCACACAGTTGTCCCTTCAGTACATTTCCATGCTTGCAAGAAGCTAGTGCTTCCTGGGTGCCAAGCTACTGCAACCCACACTTCACATGAAATCAAAAGAACTGCCCTTCTCCAAGCCACGTGTGACACACAGACAACCAGGGGTGAGGAACAAAATCCTTACAACATCCTTTTCATAAATTGTACTAAAGAAATAAAATATTTTTTCTATAATCAAAACAAAGTTTTTCTGTTGACCACAAATCATGAGCCAGTTTAAAAATATAGAGAACCAAACAGGCAGAATGACATGCCAAAAGGAAAAAAACCTCAAGCCTCCTCTCCAGCAGAATTCGTCTACATAACTCACCACAGACCAGAGGGGTATTGTTTCCCCTTGCCAGTTCTATCTCAGACCTGGTTTTCTGTCTAGTTACACCACAATACAAAGAGATAGCATAATTTACCTTTCCTCTTGCTGCAATCAAACTGCAATTAAAATTATTTCTTTATGCAATGCTGGGTAAAAATCTGTCTCTTCAGCTAACCTGCAAACCCCTTAAAAGGTGGAGACCTTGTTTGTCTTGCTAAAGTAGGCTTTCCGAATTGACTTAAAATGAATTAAAAGTTTTAAAGTCCATGAATTAATACGTGATCCTCATTGCCCATGGACTCTGATGGAATAAAAGTCCATCTAGTTAAAAGGAGGCCTAATTTCTAGACAGAGCTGGACTTCTTTCCTTAACTACTTAATTTCTGAGCAGAAAGAGAGTTGGGGGCGGGCAGAGCATTATAGTCCACTGACCAAAACAGGCAAAATCTCCAGTCATACAGTCTGCTCACACTATCATGAATTTCTGGGTCAGCTAGGCTTCGAAGAGTGTCTGACAAAGGAAAAAGGAAATACAAGGCACATGTTGTAATTTTTCTAGTTCAATAAGAGCACAAGAAAGAGAACAGGGAACCACACACTCCCAGTGACCAGCAGTTCAAAGATTGACCCAGGGTTACTGAAACTTTGTCTTAATCGCAACTGACTTTTTGGTAACCAAAGGTAAACCCCGAACGGAAAATCAAGACACCATGTCCTAGAGCTATCTGCATTCTTTTTTTCCCCCAATCGCCGATCGCAGAACTATCCTATTAGCAAGATTCACATACTCCTGAGTTAGACGGCCCCAAGCTCAGGAACTTGGCTCTCTGTCCCTAATGCGGCCGACGGCCCGAGCGAACCAGAGGGTGCCAGGGTGCCAGGCGTGCGCCTGGGGTCCGCCAGCGGCCTGGGGCAGGATGCAACCCACCTTCCAACTCGGCAAAGCCGAGCACCACGTCTGAGGCTTTCCCCTGCCTGTCTTTGACCTCCAGAGCTGTGATCGTGCAGCCCCAGGAGATGATATCCACTCTCAGCTGGTCTGACTGCAGCTGGAACTTCTCCACCGTCCCTCCCCCCAGGGGCAGCTCTCCAAACACGTTTCTGGTCACCGAAACCATTGGGAAAGTTCGGGATGCGAAGCTACTCTCAGCTCCTGAAAAGCCAGCGGCCAAACTATAAACGACGTGAGTTTAATAGGGCAGAGGCGCGACTCTGTTTAGGCTCCTCCCCCTCCTCTCCTGGCTTTAGGGAGTGACCATTCCTGCAAAAAATATCCTCCAGTGTTTTTCTAACTCTTTAGCCCAGGGCAAAACGAAAGGCAAAAATTTCCAGCCAGGCTTGCAGTTTTTTTCCCCTTTATTAATTTGATCGCACTGCATCTTGGGAACGGTAGTCTTTGGGAAGTCGAATTGCATTTTGGGACCTGTAGTCTTTTTAAAACCAAAACGTGTATCTTGAGCGTTCCACCGCTTCTCCCACTCACCTTCTGGACACCCAGTGTGCCAAGAGACTCGCACCCTTTTCTTGTTGCTTAAGTCCAAATTCCTTTAAGAAGAAATTAAGGGATCAACTATATTGGGGTCCCTGTAAATGCCAGCTCGCATACACACAAGTAGGAAGAAGTCCAGAAGTATGGCTGTAAGAGTAAAGTCCTGAGGTCATTCAATATTGTCTTGCTTAAGTGTGCCCTCAGAATGATCTGAGGAGGCTTCTAAATGCTTATTCCTAGGCCCTCTCCTGCAATTTTTGATTCTGGGAGCCTAGGGTAATAATCAGGAATCTGCATTTTTCACACCCTTCAGGTTATTAGTCTAACGCATATTTATCTCCAGCCAGACTTCAGGAAAAATTGATGGCTAACTGTAAGACTTGATGACTAACCCAGATTTTCCCCCAAAATAGGTTCCGATGGAGGATATAGAGTTTTAATTAGACTACAGGTTAAAATACAGGTATCTCTGTATTTCTTTGCTAAATCTGGCAACTCAAGAATAGAGTACCAGCCCGAGGGAAGAGGCGGGCTCTAAGTTCCTCTTTAGGTTTGTCTTTACACTCAGTCACACTTCACAGTCAGTCAGCTTTGCTTGGTCCTGCTTTTGGCTCGGTTCCTGGATACTTCAGACAGCATCCAACCACACTGGGATGCGCAGAAATATATGTGATGAGGAAATTCGGAGAACTGGGATGATGTTCCTGTCATCAGACACTAAGAAAACATAGTAACCTCTCTGAGCCTTTTCTGTCTGTGTAGTTTGAAGGAGTATTTAACACTCTTCCTCAAAGCCTCAATTCTCCATCATGAAACCAGGGAGGAATTCTGATAGCAAAGGAAAAGCAGGCTACCATCAGGCTTTGCAACGTATAGTAATAAAAAAGGTCCAAAGAAGTCAAATTACAGATTGCACAGCATGTGTACAATAACCAACAGGCACTCCTGTGTGCTGCTTCATCAGAAACTCTCACGAGCTCTGCAAGTCCCTTCAGCCCACTGAACAGTTGTGCCTGCCTCATGCACAAGCCCTTTCGGCAATGCTGCGTTAGCAAGGATGTCTTAGAATCTCTTCTCTGAGCTGGAAGACCACTTTTTTTTTCTTCCTTTCAGCCTCCAGTTCTCAGTGTTCTGCAAAGTTCCTGCCGTCACAGAAGAAATAAATTTTCAACTGAGAGGCCAGCGCCAAGTGTTGCTAGGGGAGGTGACATTGCCTGGCTTGGTAGAAAATGAAACATCGCATGATGTCTCCCTCAGATGTAAGGAGTATACGTCTTGATTTTATTTTCCTTTTACTTTGAAATGTTGAACTCATTGTTTCAAATAAGACTACCTTCAACTTACAACAGCTCTCAGGCACAACCTGATTTTTTAAAAATCTAAATATCCCACTTTCTTAACCTCAGTGATATGCTGAAAGAATATTTGTGCCCCCACCCACCCACCCACCCAGTCTAGGGAAACATCCTCCATCTGTGAGAAGGTCAGAAGCAAGGAGAGATTATATAAAATGAAACACTGCCAAACTCTGGCAAGTATTTAGTTTAATTTTAAGCTAAACCTGAGGGTAAGTTTCTGAGGTAAAGGGAGTAAGACTTGTGACATTTTTTGTTTGTTTGTTTTTGTTTTTTTGAGACAAGGTCTTGCTATGCAGTTCAGGCTGGCCTTGAGCTCACTTTATAGCCCAGGCTGGTCTCAAACTCGCAAGGATCCTCCTGCCTCAGCCTCCCAAGTGCTGGGATTACAGGCGTGAGCCACCACGTCCGGCTTTGTGACTTTTTTTGTAAAAGAGGAATTATTTTTCTTTCAACTAGAGGGGTAGGCATCAAGGCATATAAATAAAGAAAAAAGCCTGTTTCCCCTCAGCTGGAGGTTAGTCCCCAAAACAAAATGCCAGCGAGCAGGGGCCTGAGGAAAGGGGAACCTCGTCTCTGTTACTTCTCTTCCTCTTTCTAACTCACGGTTCCTGGGAACTCTCAGCCCCTGGATTCAGAGAAACCACTTTGAAGCCCTGAACTGCTGACAGGCTGCTGTACAGCGGAAACTCTCTGAGATATAATTACAAAACCAACTCAGACAAAACTGTCTGTAAAGGGATCTGGAGTGGATTTGCTTTTGTTGGGTTGGAATGTTACTGTCTCTGTTCTCATTCCTTACCAGTTCTTCTCAGGATTCCTTATCTTCCCATAAGAATGTTTTTGTTATTGTGTATTCCACTGTTGGAATGTTCTGACTTGGATTTTTTTTTTTTTTTAGCCCTAACTCATTATACTTGGTTTCAGATTAAAACCAACAACAGCGACAAACTTGTATTGGGAAACCAGGAACACCAGGGAGAATCCTAACAAGTTTGCAAGAGATAGAAGTCTTCATAGGCCAACTCAGGGCAGTTTCATCAATAATTCTGGGAGGAAGGCCTCATGGGGGGTGTGTGAGAACTTATTTGGGAAGATGAACCACATTTGCCTGCATGATGTGTTGTTCATTTGTCAGATATTAGACCAGTATTTGCCAAGCACTGTGCTAAATGCTGACTCTACATTAATAAGTGAAACACGACCATCTCTGAGGAGATTCCAGTTTAACATGATAGTCCTCATCTCTATCCTCCATAAACTTCAGTTAAATCTTCAGAATTCACCATCAGCCAACGCTGGATAAAGTGTTGGGATTGCCCTCAAGGTATTTATAATTTTGGGACTGCTCAAAGACAACCAGCTATATCAGGATTATTGTAAAATTTCTAGGAAAAGCACAGTGACTGCCACGTATCAACTGTTCACTAATTCTTACTGAATGAATTCATGATGCATTTTTATGAGCAGATAATGCTATTGTGGAGCGCTGTTTCTAATACCAGAAGACCTAAGTTCAAGAAGCACTAGCATTTACTGGCAGGGTAATTAGTTCAACCACTCTGAACCTCAGTTTCTTCATCTATAAAATGGGAGTAAATCACATGATTGGCTTGTCCAATTATTATTCATTGAAAGCTGGTAAACATAAAGTACTAAAAATTTCTTTGGTATTTTCTAAAAATCTATTAGGTACTATGGTAAGTACATCTGAGCAGGCACTATTATCTGATACAGAAACTGAGACAGAGGTCAGGGTTGTTCACGGTCACATGGTTAGTATATCAGGAAACCAAGATTGGATCCTCGGTAACTGGGCTGCAGAAATAAGAGCATATAACCACTTTTTTATCTGCCACCCGATATTGTGATCATCTGAGAACACAAACAGCAAAGCACTTTGCACGCTCTAGCACATTACAGGAACACAGACATGATCATCCTCTAAGATAATTATAAACTTCTAAAAAGTCTCTTTTGGGCTCATGAGGGTGTTACATTCACTAACTGTAGATAACTAAAGGCCTGCCAGGTGTGCTGACACACATCTGTAATTCTAGCAGACGAGAGGCCACAGCAGGAGGGTCTCTGAGAGGTCCATCCCAACTTGTGCTACATAGTGAGTCAAGGCCAGGCTGAACTATGTAGTGAGACCCTGTCTCTCTCTCTCTCTCTTTTTTTTTTTTTTTATTGGTACTGGGGATCGAACTCAAGACCGCCTGCTTGCAAGGCAGGTGCTTATGCCACTGAGCTAAATCCCCAGCCCCGAGACCTTGTTTCTTTTTTTTTTTTTTGTCTTTTCGTTTTTTATCGGTACCAGGGATCGAACTCACGACTGCCTGCTTGCAAGGCAGGCGCTTATGCCGCTGAGCTAAATCCCCAATCCCGAGACCTTGTTTCAAAGACAAAAAAAAAAGATTCCCCCCAAAATAAAAAGTTCTTAACGCCTACAGATCCTGCTTTACATTGTAAATATTTTAGTATTTATTTATTATGTACATGCTTTAATTTTGACATCAGTATAAAGAATTTAGAAAATAACAAAAACTGAATCTAATACAGTATTTGGTGGCCACTAGGACAAAATATACTAGAATTAGATTAGACTTACTCTTCTGTTAACTCATTTTTTTTTTTTCATTTAAAAGCGTGGTTTTTTTCTGTACTGGTTTTTATAGATGATCTCAATCCTTATAATAACTACAGAGTATTCCCCTGTGTACATGCACCACGATTCATCTTTTATTCAGGCTGCTGTTGCCCGTGCTCAGGATTATAAGAAATGTGGTCATGGATTCACACGTGTATATTGCTTTATGGAGTTAGGCAAGAATGTAGGTAGATTACTACCAGCAGAAGTGCTGCCTCAAAGGGTGTATCTGAAATGTATGGATTTTTAAAGTTCATTTTCAACTTTTTTTTTTTGTCTTTTTGAGACAGGGTCTCGCTGTACAGTTCAGGCTGGCCTTGAGCTCACTTTGTAGCCCAGGCTAGTCTCAAACTCACAACGATCCTCCTGTCTCAGCCTCCTGAGTGCTGGGATTACAGGTGTGAGCCACCACGCCCGGCTCATTTTCAATTTTTTAAAAAGAATTTCAGATTTATAGGAAACTGGAAAGGTAGTACAATGCACATCATATATTCTTCATGAATTCAGTAATTTTAAGACACATTTGGATTATTTTTCTCTAATTCTACTCTTCCTCCTCCCCTTTTTCATTCCTTACAACTCAGAGTAGGTTGTAGGTGTTATAGCTCTTCATTGCTAAATATATCAGCATATAGTGTCTAAGAGCATTCTCTCTCCCAATAATGATACAGCTATCAAATTCAAGAAATCTATTATTGCTGGGCATAGGGGTGCATACCTATAATCCCAGCACTCAGGAGGCTGTGGCAAAAGGATCTCTGTAAATTTGAGGCCAGACTGGGCTATATAATGAGACCCTATCTCAAAAAAAGAAAGCAAGAAAGAAATCTAATATTAAAATATGATTATGTAATGTAATGCACATATTTGTATTTGAGCAGTTTTCTCAATAATGTCCTTCATAGTAACTTAGGTTCTTGGTTTAGGGTCCAGTTTATGATTTTACGTTACATTTAGTTGTCTTGCTCTTTTCTTCAATCTCCTTTAATTCTAGAACGGCTCTTCAGTAAATATTGCTTTTACCTGTCTCAAACACTTTCCTCCAATGGTTTTAAAACCTACTGATGACTCATGCCTGAATCTATTATTGCTATGATGAAAGGTAAGTTTTTCGTACTTCAAAAGAATATGCCATGAGATTTATATGTTTTAGATCTAATCTTTGCAATAGCTGTGAAAATACTCCCCATTATCCATGAGTTGTATCTTGCTGAATTTAAGCCACTAGTCTCAGGTCATTTTGCTCTGCAAATTACAGAGAGCTGGGCTCTGAACCTAGAGCATTTTTCATTGCATCAGGCTGCCTCTGGTAGGCATGGCTGGTCAGATATCCATTAGACTCTTTTACTGTTCTGGAAAATACGGAGTCCAGTCTGACCCTGAGTTGACAGCAGTCCTCCTGCTTCAGCCTTCCAAAAGCTGGATTTACAGGTCCTGGCCGTCTTGGCCAGCTTGATTGATTTTTTTTACTGAGTTACACTGGGGAAGCATTAAGGGAAGCGCACTGAGAAGCCTTTGTTCCTCTTGTTCTTTGATCTAAATAATATATATTTAATCAATTTTATGTAAAGTGGCTTCAAAAGTGAGTCCTTTGACATGAATGTCTTCTCTGCTGATCTGATTGCAGCATCAACCTCTTCCTATTTATAGAAATTCTGGAATAACAACTGGCCTGAGCTCAGCCGTCACTTCCATGCAGACAGGAAAGCCATGTGTAGATGTCCTTGTAACAGCAGTGGTCTTAAGCCTCAGTTCCAAGAGTTGTAAATTAATTCACACTTGGTTTAGGGGGAAGTAAAGGGGGAGTTTATTGAGTAAAATAGTGAAAACTCCTGGATTCGGGAACATTAGAGGAACTGGGCATATTGGTAAATGCCTAATCCCAGCACTTGTGAAACTAAGGCAGCAGTTTCCAGGCTAACCTGAACTGCACAGTGAAGCTGTTACAGGCAGCTTAGTTAGTTAGAAATATTACAGGACTGGGCTCTGGAAGGAGCCAGTGCAGAAGACCAGATACCTTGTGACCTTTGGAGAAGACAGATACTTCCTGCTGTGGGCCAGATCTCAAGACAAAGGGCAGAACATACACAAACCACACTCTAAGTATAAACATCAGGGACTGATATTCTAAATAGGTATGGATCACCTCAAGGAAGCCAGGAGGCACCATCCCAACCTCCTACAGCAAGGGTCACTGCTTGTTAAGCAGGCCTGCCTAAGTGACTTGCTTCCCCATTTGTCCCTGATTTGGTCAGTTTTGTGTTTTTTTTGTTTTTGTCGTTTTCCTTTTTATCGGTACCAGGGATCGAACTCACGACTGCCTGCTTGCAAGGCAGACGCTTATGCCACTGAGCTAAATCCCCAGCCCCTATAGAAGCTTTCTTTCCCTTGATAAATATCTTCTGCTCTTAACCTCCATTGTTCCTAAATTCATTCTTTGATTTTAGTGAACACAAACTCATGCCGGGGCCTGTAGTACGTTGGGAGTTTCATGCCCCTGTATCAAAACCATGCCCACTGCTCCAAAAAAAGGATAGATGAGTCTTGGCTATAACTGTATCAGTTTGACTTAGTTACTTTTTCTTTTATCCTTTGGTTTTGTTTACCAAATTTGCCTTATTTTTAGCATTGCATTTTCTACCCAATGATTTTTAGCACCTATGAATTTATAGTATACTGCAACGGCAATCTTGATGTAAAGTGAGCTTCTCATTCCCAATACTGTCAACAGAAGTCTCTAGATTGAATCCCACTGGGAGGGCTTGGGTCAGATGCCCTTCTAAACTGATTACCTGATTATTGGCAGGGTAGTGATACAGGGCGGGGGAATGAAACTCCCAACCTACTAGATGGCTGGTACGAGTTCACGTTCTCTAACATCGAAGAATGAATTTTAGGAACAAAGAAGGTTAAGAGCAAAATGTATTTATTAAGAGAAAGAAAGCTTCTGTCTGGGGAGAGACAGAAGGGGTCCTGAGTGGGTTGCCAAAGACTGTATTTTCTAGGGACTTTTATAGAGAAAAATCACGAGGTGAGAAGGGTCCAAGGGGGAAAAATGGGAACTCACAAGGTGGGACAGAACTGTGGTCAACCAATAAGATTTAATTGTTCAGATAAAATTGATTAAATCAGGAACAAATGGGAAAGTGAGTCACATAGCAAAGAGGCATGCCTAACAGCAGTGACTCTTCCTGAGGTGGTTGGGATGGTGACTCTTGGCTTGCTCAGAGTGACAAAGAACTATTTAGACTATTAATCCTTAGGGTATGTGTGTATTTGCTTTGCTGTTTGTCTTGAGATCTGGCCCATAGCGGGAGGTGTTTGTCTCCCCCAAGGTTGCCAGCTATCTGAACTTTATATATTGGCTCCTTTGAGGGCTTAGCCCTGTCTGACTGCCTATAACATTTCTAACTAGCTCAGCTACCTCTAACAGTAGAGTCCACTTTATCAAAAAGTATAGACTAGAAGTGGGGATGTACTTCTCAAGAGAAAATCTGGGTACTATTCCCACAGTGAGAATGGCTCCTGAACACACCAAAACAATATGCACCCAGAAAAGAGCAATCAGACTAAATTTAAACATTAAGAATATTTTGATGCAACCTTCATCTCACAGAGGCACTTGCAACATTTTGCCGGTGATACAGGAGCAGCTATTGCTTCATCCTCACATCTATTCTTATTTTATCTTTGTCAGCTTAGTCTCCTGATTAATGTGATAGTGATGCAAACGCATTTGAGACTTTCACAATATTTTCATATTTTTCTGCTGTTTTACAAAAGATAAGAGCTGCCAAGCAGACTAGAAGGGACTCTGAGAAAAAAGTGGATCAAGGAATTTGTTCTCAAATTCATCTGGACTGCATTCCTCAAAAGATGGAATTTCACACTATAAAGCATAGGTGAGCAAATATAACTCTTGGGAGAAAATAACATTTAAGCAACTTTACAAAACTGTCTTACTCCGTAGGCAAGGTGGTGGCCCTGCGTAGGGGTGACTAGCGACCCAGACGATGTGGTCCCAGGTTGGCGACCCAGGAACCCAGGTGGGAGAACCCGGTGAAGGAGGAGGAAGAAGGGGAGACTGAGGCAGAGTAGTTTGTTCTGGTGGAATTGTCAGGGATTGTTGATTCAGACTTTCTCTCCAAATATAAAATAAAAGCAAGGTTTTGAGGATCAACACCGAGAGGCCCATTCTGTAGGTGGACAGCTATATTTCTGCCAGGGAATATGAAGATGCTCTTGGAACCTGTGTTATATTTCAAAAAAATATTGAACATATGGCTATAAAAAGCAATAATAAGAGGCTGGGGATTTAGCTCAGCGGCATAAGTACCTGCCTTGCAAGCAGGCGGTCGTGAGTTCGATCCCCGGTACTGATAAAAATGAAAAAGACAAAAAAAAAAAAAGCAATAATAAAATTGTTAGAGTTTTCTGGTGCAATAAAGGAGCAGAATATGAGAAAAAGTAGAAGTGGCCTTAT
Source organism: Cavia porcellus (assembly GCF_034190915.1). Lineage (NCBI taxonomy): Eukaryota > Metazoa > Chordata > Mammalia > Rodentia > Caviidae > Cavia > Cavia porcellus. The sequence continues at coordinate 219,736,685 of NW_026947484.1, forward strand.
TTAAAGGACATGGAGAGGAAGGAGCCCACAGCCAGCAAGGGTTTGGCTTTTTCCCCTGCCTGGATATGGGGGTGTGGGGCATAAGTGCCCTTTGACCGAAGTGGTAATTGGAATTTTCTCTGTGGGTACAGGGGGAAAGGAAGAAAGGAAATTGTAATGGGGAGGAAGGAGAAAATGGCCTTCAGGGTAAGCATCCCCGATTTGGCCTTCCATCATGTTGAACTACTGTCATAATGTCCCGTGATTTATTCCAGGGCAAAACTCTTTCTAAAACAGTGCTGCATACAGTGAAGAAACTCAGAATGACCAGAACTTTCCTGGCAGGAAAGGAGGAAGGAAAAGAAAGCATAAGAGGGGTAGAATGGCTGCTCATGAAGGATGATAATTTTGCCTACGGACCCAACATAATTTGTAGTTTTCTACATGAAAATCAGGATGAAGTTGTGGTTCCAGCCTCAAAAAAAGTTTTCAGATTTAAGAGCAACAGACTAAAATGAAAGACAGTTCAAACCTCCTCTGTGAACAGGAGAAACTACTGGAAACAGAAGGTTCTGGGCCTCCTGTTTACCCCCCTTTTTCTGAGGGAAGGTGCTATTCTTATGGAAACTCAATTCACTGCCTTAAAAGTCGTCCCTAGATGAAGTGTCCCTCATAATAACCAGTCATGAACTTGTAAAAAATAAAAAGCACTTTCATGTAATTGGCTGTATAGCTTTCATCTGTTTCACTGTTTTTGTTGGCATTAAATACATTTCCAGCATAATTTAATATACCAGAATCATTCAGGACCCAACAGAGTTAAATTTCTGGCTTGCTTTTTTGACACAAGGTCTCACTCCATAGTGCACACTGGGCTTGAACTTGCTGTGTTGTCCAGGCTGGCCTTGACCCCATAGCATTATTGCCTCAACCTCTTGAATATGATTAAAATTTTAAAACAGCAGTGTAATCCCAGCTGCTTGGGAGGATGAAGCAGAAATTCAACTTAGTGAGATCTTGTCTCAATGAAAGGGGGTAGGGGTGGGAATGTATCCCAGTGAAAAAACACTCCAAGGTTTGCTCCCCACAAAACAAAGTTTACATGACTTCAGATTCCCTTAGAAAATTGTCTTACTCATATAAATGTGTAGAATTCACTTTCCTAACTTTGACAGCTTGATTTAAGTCTACAGTGCCTTCCATATCTGCTACCAACATGGGTATCATGTATATGGTAGTCTTGCTAATTTCCCCATGATACTAGCTCAAGAGGTCTCCAGTACCATATATCCCTACTTTTGAATGGATTATATTTGGCTTATTTTGGATGATAAACACCCAACAAGATATAATGAGTATAATTTTATGCCAAAACCAAAATTTGAAGTAACTTATTCCTTGATAAGTTAGGATTGACTGCCTGTAATAGAAATCCAAAATATTCACGGCTAAGGAGGGATGTGAATTGATTTCTCTTCTAAAAGCAGTGCAGAAATAAGTATGTCAGGTGCTGAGATTTTACCCTACTCAGGCTAGTAGTTACTGTTTCATGGATATAGGCAAAAGTATAAGAGGCCTGGCCTGAGATAAATGATTATTTTTTATTACTCACTGCATAACGAGAAGTGTCTCATTGTGTTGGTGCTTGCTCTCCATGTCTCCTGAACCTCATGGAGATAACAAGAGACCAAGGTAGACACTGCACACAGAAGGTTAGCCCTGCAACAGAGATCTTCCACTTCTTTGATTTACAGCACTGGAGATTGAACTCAGGTCTTCATGCATGCTAGACAAGCATTCTACCACTGAGCTAATGCCTGGCTTTTTATAGTGAGTTGTAAGTGAGTCTGTTCCTTTGGAGAAGATGTTACTTTATCCCTTACAGCTGCTCATTGCAAACTTTTCCTTGAGAAACGGCTGGCTGAAGAGTGATCCGGGTTTGCATTTTTGATATACCCAAAAATATGTTCTGGGATAGCCAGGGCCCTGGCTGACTGCTTCTCTCATCAAGGGTCCAAGACTGGAAGCAATTTTGGTATGTGGTCATCTGGGACATCTGTTACTACTCACTTCCTGTTTCACCATCCCTAATGTGTGGTCTGAAGTCCATTTGGCTAATGAGGCTTAACTCCATGCCAAAATTTAGAGGAGCCGAACGGGAAAGCAAATGGAAAGGAAATTTTGGAGAAAAGGCTCATCTTTAAAGTTCCATGTATCATGTTTCCTCAAACTTATTGGTCAGAGCTTATCCAAATGATTATGTTGAACTACAGAGTAAGTTTAGAAATAAATCATCTTTTTTCTAGGCATTCTATTAATGTAGTCTAAAAAAGAGGGCATTGGGGAATAAGTAGCATTCTACTCCAGTCTATAACTGTTTATAGTTCACAGACATATACTTTTTTTTCCCACAACGTTTTTTTTTTTTTGTTTTTTTCTTTTTTATCAGTACCGGGGATCAAACTCACAACCACACACTTGCAAGGCACGCACTTATGCCACTGAGCTAAATCCCCAGCCCAACAGACATATACTTTCCCAGGACTTTGGAATGTTAGCAGGACCACCTTATTCTTTCCATCTGTCATGCATAATGGGAATCTGAGTCTGTGGTTTAGATGTGTACTGATCATCGGCAGCTGTGCATGGGCACACATTTGGAAATTTAGGCATCACCCAAGGTGAGAACATGAAGGAGTTAGACATTTCCAGGGATCTAGAAGACGATAGGTGATGAGGAACATGAGTGGAAAGTTAGGGTCCTGGAGGATCAAAGTGGGAGGGTCTGAAAGAGTTCTGGATAGAGAGATCCCTTATACCCAGCGTGGTGCTGCAGGTTGGGAACCACTTTGATAGAGCTGAGCTTGTCAACAAAACATCTTTTTTTTGTGTGTGGTTTTTTGAGAGAGGGTCTTGCTATGCAGTTCGGGCTGGCCTTGAGCTCATTTTGTAGCCCAGGCTGGTCTTGAACTTACAGTGATCCTCCTCCTCAGCCTCCTGAATACTGGGATTACAGGCATGCACCACCACACTTGGCTCAACAAAACATCTGAAACTGCACTAATTTCTTCCAAATCCTGTAGAACTGGCTCCCGTGAGGAATATGGAGAATGTCAAATCAGTCAGCTCAAAACTTAGGCTATTTGTGTCTTAGAAGAGATTTCTGAGACAGGGTGGGAGGAATGGATTTCCAGGTTATGCAGCCAGTAACCTGCCTCTTTCAACCAGATTCCATCTCTAAAAGCACATTCAGCTCTGAATTCTTCAGTGGATTAATCCACAGATGAATTCAGTGTTCATATGAGCCAATTAGCTTCCAAAAACCCTACCTCTGAACACATGAAGCTTTGGGGCAACTTTGTTGTTTTTTTTTTTTTGTCTTTTTGAGACAGGGTCTCAGGTTGGCCTTGAGCTCACTTTGTAGCCCAGGCTGGTCTTGAACTTGCAACGATCCTCTTGCCTCAGCCTCCTGAGTGCTGGAATTGCAGGCATGTGCCATCATGTCCAGCTTCAGGAATTTTTGTTATAGCAACACTAATGGACTAAGACAAGTAGAATTGATTGAAGAAGCCATGTCTCTTCTTCTTCTTTTTTTGTTCCCTCCTGTCTCTTCTAATCTCCTCCTCCTCCTCCCCCTCCCCTCCCCCTCCCCTCCCCCTCCCCCTCCCCTCCCTTCCCCCTCCCCCCCCCCTCCTCTCTTCTTCTTTGGTACTGGGGACTAAACTCATGACCTCACGCTTGCCAGGCAGGCACTTATTGTATCTCTTCTTTAGAAGGAGACAGTAAAGAAAAGACAAAGAAGGAGATACAATTTAAGAACAAACACGGAGAAAGAAAAGACAAAGAAGGAGATACAATTTAAGAACAAACACGGAGAAAGCAGCACATCTGGGACCTTAGGCACAAAGATCAGGATTGGAAGCCTTTTTAACAGAGCCTCTGCTTGGGCTCCTGGGCTCTTTTTATGTGAAACTGGCTGAGTGAGTTTATTGCAGCAATTTTAGTGCCCTAGGAAAGGCCTGACTACTAATAAACAGCTAAGAAGCTACAACATAATCTAGAATCTAGATAGAAAGATTCTGGTGAACACCATGTGTCCGGACTCAAAGGTCAACAGACAGTTCAGACAAGGTCAGCCAGAGTCAAGGCAATCAATCAGTGAGTCTGAGATGATAACAGCCCATGGGCAGCACCGTCTTCTACAGTCGAGGCCTTTTACTCCCTGGCCTTTTGGAACTGCTCACCAGGTGTGGCGTAATCAGAAGCCATGTCAGAGGCACAAAGGTCTGACCCTCCCTGGTTTAGGCTTACACAGAGAAGAAACATAAGCTCCACTTCTCACCTTCAAAAGTTAGCTCTGAATTTAGGTCAGAGCCCTGCAGCAGAACTGCCATTTTTCCTGGCTTAACCACATTCTATAAAGAAATGTGGTTATTGGGGCTGGGGATTTAGCTCAGCGGCATAAGCACCTGCCTTGCAAGCAGGCAGTCGTGAGTTCGATCCCTGGTACCGATAAAAAAACGAAAAAGACAAAAAAAAAAAAAAAAAAAAAAAAAAAAGAAATGTGGTTACACAAGGGCCAGGTGAGATCAGGAGGAGACAAAATGTGACAGGGGCCCTGTGCAGTGGTTTTTCTGTGACACCAATTACACGTCATTTCCTCTCATGCCAACCAATTCTGTGATACCAGCTGACTGTCCCATAATTTGTGGTGACTCAGAAAAAACAACATCCGAAGTACAGCACTGCAGGCTTCAAAAGCAGGCCCCACAAAGCAGCGTCCCTCTCTGACCTCCTCCTGTCTTCCTGGCTCTTGCTCTCCTTTCTTCTCCTAGGTAAGTCACAAAAACTAGAATTTGTCTTCCTTAAGGTGATTCAGAGGAACCAGAATCCTTTTTCCACAAAGTAAGTCATTAAGTCTAAAAATAGTATTTATGTAGTTTGGAGCTTGACATAGAGATTCCCTGGTTTATCTTGCCTGACATTAGGTCATAAGAACTCGATTCCAGAAGGAGCCCTGCCCATACTCAGGAGGAAGGGATGCTACTGGGAGAACCTGAATAGATAGATCTTTCTGGGTTTCTCCACTCAGATGGTCACATTTTGTCCAGTCACTTGCTTACACAGCTGTCCATGCTTCATTTCATCTAAGCATAAAAATGAGATTGCTCTGTGTCCTTGGATCTTCATTCTGCAGATCCCTGCAAAACTTTGATTAAGGGGTGGACATGATGGTGGCACTCCTATAATCCCAGCACTCAGGAGGCTGAGGCAGGGGGATCACTTTGAGTTCAAGACCAATGTAGACTGCATAGTGAGTTCAAGGCCAGCCTGAACTACATAGTGAGAACTTGTCTCAAAAGAACAAAACAGAACAAAACCAAAACAAAATTATTTGATTAAATGTTTGTTATTTTTTTCTCTTAACTTTTTTAGAAACATATATGCCATGACCTTGATGATGGATGAGGAAAGGTGTCAGTCTTTTTAAATTCTGACACTACCTACCTGGGTTTAGGGACAGACCCCACAAGCTAATGGCTCGGGCTCACCAGACTGTCTTCACTTTGTACACCAGCCACAAACAAGATGCCCAACCTATCCACATTTCTGTTCACCTGGCAACAAATTTTATAGTTCTAGGACCTCTGCTTAGGTTTAGTAAGTTGGTAGAATGACTTACAGAAATTAGGAAAAGACTTTATTTACGTTCATTGGTGCATTATAAAGAATACAACTGAGGGACAACCAATAGAAAAGGTTTGTTGGGAAGAAAAAGAAATAAGCAGAGCTCCCATTCCTTCCCAGCATATAAATATGTTCACCAGTTTGAAAGCTGTCTTAGCCACATTTTGTTTCATTGCTGAGACAAAATACCAGACACCTAAATTTCAAGTTATTCATAATCTATAGAGGTTTTAGTCCATAGTCAGCTGGTTCCAAGCAGGGCAGAAAGGCAGCTAGGCATTGTAGGGGAAAAATAGTTTATGGTGTGGCAGGCAGGAGACAGCACAGTAAGCTGCAGCAGCTGGCCTGCCTTTCCATTGTACCCCATTCAGGCTACAAGCCTACTGGGTGATGCTACCCAGAACTAAGCTAATTTTAATTCCAATCATGGACTAATTTAGGGCCACACATCCTTAATCCCAGTATCACACACCCTAAATCAATCCAGTTTTGAAAATCCCACCTCTGAACATACAAGGTTTTGGGTGACATCTAGATACAAACCATAACTGAGACTCACCAAACCCACGAACCCACGTTGCTTAGGGTTTTCTGCTGTTGAGGTTTTGTTATGTAGGTATGGTTGGTTAAAGCATTGGCCACTGGACACTGAATTCATTCTCCTGCTCCATTCTCATCCTGATTTCTGGTGATCAAATTTAATCCTGAAGTTTCTGAGCCCCTCCCACTCCATAAGTCATCTTATTAGCATATAAAATTTTTCTCAAGGATTCCAAGGGTTTTAAGGTTCTGTGCCAGTTACCAGGGACAAAGACCAAATCCTTTAAATTAAAATGCTCTAGAATAGGGTAGCTACTCTGTCTTCAGTGGTAATCAGGTCATAGAAAAGAAAAGAGAAACTTCCAGACAGGATAGTGATTGTCAAACTTCAGAATACATTCGAATATTCTGGGAAATCACTGAATCTGACTCAGCAACTTGTTGCAGTGAGTCTGGGGAGGGGCCTGAGCATATATTTTTTAAAAATTCCCAAATTGCTGAAGTCTAAGAACCAAGGACGCACTTCTTCTGCCTGCAGCCCACAACAGCATGGCTCTTTCCCTGAATGCTGTCCAGTCAGACTCTGAAGGAAGAGCACCATATAGGACTGCAGGTCTGACCTTACATATGGATTAGGAAGAATGATGGCTGGGCATGGAGGACTTGCAATGGTCTCCATTTAAATAGACTTTCTATCTACGGCCTCTCATAGAGGCCAAAATACCCATATGGTCCTATGACTCCCTTCACCAAACTCCTCTATAAGAGCTTCTTCTTTTTTTTTTTTTTTTTTTTGTCTTTTTCATTTTTATCGGTACCAGGGATCAAACTCACGACCGCCTGCTTGCAAGGCAGGTGTTTATGCTGCTGAGCTAAATCCCCAGCCCCACTTCTTATTTTTTATGTGACTAGCTTTAAATTATACAAAACTGTAAGCAATTTGGCCTCAGTTTACTTTCCCGTCTCATCTCTATTTCTTCTGTCTCACCTGCTCATGGAACACCGTGTTCTTTATGCCTCCGAGTCTGTGCTATTTTTTCAGCCTCCATTTGTTTTCCTTCTTCATACTTTAAGGCCCAGCTCTGAGAAATGCTTCCCTGAGACAAATAGCTTCTGTCCCTCACACATATCTGTAGGATGGTACGAACTATAAGGAACACATGTTAAATATAACCTAAAAAGTCATTTGATAAATTGTTTAGTAACTTAAAACCCAGCTAACTGTAAGTGATCTCTTCTGAAGTGGTCACAAGAATAGCCCCTGGGCTTCAAAACAGATTTCTTTGAACATTGACATATTTTGATCACTTTAAAATATGAAAGTGTCCTAAATGGCTTGCTCAGAAGGCTTATGGTTGAAGGGTGTCTGTTTACAATAGCAAATAACAGTAGATAAATAAAAGGTAGTCTTATTTTTCTTTCTTTTGTAGTAGGTGATAGGATTATTTCCAAAAGATGAAAAGTATTTCCAAAAGATGAGAAGTATAAAACAAAAAGAGGCCTTTATTCTGAGAACACGGAGATGACCGGCACCCTTCACCGCTGGAGTCCGGCGATCTCTCTAGCGGACACGTGGTGTGGGGTTATGTAAGTAGCCTCGGTTTGGGGTGGAATCTAAGGGGCATCAGGGATGCACGGGTAGCCCATTGGTCCTAGGTTTTGCGCCATAGGTAAATTCCCAGGGGCGGGAAGATGGCGTCACAGGTAAATTCTTAGGGCTGGGGGAGATAGGGGCTTCCTGGTTCCGGTTACAGTGTCCAGCCTGGGCCAAAAGCCTTTCAGTAGGAGTTATTGAGCTTTGGACCTCATCCATGCTAGGCAATGCTTTACCACTGAGTTACACCCCCAGACCCATTTATTTATATATTTTTTATTTATTCATTCATTCATGGACACCATTTTACTAAATTGCTTAGACTGACCTCAAATTTGCCACCCTGTCTCAGCCTCCCAAGAAGCTGGGATTACAGGCACATGCCACCAAGTTGGCTGTCTTAGTCACTTTCCTTGCTGCTGAGACAAAATACACAATACCCAAAGTAAAAGGAGCAAAGATTTATTTGGTTCAGAGTTTGAAGAGGTTTCGGTCTGCAATCAGTTGACTCCAGGACAGAGTGGCATGGCAAAGAGTCATCACAAAGCATGCAGGGAGAAGGCAGAAAGCAGAAAACCACAAAGATAAACAAAAAATCTCTTTCTGTCCCTTACGTCTTACCCAGGATTAGGGCAGGTAGCATTCACAGCCTTGATCCTAGGCACCCTGGATCCAGCCACCTCTGAAAAAGCCCCACCTGTGACTGCATGAGGCTCTTAGGGAACATCTAGATACAAATCATAACATCAGCTTTATTTTTCTTCCATAATGAGAAATCCAAAATTAAACCATCCAGCACTGGTACAGCTAATAAAAACTGAAGATCTTTCAAGTCTTTTCCTACTCTGAGGCTTTTCTTAGCTCACTGGCTATTTTTTATTCTCATTCTGACACCTAATGTAACCAACTCTTTGTTGCATCGCTAGGCCACATATCTGCGTCTACACAGATTTACAAAGACACAAAATTACAAATGCTCAATATCAAATTCAAGGTCTGATTAGAGGGAAAGTTTAAAAAAAAAGAAAAGAAATTATCCAGAGCTGCTAAATGACAGTACCTGGGGACAGATGACTTCTCCAGCAGTATCGATATGGCCAGGACCACGTTAAATGTTAATTACAAGATATAATCTGTTAGAATGAAAATGAGCAAATAGATGTAAGACTCAGACTGATTGTTTTCACTGTTTCTGCAACATTCCTCTAGCTGTCATATCCTGCTCTGCTTTGTACCTGTCTTGTCTCTAGATAAGAGAAAGAAAACAGGAAATAAGGCAGTTATTTAGCAACGGCAAACAACTATCATGGAGGGGTTCCTGGATCAAGGGTTCTCAACCGAAATCTGAGGGTTTGTGGAGAAAAACAGAAAATTTGTGCATAATAACACTAAAAAAGAAAATTGTGGCCACCAGAAGTGAGGGAACATTGCAACAAACTGTTTTTGAACATATATATATATATATATATATGTGTATATATATATATATATATAAGTGTATAGTTAAGATAGTTATACTACCATTTTCTCTGAGTTCACCAAAAAGAAAGATTTGTACTGGTATTTTTCAGACAATTGAATGCAGATGTCTTAAGCCCTGGGTGAATGATTTGGGGATGACAATTGTAATGTACATACCATTGTTGTCTCTTGATTGATGTGCTTTGAAATTTTGCTGTAGTTTTTTCTTCTTCTTTTTAAAAAATCTTTGAATAAAGTAGATTTGAAAACAGACAAACTGTTTTTGAGTTACATACTACTATAAGTAGAGCTCTTACCTCTGAAGACTGGAGATTTGGTTGTTATTTATTTGGTTAAATCGTAAACTACTGAGTGAGTTTCTCTCTTTTTTATTTTTATTTTTTTGCGTTACTGGGGATTGAACTCATGACCTTGTGCTTGCCAGGCAGGCGCTTATACCGCTGACTTAAATCCCCAGCCTCTTTTTTATTTTTTCAACAGGGTCTTACTATGTACTGTTTGGCCTTGAACTCGCTATGTAGCCCAGGCTGGCCTTGCACTCACAGCCATCCTCCTTCCGGAGCCTCCTGAGTACTGGAACTAAAGGCATACGCCAACCTGCCTGCCACCTTCCTCCACCTTTAATTATAATCACTGCAACAGAAAATCATGTACCAGATTGCCATTAAACATATTTAAGTAAATCAGTTTCTTAGTGGATACTTTAATAACCAATCGCTTTAACTCTGAAGAAAAGATGCATCCCTATTATAAAGTACTTTTCCAGTTTTATTTAATTAAATTAATTAGTTAATTTATTGTCTTTTTGAGGCAGAGTCTTATTATGCAGTTTAGACTGGCTCTGGGCTCACTTTGTTGCCCAGACTGGTCTTGAACTTGCAATGATCTTCCTGCCTCATCCTCCCGAGGGCTGGGATTCCAGGAATGCGCCACCCTACTAGGTTGTTTGTTTTTGCTTTTTGGAGTTGGTTATTTTTTTTTGGTACTGGGAATTGAACTCATGATCTTGCGCTTGCCAGGAAGGTGCTTATACTGCTGAGCTTTTTAAATCCTCAGCCAGTTTGTTTTGTTTTTTTTGAAACAGAGTCTCACTATATAGTTCAGAATAGCCTTGAACTCACTTTGTAACCCAGGCTGACCTCAAATTTAAAGCAATCCTCTTGCATCAGTTTTTTGAGTGCTAGGATTATAGATGTACACCACCAGGCTTGGCAAATAATGGGGTTAGATGTCACATTTTTAATCACTGTGCAACTGTGCATTAATATCCAAAACAATCTTTAAGAATCCAACTTTTAGGGTCTATATTCCAGTCATACCATGAATTATTCAAGAAAAAAAATGCTGAATTGTATTTCTTTTCTTTCCATAAGGGAAAGAAATTTAACCAAGAGGAAAACCCCTGAAAGCATGCATATCTATCGTCATTATTTTACTTAAATATGCTAAAAAATAGTCTATGAAGAACAGAAAACTGTATTGGAGAAAATTTTATAACCTCCAAATATCTCAATCCTTTAGTGGCTTCAATTGCAAGCGACAGATGTGAGGGTGCTCTGACTAGGATCACCGCAGCGATCACTGGGGCTGATTCGGGTGATCTGGCTGTCTAGATGGGTGCTGCCTGCCTCCCTCAGGGCTCCGGGTGTGTGCCTTCCAGGGTTAGTGCTTGGCTTGGCTGAAGAAGACAAACACCCCCATCAAGGAGGCCCGATTCCTTGGTCAAGGGTCTATGAGTAGCTGGGCTCCCCTGCTAGAACCTCCAGAAAGGTCTCAAGAGCAATCAGAAGTCAATTTAGAGTCACATGTGAGCAGGACAGTGATTACAAAAGCAAGACCCTCCCTGAAAGTGTGTTACTGCACAGGTGGACCGACAGGGAGATGTCAAACTTTTTTTTTTTTTTTTTTTTTAATCTTTTTTTTTGTCTTTTTCCTTTTTATCGGTACCGGGGATCGAACTCACGACTGCCTGCTTGCAAGGCAGGCGCTTATGCCGCTGAGCTAAATCCCCAGCCCCTGATGTCAAACTTTTGTGTATAACAATGGATCGATTCCAAGCGCATACCCAGTGGCAACTGAAAAACTTACATTTATTGATAATCGGAGGATGATGTGATGTGATCAAGACAAGCCTATGCTGAGAAAAAAAAAATGGTACAAACAGAAAGATGGTTCTAGGATGACAGAAATAAAAGGCACTGCACACAGCACACACCACACAGTAAATCAGGCTTTCAGAATTCAAAGGCTATGCACCCCAGCCCACTGAGGTTGTTGTGGCCTAGCTCTAATCAGTGCGCCTCCTTCCTGTTCTGTATGCGCCGTTTCAGTAAAGATTAAAATTCCATTTCCAGTAAAGACTTAAGTTTCAGCTCCTTGTAAATCCCCCCAACCCCCTTCCTCATGCTTCTGCAAGGTGTGCCCTTCTGGGAAAATGTTAAACCCAAGAGCAACAGAATGTACCAAGAATGTTATCTGAAATAGGTCGATAGCTTTGCGGTTTTTAGCTTTAAAAACTCGACCTTTAGCCTGTGAAGCGCGCAGTCTTCCATATTGGCTACCGGAGGCTGCATCGCCAGGCCTGGCCTAAAATAAAGCCTTTGCTCCAAATTTCTTGCTTCCTTGTATTTTATTCCGAGCTATCACAAGGTAAGATGACAGAAATGATTGACAAGATGCTGTGTCATCTCAGGTGCTAGCCACAGGCCAACTGGTCCTGGAATTCACTCTGATCTTAATTACAAATAGAAGGTGGAGTGCATATTCATGCACTGACCTTTACTAGTCAGAGTAGGGTAAAGGTCTGACCTGACTGAAGGTCAGGTCGGAAGGTTCAGAGTGCATGTGCTCTTGCCTAGGGCTAAGGATTCCCTGGGTTTTGTTGCTGTTCTGTACCTCTCCTAGGGCAATGGAAGGTGGAACAGCTCTGGGTGCTGTTTATACTCCAATGGGTGGAGGGAGATGACCGCCTCAGCTCCATTGTTCTAACTGAACTAGTAACTACTAAAATTATTGATGAAATGTCAGTGTTTTAATACAATATTTATTTTTATAATCCCAGAAGCCATTCTTTGGCATTGATACTCATTTTTATTCTTAATGAAATACTGATTTTTTTGTTTGTTTTCTTTTTTTGAGACAAGGTCTTGCTATGTAGTTCAAGCTGGCCTTGAATTTACCATGTAGTCCAGGCTGGCTTCAAATTCAAGATAGCTCTCCCTCTTCATCATCCTGAGTGCTGGGATTACAAGAATGTGTTGCCATGCTTGGTGTGAAATACTGATTTTCGTTTATTGACCTTTGCCAAAATGTACATTTGGTATACTTGTGTTAGTGCTATGTACTTTATTTTTTTTCTTTCTTTCTTTGGTCTTCCTTTTTGATTTTTTTGAAACAAGGTCTCACTATATAGTTCAGGGTAGCTTTGATTTCATTACGTAGCCCAGGCTGGCGGTAAGCTTGGTTGATCTTCCTGCTTCAGTCTCCTGAATGCTGGGATTATAGGCACACACCACCATGTCCAACTGTTCCGTGTACTTTAAATTATCTTCTTCAACCTGATTCTCTATTTGACTTTTAATTTGTGAGATTAGATAACGCTGGTACATGTAGTTCAAGTTATTCAATGTCACCAGTGCTGTGGAGTTTAGTATGAACTGCCTGTTCAATTCATTCATCCCTTGTTGATGTAAATGCAGTAGATTTTCAAATTTGGGAATTGCAGTGTTGCTATGTACTTTTGATTTATTTCAATTCGTGAGTGCTGCTCTAATGTCTGTGTACATGGAACAAAGGGTACTTTTCAAAAATTGTGATTATGAACCTCAGCAAGAAACAGAACCACGCCTTCCTGTGAGTCAGCCAGTGTGCAGACTGGGAAACCAAAAGCTTGATGCTTACGTTGTTTGGCTGACTCTGCGGGCGGGGGCTGGTGGTCTGGGCATCTAGGTGGAGGATGGCAGCGTGCATTGTGTCCACCATGGGGGATTTCCCCCTGGCTTGTTTTTGAAATCCAATGTTTTGTTCCATTTTACTGTTTTGTTTTGTTTCTGTGTCTGGTAACCTGAGCAACTATTTTGAAGCTAACAATGTGCAGCATCGCAACCATTGTTAAATTTCTATCATCTTGCTGTGAAAACCTATATAGCTGTTGTTTTTTCTTTTGTTGTTGTTATCATTTTGCTTTTGCTGTTATTGTTTTTTAGGTTTGTTTGCTTCTTGGTTTTTCTGTTTTTGTAATTGTGCTTCTTCCACGAGTGAGATAGGACAGCATGGCTTAGACTGATTGGGAAGAGAGGTGTGGCGGGATCCTAGAATCTACCCTGCACTACCTCTCAGGACCCTGTATGCAGCCGTTCTCACAGATTCCAGATGTGGATGGCATAAAAAGACACAGATACACTTGAAAGGGACAAACTGTACAAGAGACATTGTTCTTTTAAAAACTTTTTTCTTTTGAGTCTGCTTAGCTCTGAAACTGCTTCACGGCTTTATAATTACTTTCTTGATCCCTGTAATCTGGAGAACATGCAGGACGCCTGACTGTACCAAGCTTCATAACCAATAATCTAGCTTTGTAACTGATGATCATTAATCTAGCCTTGTAACCCAGGATCGCACCCTGCTATCTAATCAGAACTGTCAGGCCCTTCTGTCTCGCCTTTGAACCTCCTGCTTGTACATCATAGAAAAGCCTAGACCACCAGAGATCAGGGCCTGATATTTTGGGAGTCAGTGCTCATCCATGTAAAATAAATCTGCCTCCAAATCCTGGGTGTCCTCTCATTTGCCTCAACAGCATGAAGAACTCGCCATGGTGGCTGTCCTCATGGCACCCTGCATGTGTTCCTGAGGGTGTATTTCTCTTTGCTTATTCAGTCCAACTCCCCTCCACAGAGGCAGTTGTTTCCCTTACCTCTAATTTACTTTGTCAAATAAACTTTGTCACCATTTTTGCTTGTCTTATTCAATTCATTGTTCTGAAAGAGGAGAACCTGGAAGCCAAGTGATGACCACCCCAAAACACGGTAACACAAGGACTTATCAATTTTTAAGTACTCAAAATACCATGTTTGATGATTTCTAAATCATAACTTCAGCCTTGTCCTATCTCCCAGGCATGAGACTTCTATCATCAACTGGCTTGTAAATATTCTATTAAGTAGAAACCTAGAAATGCCACTGCCACAATAAACTTATCCTACCGAAAATATAGACTGTATCTCCACTCAAACCCTCTCCATAGAAGGTGCATGTCAGTGCTATTGGTATAAAAATCTTGGGCATATAAAACCATTCTTACAAAAATGAGTGTCATCTATTTTTGAATTTCTTTTTTTTTTTGTCTTTTTCCTTTTTATCGGTACCGGGGATCGAACTCATGACTGCCTGCTTTACAAGGCAGGCGCTTATGCCACTGAGCTAAATCCCCAGCCCATATTTTTGAATTTATTTCTAACTTAGATTTCTTCTTATAAAAACCAGTATGTCCCTATGCAGACATCATACACAAATATATGACTCTCATATCCTGTGAATATGAAATAGTCTAGACTTTATAGCATTGCTCTAAAGCAGGGACTGATAGGCATTTTTATAACAGATCGGACAGTAGGCTTTACAGGTTTCATGGTGTCTGTCACAGCTACTCCCCTGTGCTATTGTAGTACAAACACGGGGACATAAAATATCTGTTGGGAACCACAAATTCGCAGTGACTGGTTTTGGGTATTTCCCTAGGGGATAAAAGGAAGAATCTGAGATTTCTCATTGACTCTTCTAAGCATAAGATCATCTACACCTTCTTAAATCATTGCAGGATTATACTCCTGGTCAAAATACTCCTAAACATAAGATTTTCTTCACCCTCTGGAGTCCTGTATGAATTGTAATTCTTTGCTAGCTCCACCTATCACTGTAGACAGCTAATGCATAGTGGCTGCTTTGGAAGGAAGAGGTCAGATCCAGAGACACTGACTTCCCAGCCTCTGTTGGAATACAATACTTGTCTCTATTTTTTATTTTCCTTGCTGTATTTTTGAGACTGACCATCAGGACTCTTGGCCGGGTTCCCCATGAATACCTAATAAAGTTTGGCCCATGCATCATAGTTTGCTGACCCTTTTCCTAGGGAATCAACAGTTACCACTTAATCAATGATTATTTTCTTCCTGAAGGATCCTACATGCAGTGGGCACGTGAGAAGCAGCAGGGCTGTAGCTCTGCATGTTCACAGTGAAATCTGCCGAGGCTGCCCTTGTGATTTCTGATCTGGGTCTCATAATTTGAAACAGCTCTGTTTTCTCTGCCTCTAGATCGTGGTATGTGCTGTGTGTGTCCCCTTGGCAGAGCCCAAAGTGCCCTCTCATTATACATATTGTTATTATTAGCTTACTTGTTCTTATTAGCAGGTTTGGGGACCTAACTCAGGGGCCTACATGATCTATGTGAACCTGGATCATGGATCTAGATTCCCAGCTCTTCCCCACACTTTAGTATCTAATGCTGTGGATAGAAAAGCTCTAGTTCTCCCCCAAAGTAAAAACTTTGTAAACCAAGTATCCTATATTTCAAGTCAGGTCTTTTTTTTTCCTTTGTAAATATTCCATCTGTTAAAAAATTAATTGGGACCTAGTTAGAATTAGAAGGGCTAGTGCTCTAAGTTTCTATGTAAGCAAAGTGACACTTCAGTGTAAACAGTAAGACAAAACTGGATACTTTACTAATCAAAAATCGCTAATCTTTAATGAGCGTTTCCTTTCCACAGAACCAATCAAATATATTTTCTTAGTCTTGTACATTCACCCAATAAAATCTCACTGCCCACGCTGCTGCCAAGCACCTCTCTGGACCTCTCCTGCTTCTGAGTGTTTCCAGATTCATGAAATGTTCTTTGTTCAAACAAACTCTCTTAGTAGCTGGGCACAAACGCCTGCACCTGTAGTCCCAGCTACTTGGGAGAAAGAAGGAGGATCACTTTAGCCCGAGAGTTCAAGACCATCATAGGCAACATAGCAAGACCCTGCATATAAGAAATTTTAAAACAATGAATAAACTTTTAAAATTTTGTCTAAAATTTTTCTTTAAACACAGCTATATTTAGAAAAGACTGGCCTAGAATCTTAAAATTATCTATGTAATTGTCTATGCCATGGTGGGTCATACCACTTACTAGTTGCATGATTTGGGCAGATTATGTAATTTTTCTGAGTGTAAGTTTCCATTGGTTAATGGAACTTGTTAATGAGATTTATAATAAGCCCCTTATAGGGTGTCTACAATGATGAGATGAGCAAACATACTGTATATTAAAGATCTTCCAGCAAGGAATGTGCTCCAATGATGACAATCACACTGAACTTGTTATATTGTTAATGGTTTGAATGTGTCCTCTAAAAGCTCATGTGGTTGGATACTTAATCTGCATATTCAAAGATTGATGATATTTGTGGTTACATGAGGTTGTGAGGGTGGGCCTTTCATAACAGGATTAGTGACTTCATAAGGAGAGGTTGAGAGTCCTGAGTTTTTTGGTTTTTTTTTTTTTTTTTGTCTTTTTCCTTTTTATCGGTACCGGGGATCAAACTCAGGACTGAGCTGCTTGCAAGGCAGGCGCTTATGCCGCTGAGCTAAATCCCCAGCCCTGAGTCCTGAGTTTTACACTCTCGGGTTTACATAAGCTTCCTCCCTGGGTGATGTCCTCTGCCATGATGTGATACTGCAATAAGGTCCTTGGGAGATGCCATTATCCTGATACTGGACTTCTCAGTATGAGAAGTATGAGAAATACAATTTTTTTAAAAATAAATTACCTAGTTTCAGGTACTGTATTCTGCTGTAACCTCAAAACCTGCAAAACAGACTGAGGCCTATTGCCTTCGTTATCTGTGTATCTTCTGCAAATGTGAACCTAACAAAAATCTTACATGTAATATTGCTATCATCCCACCTTTGCAGCTAAGAAACTGACAGAAAAAGACGTCACATGCTTAGGTCCTGAATACGGGCTCTTCCTCCCTTCTGGTTAATTTTATGTTGTTATAAGAAGAATAAGAGTATGTGCTTGCTAAGATTATTTCCAAAAGACGAAAAATATTTCCAAAAGATGAGAAGTATAAAATAAAAAGCGGCCTTTATTCTGAGAACACGGAGAGAGATGACCGGAACACCCACCGCTGGCAACCATGGATCTCTCTGGCGGACATGTGGCGTGGGGGCATGTAAATAGCCTCGGTTTGGGGTGGAACCTAAGGCGGGCATTAGGGATGTACTGGTAGTCCATTGGTCCTAGGTTTGGTGCCATATGTAAATTTCCAGGGGCGGGAAGATGGCGTCAGAGGTAACTTCCTAGGGGCAGGGCAGATAGGGCTTCCTGCTTCTGGTTGAGGCTTTCCTGGCTACAGTGTCCTATCTGGGCCAAAACCCTTTCAGTGCTCTTAGAACGTGCTCTAATTTTTTGGCTATTATGATGCTGTACTCTGTATCTTTGTTTATATATAAGATTATTTCTTTAAGGCCTTTGTATTTTTTTTTTTATTGCTACTGGGGTACCAGGGATCGTACTCATGACCACACGCTTGCAAGGCAGGTGCTTATGCTGCTGAGCTAAATCCCCAGCCTTACATATTTTCATTTGTAATATAAAATCAAAGTATGGGAGGATACTTGTGGTGTGGAAGGGACTTCACGAAAGTAACACTATTTGGCCAAGAATTGAATGAATAACAAAAATGTAGCACATACGCAATGAAGCATTGTTCAACCACAAAGAAAGAAATCTTAACATTTGTAGCAAAGTGGAGGACATTCTGTTAAAAGGAATAAACACACAGAAAGACAAATACCACGTTTTCTTAGATGTGGAGGCTAAAATAAAGTCGCCCTAAAAGTAGAACAGTAATTACTAGATATTGAGGAGGGAAGAGGATAGGAAAAAAACCAAAAAGTGATTGATTTTGTCTTTCAAAATTTCATATTAGGAAGAATTAAACCCAGGGCCTGGTGCATGCCTCGCCAGCTCTCCACCACTGCACTGTATTTCCTGTCCCGGTGGCTGAATTTGATCCCTGAGTGCTGTCTACAAATAGGGAAATATCATACCACATTGTTATGGTTTAGGTGGAAAATGTTACCCAGATTCTCAGATTCAGCGGTGGGGCTTTCAAAAGGTAATTGGATCATGGGGGTGCTTACTCATCTTCTCATGAGTTTACAAGCTGAATTTGCTGTTAGGAGGTGGATCCTGGTCAGAAGAGGTCGCTAGGGGAATAACCTAAAAGGGTGTAGTCTTGAGGCACCTCAGCTCTCCGCTTCCTGGCCGCTGTAACACAGCGGCTTTCTTCAGCCATGCCCTTGCACCGTGCCAATTCTGCTTGGAAGTCCGTCTCAAATGTCAGGTATTGTGTCTTGGTAAGGAGAACACTGACTAATACACCCATTAATATACACAATTAATATGCACCAATAAAAGCGATCTTTCAGAAATCCATGAGAAGTGAATTCTCAGACTATTTGGTGAAGATTTCCTGTTTACCAGTTAAATAGTGTGGGAATCCTTTCTGAAATGTCAGGGAGGAGATCATGGTGGTTCACCTGGGCAAACCGTCATGAACACATCGACCAGTTTTGCAGATAATGAGTGGAGAATCCGGGCCGCATGCTGCCTGTGGAGTATGTATGTGCACATTTTCACATTGCTGTTGACGACCCCATTGTCTACAGACCGAGCAAACATGGGTTTAGAAAATGAGTTTTCTAATTGGCTTCCTTTTTTTTTTGTATGGGTAGAGATCTGTTTAAGAACAGTTTGATGCCTTGGTTGCTATGGTAAATACTTTTCCTAAGAACAAAGTTCCAGCAGCTTTTTGCAAGCTGCTATCATTTACTATTATTTAGTTTCAGAGTGATTCAAATGTTTTCATTTCAACATTTTATCTGCATCAGAATTTCCTTTTTTATTTTTCTTGGAAAAAACTGTACCCCACCAAGGACTAAGATCCAATAATGATGATGAAAATATATGCTTTTTTCCTCCAAAGAAAGTGGTTGGTGTGATTTTATATTTTTTGGTCCATAAGACTTTAAAGTACCTGACCCTGACCTCACTTTTTAGGCTTTTAACCAGACAACATCTCTCAGTCTTTTTTTTTTTTTTTAAAGGAAGGATTAAGTGATCTTATCAGGTAAGGTATGTAGCCTGTTTCCCCTGAAATAAGACCTACCTGAAAAATAACCAACCTTGAAAATTAGAGGTTGAAAATGCCAGTTCCAATCAGCTTGTCCTTCGTCCCTTACCTGCTGTCACTATTGTCTTCACAAGGCAGGTTAGGCAAGGGTGGGTTGACCGGGGTTGTTATTTTTAGTTTTCAAGGCTGATTACTTGGGGAAATACGGTAGGTGTGAATGCTCCCATTACAGACGTGCTCAGGAGCATCATGGTGGAACTGTACTCTTTCAAATCCAAAAAGACTAAGTACAGTTTTACAGAATAGGTGAGTTTTTCAGCTGTGGTAAACCATCTATTACCCCACACTCTATTTTATGCTGTTAATTGATTATGGTACCTAGGAATCTCAAGATAATGAGGTATCTTTCTGTAAAAAAAAAAAAAAAAAAGAACTCTAAGATGAAGCTGACATCAGGAACTGAAGTGGAGCTGGGCATGGTGGTGTACACCTGTAATTCTAGCTCTTGGGAGTCGGAGGCTAGATAATACCAAGTTCAAACTCAACTTGGGCAATTTTATGGCACTTGGTCTCAAAAAATAAAAAATTGAAATAGGCTGGAATGTAGCTCAGAAGGAGTATCTTGTGTTCAATTCTTATCTTAGTTACTGTTTTTTTTTTTGTTTTTTTTTTGTCTTTTTTGAGACAGGGTCTCTCTGTGCAGTTCAGGCTGGCCTTGAACTCACTTTGTAGCCTAGGCTGGTCTCAAACTCGCAATGATCCTCTTGCCTCAGCCTCCTCAGTGCTGGGATTATAGGCATGCGCCACCATGCCCGGCTTAGTTACTTTTCTTATTGCTGGAACAAAATACCCAATATCTATACGTTAAAGGAGGAAGGGTTATTTAGCTCACAGTTTGTAGAGTTTTCAGACCACAGCTGACTCCAAGGCAGGGTAGCACTGCAGACAGGCAACACAGAATCAAAACAGTTCACAGTAGGCAGGAGATGACAAAGCAAACAAGCCAGGAAACTTAGCTTCTTTCTAATCTTTTTACACTCTATCTAGGCTGCTGGGGATTCAGGCAGTGCCAACTCAATCAGGGGATTGATTTAGTAATCACACACCCTTAATAATGGCATCACACACTCTAGACTCAGCCCCTTTGAGAAAGCCCCACTATGCCCAATGCAGTTTTGGGGGGACATCTAGACACAAACAATGACAATGTCCAATATTGCAAAATAAAACAAAACCTTAAAAAATTTAAGTGGTTCCTTAGGAAGCTGAGACAAAGGATTGCCGTGAATTCAAGGCCAAACTAAGCTCCATAGTGAGTTCAAGCCCAGCCTGCACTGCAAAGTAAAAACCTGTCTCAAAAACCAACCAACCAAACAAACAAACAATTTAAGAAGATGACAAGAGGGAAAGATTTTTGTTGAAGCCATATGCACATAAAAACAGCAAACCCAACAGAACCAGGAATGTTCAAGTATATTTTAATCACATGGCCAGAGAATTGTTATGCATTCCAGGGAAATCATTGCTTTTAACATAAACTGATTTAAAAGAAAAAAGAGACTTTCTGTCATGGTTCTAGATAATTCCAAAGAAAACAAAATTCCTTTCCTAGGGCATTTTGAAGACCTGGAACTAACATTAAACAGTTCTGTGTGTGGCCAAATTATGTATTATGAGTAAGAGTTTCTCTTGAGGACCCCATATAGTTGCCCGTAAACCTCTATAGTGTCTAAAATACCAGTGTCCGAGTTGTGTTCATTTGTGAGCCTTAAAAATCGAAATATTCTATGAAAATGTAAAACTTTTTTTTAAACTGGGGATTGAACTAAACTACACTGTCCATCCTCTAATTTTGTTTTGTTTTGGTTTAAGATGGAATCTTGCTAGGTCACTAAATTGCCTATGCTTGGTTTAAAAGTGTGAGATTCCTGCTATAGCCTTCAGAGTGCTGGGACGTGTGTCACCACACATGGTTAGGAATGTTAGCCATCTTAACGAAGATTATTAGATAATATTTGGAGTTTGACATCTGGCTGGAAATAGAGGCTTTAACAAATACAAATAGGTAAGTTGGGAAGGATACTAGGAGATCCGATAGCAGAAGATGTCCTCCCCAATTTGCAGAGGGTGAGCCCCCAGTGTGTATGGCGAAGGGTAGCTCCTTTCCCTCAAGTCTGCAAATTTTAAGATTGTCTTTCATTTTCTTTCTTTTTTTCCTTCTTCATGAAATAGGCAGCTCCAAAAGTTTTGTGGATAAAAAGAGATTATTGTAAGAACTGACTAATGGGCTGGGGATTTAGCTCAGTAGCATAAGCGCCTGCCTTGCAAGCAGGTAGTCACGAGTTCAATTCCCGGTACCGATAAAAAAAAAAAAAAAAAAAAGAACTGACTAATGTGGGGCAAATCATTTATACTACTCAGAAATCCACCTCTCTCAATTCTTCAGTTTTCCATCAGTGATTTAGACCTTAGAATATTTCCCTTCAAAAATTGTTTCAATTGTCCTATAAAAATCAAATAACACACCTATAAACTGTGGTGTCCTCCTAAAAATGAAGTTTCCTAAAACGAGATTACATGTCGGGGACAGTGATCCTAGCTTAAACAAAATCTTCTGTAGAACTGTTATTGTTGTTGACAGGTTCAGAGCAAAACTTCTGCTTTGCTTTGATATTTTAAAATATCAAGTGCAGCCTGATCTTGATAGATCCTTTCTCATTTTAGCAAAACCACATTCTATTTGAGAAAGGTTAACCTCAGATCAAGTATATGTGCTTTTTTATTGGTTTTTCATGAGCTTGTCACTTGATTCAGGACATATTAAGGTCAAAAGGGAAATCTGCTTTATCTAGACACTGTAATTTCAACTCAAAGTAATGCATCCTCTGGACCAGTTGTTCCAGGAATTACATTGCTTTAATGCTGACGAATGGAGGCTAAATCTTATTACTTTGCAAAGTGAATGGTTATTCTGAGGTTAAATTTTAAAAAAGTATTTTCTCTGTATAACTTCAAACTTGTGCTTCCTTTTTAGGCTTCTAGAAGCCTGTGAATTTCTGTTTCTCCTACTTCCTATCCTCTGTTAGGTTCCACCCTGTCTATCCCACAGTAACTTCCTTGCAAGTGTAGAATTTCTCTTGTATTTATTGCCTGAGTCTTAGGGGTCACAACATTAGGCCAGATTTTGCAAACAAGAACCTTAAAAACTTTTTTATTATATAATTTAGACATTAATTTTGAGATTCCAAATATAATCTTGGGCATTGAAGATGTAAAAGGAAAGTTTGGCCAGATTATACTGCATCCAGTTCAGGGTTCAGGACAGGGGAGCAATGTTTGGGGTTTCTCAGGAGAGGCGACCCTTGAAGGCCCACAGTTTTCTTTTCTTTCTTTTTTTTTTTTTTTTTTTTTTTTGTCTTTTTCATTTTTCTTTCTTTCTTTTCTTTTTCTTTCTTTTTTTTTTTTTTTTTTTGTCTTTTTCATTTTTATCGGTACCAGGGATCGAACTCACGACTGTCTGCTTACAAGGCAGGTGCTTACGCCGCTGAGCTAAATCCCCAGCCCCCGGGCCACAGTTTTCAAAAAGACTAAAACTCTTTACTAAATCAAATTTAGAAATACTCTATAATATTAGGGCTGGGTTTACACAACACACTTTTCCAAACTTCAGCAAGAAACTAAAAGCACTGTTGTTATCAAATGAAGCAGTGAGGCATGGGAAATTGTGAATAAATAAGAAATCCCACGTTGGGAATTAGAAACTTGACTTATCATCCAGCCAAGAAGAATAGCTTAGATTAAAAAATTTAAACTGCTAATTGATAGAAGGTTTTTTAAAATAAAATATAAATTGTGTTTTTGTTTTGTCTTTTTGAGACAGAGTCTTGTTATACGGTTCAGGCTAGTTGTGAGCCTACTTTGTAGTCTAGGCTGATCTCAGATTTGCAGTGATTCTTCTGCCTTAGTCTCCCCAGTGTTGGGACTACAGGCATGTGCCACCAAGCCTGGATTTAAATGTTTTAAAATAAACTTGGGTTACCCTTTAAATTAAAAATATAGGCATTTCCACCATTTCTAAACACCTTGAAGACTTCAAGGTAAGTACAGTATAGCTATCGCTGTGATGATAGTCTTTGTTCTGGAATTCCAGGCATCCATGTGGAGATCTGAACCATTGTTGCTGGACTTCTGAATGTCTCCAAAGCCAGGCATTTATTTTTATTAGCAAATATTTGCAGTACATTATGTTTACATTCCTTTTGTGGAGGAGTTGGTACTGGTACATAATACATCTTAATTCCATTTCAAAACCTCCCTCACACCCGCTCCGTCTCTTGACCCATTTCCAATTTGAAAAAGGTCTATCTCCCTACTTCCTTACATCTATCTTTTATTTTGCTTTTTATTTATGATTTAGATTTCTCATATAAGAGAAAGCATGTGATATTTAAAAGCTTGTGCGTCTGGTTTATTTCACTTCACATTATGGTCTCAAGGTGCATGCATTTTCCTACAAATTGCTGAAGTCTATCTTTCTTTATGGCACAGTAGTGCTCTTTTGTGTATAAATACCACATTTTCTTTATCCACTCATTTGTTGATGGACATATAGTCCTCTCCCAAGATTTATGAACTATGCTGCTATAAACATTGGTATGCATGTGTCATTGTAATGTGTCACTGTAATGATGTCTTTACCTTTTTCAGGAAAATATTTAGAAGGGGAGTAACTGGGTCAAATGGAATTTCTAGTTATAGTTTTTTTTTGGGGGGGGAAGGGGAATCTTCCTTAGTGGAAGAATTCCTTAGTGGTTGGCGGAGTTTACATTCCTGCCAACAATGTAGAAGTGCTTCTCCCCCGCTCCCATCCTTTCCAGCATTTGTTATTATTTGTTTTCTAGATAATGGCCGTTCTTTATGTGGTAGAATGGAATCTCAATATTTTAACTTGCATTTGTCTAATGGCCAGAAGTTTTGAGCATTTCTTCATGTATTTATTGGCCACTTGAACTTTTTCTGTGAAGTGTTTATTCATTTCACTTGCCTGTTTTTTTAGTTGGATTTTTTATTTTGGGGGATCTAATTTTTTGAGTTCTTTATATATTCTAATCCTCTCAGGAATAGCTGGTAAATTTTCTTCCCATTCTAGGGGTTGTCTTTTCACTCTGTTGGTTATTTTACTGTGCAGAAGTATCTGTCTTGTTCCATTGATTCTCATGGTTGGATTTGTGTCAGTATTAGGCTATTTTTAGCTTCGTAATGTAATTTTAAGCCTATAAATGTGATGTCTCTGACTTTGTTCTTGTTATCCAGAATAGCTTTTGCTATTCTTGACCAGTTATGGCTTCACTTCAATGTTAGGGTTGTTTTCTTCAATTCTGTGAAGCATGTTGTTGGCATTTTGATTGAGAATGTGCTAAATCTGTGTATAAGTTTTGAAAATATGACCATTTTGAATTTATTTGTTCTATCTATCCAGGAACAGGGGATATTTTCCCATTTTCTGATATTGTCTCCGTAGTTTTCATTTGAGAGTTCCTTTACTTCCTTAGGTTAGTGCCTAAGTATTTAATTTTTCTTTGTGCTATTGTGAATGGTGTATTTTCCTAATTTCTTTCTCAGTGAGTTCATTGTTAGTGTATAGGAATATTATTGATTTTTCTGAGTTGGTTTTGTATCCTGCTACATTATTGAATATTGATTATTAATTCTAATAGTCTTTTGGTGGATTTTTTGGGTTCTCTATGTAGAGGAAAACGTCATCTGCAAATAATTGCAGTTTGGTTTGTCCTTTCCTATGCATGACCCTTTTCTTTTTCTTGCTTAATTGTTTTGTTTTGTTTTTGGTACGAGGGATTAAACTCACAACCTCGTGTTTGTCAGGCAGGTGCTTACACCACTGAGCTAAATCCCATACCCATCCTTGCTAATGTTTTGAGTACTATGCTGAACATGAATGGTGATAGTGGACATTTTTGTCTTGTTACTGATTTTAGAGAAAAATACGATGTTGGCATTAGCTTTGTTATAAAATTGCTTTTTATCAGATTGAGATAAGGTCTTTATATACCTATTTTTTTCAGTGTTTTTGTCATGAATAGATGTTGGATTTTATCAAAGAGTTTTTCTGCATCTGTTGAGATGATCGTCTGATATTTGTGCTTTCTGTGACAGTTCGTGCTTAAGTATATACAAACAACTCAGCGTTGGATACTATAAATAAAATAATTGGTTATGAGGTATTGTAGTCATTGTGAGATGGTAGATGAGTTTCATGAAGGGAAACTAAAACTGTTTCTACCAAGATACAAAGATTGTAATTAGTTTTTTGAATTATGGTCTTTTAATTTAGATAATACTTAATACTTTAGTTATTTTTGTTTGTATATATCCTGCAGTAGATGGTCATCTTTCAAGATCCTAAAATCAAAACATTCTTTAAAACCTGCTAGCTGGGCATGGTGGTGCATGCCAGTAATCCTAGCACTCATGAGCCTGAGGCAGGTGGGTCACCATGAGTCCAAGGCCAGTCTGGGCTATGTAGTGATTTCAAAGCCAGTTGTCTTAGTAACTTTTCTTGTTGTGGAGACAAAATACCTGATCCACGGTGAAAAGAGGAAAGGTTTGTAGTTTGAAGAGGTTTCAGCCCATAATCAGCTGTCTGGAAGGCACGGCAGCATGGTGCAGGAGCATCACTGAGGAGAAACAGTTCATGGAAGACAGAGGCAGCAAATCAGTGAAGTACAAGTAACAAGCAGCAAGCAACCACAGCAAGCCTCTTTCTATCCCTTTTACTTGTTGTACCCCAAAATAAACCCCAAGATGTTGTCAAGAAGGGGGCAAGACGTCCTTTAAAAAGAGGTGCTTTAGGGCTGGCTTCAGCCCAGCGGTTCCTTCGAGTCTGGCTTCCCAACCACCCGGGCCGATTGGGGTTTAACCCTAACCCTTTCAAAAAAAAAAAAAAGAAGTGCTTTTATTTTAGCTGGTACCAGCGGCACAGTGCAGATGGAGTTTGCAAAACTGTGCAATGAGTTAGAATTTTGACAGATTTTTATAGTGATTAAACCACAAAGTAAGGAGTGATGTGAAGTGAGCCAGAATGCAGAAGGCCTTTGTTCCCCTTTACTTGGGGTCAGAGACGTTTTGCAGCTGGTGGTTAGCCCTTTCTTTTCTTAATTTGTTGCCCTTAGTCTACTAATTCCAGGAACATTTGTCTCTCACAAAGGGAACAAAGGTTGACACAGCAAACAGGTTACTAGGGTGACGACACATAGAGAACAATCGATCTTTTTTAACTTTGTGTTTTAGTTTTTTAGCATTTTAGTACAACAGTATTCTACTCAGGCTACCCACCTTTAAGGCAGGTAGCACTCACATCCAGGGTGGGTGTAATACTCACTTTTCTTTTGGGACAAAATACCCAACACCCACAGTTAGAGGGGAAATGTCTATTTAGCTCACATTTTGTAGAGGTCTCAGTCCATAATTAGCTGGTCCAAGGCAGGGTAGCTTGGCAGAGGGGCATCCCAGCAAAGAAATAGCTCATGGCAGCAGAAAAAACAAAAACAAGCAAAGGAAAGCAAGAGGTGAGCCTCGCCTCTATAGCACTCCAGCGGTCACAGTTCCCATGGCTTCTTTACTGGGCTGGCTCTGCGCTCTCTTTGTGGTTTTCTGCAGACCATCCATGTTCCTGGATTCTCCAAACTTCTGGGGCCCTCACTGCTCCTGGGCTTCACACTCTAACATCACCTACTGTCCTCTCACAGGCACACTGCCTGGCCTCCCAAGTCTTCCCCTGAAATCTGAGTGGAATCCTTCCTAAACCCACAGTTCTTCAGTTCTTCAGTTCTTCAGTTCTTCAGTTCTTCATGCACCTAAAACTAGCACCACATGGATGATGCCAAAGTCTGCTGCCAGCTAAAGCTGTAGTCAGGCTTCCTTCCCTCTTGGCTGTAGAGGTAGAGTGCCTGGATCAGTGGACACTCTGAGTCCAGTTCTGAGGAACGAATTCTCTATGCTGCCACTATTCTGGAACATGGTGCTCTGCAGCTTGCTTGTTAAAGCAAAGTCTTTCACTTTCGCAATTTTGAGGCTGCAGTGTATAGAGTCCTGCTGCTTTTCGTGATGACCTCAGCCATCTTTTCTCTTCTGTTCCTTCTTAGCAATCAAGATCTCCTCTGCTCTATCTTTGCAGTCCACAGCTTTACTGGTGCTTCCTTTCTGAACAAACAATGTTTTAAATCATTCTGTTGCTCTTGATTCTCAAGATTAAAAAAAGCCCCCAACAGTTACTGTGCCAGCACCTCAACATTAGACTTTTTTTTTTGGAAATTTCTTCTGCAGGATTAATTAGTCCACAACCCTTAATCTCAGTTCCAGGCAAAGTCTCTGGACACAAGTAAAATGCTAAACTTTGTGCCAAGCCGTAACACACACTGTGTGGAGTCCAATAGCCAATGCAGTCCTTCTTCCCAGTAGAAACTGCCCAAGCCTTGTCTTTACCATCACAACTTTTTTTTTTTTTTTTTTTGGTGCTGGGGATCGAACTCATGACCTCACACTTACCAGGCAGGTGCTTAAGCCACTGAGCTAAATCCCTAGTCCCTACCATCAGAATTTCTACCAGCCTTCTGGTCTTTTGAGCTTTGACCAGAATCTCCCATACAGAACAGCCTAAGGCATTCCAGCTGTACTTTTTCAGTTGGCATCTCCAAACATTTCCCACAAGCCATTTCCAAAGGCTTTTGAACCACATGGGCAGATATAGTGGTGGCAACTACTCTACTTCTCCGGTAGCAAATTCTGTTTAAGTTACTTTTCTCTTGTTGTTGAGATACAATACCTGATGCCCAAAGTTAAAGGGAAGAAAGGTTTGTTTAGCTCACAGTTTCTAGAGGCTTTACTCTGCAGTTCAATTTGGCCTTGAGCTCACTTTGTAGCCCAAGCTGGCCTCAAACTCATGCCTCAACCTCCTGCACAAATGTATGTTATGTAGTTCTAAAAGTATAATTTACAAGAGTTTTTGCAAGTCTCATTTTGTTGCTTCTGATGGCATATAGAAATATGGTGGTTTCTTTCCTCATGTGTCTTA
The DNA here is from genome assembly GCF_034190915.1 of Cavia porcellus. Lineage (NCBI taxonomy): Eukaryota > Metazoa > Chordata > Mammalia > Rodentia > Caviidae > Cavia > Cavia porcellus. The sequence goes on from NW_026947484.1 coordinate 219,765,243, forward strand.
CTGTCTTAGGATATGAGGTCATGGTCCTTGGAACATTATACGAGTTCTTTGAAGCCTGAGTTTAAAGTGTGTCCCACCAGAGTTTGTTTGTGTTTGCCAGGTGCTTGAGAACTGCCAGTCTAGGACCACTTATGCTAAATTTTCAGATTGAGGCATTTCAGGCCACATAAACAGTATAAATAAACAGAATTCACATGTCCATACATGATTTGTGCTTAGGATTTTTCAGGACTGAAACAGGTATGGATCTCTGCATGTCACTCTGTTGGGTGACTGTTGGGTGACTTTTTCCTTACACCATCCACTTAATGGGCCATCTATAGAACATTTTATGGCCATAGCAATGCCCAAACATAGCTGCCCCAAGCCTACAAATTTACTCGTTTTAAATCTAAGTGCTCACAATTCCAAATATCAGGAGTTGATCAATGTTTTTTCCTCTTCTAATCTAATCGGATGTGTCAGTCAGGCAGCACCTCATGTCACCATGACTACAAGACTTGTTCCTGAAGGCAATTTTCAAGTCTGCGAAGAATCCCTTCGGAATGGTGAAAATCTCTGCTTTTAGTGTATGTTCTAAAGATTGAACTCAGAGTTTCGAGCATGCTAAGAGCCACATCTACAGCCTCAAGGATCTGTGCTTTAATTTTCCATCAAAACTCAAGCTTTTCTCCTGCTTCTTTCAAGATGCAGGCTTATTAAAGCTCAAGTGCTAGGTCATCAGGGATCAGGAGATGCTCTGGGGACAAACACTCATCACTTACTGCTCTGGTTGTTTATGCCTCTTCCTCTAGATATTTCCTTTATATTCTAGGCAAGGTAACAATCCACTTAAACAACCATTTCTTTTTTTAAAAATATGGTCATCTAGCATTTTTAAGTGTTCTTTACTGGGAGAGTTATACTGGGCAACTAGGGCATCCTATTGTTGAATATGAATATTCTAAAATCTCAATGCTTTATGATGCTATAGTTTTAAAATTATTAAATATTTAACATATGCAAAATATATGAAGTATAGGATATTATAATAAATCTCCATCCAGCTTAATAAATAAAACATTACAACACATTCCTTACCACAATTCTAACACTGGGAAAACCCATTAAGTATTGTCTTTTTCCTTTTTTTTTTATCGGTACCAGGGATCGAACTCACAACTGCCTGCTTGCAAGGCAGGCGCTTAATGCCGCTGAGCTAAATCCCCAGTCCCCACACATAAAGTATTGAATTTCCTTTTTCCCCCACAGAATACTGGCCCAAAGGCAGAAAGACCAGGTTTCAATGAGTGTTAAATGCTGGAGTGGACACTATTTGGGATTCTTCACAGATTTAAAAATTGCCTTCAGGAACAAGTCTTGCAGTCATGGTGACATGAGGTGCTACCTGATTGGACACATCTGATTAGATTAGAAGAGGAAAAAACATTGATCAACTCCTGATATTTGGAATTGTGAGCACTTAGATTTAAAATGAGTAAATTTGTAGGCTTGGGGCAGCTATGTTTGGGCATTGTTATGGCTTGTGTCTAGATGTTCCCCCAAAGCTTCATGCAGTCATAGGGGGTGCTTCTCAGAGGTGGCTGGATCTAGAGTGGGTGGTGCTGGGATCAAGGGTGTGTGATTGCAAAACCATTCTACTGTTTGGCATAGTTCTGGCTAGGATTAATTGGGAGGCATAAGATTAATTTTGTCATCAATGTGCATTAACAGGTCTGTCAGAACCACATTTACTCTTTATACTATTTATATTAATGAATTATTAATTTTAACTTTATGAGTTTGATTATATTAAACAATGAGTGCTTAACAGGAAAAAAATAACAAAAATAAAGTATTGAGTTTTTAATATTTGTTGTGTTTACAAGAAAGCACCAACATTTTCAACACTGATTGTTTCTTGGTGTACAAAGTCTAAATAACAACATCAGAAATAAATTCTCATATGAACTACAATGAAAATACCAACAGTGATCTACAAAAAAATTAATAATTTTTATTTTGATGATCACACCTAAGGCAGTCTGCAAGCATGACAACAGCATGTCCCATACACATGTTATCACTTACACCAATACCATGTATCTTTGCTTTCCTGGCTTTGTTGTAGGACATATCTGAAATCTCAGTGGTTTTGCTGTTTTGTCAGGTCCATAAATTATACAGTGTGTAATTAACAGGTACATAAAATATCAATAAGATAAATTATTAAATTTTTGATATGTATTATACATTTAGAACAGACCTCAACATTTTCATGTCAGCTCTGGACTTTCTTACAAAACCTAAAAGATAATACCAGTAGAATTCTACAATAAAAATAAGCTTTGCTTCAACACCCAAGGCAGTCTTCACACATGACAACTGCGTATTTCAATATATGTCTCACTTACACCAACAGAGTGTGTGGTTAGCTTCCTCTTTCTATGTGGCAATCTTGTCACCTCTCTTCCTGTTTTGTCAGGAGCTTCCTACTATACTATACCACATGCACTTAGGGAAATAAGTGGCCAATAAAATATGATAAAATATCAAATGTGTAATGAGTCTTAAGACATCAAGATTTTCACATAAGCTGTTTACTTGCTTACAAAACCTAAAAGAATATCAAAAATAAAAACCTATGTGAACCAAAGAGTAAACACAAACAAAAGTCTACCACAGAAATGTTTAGCTTTAACTCATAACCAAGGCAGTTTTCATACATGACAACTGCATGTTCCATACACAAATATCACTTACCCGGAGAGTACGTATGTCTTGTTTTCCTGTACTTTCTTATAGGGCCCAGTTGACATCTTTTTGGTTCTCCTGCTATTGTAGTAGATCTTTTGATGCTGTGCCTGCCTGTTTACCTGTCAGCTCACCAATGTGCTCCATTTTTTTCCCCCATAGTTCCGTGGGCAGAAACACTTTGTTTTTCTCTGCTGTAAGTGATCTCACATGAGTTCCAATCCCCATCCTCTAAGAAAATTTCTCCATGATATTTTGCACTTGTTAGTTTCTTTTTTTTTTTCACTGCCCTTGTCATCTGAGATTGTTAGTTTCTTTGTAAACTATTTATGCCACACATATTTGGGATTAAGTAAAACACAGTCATTGATCAATGTTTGGTGTCTCAAGTGACAGCATAATTGATTATAACTCGTCAGCAACATCTACTCCACCTTCAGTTTTGTTGTTGGAAGTTTCTGTCCCATGCTTCTGTTTTGTCAGGGTTTCCTTATCAGTATTTCCATCGTGGTGAAATGTTGACATTTGATTTCCTTTGCCGCGTGAGGTCAATGTTGTATCTTTCTGCAATTCAAAGATTGTGCTATATAATTCTCTGTTTTGAAATTACAACATTTCATTTGGAATTTGTGTTTTGTTCCTGGTAAAGTTCCTGTGCAGGTGAACTTGTGCTCTGTTAGTGAATGAATGTAACATCAATTGAAAACTGGTAAACCAACTGTCGAATGTCACATTCTGGTTAATTTGGGAGATGAGAAAACAAGCTGTTCCTATGATTCAATTTATTACTATATGAATAGGACCTGATGGCTCAGTTGCAGGATAAATGTCCCAATTGAAAGAATTATAAGTCTTTACATCTACAAGCATGTAAATTTTCATGCCATATTTTGAACCATCACTTTTCAGTAAGCCTTTTACATTTCTGTGGTCACCATAAGAAATCTATGCACAGTACAGCAGACCTATGAATGCTTTCAGTTCAGTTAGCAAGGTTTCATAGTAAATACATTTTTGAATATGATTATTGATGCATACAGAACATTTTACTTCCATTTCAGCCTTTGTGTATTTCACAGCATCTTGTAGCATTTCATCAGTTACAATTTTGAACACTGAAACAGTGCTGGCATTCTGTCCAAAACATTTCACTCAGGCCATGACCCTCACTATATTTTCTATTTGATTGCCTGGCCATTTTGCAACATTTTGGCTAGTCAAATAGGTACTTACATTGATAATTTCTTTGTCATCAATTAAGAGATCTGCATTCTCTGTGGCTATATCAGTTGATTTTTGCTCCATTTCACTGTCACAGGAACTTTGGCTCACATGGCCAATGTCAAAATCATCGTCATCATCATAATCATTATCATCACACACCCACACCACCTTCTGTTTTGAAAGCATGTATTTTACCATAGCAGATCATCTTTATCTGTACATGACTAATGATTCAGTTTTGATCTGCTACAAAACTTGCAAATCTGGATTTTTAGGTACCATTGTACTGAATTGGGTTATTTTTTTCAGAAAAATCAAAAGAAAACTTTTATTTAAAACAAATTTTAGCTGACAATTTAGCTTAATGGCATAAGTGCCTGCCTGGCCAGTGCAAGATTGTGAGTTTGATCCCTGGCACCCACCCCCAACACAAAAATATTACTAGACTGGTGTGGGTCTATTGGACCCTCTGTGATGCTCAGGTAAACACACACAAAAGCAGTTAAGTGAAGCATAAGGATGGGTCCAAATCCCATTTTGCCACTTTCGAACACATGGACACTCCTTGCTGTTCATCAAATCAAGTGGGTAAACACATAGATTGCTTCCTGGATCCCTCAGGGAAAGGTACTGAGACTCACAGTTGGTTACTATAATGCTAAAGTACAAGTTTACAGCGGAAAAGTATAGGATGTGTCCTGGACTCAGTCTTATGCCCCAAGTTTTGTGAGTGCTACAACTGCTGTAGGGTGACTAGCCTGCATAAAATACAAAGGACAGAGAGAAGGCTAATGTGCGTTTCCTGCCTGCTTGCTGTGAACTGTTCTCCTCTGCAATGCCCTTCTGCTATGCCACCCTGCCTGGAGCCAGTCAACTATGTACCGAAAAGTCTACAAACCAGGAGCCAAATAAACCTTTCCTCCTTTAACTCTTTTACCTTTTCTGCTTAAGGTGTCAGATATTGTATCTCAGCAATGAGAGAAGGCAGCAATACACACACGAAGAAGCAAAGTGTATTCATGGAACACAGAATATAACAGAACAAGGACAAAGTTATGCAGAAAAAAAGAGAAATTAACCTTTAACCACAAAAGTATTCTCGCACATGAATTCAGGGAATTCACGTGATCCCTCAGATTTCCATGTCCTGATTTTAGTCCTTCTAGATCCTTGGTATTGTCACTGGCTAGTCAGAGCCCTTGCTTTAATGATTCTAGAAATTAATGTGGAATCACTTAGCTTTTACAGCATTTACAAGAAAAAACCTATAATTTGGAAAGTAAGGGAAGATGAAGGTGGGCACAGCTTTGACGAAGGTCAAGCCAGCTCCCTCACAAAGGATAGTAAGAGAATACAGAAGGGCTTCAGATTGCGGAACCAAAGGAGGTGCAGTCAAGAAGAAGGGGGTCAGACGGGTCCCTTCACCAAAGGACAGAGCCCAGTTTTATGGGGTGCTGTAATGGGCGGGGGCTTTGTTGAGTATTTTTTCAGTCTTGCTTTCTATCTCCTGAAGAATTCTCTGGGTTTGATAGGCCATCTGTTTCCCATGAGATAGTTTGTCTCCACTTGGAGCAGTCTCAGCCATGTGAGGCTCTGCCGGAATCCAAGCTGGAAATAGGTTTGGAGACTTTGGGATGTTGAGGGAGGATCTGGAAATGCACATTATAAGAGCTATAATCGAATGTTCCTATAAATTCTGAAAAATATTTTAGTTACTCTTACTCTTGGTGTCTCTGGTTTAAAGGGGGATGGGATAGACAAGGTAAATTAGGGCTAATAAAATGTATTTTACCAGTTTCCTAAATGAGTAACATATGTATAGCCAAGTTTTGAGGTAAAATATAAAAATGAAGATCAAACTTTGTCCATGTTTTAATTACTTATTGGGTAGCTGCAAGGTCAAGTGAGGAGTGATGGGTTTTAACAAAACTGCTTTTAAGTCCCAGACTGCCTTAGAAGAAAACACAAAACATTCTTTTAATGTAACAGGGTAAGAGCTCAGGAATTTGTCCTTTGTCCCTGTGGTGGTCTCTATGTTCTCCCCCTTCCCCTGATTTTTATCCTCCTAATCTTAAGGAGAAATGGTCAAATACCTCTTTTTCTTTTTAAAGGAATAACATGAGAGCCCGAGTGTGTAGCGGGCCCTGAAGGAATAGGAAGGCCGTGGTGCCTGAGGCCCTCCTTGGCATGTTTGCCATGCTCTTTGTAGGCTGAGATGCTGCAGGTGTACTTGGAAATTGCTGGAATGCTTTCCATTTTTTGTCTTGTTTTTTTTAAAACCTGTTGTCTTTCTTTAAAAAAAAATAGCTATTGCAACCTTTTCAGAAGAAGTACAGTGCTCTCTTTGGATATTAAACTTAACCATCCTACTCTCTGGTTATGTTTTCCTACAAAGTGTTTAAAACCAAGGAGATAATTAAAATTAATAATGAGTAATATTTTTATTATCATTAAGGTCATACAAAGGGTCTCTTTGGGGGTTACTTCTGGGACCTTGTGAAGATTCTTTAGCTTTTCCTTTACCAGTTGTGTCATCTGTCAGGCTGGGTCAGGGTCTTGCTGGCCATATGCCTCCTCTCAGAAACTTGGGAGATATTTCCCTCTCTAATGATCCTCTTTGCAGGGTGCATCTGTTCTCTGATGCATGCAAATGCCCTGCTTGGGAGGCTGGGTGACTCCCAGAGTTGTGGGGTCCTTTCAGAGAGATCCCATCATCCTCTGGGTCTTGGCTGACTTTGGAAAGCAAAAGCTATCCTTAGTTAGCACTATTATCTTTTTTAGTTGTGGTCTCCAAGTCTTGGATGCTGCACAGCCAGAGGGTCAGTTTTACCAGTTTAAAGAGTATGTAGTAGGTCCTAATACTAACTATGGTAGTCTTTTCTGAGTACTGGGGACATTTTGCAATATAAAATGAGGCCAAAGGGAGTTGCCTCTTTTATTTGATAGGGGTTAGTATTAATGATAGGAGTCAATGTCATATCCTATTTGTCCTATAAATTATAGACATCATCTCAAAGTATGGCTTAGGTTGTTTATTAGAAGTTGTGTTTCTGGATAATGCTAATGGACAAGAATTACAAAGTTTTGTTTTTTTTTAAACCAGAAAACTACAAAACAAAAACAACAGGAGAAAAACAATATAATAGTCCTAAACCAAAAACATAGTAAGTCTAGTTTTGTCAGAAATCTATCTAACAGTATTTCTTAGTCTTCAGATGCATATATATTTTTAGTCCCAGATATATAGGATGTCAAATAAATGTTGGTAATGAAAGAGTTAAAGTATCTAGTTAATTTCACTATATACAGCACTTTATGATAACCATTATGATGGACATTATTATACAGAACCATTGGACTCTATTAGCGCACTAAAACCATTTACATTTTAATCTATCTAGTTATCTTTTATTTGTTTTGTTTTTTTGAGGGCCTCACTACATAGTTTAAGGAAGCCTTGAACTCACTATGTAACCCAGGCTGGCCTTGAACTTGCTGTGATTCTGCTGCCTGAGATACCCAGGTGCTGGGATTACAGATGTGTGCCATCACGCCTGCCTTAAATTCCCATTTTAGTGAAAAATAACATCAGTAATTGGTTACCTTTATCTAAATACTAAACATTAACTATTACAGATGTAAGGGGCTGGGGATTTAGCTCAGCGGTATAAGCACCCGCCTTGCAAGCCGGCGGTCGTGAGTTCAATCCCCGGTACCGATAAAAAAAACAAAAACAAAAAAAATCCAGACTATTACAGATATAATAGGTGCCCTTCAGGTACCCAGTGTCTAATCTTTTGGTTATCAGAGTGGCACGGTCTGGAATGCAGTGTTTAGGCTCGTGTACTTATTCTAATCCAGTTAAGAACATATAAACATAAGCCTGAAAAAGACTACCATTACAAACTTTCAGTTTGGGGTGTTCAATATGGTATTCTCCTGATACCTGAGGAACAGAACTGCATTTAACGTGCAAAAGTCAGCAGTAATCGGCAGATCTTGGGGGTGTTTCCATGCCTGAGAAGTGCGTACAGGCGAGGAAGAACACTTGCCATGCTTTTAATGGGTAGCAGGTCCTGGATTAAGACGCTTGAGTGCACCTGCCCTTGGTCCCCATGGTGATATTTAACTATCTCATTAGTTCTGTCACTTAGGTCCCCTATAACGTCCCTGTGTTCCTAAATTCTCTGTGTATATAGTAGGTGCAGCATAATTCAGCTCAAGTGTTTCTATTACTCGCATGGTAAGAAAAATCTGATTCTAATTATTTACTAATGTGAAAACTTAGGCATGTTATTTAACCCCTTAGCCTCACTGTCCCTTATTGGTACAACCAGATAGTAAAAATATCTGTTTGCCAGAGTTGCTGTAAGAATTACATGAGTGAATACCATTAAAGAGTTAACCAGATACAGTGGTTGCACATCTGGAATCTTAACTTCTTGAGAGAATTGCAAACTTGAGGCAGCCCAGAGAACTTAGTGAGAGCCTGTCTGGGGAGCCGGGTAAAAAGGGGTAAAGATGTAGCCCAGTGGTAGAATGTTTACCTAGCATGCCCAGGGGTATGGGTTCAATTCTTAGCACTGAAAATAAAAAGTTTAACCAAGCACTAGCTTTGTGGTGTGTTCTCAATGTGTTAAGTGCTATTATGAGCACTGTTTTTGTTTTGTTTTGGTTGTCTATTTAGGCTTCCACTAAGCTGAGTGTACGATACCCTGTGATGTCTGCAATAATCGTAGAGTACCAGCTTAACATCACTTGTTACTTGTCACATACATGCAGAGACACTTGCAGCTACATCATCCTCTGCAACAGAGATCCACATTCCCTAAATGCTTTTCTGAAAGTCTCAGACCGCTGGAGGGGCTGGGAACTGTAGAGGTGATGTTGATGAGAAGTGGTGGAAATGTGGCTCCAGAGGGGGTGCTGCTGGTCCCTTTCTCTTTGCTGGGTTAGGGAATACTGAAGGGAGGTTTTTAAAAAGAGGGGCTTGTCGACTCCCAACGGCTCCGAGGCGGGGACTCCTGGTCTTAATAGAGCTTAACACTTAGAGGACTCTTTTTTTTTTTTTTTTTTTAATACTTTTTGAGACAGGTCTCACTATATGGTTCAGGCTGGCCTTGAGCTCACTTTGTAGCCCTGGCTGGTCTCAGACTTGCAACGCTCTGCCTCCTTAGCTTCCCAAGTGCTGAGATTACAGGCATGCGCCACCAAGCCAGGCTCTACTTGGAGGACTCTTGACTCAGATTGGTAAATGTTAAGTGCATATAATCAAGTGGGGATCACTGGCAAATCAGAAGATTGTGCTATGGCTAACACCTGTTTCCCCAGCAGCTTCCTATCTGGTAACTGCCAGTGAGCCCCTGTGGAGTATTATGACCAACATCAAAGGAGAAAAACAAAGGAATTCCTGTCTTGAGAGGACAATTTTGTAAGTACAAAAGGTTTAACACTTACTACTTAAAACTATTTTTTCAAGCCAGGAGCAATAGCTTGAAATCTGTAATCCCAACGAGTTGGAAGTTTGAGGCAGGAGAATGGAAAGTTTAAGGCCAGCTTGGGCAATATAGTGAGATCTCCAACTCAAACGAACAATATAAAACTATTTTCATGCTATATATGATATCTAAAACTACCTCAAGTAGTTTAAAAATATGTTATGATCATGTAAACTTTACAGAGTTCTGTGGGACTCTACAGAGCCTCAGGAGATTAATTCAGAGATGAGGGTTAATATGGGAATCAGTCCCAGGAGCTTCATTGTGTACAACAACTTTACCCTTCCCTTTAAACATTAAAAAAAAACCCCTCAGATACCATTATATAATGACTACATAAACGAAAACCACTGGAGAAGATTACCCATAATTCCACCACCCTAACAAAAGAAACCTTTTCATTTTTCCATACAGTATTTAGTCTGTTTAACTTTGGCGGTGATTAGTATATAATTTAAATGACAATCTTCAGTCCAAATGCAAGCCAGTCCTGAGTTGTGAGAGATGCATTACCTATGAGAGTTCCTATAGCCACTGTGCTAGAGCACCTCTTGATGCTGTTGGTGAGTCAGTGTTCAGTACATACATGAAGGTGTACAGACACCCAAAACTTAAGTCAGAGCTGGGAAATAAGGCTTGAAATTGTTCTATGAATGTATTGTCTTAGCCTCATACTTTTGCGGGACTGTGGATTCGTCCTGGGCATTGTTACAAGAAAGCCAGCTAAGTGATGTCAGGACTAGAAACACTAAACTCTTGTGGTCTGGAAGATAAATACCCTAGAATCTCTACTGATAGATTAATAAATGTTTCCAAGGTCTTTCATCTGATACATTGTCACCTAAAAATCATTTATGATTTTATCAAACTCCATAAAGCATATGTTCCAGGGAAGTACAATTTGGTTTTAAGACTGTAGTAGGCATTATAGTTACCTATGTAGTGATCATTTCTTTTTTCTTTCTTGAAGAGATAACCATAATTCTTGTTAGGACAGTAGTAGTTTACCGGAGGAGAGATTTCCTAGCCAAATCATGGCAATCATATGACATGACTCTAGTCAATAAGATATTCCTTCTTTCCCTCTGTAACCTTGAACAGGATGTGATTCCTAAAACTGACATCTTGGGCCACGAGGGAAGGAAGCTCACAGAGATCCTCTCAGTGTAAAGGAAACACTGAATCAATTCCTGCAGCCAATACTTCCAACTTCTTATATGACAAAAACAAACTTCTTGTTATTTAAACCATTATAGTCTTATTTTCTGTCACTTGTGGATGAATATCCTCCTGATAGAAGGCTCTGGCACTAATTCTGCTGGTCAAACAGCTTCACAAGCAACAGTGACAACTAGACTTTGTTCTTTCCAGCAGCAGCAAGAATTTTGAGAACTAAATTGAATTTTTCCTGTTTGAGAATCTGATTTTCATATTGCAGAGTTTCTTTAAATGTCTGTCTGGGATCTATAAATGGTTATTAATTTTCAAGATTCACTCTTACTAAAGCTCTTTGGAAGCTCTGGTTAATTGACAAGGAGTATTGTTAAAAGGACTGTTCAGCAGATCGATTGGGTGGTGAACCAGTCTTGTTATTGGGGGATTCAATAATGTCAGAAGCTAGAGGTCTTCTTTCTGGGACTTGTCCAGTTTCTCCAGAGGAAAATCTCCAATTGGGCACAGGCAAATTGTTGGTCGCTGGCTTTCTGGAAGCTAGGATGGGATGTGTCTGCAACCTCTGTTCACCATGTAGTCTCTTAAAAACGACTCCAGTTTTCAGGTCTGTGCATTGTTCTTGCTCTATTGTAGATTAACATCCAAGTCCAGAGACTACTGGGTTGATTTCTTCAGAGAGCGAGTGAGTGGTGAGCAGAGAAGGGAATATCTGTCTGGCTGCTTTGAGGTTGTTGAGGGACCGACCGTTGCCCAGAAAGACAGCCATTTCCCCTACGCGCAGTCCACAATTCTATTCACTTAAAGTCACTTCTTGCTTTCTACCTTTTGTGGTTCTTACTTCCTGCAAGCCCTGAGATTTTCAGTTTCTACCTCGTTACTCATTAAAATTTCCCTCTGAGATGAGTTCAACTTCCTTTGTTCTATTAAACCAGTTATTAATTCTACATTTGTTTTCCATTTGTTGAATATTCTTTGTTCCTGTTTCTTGTCCAACTTGTTCCTGGGTATTAGTGTGTTTTTATTGTATGTTCCTTTACTGTTATTTTACTGCTGTTGGGGGGAGGCACAGAAGTGTAATCACCTACCATGTTTTCCCTTTTTTTTCTAATTATCCTGATTTGGATCCTATTATTTCAGTGGTAAGCAGCCCAGTAATTGGCTGTAGGAATGAAAACCTCTGAGAAAGGTTGAATAGCTCAGCAGATTGTGGCAGGAGCTCAAGTCATTTATTAGGGAAAGATACCCTACCCAAAGAGGCTTAACCAAAGAGGAATTTATTGGCCCATGAGAGTGGGAGGAGATTCAGTGGGTTAAGTGGAAATTTTGATTTAAAGGAGAACTTCAGAGAGGAAATCTATTATGTAGTAGGAAGAAAAGCTATCTAGAAATAAATTGAGTTAAATTAGAAAATTCAGGGCAAATTGATTATGTCATCCAGAAGTTTTAGAAATAGAGACAAAACAAGGGAAGAAATGAGCAGGAACTGAAAAATGCCAACGTTTATGTGAGCACAAAAGCCAAGAATACAGTGGAAAGTTAGCCTGGGTTGGTTTATGTTACATTCAAGTTGTGGTGTGCTGGTTTGCTCTCCTTCCCGGAGCACCCTCCTTAGGGTAATGACATGATGATGAGCTAATAAAGGAAACAACAACTAGGACGAAACAATAGGTGATCAGGTTACCTGAACCACTGGGGAGAAATGTTTTGGAAGTGATTTGTACCGTAGATAAAATAGTCATATCACGAGAAAAAGAATTTCTGTTATGTAAAAATGATTACAAAGATCTTGCCACCTTGACAGTGATTGTAGGTATTTCTGACCCGCCATTTTGCTCCCTGACTTTGGTCAAAGCTAACACAGATCTGAGAGCTGTGCTTGCATATTTCCATTATCTTACCAGTTGCTTTAATAACATTGCTTGTCCAGAAGAAACCCCAGGAACTCAGAAAGGAAAACGGTGGAAGAATTTTATTCCTGAAAAGCTGAATCACTTGGTATAGATTGGAACGATTAAGCGAACTGCTCTTGAATAGATGATATAAGGGAAAAGAAAAACAGCCAGTACACAGCTGGGTTCAAACATAACTGGACTCCAGGCTTCAAATGATAGCATCAGGCCTATTTTCATGTCTCAAAGCTCAGATAACTTCTTGCATCTTCACTCTGGACTTTTCTAGCCCCAGATTCCTATATGTTCAGGTTAGTAAACCTCATAAAATTTGTACTTTTTTTACTAGCTCTGAGGAGATGCTTCTTGGAGTGATACTGGTATACTCTGCCTGGTCATGTACATCTCTCTGAAGCCATCAGTGAGGCTAGGGAGACAGGGAACCCTGGTTGGTTTTGTTTAACTGCTTACCCTGTCTTGTGATTGTCTTGCACCTCTGGGAAAAGAGTTCAGCCTCACCCGAGAAATGGGGGAATAGGGTTCCTCATAGGAGAAAAGAGTTCTGTTATATGAGGGAGGAATCACCCTGTTAAAAAATGTTAAAACCCTATTTATTATAGGTTTATTTGTCATGGAAGGACTTGAATCTTACCCTTGTGAGCTGGCCAGCATGGTCCCTAATAGAGATTGCTGAGACTGCTACATTCAATACAAAACATTTCCAATTTTCAGAATGAACACAGAACTGTTGGTTTTAAGTACTTTCAAGTAAAGCTGAATTTGGAAAGACAGTCAGTGGTACCTGCCAAAGGGAAACGACCATGGCCTTGTTTTTTAGGCTTCATAAATACCCACTTTAGCTGGGCGTGGTGGCTCATGCCTGTAATTCCAGCACTCGGGAGGCTGAGGCAGGAGGATTGTTGGAATTTGAGACCAGCCTGGGCTACAAAGTGAGCTCAAGGCCAACCTGAACTGCATAGTGAGACCTTGTCTCAAAAAAAAAAAAAAAAAAAGAAAAAGAAAAAAAAAATACCCACTTTATAGTCTGGTAGCTGTGGTGCAGCACTTGCTAAGCTTGTGCAAGGCCCTGGGTTTGTTGCCCAGAACCGCAAAATGAAAAAATATCTGGTAGTTACGAAGTCGGCAGTGGCTAATGGTGAAAGAATAATTTTACAATAGGGAATGTCAACAATGTGGTGCCCATACTGCTCTGAACTAGCCTTCATCTCAAAGCCTTTATTTATTAGGAGTTTTTATTGCAGTGTATTGAATTTTTTTGTATACTAGAACAGAACTTATGATGGCTGTTTAGGTATATTATAACCTAAATAATGATTATTTATGAGAAAATAAGAATTTGTTTTACATTTTACTTCGACAACTATTTATCATTAACTTTTCTGAAATATTTATCGAGTGAGGAACACTTGTGGAATATAAAGCCAGTAATTATAAGTCAGATGTAGTCTGACTACCCCCACAGCTGATCAGATCATAATAACCAAGAAAAGCCACATGAATTATATATGTCTAGCTAAAAGACATCAATAATGTTCCTTCACAAAGTATTTCCCAGGTAATCTGGAAGTCGTGAGGAGACTTCAGGCTTGCTCTTTGGAGCAGGTCTGCCCATGTACCTGGGGTGGTCTAGGAATTCTTTGTTTGAACTAGTTTTCATGGAGGCACCGACGCTGTTGCTAGCCCTGCCCCCATGTAATTTCTGCTTTTCTTCTGTTCCGTCCTGCATAGCACGGCATATATTCGTTTTCCTCCAGCCATAGAGAAAGAAAAATAATGGCCCCAGCTGTGTCCTCTTACTACTTGTGCCTCAAAACAGTGCTGTTGCAACGGGACTGACAACACAGCAGGAGAGTTTCTTCACCGTCAGATTCTACTTTTCACAATGACTCAGTGAATCCACAGGTCCAAGCTGGCTGGGCTGCGGATGAGTGGTGAGAGACCATATCTTCCGCTCCGTTCTCCCCAGATTCTTTCTTACAACCATCTCTTCTCCCTTTTCTTTCTTGGCCTACAGAATCTCCAAGCCTTCAGGCATAACACAAGCCAAGCATTGAAACTCTGGTTTTTTAATTGATTCGAATGCATGTCCCAGAACAAGACAGAGTGTGTGTCAACCATTAAAACTTGCCTCTGTCAAATTTTAGGTCACCTGCTTCTCAGGAGAATGTTATCAAGGCTTTCAAAACAAGTTGTTACTCATCTGTTTGAATGAAGCAGGAAGCACAATGCCTACGTGAAAGTTGACAGTGGTTTCCCATCCCAGCAGTGTTAGAGTAGCCTACGCTCTCTTTTTTTCTGTATTATATACTTGTCATATTACTCAGCACAGCTTTATAACTAAGGGTCTGTTTCTTGGGCTCACATCCGTCAAATGAGAGCACGAATCCTGTATTCTGCAAATATTACATGCTGCAATCCTTAACACTTTTTTTTTTTGTGTGATATTGAGGATTAAAGGTAGGACTTTTGCACTGAGCTACATCCTTAGCGCTTTTTAAATTTTTTTTTTTTTTTTTTTGTCTTTTTCCTTTTTATCAGTACTGGGGATCGAACTTACGACTGCCTGCTTGCAAGGCAGGTGCTTATGCTGATGAGCTAAATCCCCAGCGCTTTTTAAAATTTTGAGAGAGGGTCTCCCTACAATCCTAAATTGGCCATGCTGGGCAGGTGCCTACCATCCTCTTGCCTTGGGCTTCAATAGTGCTGGGACTAGAAGCTTGTAATACTATACCGAGCAATGCTTTTTAATAAATTGTCAAAATGTTTTCAGTAACTTTCCTATTGACGTCAAACGTGCGTTAAGGTCTTAGTGGGTATCAGTGAAAATAATTCTGAACTAAGTTCTTTCTTGTACAAAATTTCCTCCAAAATCATTGGAAATTCTGAATTTGGGCAAGCACCAAGAAAAATTCTGTGGAATGAGAATCATGTTGAACATGAATGAATCACCCTATCCTCCTCCATTTGAATCGCATATTACTTCTGCCTTTATGTTTTTTGTTTTGTTTTGTTTTTCTTGGAGAGGGTCTTCCGCCTGGGAGTTCAGGCGGACCTTGAACTCGCTATGTAACCCAGGCTAGCCTTGAACTTGTGGTGATACTTCTGTCTCTGCTTCATAAAGTGCTAGGATTACAGGAATGAGTCACTATGTCTGGCCCTCAAATTTTAACTTAATATTTTTATTGCAAAAAGGATTTAAAAGAATGTTCATCTTATTAAACTGTCCTTTCCCCCTTTTTAACTGAGTAAAATTGACAAAATCATGCATATTTAAGGTGTAAAACACAATATTCTGAGATATGTATGTTATGAAATGTTTACTATAATCAAACCAATTAGCATATCTGTTACCTTAATACTTATAGCAATTGTAAATGTCCTCTGCTTAAGAATATTTTATTTTACTTTTTTGGTACTGGGGATTGAACTCACAACTTCACGCTTACCAAGCAAATGCTTGAGCTGCTGAGCTAAATCCCCAGCCCAGGAATATTTTATAATAGTACAAGTATAATATGCTTAGTACGTGCTTAGACTGTGCTTTAAAATGTGTTGTTTTTCCTTCTGATACCAGGGATTGAACCTCGCGCTTGCCTAGGCAGGCATTTGTGAGGCTGAGCTATATCCTCCTCCCACTTAATTGTTTTTCTTGTTGCTGAGACAAAATACCGGATACTCACAGGTGAAGGGAGGAAAAATTTTATTAAGCTCACAGTTTGTAGACTGTGTGAAGCTTTGAGGGGATATCAAGACACAAACCATGGGGCTGGGGATTTAGCTCAGCGGCATAAACACCTGCCTTGCAAGCAGGCCGTCGTGAGTTCGATCCCCGGTACCGATACAAAGTTAAAAAAAAAAAAAAAAAAAAAAAAAAAGACACAAACCATAACACTTAGTATCTCACTCCCAATGATAGACTGAACCAGTTTAGCAAACACACAAGCACGAAGCCCTGGGTTTAATCTTCACTACCACAATAAAACAAAACAAAACTTGCTGGCCAATACTTGATCAAGACTCAATATTCTACTTAAAATATACAATTCTTCTGACATCATGGTAGAGTGTGTGTGTGTGTGTGTGTGTTTTTTTTTTTTTTTTTTTTTTTGGTACCAGGGATCAAACTCACAGCCTTGTATTTGCCAGGCAGGTACTTATGCCACTGAGCTAAATCCCTGGCCCAAAATATGAACATTAGTATAACTGGAGGCTTTACCTGTGTCTGACCTCATTTAAGGGCTCCAAGGTTTCAGAGAACATTATTTCCACATCTCCTTAATTAACTGGGCAACCTGAATGGAGAGCGTTTACCTCAAATGCTGCTATTCAAAATGTGGTCTTGGTGGGTGCAGTGGTGCCTGACTGTAATTCAGGCTGAGGTAGAAGGACTGCTTGATCCCCAGAATTGGAAACTAGCCTGGGCAGCATAAGCAGACCACCAGTTAAAAAGAAAGAAGAAAAAGAAAGAAAATAAATAATGGCCTTCACATGTTAGACTTACTGGGTATTAACAAAATAGGGTATCATTTAAAAGTTATTTTCTGCTGTTAGAAGTTGTACTATAATCATACTGTCTAGGATCTGAGGCTTGTTTGGTCCTGTAACTTGGAGCTTCTCTAACCTATATAAACAGGAACAGCACTCTATAAATGTGCAGCACAAAATGTGTGGTCTACTTAAACCAAACGTTCAAGTGAGTGTGAGGGGTGAGGAGGAGTCACCCAATAGCCATTTCATCTTTTTCACTGAGTTTTACTGCACTATGCACTGGCTGATAAGCCAAAAATTGCTTCATCTATCTCCTGCAGTTACTAATATATAAATATTAGGTTCTACCCATCAATACCCCTGTGTAAGAACTGCAAGACTGTGCCGACGAGCATGGTGGTAGGAGGATTTTTCCTTTTGTTACTGTAGTAGCAGAGGCTCGAGGGTTCAGTTGTTGGCTTCCTGAGTATTAGAAAGCATGAGTGGGACATCCATTTTCCCTGTGCCACTGCTATAGAGTGATTCTTAAGCTGGCCGTGGAAGTGACAGCTTCCTGGGAATGGTGGCTTCCAGACTGAGATTGTGGTGTTACAGAGCTACAGCAGTTGGCTTCTCAATGAGGAAGAGCTCAGCTCTTTTTTGTTTTCCATTTCTTAAGTAATGTTTTGAGAGTGATTTCATCAACCTTTCTAATTTTTCTTTAAGTGCTTTAGTACTTCTAGATTAGACTAACTGAATTCTGTTTTGTTTTGTTTTGTTTTGTCTTTTTGAGACAGGGGCTCTCTATGTAGTTCAGACTGACCTTAAGCTCACTTTGTAGCCCAGGCTGGTCTTGAACTTGCAACAAGCCTCCCGAATGCTGGGATTATAGGCATGAGCCACCATACCTGGCTTGAATTCTGGTTTTTGCAACTGAAATTGAGTGATATGGCCTACAGTTTCCAGACCACTCACACATTGTTATTTTAGCAAATATTTATTTATTTATTTGTTCAGGAGTCAAACTCACAACCTCACACCTACCAGATAAGCACTTGAGCCACTGAGCTAAATCCCCAACCCAGCAAATATTTATTGATGGAGAACCTTGTATTAGCAAGTGTTGAGATATGCTTTTCCAGTAGTATAAAACAATAGTTTTACTTTGCACAAATTGTAGATAACTTAGAAAATTGTGTTCTTAATGTATTTTTGGTAAAGGAGTTTTGTCTGAACAGGGCAGAAAGTTGAGTTTTAATTCCAATGTAATTACCATACATGGCTCATATGTCCTTATCAGTATAGTGAAAAGTAGGTAAGAAATTAGAGGGAAAAGATTAGCCTTTTCAAACCTGACCTACCAAATGGAGACAGTAAGGACCTGCTCTGTCTACTTTAAAAAGATTACTGTGAGACTCAAGTAAGGCAATGTGCTTGACATAACTTTGTAAATAGTAAAGGGCCCCACAGTGCCGATTATTTATTTAAAATCAAAATAATAGAGCTGGGGTGTAGTTCAGTGGCGGGGCACTGAGCCTGTGCAAGGCCCTGGTTCAATCCTCAGCTGCAGTGGAGGGGAGGCATCATATTACATCATACCAATGTAATAACTTCATTGCACAAACATCAGGGTAAATTCTGATTTTCATATAATGGTGTGCTTAAAGTTAAGGAATACTTGCTTTGTGAAAGAAGATTCACTTTTAAAATACTGTAAGAAATCTTTTGTTAAAATATCTCTTGCATATTTACAATTGGTTGGTTTATAATTTTTTTTTTTTTACTTTTTTTTATTGGTACTGGGGATCGAACTCATGACCTCGCACTTGCAAGGCAGGCGCTTATGCGGTTTATAAATTTCAATCATATGCATTTTGGTACATCCAGTGTGCAAAAAAAGCCATATCTGTTTAGTTATTTGAAAAATGATATACTTTTAAAATGGTCTCATTTCAAATACAAGTGACAAATAAATCAAATTATAGATCATTTTTTGAAATTTGATAAAATTTCATACGTTTCTTTTACTTGAGTCAGAGAAGAGCTTAACTTTTAAACTGTTTGTATTTTTTCTAGTCTCAACTTCATTAATTCCTGTTCTGAATTTTAATTAATTTTCTTCTGTTAGTTTTAGTTTTGGGTTGTTATTGTCTTTCTACGTACTTGAGGTGTATCACTAGATAATTTGGCATCTCCATACTCTTTTTATGTGTGTATTTATAGTTGTAACCTTTCCTCTTAGGACTGCTTTCATTGTATCCCATTGAGTTTGGTGTACTACGCTTCTATTGTTATTTGATTCTAGGAACTTTTTTATTTCTTCCTTTCCCTTATTTCTTCTGTGGTCCATTAATTATTTAATAATATGTTATTGGGCTGGGGATTTAGCTCAGTGGCATAAGCACCTGCCTTGCAAGCAGGCGGTCATAAGTTAAAAAAAAAAAAAAAGAGCAAATAATATGTTATTTAAACTCCATGTTCGTTCCTGTGACTTCTTTTATTTTTCTTTTTATTCTTTTGAGACAGGATCTTGCTATGTATTCAAGGTTGGCTTTGAGCTCACTATGTGGCCCAGGCTGGCTTCAGACTTGCATCGATTCTCCTGCCTCAGCCTCCTGAGTGTTGGGATTACAGGCATCTGCTACTATGTCTGGCTCTCTGGCTTCTTTTGCGGTTGATTTCTATGTGGTTGTTGCACTATGATCCAATATATGCAATGACTTGTTTCAATTCATTGTATTCATTTAAGCATGGATTACAACTTAAAATGTGGTCTATTTTGGAAAAAGTTCCATGTACTGTTGAGCAAAATGTATATCCTGTTGTGGAATGAAACACTCTGTAGATAAGGGAAGCTTAATTAATTTACTTAGTTTTAATTTTTTTATTTTAAAGAGAATAAAACCCAACAAAACAAAACAGAGTAAAACCAATCAAAAAGCAGTTGAAGTGGTACAGAACTTCGAAGCAGCATAGTAGGAAAATAATGGCTATCACGATATATATCGTTATCTTCACAATAGTTGTCCCTTCCATCAGATACAATAAAGTCAAATAAAACAGAATAAAAACAGTCAAAACAGAGCACTGAATAAAACCAAACAAGAAATTGGAACAAAACAGTGAGAATAATATTAGATTTCAAAAACAAGACCAAAGGAAATCCCTCATATTTGCTATGCTGCTCTGTCATCCTCCTAGTATATGCTCAGACTAGCTCTAGGCCTGCAAACAATCAAACAATACAAGCATTCAGTTGTTTTTGTGCCTCTGCTGCTATCATCTCAGCCTGTTCTCCACCAGCCAGTTGCTTAGGGGCGTGTGGGGAGTTCTTGATTCTCAGCAGTTGGCTCACAGAGAGAATGATCAGGCTTCTCTCTTTCTGGGTCCTGCATGGTTTATGAGAAGGGTAATCTGGCTTCTTGATGTGCTCCTCCCAGACCCAGAGTGGCTCCTGAAGCTTAATTTAGATCAGTAAACATCTAGTCAGTGCCCATTCTATACCAGACAATGTTGTTGGTGCTGAAGATACAAAGTGTGACACATATCCATCCCCAGTCTGGCCATATCCGGTGTGGTGTTCAATATGGTATTCATTTTTATATGTGACTCTTGAACACTTAAGGTATGGTTAGCATGATTCATTTTATTTACATTGTTTAAATTTCACTGGTTTAAATTTAAATTGCTACATATGACCAGTATAGGTTAAGGACTGGTCAGTACAGGTTAAGGACAAAGAACAGCAGACTTGTGGTTATGGAAGAAATGATAATATAGGTAAAGCACTTTTCTTCTGTTTTAACAAAAAAGTGGCCTACTAATTTTCCTGGTTTAGGGGTGAAGATGAGGAAAGTACTGCAGTGGTTTGAGGATGTAAATAGTAACAAGGGAAACAACCAGACATTTCTGCTTTAAACCTGTTTTACTTGATTCAAATGTCCTCTAAAATACTTTGGATGCAGAGACATTGCCCTACTAAGATAGCTAAAGATGATAATGGAAAAACAAACAAAACAAAATCCCCAAAACTGAGGTCTAAACGTTATCTTTAAAATTCTTTGTCCTTTTTCTTAGTAGTCTCAGCATCAAAGACCAAAAAAGAAGGATGAGTTAAATTAGTAACTTGCTTACCAAGTTAATTTCCTTAATGGGGAAGACATTTAATTTTGCTCAGATTTAAAATGACAGACTGAGATCTTAAGACTTTGGATTATTTTTCTTTTGGAGAAACAAAACAATAGAAATATCGTATGAAATAACAGAGTAATTAGTAGTATCCAATTTTTTTGTTAAGTATGAGCACTTTGTTAATTTGAGCTATATTTGCATATGGAAAGCAAGTTTAGTTTCACATCTATTCATGTCCAACTGTGGACAGAAATATTATACCATCCTACTCTTTTAAATTAATAAATTATATAATTTAATAAAATTATTTTTTGTACATTGTTATTGTCAGGGTTTGCAAGGAAAATGATTTAATGCAGGACACATAATTACAGAATTATGTTACAATAATCACCAAGAGTCAAACACAAACGTGCAGGAAATTTGTCCACACACTAAAGACCCCAAAGAATCCAGCTGAGGTGGGGATCCCATGGCAACATCCTGTAAGAGCCCAGCTGAAAACCTTGAGCCTATGACAATGTCTCACGGAAGTCTGTTTCAAGGATCTTTGCTGGGAAGGCCCTAAGGTCAGTGATGGAAACCAGAAAGTCTGTGCCAGCAGGATGAAAGATCTGTGCCAGTAGGTTGAAAGTTCTGCACTGGAGCCAGGAAACAATGCTCAAAGAAAGGACCAAGGCTCCCCTGAAAATTACCATCTTCAACAACAGCGAAGTCCGAGCTCCTCTGACTTGAAAACAGCCGAATTCTTATCAGGAAAGCTCTTCCTCCAGGACAACCGACAACAGGAGAACCAACAGCACCATTTCTTCCTCTCCTTTTTATGTTGTTGGCAACAATCTTCACGTGGGCCGTGCACCCCCAGCCCACACTAATTCAGTTTACAAGTTACAAGTTAGCCACATATATCTAAAACACTAACAATTTGTGAAGTAGAGAGAAAAAATGAAAATAAAATATTATTTTGAGGGGTAAGTGATTATCATGTGTAACAAGAATTGAATTTTACCTGTCATTATCTGGTGTATGCGTGAGCACTTTATTTTTGCAGATTTATCATTATTTTTGAAAAGGGCAGACATGTGGAAGCTGGAGCCCCAAAATAGATGTGCAGGAGAGCTTTTAAAACAGCACAGTCCTGTGGTTACACTTGACTACACGGTGAGCCCATAGTATTAGAGGCACTTCCTGAAGAGTGCATCCTCCGGAACTGTGGCTTTTCACCATAACTAATCAAAAGTGGGTTAAATAAGAGGCAACAGAGCCACAGTACCCTTTCTTATTTCTGCCAAACACTGAAAGTGGTATCATTAGAAAGAGCATACAGGAACAATCATTAGTCTCTGAATAGCTGGATTTTACAACAAACACTTGGTTCTTAATCATAACACCTCTCTTTGACTCCAGTCTTTGAGAAATGTGGCTCACAGTATGATATGAAGGTTTTATTTGATTTTTACATGAATTGAGGTGGGAAATAAAAGTGTCGAATTTTTGATGAAACAGCAGCAGTTGGAAATTGAGCTTGGGGTATGATAACCTAGTAATTTGCATCGTTGGTTCAAATGATATATTCGTCAGAAAATGGTGACACATTTTACATAATTTTGGGGTGTTTTTAATAGAAATTAAACTTAAGAATTAATATGAAAGCAGTATATTATAGTTTGTTTCCTATGGAAGTCAATTGAATTTTCTTATCCAGGCGAGACCTATAATTTTGCGAAAAATCTAAAATGTGAATTACTTTTACTTTTTTATTAGTACATGTCTGCAGTATGTTTACATTCCTTCGGGGAAGTTGGAACATGTATATAACACAATTCCTTTTTCATTGCCTTTCCCTTGATTCCTTTCCCACTTGAGAAAGATGTACTTCCCTGCTTCCTAGTATCTTTTATTTTCTTCTCTATAATTTCAGTTTCTCATATAACAGAAACCACGCGATGTTTAAGCTTGTGAGTCCGATTAATTTTACCTAACATTGTGGTCTCCAAGTGCACCCGGAAGCGGTTTATATGTCCATCAACGGATGAATGGATAAAGAAAACGTAGTATTTACCACAATGGAGTACCACCCTGCCATAAAGGTGTAATTAAAACTTTTTATTAGTACCAGCTTGCGATACATAATGATTACATTCGTTGTCGCTCCTACTTGCAAAAACAGAACATCTTAAGAGTTAGATATGAAAGATCCTCTAGCAACAAGAAGCAACTAAAGGCTACTGAGTCCTTCGGGACTCCAGAGGAGGTGAGTTGTAGGCTAAAGGACAAATAATACAATGAAATAGACCAGAAGAGAGAATAGGATGGACACGGTTTTATGTGGAGGCTTAAAGGCGTCTCTGACGAGGCGGGGCTGGGCAGCAAAGGCTCCCGGCCACAGGAGCCGGCCACCGGCCGCCCGTCTCGCTCCCGCCGGCTCTCGGCGATCGGCCGCTCTTCTCCAGCCTCTCGTTTGCTGGGCCGAGAGCCCGCCCACCTTCACTAGATTTTGCCCGCAATCCGGGAAAGGCATGCTGCCAACCTCTCCTCTCCCTTCATCTCCTGCAGTTCTGGAGCTGTGAGGGGCACAACCACAGGGATTTCAAAATTTTCCTTCTTTCGAAAAAGAGAGGCAAAGCATTCAAATTAGGGGAGAGCGGTTAACACCCGCAAGCCCCACACGCCTCGCAGCCTGTCCGGGATCCCTCTGCGCCCCACCTCGGTAGGAGCCTCATAGCGCCAACGGCCGCGGGGCCGCAACGACTCCAGAGCGGCGCGCGTCGGCCGTTAGGCCACCGGGAATAGCTGGCTGGCTGC
Organism: Cavia porcellus; assembly: GCF_034190915.1. Classification (NCBI taxonomy): domain Eukaryota; kingdom Metazoa; phylum Chordata; class Mammalia; order Rodentia; family Caviidae; genus Cavia; species Cavia porcellus. The sequence continues at coordinate 219,789,184 of NW_026947484.1, forward strand.
GCGTTCTCTAGACACGGTGTCCAAGGCCAGGCCAGGCCAGGCTCCCGGCGGATTTTGATGGACACCCCTTCCAGCCAATTGGAAACCTGCTTGACTTTCCCGCTCTACCAATAGAGAGCGGGACCTCGGTTTGGGAGGGGCGTTTCCCGCGGGCTGCTGCTGGATTCGATCCTGCACGGCTGCCGCGAAGGCGGGCGGAGGCTTGGCTCGGGCTGTGGGGAGCGGATTGGGGAGGAGGGAAGACCGGAAGCCACGGTCGCGTCCCCATCCTTATATTCGCTCCCCCGGGGGGAGCTGAAACTGAGTGTTGACTGCGCGGCGGAGGGGAGCTGCTGCTGCAGAGCCTCCTCTTGGGGCGCCGCACTCAGCCCGCGCGCTCTCCTGAGACACCGGCTGCCGGGCGCGTGCGCCCCGCGAACGGCCCGGCCGCGCAGACCTCGGTCGGAGAGGCGCTGCCTGCGGCGGGCACTGGCCGGTGGCGTCTGAGGCCCGCGCCCCTCCGCCACCCCCACCGCCGGCCGGCGGGTCTCCCAGGCCGCCGCCATGTCCTCCTCTTCCTCCTCCCCCAGGGAGACGTACGAGGAGGACCGGGAGTACGAGAGCCAGGCCAAGCGCCTCAAAACCGAGGAGGGAGAGATCGACTACTCGGCCGAAGAAGGCGAGACCCGCCGGGAAGCGACGCCGCGGGGCGTGGGCGACAGCGGCGGCGGCCGGAGCTTCGCACAGCCGGTGGGTAACAGCCCGCGGGCGGCTCCCGGACAGCAGGGGCCTCCCGCGCACCTCGCTCTCCCCCTCTCCCGGCGCGGCTGAAGTGGCCGGGATGCGCCGCCTCGCATCCGTGGGCCTCCTATTCGTACCTCTCCCAGCTTCCCGCATCTCGGCCCGGCCGCGAGTCCGCCGCGGGCCCCGGACTTGGGGAGGGTCGCGGGGGGCGGGCGGCGGGCGGCTGCGCTTCCGCTCCGGGGGGCGGCGGGCGCGAAGCTCTTTGTTAGTTGAACTCCCCGGGCGCGGAGCCGGGGAGGGGACCGCTGCTTCCTGCAGTCCCGCCGCCCGCTGTGTAGCATCCCTGCGCCAGGCTTCGTCCCCGCAGGGCTCTCGTCGCCCTGATCCTGAGGACCGCGCAGGCTAAGTGACACTTTAACGCCCTCGCGCTCACACCAGAGGGCCCTGCAGGGTACAAGTTTTTTTTTTTTTTTTTTTTTTTTTTTTTTTTAATCACCTTTGCAAGCGTGGTTGTTTGGTTACTGAGTTTTGTGATGATGGGTCTTACACAGATTTTGTTACTTCTGTCATAAAAATGCGTTGGCAGGTGATAGTGCACCCGTATTTTCTATTCGCATCTTAAAATTACTTCCATGGCAGTTTACTACAAATTTACGCCACGAAAGGAGAAACTGAACTGGGCGCTGTATTATGAAACACATTCCTGGAGTCCTCATCAGAGAAATATTAGCTGGAGGCAGAAGGAATGTGAAAACCATTTTATTATCCACATCAAGTACTCAGCTTTGGTTGGATAGAGACTTTCAAAAAACAAAGCGACATAAACATTTTTGCCCTTTTTTGGTGGCCTGCCTTAATGACTTGACTTTTTTAAAAAAAAAAGAATTCAAAACGTTTAAATTGAAATTTTCTAAATTGTATGTATATGTTAAATCGTTTTCCTCCCCTTACACGAGGCAAATTAGAAACCTTTTAAAAGCTTCTGTTTGAATTTTCTTGTAAAATTTCTGGTTATTAGTCCTCAGTGTTTTCAAATATGGAAAGATGGTAAATGAGGTTAGACCACATTTTAAAAGGCAACTTCTTCTTCCCTAAGTAAAACAGTTTCCTTGTTAGTTATAGTAAAATAGTTTCCAGTTAGCTATACCTTTTGATTGTTTTTTTTGTTTTTTTTTTTTTTTTTTGTCTTTTTCATTTTTTTATCGGTACCAGGGATCGAACTCACCGCCTGCTTGCAAGGCAGGTGCTTATGCCGCTGAGGTAAATCCCCAGCCCCTACCTTTTGATTTTTGTGGGTAGGTATATGAAGTGTGAATAAAGGGAATGCTTTTTTTTCTTAGGAAGTTTCAGTTAAAAGCCAACTTTCTTGTGAAAGTTGGAAATAATAGTATTTAAATGTATTTGATCAGTATACCTCTTTTGCTAAAAGTCTTGGTTAGGGAGCTGGGGATTTAGCTCAGCGGCATAAGCGCCTGCCTTGCAAGCAGGCAGTCGTGAGTTCGATCCCTGGTACCTATAAAAACGAAAAACACACAAAAAAAAGAATCTTGGAATGAACACCTAAAACAGTTTATGAAACCTTATGAAAACATAATTTTGAATGTTAAAGTAATACATAATGTATCAAAGTTAATTTGTATGGAGTATTGTGAAATCTAAAGTAGCACTGAACAAGGGCTGGCTTGAAGAGGGTCTGGAGTATACTTAGCATACCCCAGTGTTCTTGTGACCTTGAGAAAGTCAGTTAACTGCTACTTTGAGTCTGTTAAATAGGAAAGTTGAACTACTCGGCTTCTTTACTTGAAGCTGTAGTTAAAAAATTAACATAGTGGAATGTTTAAATTACGTAGGCAAAAACTAAACATATATAGATAGAATTTAAATTTTTTTTTTTTTTTAAACCAGGGTTCAACTCAAGACCTGCTCTTGCCAGGCAGGCACTTACACCACTAAGCTAAATCCCTGGCCCTGAATTCTTTACATTACTGCAGTTGCATTTCTTAGGAAAGAGTGAGTTGCTTTCATTTAACAGTACATTTGAATCTGTTTTTTCTTCTCCCTGTAATTTTCAGTTCAATTTGAAATCATTCCAACTATGGAAACTCACACATACAAACTTCCGTAATTTTAGTAGGCATTCCCTGGGTGGAAGGCATTCCCTGTGTAGTGCTTCATCATGCAAAAGTTTGAAGAGAGTTTAGCACAACCTCAGTAGTTCTTTAGTACTTAGAAAGAAATACCTTTGTGGCCAAACTTTGAGTGGTAAATGCAGTGATGGGCTGTCTTTTTAACTTTGGTTGCAAGTTTGTAAACTATAAAGTAAAACTTCAAAGATTTATATTGTTAGATTTTTCATAATTTTCTGAGAGAGCTGTAATAATAGCCAAATTTATAAGAGAAAGAGCTAAAGATGAATTGTTCACTGTGAATGATTATGATCTCAAATGCGTCAAAAGGAAAGAGACACGAAATAAAACACTTCAAATTTGTGTGTTCCGGTGCTTATTTTTTAATAGGGCAAAATCTTCTAGGGTTTTAAGTTCACAGATTGAACCAAGTTTGATTATGGATGTTACAAGTTACTTTGTTCTTGTAAGTGATGTTCTTAAATTCAGTAGGGATGATCTTTAAGATCATATGAATAGTAAATTTCTGTATTTTATTTTATGTGTTTTATTTTAAGAAAGCAGCTCAACCTCCCAACTATTGTGATTTGACTTAGTACAACTAATTGAGTGAACTGGGTTAGAGTGCTAGTTTATTTGGGGAATTGGTTTTTCAATTACTGTAGTATGGGGTAGGGGATATAGCTTAGTGGCACAGTGGCTGCCTGGCAAACATAGGGTCCTAAGTTCAAATCCCAATACCAAAACAAAACAGCTAAGCAAATCAATTACTGTATTATACTAGTGAGTAAATGGCAAATATGTAAAAGGTTTGATTTATTTATTCAAAATTCAAGTTTTTCAGCATTTAACAGATAGACTTGTAAGATAGTAAAATGTCAAGGAAAAAGTTGTGCCTTCAGTTTCCAAATAAAAGATTATGCACTATGTAGAGAATCCAGTTTGAATTCATAATACAGTTTTACTTGCAAGATACAAATGACAGAAATGGTAGGGATATTGTAGTGGCTTATTGGATGAACATGGAAGGGGAGATATAGGATGAGATCATTTTTGTTAGCTTTTGTGTAAGTTTAGTAGATAGCATAGCAATTAGGGAAATACAGAAGTATAAGAATGTATGCCCCTAGAGGTAAGTGCTAGAATACTTAGGCTGTAGTAGTCTTGTCCTGTACATAGCTAAGTTGCTGCAGAAAAGAGGAATTTTTTTTTTTTTTTGTCTTTTTTCCTTTTTATCGGTACCGGGGATCAAACTCACGACTGCCTGCTTGCAAGGCAGGTGCTTATGCCGCTGAGCTAAATCCCCAGCCCAGAAAAGAGGAATTTTAAGGCCTCGTTTTGGGGAAGAATTGAAGTAGGTTTGATTTTAGTGACCGTGTTTCTTTACGTTAAGTATAGTGAAAAGAACATGTTGGAGTGTCAGCGGGACAGTATGTGTTTAGTATGTGTGAAACTTGAGTTTAATCCCCAGCACCAAAGAAAAAAAATGTAATGGAGCCAGTAGCACAATCAAAGTAGATATTTTAGCTGTACTATCAAGGTGCTTTTTGACTTAATTTCTCAGGAACTGAGTTAATTCTATGATTTTTTTAATACATTGAAAAATAGTAATTGAGCTCCTATCAAAATGATGCCATGATCAGGGATTTAGCTCAGTGACATAAGTGCCTGCTTTGCAAGCCCAAGGTCATGAGTTCAATCCTGGTACATCCCAACCCCACAAAAAAAGATGATGATAAGTGGAAAATATCCCATATCTTTAAAATTTGTGATCCTGCATCATCTAGTGACTTTTCCTCCGTGAAACTGACCACAACTTTCAGGGCTTGCAGTTGAGTGCCAGTGACAGCCCTGTGTACTCACACACATCTGTCATCCTTTGAGTTCAAGACCAGCCTGAACACAGCAAGACTTTGTTAATATACTTAAAACAAATAAGGAAGTGGGAGTAGGGAATTTATTGGCCCATGTAGCTGGAAAATGGAGGTTGATCCAAGGATTTGTTGTGGGGACTTGATTTTCTCTGTTATGCTTTTCTCCATGGGGTGGTAAAGACAGGTTGGGATTCTTACAGTTAGCAAAGTTCCATTTCTCCAAATGGCCCTCTGGTTAGCCATTTTGGATGTACTATTCCTTCTAGTTCTGGGCCATTTCTGAAGTTAGGTATGATTATGTAATTTAAAATACTGGTAGAATAATGAGAAAGAGCAAGAGTGTGTGTGTGTGTGTGTGTGTGTGTATGTGTGTCTGCCATGTACACAATAGGCAGGTCTACCAGTGTGCCACAACTGCAGACCTCTTCATTTTAGAAGGGGCCAGGAGTTGAGGGTAAGTAAAATCAAGTGATTTCTACTTATATGAGCCAAAAGAAAATGTTTTTAAAAATTACATGATGGGTGGGGCTATAGATCAGTGACGGAGAACTACATTGGCCTCAGTTCCATTCTCAGCACCACCCTTCAAAGATTATTTAAATACTTTCATTGGTTATTGGTTTTAATCTTTGCTTTGTTGTGTAAATATTCTTACTGTATTTTGGCTGTGTTACATTATTTCTTTTAAGAACAAAAGACCAAGTAGAGATGTAATTTTTAGTAAGAAAAAGTATGTCAGCCAGGGATTTAGCTCAGCAGCACAAGCACCTGTCTGGCAAGTGGGAGATAGTGAGTTTGATTCCAGATACAAAAAAGAAAAGAAAAGAAACAGTATTTAAGTTAACCTTAAATGTAGTATGAATTCAAATAATAGTTACAGCTGCCCCTGAAAACTTTGTCTTTTACTATATGAAGTGTCCAAAGTAAGGAAGAAGATAATCTTACATATCTGAATCGCTATTCATTTCTTGCTTCTACATTGATAAATAATAATGTATACACATAAAGATTATGGGGTTGGAAAAGACTTGATGTACCTTAGAAGTGAAAGAAGGATCTGGAGGATATATGGCATGATTAGCAAGTTTGGTTGCTGTTACAAAAAATTAGAAAATCATATAGGAGAAGGACATGTAGCTGAACGTAAAGGTGAAATTTATTGTGTCTCTCCCTATTCTGTAACCATGTCTAGCACTGTGCTTAGTATTTTGTATATGTTTTAATTGTAGTCTTGTGTGATAAATAATGTGATAAAGAACTTTTTTCAACTGAGAAATGGAGGCATAGAAAGGTAAAGTAATTAGACTAAGATAATTGAGCCAGTAATTGTCCAAAGATTTAAATAAACATTGGTCTGACTCCAAAGCCCCTTTTGGGTGATAATCTATAGAAGATAATTTTGGTTGCAGATTATGAACAATTTTGTAAAATACGTGGATAGTATCTTTCTTGTTGCTGAGACACAGTATCCCATAGCCACAGTTCTTTTTTTTTTTTTTTTTGTCGTTTTCATTTTTATCGGTACCAGGGATCGAACTCACGACCACCTGCTTACAAGGCAGGTGCTTATGCCACTGAGCTAAATCCCCAGCCCCATAGCCACAGTTCTAAAGAGAGATTTGTTTCGCTCAGTCTCAAAGAGATTTTAGTCTATAGTGCGCTGGCTCCAAAAGAGGGGCTGCATGGCACAAGGGCATCGCAGAGGAGGAGCTCATTGACAGGAAACAGCCTAAAATCTAGAAAGGAGGGAAGACCCACCTCCTCTGGCCAGACTTCACCTCCTAAAATCACATTTAGTTATGAACTCATCCGTGAACTAATGAATCCACTGATGAGTATTGTCTCAATGATCCAGTCACCTCCCCAAACACCACCTATGAGAGCCTAAGATTGTGTGTGTGTGTGTGTGTGTGTGTGTGTGTGTGTGTGTGAGAGAGAGAGAGAGAGAGAGAGAGAGAGAGGCATCAAGATATTAACCATAACAGGGTTTGAAGAATCATGGTTATTTTCTGTCATTTGGAGATGTTTAAAGAGAAGCTATATTATCACTATGCTGTGGGTCTGTGAATGTTTGGTATCAAAGAATGAGGTTTTGAATTTGATGTAAGTCTTAAAATGTTATAGGAAGCAGAAAAGTTGTCAGTGTATTGATTGTGTTGTGCATGGAGAAGCATAGGAAACAAAAAGGCTTTTAAAGACACTGTCCCTACCTGTTGTGAGTTTAGAATTTAGGCCTGTTTTAGAAAGAGGTGTTAACGGGCATATTGTCTTATAGAAGGTTCATTGTACTATATTGAGTTTGCCTTTGCTGCAGTAGATTCTGTCTTTAGTCTGCAATAGTCCAAATTAACGCAGTGAGTTATTCCTTGAGATGGCCTTTGAAAAGGGGTGAGTGTAAGGACTGAACAGGTCTAGGTCTGAAGCCTGTGGTGAGGACCAAATAATCCTCCATTGTAAATGGCCCCATTTTTAAGGGATTACACAATTTTAAAAAAGGATGTGTACATTGCAAACATGCTTTTATTTGCTGGGTGTTAATCTGAATGGAATATCATTTCTATTTATTTATTTATAAAGAGAATAAAACAAAACAACAAAACAATACAAGCAACACAGGATTTCAAAAACAACACAACAGGAAATCAACAGTGGCTGCCATAGTATCTATTTTATTTGAACTGTCGTTCATATCTTTACACACAGTGAATTCAAACAAAACAAAATAGTATAAAACCAACCAAAAGAATAAAAACATTATAGACCTTCAGAACCAGACAATAGGAAAATCAATAATGTTTGCCATAACGTCTCCTGTTCTTCAAAATAGCTATCTATACCTTCCAACATTGAAATCAAGTAATAGAAAACAGACTAAAATCAATGAAAACAAAGACTAAAAGCATTACTGGACTTCAAAACAAGATAATAGAAAAATCAGCAATGGCTACCATAATGTCTCATTTTTTTTAAAGTAGCTGTTCGTATCATCACACATACTGAAATCAATTTTTGTAAATTCTTTAGACTTTCTAGGCATGTATAAGCCTATACATGTATATCTGTCCTTTCTGTATGAGAGGGAAAAACAAAACCGAAACAAAACACAAGAAAATCAAGTAACAACAAAGATCCCCAAACAGTAACAATATAGTCTTTCAAAACAAGGTGTTACTTTGCTTAGTTATCTTCAAAAGAGTTACTCAGATTACCAGATATAGACATGCAAAGTTAGTCTAATCCTATGAATGTTAACTATTTCATTCCAAGAACTAATAGAAGTAGTAGTGCAATCATCTTAGCTATCTTAAGTGTATATACACAAATTTATATCTTTTTTCTTTTCCCTTTTATTCTCCTTTTCCCCTAAGCAGTTCTGACCCTTTCACAATATTTATTGAAGATTTTGTATCTTATTTACTCTTTCAGTTTCTTACATTAGGGAGACACTATAGTATTTACACGTGAGTATGATTTATTTCTTGAGTTGCATCCATTTATCTATAAAAGCCTCAATGGTATCCTTCTTTATAGCTAAGTATTACTCCACTGTATAAAAATACCACATCTTTTTTGCCCATGCCTCAGCTGATGAGCATTTAGTTTGTTCCAAGATTTGTCTATTTCAAGTTGTGCTGCTATAAAACTTGGGAGCACATATATCACTGTGGTATGATGTTTTCACTTCTTCAGGGAATTTGCCCAGAAGTGGAATAGCTGGGTGAAATGGGACTTCCAATCCCAGGCTTTTGAGGAACCTCCAGACTGATTTCCACAGTGGTGGCACCAGTCTGTACTACCATCAACAGTCCCCACAGCCTCTCCAGCATTTGTTATGGGTGGTTTTCTTGATTGGAATATTGTTTCTAGTTTGGTGGGCAATGGATATACTAGACAAGATCCTAGATGTCTTAAAGCATTAGAAATGAAAAATCTTTATGTGAAAGAATTTGAAAGTGACTTGTTAAACTTGAGATGACATGACCAAACTATTAGTCCGTATATAGATAAAAAATAAACAATATTGGTTTCTGTACCAATTTAGGAATCAGGTATGTCCTGCAATGCTTAAGAGGCAATTTTAGGGCTGAGGGTGTAGTTCCGTGGGTAGAGTGCTCACCTAGTAAGTGAGAGAGGCCTTGAGTTGGATCCCTAGCACTATAAGAAAAAAGGGGTGTTGGGCCTAGTTTTAGGTTAGGTAATAGAAGCTGTACAAATTACTTCAGATTACTAGTCCCAACTATATATAGTATAAGTAGAGAAGAGAAAACAGTGATTTTTAAGCTCTGGAGGGGTTGGTAGAAAGTTTGAAAAGAGTTTTGTTGGACAAGGTCTTGCTATGTAGTTCAGGTTGGCCTTGAACTCACTGTAGTCCAGGCTGGTTTCCAACTCCAGGTGATCTGCTTACTTTAGACTCCCAGTGTTGGATGACAGGTGTGTGTCATCATGCCTTTTTTTTTTTTTAAACTAGAATCAAACTCAAGACCTTGCACTTATCAGACAAATGCTTATTGCCACCGAGCTATATCCCTGGCCAATTATGCCCAATTTAAAAAGACTTTGTTGTTTTTTTGAGATAGAGTTTCACTATGCAGTTCAGGTTGACCTTGAACTCACCAAGGTCCTCTTGCCTCAGCCTTCTCAGTGTTGGGGTTACGGATTTTTATTTTTTGGAAAGACTTTTTTTGTTGTTGGTACCAGGGATCGAAATTACAACCTTGCACTTGCCAGGCAGTTGCTTACACCACTGTGCTAAATCCCCAGCCCTGAAAAGACATTTTTGATGTATCAGTTTTGGAAATAACCCTAGGGTTTTAAAAATATTTTAGTAAATATTTTAATAAGAATGAGGAAATTTTAGGTCAAACAAAAGGAGACATACTTTAAAATTAGAGAAATATCAAGGTAGATAAACATAAATGGCAGAGTCATTGAATAGGAATAAGAAGTAGAGTGTTAGCATATGTTTTCTGCCTTGAGGTTTAGAAAATCACATCTTCCTGCACTTACCATATTGGTCATATTTAACATTCCAATTTTGCTGTTCTTTATAAATTTTATTGACACATACTTGCATGTTTATTGGGTACAGTGTGATTGGATATGTGTAATAGTGTATTGATCATATCAGGTAATTACCATTTCTATGTTCTGTAGTTTTGAGGGAATTACTTTGGTACATTAAAGTGAGTTCTTTGGAGGAAGGCAATCCATTTCTTTTCTTTTTTTTTTTGGTCTTTTTCGTTTTTATTGGTACCAGGGTTTGAACTTACGACTGCCTGCTTGCAAGGCAGGCGCTTATGCCACTGAGCTAAATCTACCCAGCCCCAAGGCAATCCATTTCTTTGTGAGAAAAGCCAATTCAAAAAATAGTCACAGCTGGACACAGTGCCAGACACTAATCCTAGCACGTGAGAGACTGAGGCAAGAGGACTGCTGAGAATTTGAGGTCAGGCTTCCTTACAAAGTGAGTTTAGGGCCAGCCTGGACTATATAGTGAGACTCTGTCTCAAAAAAAAAGCAAAAGAGGGCTGGGGATTTAGCTCAGTGGCATAAGCGCCTGCCTGGCAATCGAAAGGTCATGAGTTTGATCCCTGGTACCGCTTAAAAAAAAAAAAAAGAAAGAAAGAAAAATAGTCATATTTTTAGTACTGTATTCAGGATAGTGATTACTCATGATGGGAAGGGAGGGGAAGAAGATATAGGATTGATCATTTGATGTGGTGTCATTGAAGTAGATGGTGGGCTCTTGGGTGTTTTGTATTGTTCTTTGTATCTTTTTTATAGGTCTTAAATACTAATAATGAAATTTTGTAGTTTGATTACACAGAATGTTAAATATGTTTAGTTTTTTTAAAGCCTTTTGCTTTACAGGGTTTTATTGCTACATCTGTGTATCTATATTTATATACGTACCCTTTTCCCTCTACATCATTTGAAAGTAAATTGTGGCTATCACAATACTTTATCTTTATCCAAGCATTCCTAAGGATTTTTTTTCTTGTAACAATTGTCATTCTCATATATAAGATAACAGTAATTATATTAAATAAATCTGAAGAGTCTGGACCAATGTAGTTTTCTGTTGTCATTCTACTTGCCAGCTGATATTTTAAGACTTGCCTAATGATTGTCTTTATTATATATTACAACATCTATTTTGAGAATAAAAGTTGTTTATATTTTAAATGTATGCTTTAGATTAAGTACCTACATATTATTTAGTACTTTCTTCTTGCTTTATTGTCCTGTGGCCATATTTAAGAATTTAATAATTTAAACACGTGATTTGAGTTTCACCTAGGCAATATCTTCTCTGTTAATGTTACTTTAAGATTGTTGTATACATACAATATGGTCTATTTAGTAATGAGTTCTATGATAGGGTGAGGGTGGCTGTTTGTTTTCTTTTTTTTTGGTGTTTCTGAGATAAGGTGTCACTATGTAGTTCAGGCTGGCCTTGAACTCACAATGCAGCCCAGGTTGGCCTTGAACTCATGGTATGCTCCTGCCTCAGCCTCCCAAGTGCTAGGTTTACAGGATTGGGCCACTGTGCCTGGCCAATGACTATCTCTTTGACGGTAGAAAACACTGAACAAGTCAGATTAAATTAATATTTACAGGGGCTAGGGATTTAGCTCAGCGGCATAAGTGCCTGCTTGTCATGAGTTCGATCCCTGGTACCGATAAAAAGGAAAAAGACAAAAAAAAAAAAAAATTTACAAAGCATTGAATGTATTTGTTGAATTTGACAGTAGCAGTCCCCGTCATTTTTATTAGCAGAGTAGTCACACGAAAGTCTGTAGTAGAACTGATAAGTCTTTGAAATAGCCTTAAAAGAAGTTAATTTTCTTAGGTTTGTGCTAATATTGCATAAACAATTAAATCCCTGTATCTTGTGGTCTGAGTAACTAATTTAAAGATAACAACACACTGTTGTTATCCTTATATCATCTTTGAAATTTTGTCTTTTCTCCAAAATAAAGTTAGTTTTCTTAAAGTAATTGTTAATGTTTAATGGTAAACATTATTTTCAGATTAGTCTGTAGAAGAAAAGTTTTATAGTATCTTTTGTATACACACAGTTTTGGAAATTGTGACACAAGAGAAGTGTGGTAGTATTTGTAAATACCAATTTTTGTTTTAGTAGAACTTAAATAAATGAGAGCTATGTATATTTTTAAATAATTCTTACATTACATTTTTAAGATTTCAAGTTTGTATACTTACATTTTGAGAGTCTTCTGGACATACACTCAAAAATAAAGTATATAACCTGTATTTTAAGACAAATACAGGTTATATACTTTTTAAAATTTAGACTGCATGAGATCTTTATGGAGTTAAAACTAAAATTATATGACTGTTAGTTTCTAATTGTAACATTCCTTGTATATTTGTTGAAAATTTTCTTGAAATTGAAAAAAGTTACTAAATTTCTTTTGTATTTTTTATTGAGAATTACTTTTTTAGAAATTAAAATTTTTCATGTGCTGGTGCACGCCTGTAATCCTAGCACTCAGGGAGGCTGAGGCTGGAGGATCTCAGAGAGTTAAAGGCTCACCTGGGCTACACAGTGAGTTCAAGGTCAGCTTAATCTGCATGGTGAGACCCTGTCTCTCTCTCTCTTTTTTTTTTTTTTTTTTGGTCTTTTTTGAGACAGGGTCTCTCTTTGTAGTTCAGGCTGGCTTGAGTTCACTTTGTAGCCTAGGCTGGTCTCGAACTCAGAGCGATCCTCCTGTCTCAGCCTCCCGAGTACTGGGATTACAGGCATGAGCCACTGTACCCGACGGAGACCCTGTCTCAAAAAAAAAAAAAAAAAACAAAACAGGAAAAATATTTGCCATTCAATTCATAACTGTATTCTCAGGTTGTCTTGCTAACTTGTTCTTTTGCATTTTGGTTTGGGTTACTTTTTAAATGTTAGCTGTTTAGTACAGTGAAACTTACTGAAAGATGGAATTTAGACTTAAGTTTATTAACTAGAAATTATTTTCTCTTGCTAGGAGGCTGGTGGAAGTCATCATAAGGTTTCCGTTTCTCCTGTTGTCCATGTTCGAGGACTGTGTGAATCTGTGGTGGAAGCAGACCTTGTGGAGGCTCTGGAAAAATTTGGGACAATATGGTAAGGACAATAGGCACTTACGTTAATCAAAAATATCGAGGTAGAACAAGCCTTGCTTGATTACTATGTGTCTTTTTTTCTCTCAGTGTATAAGAGATGGAAGCAAGATTGTGCTGAACTACATTGCCAGTTCTTTATTTTTTAAATTTCGAGACAAAGCTCACTAGTGTGAAAAGCTGAAATAATGTACCATTTTTCCCCTTGTGTTTTGAAATTTTGTTTTATTTATTTTTTTCCCTGTTTGGAATAAGATGGATTTGAAAAAAAAAATGATACAGATATGTACCAATTTCCCAAAATGACTGTAATTTTTGTGTATTACAAACATATAGCGATTTAGGAAAAAAAAGAATTTAGAAAAAAAGTTTTTTGAGACAAGAAATCACTAAGTTGTGAAGCTGGGCTTGAACTTGTTATCTTCCTGTCTCAGCCTCCTGAGTAGCTGGGATTCCAGGTGTGCACCACCAGTTAGCTTGCTTCGTGTTTAGCATTATATATGTTAAATTTGTCTGTGACTGTATGTCTTTGGAACCTTTTAGCTTGTTAGTTATTGTTGTCAAGTGCCAGGAATGGCTAGGTAAGCACTATACCACTAGTTTTTTCTCAGCCTTAAGCTTGTTATTTTTAACCTCCTTGGGGGGTGGCGCATAGGTTTATTTTTGTGGCTTTTTGATCATCTCTCATTCTCTGACAGGTGGTATGTAAAATTTTAAGTGAAAACATTAGAGATGGGGGAGGGGGATAAAAGAATCAAGATGTGTTCTGTACATGTGTCCACACTGAAGAAATGTGATCATTATGTACAACAAAAGTACTAAGAAAAGGGGCTGGGGATTTAGCTCAGCAGCATAAGCGCCAGCCTTGCAAGCAGGCAGTCGTGAGTTCTATCCCTGGTACCGATAAAAAAGAAAAAGACAAAAAAAAAAAGTACTAAAAAAAAACAAAAATTGGGGGACCCCTCCCCCATAATTAGAAAAGTGAATTTCTTGCCCAAAGTAAACACTCAAACTTTTAAATTATTTTTGGAGTATGCCTGGCTGTTATTCTCTTCTAAGTATGGTGATCTTAAGTTGATTTTTTAAAAAATTGCAATACATTTAGGGGAACCAAGTTGAAATAAAAAAAATTTTAATATAGTTTTTGAGATAGCTTGATTGTTCCAATTAAGAATTAGGAATTATTTAAGAATTAAAAATTCTTAAATAACATTTTATGAAAGTTTGAGTATCAAAAAAAGTAATGCATAATGATCAGAGCTACCTAACAGAAAGGGATCATTTCTTCAAACAAGTAGTAATATTATCTATCACAGTATTTTATTAATTTCTTTGCTGACAACGAGACATTTGGCAAACTTATATGCTCAACTATGGTTGACGTACATACTTCTGAAACCACAGTTTCAAACTGTTTATCTTTAGGAAGTATAAATTAAGAATCTGTATGGCCATTGTAAAGGCCTGATAGAAGTGTCACTTAGAGGACTTGTCAGTATTTGGTTATATGCAGTGCAAATGTAATGTACTATTGTTGCCCACGATTGATGTGTTTTGAAATTTTTAGTTTTTTTTCTTGTCTGTCTCTGTCTGTCTCTCTTTCTCTTTTCTTTTTCTCCTTGAAATAAAATGGATCTGGAAAGAAAAAAAATGTTTTGATCGTATGAACTGGATATTGGAAGTAGATCTGTTTGAAGAGTTATGTATTGAAACTGACATAGGCAGTAGACTAACAACCTATTAATGATCATATAAGTGATACATTATCTGATGGAATTATAGAGAAATAAAGATATATTTAAGGCTTTTAAAACTAATTCGGATTGTTTGTTTTTTGAGGTAGGGTCTTTCTATGTAGTTGAGACTGGCTTTGAACTCACTATATCCTATGCTGGCCTCAAACTCAGTGATCCTCCTGCCTCAGCTTCAGAACTGTAGGATTACTGGTCTGTAGCACCACATCTACCTAAAATTAATTTCCTAAAGCTAGGAAATACTGAGATAAGTGTTATAAAGCAACTTGATGACATGTTGGAAATTTTAGGGAAACCATCACTATTTTAATATTTTGATGTCTATTAGATATGACAATGAGTTTGGGGATGAGGGTTGGTGAGTGCTGGCAGTGTGGTGGCACGTGCCTGTACAGTAAACTCAATCAGCTATTAAGGAGGCTGAGGCAAGAGGATTGTAAGCAAGAGGTCAGCCTGCCTAACATGAGACTCTGCCTCAAAATAAAAATTTTAAAAAGGGGTGGAGCATTTGCATGGCATGTATGGAGACCCCAGTGCAAGAAAACTCAAAATTAATAATTTCAGTTATTCCTAGGTAGCCTGTCCAGTTTTAGATGGTATGGTCTGATACTTAATCTGCTATAAAGTCTTCCATATATGAATGTCATTTAATTAATCTGTAGTACATCCATCTGCCCTCAGGTGGTACTATGTGGATAGCAAAATCATGAATAGTTGAAACAAATTAGTGTATAATTAAGAGCTTAATTGACATAAATGTATTATAGTAGAAGTTACAGTGAAATGAAATAATAGAAGGTGATTGCTGTTAAACTGAAAGAACCATTTAATAGTTTTGTTTCAAAGTGTTACATTTAAAATATAAAATACGTTTACAGAACCTTTGCCTATTTGTTTATTTAGTGATATATGTGAGATTATAAAAAGTATAGGTGCTGGTCATACTGAAAAGGTAAATCACAAACTTGAATATGTAGTAAATTTGTAACTAAAAACTGATATGTAAAGTTGAGAAATAATAGGAACAACATAACAGAATAACAAGTTAGTAATATTGTGCAGGTTGCAGTATTTTACCTTTTTGTCTTTAAAAATCATTAGTGTGTTTATATATTAAAATCAAAAGAATATTTAAAATGTCTCTTTTCTTCTCCCTATTACAGATTTTGGATAGTGATAACCATACTAGTTTTTTTTACTTTTTTTTTTTTTTTTTTTTTTTCATTTTTTATCGGTACCGGGGATTGAACTCAGCTTGCAAGGCAGGTACTTATGCCGCCGAGCTAAATCCCCAGCCCCAACCATACTAGTTTTAAAGCAAATCTTTTAAACTTTTGTACACTGAATCTATTGCCTTCAGTTTTTGTTTTTTATGTATGGTTTTTTGTTTGCTTGTTTGGCTTTTTGTGTGTTTTGTTTTCTTTCCGGTATTGAAGATTGAACCTAAGGGTGCTGCTCTACCTGTTAGCTTTTAATCCCAGCACTGGGAGGCTGAGGCAGGAGAATTGCCAACAGGTTCAAGGTTAAAAAAAACACACACAAAAAAACCCTCAAGGCTAGTTAGTGCCAGCTACATAGTGAATTTAAGGGTAGCCTGAACTATGTAGCGAGACCCTGTCTCAAAAAACAAACAAAAAAACCCTCATCCTCCTGTCTGTAGGAACAGTTGTGACACCATAATCAAGTGGTTATCTTCTCATGGATTTTCTGAAATTTATAAGTACTTTGGAGAACAGTGTTTATATGAATTTTGATTACTCAGTGTTGCTTTATTTGTCTTTTGGTTGTCTTTTTTAAAGAGTATTCTTAGTTACTATTCTAGGCATTTACTTGGAAAATTCAAAGGAGTTTGTGATTTCTATGATTGTGATTATTATTTAAGATTCGCTATGTTTTATTAAAGTCTGTAGATTAATGTTAATTGAACTTGTGATGTTTTGATATTCCCTTTCCTTTTCTCTTTTCAGCTATGTGATGATGATGCCATTTAAACGACAGGCTCTAGTGGAATTTGAAAACATAGATAGTGCCAAAGAATGTGTGACCTTTGCTGCAGATGAGCCTGTGTACATTGCTGGTCAGCAGGCTTTTTTCAACTATTCTACAAGTAAAAGGATCACTCGTCCAGGAAACACTGATGATCCATCAGGAGGCAACAAAGTCCTTTTGCTGTCAATTCAAAATCCTCTTTACCCAATTACAGTGGTATGTGTTTACTTTGGCAAACTGGTATCCCGGAATTGAATTCACGACCTCACACTTGTTAGGCAAATGCTGTGCCACTGAGATAAAACCCCAGGCCCTAAAACTGCTTCTGTAGTGACTAAGCTATAGTTTCTTTACCTCGTAACAAAGTATTTTAGAATAGTTATAATTATTAAAATTAATCTGAACTCTCAAGTTTAATGAACAAAGAAAAAATAATGCTGCAGCCAGAAAGATTAGAAGTACAGTTACCATAATTAGTCATCCTGAAACTTTTATTGTTACCAGTGAAAATTGTTTTACAGTAAGATGCACATAGAATGATTAACAGTATTTTCAGGTGAGAAAATTATTATAATGTGAGACATTGCTACTGATAACACCTCATAATGTAAGTTTCTTTGGGATAGCTGTTTAAAAACCTAATTTTTACTCATAGTTTCCTGCTGCTTTACCCTTTTAAAAATTCAAAATGTTTAAAAAAGATTGTTACTTTCAACAAGGTTAATTTCCTGTTTAATACTCAGCATGTTGTTTCACATAGCTAGTAACAGAGATAGCTGTTGTTGTTTTTTCAAAACAGGGTTTCGTTGTGTAGTACAGGCCGCTCTTGGACTATGGCACTCCTCCTGCCTCAGTCTCAGAGCACTGGGATTACAGCCAGTCACCACTACAATTGGCTGGTACTTGAGTCTGACTTTTTTAATGATTAAAATAGTATGGTAAGGGAAGCTTCACTTGGCATGGTTTCTTGTACTGGGCATATGATAGAGGTCATAAACTTACAGCTAAGTGTAAGTTATTCTTTAAGATTTAATTAGTCTTGTTTAGTTTTCTAATATCAAAAGTGTTAGCATATTTAAAATATTTGATGTTTTAGAAAAAGAATATAATGTAGTACAAATACTTTTTTTTGTTAATTTTCTTAATACCTGATAGTACAGCTGTGTGATTATAGATGTTCAAGAAATTTGAAAACCGAGTAATTATTCCTGAGTGAGATTTGGGTTCTGACTCACAGTGACTTAGTCATTTTGTTTGGTGACATGTAGCACAGTATGAATGATCTTTCTTGGATCTTTTCTTTACAGTCATTGTGCCTTGAAAAATGAATATCAGAGTTTTATTAGCATAATAAGTACTTATTGCTGTAATTCACATGATTATAGTTTTAAACATTTCAGAGTCACATTTGGGGAAAAAATTACTTGGTTACAGTTTTGGTTTCTATATTGCCAGAAGCTATTTTAGTCACCTGTTATGAAACGAAATACTGAAGGTTCATTTAGGAGATAATATAGTTAACAGTGCTTCTCATTGAGAGAGTCTCCAGTGTTGGTATATTATGTGAGGAAATAGCTTAAAGTTTTTAAAAGTAATTTTTAAAAAATTCGTGTAGAGGCTGGGGATGTACTCAGTGGTAAGTGCTTGCCTAGAATATGTCAGGCCCTGAAAAGTTTTTTATAAGTTAGTTTGGTGCAGCATAGTGGTGCACAGCTGTAATCCCAGCACTGAGGCAGAAGGGCGTCGCTGTGAGGTTCTGTTAAGTTGAAAGA
This sequence comes from Cavia porcellus, assembly GCF_034190915.1. Classification (NCBI taxonomy): domain Eukaryota; kingdom Metazoa; phylum Chordata; class Mammalia; order Rodentia; family Caviidae; genus Cavia; species Cavia porcellus. The sequence goes on from NW_026947484.1 coordinate 219,807,540, forward strand.
GTTCAAGGCCAGTCCGAACTACACAGTGAGATCCTGTCTCAATCTCTCTCTCTCTCTCTTTCACACACACACACACACACACCACGGTTTAACCTGTAATTAATGGGAATGAAAGTACTTGGTTTTTCAATAAAAAAAATGGAGCATACTTTTAATGTTTTTCTAAACATAAAATGTGAAAAAGTTTTGTCTTTCACCTTCATAGGATGTATTATATACTGTGTGTAACCCTGTTGGAAAAGTGCAGCGCATTGTTATATTCAAGAGAAATGGAATACAAGCAATGGTTGAATATCCTTTATTTGTAAATTTTATTTATTTATTTAAAAGAGAAAAAATCCAAAATTTTGAAGCACAATGACTAGGAGGTAACAGTGGTATATACATTGTGTATTGTTATCTTCAAATCCGTTACTCAGTGTACAAGACTTGCATTTAATTATCCAAACAGTACTAGCACAAACCTTTCTCTTTAATGAACTCAGAGAAATCAATAGTATAACTATCTTTTATGTACATAGTTTCTTTCAGCTTCTCACACTAGTGAGACAATACAGTGTTTACACATGCATGTTTGATTTATTTCACTAACAAGTATGGTTTCAAGTTGCATCTTTTTGTTGTGGGTTTTTTTTTTTTTTTAAATTGGTACTGGGGATGTAACTCACAATCTTGCACTTTCCAGGCAGGCGCTTACACCACTGAGCTAAATCCCCAGCCCTATAGTAAATTTTAATTTAATTTAAATTAATTTAATTTTAATTTAATTTAAATGTGTATGATTGTTGTGTGACTTTGCTCGTTAAGCATTTCTAGATAAGTGGTGTTTACTTTTTCTTCCCACAAAAATCTTCTTGGCTTAGATTTTAAAAATGAAAAGTATAGTACCCATAGAGAATTTTACTATTTTGATAAGAATACCTTGCTACCATAAAGCAGCCCAGTACTTTATCTTACATTGTGAAATAATACTATTAGGTAACATGGACATTTATACCTTCTGAAGTTTATCCTAAATGAACTTCTCCCATTCGCCCCTGAATATAATTTGGAAGTAACAAAACTTTAATTACTAGAATTTTTCTTACCCCTCTGTCTTAAACCTTTTAAACTGGTCATGATTTATATAAGATCTTCTCTGTTAGGTTTGTTAATATAGTCAAGTGAACAACTCAAGTTGTGAAATAATACAATACAGTTTTGTTTTTTTTTCAATGTGGAGTATTGAACCCAGGGCCTCATGCATGCCGGGTAAGTACTCATGGACTTACATGCCTGGCCCCAATTTTGAAATGAAGAAAGACCTTAGCCTTTGTGTGCACAGGCATGTGTAGGAAAAAGTAGGGATGTATAGCAAACTCTCTCAGTACTTGCTTCTAGTAAAGCATTTCTACTTTTTGTTTATTTTTTTGGTACCGAGGATTGAACTCACAACTTTGTGCTTGTCAGGCAGTTGCTTATGCTGCTGAGCTAAATCCCTGGCCCTGTTTTTTTTATTTTATATACTTTAGTAGTTTGATTTTTTTTTTTTAAACACAGACTTAAGTGAGGTTTACAAAATAAAATTAAGTTAAATGATTGTAAAACGTTGCCTTCTCAGAAATATGTAAGAATCAAATATTTGTATTAATTTGGCTCTTTGAAATGTTCTTCATACATGTAGGAATAAAATTTATTTTCTGTTTCAAGGTAGCAGGTTGTCCTTTGTTAGGAAATACGACCATGCTCTATTCTTTTTATTCCTCAGTTTACAAAATACTATACTTCTGATGACTTAGAAGGATTAATGTAGATTGGTTGTATTATGTTTTCTTTGGCAACTTTGGGCTTAAAAGTCTTAAACCAAAATTTCTTTAGAACTTTTTTTTGGTAGACAATTGCAGAAGTTAAAAGAGGTATTCTGATTATTTTTAGTCCTTTTCTTTGTGAGTGAAGAATGAATAAATACTGGATTGGGGGGGCGGTACTGGGGATGGAACTCATGACCTCACACTTAGGAGGCAAGTGCTTGAGCCACTGAGCTAAATCCCCAGCCAAAAATTAGATATCTTAAAACAGATTTCCTTGGGGCTGGGGATTTAGCTCAGTGGCATAAGCACCTGCCTGCAAGCAGGCGGTGGTGAGTTCGATCCCTGGTGCTGATAAAAACAAACAAACAAAAAAACCAGATTTCCTTAATAGAGTTTATGTTTGAATCAGTCCTTTGCGCCCAGAAAGCCAAGGCAGCCCTTAATGGAGCAGACATATATGCTGGATGTTGCACACTAAAAATTGAATATGCAAGAGTAAGTATTTTTTTACATTTAATCAAGGAAATATGTATGCTTTGAGTATATATATTTTGAACTTACTTTATTTTCAATCTTAACAGCCAACTCGTCTAAATGTTATTAGGAATGACAATGACAGTTGGGACTACACTAAACCATATTTGGGAAGAAGAGGTAGGTATTTTATGCCTTTTAGAATGTACTTACCTCCTGACAAATTTTTATGTGCAGTTAGATTCCTTTGTCATGAGATGAGCTAGTTAAATCAATTGAAAACCTGGTTGGTGAATGCTCTTGTTGGAAAAGGCCATGTAATGCTGGAAAATAACCTTGAACATTAGTGCCCCCTACTGGTATGTACTGAGCTACTTAAATTTAGTTCAACAAGGAGCCCATACATACAGGCACGCCCGCAGTTCAAGGATTGCATTTCTCCAAGCAGCTCTCTCTCTCTTTGGAGGAGAGGAAACTGATTCAGAATATTCCTTACAAACTGCAAACTTGCACACTGCTTCTCTATGGAAAGGACCTTTCCCCCAAGCTGGACGAGGCATTAAGAAGGATAGAGGACTTCAGCAGGCTGACTCTACACTTCATCATGCACAACATCGGCATCAGCAAAAAGCCCTCTGAAAAACTCAGACTTGCAATTCACCTGACTGCATACTGCATGCACCATCACCCGAAGTTTTTAAAGGAGGACACTTAACAGTGCTTCAGACTTGCATGGGATGAACACCATAATAGACTGTGCCCATTTATTCAAGTTGTGTATGTATATTGGTCTGATTTATTTCCCTTAAGGTTTCAGTTGTAGAACTTAAGACTTTTCACTAACGAAAACTAGACTTTATTTACAATGTTGTAAATCTTAATGCCCATCACTGTAACTGTTTACAGATTAGATTCAAATTGTTAATGGCAGATAACCAGAGTCAGTTTAACTATAGGTCTTGGGAATTGATATCATGCTCAGCCACTACATATTAAAAGATGTGAATCAGAAAGGTGCATTGACTGGCTGAGGTACAGCTCAGTGGTAGAGCGTGTGCGTAGCATGCGCAAGGCCCTGTGTTTGGTCTCCAGAAAAAAAAAATGCGTATTTGCTGCACTTATATTTACTTTTTTTTTTTTCCCTCAAATATGGGCATTGAACAGAAATTCTAACAAAATTATAAGGTGCTTTATTTGTAAAAGGTGTTTTCCTATGTGTGGTTTGATTTTTGTAAAGTGGCTGTTTATAAATTGTCACTTTTTGTAATGATTTAAGTTTATCATTTATGTTAATTTGTGTAACTAGAAATTTTGATATTTCAAGTATAGGTAAAGGTAAACATGTCTGTTCAATTTTGAATATATATAAACTTGATAAATCTGAAAAATAGGAGCATTTCATTTGAGATGCAGTATCACCTGTAGCCTAAAAAAAACTCTAAATTTCAGAGGATAGATTTGATAAAATTGTTCAACTGTGTGGCAATTCTGGAATATGCAAATTAAAATGTGGATCTTGTAAAAACAAGGGGGCTGCAGTATTGGCTACATCTCAACTACAATATCAGTGTTTGAACCACATACTGGAAAAACTCAAGATGAGTGTAGTTATAAAAGTCAACTAGAAAAAATTATAAAACATCCAAAAAACCTTGGGTATTGGGTACTCTAGTGCATGTATTTTAGCAAAAGACAATGTGTTGATCTTTTGCATGTTCAAATATTTACAACTTGTTGATGGTTGTATTAACTTTCAATTTCTGGGAAATCATCTTGGTTTATGCATGGGATTGTAATTTGTATGCAGCTTTGATAAGACCCCACATTTTTCACTACTTAATGGGAATCTGTTTAACCTACATGTGGTACAGTTGTATTTAATATTGGAAAACAAAGCCTTAGCACTCAAAACAGGCTAAGTGGTTGATGAGAAATCTCTCACTTCTGTCAACTTACAGAGTTATGGAACATTGTGTTGGTTTTGTTTACTTATTTGAAGTAGTTGGAGTCACCTTTTTAAAAAATGTCTCTTAAAAGACAGATTTAAATCATGTTCATATGTATTCTTTAAAAAGATAAGCAGCTCACACAAAGCCAGCTTATGTTAATTTTCCACACAATTCTAGTCAGATACCTATTTAGAAATGCGTAAGGTAGATAGTGAAATATAATTAAAGGAAATAAAACAATTTTGTTTATGCTTTCAAAGGAAAACCATTCTTGTCTTCTGATTTCTTACAGACTGCTGATTATATTTTGACAAGACTCTAGCAGTTTTATGCTTTTGTTTCTGTAGTGATCTTAGCTTGCCCTCAAGATGTAATAGATGATTTTCAGACCTTTTGTGTTATGTCCAAAGAGACTTTCACTATATCTTCTACCCAAAAAAGGAAGAACTTCTGTTTTTTAAAACCTTGAGTTTAGATAGTTCTTTTCACCCCTGTTTCAAGTGAAAATAATCCTTAGCCCTAATTCCAACTAATGTCTCCAGAAATGTGGAGCAAACTTGCATATACGTGCATCTTTTGAGGAAGAAAATTCATAGCTTCCATTAGGTTTCAGTTGGATTCACGAAAACTTAACAAGCCATTATTTATAGACTGATGTATTCAGTGTTTGACTTCTCTGCTCACTTCTATTTGTGTGACTTCATATTAGGCAGTGAATATTTCAAATAAAGAATTATTAATAATGAGAATGTATGGCTGAAAGATAGCTTTGAAATCTTCTCTTCATTCCTTCATTATATGAATGAAGATTGAGAGTTTCTGTGACTGAAGCAGATTAGCAGTTTATTTGGAATCTTCTCATTCCCAATCTAGTCCTTTTTCTTTTAGCATACTAATAAGTATGTATATTGATACAATTAAGTATCAGTGAAGATATTATTGTGGTTTTGGCCAGGCATGGTGGCATATGCCTGTAATCCCAGCACTTAGGATTCCTAGAACAGATAAGGAACTGTATTTAGTGTTTGGTGGCACGTGCTTAAAGAGAGGAACAGTAACGGAGATAAGCAGACTGGGTTGATTCAAAAGCCGTGAGCCTTAAATGATGAGATATTGGAAGGCCTGTATTGTAAAAAAAGGAACTTTTGAGTATTTACACTGGAGAAGAATGACTGGGGATATAGAGAAATGACCACAGTAACCTTTTCAAGCATGTGGAAGAGGTTTCAGATAAAGAGTGAGTCTGTAAGGGACCACATGGGTTAGAATGTGGTCAGAGGATTAATACCAAAAGTCATTTTCTTACAATTTAGGGTATTTAGGAACATAAAGGAAGGTAGTAAGTACTTGTTTGTCACTGGTATTGAGTAAGCAGAAACTAGGTGATCCTAATGAATAGGGATGATAAGAGTGACCTCTTTGGTCCTTTTCAATGCTGTGATACTTGGAATAGGTAATTAAAATTGCATTTCTCTATATAGACGGAAGTGAAAATTAAAAGTATTTCTCATCTCCCATAAAATGCTGTGTGTTTAGGTGACTAAGGGTGTATAGAAAGCTTCCCTTTGAATTTTCAAAGATTAGAATGAACAGAGCTTTAAGTTATATATACACAGAGTATTAGGCACTATAATTTAATCTGGAAACTTTCTAAAAGTATTGTACAATGACATTTGAAATTTATTGATCAGTGTAAGTTCTTTTTTGGAAACTACAAATAATTGGCATGCCTTTCCTGAAAATATAACTAGAATAAAAATTATCCTTAAGAGTATTGTAGTGTTCTCATCCAATAATGTAGCCCCCTTGGTTAGCTTTATCTTGGCATATTTTAACTTTGGGAGTTGCTCATATTCTGCCTGATGTTAAGGTCTACAGATGGTGGCCTATATATGATTTAATATAAGCCAGTGATGTGCAAATTTTCAGCTCTCAAGTCAGTAGGTGTTTGTAAATATGTGTATATCCATAAAAAATACTCTGTGTTTACTGATTGTGAAACCATGTAATACAGGTTGTTGTTGGCTTATGCTGAAACTTCTTGAAAGAAGCCCACTTTGAAAATGTGTTGCTGTTGAAGCTAATAGTATGATTCAGGTACTGTCTTTCAAAAGTACTGCACTTAAAGCTTGTTTTAAAGACATGTATTGGTAAAAACTTCTGTACATTGTCAAACTCTAGCATTGTGTATATTCACTTTTTGCGAAGTATCTCTTCCCTTAAATTTGAAAGTGTGATTGTATTTGGCACTTGCCAAAAATTTATTTTCAAGTTAAGTGGAATTTGTTAGATAGTTATTTTCTTAAACTTTTGGTGTTTGTACTTAAATTGGATATGAACAGATGTTTAAAGTTAACCAGGAGTCTTATTTCTTTTATGAAGTATAATGGATGTTTTGAATGGGTGTTTCCCATGTGAGAACTCTGTTAAGTACTTGAGTCAAAATTGTTAAAACTGTGTTTTTACTTTTGTGTCAGATAGAGGAAAGGGTCGCCAGAGACAAGCCATTTTGGGAGAACACCCTTCTTCGTTTAGACATGATGGCTATGGTAAGTTTGTCAAGGTAGAAGGAAGGTAGTAGAGATGAATTGTTAGAATTTTTGCATTTCTGATGAAGAATGGCTTGATTCTTGCCTCTATGTTCTTCCTACCTACTTGATATGGTTTATTTGGGAGTATTCCCTTACAGTGTGTTCCTAAGAAGTTGCTCAAAATCCCTTTTTAAAGGATATTGACATAGGAAATAATTGTTGAGATAAATTGAGAGCTATTGCTTGGGGATTGAAAACTTTTTTGCCATTTTTTTGGTTTTGTTTTGGTTTGTAATGGATTCTGGCCTGTAAGAGAACCACAAAGGGGTATTATAGTTCAGTAAATTAATTTTCATTGAGCAATTATGAGCATAGAGGAATTTTGAGTAATAAAGGCAAAAAAAAGTGGAGTATCTTCCAAAAAAGGAAATATGCTTCTTGGTTTTATAGTTAGTATTTTGGCTTTGGTTAAATTTGTTTGCATTTAATTCCTCTTTTAAAAAGTTTTTCAGCAGTTGTTATTTGCTGTGTTGATAAGATTGTGAAACCTAGAATTATAATCTTTCCGGAGAAAAAGTTAGCTAAGCTTCTACTATTAGACATGGTGAGAAGTAGAAATTGCTGTATTTTAAATTGCTGGAATTTATCATCAAAAAGCCCTTGATATTGTCTGTTATCCTAAACAGTGCCATATTCTTTGTTATGACCATTCTTATCTGTGTCAGCTTATACTTAATGTCTTTTTGTTTGGACTCCAGCAGTTTATTTCTCGTATGTATGTATATTTGTTTAAGATTCTCTAGTAGTCTATATGCCAAAGGTTTTTGAAGCCATCTACAGATTAGTACGTGAATTAGTACAGAATGAGTCCTAGAACAGTTTTAGTGAATGTGTTTCTTGGTCATTTTTTTAGTTGTAAACAGTATTAGATGTAATTGTATGGTTAGGTTTGGTCTTGTAATAAATATTTACTGGGAGTCTGTTGTACTTTATAGTGGAGAGCTGTTTTAAAAATTACCAATTACTAGCTTGCATAGTTGTGGAGTTTAATGTTAGTCAGTGGCAGTTAGGTGAAGGCTAAAAACTGATTAAATGTCTTGCCAAAGGGGGAGAGACAAAACTTGGAAAGGATAAGAGAAGGCTAAAGAACTCTATTGCAGTGGTGTTGAAACTGATTTTTTTTAATTACAGGTTTTCAGCTGCATTCCTTTATAACTGAAAAGTTGTATAAGCAAAATGTATTATATACCTTACAAGAACTTTTTATTTTAAAAGTTTATTGTGAAATCCTTTAACAGTTACATGTCCCAATTTATTGTGTGTAAATCTTTAAAATGTAAACTTACGTAAAGAAAAATATGGCAAAATCTTTGAAATGGCAGTTACTAGTGAGGGATTATTGAAGTGATCTAGAGAGTCCTGCAGAGAGAAAATAGATGTACTGGGATCTTAACAGGACATCCATTCTGAACCATGTCCATTAAGATACTGAACTTAGAGGTTCATTTCCTAGAGAAGTAAGCTTGAAGGCTTGTGAGAGAGATGCCTGGATAAAAAGAGGTGAAGAAGCATAGGTAACAGATAGTGAAGATATAATTTAATCCTGATGGTTGAAGCTCGTAATTAGAACATTATTTACTCTCTTATTACCTTTGAGTTGTGAGTGGATCGTAACACTTTTGAACCTTAGCCAACCTAAGCAGAATGAAAATTTATACTGCTCAGTACTGCAGAACTTTCATTTCCCGTGGAAAAGAAATAGATGATAATGAAATATCAGTACTTCACATGCAAATGGTAGTGGCAGAGAGTCAGTGTAATGTGAATATGTATGTGTTTCTGCAGTAGGGCTAAAAACAATTGCTATTTGAACCTTAGTATATGCTAGAGACCCAAATATGTATGGTTACTAACCCTTCATTCACCATGAACTATATCATCGTTTTGATAAAATATCAGTCTTCAGTGAAAGGGGCAGTTTAAAACCATGAACAGTGTAACATGTATACTGATAGTTCTCCTTAAAATTGCAGAAATTTATATTATGTTTCTATGCATTCAGTGTAGTGTTGATGTGTAAATATAAATGGCAGTGTTACTTAGAATATTAAAAATTGGAATTCATCTTAGTTTTTTTAATAGCATGTATGAACACTGAAATTGAGGAAACTCAATAGGTAACACATGTCCCTTTGATTTAACATAAAAATGAAAGTCAGTGGCATTACATTCTCTTTTTGAGACATGAAGGAACTTGAATTTTGGATTATTTTTGTACATCTGGAGGACTTCTGCAAACATCCCAGACTGTGCTGCTGTATCACTAACTTAGGCACCCCTGAGGTGTGCAGGGTTTATGTTTCCGTGCTACAGGTCTGCATCTTAGTTGCTTCTTCTGTCTTCCTCTGCTTCTCTCATTGCTATAAATATGCTCTGCCTCCTTTTAGTTTGGTAAGCCAGATAAAGTTGTTTAATACAATGCTTACATTTAGCAGACGGATTCTTGTAAAGATGTAAGGGTTTTTTTTTTGTTTTGTTTTTTTGTTTTTGGTTTTTTTTGTTTTGTTTTTTGATGTCAGTTTGAGAAATGTAAGAGAGCTCGTAAGAAGTGGTTTGTGGGTTTCTGTGACAACAGTTTCAGACATTCATGCATTGTTTTCTGTTGTGAGTTCTTGATTTTGTTTAGGGCCATATATCAACTAAAGATGAATTATTTAAGTCTGTAGTTGAAACACTAAACTGAAATTTTAGTTTCTTAAATTAAAATTAGGAGAATAAAATACTAACCTGCAAGTATACTACAGTCCAGTGTATTCAAGGAGCTAACTTTCTGTGCAACTAAAGATGTTTTTGTGTTTTATCTATATAGAGGTAACTTCCTAGGTCTCACTGTTTATTTTTCTTCCAAAATATACAGGCAATTTTTAGAAAATGTTTGAGGTGTAACTTATATGCAGTATAGTTACATTATAATTTATATGCGGTCCAAAGTTTTGTGTTGGCTGCTACTGACCCCATGCCCTTATACTTTTTTTTGTTAAGCCATTATTTTTAAAAATGCACAACTCTATAACCTGTATGCGGGTCCAAGTCACTATATTAGATTTTATCAAAACACATAGACTTCATTTCCCACAGTTTTGTTTAAATATAATTGAGGGAGTTTTTGTATCAGACTTGGTAACATCAGCTTTTTGATGCTTAGCATGAGGGGATGCAGGTAGGGATATACATAGCCCACTGGTGAAACACAAGGCTAACATGTGTGAAAGCCTGGGTTCCATCGTTAGCACTACTGAAAAAGTGTGATTTTTTGTTTGGCAAAATGCATCTACTTACGTATTTATGAATGTAACTGTATGTTTTATTTTGGTCCTCCTTTCAGGATCCCATGGTCCATTATTGCCTTTACCAAGTCGTTACAGAATGGGCTCTCGAGATACACCTGAGCTTGTTGCATATCCATTACCACAGGCTTCCTCATCGTACATGCATGGAGGAAATCCCTCTGGTTCAGTTGTAATGGTCAGTGGATTACATCAATTAAAGATGAATTGTTCAAGAGTCTTCAACCTATTTTGCTTATATGGAAATATTGAAAAGGTGAGCTTTTATATTAATTTCTTTGCTAGAATATTGAGTATTAGTTCTGGAAAGGCTTCAGATAATATGTGTTAAAAAGCCCAGATGTAAACCAGCTGTGGTGGTGCATACCTGTAATCCTACTACTTGGGAGGCTGAGGCAGGAGGATCTCTTGAGTTGTAGGCCAGTCTGGACTACAAAATGAGACCCTGTTTAAAAAGAAAAAAAGTCAGGGATGGTGACCCACACCTAGAATCCCTGTACTTGAGGTTGAAGCAGGAGGATCACTGCAAGTTGAAGGCCAATTTGGGCTGCATATTGGGTTCAAGGCCAGCCTATACTACAAGCAAGACTGTCAGACAAAACAGAAACAGATAACGTGTCTTTTCCGTGTATCAGAAATATCCAAATTCCTCATAATCTAAAAATCCATTGTATATGCACACTTCCAAAATTTTTAGTTTCTTGCTATGTGGTCAGTATAAATTGTGGATAGTAAAATATGTTTTAAATGAAACTACGGTAAAAGTCTACAGCAATAGTTTAATCAGCTAAAAGACAAACAGCCTATATAGATACTCCTCAAGTTAGGGAGTTTGACTTAATATTTTTCAACTTTAAGATGATGTGAAAGTGATACACATTCAGTAATAAATTGTATTTCAGATTTTGAATTTTAATATTTTCCTGTGCTAGCCATAAGCAGTAAAGTATTCTTTACTGGGAAGCTGTGGTAAATCCATTCTCAGTAATAATGAGGGTGCAGTGCAGTGTCTATTGTGCATTGTATTCTGTTGCTAGGCCGTGAGGCTAAGTACATTAAAAGCGGTTACTTTAATGTAACTTTAATGTAAACACATCTCAGAGCTTGGCCACAAGTGTGACATTTTGGGAGAGCTCTACATTTGCCTCTCAAATGCTGTGGTATGAGTATCATCTGAGGAGTAAGGCTTTTATTTTAGCTTTTATATTTGAAACTGATCCGCTTTAATAGAACGTTTTCATACTATAGAAATGCTGTTTTCCGTTTTAAGTGGTTTTAATGGATTTTTTTTCACAAAGAGAAAGTGTAAGCATTTGAGTCACAAGTATATGGAAAGAGAGCATGATTTGAAAAGCTGCTACTCTTAGTTCTTAATTCTAAAATGTCTCATATGGAAGCAGCTTTTCTAGAGTCAGATATAAAAATTTTCTCTATTATTTAATTACACTAAAAGAAACAAGAAATATCCACATTTGGTCCAAGGGACGACATACTGGATATTTCTGGTTATATTACTTACCAGTGAAACATAGGGTAGATTTAGCAGCATTGGTGAAAGTCGATCAGATTTTTTTCATGCAGAATATGTTAACCCAGGCCTAGGTGTTTAAAGTGTAGGAACTGCATTTTGATAGTGAAGCAGGCTTTCATGTATATTTTAACTTGCATTACATAGTATTACTTTGCTATTTGTGCTTTTTATATGTATAGGCAATCAACCTCAGGCAGGTCGTTGTACAGTACGTCTTTTTTGTTTGTTTGTTTGTTTGTTTTTTTTGTGACAGGATCTTGCTGTGTAATTCAGGATGGCCTTGAACTCCGTGAGCACAGGCTCACCTCCGACTTGTACGGAACCTCCTACCTTAGCCTCCTAAGTGTTTGGATATAGGCATGCACCAACATACCCAATTACAGTAACATTTTTAGTCGATTTCTGTTTTGTGTTACAAATGGCTTCATGATTTAGAAACCCAAATAGCTTTTTATTTCACTAATTGTAGTCTGTTTCACTCCATGTTGTCTCAAAAATTTTTCAGTAACTTTAAGTGATACATTAAAACTTACATCATAATTCATTTTTTGGTTGTTGTCTTTTTGAGACAGTGTCTCACTGTGCAGTTCAGGCTGCTGTTGAGCTCATTTTGTAGATGAGGCTGGTCTCAAACTTGAAATGATCCTCCTGCCTCAGCTTCCCGAGTGCTGGAATTACAGGCATGTGCCACCACGCAGGGCTAATCATAACCCTTTAAAGACAGTTAATTTTTCCTAATTTTGGGAGGTTTACCAATATAAAAACTACATATATATTTAGTTACTATTCAGTTTATAGACTATTACTAGATTAAATAAAAAAATTTGCCCACACGAAAACAATTTCAAATAAAGCTGAAAAGTCCTATTACTAAATTTTGTTAAGGTATCAATGTAGTGTACAAATGCTAAGATAACCCATTAAAGTTAGTAATTGAAATGATGATAGTAAGTACCACACTGAATTTGTCCTGTAAATATGTCCTCAGTGTTCCCTTGAGGTTGACAGGTATATGGAGGCATGTTCAAGTATGTTCGTGTCTTTGTGATACCTGATGTAGTTTACATGTGGGACTTTGTAAGAGTTCTCTCCTGTGCTGAGTGGTTTATCCCACTTTATCCCATCTAGATCTTACAGCATTATGTACTTACATTGAAATAGTATAAGATAAATACGGCCTCTGCCCAGGATGACATGAGAAGCCATGAAGTATTGCTTCATGTTCAACTTCCCCTGCATTACACTCACTCCTGCGTTATCTGAAGGTTTTTGTATCATTTATTATATAGCATTTCATTTATTGCTGTAATAAAACTACATAGTTTTAGTTTTGAAAGTTAATTAATTATTACTATTATTTTTGGCACCAGGAATTGAACTCAGAATTTTGTGCTTCCCACGCAGGTGCAGTGCTGCTGCGCTGTAGCCCTGGCTCTATTGATTATTTTTGAAACAGGGTCTCACTGTGTACTTCAGGCTGGTCTCAGTCCCACACCAGTCCTTCTGCTTTAGCCTGCTGACTGGGATTACAGGCGTGTGCCACCATGCCCGGCTTTCTTTACAGTTTTTGAGCAGCTTACTAGAATGTAATGTTTAAGATCTTGTTCATCCCCGGTACCTAGCACAGTGCTTATCAAACTTTGTTGAATGAAGGATTATTGATGAATCTAGGATGAGTCTTATAGGTATTTAGCATTATCTCCGTTTTTTACAATAACTTATCTGTGGCTCAGAAAACTTAGGTAAATGCCCTCCACATGGCACAGTTAAATAACAGCTGAGATAAGCCTGTGTTCTTCTTCGGTATGTCATACAATGGAATTAGTCTTTGTAACATCATTGGATTTTGGTAAGAGTTAAGAAAGTCTCATACACAGCAAAATAAATTTAAGATTCTAAGTGATCCTCTCTATTTGACTTTAACCACTGAATCATACTTTTAAAATTTCTATTGTAAAAATAGTTAAATGATAACTTTTTGTGTATTTTTTAATTTCCAGGTAAAATTTATGAAGACCATTCCTGGCACAGCACTGGTAGAAATGGGTGATGAGTATGCTGTAGAAAGAGCTGTCACACACCTTAATAATGTCAAGTTGTTTGGGAAAAGACTCAATGTTTGGTAATTATCTTAATTTTTGACAAGTTTTAGGGTTATGTAATTTAGATTGTATTTACCTCTACCTAGTTACTAGTTTCAGGGTCATGAAACAGCATGTTAAAATAGGCAAGTTTGAATGTTAAAGGTTTGGGGCTCATTATGTATGTATTTCAGGCTGGTCTTGAACTCACTGTCTAACCCAAGCTGTCTTTGAACTTGTGCCAGTAGTCCTGCCTCAGCCTCCTAACGTGCTGGGTTTACAGGATTGTACCATCATGCCTGGCTTATGTTAAACCTTTTTAGCATGAGAATATGTTTAATAGGTTTTCTTTGCAGTTCTTAAACCATAAAGGATTCATTTTAACGCATACGGAATATAGTTGGCCTTCTGTGTCTGCAGACTCTGTATAGATTCAACCAACCATAGATCAAAAATACTTGGGAAAAAATTACATCTGTATTGAAATTGTATAGTTTTTTATTATGCCCCGAACAATAAGGTACATGGAAGAATATGCTGGGATATAATACTACACCTTTTTATATAAGGGACTTGAGCCTCTGTGGGTTTTGGTATCTATTGGGTCCTGAAACCAACTCCTGTGGATTCCAAGGGATGACTACTGTATTTACATTAGCCATATTTACCTTCTTTTGTTAAGAGTCTCGGAAGCATCTTGATACTAACTACTTGTTGATGTGTGTTTTCCTTTTTCCATCTTCAGTGTATCTAAACAACATTCAGTTGTTCCAAGTCAAATATTTGAATTGGAAGATGGTACAAGTAGCTATAAAGATTTTGCAATGAGCAAAAACAATCGTTTTACAAGTGCTGGCCAAGCATCTAAAAATATAATCCAGCCACCTTCATGTGTACTGCATTATTACAATGTTCCACTGTGTGTTACCGAGGAGACCTTCACAAAGGTAGGCCCTGAAATACAAATGTGTGTAGACTGTTGGCTGGGGCTGGGGCTATAGCTCAGCGGCGCAGTACCAAAAAAAAAGAAAAAAGTCGGCATGTCCTGTTTTAAAATTTATATAATATCTTATTTTTAAAAAGTTTTTTGTTCTGCTTTTGATATTAATAGCAGAAACTTAACTTTCTAGAATTTTACTATTTTATCAGTACCGGGAATCGAACTCACAGCCACGCGCTTGCAAGGCAGGCACTTATGCTGCTGAGCTGAATCCCCAGTCCCAAATTTTACTGTTTTAAAGTATTTTTCTCATAGAACTTGGTATTAACCTGAAAATATGTTTGATTTAATTTATTCACATAATGTTCAAGGCTTAAATGCTGCTTTTCTAACAAAGAATGTGACATTATTTTGACAGTATCTTTGATGTAGTTTCACCTTTCTTTGACAGTTGTGTAATGACCATGAAGTTCTCACATTCATCAAATATAAAGTGTTTGATGCAAAACGTAAGTAAACATACTCCCTTTTTTAAAAAAACTTTTCTGTATCAAACTGATGACAAGCAAGTGACAATTAGATTTGTGTCTTTGTTTTGTTTCAGCTTCTGCCAAAACACTTTCTGGGCTATTAGAATGGGAATGTAAAACTGATGCAGTAGAAGCTCTAACTGCACTTAATCACTACCAGATCAGAGTCCCAAGTGAGTAAAATGTTTTTATGTGTGTCAGTTATTCAATAGCAATTCAATACCTTCAGAACCATTGACAGTGATTTTTAAAAATGCTTGGCAAGATTTCATTCTCTGTGTCCCTGTCCCTGTCTCTGAGCTGTGCTCCCTCCCCTAGCTTTTTTGTTTAGAGAAGTGCAGGGGAAAAAGGCATAGAATCCTATACCCATCCATAATCCCTGTATTAGTTACTTAAAGTACGTAACAAATTATCATAACATTTAGCAGCTTAAAACAATAAACATTTATTGTTTTTCTTTTCTTGAAGTTCAGTAATCTGGGTGTAATTCAGCTCCATAGTTGTCAGTGAATTTGCATTTAAGATGCTGACTGAGTCTGTAGTTATATCAAGGTTTGAGTAGGGCTGAAAATTCACTTTTAAATTCACTCATGTGGCGTCTGCAGGCCCAGTGAAGCCACATTGGCCTTTTCATGATAGCTGGCTTTCCCTTGGAATGAGTGATCCAAGTATTCTTTTATGATTGAATTTTGGAAGCACCCTACCATCATTTAATGTGTTCTTTTGGTCATATGTACCATGCTACAGTTTGTGACTTTCAGAAGAGAAGGGATCACTGGGATTGGCTTTCACATTAATGTTGATCATTTCAGAGGAAAGCAATACATGTATATTGTTAGAAAGTCAGCATAGGGAACAAAATAAAAAATTAAAGCCTTCCACAGCCTCCATCTTTCTTTTCCTTCCTCCCCATACGGTACATCTACATTTTAAAAATGTACACAGAACACTTCCATATTCTTCCATGCTTTGCTCTTTTCACTTAATATATCTTGAAATTATTTCTATATTGGCATATGCAAAGCTACTTTTTAAAAATTTTTAATGGATTTTCAGCGTAGCTATTCATAGTAAAAATGTGCCAAGTTTATTTCACCATCTTCCCACCGATGGACACTCCAGTTGTTTCCATTTGTTATTTGTTGCAGTAAGTGTGCTTACAGCTGACATTTTGTGGTGTGTATTTCTAGGTCAGCTTTCTAATAGTAGAGGGCACTAAAGTTTATATTTTGGTAAAATGTTGCTAACTTGTCCTTTAGAAAAGTTGCACCAGTGTACATTACCATCTGTCATCTCTGGAAAAGGCCTTGCCCAACACTTTTACCAATAGTCAGAACTTCAGTTTTGACCAATAAGAAGAAAAATGGTATTCCGTAGTTTTAATTTATACCAAGTGAAACTGTCACCCTCTTTTTGTCTCTAAAGTGGTAAATAATCTCCGGGAAATACTCAAGGTGTGTTATAGATTGTCAACTCTTTGGAGACAGCAACAATTATTTATCTTTTTATCCCTTAGAATGTCTTGTACTTGTTTTTACCTTGAAGAACCTCCAGCCCCCGAAACTGTAGCTTATTTTTTTAATTTTTACTTATTTTTTGGTTTTTGAGACAAGGTGTTGCTATGTAGCTTGTACATGAAGTGCTTTAGAGTAGGAATCTAGCAGTGAACAAAAGTGGTTGCTCATTATGCAGCTTGCTGTCAAGTAAAATAGGAGCAAAGTAAGTAATCTTACCCTTAACAAATTTCCCCGTATATTCTTGATTTCTGATATTACAAAAAGGTGAAAGAATTTACTCTTGTTAATTCTAGATGAAAATTTGATGCAGTGAACCACTTAGTAACTTTGTTTTTAAAAATTTTTATTGCAGATGGTTCCAATCCATACACTTTGAAGCTTTGCTTTTCTACATCCTCCCATTTATAAGAAGAGCATGTTAGAATTTATGTTCATCTTTATTACAATTTCAAAGCCACAGTTTATTGACAAATAATCTAAAGTGGTTCATCTAATGTTGCCTTGCTCATTACTTTAAGATCTTGTTCTGTAATAAACATATTTTGCCTTGAATAAATTTGTTGTAAACTTAAATATTGTTTTCATTTTCAGATAGAATATCATAATGTAGACTTGTCTACACCTTTGTTGTAGATTATACAGATATATGATTCTAAACTTATTACTATAATTTTACTTTCATGGTAAAAGTATATTTACATTCTTAATGCTAATTATTATCTGCAAGTATTTTTCCATGTGTATGAGATTAATGCAGGTAAAAGTATTGCATTTAAAAATAGGATTCCTATATGTTTAGATGTTTTAAGTATGTTGCAGTTATTCATATTAAACATAACTTGTATTTATTATTTTGATGAAGTTTGAGAATAACATTACATGTGTTGACTTATGTACTACAGATTTAGCTGATTTTATATTTTGGAAAGGTTAACAGACAAAGATACACTTGTACAGTATCTCTCAAACTTATTTAAGCCAGTGTATTTTTTTGAAGTCATTGTCCATATGTATTGACATGCTTCTGTTTCTAGTTCCAGTTTGAAGGTTTTATAAAGTTATAACAATGAGTTAATGTGTTCATCTTCATTTTTTGTGTGTGGCTTAATCTTGAAAATATATCTAGTATTTGACATTGAGGTGATGGGGGGCATTGAGGTCTTAATAGAAGTTATACTTAACAATTTTTGTGTAATCTAGGATCTATGGATGGATTTTAGAGTCTGTGAGCATCCTAAACTTACATATAGAAGTTTGGGTGTTGCATTTTTATTTTCTACTCTTTATCATGACATGTATTTTTCTATATGGTGCAGTACCTAAAAATCTAATTTGATTTTTCATTGAAACAGATACCGTTTGTCTTAGTACCATTTATTAAACATTCTCCTATTGGCTCTGTTTCTCTCTCTTTTTTTTTTTTTTTTTCGTTTTAGATAATCATATACTGGCAAGTAAGAGTTAAGGACTAATATATTAATAGACTCTTGACATGCTTCTTAAGTTAACAGCTTTGTAATACTAGAAACTAATGTACCTATTTTTGTTTTCATCTTTAAAAGAAGAAAAGGTGAGCACAGTGGTGCACACCTGTAATCCCAGCACTCACAAGGATGAGGCAGGAGGATCACTGTGAATTAGAGGTGAACTTGGACTACATAGCAAAACCCTGTCTCACCCCTACCCCATAAATAATAAATAGACAAATGAAAGAAGGGAGAATTTAATTTCATCTACTTAGAATAACAGGTCCATGATTCTGAATAGCAGCTTCATGATCCTTGAGACTTTTAAACAAATTTGCAAATAAAAGTTCAATTTAGGCCTATGTAAAGGCTTATTTCTAATTTGTTTTTG
Source organism: Cavia porcellus (assembly GCF_034190915.1). NCBI lineage: Eukaryota > Metazoa > Chordata > Mammalia > Rodentia > Caviidae > Cavia > Cavia porcellus. Next base: position 219,826,087 of record NW_026947484.1, read on the forward strand.
TTTTTGTTTTTATTTTAATACAGGGTCTTGCTGTGTAGACCAGGCTGGTTTGAACTTTTTATGTAGCCAAGGGTAGCCTCAAACTCTTGGCAGTCCTCCTGCTGCAGCCTCCCAAGTGCTGAGGTTACAGCTATGTTCCACTATATCCAGCTTTTATTTCTGATGTTAAAGTAAAAATCCTTAATCCTTTTAGAAATGAGGCATGATTGGGCCAGGGATGTAGCTCAATGGTGTAAGCACCTGCCTGGCAAGTGCAAGGTCATGAGTTTGATCCTGGTACCGGCCCCCCACCCCCAAGAAAGGAGTGAGGCATGATCTTAACAATTTTAAGAGCTCTTGAATAGAAAGTTTAGATAGAAACTAAAGGCACATTAATATTTCCCATTGATTTTGTTTTGTTTTGAGATTGGGTCAAACTAGTAACCCAACCTAACTTTGAACTCACTGTGTAGCCCAGGATGACCTTGAACCCATGTTCTTCCTGCCTTTGACTCCTGAGCGATGGGTTTACATCCAGCATTCCTATTGAATTTTGATAGCAGTGGATGACTGTCCCTGTAGGCCTTTAATGATCAGGAAAATTAAATTCCAAGTCCAAAACAATAACAATGTAAGCTTTCAAGACAAAGTTGAAGATTTCAGAGTTTTTCTACACCTGACTTTAAATTTTTGGTTTTAAATATTAAAAGTCATCTCTATATCTAAGTCCCATTACATATCTGTTAAATAAATCTGGCAAGCTAAACTAGGAATGCCAGCTGCAGCTGCTTTTTAAAAGCCCCACTCTCCTGCTAGGGAGTGTTATTCCACCAAATAAAAAATACAACTACAGCTGCCATGAGACTTTGTAGCATTTTAGTATAATTTGGTCATGTGAACTATATTTTCCAGAACATCACTGGGAACAGGGAAAAAAGCAGATAAATTAGGTCAGTTTTCTTTAATTGTTTCTCTTATGTTGCTCTCTGCAGGGACATGCAAGTTGCTGGATAAACTGCTGGTTAATAGCTGTTATACTTTTTATCTCTTTCTGGAATAAAGAAATTTTTTTAAAAACCAAATTTTATTCTGAAATGTACAACAGGTTCCCTAAGACCACACTTCAGTCTGGTTATAGGTGTCAACAGAATCCAGATATTTGAATAGGAATGAAATCAGTGACGCCATCATCTTAGGCACAAGGAATGATTTATGTTTTGTCAGATTCTTAATTTCACCTGTTTTGGGCGGTGGGGGGTGCTTTCTGCTGGCATTTGTGTTGGCTCCTTGAGTTTCTGCTCCTCTCTGGCTTCTGTTTGCACACTTTTATCTCTTCATCTATCTGCTTGCCTTTTTCCTGGGCTGTTTCAGGGGCTTCTTGCCACTTTTGTGGCCAGACATGGCATCCGGAACCCAGTTCAGAAACCAGCAACTGTTGAGTGTAGAACATTCTCCCATGATTTGCAATCTAAAACACAAGGACCTTTGCTTTATTTAAAGTTTCTTAGATAACAGAATTCCTTGTAAGAAAGATAACCACAATAACCTTTCCTATCACCATATGAGTATTTAGTTAAGAGGCTTTTAATTCATTGAGGGTCCACATGAGTGCTAGGAAACTTTTTATACTATAGTACCAAGCCTTAATAGGTATGTTAGGTAAAGCAAAAATTTGAGATTCATAGGTTCTAACTCATATGTTCATTGAGTGTTTTTCTACAATGAATTTCCAGTATCAAAAAGTAAGTGAATGTACAAACATTCCTGTTAATCCCAGGAAGTTAGTTTGGGATTTACTATTTTTTAAAATTTTATTTTGAGATAGGGTCTTGCTCTGCAGTTCAGGCTAGCCTTGAGCTCACTGTACCCCATGCTGGCCTTGAACTTGCAGTGATCCTCCTGCCTCAGTCTCCAAAACGCTGGAACTACAGGCATATGCTACCATGCTCAGCCTCTAGTAGATATTGAATCCATGAAATTGTTTTCTTTGAAACTTAACATTTCAACTAAATAGATTCAGATGTTATCTAAAGCCTGATATATATTTGTAAATCACTTAAAAATACCTGAATTTGAACATGTGAACATGTTTTGATGAACTTGTGTAAATACACTAGTCTTTTCTAGCAAACTTGCTTCAGTACAAAACCCTTTATCTGTGACAAACTTGAAAACTTAGTTTATGAGTGAAATTAGTGTTGATAGATACTGTTAGCTTTCCATTTAGTCCACCCCCACACCTTTGTTCTCTAACAGAAATCAAGGTTTGAGTGAGCCTGATTGGTTTAATCCCATTGCCTCTAGCCAATGGTTTAGAGGCCTCTAGTCAGTGAGGGGAGGGTACTGCAGATTAATCCCAGGGCCTGTGCATGCTAGGCAGTGAGTGTATCGCAGAGTTACTTTGAGACAGTCTTGCTAAGTTGCCCAGGCTGGCCTAGAACTTGTGATCTTTCTACTTCACGCCTCCCAATTATCTGGGGTTACAGTTAAGCCATCAAATCTAGGAACCAGTGGCTCATAAGGAATGTGCTACATCATAGGAGGGACATTTTGATAGTTGGTAGGAGTAGTTTTTTAGTTTTAGGATGTTACTAATATTTGATGAGCAGAGACCAAGAACAACTAGCCTTTGTCCTACATGACTTTCCAGTATTCCATCAGATAACTCATACAGGTAAAGAACTTAATGTATCATGATCTATTCCTAGGAACTCTTTTGTAATAATAAAAATATTCTTAGTGTGTTTTTGTTATGTGCAGTACTGGGGATTGAATCCAGGGCCTTGGGCATGCTAGGCAAACCCACTGAGCTACATGCTCAGCCCTGTGGTTTTAATACACACCACATTGAGTTTTCTAGCAACAGGACTACTGTATAAATTAAGGAAAGAGGACTTCAGTTTGGAATATTTTTCCAAGACTACCATTTGGGAAATGTGTGTCATCAAAGCGATACTGGAGTGGCCTTCACAACACACCAGGGTCAGTTTTCATTGTCACTACTCTGCACTCATCCTTGTATCTGCTATCACGGTGCATTTTGTTGTACATTTCACTTTATATACAGTTAGGATGTGTTGTCTTCAAATTGTGTAATCTAGCATTTTTTTCTTTAGCATAATAGGTGTCAGATTAATGTGGGAACCATTGCTTAAAAGAAGGTAGTCTGGGTCAGTGTGAACAGGTATCCTAGGTTGATGAGAGAATAGTACTGAAGATCTGTGAGAGATGGAGGGTCTGGGAGTGACTCAGTGGCAGAGTACTTGCCTGACTGGGTTAAGTCCCCAGCACCACACTCCTGCCCCCAAGTAGACGAAATGCTATGCTCTTAGAAGGGATGTGCGCAGCAGTATAGTAATCAGACTGCAAACTGCTAGAGCCATTTTGCTATCTTGAGGGAAGCCATATAGGGGGAGAAACAAATGTCTTAAAGTTTAGCATGTAGAAACTATCTTTAGCGTAAGCCATTTTGATTAATACATTTTAAAGATTTCCAGTTGCCTAAATCTCATCTTTAACTAGTGTCTTATTCTAATATACAAGTAACAGTCAAATGAAAACGCTATTTTTTTTATGAAATGTGCTATTTTGAACTTGAAATAATCTTTTGCCAGTAATTTTTCTTTTAATCTTTTGCTGTAAATACTATCATAAAGTTTAAAACATATACAGTATTTCTGGCATTTTACAGTGAAAATACTTTCTGCAGATTTGTTACTGAACATTTTAAAGGAGGCTTTATCATGGAATGACCAAATCAACACATCTACTCTCTTTTTCTTTTGTGGTGTGAACATTTTAACAAACTGTAGTATATACATGTAACCACTCCAAGATGATTATAAACTGCATGTACTGTAAATATACTAATTTTTAAAAAAAAGTTTTAAAAAATAAACAGCGTTTTATAAATACATGCAACTTAGAAATTCTACTGTGTACCTTAAATCCTTTTTACTATGAGTCATATACAGAACTGTTAAGTAAAAGCATTGAATCAGTAGAAATTTCTGATTGAAAAATTTACATAGCTGTGGCATAGCACATTAATGAGCTTAAGCTGCTGAACAATTGAAGTGGCTGCTTTGAGTCAGTTTGATAATCATTACTTTGGGGTTTTTCTCTTGTAATATAAAGAAAAATTAGAGGCAGTATTAATACTTTGTGGAAGTAATCTGGATTTACTGAGCCTGAAAATAAGCCAGTAAAAAGCTTGCAAGAGCTGTAATTATAACTGAAAACTAGTGAGTTTGTTTTGGAACTGAAAACTGGTTACAGTATATAATTGTGAAACTTTATTAAAATTATTTTTGGATATGATTCTGTGTATTTGAAACACCTTTTAGAGAAATAGGGGAAGAATAAAGATAAGTCCTGTATTACATTACAATGTTTATAACTGGTTCTCAATTTAGAAACTTTTGGGTGGAAAGGAATATTTCATGAGTAGAAACTAAATCGTGAGAAACTTGAAAACACTAAGATTCTCCAGATTCTGAGTTAGACTGCGTGTTCAAAGCAAATTATCCATTAATGCCCACATAAAGTTTATCCTTTTGATTTTGTGATGTCAGCAAGTAATAAAATACCCGGCACCCAAAGGAAAGGTTTATTAATTAGCTCACAGTTGTAGAGGTTTCAGCAACTGGCTGGCTCCCAAGGCAGGGTGGCATTGTCGACAGGCACCCAGAGGGGAAAGAGTCCATGGCAGACAGTAGAAGGCAGCAAGCTACAAGCGACACGGCAGCTCTGTCCCTTACCTTATCCAGGGTCATTCTGGGTGGGGAGCACTCACACTCAGGGTGGGGCACCCTTAGTCACACCCAGAACTCTGCCCAGCCAGTCGGTGGGCTGATTTAGTGATCACATAGCCTTGATGCCAGCGTCACACACTAAATCCAGCCGTCTCTGAAAAAGCCCCAGCTGTGACTCCATGAGGCTTGGAGGATATCTAGACACAAGCCACAACAGCAAGTATGGATGAAGCAGGTAAGATAATTTTGGTAACAAAAGTGCAAAGACAAAAATGGCAGTTTGAAGCAAAAGTCTTAGTTTCTACAAAAGCTATCCTAGAAGTGTGACTTAACAGCCATTTGACTTCTTGGACATTTAACTTAATTTTGAAAACAAGGGCACACAATGTACCAGACATGGTAAATTTAGGATGTCAGTTTTTAAAAGTCTTTAGGGTACTTTGAGTTCAGAAGGAAAGCAGAAGAAAAAATAGCAAAGACGTCTTCGTGGATGGTAGGCAGAATCGTTTACTAAATATTTGGGAAGAACTGAAAATCACTGACTTAGTCTTTAATAATGTAGCCTAAGTCTCTTGGCTTTTATGAAATCACTGTAAAATGGAAAAATGCACATGGAATTGGAGCAGGTACAGTAATTCATAGATCAGGGGTGAGGGCTCCAGATACAATGTTTTGGTTCCGGGGAGTGAACTCACGACCTAGTGCTTGCCAGGCGCTTTGCCACTGCACTAAACCTCTGGCTCCTGGAATTCAGATGTGATTCCTCGTTTTTTTCAGGACTCAGAATGGAAGCCATGGCCTTCCTCATGCCAGGTGAGTGCTGGACCACTCAGCTACAGCATTAGTCCAGTCCTCAAAATTCTCACACACAGAGCCCTTGTGATTTATTGAAATAATCGGCTCTTCTAAATATCTGAAAGTACTAAATAGTTACATTAGTTGTATTACTTCAAACTTAATTGCTTTGGTAAATGGTTAGGCAAAGCAAAGTCATGGTTGCCAGGGTGGGGGGATGGAGAATAGTACAAGCTTTGTTTTTAGGGGGACGAGGAGCTGCAGGAACTAGACGGTGATAGTGGTACACATTGCGAGGGTATTAAAAGCTACTGAATTGTGCACTTCAACATTTTAATTGGGAACCTGGCGTGGTGGTGACGCACGCAGGCCCCGCACGGTCTGGGGCTGAGGCAGGAGGCTCACCAGCAGTTCAAGGCTCTTCTGGACTACAGAGTGAGACAGTCGCAAAACAATTATTAATAATTTTTTTAAAGTAGCAGTGTAGCCCTGCAGTCTTTCAACACAAGGCCAACACAGTGCTTCAGGGCCTTAGTGGTTGGATATTTAGTATTGAGGAAAGCACATCTGGGAGAAGCTGAGCTACTTCACCTATATACCAGCAGCAGATCTGATTGCAAGTCTCATTAGTGATTATGTTACTATAGTGGCTGGCTTCCACTGTCTCACTCTGGACTACGGGACAACAGAACTGGGGTCAGGGAGAGAGCAGGTTTTCACCGGGATGGCCTAGACCTGACGTCAACCTGAGGCCTGGGTGGTATGAAGGGACAGGCCACTGAGTTTTGGCCTGTGTTCCCTTCTGTGGTGTCCCCCTCGTGCTGTAGGGTGTATTTCTTTCCCTACTTTTACTAGGCCCAAACTCGTTCTGCAAAGCCTGTTTCTTTTCTTAGCCTTAATAAAACTTTGCTGTCATTTGACTTATCTCAACCAGTTGTTTCTCAGGACAGAAATCCAGAAATCACCTCCAGGTGGAGACTCCAGCACCTCTAAACCCAGTAACACTTTGACTCTGCCCTCCTTGAGTTTTGAGAAAAATTTAAACTGAGTACTTTGGTACCAGAAAAATCTCATCCACATTGACCATCTAGTGGTGAGAGGGAGTGATTCTTAGTAATTTAGAAAGCAGCTTCTTGGAGCTGGGGATTTAGCTCAGCGGCATAAACGCCTGCCTTGCAAGCAGGCAGTCGTGAGTTCAATCCCTGGTACCGATAAAAACGAAAAAGACCAAAAAAAAAGCAGCTTCTTCAAACAGAGAACTTTGCTGGGAAGACCTGGAATATAGTCTACTATCTACATAGTGATACTAAGTCAACCAGAAGTACATGTGTACATCTCCCCAGCTTACAAAGATTGTTATGTGGGGAGACAGGTTACTGGTATCCTGGAGGATGTACCCAGGAAGAGTTATCTGTTAAGCAGAAACTGAAACGACTCATTTCAGTTGTTTTGCATGAGTAAAAGTAATCCCTAATGACTTTGAGATAGCATTGTGTGTGGAGAACTGATTAGGACTTTGTAGGACTGGCTTTTCATCCAAGCCCTGACACTAATGAACTGTGTGGCCTCAAGCAAGTCACTTAAAATGACTTTGGAGCCTGAGGTTCCTTTTGTGTGAAATGGAGCAATGATAATACCTGAGCTATTTACCTCATCGTGAAAGGATACAGAAAAGTACTTTTGGAGATGGTGCAGATGTGCAGGTGAGAGAGGGGAACGGGCATTCCAGAGAGCCTCCACACATCCACAGCGTTGGCATTTGGGAAGAACATGTCAGCTGCCACAACCCAGCCATTGCCATTGGGAATCCATGATCTGCTGCTCCTTTGAGATTCTTCTCGGCCATTCAAATTGGCTTTACAGGTGAAAGCATAGCCCAGGGACTAGAAAATAACAAGTTAACAATTCAAATTACTCTAACCCACTCAGGGCAAGTTTTTTGTTTTGTTTTGTTTTGTTTTGTTTTGGTCTTTTTTCGTTTTTATCGGTACCAGGGATCGAACTCACGACTGCCTGCTTGCAAGGCAGGCGCTTATGCCGCTGAGCTAAATCCCCAGCCCCTAGGGCAAGTTTTTTACATGATAAATGTTTTCCTAAATTATAAAAGGCAGGAAAAGTTAATATACACTTTATTAGATTTTAAGGGATATTTATGAGAGAATTTTGCTATATATGTATAAATTATATGCGCACCCAGCTTATAGTAAATGGAGATTCCTTATATAGCCAGGATATGTTATTTATAGACCCTTTGATTTTTAATGACTAGAATTTTGCCAGTCATGGTATTGGATTTTTATATTTTGTGGGTCATATCTCTGGTTTGATATGATACTCCCTTGTTCAAATCCCTTGTCATACTGTTGCTTCTAAAGATTCAGTTTATGATTTTTTTTTCCTAGGAACTTAGGTATGAAGATTGCCCAGCTAAATATTTCTGGCCGGCACTATTTTGTAGATGTATAATCTGATAAATGTGCTTTCTGCTCTGTGAAGAAGCACTTTAAGAGGAGTTTGGATGCCCATAAATTATAGTAAATAGCCCCTGTTACCAGGCATGGTGGCACACACTTGTCATCCCGGCACTTGTGAGGCTGAGGCAAGAGGATTACTGTGAATTCAAGCCAATTTGGGTTACACAATGAATTCAAGGCCAGCCTGACTGCATAGTGAGACCCTGTATCAAAACAAAACTAGTCCCTGCTCATCTTAGTTCCCCACCGAGCTGTAAATGTTCTAGGTAGATTTGATAGACTCTCCCCACCGAGCTGTAAAAGTTCTAGGTAGAAGAGTTCCAATTTTATATCCATCCCTTTCCTCCCTCTCTCTTCTCTCTTCCAATTAAGTAGTTCCGTTCTCTTCAAAGCTCCATTTGATTGTCTGCTTTCTGAGCCTTTTCAGATTCTAAGAGATGGCAAGAACTGTCAGGCGGTGGCAGACCCCACCCCAGTTTCAGATGCGCACAGGAAGCTGGATTCCATTCTTCAGAAGAAAGAGTGCTAAAGGGAAGGAACAGGACTTGGAGTCAGAAATCCTGGATTCATGGACTTGGATACCCGCTGTGCTCTGAGTGAACTGTATGCACTGAGCAAGCCCTTTAAAATGGTCTGAGTATCAGTCATCTGTTAATCCATAAAGTACAGACATTAATATCACCCTTATTTGTTTAGTTTATTTTTTTTTTTATAGAGGCAGGTTTTGCTCTGTGGCTCTTGCTGCCCTTGAATTCCCAGCACTTCTGTTTAGCCTCCCAAACGCTGGGATTCCAGGCCTGTGCCCCCATACCCACCTCTAGTTGATTTTGATCTATTTAATCCCTAATTTGGGTCTACAGTAGGCCTTGGGGATTGTTGCAGTAGGCCACTCACCCCCATTTTCCCCTCAATCGTGAAAATGGCCATTAGAATATAAACTGTAATGGCAGGAAATTTTGTATTTCTTTTTCCTCTCCTCTCAGTATTTACCCATAAATGTCGGTTGCCTGCAGGATGTTGCTTTCACAGGTGAGAACTATCTCCATTGATGTCAGAACTACGGGGTAACTGCCTAACAGGGAGGGAGATGAAAGGTCAGATGTGCTTATCAAGAAGACACCACAAATCTAAAGGAAGTTGTAATACTGAAGACCACAGAGGCAAGATTAAAAACTATCTTGATAGGCTGCAGCCCTGCGTGGAAAATAGTAAGATGAAATCTGAGATAACAGAAGTTCCTCATTTAAATTTAGTATTAAAGCTGAGTGTGCTGGCACATGCCTTTAATTCCAGCACTCAAGCAACTCAAAGGCTATTCGGGGCTACCTAGTGAGTTCAAGGCCAGCCTGAACTACAGGGTAAGACCCTGTATCAAAAAACAAACAAAAAATAATGATGGCTAATTAATTGAGTAATTATATATAGGGCAACCTGATATATATATGTTATATATGATTCTTAGATGGATAACACTACAGTTTGGACTTTTTTCCTTTTGCAGTTTGAGGATTAAACCCGGGGCTTCCTATAAGATCCAGTCAAAGTAAATAGGTATGAACAAAAGGAAAATGATCTCCGCTGTCATTCTGCATTGCGGTAAAGCCTGCTGAGACGGGATGATAACTTAATCCCATACTGATGGGCCTTTGCATGCAGCTTCTGTTTTAGGTTCATGATACTCCTCAAATTAGAGTTTTTCAATGAGGAAGTATTCATATTTGCTAGGCACGGTAGCACGTGCCTGTAATCTCAGCACCTGGGAGGCTGAGGGAGGAGGATCCCCGTGAGTTCAAGGCCAGCCTGGGCCACATAGTGGGCTATGACTGGGCTACGACTCAAAAAAAGTTCAAAGTTCCAGTTTTGAAAGAATTGCCAGGTTAATTTTATTTCTTATCCAGCATAAGCCTTAGAAGGTAAAACTTGCTTGACAGCATAATTGTTGCTACCTAGTAAGAAAAATAATTTCCTTCTAAAGATTCCTGCTGTTTACTTGCTTATTCCACTGAGCTAAACCCTGGCCTCCTGCTGTTTCCTGAACAGGTAAAAACTGCTGTTCTTCAACTGCGGAGTGCTGTGGTCCTTTTCATTCTGAGATAGAAAACAAAATGTTGAGAAGAACAATTAATTCTATCCCTATTACTCATTTTTAAAATTTTTTCTTTATTTTCTTGTCTATATTTCAAGTGTTTAATACTATTGCATAATTTTCTGAAAAATCAAGTAGCATGATTAAATACAGGATAAAACACCCAAACAAGGACTGTCCTGGAAGTTTTTGGAGGGGATGTGAGCAGCTGTCTCCCAGGAAATGTGGACCACACACAGTCCACTTTACTCCACTTAAGGCCATGGCAGGTGTACTCTGAAGTAAAGCATCTTCATCTGTCAGTGCTGGCTCTAAGATGTGAGGAAAGGACTGAACAACTTGCTTGTATGCTTTCATAAAAATGGAAAAACTAAGGTGTTTTTATAGTATTTCCCATTAGAGAATAGTTTTGGGCTCTCTAGAACTGGGTCCCCTTCTCACAAGGACTTCCTGTCTGAACGTTCTGTTTTTGCTGTTGTTGTCTTTTTGAGACAGGATCTCGCTATGCAGTTCAGGCTGGCCTTGAGCTCACTTTGTAGCCCCGGCTGGCCTCGAACTTGCAACAATCCTCCAGCCTCAGCCTTCCAGGTGCTGGGATTACAGGTGTGAGCCACCACACCTGGCTTCTGTCTGAACGCGTTGCAGACAGCAGTCTCAGCATCCAGCCGGAGCACGCTGCAGTGCCGAGCGTTGTGTGGACCCCGAGGACAGGAGCACCAGGTTAGGCTTGTGTTCAGGGTCTTCCCCAAAGCTTCACGCGGTCAGAGGTGGGGCTTTTTCAGAGGTACCGGATCTAGAGTGTGTGACTGATTCATGATGCGGCGCTAGGATGAAGGGTGGGCGATTATTAAATCAGTCTGCTGATGGGTTTGGCACCTGCCCAATCCCGGTAGCCTAGATAGAATACAAAAGGGGCAGAAAGAAGTCGCTGAGGTCCCTGCTTCTCTTGACTACCTGCTTGCCATGGTCTGCTTCTCCCTGCCACGCCACTCTGCCTTGGAACCAGCTGAGTGTGGACTGTGAGCTGGAATAAAACCTTTCCTCCTTTAACTTCGGGTGTCAAGTATTTTGTCTCAGCAACAAGACAAGTAACTAACACAGCCCACAACTCGGGCAGTGCAGGGTGCACAGAGAACTCCGAGCTGGGGCAGTAGCAGGCCTCAGGAGGAAAAGCGCTGGGCTTGGCTGCTGGCACAGGTTCCTTCTTCCGAGGGGGACCAGTGAGAGGCACTAATCAGTTGCTCGTTCCAAAATCTTGTTTTTTTGATACAGGCTCTTGCTGTCTTGCCCCACTGGTCTCGAACTCATGGACTCAGCTGATCCTCCTGCCTCCCGAGAGGTGGGATGCAGCACACACCTGGCTCAGGTTTTGAGAAAAATTAAGTCCTGAGCAGGGGATGTAGCTTTTCCAGTCTGCTCGAGGCTGTGGGTTTGACTCCAGCGCTTCCACTCGGCCAAATCAATCAGTCCTCAAATAACAGTGCTGTTTCCTCCTCGCTGTGCCTCAGCCACTCGGAGTCCCCAGAGTGGCTGTGTCACAAGAGAGATCTGGATTCGTGGAAATTCAGGCACCTTTGCTAAGTAGCCATGTGACTTTGGTCAATTTTTTTGTTATGTTGGTTCTTTTAAGACAGGGTCTTGCTATGGAGTTCAGGATGGCCTTGAACTCACTTATGTAGCCTAGACTGGCCTTGAATTCATGGTGATCCTCCTGCCTCAACCTCCCAACTGCTGAGATTACAAGCATGTACCACCATGCCCAACACTTGGTCAAGTTATTAAAGCCTAAAATCTCCTGTTTTTCATCTTTAAAATGAGGATCCTGGATTAGGCAGCCTTGTGCTGGAACATAAATAACTTTATAGTACAGAGTTAGAATTTAAATGATTTCTGTAGCAATATGATGGAAAGCTGTGGAGAAATATGATGCACGAGGTGGGAGGGGGATTGACATATGCAAAAAAACTGGACCATATGGGATTAGGGGATTTTAAAAATTATCTCCTTCAGTTCAGTAAATGTGCCAAGTCTGAGCCTCTACTCTATAAAGTGTCTTCCTTTTAGCAAATGAGAAGACGTGATGAACGTTTCCAAAATTAAGAGAAGATTCATGTCACGTCAAATGAGTGACACGAGTAGGCAGCGATGTGCTAACTTCTAGGAAGGGAATTTGTGTGTAGCACATGGTCCTTGTTATTTCAAAGATTCTGACTCAGACAGGAGCCCAGATGAAACAGTGAGCAAAACAAAACTGAAGATACAATCATGACTCATAGTTAATTAATGACGGGCTGAGTTAATAAAGTAAATCTAATCCATGGAATACTTTGCAACCAAATAGAATGAACTGCATCTGTATTTAACTTGGAAAGGTATAGAAGATATTGTTTAAGTGAAAATAAACAAAAATATGAAGAGTGTGGTCATGTTTTATAGTATTTTCTTGTTAAGCATAATTTCACAGATCATCACACCAGTGACTAATGGATTCAGACAAAAATAGCATTTCAGGCTGGGATGTAGCTCAGCGGCACAGTGTCTGCCTGGAAAGCGCAAGGTCCTGAGTTCAATGCTCGGTACCAAAAACAACAAGAAAAACAAAAACAGCACTTTACAATCATGTAAGACCATAGTCAGGGGGCTGGGGATGTAGCTCTGCGGCATAAGTGCCCACCTTGCAAGCACGTGGTCGTGAGTTTGATCCCTGGTATCGGTAAAAAAAAAAAAAAAAAAGACCACAGTCAGAAACAAAGAGATGTCCTAACCACAAGAATCAGCCCTCAAAATTTCCTATCACGGGAACAGGAGTGATTGTTGCTTTTTTTCCAATTAGAGCTGTGGGCTCATTTCAGTCCTGCTTTCCAGATAAGAATAAGGTAGAAATCATAAATCAACCCTGCTTCCTGAAAACTTCTAATCCAGGCAAAGCCCACTTCTGTAACCTTCCCCAGAATCAGGACCTGAAACACACCTAACCTAAGCCTTCGGCTCCTCCTCCCTAGAGGGGCAGCTTTGTCTCTGCAGTGGGTCACCAACTCCGGCTTTGCTGGACTTCAGCTGTGCTCCCGGTGGGCTTTGTCTGAGGGCACAGATGACGAAAGGCAGGCACTGGACTGGGTAGTGGAGTGGGGCTAAAGATGGAGGCATCTTCACTCTGCCACCTCCCTCCCCATTGTGTGAGAAAGGTTTCATTTTACCTATTTGCACCTTTTGAACTTGGTAGTAAACAAGGATTATTTGGTTGTCTGAATGAGCAAGGTACATTAAGGACCTTGCAGAACACAACTCACCGTGGCAGAGGGTATCTCCGGAAAGCGACGACAAGGTAGGGAGGAAATGTTTGGACTCCGGGATGCCATCCAATCGTCTTCTGCCCTACACACAATATGGTCTTTAGGACTGGTTCTTGCTCTTCTGCTTACCACATGTAGGACTTGCCGCAATTTTCTTAACTTAATTAAGTTAGTTTTAATTTAAGTTGATTTTCTTAACTTCTGAGCTGCAGTACCTGCACCCAATGAATGAAAAAAACAAATCACTTACTCACAGGCTTGAATAGAGTATGTAAACCACCCAGGACTGTCCCGTGCATAAGCGAACTGACACAAGTTACGTGAGGTCAGCCATATAACGTAAGCAATGGGCAGCCCTGGGAGAGGAGGCACTTGGTTCACGACTGGATGGTGGTGGGCAAGAGGACCCAGCTGGGAGAGGGTGGGCAGACCTGGAGGTGCTGGGCACTGCAGCCTGTGCGGTGCTCACTGACTATTTTGTCTCAGAAGCAACACCTTGTCCCTGTTGGGTATGTGCAAAGATGAATCGCAAGCCCTAGAGGGATGGTGCAGGAGGAAGAAATGCTAACATCAGGGAAACTTCTAGGAAGGGAGCCAGAGTGTGCGCTGCTTTGGGCAGCGAGAGAAACAGAGCTCTTTGGAGCGCAGCAGTCTGCAAAGTTTTTTCCGACCAGAGGATCCGCGGACTGCCACGTCTTCCACGGGAGCACTGTTGCCAGTGCCAGGGAGCAGGGCTGTTTCTAATAAGCCGGGTGATTCTCGGTGTTGAAGGTCAACACATGCTTCCTTCTGCAATAGCACTTGCGGTAAGAAGCTGGGCTGGGCATCCGCTTCTGTCGGATGGCAGATGACTCCAGGGAGAAAAGCAGTGGCAGCATTGTCAAGAGCTGTCTTTTGTAGCCACTTTTTCATTGCAAGTTCTACCTATGGTGGTTCCTAAATTCTCAATTCCAGTGACTTTCCTGGGACCTATTTAGCAGACAGCCTTTGGATCTGGGGGAATTCATATGAAAACACAGGCAACAAAATTAGGAAGTTTGTGCATAATATAAAAAAGCAAAAATAAAACAAAGGCCAGGCATAGTGGCACATGTCTGTAATCACAGCACTTGGGAGGATGAGGCAGGAGGATCGCCTTGAGTTCAAGACAAACCTGGGCTACCTGGTGTATTCAAGCCAACATGAACCATGAAGTGAGACCTTGTCTCAAAAACAAACCAGCAAAGGGGCTGGGGATTTAGCTCAGCGGCATAAGCCTTGCAAGTGTGTGGTCGTGAGTTCGATCCCTGGTACCCGTAAAAACAAAAAAAAGACAAAAAAGTAAAAAACAAACAAACAAACCAGCAAATTATGTAAGATGGTCTAAGAAAGCAAGGTTGTGGCACCAGTAAGTTTCTCTGTGATGTTAATGGTTGGATTAACATGTATCAGCACCTACTTTTTCGGAGGCAGGCACTTAGGAACTCAAAGGTGATCTGACTCAGTCCCAAGCAGCTGGTCCTCTCATGGGAAGGCTGCTGCGTGTGTTAACAACTCTGGTGCATACATGGAAACTGTCCAGAGCATCCTGGTAATGCACAGAAGAGAGGGCTGTATCTTCCTAGAAGGAGCAAGGTTTTCAAGGAAGAAAGGGGTTTGGGGGAGCTGTGGGCTTGGGGTCCAGTCTTTGGGCAGCAGCCAGGGACATAACAGTCACTTCCTTGCTTCTCTTGGAGGGTGAGGGGTCCCTGAAAGTCATCTTTTCCTGGCCTTTGTGTTTCTGGCTTGCATGCTTATGGCCTGGAGGAAGGGAGCCCCCTGGAGAGACTCAGCTGGCGCATAGCTCTGTTAGTGCTGTGGGTTCTCAGCTCCAAAATACAGGGGCCTTGGAAACTAGAATCTGCTGTCAGGACCCCACCCAGACACTGCAGGGTAATGACCAGGAAAAGGCATCATTGGTATCAAACACATACTTGTGAACTGCTGAACAAGTCTATGAAGCCACAAATTAAATTAAAATGTGTGTGTGTGTGTGTGTGTGTGTGTGTTTCTGGACTCCCTTGTGTTTTAGTTTTCGTGTCCTCCTTTGTAGAATGGGTATAATGCTGTTGAAGAAATTGAAAAATTTATTAGTCCGCCACTACATTCCAGGACAGGAAAGGCAGGCACAGCCTCTTCCTATTACTAGACAGTGGCAAACCCAGGCGGCCTGGACATTCCCGTGCCTGCTGCAGCATGTAAGAAAAGTGTGACTCAGGCAGAAGTGCGCCTGGCTCTGTTAACCCATCCCAAGATTTCAAGGAGTTGCCACCCAGAGACAGCTCAGTTCGGTCTAAGACGGTGATCGATTCTTCCTGCTCACCCTGGCCCTGACCATCCTGCTATAGGATGGTCGATCCCCAACTAACTTGCCTGAAATAAATCTGCCTAACAAGACCGTGTGTACCCGACTGTGGAAAGCCCTGTTACCAGCCTTGGATGTACTTCCTGATAGCCTTTTGTATTTCCTGTTAACAACATATATGAATGTTTGATTAATCCCGACAGGGCTGATGATTTGGAACCCCGATTCCATCAACCTGCCAGTGTAAATAAAGCTGTTTGCCTTCCAAGCACCCGTGGCACTGTGTGTCCTCCATCTGGCTGGCTCCCATTTCCTGTAACAATGCCACCTTCACAGAGTTGTGAGGATTAAATACCGTATTTTTTGTGTGTGTTATGAATAGCAATATGAATATTATCTGCTAAAGTTTTGATCATACAGGAAAAGAAGAAACTCACAACTATCTGTCTTAGTTACTTTTTACTTGTTGCTGAGACAAAATATCAGACACCCAAAATGAAGGAAGGAAAGGTTTATTTCTTACAGTTCTTGGAGGTTTCAGTCCATTCTCAGTTGGCTCCAAAGCAGGGTGGCATGGTGGGGCTTCAGTTCATGGCAGCTGCAAATAGCAAAGCGGAAACCAGCAAAAGAGACGCGCCTTCTTCCCACCATTACATCCTACCTTGGCTCCACCCCTAGGCGGGTGTAGCACTCACACCACCAATCAGAGCGTTAGGCAACAAACCAATCACAAACACATAATTGCGTGAGGCTTGGAGCCACTGAGTGGCACTATCCCACGGCTGATCCGCCTCTCATCACACTGGCCATGTGTGTCAGTCAGGTCGTGTACATGACATAGCAGGAGTGTCCTTGTCTCATAGGGCTCTCATTAGTAAGGACATTGGGGAGCAGTGATCTCTTAAGATAATCACTTACGATGTTAACTTGGTCCTGTAATTTCTTGAGGAAAAACACTTGATTGAATTTTCAGTGTGAAAGTGACATTAGCACCGTAAGGAATGCTTTGGCCAGACAACGGATTACCCCTGAGTATTCAAGGGTCTGGAGTGGTGGTTTCCTTCTTAAAATGGATCATAATCTGTTGTGAGCGCAGGCACATGGTCAGTGAGGGGAAATCTCCTTCCCTGAACGCAGTAATTCAGCCTACAGTGTCACCACGGAGGAAGAGACCTGTCTAGATTCTCTGTGAGACAGCCAGAGGAGGACTGTAACTAACATTCCCTTTCCTTAGACAGAATACATTCCTCTGGAGGTGGAAATACTTCCTCAGCAAGGAAACTGCAGTTCCAAACATTTCATAACTGGCTGAATACTGTTTCAATTTCTGTGTCAAATGCTGGTGTGGACAAGATTTTCAGTGCCATAGCAAATTTATGGACTGATGATTAGAGCAGATTGTTCATGGAGGCAATATTATATAAACACCAGGTTAAAAAATGCTGTAATAATAGTCAGATTTTCATGGGTGAAATTATATGAGATCTGGGATTTGCTTTAAAATAACTCAGTTGACTGAGGGAAGGGTGCAGGATACAGCTGAAACAGAATTGGCCACGTGTTATTGGATCTGGGTGACGGGCCTAGGGGAGTTCATTGTACTATTTAACTTTTATAAATGCTTAAAAATTTCCATATAAAAATTAACTCCAAAACTCCAACATTATGCTTTGCTTTTGTATGAATGAAACATTTTTTTTCTATTTTTTTAACTTTGTAACTTTTTATCGGTGGGGAGAGGGCGGAGGTAGGGGTGGGGGGTTGAACTTTCCTGCTTGCAAGGCAGGTGCTTATGCCGCTGAGCTAAATCCCTAGCCCCAAATGAAACATTTTTTAAAAATTCATAATTCATGAACATTGCATAACAAAATATAACCATATAAGCAGAGCATGGTGGCACCTACCTGTAATCCTATCACATGGGAGGCTGGGGCAGGATAAACTCCATGAACTGGAAGCCAGCCTGGGCTACATAGTAAGACTCTGTCTCAGGAAAACAAGGCAGTATTGCATTTTTTTTTTTTTTTTTTTTTTTGTCTTTTTCGGTACCAGGGATCGAACTCATGACTGCCTGCTTGCAAGGCAGGCGCTTATATCACTGAGCTAAATCCCCAGCCCCTGGCAGTATTGCATTTGATATGTGCTAAGCATTCATACAAATATTTTATTAAATAAATGTGTATAATTAAATATTATTTATACACATTTATATGCAGTATATAATTTCACATGCACATATATTAAATATGTATTTACAACACATACATAGTAAGTGTATCATCGTACTTTATTTCTATCACCCTATGGAGCAAATTCAAAATAAGCAACTAGATCTGCCGATGAGGGAATGACAGTAAAAGCTAAATAGCAACACAAACGATGAGCATCTGAATGCAGTCGTTAGCACGGTTCTTCTTAAACAGCTCCCTCTGTTACCTCCAGTGTCCCTGTGGTGCTGGGCTACGGTCGCCCTCAAATTTCTGTCAATTTATTAAGTAAGCGGGAAGCGGCGAGTGAGGTGGATCATTTATGTATTTATTTCTTTATTTTTATTTTACATGACTGTCCAGTAGCTTTGCTGCCTCTGCTGGTGTACGCTGGACTCGGACACCGTGGGCACCGCGCGGCTGGGTCCCAGCTTCCTGCAGCCAGCGCCCGGGGGTCGGGACAGGTTCTCGCGGACCCTGCTGCAGCGAACCTCAGAGCCCCGACCGACTGCGATGCAATCGGCGGCCTTGTGGCGCCACCTAGTGGCCTCATCAGTCACTACCGCCAGCCGGGTTAGTCCCAGGCTCAGGACATGGCCTTTCCCGTCCACGCCGCGGGTCTCCTGCGGCCCCTGTCCCCAGAGCGCCGGGCCCGGCCCAGGGAGGACAACGAGGCTCTCCCAGCACCCTTACACCCACGGTGTCTCCTTCCCAGCCGTCTTGGACCAGGGAGGAATTCAGCAGCGAAGGGGTGGCTTTTGCCTAACGACTTACAAGGAGGGGCTCTTGAGTATCTTCAAATATTTAAAGCCATGCATTTATGCTTTTTGCATAGTTACCAGGGCTGCAGGGAGATGGCACAGACGAAGAGGCACAGGGTGCTGGGTGCGCTGGCACGAGGTGCTGAGTTCATGGCGCAAGGAGAGAGCTGCCCCCGTCAGAGCCAGTGACGGGGAGGTCCCAGCGCTCTGCACCCCAAGTGCCAGGAGCACCAGAAAAGCCCGGGAAACTGTGTTCCCGCGCAAGGCGACGCGATCTGCGGGACTTGGGCTCCCCGCGGCACACATCCCCTTTGCTACGGCCAGCATCGCCCCTGGGCAGAGCGGGTCCCCAAGGAAGCGCTTCGCGGGGCTCAGGTCACGTGCAGCCCGCGCCTCCCGTCCTGGGTGCCAGCACTTCAAGGGCCAGGGCCTCATCTGCTGTCCAAACCTGGCCAGAGATGCAGCAGTGAAGGCTCGGATTCGAGAGCCTGGACGCGCGTTTACTTCACTTGGAGAACACGGTGCTGCTGCGTGTCAGGGCGCACCCGCCGGGGGGAGCCGGCTTGCCTGAGCCTGTGGGCAGAGCTCTCCCCCGACGCCACCCCGTGGAGGAAGAACTTTGTTCACATTTCTATCTGAGACCCGAGCAGGAAAATGCAGGCAGCCACAGACTGGGTGGCCTCACTTGGTCTAGATGAAGGGGTGGTGGAGGCGTGGGGTGGGAGATCTCGCCTTCCAGGTAGAAACGAGGAGGAGGAGCCCGGGTGGGGCCCTGAACACTTGTGCCGCATCCTTTGAGTCAGTGTGTACAGTTTTTCAGCTAAAGTGCTGGGTGCTATGAATTCCAGGCATAGATTAGTTATGTTGGAGTCTAACCCATGCTGATGGATGAAGAAAGGGCTGGTGCCCACACTTAGACCATCCTCGGCTCTGATTGTGCCTCTTTGCCCAGACTCATGTTGAAATTCTAACTCCTAAAGATGATGAGGGTAGAACCTCATCAGTGGGATCATTACAAAAGAGACCTGCAAGAACTAGCTTGTCTCCTTTACTACATGTGAGTTAAAGTGAGAAGACAATTGTGAGACCTTCGTCAGAGCTAGAAGCTGTTGATGCCTTGATCTTGTACAGCACTCCTGATCCACCAGATCTGTGAGCACAGGATAAACTTCTGTTGTTTATAAGTCGCCCAGTCTATAGTATTTTATTATAGCAGCCTGAATGGACTAAGACGCAGTACAACTATAACGATACAATTACTGTGGGCTCTGGGTACTGGAGTGGTGTAGCTTTGGTTACCAACATGAGAGAATCCAAAGGACTGGATTCAAGAACAGGTTCCTTGAATAATCAACCCTTCTTATACTAAACTTTACAGGATCTGGGCTTATTTCTATTTAGGAAATTGGTTTTGTCTTTCCCTCTTTGATTCATAGTTTCAACATGAACCAACAGAAAGCTAGCCAGAAAGGTAAATGCAATGTTTTGCTTATATTAATGGCAGCATTGCACCCAAGCCTACGTATGTAATACTGTAATATCATTTACTATGTTCACCCTCGTTGGCTGTTGGTTGTCAGCTGATGGGAAGGAAATGGTGGTGGCTGGGTATTGGCCAGCCTTGGATCTGGGCGAACATCAAGTGTTCCCTTTAAATTTAGGTGCAAGTCAAAGGCAGAAAAAGGAGCTCTGATCCCTTTTATTTGCTTAAAGAGAAAGACTGGGCAAAGGGCCTGCAGCATTCTCTGTGGGCCTGGAGAGGAGCGTTAAGCCTACCACTCGATATCTCTTGCCCTGTCTCCTTGGTCCTGGTAGCAAGCACAGATATTCTGCCCACTTAGGAGGCAGCTTCAGTTTCTTGTGACAAAGCCAGAGACACAACTGCTTCCAAAGGATGAACAAAGGGAGAGTGAGAGAGGCCGAGAGAACATGTGCCCGTCCACAGCTTCGATCTTTTGTTTATTTTTGAGACAGTTCAAGCTGGCCTTCAACTCACTGTGTAGCCCAGGCTGGCCACAGACGCACGGTGACTCTCCTGTCTAAGCCTCCGAGTGGATGTCTGGGGAGATGGCAGAGGGGTGAACAGCAGAGAAAGAGCCTTGCTGAGATTTGGTGTCCAGACACTGGAATATAGCCACATGAGGAGGAGGAGAAGACAGGAAGTGAGTCACTGGGACCCAGCAAGGATCTGATGTGAGGACTGAAGCCCATAGGGGTGTAGAGAGAGTCTGAAAAGAAGGAGGAGGCGGCAGGTGGGGTTCCTCCCTGAGCCCTGACTCACCGTGTGGGAGGGGAGCTAGAACCTGCAGACCCCGGTGACTCCTGGTGGCCCCAGAGGCCCCATGAGGAAATGCACCAGTGGAATGGAGCAGTGGACACAGTGCACTGCAGTGGCTGGTGAGTTATTCGGTTCGGACATCCCTTGGGAGAGGACGATGGGTCGGGAGCCATCTTGCAGAGGGACCAACTGAGGTCAGAACTGGGCAGAGCCTAGGCTGGCTCCATCTAGTGACTGCCAGTGTCAGTGTAAGGCTGCCGAGTTCAAGCCGGCAGGAGGTACATGGAGTGTTGCAGGCTGAAAAATCCAATTCTAGCCTCATAGCTACAAACCAGCCCGAGCTTCAGGGGAACTGAAGGTGCAGGCTTGCTGGAGTTATACCCTGCCTTGCCATAAAGCTATGAATGGCTTTCTGGGCTTAATCCACACAGGTCTGAGCTCTGTCGGCCTACTCTGTGTACCAGTGACAGCAGAGACATGCCTCAAAGTGGACATTTCAAAAATTTACTTCTTTTTTCTTTTCTTGTTTTTGTTTTGTTATTTCTTGATTGTTCCTTTTTTTTTTTATCAGTACCAGGGATCAAACTCATGACCACACTCTTGCAAGGCAGGTGCTTATGCCACTGAGCTAAATCCCCAGCCCCTGTTCTTGTTTTTATATGAGTAGAAACACTGTCCCTACTTTTGTTCTGTTCTTGTTTTTATTTCTTTCTTCTTTGTTGCCTTCCTGTCTTCTTCACCAGTTTCCCAAAGTTTTTGTAATCTCCCTTCGTCCTCCAGCCTGTTTCTAATCTCTTCTTCTTCTATTTCTCTGTTGTTTCCCTTTTAAAAAATTTTTCCCCCTCACGGCTTTTTTATGGTATACAATTTTCTGGATTGTTTTAGATTTTATTATGTAACCATAAATCTAGTTCACATGATTAAAAGTGGCAAGTTAATAGTTATAACACTTTGTCATTTTCTAAGCTGTTTGATGGTATTGTTATTGCTGATTGTATTACTTTAGCTGAGGTGACATAATTGCTCTAGTCAGTTACTCTTCCTGCCAAGACTGAGATTGCCTAAGGGTAATAAAAAATACTATAGGCCAGTGCCAGAGTAACAGAGACTGGGGCAAATAGGTAACAGCCTCTCATTCCCAATAAATTGTAAGGTAAGATCTTGCAATAGACTCAAAACCCGAAAGTCAGATACATCTTGAAGACACCTCTGAGCAGTAGCCATTGCCTACAATGACTATAATGCCCAAACTCTAGCAACAAAACAACTCGCCATAAGCAATTTAAGAAGATGCAACCCCAGATTTCCAGCTCACCAAAGGCAAACCCAGGGGGCAATGAGCTGGAGCAACTTGAAAGCCACCCACCTTGACTTTCTGAAGTGGTACAGCAGAAGTAACCAAGCAGATGACTGAGGCTCTAGAAAAAATTAAATCAGAAATAATTTGTCAGATAACTATAGAGATGGTGACCACTGTGAAAGACATACTCAGTGACTCTAGAGCAGATACAGATTAACATAAAAAAGGGATCTTAGGAAAATGGTGGAAATCATGAACATCCAGCAAGGAAAGAAATGCAATCCATGAAAGAGATTCAAACAGATGTCTAGGAGATTAAAAATTCCATATTGAAAGTATAGGCAGCAGAATGAGCCATTGCAAGAACAGAATCTCAGCTCTAGAAGATGGAATTGCGGTTAGTGATCACAAAAAGAAAGACTTCTTAAAAATAACAAGGGGCCATGAGAAATCCATCCAGCAGCTGCTAGATGATGCAAAGAAAAATAATGTGTGATTGATCAGAATCAATGAAAAAGCAGGAGGTGGTGCAAACAACATAAAAATACTGTTCACAGAAGTCACGGCAGAAAACTCCCAAACAGAGAAAAAGAATTTGACATACAGATGAGCCAGTCATATAGAACTCCAATTAGCCATGACCTGAACCTCTCCAGTGCTGGGATTGCAGGCATGCACCACCATGCCTGGCCCAGCTCTACTTAATGGGCTCTGTCAGCCTCCTCTGCTAGAGTGGGTTAAGGAGGCCTTGAGGTGCCCCCTAGTGGCTAATATGTGCTATGACTCCAGAGGAATCTCCTGTCCATAAGCATATGTTATCTCTTAAAAGTACAAAAGAGCAGAGTTGGGGGTTTAGCTCAGTGGCATAAACACCTGCCTTGCAGGTGTATGGTCATCATGTTCGATCCCCAGTACCACCCCCGAAAAAAAAACAGTGCAAAAAAGGGCATCTGTATTGCTGGCCTGGGAACAACAAAATATTGGAAGAAGCCCAGGTCACCTGGCTTAGAATAAGATTAAGAACCAATCTCTCTTTAAAAAGTTAGAATTTTTGCCAGGGATTTAGCTCAGTGACACCAGTGCCTGCCTGGCAAGCATGAGGTTGTGAGTTCAATCTTTAGTACAATAAAAAAGAAACAAAAAATTTAGAATTTTTTGGAAGAAAAGGTATAAATTCTATGTTGGGTTAAGGAGTGAAATTGAGTCCAAGGAATAAATTTTTGGGAAGCAGATCATTTTTGCAGTATTAAAATAAGCTCCCAGGAGATGAAGTCTGACTATGTGGCAGTGCCTGGGGAAAGATTTGGGGTACAAGGCTGCCTGCTCCTGCAATTCCTGCCTCAGGCCTTCTAGGAAATCCCTATTTTGAGAATTTTGCCAGTGACTGTGTCTGTAAACAATTACATGACCCAGAAACTCTGGGAGGCCCACAGGCTCTCCACACCTAGGAGGCCCTTTGTTTCTGGAAATGGTGTTAAAATATTTTGTCTGATTGTATCTGATTTGTGACTCACAAAGCCACTCTGAGATCGTTACACAAGGCTGTGCTTGTCAGTTGAGATTAAAAATAGCTGTTTTATATTACCTATTGGAGAAGTGGTGGAATGGGAAGAGAACTGAGATCCTGGGCTCTTGGGATGTCGCTTGCTTCCGCTGTGAGTCCTGAGCCAGTGGGGTGCCCAAGTGCCCAAGCCTGTGCCCAAGTGCAAGCCTTGACTTTTGGTTTAGAATAAGATTTCTGCTTCTTTCCCTTAACCCAGCTCCACAGTGCTGACTTTTATTTGTGCCTTTGGTTTGCCCCTGGGGCAGCCTGACATGAGACTGGGATTGCTCCTGGGGTGACCTAGTATTTTTCTGGGACACAGTTATCACCTTTGGGGAGGCCAAATCCTGCCTGGCCTCCTTGAAAGTCCCAAAGCTTGTTGTATAGGTGAAGACCTCAGCGTAGTGGTGGTGGACCTATGGCATGTGTCCTGTGGAGAGCTGTCCATTGTCACTGCAAGCTCTAAAAGGTTCACCATTGCTGTCTTAGAGGCCCCAAGTCCTTGTGGGGAAAGGATTAGCCTGAATTGCTAGACAGTAAGATGTTTCACCCTGTAGGCATTTGATACATGTTTGGTGTTTGCTTCTCATCTCCTTCCATATAAATCTCAAGATTCCATCATTAAGGAGTCTCCAAGCTGAGCTGCAGAGCTAAGGCTTCCAGTGAGGAATGTGTCTTCCCACACAGGGCTGTTTGAAATGTAGTGAGTTGGTACCTGGATGCCATGGTGATTGATGCCATAGAGATAAAGAACAGGGAGTGCACAGTGTGATAACTTGGATCCCCGGTATGAAATTCAAGGAAGCAAGAAATTAAAATTTGGGAAGCAAAGGCTTTATTAGGTAAAATCCAGGCCTGGTGACGAGTCTCCGGGAGCCAATTTGGAGACTGCCCACCTCACAGCTAAAAGTCAGGTCTTTTTATCTTGTAAATCCACAATTAGCTGCTGGTCACACAATGTAAGGAGGGGGATGGGCGTGTGACGCACTACAAAGCAGAAACCGGCAATTGCCAAGTCTCCCTGCATACTAGCAAGTTTAGATAAGAAGAAATCTTGTTTTTCTTAGCAAAGAATAGAGAAGCCTAACAGCAATTAACAACCTTAGTTACCCTACTTGAGCACCACAACTATTCTATTTGTAGAGGGCAACAATGGTTAACATATCAATTAGGTAAGATTTTACAATTCTTTAGAGAGGAGAGCATTGATTAACATATCAATCCTTTGCCCAGAGGGAAAGGAAAACACACATTTACAGTAAGGCCAAGTTACAAGTATTGCTATGATACAAATGAAGCTATTTTTGTGAAGAATGTACAATCTAATACAATCTAATGCAATTAACACAATTTGTGACGGGCTACCGGGTAGGGAAGACCTGGGTTGTCAGGAGCCATTACCTCAGGCCTTTGTTTTATGGCCTTTAGGAAGTTAAAACTTAACCTAGTTAGATTTGAAGGGAGAAGGGGAGGGGAAGCAGCATGTGGGCTTATACAGAACAGACCTTACTGCACGATAGTTAGGGGGCCTTAGGTTATAACACACAGAGCAAGGTGGATCCTAAATATCTAGGAGCTGACCAGCATGATGACGCATACACTCATAACCTAGCACTACGGGTGCTGAGAGGCCCACAAGTTTTAACTCAGCCTGAGCAACTTAGCACCTTAGTGAGACCCTGCCTTAAAACAAACAAACAAACAAACCCAACCCTTTGATCTGGAAGCAGCATTTTTTTTTTTTTTTTTGTCTTTTTCGTTTTTACCGGTACCAGGGATCGAACTCACGACTGCCTGCTTGCAAGGCAGGCGCTTATGCCGCTGAGCTAAATCCCCAGCCCCTGGAAGCAGCATTTTTGTGACAGCCTTGTTTATTTAAGCTGCCAGTGTTATATATCATGCCTTTCCTGACAGGCTGTTTCACTCTGGGATTATAAATGCTTTCTTTTTTTTTTTTTTTAATTTTGTGGTACGGGAGATTGAATGTGGGGCCTTCATAATGAGCTATATTCCAGCCTCCACTCTATTTTTTTCTATGTGTCTAGTTCAAGCTGGTCTATAACTCACTGTGTAGCCCAGGCTGCCCTTGAACTAGCTGTGATGACCCCACGTCCTGAACACTGGGACTGCAGATATGCACCACCATGGCTGGCTCAGCTCTTTTCAGGTTTTTAAAATTTTGAGACAGGTTTCACCAAATTGCCAGGCTGGGCTTGGATTGTAAATGCTTTTTTTTGCTTCCATGTGCATTCATGCTCTTGGGATCTCCAGAAGAGCAGAAATTCTGTCTTTGGTGTGTAGAGGCTGAGTCCCTCTGCTCTGTTTGTGTCTGATAATGGTTGATACATTGTGTTGACTGGAGAAATTTAGAAGCTGAGCTAAGTGATTCAGCAGCTCTGCATCCTAGGGTGTAGAGGAGGTGCCCCAGGGGAGGCTGTTTATGCACTGGGATGTTGTACTTGTTGATTCACTAGGTCAACTTGAGAAGTTTAGAAGTTAACTAAGTGACTCAGCAGGGAGCCAGGGTCCTGACTTTCTAAAATCCTCATCCTGTGCAAAAGGAGGGCATGGAGATGGTGTCAGTGCTAAAGCCGCTCTAGGGTGGGTAGCCCGCTTACTATGTAAGGGAAGAAAAGAGGCTTCCTTCTCCACTTTTGATGCTTTTGCTGCTTTTCACTGCCATGAATGGTTGCCCCTCAGCCATGCCATCCTGCCATGGAGCCAGCTGATTATAGACTGAAACCTCCACAAACTGTGAGCTAAATAAACCTTTCCTCCTTTAACTTCAGGTGTCGGGTTAGGGTTAGGGTTAGGTCTGCTCAGAGGCCCCTGGCTCCCTTCCTGTACAGCCTGGAGGAATATTTTTATCGACTATTTTGTAAATGCAATTTTTTTAGTGGCTCTAGCAACATTTTTAAAAAGAAGGGACTCCCACCTCATCAGATTTTCAAAGTATAAATGATTTTTTTAGAGGTAAAATCATTTGCTGGTTGTTTATTTTTTGGCACAATCAGAAAGTAGTGGGATCCTGAGTTACGGCAGGCTTGGACTGTCTTGGGTGTCAGCGCAGCACCTCACAGGTGGGGGTTAGTTTTATATCCCATGATACAAGCACACTAAATGGCAATCTGGAATCACAGTCATGCATTTAATGTGTCTTGGGTATTTTAAATAACTTTTGTTCCCATGTTCTTTTTAATAGAATTGCTTCTTTAAAAAACTATCTTCTGATTGTTGCCCTCTCAGAATCGTGTGCACTTTGTAACATCTTTGGTCGTGGTAGTGCAGTTTGTCTAATTTTGTTAATGTGCTGTGAAAGACTGGAAATTTGAGCATGCAGTGTAGATGACATGAAATTGTGAATCAGTGAGACATAAGTAACACTTTATCAACATTTGAAGATACTCGTACTTCATCTTGGTACTGAAAATCTGCCTCCAAGTTTAAAGCTGGAAAATCACTGGACTAACGGAAAAAGAAACAATATGTGGCTTTATAGACTTTTTGGTATGTGTGTTAAGAGTTGTGTACATGGGGCTGGGGATTTAGCATCTCAGTGCCTGGTAAGTGTGAGGTTGTGAGCTCAATCCCTGATACTAAAAAAAAAAAAAAAAAAAAAAAAAAGATTGTGTACAAAGTGGAATGTCTGTACCGATCCTCAGCACAATCAGTACATTTTCAAATAGGGATGACAAAAAAAAATTCCACTTTCAAATCCTTTAGTCTGTAACTCTAGGTTGAAGTGCTGGATCACACAGCAGTCTCAGACCCTTCTGAAATGCTTTCTGTAGCAGCTGCACCGTTTTACAGTTCCGCCAAGAGTGTTCCAGTTTCTCCGCACTGTTGCCAACGTGCATTATTTCCTGTTGTTGTTTTGTGGTAGCCATCCGAGTGCTGTAAGGAGATGGTTCAGTCTGAAGTGTTTGGGGAGCAGGATTATATTTGGGGGGAATTGTCAGAGCAAGAAACATGCTGAGGACGACCAGGCATGTGTGAGGTGTGCTCGAAAAATATGATAAATGTTTAAACTTTAAAAAAAAAAATCATGGGCTGGGGATTTAGCTCAGCGGCATAAGCACCTGCCTTGCAAGCTGGTGGTCGCGAGTTCGATCCCCGGTACCGATTAAAAAAAAATCCTTGTGGTAAAGGATTCACTGTCATTAATGTCCCCCTGTCCTTGCCATTTTCTGAGGCCCTCTGGAAGTTCCTCTTTTTGAGTGCCTTTGGTTGAGCTGTCATGACTACCTTGATCCTGAGTTGATTCCAAACATTTTGACTTTGGGGAAGAGCCAGAGGCTGCACAGGTTCCGTGGACAGGATGCAAGAGGACACACAGTGACTCTTCTTCCTCGTGGCCTGCCTGTGTATTGGGTGACACTCAGCAGCAACGTGTTCTGTTTCTGATCACACCTTGCAAAGACACTCATGAAAGAGGGTTTGCAGAACTGCTTCAGAAAATGGCAAGAATGATGGGCTGTGTATCTGAAGTGAGGAGGGTGCTTGAGGGGGATTAATGTGTCTCTTACTGTAATAAATTTTAAAATGTGAATACCATTGTGTATTTCATTGCTGCATATGGTACTGGAAAGCAAACTCAGGGCCGCTCACATACGGGCAGGTGTAGTACCACTGAGCTATGTCCTCTGCCCACAAGCACGTTTGATGAGATAAGGTTTAGGCTTCCAGAAGCAGAGCAGTCCAGAAATAGGACTGTGGACCTGGAGCTGCCTGGGACTCCCCTCTCCCCTCCTGTCCCCTCCTTCCATCTGTCCCTCTCTGTTCAGCTCCGGGTTCCCTATGTGGTCCTCAGAAGGCCTCCACTGGGCAGTCAGTTCAGTGATCCAGCCCTGCTGGCTGCAAGGTGCTATGCTGGGGTTATGAAAAGAGCAAGGCTGAGTCCCCAGCTGGACATGGGTCATCCTGTAGGGGACACAGCGGTGACAGTGACGGGATTTCAGCTCGGCGCCCTCCGGTAGTGGTCACCCGCAGCAGGATAAAGGCCACACGAGGGCACCGGACTTGCCCAAGGGAGGGCAGAGGGCTTCCTGGAGGGGTCTCCCTTCACAGCAAAGCAAGGGGAGGTGCGACCCTCTATTACTTTGTTCTCCCCAAGAAAATGCGCACCATGTGAAGGTACAAAAGTAATTGTAGATGGTTTATCAGAGACGCCCAATAAACTTTATTCCTTTTGGAAAACTAAAAGAAACAATATATGTGGCTCATCGATTTATTCTGAAAACAAATTGATAAAAACCTAGGTTAATTGTATTTATGTTTATTTTAAATTTATTTTAGTTTTTCTGAGGCGGGGCGTCCCTATGCAGTTGAGGCTGGTCTTGAACTCACTGTGTAGCCCAGGTTGGCCTCATGTATGCTGATCCCGGTCTCAGTGTCCCACGGGCTGGGATTACAGGTGTGCTCCATCACGCCCACCCAGCCGAAATGTATTTAGTAACCGGCTGAGCTTCACAGGTGCCAGGCACTGTTCTGTGCACTTTATTTGTAATGTATCCTCTGACAGCTGTGTGGGGAGATGTTCTCGGCCTCTTTCGCAGAGAGAAACTGAGGCTCAGGGAGGCTAAATACCTGGCCCAGGGCCACAGAGCAGGGAGCAGCAGAGCTGGAATTAAACCACTTACTTGTCCCCACTTCCTGGGCCCCTGACCTCTGATGGTTTTCTCCAAGCCAACAAAGTTGTTCTGTGTCAATCAATCTGATCAAGCATGTTTGTTACAAGGTCATGTCCTTTGGGCTCCAATTCTACACTTTCTTTTCCAGAGAAATACACTGTTCATGTAAGTGTGCCAAGAAGGGTCAGCTGCTGGGGCCTAGTGACATCTGCAGGGGTGCTCAGAGTATGCTCAGTTGCTGCTGTCAGATGCCTGGAGGAAAGGCGCACTCAAGAAAGTCAAAGAAATTCTAAAATCAATCCCTAAACAACAGATATGAGGCGGACAACTCTCTTCTGAGAAAGGATTAAAAGAAAAAAATATATAATCATAAAACTCAATAAGAGAAACCAAAATAATATGCTATAATCATAATACAAAATAAATGATAAAATACTATATATGAATACTAATACATTACTGAGCATTATCTCAATAAAACAACACTCCAGGGCTGGGGTGTAGCTCGGTGGTAGATCACATTCCTAGTGTGTGCAAGGCCCTAGATTCAATCCTCAGTCTCTCACACACACACAGAGACACACAAATCATACTCAAAATCAATAATGGTTCCTTAATATCACCTAATATTAGAATCTAATTTTCTGATTATTTTACTGTTTTTACAATTGCATTCGGTTTTAGATTTTTAAAGTCTTTTCTAAGCCACAAAAAATCTTTTTTATTTTTTACATTTATTTGTTGAAGAAACTGGGTCATTTGTCCTACAGAATAACCAGAGAAACGGTCTCAGGTTTCCCTGCTGATTCCTTTGTCCCCGGGCTCTGTCCCGTGAGGGATGCTCAGTCACAAGTTCATGTCACTTGAAATAATTCTCTCTGTGATTATCAGATCAACTTGATGCACTGTTAGCTTCATTTGTCTCCGTTTGATTTTGATTGGAGAGAGTTACCTTTTCTGAATATGCTTTGTTATTCAATATGCTAAGATATTTATGTGTCTGAAAGTAAAAATGATTAAAAAAAGATACATAAATAGATGTTTAGGTTCCATGTCTTTTCCCCATTCAACTGCCATCCTCTTCCTCGTCTTAGAGATAATAATTGTTTTGTTTGTCTTTTTGAGACAGGGTCTCACTGTGCAGTTCAGGGTGGCCTTGAACTCACTTTGTAGCCCAGGCAGGCCTCGAACTTACAGTGACTCTCCTGCCTCAGCCTCTTGAGTGCAGGGATTACAGGTGTGCAACACCACACTTGGCCAAGATAATTTTGCTAGACATTATTAAACTCTCCCCAGAAATTGCAACATTTTGATTTTTTAAATTTTTTCTTTTATGTATTTTGAGACAGGGTCTCACTATGCGATGTAGGCTGGCCTTGAACTCACGGAGATCCTCTTGCTTTGGCCTCCTGAGTGCTCACAGGCATGCACTACCATGCCCAGCTGGAGTCCTTCATTCTTAAGGATACTGTTCTTTTGTCTGTGATATAGTTACCAATTATTTCACTCACATTTGCATCTGGCTTTTGACTTTACTTGGGATGTTTTTATTTTCCATAGAGCTCAAATTGTTAATATTTTATTGCTTTAGTTTTAGATTCTGAGTTTTATTTATTTACTTATTTATCGGTACGAGGGATCAAACTCACGACTGCGCACTTGCAATGCAGGTGCTTATGCTGTGAGCTAAATCCCCAGTCCCTAGATTTTGAGTTATAATTAG
The DNA here is from genome assembly GCF_034190915.1 of Cavia porcellus. NCBI lineage: Eukaryota > Metazoa > Chordata > Mammalia > Rodentia > Caviidae > Cavia > Cavia porcellus. Next base: position 219,857,233 of record NW_026947484.1, read on the forward strand.
GAATGATTTTATCTCTCCTAGGTTGTGAAGTATCTCACTCATTATTTTTATGATTTCATTTTTATATCTAGTTCCTTAATTCACTTGAAATTGTCCTGTTTAGTATGAGACAATGGGCCCCCTTTAGTATTCTCATACAGTCCAGGTGCATGATGTGTGAATTACAGTTCAATAAAGCTGTTATAAAACCTTTCTCTCTCTCTCATCAAAGTTTGGAAGAATATATTCCAAATCTTAAGCAGTTCTTGACCCTGGATGGTGCATTTATAAATGGTTTCTGTTTTTCTGTTGTTTTTTTTTCCTCTGTGAGCAGATCTGCCCTGGGAAGGCTGGGGAGTTTCTTTCTCAGGGGATATAATGCAGATCCACTAGCATTTAAAAAAAATGTATATATTTTTTAATCGGTACCAGGGATCAAACTCACAACTGCCTGCTCACAAGGCAGGCACTTATGCCGCTGAGCTAAATCCCCAGCCCTCCACTAGCATTTTTGAAAAGAAGTTTGTCCCTAACTCATCCCTGGGAAGTCAAACAGTAAGTGTTTGAGTACAAGCTGTGCTCACTGAACCATGCTGCATACTGAGGACATTAAGAAAGAGCCCAGTCATCTGGACAGACAGCTCAAAAGTTGCCCATCCGCTGTGAGAGGCTTGGAGGTCATAGGGAAAGCCCACTAGATGGGGCAGACATTGGGGTGAAGGGTTCACAGGAGGGCAAGGTTTCTGCGGGCTGGGGACCCAGGTGGTTTCCAGAAGGAAGTGTAACCCCGATAGTCCTTGAGGCATGGCTAGGATTTTGAAGGGCAGGAGGAGACAGGAGAGCATCCAGGCAAGAACAGTGCTGTGAGCACAGCCGAAGGGAGTCCCTGAAAGTGTTTGGGGCCGCGGGCAGGCGGGTCAGGAGGATGCGCCCTGAGCAGTGTCCCTGATCCCTGAGTCTGCAGAGCGATGCTGGCTTCTCCTGGTGAGATGAGGTTGTGCTCGGTGGCTGGAAGCAGGAGGCTCTCAGAGGCGACATGGGGCCCTTCCCCAAGGGCCTCCCTGCTGAACTTCATGGGTGCTGGTGCTTGTGGGTTCTGCAGTCTACAAGACAATGTCAAAGCTGGGATTTGGTTTTGCTCTGAATCATTCCGTTTGTGTTTGGTGCCCATGGTCCGTGGTCCTGTGAGTCTGCAATAGGACGAGAGAGCCAGCCCCTCACAGTTGGGGATACAACAGCTGCCCCCTGCCCCAGCCCGGCAGGGCCTGGGAAGGGCAGCTACAAGGCTTGAGGGGCTTGGCTCTGACTTCCACCTAGTGGGAACCTCCTTCCTTTCCTGCAGGCAGGCGGAAGAAGCATCAGCATCTCAATGCAATGCAGAGGATGTTGTGGGGCGGGGACAGGCAAACCTAATCGCCAAAGCCACCTAACTGCCTGGCACACTAGAGCCTCAGTTTAAAAACTGAAAAATAGAGATTTCTTTCTTTAAAAAAAATTAGTGCACATCAGTTATACAAAGGAATGGGTTTCATTCTGACGGACTTGTATATGCATGTAACACATCGTGATCTTTCCCGCCATGACCCTCTCTTCCTTTTGCTTCCTCACTCCTTTTTCCTCTTCTTTAAGAGCCCGTGTCTACTTTTCTGTCTCTCTTTCTGTGATTTTTTTCTTTAGATTCCATGTGTGAAAGAAAATGTGATATTTCTTTCTGAGTCTGGCTTATCTTGCTTAGCATGATGATGAAAGCTTGTTTTTTAGCATTAAGGTAAAGAAAAAGATTCCCAATTTTTGGTTAAATTTTATATCCGCATGTGTTATGGTTTGTACCTAGTTGTCCCCCCAAAGCCTCATGCGGTCATAGGTGGGGCCTTTTTAGAGGTGGCTGAGTGTAGAGTATGTGACTGACTCAAGGTACAACGCTAAGATTAAGGATGTGTGATTACGGAGTTGACAACTGATTGGTTTGGTGCCCACCCTCATCCGGGTAGGCAACATACAATATAAAAGGGGCAGAAAGAGGCGTGGCTTGTCCACTGCTGCTTTGCTGCCTTGTACCTGCTGTGATGCCCCTCTGCTATGCCATCCTGCATCGGCACCGGCTAATTATAAACTGAAACCTCTACAAACTGTGAGCTAAACCTTACCTTTCTTCCTTTTAACTTCTGGTGTTGAGTATTTTGTCCTAGCAATGAGAAAAGTAACTAAGATGTGTGTGTGTGTGTGTGTGTGTGTGTGTGTGTGTGTGTGTGTGTGTTGCTGGTGACTGAATCCAGGACTTCATGCATACTGGAGCAGACACCGCCCCCTTTCAGCTGTTGTATTTTGTGTTTGCTGAGGATGGGAATCTTCGGGAGCCCCTCTCCTGTGACTCTCTGTCAGCACTTGTGGCCCCTCAGTTCTGACCTCTTCCTCTGGGTTATCCTGGATTGCATTCTTTCCCTTCCTTGAGAAGTCATTCCCCAAAGAGGTTTTTTTCACTTTCTGGCATAACTGGTTTCTGTTTTAAGCAATTCCCGCTGTGTCTAACCTAAAGCTTTCATGCTGCAGAAACAGAATGGCTGAATGTCACCTTTCCTTTCCCAACTGCAGGCTCCCTTCTCCCCTGGTGAGCACGTGGGCCCCTGAGTCAGCTGGAACCCTGGCACTGTCACTACTACACGGGGGCCAGGATAAGTGATGGAGTTCCAAGCTCACTCTGGACCTTCAGCTGCTCTAAGTGGGGATGAAACAGCACAAGCAAGGTGCTTGGCTTGTGGGCAGAACTCTAAGAAGTTAGTTTCTTTGGGCTTGTATTGGTGTCAGTGTCACCTCTGCATTTTGAGCTCCCTTAACTTACCCACTACTTTACTTGGTCCCCTTTCTGAGTGCATCTTTATTTACCGAGATTCTGCGCTCACTTACAACCCTCTTCTGAGCTTTCACGATGCGGACGGTGCTCTCCAGCAAGGTTTTTACACCAAGACTGGCTTCCAGCCTCAACGCAGCTGCCCTGGGAAGTGGATTGCAGAAAGGCCTGGACAGATTCGACCCTGTTTATAATCAGTCTCCATGGGAATTAGCAGGAAGCCTCTCAGATTCAGGGGACATATTTCTGTCTGAGATTGAACTGTCTATCATTTCCCTCCATGGATCTGCACCACATCCTCTCGGAAATGAGTGAGCTGGCCTCCTTGTGGGGTGACCTAGGAGGTACACACACCTGCCTGGGGCTGGGAGAACTGGGGCAGCCCCTGAGGGGGAGGTGATGCGCCTGTGAAATAAACGAAATACTCATTGCTGGTCAGCAGCCAGGTTAGGGTTAGTTTCTGTGCTGATTGAGGTCAGTTTCTGTGCTGATTTCCCCCTTGGAACAGCCAGGAATTGCTATTCTACTGACCTTTGGTCCTTGCACATGCAGCTTGTGATAGCAATATGCAAGTACACAAAAGCAGGCACAGTGATACTACCTATGACCTCATCCTAAGATGCGTCCCTCCTTTGCTCTTGGGGAGCTACTCTTTGACCCAAGTCTTGAGTGTCCCACCCATCTTGTGTTCCCTTGGGGCCGATGTTAGCTGTGGTCCTACCTCAAGTACTGCTTTGCATCTCACTGTCTCAGCAACAAAATGTTAATGAACTAAGCTATTGTTTTCAGACTAAATGAGAGCACACCAGAAGGTATCACTTCGCTTTCCTGTGCAGTACCCTGTGTAGTTCTAAGAGCGCCATCTTTGACTCTGGGTTCTGATGTTGGAAATTTCTCATAAAGGGGGAGATGTGTCTTGATCAATTGGTCATTCAAGTGCCCTCAAACTGGACATTAAAGTTCTCCATAAGGTCAAAAACAGAATTAGATGACTACTGTGCTCAAAAGCTACAGGCTGAAAACTGTGCATCAGCAATTAGGACCAGTACTATAATCAAATATGACATGGTAAGGATTATCCGAGGCCCACTTGGTAGAGTAGGCTTCTTTTCAGTCTCTATGACAATTGACTATTGAAGAATGCCTTTCAATGTGACTTTTCTGTGATATTGTGTAACTTCTTATAAGTCTTAGTTTCTTTCTGCAGCATGTAAAGCGGTGGTCCTCACAGCAAGGTGCTGGGAGCAGCAGCATTGGTATCACCTGAGCTTGGTGGATGAACGCTCAGATTTGAGACGCACTGGGGAGAAGCAATCATCTTAATCAATTAATAGCCTATTACCTGCCTTATCTCTGAGCACTGCCCTGCCCGTTCTTGGGAGCTGTGCCAGAGAAAATACATTTTGTGTCAGCCGCATCTCTTTTCAAAAGAACTTGATGTTGGTTTTTTTTCCTGGAGTAGTGAGTTGGCAGAGCACCTGTTAGCCTGCTGCAAAGATTAAATCTTTCCACCTCAAACAGAGCCAAATAGAGGGCATGGGTACCCACTGTGCCCTGAGGCTGCTGGGCCCTACCAGGAGCAGATTCTTTCCTTATGTCTCCTTATTCTTCAGGGGAATGAAAAGACCTCTGCAGACACCTTCTGTTGGTACATGGTCCAGTACCAACCTGTTCCTTTAAAAATTTAAAGGAACAGGATTCACTGTCATATGAATGTTCTGCGAGGATGCAGCTTTTCCCTGGATGAAGAGAGGTTGGCTTGATTTCTGTTGACGGGAAGTGTTTGGACTCAAAATGGCTCCATCTGACTGGGTGCTTCCTGCTCTCTGGGTGGCCATGCCAGCTGACGAAGCCTGGGAGATACCAAGAACTTCACTGTATTTGCTACTTGAAGATCTGCCATCTTTGAGAGAGGTACCATTATTAACTTATTTACAGATGGAGGGAGTGGGGCCCAAAAGGTCGCCTCAAGGCCTTCACCCCACTCCCCACCTAATGCTCACACACCTTCCTCCTCCTCAGCTGAATGCTCTGGTTTCAGAAGTCTCTGTTAGCTGCTCTTTGTTCCTTCCATTCATAAAGAACCTTTAAAAAATGATCAGAGACAGAAATTTGCATTTATAAGGTTCTCTCTCAGGCTTAAAAAACAATAGATTTTGAATGATACTTATTGGCTAAATACAGAACCAAACACTGACAGATGCTGGTGGTGCTGGGCTGAGGTGGATATAGTAGGTTAACCAGTAGTTTGTAGAGTGCGGAGAGCTTATGCTGAGTGTGTTTGGAGTAGTAGGCCACACCCCCCACCTGAGGCTTGCTTTTTTGACTAATCTTTCCTGCTCAGATTTTGAATTTGCTGAACCAAGAGTAAAGGGGGTTGGCTCTTTAAAAAGAGGTCCTCAGTGTAACTTAAGGTTAGGACAGTTTGGAAAATGCTGGACTTGAAGCAGTAATTCATTGGTTCTCTGTCTCTGTCTCTGTCTCTGTCTCTGTCTCCCCGCTTTGCACTTCTATATCAGAAGCTGCCTCTTGGCATCCTGACATTGGGGTCTCCCAAGCAAGATCTGAGAGCACTGCTCCAGCGCACACAGCCTTGAAGTTGAGCAGGCCTTAGAATCACTCTGAAGGCTTCTTCAACTGCTCTACGGGGTCTACTCCCAGGGCTCTGCTGTAGTGGTTCTGGGGTGAGGTTGGGAATTTGCATTTTAACAAGGTCTCAGTGGTGCTAATTTGAGAAGTGCTCTACTCTATTCTTGTTCGATTAAAGAGTAGATTGTTCTGGCTCAGACCAGATCCCTTTCTTCCCTTCAAGCTGAGATATGCACAATAGTAACACCACGGGCTTCCACATAAACCATCAGCTTCCTTAATTAGTACAGAGTTGATTTTACAAAATATGGGAAGTGTTCTATTTACTGTTAAAATTAGGTGCTGGGAAACTTAGGTCCTGGGATTCTGCTAAGGTTCAGATGCTAACTTTGTAAACAACCACAGGAAATCATTTACCTCTCTCTAGCCTGATTTTCCCCCTCATTTGCCTAATGTGACACGTTGAGAAGAAAAAGAGACTACATGGAGAGACATTCTGAGCAAGTTTAAAGGTACAGAGTCACATGCTGGCCATTGATTTGTTTGAGGGCCTTGAGGACTGTGTGTCCTGCTCTGGGCTTGTCACTAACACTCATGGTGATGTGGATCCAATGACCAGCCCTTCATTTCTTTATCTGTAAGACATAGATTTCAGCCTTGGTGGTCACAAATGTTTCCTTTGCATCTTTAAAAAAATTACTTTAGGCTTTATAGATTGGATAGAAGATGCACAGATATTTCTCTTGGTACTTCTTGCCTCCAGACACATACAACTTCTAAAAATAGAGTTTTTTCCGGGGATTGAACTCATGATCTCATGCTTGCCAGGCAGGCTCTGTGCTGATGAGCTACAGCTGGCCCAAAAGTAGAAGTTTAAAATTCTGATTTTCCTTATTTCCTGCCTTCCTATTTTTGTTTTGTCTATACCACCTCCCTCTGTATATGGAAGGGCCACGACCATGCTTCCTGTCCCACCTGCATGCTTCAGAGTGAAGCACGGGAAATAAACAAAACTCCCAACCTGCTAGATGTTGGGTGTGCAAGTACACTATTGCAGTCAGGAGTTGCAAGGAGAACAATTACAGACAGGACACAATTTATAATACTATTTTATGGTTGTCACTCAGAGTTAAATACAAGAAAGGGCAGGAAATTTGTCCACAACACTAAAGACCTAGAAAATCCAGCCGAGGGCCTGGATCTCACAGTAATGTCCAGCTGAAGACCTAGATCCCATGACAATGCCTCCCACGAGACCAACTGGAGGCCTAGAGCCCACAGCAAGGACTCATGCAAATCTGTTTTACGGATCTGTGCTGCGAAGACCCAAAGGTCAGTGGTGGAAGCCAGAAAGTCTATGCCAGCAGGGTGAAGGGTCTGTGCTAGTAGTTTGAGCATTCTACACTAGCACCAAGAAATCACACTCAAAATAAGGACCAGGGCTGCCCTGGAAAGTACCACAGGCATCTTCAGCAACATGGAGATCCCCAGCTCCTCCAACAATGAGAACAGTTAAGCACGTGCCAGGAAGCCAGCATGACGAGTTTGTCCTGGAGATTAAGCAGCACATGTCTTCCCCTCTGGAGCCAGGATGTGATGCTCAGTGTAAGGAGCAGAGCTCCCCCAAAGTGAACCACAGCCACTCTCACCAACAAGGTCCCGAGCTCCTCTGATGATAATGGTGGAATTCATATCGGGGAAGCCAGCATGACAAGCTCTTCCAGGAGAACCACCAGCACCGAACAACAGCACTTAGGAGAACCTACAATGCCCCACTCTTCCTTCCCCCATCTCCTTTTATGCTGGCAACTTTCCTCAGGTGGGCCATCTACACTCAGCACCAGGCCAATTTAATTCAGCTGGTGTTAAGTTGACCACTAGTTTTTAAATCCATAATATGTATGTTCTCCAAAACTGAAGAATGAATTCTAAGGAACAACAATTTATTGAGGGAAATAGCTCCTGAGAGCCATAGGGGACCTCAAAGTGGGTTGCCAATGAGCCCACTTCTCTGAGAAAGTTTTAGAGAGCAAAATCATGAGGTGGGTACAACATGGCTCAAAACTTTGATCAACCAATAAGATTACAAGTATAACCACTTGGCTAATACTGATTCAATAACAGCAGGAGCATATGGATGACACCATTAACCTTGGTTGATAATCTATGCTTTGGGTTGGATATATAGTTCAGTGGCATGAGTGCCTGCTTGGCAAGCACAAGGTTCTGAGCTTGATCCTGGCACAAAACAAAACAAAAAAGACAAAAAAAAAAAAAAAAAAAAAAAGATAATCTACATCTTAGAAATCTTGGTCTTTAGTCTCAGAGGGGGAGAGAGGATGGCCTATCTCTAATGAGATAATGGTGTATTTATATGAGAAAACTCTAAAAGGTGATACCAATAGTGTCAAACTTCCATTCATCCCTTAGGCATGTATGTAAATTGGGCCACTGTGACTTTAGTCTTTTTTACACATACTGGTTTTTGTTTTGTTTGGTTTGGTTTTGATAACAAGGATTGAACTCACAACCTCATGCATGCTTGCCAGGCAGGTGCTTATGCCACTGAGCTAAATCCCCAGCCACTTTAGTCTTCTTTAGATGTACCTCCAGCTACAGTTGTGATATGTTTTCACCTTCTACACTGACTCCTTCAAGGGCCCAGCCCTGTCTGTCTGTAATATTATTACCTGATTTAACTGTCATAATAAGAGGGCTGGTAATGATCCCTGTGTCAGCTTCTCCCTTGATTTTCCTCTTCCAAGGCCTCTTCCTGGGGTATGATGCTGTTGCTTAGGGGAGGTAGGGTGATGGGGAGGTGGGGGTGTGGGGTGTTGGGGGCAATGGGCAGGGCTCAGTCAGCCTGGTTCAAAGTAACAGCCTCCAAGGGGTGGAGATTCTCATGTGAGACACAGCTGAACCCCAAAGGAGATGGCATTTCTGGAAGATGGGCCTGTGTAGGTCAGTTGTTTATGTTCCATGTGCCAGGGGTGTGTACACAACAGATCTCACACACACACACACACACACACACACACACGCACGCACGCACAGCAGTAGAGGGAGTAATACAAATACATAGGTTACTACAGTAAAGACAGTGTGCTGGGCGTGGTGGCCAGCATTCTGTAATCCCACCATTCTGAAGACTGAGACAGGAGGATTGTTGCGAGTTCAAGACCAGCCTGGGCTACAAAGTGAACCCAAGGCCAGCCTGAACTGCATGGTGAGACCCTGTCTCAAAAAAACAAAAAAACCCAATGTGTAATAAGGACAGTGATGTCCTGTTTATACAGCAGAAAAGGTCCTCAAGCCAGTGTACGTTTTTGTTACTTGCCCAGGTAATAGTTCCTGTTACAGTTCCTGTTACTGCTCTCTCCTAGAAACAGCTGGTCACTGTGATGAATTTTTTAAGACCAATCAAGGACAGTTAAGTACTCTGCTTCTTGCAACCCCATAAAAACCTCCCTCCCTGAGCTTTTGAGGTCTGACATTTTGAGGGACAATTGATTCCTAGTCAGTGCCCATCATCTAGGTATTGTTTTGGTGTTTCTGCTTGCTACAGCGTTTACGTGATGATCTTCTGATTCCTCTAAGATACTTATTTTGCTGTTTTCTTTCCTTTAACTCTTTACCATGATCTGATTACACTCTTCAGCTCACAGACTTTATACAGAATGCGGCTCCTGTAAAGAACAAAACAATAAAAGCAATAGTTTTTGTCAGCAGGAGAACACTAGAGACTGGAAGTGATGTGTGGGCTGGAGAACTGTTTGCTCCTGACAGTTGAAGGAGAAGGTGAAGAGGAAGAGGAAGGAGGAGGAGAAGAAGAAAAAGAAGAAGGAGGAGAAGGAGGAGAAGGAGAAGAAGAAGGAGAAGAAGGAGGAGAAGGAGAAAAAGGAGAAGAAGGAGAAAGAGGAGGAGGAGAAGGAAAAGAAGGAAGAGAAAAAGGAGAAGGAGGAGGAGGAGAAGGAGGAGGAGTAGGAGGAGAAGAAGAAGAAGACGAAGAAGAAGCAGTCATCAGGCCAGTCACAGTGGCACACACCTGTAATGTCAGCTAGCTGAGGCAGGAAGATTGCAAGTTTGAGGTAGCCTGGGCAACATAGTAGGACTGTGTCTCAAGATAAATAGGACAGGAGATATAGCTCAGTGATAGTGTGCCCCTGGGGTGGGGGAGGGAGGGAGAGAGAGAGGGAGGGAGAGAGACAGAGATCAGAATTGTCCAGGAACCAGGTTAAACTGTAGGGTTACTTAAATTCCATGCTAGGTTGTCAGGACAGGAGAATAATGACCTGGGCACAGGCCAGCAAATGTTCCCAGAAAGCCTACCCACAGCTTCTGATCTGTACTTCCATACCCAGCAGCTGACTTCAGGAAATCACAGTGCCCTGCCCCCTGCACCTCAGTTTCCTCATTTGAAGCACGGCCTCAATATCCTTTCTATCCAACTCAAAGGGTGTCCTAAGCATAAAATGAGTTAACGGATGTACATGAATTCTATTCCGGCCCCACCACACGAGCCAGTGCTTAGTGGCTGCCTCTCATTTCAGAGTAACTCACGTTTCCTGGATTACTGGGAAAGTGAGATTGGAAAGTCTCCAGGGCCCTGTTAAACCACAAACGTGACTCAGCAGTTTCCTGACCATCCTTCCCAGGACTCAAAATAGCTTTATCAAGCTACTCACTCTAGTGTGGTGTACACGATTTAATTTGAATTTAATCAGCTCAGCAACTTCACAAGGAAGAGATTTTTGTCTCCCACAGACAGGGGAAGAAATCAAAGGTTGGAGGACGTGAGTGCCATGCCTGCCTGAGTTCAGCCCAGATCTGTCTAACGCCAAGCCTGTTCCCATTTTCACTGTGCTCCATTTGGTGTTATGTGTAGATGGATGTGGAAACAGATCCTAGGGGCTAGGCCTTCCTATCAAGACATCAAGACCGTGTACACCCTTGGAGAAGTGAGAGATGTTGCAAAGCTCTTTCTCAGGGCTGTTTCTGTGGAACCATCTGGGGCCCGAGAGAGGCCTGTGCCCAACAAATGGGCATTAACTCTTTATTCTCCCTCTCTCTGTTTCTCTTTCTCCAGTACCAAGCAGGATCACTCCAAACCCAGCTGTCCACAGAACACATCTTCCTGGCCTCTCACGGGGCTCTTGAGGCTGCCCAACTGCCCTCTAGTAATCAGGCCAGACAGACACTTCTGGGGGACACCTTGTTGTGGGACATCTTGTGAGCCGAGCAGGGATGTTAATTGGTCAAGGGGTGGCTGGACTCTAACTCCTTTTCTAACTCCCTTTCTCCGTGCACTGTTGCTTCCTTTTGGCCTGCTTTCTGATGTCCCTAAGGCACGTAAGGGGAGTGGAAGGACAGAGCTCAAGCAGCCAATCAAGAATTGCCACCCTCTAATCAGGTCACCCAGGCTAACCCAGCTGGCTCGGAGCCTTTCGCCTGGGGACCTTTCTGTTTTGTAACAGTGCAGCTGACCTCAAGCTAGGCCACTCATTTCAGATTTTTGATCCGCACAGTAGTGATTTTTCAGGAGAGCTTTATCTTGCAGACAGGCTTCCAGAAGGGGGCATCGCTGCTGTGTGTGTCACCTTGGCGGTAAGACGTCTAGGAAAAAGCCAGCTGTTTGCCTATGAGGGGAGTGAACAGGATTAGCCCTGCTTGCCTGTCTGGTAACCAAGGTCAAGTGCTTGCTGGTGGATTTTCCCTGGGTATAGAAGTATCAGAATTTTCTAGATATGTATGAAAAAGAGCCTCATGTAACTTATAGGAGAATGCAGCAAGGTTATTAATAGAAAAGCCTTTTACAGAAATTGATCTGCATCTCTATGTACCAACCATAGAAAACAACCATAAAATTAAAGCTAACATCTATACGAGAAATCTATAAGGCATCAGAAACAAATCTGATTAAATATATACAGAAACTAACCAAAGATTGAGAAATAAAAAGGCAGGCAACCAGTACAATTAGGTGAAAGACAAGAACAGGCAACCCATAGGTGAAAAAATATAAAAAAGATCAACAAATACACACAAGATGCTGTACAATTTTACTACTAGTTAGAGAAATGTAAACTGAAGCAGGCTGGGCCTGGTGGCTCACACCTGTAATGCCAGCACTTAGGGAGGCTGAGGCAGGAGGATCACAGCAAGTTTGAGGCCAGCCTGGGCTACATAGTGAGCTCAAGGCCAGCCCGTGAGACCCTGTCTCAAAAGACAAAAACAAAAACATAAAGCAAAGTGAGATGCCATTACATAGCCATAAGACTGGTAAAACCAGAAACATTTGCCAAAGAATTGGGAAAGATCTCAAATGCTGGGAACACATATGCTTTTGGTAAAAGTGTAAATTGATTCGGTGTTTTGAGTAGTGTAGTAATTACTTAGAAAGATGTGTAAGTACCCATCAATTCCATTTAGCAACTCTCTTATGTGTACATAAGGATATGATGAGGAATATGTTGTGGAATTGTTTGAAGGAAGAAAAGAATCCCAAATAACCTAAGTATCTGCCAAGAAAAAATCAGATGAATTGTGGAACAGACATGCAGAATATCTCAAAGCTGTGAAAATACGCAAATCAATGCAAAACTTTCCCCTTGAGAGGGAAGTGACCAACTGACTTTTGGCTACGGCAAATCTGCTAATATTTTTCATTCGCTTTAGAAAAAGTAAAAAGAGAGAGGGAAGAAGGAGATGCTTGTTTATTTTCTAGACTACAGGAACTAAACTGACAAGTGCTTTTGATGAGATTTGTTTTGGCCACACTAAGTCCTGAAGGAGACAAATTATGATCGAGGAACTCTCATCTGTTGAAAACAGGTGGCAATGAATCATTCCTGAGCACCTTCTGCTCATCAGCCCTGCCCCGTGCTGAAGGGGCTTGACGCTTGGTGGTGCTAAGTTCTCTCCCTCCAGGGCCTGGCATTTGGGAGCTCGAGGGAGGTGGCCTGTGGGAGGGGGCATCTCCAGCTGGGATCGGCCACCTGGGCTCCACCGTCCTCCTGTATCATTAGGATGATTGACGTCCAGCGGCTGCCCCACGCGGCTGCCCTGGAATTCTCATTACATCTCAGGGGTCTGGCTCCGGCTGCTGATGACACTGCAGACAGCAGGTGCAGCCTCCCCCACGTGACCTGAGCGGGAAAACCTTCAGGATCCCTGCTTTGGAAAACTTCCTGGCCCTCTTTGCCAGGACCTTGTCCCCGGTTGCCTTCCTGATCTGGCACCAGCTGACAAGCACCAAGCTGTGTACTGTCCCCTTCCTTCCCATCGGAGGGCATCCACTGACTTGGTCAGTGCATCCGCCACTTAAGCCAACAATAGCTGCTAAGCAAAGAGAAAAGAAAAAAGTAGAATCTGGAGCTTGGGCCTGAAGAAGGCAACCTGCTCGGGTTTGGACTCAAAGTTTTCCATAAGAAGGAGTGCTATTTTATTTTTTAATATCCTCCTCAGGAACTTCGAGCTTACAATGTGCTTGGGGAGAAACAAAGAAGATTTGGGTCTCATTCTCAAGGTGCTAGCAGCTCTGAGGAGATGGTCAGGAGAGAGGCGGTCACCGAAGGATTAGAGGAGGATTCAGTGCAGGGTGTGATGGTGCCCACCAGGGCCACCAGAGACCTAAAATGAGGAGCCCAAGAAGGCTCCCTGGACAGGCACCGTCTCAGCTGAGCCCCGAAGGCTGAGTGCTCCTGTAGGGATTGGGGAAGAGAGGAGGCGACTGTTAGGAAGTAGAGAGAATCCTCCAGACAGGGACACCAAGCAAAGCCAGAAGCCTTGAGAACAACGAGAGAAAAGAAGGAAATAGCGAGCCAGAGAGGGTCGTCCCGGACAGGAAGCGTAGTGAGAGACGGGGAATGAAGAGCGCCCCCTGCCGGAAAGGAGGCTACTGGAACTCTCCCTCCTTGCCCCCACTTCTCTTTCTTGTCTTATCCTCTTTCACTTTTTTGTTTTGTTCTGAAACCCGGTCTCACTGTGTAGTGTAGCCTGGCCTTGAACTTGCTTACATAGCCCAGGCTGGCTTTGGCGATCCTCCTGCCTCAGCCTCCTGAGTGCTGGAATTAAAAGATGTGCTCCCCTATGCCCAGCCCTCCTTTTTCAAATACCTTGGTTCTTCTATGCAGTTAGGAAGGTGAGGAATCCTGGGTGCGGTAGCGTCCGCATCATGTGTGTGGTAGTAGGATAATGCTCTCCCCACAAGGTCCATTTCCTGATCCCTAGGATCTACCAATGTGCTACCTTACAAGGCAAAAGAGGCTTTGTAAATGGGACTAAATTAAGGATCTTGAGGTGGGGACATTTCCTGGTTTACCTGGGTGAACCTGCTGTGGCAAACAGAAACACCCAATCAACACCCAGGGTATGGAGGTGGATTTATTTTATATGGACAGGCACGGATTGGGATCAACCCCAAAATATCAGGCCTTGATCTCTGGTGGTCTAGGGCCTGTTTGGTATAGGCAAGCAGAAAATACAGGGGCAGAGTGGCTTGTTATTTGGGGATTGGCTCTTATGATATGCATCATAGTGACCACTATGCACCACAGTGACCAAAAGTAGTGTGAGTTGACCCCCCTGCTGTAACCCCCTCCCCGAGTTATAAAAAGCAGCAAAGAATGTTTCACTCCCTAACTCCCCAGAGTGGGGGAATAAAAGGGTTAACTCCCTAACTCCCCAGAGCTATCAGAGCAGAGCAGAAAGAAATGCCTAACTCCCCAGAGCTATCAGAGCAGAGAAAAAAAAAAAGAAAGAATGCACCTGCAAGGTCGTTCTGTCTCAACGAGATAAGTAAGACAAGTAACTGTTCTGTTCTGGGCACATAGTGACTGGGCTAGGACCCCCAGTCTCCATGGTTACTCAACCCCAAACCCCTCCAATCAATTTCTGCCAAATCCTATGCTGCTCAAAATTAACCAATGCAATCTGCTTCTGTAAACTCGCTTGCCTCCCGTTTGCGCCCTTAAAAACCCTGCACAATTCCCCCTCGGGGCCCTCCGCACTTGTTTGCCTGGAGGACCCCATGCGCATGGAAATAAACTTTTTTCCCTCACCAAGAGTTGAGTCCTTGGGGTCTCTTTCCCTGCGGCGTTGGCCCTAACAGTAGCAGGAACTCTAACCAAATCTGTCACCTGTCACCTGGGCAGTCAACAAATTGAAGTGTCCTGGCTGGGGGCATCTTCTGCTATTAGCCCAAGATGGCAGAAGTTCGAAGTCAGAGATTTAACAGCGCTATGCTGGCCTCAAGGATGGAGGAAGGGGCCAGAGAATGCAGGTCACCTGTAGAAGCTAGAAATGACAGGGACAGAGTCCAGACCCGCCAGAAGGAACACAGCCTGGCTGACAGCTTGATTTTAGCCTTTCTGATTTTCAGAACTGTAAAGTAGTAAATCTGTGTTGTTTTTAGTCACTGCGTTTGTGGCAATTTATTATAACAGCTTTAACAAAATAATATGAAGTGAATAGTTTCAAGAGTGATTTAGGAAATCATTTGATTAGAATGAGGAGGTGATTAGAGAAAGAAGCATCATTAGAATTTACAAATCAGTCACCAAGATGAGCTGAGAGCCCGTTCCAGACTCAGTGCCCAGAAAGGGTTGGGGAAGGGTGAGGGGATGAGACCTTCAGCTTTGCACTTTCTGGGTTGAGGTGTCTGGGGGGCTTCAAGGTGAAGCTTTGCAGTCAGCCCTTGACTGCTAAGAGGAAGACTGAGCTGGAGATCAGGACACGGAAGGCCATCGGGGAGGGCTTTGCTGTTGCTGTTCTTCAAGCAAAGCAGACCCCCTCTTGTTCTCCTTTGCAGCACACACCCTCCTGCACGCACCCATCATCTGAGCTGAGCACCAGCTGCTCACAAAGGCACATCTCTGGGGGCTTCATGGTCTCCTGGAGCCCCCTTTCCCGCCCCTGTCCTGCCCATTGGCCCTGACTTCTTCCTGCCCCGGTTCTCCGTGTGTTCTTAGATTTGGAGTCTTGATGCCTGCCCCTTTTGGAGGAGGCTGCCTTTCTGAATCTGCACCTCCACTGAAATCCTAACTTAATTTCACTGTATAAGGGTTCAAGAACCCCAGCCCCACTCCCTGGCTTTTGCACTTAACTGTTCTCTGCTTGGAAGGATCCGCTGGGTCTGTCTGACTCAGCTTTCAAAGGTATTTCTTTTTGAGTTGGGATCTTGTTAAGTTGCCCAGGTCAGCCTTGAACTGGGATCCTCCTGCGTCAACCCCCTGAGTAGCTGGTATTACAGGTGTGCATCACTATGCCGGGCTTCCACAGGATTTCTGCACACCAGAGATAGTTTCACTGTATGTATCATTCATTGTGTGTACTTGTTTTGTGTTCTTGTCCTGGACTGTGAGCTCCTTGTAAGCAGTGACCCCGATCTATGCACTTCTGTATCCCCAGCACCTAATGCTACGCGGGCCAACATTTTTTTGTTGTTGTTGTTGTTGGACCAAACCCTTCTCAGTGCATGTGTTCACTCCCACTGCTAGGTGAGCTGGCGTAAGGAAGGATGTTTTTTCCCTTGTTGGGTTCCTGACAGGCAGTGTACTAATTAGCAACAGGTGAAAGGCAGTGAGCAAACCCATGTGCTCCCTTACATAACCCAACCTCCTCCTGCTTGGGGAGCTGTCTCCCACCTCCCCTCCCTGTGGCAGCAGCTGTCAGGATCACACATCTGTTGGCTTCCCTAACAGATACCTGTCTGGGAACGTGTATCTCATTTGACAACTTGAGTCAGGCGACTCGAGCAAGGAATTACATCTGTCCTGGAATGTCTCGGCTGGCTTGGATCCCAGACAGAGTGAGCGCATTGGAATGTGTGACCAGGAGAGGGTGGCAAGGGGGGCCAAAGAGACATGACAGTGTAACCGAGGCTCCGGGGGCTGCAAATCCCACTCCTCCTGCCAGCTGAGAGGAGAGGCGGTATCGGAAAGTGCGAGAAGAACTCAATTTGAAGATGCAAAGGAAAGAGGGCAGCCCATGAGCCCCTTAGCTGTCACCCACTGCTTGTGCAGGTGTTAGGGACACTCAGTTTCTGCTCCAGCTCAGCCTGTTCCTCAGGGAGAGCAAAATGCTGCTGAGGCCGCAGTTCTATTTCTCCACTGTGTTTACTTTTTTTTGCACTTCCCTCAACCTAGAAAAAGAAAGCACACTGAGTTGATCAAATTACACTTGTTCCTGTGGCCTCCTCTTCCCGCCCCAAGGTTAAGAGAGTTGATTCGATAATAAGCATTGTAACACTGGAGGCATTAAGGTACATGACACCGAAACCTTGTCTGTTTCCACAAAGCAAGTTTATTGTATAAAAGCCAAAAATAAACCAATAAATAGCAAAAGGGTGACATAGTTAAGACCGTTAGAGCTCAGTGGCCTGCCATTTTGCTAAAGCATTGATTCTCAAACGAACTCAAATCAGCAGCTCCCTGGGGCTTGATAAAATACAAATCAAGGGTCCCATGTCTGGTTCCTGCTTTTGGGGTCAGACAGAGCATTTGGTTTTTAAACAAATTCCCAGGTGTTGCTGCTTTGAGAATTGCCAGCCTGCCTGTCTGTCTGTCTTTCTGTCTTCCTTCCTTCCTTCCTTCCTTTCTTCTCTCTTTCTTTTCTTCTATAGCTAAAGACACATCAATCAATCAATCAATCAATCAATCAATCAGTCAACAGACACAAAAAGGTACAGTGTGAAAACCTGGCCTCGGGACAGTCACAAACAAGTGTGAACACTTTTCTTGCCCCTTTTATGGTAGTCCACCCTCTCCCAGAACCATCTTCTGCCCCTTTGCCCAGGGAGTGCCCTGGACTCACAGCTCCCCGCTCCTGTAGGTGTTCTCACCATGTCCACCCGTGGTAGCCAGCAGACAGAAGAGCGCTCTGCACACTCCCCTCCGGCTCTGGGGTTCAGCATGTAGAAGGCTGATCCCACATCAGTGTCACACATTCCTGAGATATTTCTAAGTGTTTCTGGCTTCCTGATCCCCTCTTCCTAGCCCAGCCCTTACCATCAGTCCACTGTCTTTTAAACCAAACTATAAAATCTAATATTAAAGAGATACAGTATTTTTTCTTGAACAAATTTCCCCCGTCCTCCCTAAGAACACAGCTTTCTCTGTGGCAATGGAGTGAGAGCCTTTGCCTTGAATTTCCTGGCTGGCTCAAACAATGTCCTGTGTGGGCTACCCAGCCTCCTTCGGGTTTCACTGCAGCAATGCTTTCTCAACAGCTCGGGTCCGTCCCCAGTGAGACGTGGCCATCTCCTGCCCACTCTGGTATTACATCCCGGGATTACATCGTCTGGCCCAGCTCCTCTCTGGAGACTTCTCACCCCACCCCTCCCCAGCTGCCTCGGTGACTTCAGACCACTTAGCCGTGGAAGGAGGCCTCCCTGCCTCCCCCGGGATGTGTTCTCACTTCCAGCTGACAACCTCACAGCTGTCACTCAAGCACTAGCTGACTGCTGCAGGGTGGACTGAGCTCAGAGAGGGGAGAAAAGGGGGTGGAAAGTGGGCGGGGTAGAAGTCGCTTATTGCTGAAATATTTGTCATGGGCAAAGCTGGGTCCTTTATGTCCTCCTCTTAGGCTTTAAAAAAATGCATTTTGGTGTTGTTTTCATTTGGGGTGAGGTTCCACAAGCAGTGCCTTTTAGAGCCTCCGAGGGGAGGGTCTTACCTGGGTGATGGTCACCAGAGCCCAGGGAAGACCCTGGTCATCATCTGGGCTCTGGCCACCATCATCCATGGCCCAGTGATCAACAGTTGGGAACACACCCGTGTTTTATCTTTCTTTCTTTTTTTTTTCATTTTTTATCGGGACCAGGGATCAAACTCACGACCGCCTGCTTGCAAGGCAGGTGCTTATGCCGCTGAGCTAAATCCCCAGCACCCACACCCATGTTTTAATGGTAGAACTCGTGCTTTGCTTAGCAGACTGTTTTAGTTTTACACTGTTCATCTATTTATTGGAGAAAGGGTAAATTAGACTCATGCAACACCATAGACCTTATCCTCACTGTGTAATGGGATTCCCAGTAACAGAACCTTCCTTCGGGCAGATTGCACCTCCGAAAACATTTTAAATTCAAAAATCTTTTTGAGGTTGGATAAGGTAAAATTTAGAAAAATCCTTCTTCCTTTTTTCTCTTTCTTTCTTCCCTCCCTCCCCCACTCCCTTCCTTAATTTAGGGAACAGAGGATTAAACTCAGGGTCTTCCCACTGAGCAACATCGCCAGCCTTTCATTTTTATTTTTTGTTTTGAGATAGGGTCTAACTAACTTGCTAAGTTGCCAAA
Source organism: Cavia porcellus (assembly GCF_034190915.1). Lineage (NCBI taxonomy): Eukaryota > Metazoa > Chordata > Mammalia > Rodentia > Caviidae > Cavia > Cavia porcellus. The sequence goes on from NW_026947484.1 coordinate 219,875,940, forward strand.
TTGTCCAGGCAGCGCTCCAGCTTGAAATCCTCTTGCCTCAGCCTCCCAGAATGCTGAAATTACAAGCATGCACAGTTGCAAAACATTTTTGATCTCCGCAGAGCAAACTTCGATGCCTGCTCCCCACAGGCGATTATGAAGATAGCATCTCATCCCTTGAGGGATAACCCATAAATCATATGATGGGGCCTGTGTGATCCATGGAACTCCACACAAGAGCTCTGCTGGCCTCTTAACACAGAGGCTTTCTGTGGTTGTCACTAGTGTCCTTGGTCAGACTTGAGGATGGGCTCTGCTAGTATTTACTGGGAGAGCAACCATGGAAACTGGGTGACAAAGGCCAAGATTTGGCTTGGGCTCGAATTCAAGGATAAAAGTCTCTGAACTATCTGAGCAAATACTGGGGGACTGGTCCCTGCTGCTTGCTATTTACAGCTCACATCTGGTCTTAGGAAATCTACACTTGGAGCCAAGGGTGGCATTCTGGCTGGACACGAGCACGTCACTGATGAGATGCCACAGCTGAGGTTGCAACTGACCAGACAAGTACTAAAAATCTGTGGCCACCTTATCCAGTCCTCTTGCCCTGGAGGGGACCCTTCTAGGGGACATTCAGAGGGTCATCTCAGGTCAGTTTGAGTTAGAGCCACTGCAGAAGCAACCGAGTAACAGGTCACCTCTCTCCTCCACTGCCTTGCCAAGCAGACTGGTCACCCCAGGGCAGGCCTTCAGTCTCCAGGGCTCATCTGTTCAAGTGGCTCCCTTGGAAATGGCAGCACCAGGTCACTGCAGGCAGGGTGGGTGTCCTCCCTACCCCGGGGCCAACCAGTGAGGCCATTGACAGCTGCTCCAGACCAAGCACTATGAATAAAACAGACTGCATTCTGGAAATGAAATTCCTTTAAAAGTGCCCACTTCATCCTTGACTCAAAGTTTAAGGACTCAAGGAAGGTGAATTGAAGGCAAGTTCTTTAAAGTTAGTTGAAGCAATGCTCACTTCGGTAGCACCTATACTGAAAAATTTTTAGTTGAAGCAATATCTGGCAATGCCCTTCTCAGGGAGCTTCCTTTACACCCTGCGTTGTTCCAGTGACTTCTCTTGTGACATGTAGTATACATGTGTGTGTGTGCACGCGCATGTATGTGTGTGCATGTGTGTACTTATGCTCCCTCTGGAGCAAGGTGTACCTCCAGGTAAGGACCGCTTCCTGGATATCACAAATGAAGCAACCCAAGCGATCATGTAGCAGATCACTGTGGTAGACCTTATTTTGGGGATTCATGAGAATGAGGAAGGAGTCGCACAGGCTTTACTGGCAACTGGGGCTGAATAGGAGGCTGGTGCCTTTCAGGCCTAGCTGAGTGGAGCCAAGATGTGGACCCATCTACCTGTGCTTCAAGAAGGCCGTGGTCCACAGGGCAAGTGCTCAGTCATATGCCTAAGAGTCCACCAAATGTGCTGTGCCCAGAGCAGTGTGGTGCTTGCCATAATAATAGACATTTATTGAACATTTACAATATCTTAAGCCACCATTTTAAACACTAAATATATATTAACTCCATTAAACAATCCTATAAAGTAGGTACTAATACTACTCCCACAAATGAGAAAGCTGAAGCATAGAGACTAATTTATTTATTTATTTTGGTACCAAGAACTGCACTCAGAACTTTGTGCTTGCCAGGAAGGCACTGAGTTATATTTTTGTCCAGAGACTAATTTATTTAGAGTCACCCTTATAAGAACTGACAGAGTCACAACTCGAACCCAATCAAAGTCAGGGTTTTTTCCATATTCTGCTATTTCTTTCTTCCTTTCTTTTGGTGGGATACTGGGGAGTGAACTCATGACCTCATGGTTCCCAGGCAAGCTTAGGAGCCACTGAGCTAAATCCCAGACCCTGCTTATTCTGCTATTTTGTCCCTTTGCTGTTGGAGACCACTACGAAGTGGCTCGAGCAGGATTTAAATTATACTAATTGGCTTTCTGTGTTTATCTGTGAGTCTGTCCTAGGCCTAGGCCCCTTGCCAGTGATGGGACCTGAATCATAGTAAGTGAACCTCTATAAATCACTTGTCCTGGCTGAGGCCTATAGTGGCCTGTGAGGCCAGAGATACCTCAAAGGGCACGATAAGGCCACAGCTGCGGACACTCTGGCTCCAACCAATTAAGATAGAGACTGCAGCTGCAAAGATTACTCCTACAGTCTCACTTCTACCATGTCTTCGTGATAAGACAGTGCTGCTGAATTGACTTGATTTATGACTTGGAGACGTCTTTGAAGTGACTCCCAAGGTCCTGCTCATTGCCTGCACTTTCCTCAGTTTCTCTGCCATTTGAACTTGGTCCTAATGTAAGTGGACTGATCCAGAGAAGCTTTTGTCTTTACCCTTGAAGCCTTGAGCTTAATTGAAGGGTTTTGACCCTCCTGGAGCCCTAAAAATCATACAATTTGTCTCTTTTATTTAACCTCTGCCGTATACTCATTTGGGAGATCTAGGTCAGAACCTGATACTTTGCTCTGCGTGCATCTGTGTGTGTTAAGGGCAACTCTTTATTAGTGCCTTGGGATCTTTTCTACTAACAGGTGGGACTGCATTTGATTCTTTCCACAACAGCGATCGGCGGTAGCTTGAATATTGTCCCTCTTAGCTGCTGCAGAAACTAAGACAGAGGTCCAGCATCTTTCTTAAGGGCACTATGTTAACAGCAGACTACTCTGGGATCTTTGTGTTGAAAATATTTTCCCTGCATTGACCTACATGGAGTCAATTTTATGTGTTGAGTTAGGACCAAGCGGGAATGCCCAGCACTCCACACACAGCCCAGGGATTCAAGACCAGGCCCTACCCACTGTGACCTACGTACAAAGTAGAATGGAAAAATCACCTTTCTGGGCTTTGGGGTGGCAGGGGCAAGACAGGCTTGGCTTTCCTTAGATGATGTGAATTGACTGTAAAGACTCATGGAAGCATGAGGAGTCACAGCTGTGCTGGACCCCAGGGTACCTGGCCCTGGCCTATGACAGTGTCCCAAAGAAATGGAACAGTGGCAGTCCTTGTCCGGCCCTGTCTTCCCAGATTGCTCTAGCAAGTTCTCTCTGAAAACCTCATATTCATCCTCCTGGTGCAAGAGGCCCTCAGGGAACGGTAGCCATCACTATGGAAGGCACCGTTTGGATAGCACGGCTATCAGTCACTTGCAGCCGCCTAGCTTCCTTTGGTTCAACATGTAGATTGCTTTTGACCTTGGGGACTTCTCCATTCCAGGAGGTTCTGCTCAGGGTTACAGATGGATTTAATTTAACACACAGGACATTAGCCAGGGTAACTTCACCTAAAGAGTTTCTTGGGCCTCAGTGACCATCAGTGACCTGTTAAACACAAACATAGAGCCAGAAGAGACTTCAGAGACCACTTTTTTATTTTACTAAAAATATGAGCCAACTTGAGAGACTCGAGACATTTGTTTGGGTCATTGAAACCACTCCCAGGCAAGCTGGAAGCAGAACCTGGTTGTGCACTCCAGGTCCACTGCCCTAGGAGCTGTCAAGATATCAGGATGACAAGGTGTCGACTCCACAGTCAAACAAGTGTCTTGGATTAACTGAAGGGACACAGCAGCTACTACCTGCAGGGAAGGATACTTGCTAAGTGCGGCCCAGTAGTTTTTACAAGAAGCAGGATTTTCTTGGCTACCAGCATTTCCATATCTCCTCTCCTTTCCTCCTCCAAATCCCTCCTGTGAAATTTGAGGTGCTTCTCTGCCACAGATTCAGAACGGAAAGGATGAGAAGCATGAGGAAACCCCAAACAACAGAGCCAGGAATCTGTCTGCAAGAGGGAGCCAGAGGAGCACAGGCAGATGGGCCGGCATCAGATACTACGTGTGTGCTGCCAGCCCCCTTCCTGGCACCATCTGCTGGCCCATCGGAGACGGGATTCAGCCAGAGGGCACACCAGAACCTGTTAAACATGGGACACCAAGTAAACAGCCCCAAGGAATGGCTGACTTGAATTTCAGCTGTTTCAGGGGGGAGCATCTGTCCTGTTCTCTGGCCTGGGAAGAGGGGCTGAGGGTGGGGAAAGCTAAGATTACAGCATCCTTCTGCTTCAGGGAGGTGATGTGCTTAGGGAGCAGCGGTTATCAGGATGTTTGGTGCAGATACTGCAGGGACAGAGAGGGAGAAAGGCAGAGATGAGGGAGGAAACCCATTTCCTATACCCCCACATCCCCTTGCCTCAGCTGTTCAGCTTTTATGGGCAATGAAGCGTGGACTTTTACCTACACATTGTTGCAAGGGAAGATCGGGGCTAAAATTACTTGAAAAGCACTGATTTAAAGAGGAGACTCAAGATAGCAGCGAGTGAGGTGTTCAGGTCACACCTGCGTCCAGCCTCTGGGTGAGCTTAATCAGCGTTGCTCACCTGAGAGCCAGCCTCAGTTCTGTCTGTCCATCAGTCCATCCGTCCGCCCAGAGGAAGCTTCACCTGGGCCCTGTCCTCTCCTCTCCCGCTGGCAGGGCATGGCAGACCACCTTTCCTGTGCACCATCCTCACTTACAAGGCTCTCAGGCTGTCCCGCAGCCCGATCCCCGTGAACCCCCATCCCACCCCCACACCTCTATCCCTAGAGTCCTTTCTCCCATGAGCTCCGAAGTATGAAGCTAGGGACAAGGAAAAGGAAAGATTAGGGAAAATAAAAAGAAAGGTAAGAATCAAGTCATTATTATCACATACATTGACAAAGAAGGAGAAAGGACCGGAGGAGGGACACAGAGGGGAGGAAGAACTGAGTTTGTAAACATTTCGAGAGCTGCTTTTAGCAGTGAACATCTGCCTGGGCAAACCAGCTTCCTAAGAGTCAAGGGCCGTGGAGGGGAGCGTTTCAGGCAGCTCTGCCGGCTCTGGGCAGGTAAGTAGGCTAATCAGAATGGGCTGGGAAGCCAGAAAAGCCCAGTTACTCATCTGATTCCCAGTGAGACTCAGCGAGCCAATGGGAAGCCTGCCACCCTGCCACACCCTGCTGGAAAGGTCAAAGCTACCACGCGAACCTGCAGGCAGATCAGAGGTGTACTGTGACATTCGACTGAGGGGGTGACTCGTCTCCAAAAAAAGGCACCTTTGCTGACTGCTGAATTCCCAAATACAAGTTTGCTCTCCAGATTCCATGACGAGCATAATACTCCCCCGCCCCCAGGCTGCTGTTCTGCGCGGTTATCTATTAAAGGAAAGATGACTTTTAAAAAACCACGTTCCCTAGGTAGTAGGTGTGCAGGTGGCGGGGGACTGAAGTGATCTGGGGAGCAGTGATGGTGACGGAGAAGATGAAGTAGCAAGGGGAAAATTCCAAGATTGCTAATAGGTCAGTGCAGGCAGGTTATTGAAGAGTAGCTTTGGGCCTGCATAGGTATTCCCCAAAGACAGAGGTTATGGAGGAAAAGCAGGTCTCATTCTTCCGTGAAGGTTCTTGGGAGCAGATGGATTCCAGTCCAAGAGGATGATCACATAGTAATTTAACTCCCTTGTCCACACGACTAAAAATAAGGATGATTAAAGAACGAAATCTTAGCTCTTCGACATGCCAGACAGCAGGCCTGGTCAGGCCCTGTCCCTGGACGTGCAAACTGAATAAAACAAACGTGCCAGAGAAGAATTGCTTCACTGTTTTCCACTTCCATTCTCAAGGCAGTTATGTTGAGGACCATAGGCCGCTATGGATGCCTATGGGCCCATGCCTTGGGCTGACCTCTTCTTAGATAGGCAAGGCACACATTAAACTCCAAAGCCTTCACCTCCCTCCCATCCACATGGCCCTTCAGTTATCAAGAACTGCATGTCCTCCAGCTTTTCTGGGGCTGGATGTCCAAATGTCCTCTGTGCTATTCGGGGTGTCATTCTCACCTCACAACCTCTCATCTCCAACCAAGACTATCTGCCCATCGCATTCTCTGTGTCTCCATTAGGTGCCCGTATCGCCCAGGCTGTGTGGAGGAGATAGAGGGAAGCTGTCACTTCAACAACTCTTCGGGCACAGTCAAAGGATTCCAGCAAAGGACGGAACGCTGAGTGCTTCCTGTCTGGAGGCCAGTCAACAGGACCCAGGAAGCCTTAGGGACAAGACTCAGAGGTTTTGGAGAAGGGTCAAGGCCTGAACTATGACTAGATGGGACAGTAAAGGGCCACCCACGACTGGGGAGAGGAAAAGGTGAAGTACGTAAACATATCTGAAACATTCTGAGCTAGGCCAGGAGAAGACAGATTTCACCCCATATCCTCCGTGTGTGTGTGTGTGTGTGTGTGTGTGTATGCATGTGTGTGCATGCAGGTGTGTGCAATACTCTTGTATTAAGTTATCTGAGATTTTGAAATGACAGCATTGGTATACAGAGCCAGCATTTGCCCTCTATTAGAGGCATACAGTGATGACAGGCTTTGACCCACATGATTTGGCTATTACCAAACTGCACAGAATCCCACAAAAGGTCAAGATAACATTTATTCAGCTTTTCAACTGGAAATGTCACATGAGGATCTCTCCTCTCTCTCTGTCTCTCTCTCTTGCCACACACACACTCACACACACACACACACACCCTACCATATGACTTTACTATTATTTGTGTTGAGCCAATATTTCTGCTGTTGTAGGAAACAGGACAGGTGGTCACATTAGCTGTACTTACATGAATAAGTATAGATTTTCCCCCAGGATTTGCCTCTGGTGTTTCAAAGTAGGAAATCAAAGTTAAAAAGAAAACATCACAATGCATCTAGAAATCTTGGTGATAAGACAATAAAATTAAACTTACATTATTGATCCCCTCAAGGAAGTGGTCTCTTTCTCCTCCTCTTTCTGTTCCTCCTGCTGCTTCTTTTTTCTCTTCCTCCTCTTCCTTCTTCTCCTCTTTCTCTTCTTCTCCATTCTTTCTCTTTGTGTACTGGGATCTGAGCTACTGAGCTCAGAGCGACTGAGCTGAGCTACTGAGCTACCAGAGGCACTGAGCTGCGCCCCCAGCCGTCTCCACGTTATTCTGAGAGGGCTCTGGCTAAGCTGCCCAGCCTTGGGGTCCTCTTGCCTCATTCTCCTGAGTAACCAGGGCTACAGATGGGGCAAGCCTCCGTGACCTTAGCCGTCCTCCAGTCCACCTCTGCCCTCCTGGGAAGTGTTTCTGTGGGTGTGTGAAATGGACTGGAGAGAGGGGTGAAGGTGAACTGTGATGGGGCCCCTGGTGGCGCCATGAAGGGGAAGATGCAGGTAAGGGTCTTTCAGAGAGGAGTTCCTCCCTCGCCCTGGTCTCCTGGTTAAAAGAAGAAGAATTCCAACGACCATTACGTTTATCTACGGAAGAGTCTGTCCTTCAGAAGAAGAGAATCAATTGCATTGAACACGGACCTGAGTTTTGTCTGCCACACATCCACGTGTAATGGAGGTAACTTTTTTTGTTGTGAAGTTGGACCTGCTGGGTGAGTATGAAGCATGGAGAAGATGTGCAGGGCAGGCAGGAACAGGTTCAGCATTGCTGGGAAGAGATCTTACCCAGGGGCCTCTGTGAGCCTCAAGGATGCGCTGAGGTACTAGTGTTCCCATTTTGCAACCCAGGAAACTGCAGCTCTGAGGTTCAACAAGTGAGTGACTTTCTGTGTGACACCGAAGCCCTTGGCCTGCCCCTAAGATGCATTCCTGGGATGCACAGGGGGCCAGGAAGTGGTCCTGGTGTGATCCCAAAGCAGATTATTTAATGCTGTTCTTGTACTCAGTGAGTTCTTGGACATCCTCATTAGAGTCATTCAGTACGAGGTTGAAAAAAGATAGTTTAAAAAATCCCCATTTAAAAAAAAATCCCCATTAAATCAAAATAAAGGGCAGCTCATTTTCTATCCAGCAGGGGTAAATGAAAGCAGGCAGCCCCTGAGAGCCTGATGCTCTTTGGCTCCCAGGTGGGTTTTGATTTCCTCATTAGTAGCACTTTGCCAGTTTCTGATCTCCACGGTTGTGTTTAAACACATGTCAGAACCCAGCAGGTCACAGGCTGCATCCAGCACACAGGAATATATTTTTAGGGCTGCAAAATGGCTTTAATTTGTCTTTGGTTTTAAATTGAGAGTGCTGCTGAACTAAATATTAAAAGATCAACTAAATATTAAAAGATTTCACCTAAGAAATCTTATTCTGGCTTCTCTGCAAGATTCAGAAGTTCTGCCAACCCAAGTCCCCTTTCGCAGATGGCAGAAGTGGCTGGATCCTTGTGGTAGCAGCAGTGGCCTGCTGGCTGTCCTGGGCTGGCTGGCCTGGTTTTGGGAGGCTGGCTTCATCTCTCTACGCGCCACATCTGCCTTCCTTCCTGGGCCTCTTGGTGCCTGCCAGCTACTTGATGTGAGAGACTGACTTACGTTAGATTAATTCCATGAACACTGTGTCACTGGAGAACGTGTGCTCTGTGGCTCTGTGTGTGCAGGTGGGAAGAACTCAGGCTGAGAACGAAGAGAGGGTGTGGGTGTGCACAGTGCACAAGTTCTTGCGTCCTCCTGCTCTGCAGCCAGCCCGGTGAACTCTGAGTTTCATCCAAAGAGAGCTCTTTGTGGCTTCCTGAGGTTCTTTCTCTGACCACCCGTAGCCATACTCAGTCTTTCTGGGGTTCTGTCGGCTCCAAAGGGGTCTAATCAAGGTGTGCCCTACCCAGGCTTTTAGCTGCCACACAAAATGATCACATTTCTGAGGCACTGTATTTATCTGAAGCCGACCTGGACTTTCCCTAGAAGCTTGGCTGGAGACTCCTCTGGTGAATATGCAGCCCTGACAACTGGCTGTGGGTGCCAGGAGAAGAGTTCTCAGGGCAACCGTGGCCAACCTTGTCATGTCGCCTATGCCATCATGATTTCTTTCTTTACATTTTCAAACTTATCCAGATCTTTTGAATTTGTCCTAGAGTAAACAATTATAGTAAATATTTATTTTTTAAAAAGAACTTTTTGCAATATAATTTACACCTCAAACAACTCACACAGAGTAGAATTAAGTGGTTTTTGATATACTGTAATATTGACATTTAAAAATTGTGGACTGGGCATGGTGGTACACATCTATAATCCCAGCACTCAGGAAGCTGAGGCAGGAGGATTGCTGTGAGTTCGAAGTCAGTTTGGGCTACCGAGTGAGTTCAAGGCCAGCCTGAACTATATGGCAAGACCCTGCCTCAAAAAGACAAAAAATAAAAAATTTAAAAAATATATTTTCAGTAACATATGTATGACAAAATTGCCATAATCATTTTTAAGTGTATGATTTAATGGCACTAATTATATGAACTGTGTTTATCTAATTCCACAGGCTTTTCATCTCCCCCAAAGAAAAGTCCATAACCACAAAGCAGTAAGTCCTCATCTCCACTCTTCTCCAGCCCCTGTAACTGCTAACCCACTGTTTGTCTCCACGAATTTGACTATTTTAGATATTTCACATAAATGACAATGCTCATTCTTTTGTGTCTTATTTCACTTAGAGTAAGGCTCGTGAGGCTCAGCCCTGTTGTAGTGTGTCATGTATTGGAACTGTCGTGTCTTAAAGGGCTACATCACATTCTCCTGCAGGTACATGCAGTCATTTGTTTACCATTCATCTGCAGCAACAAACACGGGTGTGCAAATATGTGTTCTACTCTCTCTTTTCAATTCTTTCGGGTTTCTGCTTACGGCGAAGCACTATCCACTTTTAACTACCTCCCCCATGCTGACTGCTCACATCAAGCCAGAAAATTAACTCTGATCCTAAAAATAGGCAGAGATTTCAGTGTTCTAGGGCAAGCTGGCTGCAGTGCGCTCACTAAGAGGTACCTGTGTGAGTCCTTCCTCTCTCCAAAGCCATGACCAGTGCTGCTTTGGCTCGCAGCACAGAGAGCAATGTGTGAAGTCAGACGGCAAGGAGGCACAGGTGACCTCCACTGGCTCCTGCTACTGCCCTCTCCCTGATAGAGCGCATGTCCCATTGTTCCTGAGCAGAACGGCCCTAGGGGAGGCTGGAGAGAGGCACCTAGTTTTTCCTGGGCCTGGCCCAGGCGAGGTGCTCTGTCTGTTTGCATCATTCCCATTGCATAGCTCAGGGAACCAGCTCTGAGTCGTACCTTACTGATTTGAGGGCTCAGTGGCAGAAACTGGAAATGCAAAAATGAGAAAATATCGGTGCATGATGCATCCTGAAAAAGGACATACAAAATGTCTTGGGAGTTCAGGACAGGAAGAGACTCCCACTACTTCTGAGATGAGGAAAGTTTTCTGGCAAAGGTGGACCATGTAGTTACTGTGTTACTGTCTTTCCTGTTGCTTGGACACAATATCTGACACACACAGAGGTTTAATTGGGCTCGTGGTTTCAGGGTATTAAGTCCGCGTTAAGTACAGCGTGGAAGGCTGTAGTTCAGCAAAGCTCCTCAATTCATGGTGTCCAAGAAGCAGAGCAGGGAAACAGTGCCAAAGAGGCACAGGGTGAGGGGCCACATACAGGACTGAAGGCCGTGCCTCCATGACCACATGGACACACCCCGAAGTGTGCCCCACCAGTTCCCCCAGGGGATCCCAATGCCAATCAAGTTGACATTGCATCCTATATTCAACACTGATCTTGCAAAGTACTTTTATTTCTCAAGAAGGTGGCGTAGGAGTGGGGCAACAGGAACAGATAGAATTGGCAGTCTCTAAGTTGCTTGGGAATCCCTTTCTGTTATACCTGGTTAAATGCTAAAGTCCAGGAACTGCTGTCTTGTATGCCACTGTTGTGGAGATTTCTGGGGAATAGACACTGTGATGGAGACTGGAAAGCAGGGTGCCACTAGAGGGTACCTTCAGGATCAAGGCTTGTGGATGGGAGGGGAAGAGATGCAGGATGCGCCTCACAAAGGCCTTGACCAGCCCTGGGAGTTCTGCATGGACCCTTCTTTTTCTTTTCTTTCTTTTTTTTTTTTTTATTGGTACTGGGGATCGAACTCACGACCGCCTGCTTGCAAGGCAGGCTTATGCCGCTGAGTTAAATCCCCAGCCCCTCTTCACTTGTCTTATTGGCCTTGTCCTGCCTTGGTCAGTCCCTAGGAAGGACTGCCAGTGTCACAAGGTGCAATCATAGGTGTGGTGGTTAAACTCAGCTACAAAAATCCCCAAAGAGGAGACAGCTGAGTCTTATCAGCTGTCAACTTCCTACACATCTGGAGTGAGTGGCTCTCCAATAGCAACAGGGAATCTGGGCAGCACATTGCAGGGTTCATGAGCACAACCCATCAGCGTCCCTGCCCTGCTCTGCACTCCAGATTGAGCACATCTAACTCCTTGGGGTGTTTGTTTTTCCTCACCTAGGCTATGGCTTAAAAAAAAATCCACTTCAATGTGTTGAGTAACTTCTGTAACACCTTTTGTATTAGACAAGAATACAATGTATTAGTTATTATTATTAGTTTATTTGGTATTAAAAATGTTTGGAGCTGGGTGTGGTGGTACTGCCTGTAATCCCAGAATTTGGGAAGCTGAGGCAGGAGGAGTACTGTGAGCTTTAGGCCAGCCTGAACAGCATAGTGAAACCCTGTCTCAAAACAAAACAAAGCAAAACTGGGGATATAGCTCATGGTAGTACACTTGCCTAGCACATGTGAGGCCCTGGGTTCCATTCCCAAGATACATACATTTGTGTGCGCGCATACACACACACACAGGAATATGTTCATTAATTCAAAATGCAAGATTTTAAATACACACTTAAAATACATTTGAAAATAAAATACATTCTGATATTATTATTACTTTTCAGTAGGATCCCTTGAGGAAAATGTTAAGATTCCTTTAGCTTTCAGAGCAAATGTAACAAATCCCCAGCATACCAGCAATTCAGAGACATGAATGCTTTTTACACTTACTATTTATTTATTTTTGAGACAGGGTCTCTTTGTAGTTTAAGCTGGCCTTGAACTCACTAGATAGCCCAGGCTGGCCTCAAATTTTCAGTAATCCGTTTACCTTGGTCTCCCACATATTGGGATTATAGACATGCACCACCATATCCGGCTTAAAATTTTTTCTCTTATCAATAAAGAAAAATAAAGCCTGCAGATGTCTGAGCTACAGCACAGGCTCCAGGTGCACACATTTTCCCGTGGTCTCTAGATTGCATCACTCCATCATGAGTCATTAACTCTAACAGAGCTGGGAGACTGATCTCTATAAACCACTCACCATCTCCTTCATGTTCAGGGAAAGGACCAAAATGGGTCTTTGATAATATTCCTGTATCTTTTTTTCTCCTAGTAAATAACAACTCAAAATGACTTGAACATGAAGAGAAGATTCTGGCTCAGGTACCTAACTATCTCAGGAGCTTCAGGAATGGCTGCATCCAGAGGTTCAAGTTCAACAGATCCCCCTTCCTCTCTGCCTTTTGGTTTCGCCTCATCCTAGATGCCTCTAATCTCAGACAGGCTCTTTTGCTGTAGATATAGTAGCGCCAGGTTTTTTCAGGTTCCTGCTCAGCTGGAAAGAGCAAGCCTGTCTTTCAGGAACTTGAGTGTAAATCCTGAGGTTTGATCAACTTGAATAGCTCTAAGTCACAAGACTTCCTGGGCCAGTTTCTGTGGCCAGGAAGAGGAGATCTGCTGATTGTCATGAGCTGCAGACCCAGAATCAGGGGTAAATTCCTTTAAACATAGACTGACCCAAACTGAAGTTAAAAGCCATGGCTCGTAGATTGTGACGACACAGTCAGTGGCCATGGCAGAGTTGGTGAGGCTGGGGCTCATTACTCGCCACACTTCTAGTGTACACTGGGAAGTGCAGACCCGGAAAGCTAGTGTTTCCCCGGCTTCCTTGTAGCTGTGAATACTGCTGTGGTTTGGTTCTGCCCACTAGATGCCCTTCCACGAGGCCTGGCTCCCTGAGCCGAGTGGAGCCAAGACTGCCCTGCAGAATTTTGTTGAGAAGGTTTTTTTCCTTTCTGCAGGAACCAGAGTGGAAGCCTGTGTCCAGACTCTGGACAGGCGGGCCATGTCTTGAGCTAGTGTGGACTGTGGAAGGCACCGTTGACTTACTGAGTTGTGCGTCCTATTCATTTTATTTACCAAGAATGAATTCTACCCTGGCATCCTGATCTTGGCACCCGAACGCTCTCACCAGCCCCGCTGCGTCTCCTTCAGGACGGCCCCTTTCCTGTCCCTCTCCCTTGCTGAAGGTCACCCTCCAGAGAGGCACAAACTCATTCTTCATCTCTCACGCTGCCAGATCTATGTGGAGTGTGTGAGTGTGGCCAGAGAAGCATTATTAGACATTTTCTGCCCTTGGAAAAGAGCCAATGGAGAAGGGGCTTCCTGCCTGTTTCTGCACGGACTGGGGGAAGGTGCTGCGTTACACTGGGGCAACTCTTGGCGATGGGTCTGAAGACTCAGCTGAGGCCAGGAGAAGGCAGAGCAGGAGGAACCTGAGGTCCTGGGTCCTTCAGCACACTGACAGGCCGGCGCTGCACAAACTTTTCGACGGGAGCCTGTACTAGAGCTTTTCGATTGTTTCAGCCTCTTCCAGGTGGTTTGTGTGGCTACCTGCTCCTGAAAGTGTCCTGATATATGTCTACACCTATGTCTGTGTGCACATCCATATCTATATATCTATATAATGTCCATCTTATTTATGGAGAATGGAGCTGGGGTTAGGGGCAGGGAGTAAAGGAGGAGACAGACTGCAATTCTGCTGATGTCTCATGCAGATTTAATAGCAAATTTGGTATAGCCAGGATTCCACAAAAATCCGTGTGTGTGTGTGTGCATCTGTGAGAGCAGGGGAGATTCAGACGTTTACCTTTTGGCTTCCTTAGCGCTGAGGGCAGCTGCGGGCAGAGGGTGATGGGGTGCTTGTGCCGGCTGACGTTGGTGCCGCCCGCACACCCCCATTCTCATTCACATAGGAGTGGATCACACGCTCTTGCTTTTCCCAGGCCTCTTCTGCCTGCTTCCCCATCTGGCCCTCACACACCGTCTTCAAGGCGCACAGGGTGAATATCATTTGTCCTGTATTTCTGACGCGAAAACTGGGACGCAGACTTAAATTACTTGGCTAATCTTGCCCAGCTAATTACGGTTGTGTGACCCTGCTCTAGTTTAATCTCTGTATACCACATAGTTGCCTCTTAACTTTGGAAAATTGATTTGCTAAAGAAAAAGAAAGAAAGAAAGAAAAAGTTTAAGAGCTTTGCAGGAAAACAGGTGCTAAGCATGCTCCAAAAGGAATCGGGGGCTGTTGGGAGCCACCACATTGCCGAGCCGCCGCATATAGCGATCATGCGGCCTGTGGTAAAGAGCAAAGCCTGAGTTAGATTACCCCTCCCATCGAGCACGTTAGTTTCCTGCTTACCGCGTAAACAACCCGCTCAATAATATGTTAGCCAATCAGCTTGCCTTGCTTACTTTAACATGATTGGACACTGTATCCGTATATATACTGGTGCCACCCCTGGGGGGAAGTAGAAGCCCGAAAGGAGCCGCGGAGAGCGGACCGGTAGAGGCTTCGGAGCGAAGCCCGAAAGGAGCCGCGGAGAGCGGACCGGTAGAGGCTTCGGAGCGAAGCACGGAAGGAGCCGCGGGGAGCGGACCAGAGGAGGCTTCGGCTGGGAGCGATCCCAGGGCAGGCTGTACGGAGAGAAAATAAAAGAAAAGGTTGTCCACTGCCAGACTTTGTCGTGTGTCCTTCCTGCCGGCCGGGAGCGACACCGACATTTGGTGGCCCGTACGGGGAACAACTGATCACCCCCGAGACGTGGTAGTGGACAACGTTCCTTGATACAGCACTGCGAGACAGGTGAGTAGGGGATAAACCTGGGCCCTGGGTGGCGCGCACCTACAGGGTTTTTAGACTCCCCTCAGGCTCACGCGTAAGTGGCGGATTTTTGGGCCTCACACGGTGAGTAACATATTAAATATGGGTAACGTACCGAGTAACGACACCCAGCCCTTGGTACAGGTCCTCCGGAAGCTCTTAAAGTCCAGAGACCTCAAGGTGGGACACAAAACGCTGGAGAGCTTTTTTGAGGAGATTGATAGTTTCGCTCCCTGGTTCTTGCCCACAGGGCACTTAAACCTGCCCTCATGGGAGAAGTTGGGCAGGGATCTTTCTCTAGCGGAAAGGGAGGGCGGGGCTTCGGTCTTCGCTCGGCCACTGTGGGAAATGATATATGCATGCTTGAAGAGCGAGGGTGGTTGCAGGGAAGGTTCTCAAGAGCTCATTAAAGTGCGTAGGGCATTCAAACAGGCCCAGTCAGGGAGCTCCCGGGAGGGGTCCGTCAAAGGAGACAAAGATATAAAGGAGGAAGATGGGGCTCAGGCCTCGGAGTCGTCTGACTCCGAGAACGAGGAAGGCTTAGACAACGATGAGACCAAGGAGCCTAGATGCCAAGAGGATAGGCCGCTCGATAAGGAGTCGCAGGGTTCTTTCCCAGCGTTGCGCCGCGAATTGCGCTCCGCTCAACTTGGTCTGTGGAGGAGTAGAGAGCTCCTGAGCGCCCCCTGGCGCGAGAGGGAGGCGAAGCCTTCCGCCCCACCTTGGGGGCTGTTCCCGGAAGCGATCCCTCGCCACGAGGCGGCCGCGTGGGAGCTCCCTCCCCTTTCGCCAGAACAGGAAGTGATGCACGGGCCCCCATTTTCCGCCCAATCACGGCCGCCGTCTTATGCTCCGCCGCCGGCGGGTCGGTATTTTTACAGGCGGCTTTGGCAGGGGGGACGTTTGTCTCATGAGGTACATCCACCACCTGGGATAGATAGTGGCCCCTACGGGATATTTCCTGTACAAGTAGCTATGGGCCAGGGACGTAATGCATGGGAGCCTTTTGAGATAAAGCAGATTAGAGAACTTAAAAATGCAGTTACAACCTTTGGGCCGACTGCGCCTTACACCATTGCCATGCTGGAGAACCTGTCTTCTGGGCCCCTCACCCCCGCGGACTGGATTCAGCTGGCAAAGGCGTGTCTGCCCTCGGGTAGTTACCTGGATTGGCGAGCCTGGTACACAGAGTTCTCTGCCGAGCAGGCTGAGAAAAACGCTGGTCGAGGAAATGGGGGCTGGGGATTTAGCTTAGCGGCATAAGCGCCTGCCTTGTAAGCAGGCAATCACCAGTTCGATCCCTGGTACCAATAAAAAAAAAAAAAAAAAAAAAAAAAAAACGAAAAAGATAAAAATAAAAAATAAAAAATAAAAAACAAAAAGGGGGAGTAAGCCAAGGCCTGCCTCCAAAGGCGCGGTTATCTATGGCATGACAATGGATGGGCCCGGATCCGGTAATCAGCTGGAACCGAGGCGCGGTTTGTGTTTTTCTGCAGGAATCGGGACGAGAACC
This sequence comes from Cavia porcellus, assembly GCF_034190915.1. Taxonomy (NCBI): domain Eukaryota; kingdom Metazoa; phylum Chordata; class Mammalia; order Rodentia; family Caviidae; genus Cavia; species Cavia porcellus. The sequence continues at coordinate 219,892,288 of NW_026947484.1, forward strand.
ACTGTGGGTACCGGAGAGACTGACACGGGCGACAAAGCCCTCGACTAAAGATCAGACCTGCCCTACCGGAGATCCATCACAGACCAACCAACAAGATGAATAAAAATAGCGGTAGCCCAAAATGGACAAAAAGATCCTCAGGCATATGCATGGCTCGCTCGCCTAGCCTATGACCGAGTCTAGGGACGGTGAGCTTCCCACACTCCTCCTCTAAAAAATTATGATATAGCAGGGTAGATGAGTCAATGATGGGTAAGAGCATGCCTCCCCAGCATGACTCAACCTAAGACAGGCCCTACCCCATACCGCACGAAAGCCGCTGAATTACTAGGTTCCGCCCGAACCAAATGTCGCCCCGGGGGGATCATGCGGAGCGACATGAGTGTATGCCTGTGTGCATCCAGGTTCCGTCCGGTTCCTTCCTGGCCCTGGAAAAAAGACGAGGGCCTCGGGGCCTCGGCAGACTCGGGGACGGCCGACCCGGGCCGACGCCGAGAGCCCTTGGTGGGCCTCCTATCAGGGCATAGGCCTCTACACTCAATTCAGGACGGGCTGCGATGCGTAGACTTATTTAAAATAAAAAAGGGGGAGATGTTGGGAGCCACCACATTGCCGAGCCGCCGCATATAGCGATCATGCGGCCTGTGGTAAAGAGTAAAGCCTGAGTTAGATTACCCCTCCCATCGAGCACGTTAGTTTCCTGCTTACCGCGTAAACAACCCGCTCAATAATATGTTAGCCAATCAGCTTGCCTTGCTTACTTTAACATGATTGGACACTGTATCCGTATATATACTGGTGCCACCCCTGGGGGGAAGTAGAAGCCTGAAAGGAGCCGCGGAGAGCGGACCGGTAGAGGCTTCGGAGCGAAGCCCGAAAGGAGCCGCGGAGAGCGGACCGGTAGAGGCTTCGGAGCGAAGCCCAAAAGGAGCCGCGGAGAGCGGACCGGTAGAGGCTTCAGAGCGAAGCCCGGAAGGAGCCACGGAGAGCGGACCGGTAGAGGCTTCGGAGCGAAGCACGGAAGGAGCCGCGGGGAGCGGACCAGAGGAGGCTTCGGCTGGGAGCGATCCCAGGGCAGGCTGTACGGAGAGAAAATAAAAGAAAAGGTTGTCCACTGCCAGACTTTGTCGTGTGTCCTTCCTGCCGGCCGGGAGCGACATCGACAGGGGGCTCCCGGGAGTCGAGCCCTCTCATCCCCCGCTGGAAGATCTCCCTGGTGTCCTTACTGACTCAGCTGTGTCGTGGGCATCCTGTGCTCAGAGAGGCTCTCCCAAAGCTGCCTGTTGAGTGTTCTTAATTTTTTTTAAAGCAGGTTTTTTCCCTAAGCCTGGAAACGCTCCCTGTGGAGCAATGTGGAGCATCTCACAGATCCACGAGACAGGAGCCAGATGGTATTTGGTCTCACAAAGGAAAGGGCTTGTCTGACTCTGGAGACCTGGAGAGGCTCAGCAACCTTCCTCCCAGGCTCTGCTGCAGGCTGTGGTGGAGTCTGCCCCCCTGTCTTGCCATGGGGTCACCCCTGGCGCCCTCCCTGTTCCTCATTCTGACTACTTCCTCATGCCTTTGGCTACTCCTGGCCTGCCCGGCTTCAGCTAAGTCACCAGGACAAAGGGGCAGTCAAAAGACCAGGATGAAAAGCCAGAGTGAAACATGACACCACGTCATGGCAATGTAAGAAGATTCACAAACTGTCCTCACTGCCTTGGAGGATAGGCTGGGGGGCTCCTCTCAGAGCTGAAGGCCTGGGTCACTGGCCAGGCTGATGTGGCCAGCAAGAGCCCGAAGCTCGAGGCCCTGCACTGTAGAAAGGGCTTACGTGGGACGCAGCCACAAAACTGGTCCAGCACAATCTGCAGCCTGGGCCCTGACCGCCACCTCTCCCCATGGCAGCTGGGCCTTTGCCAGGCTCCAGGATGAGCTTGGAAGGTAGAGCTGGCATCTCGGGACCACTGGCCTGGGTTACAGTTGAGTGTGGTGTGAATTTTCCACATCTGGGACCCTGTCCCTTGTCCCTGGCTGTAAAAAAACCTGGTCCACAGGAGATGCTACATAAATGCCAGAAATTCTATGCAGGAGCCATAGTTGTATGTTTTAAGGGAAATAAATGAAAAGTGGGCCTTAAAAGACTTATCACCTCTAAGTCACTCCCAGAGCCCTTTCCATGCTCAGTAACTCCGCGGTCAACACTTTCTTCCTGATCTGCGGTATCCTCAAGTTCTTTGACTCAGCCTGGAGGAGGGGCCGATGCAGGGTTGGACACAAAGACTGTGAGGAGACCCTGTCCCATAAAATCACAGGAGTCTACACTTACGCTGTGAGCTGAAACGAATGCGAAACCTAATAGGGTTTGGCCACTGGGCGGAATTACACTATTTTTAGATGAACTATTTTAATAGAGTACCCACCTGTTTTGCATTCATATTTTAAGGCTCCTCCGAATCTTCCATTTGTCAACATTCTGTTTCGTTTAACTCCGAGCCGCTGTGAGAGGTGTGATGTGGACCTGCCTCCTCCTTCTGTGGGGCCAAGTGCTGACCTGAAGCAACCCTCTTGCTGTTGATGTACTTTGAGTGCCCTTGTGGCTTGGTAATCACCTCTGCCAGACTTCCTGTTTCGCTAAGCACAAGATTCGAATTACAGTGTGCATTCTGAAGTTCAACAAATGCTTTCTGAATGAATATATAAATTGATAAAAATGAGGATCAACTGTAGTTTAGGCCTCCACAACACTGTCTCCCCTCTCTGATCTCCTCTCCCCTTGCAGAGACCTTGTCCCTTGGACGCAGTGTCCTCCCACTGCCCCTGGGAGGCCTCCTTTGACCCCCACCTAGGTCTGCCCTCCAAGTTCCTATTCGTAAAGGGGACTCCAGTAGAAAGAAATGTGGAACCCAAAAGGAAGAAGAAAGGAATCCTCTTGTGGCAGACTGCCAGACATTTGCAGGCTGGTCAGGAGACAATAATTTTGGAGGGGCAAATGGAAAGGATTTCAGCCCTGAGTGGCTGACTCTGGGAGTCTGAAACCCAAACCCCGGTCAGTGGAAGCAGTGACTCTTGTTCTGGATAAGCAAAGGTGAAAGTATGTTTCCAGAAGGGGAAATCTGAGACTCAGTTTTCATCAGTGGACGCTTTCTAAAAGGCAAGCCCGATTCCGTTGCTACTCTGCTGCAAATATTAAACTACGTGACGTTCTGAATTTCCCTGTCCATCTCCGTAGAACCTCTCCCGGATAGCAGCCCCCGCCTCACCCCATGTTTTTGACAGCAGCAAGAAAATATTTTAATAGTGTTATGGAAAGTGCAGCAGGGGGCTGGGGATTTAGCTCAGCAGCATAAGCACCTGCCTTGCAAGCAGGCAGTCATGAGTTTGATCTCTGGTACCGATAAAAAATTTTAAAAAAAGTATTAAAGCAGGGTCCACATTTCTTTAGTCCCATCTGATCTTCATTTCTTTTCTTCTTTTTTTTTTTTTTTTTGGTCTTTTTGAGACAAGTCTCACTGTGCAGTTCAGGCTGGCCTTGCACTCACTGTGTAGCCCAGGCTGCTCTCAGACTTGCAGTGATGCTCCTGCTTCAGCCTCCCGAGTGCCGAGATTACAGGTGTGTGCCACCACGCCCAGCTGAGCTTCATTTCCTGACACTCACCTTCTAACCACATCATACAATTTGAGGACTCTGGATGTACCTTCCCCTCCCCTCGATCTGTGAGTTCCTGCTTGTTCTGTTCTTTGTTTGAAATCCCCTCTTCTTGTTCCAGGAAGGTCTGCGTGTTGCCGCTCCCCTTCTCTCCCCAGTGTGTGTCTCACTTACAGCCCTGACCTGACTATCACGGTCCTGATAGTCTTGTTGTGGTCAAGGCAAGTCAAGGATCTTTTTATGCCTTTCATCTCAGAACATGGGGCATTGGCACATGCTTGCTGATGGGATGGATGAAAGCAGTTGTTCTCATCCCTAAATCAGCATCTAATAACCTCTAAGATGCAGCGCTGGAAAGGAGGACTCAATGAGCCAGAAATCCCGGAGCTCAATGTAGGTAACCAGAAAAAGCGCTGTTCACCTCCTCCGCCAGGGGCTCTCTTCTCTCAGGCAGTGATGTCTCACTCCCTCACTTTCTTCAGCAAAGCCTTTCCTTGCCTGACCACTGCATCGAAATGGTGGCCACCTAGCCCGGCATCCCCGTCCTCCTCTGACTTCTTTGTCCCTTTCCTTTGGCTTTGCTGCCACCTGATATTCTCTATATTCCTTTGTCTATTTGTGTGTTGTGTGCTTGTTTGTGACACCTACAATGTAAGCTGTGTGGTCAGGCATCTTTCTGTTTTGTCCTCTGCATCCCTAGTGCCTGGTCCAGTGAGTGGCACATAGTATGTTCCCATGGGCTGAGTGAATGAATGCGTGTAGAGAACGGTACATGTTCCTGGAGGATGATACTGTTTTGTTTTGCTTCCCAGGATTTGTTCTTAACAGGATAGAACTCCTAATAGCTCAAAGGCAAGAACTAGAGCCCACCGAGGTGGTGGTTTAGAGTTCTGGATAAGAACAGCCTCTGTCAGCCTCAGCAATAGCTATCAAAGTTCCCACCTTGTGCCTGCAATACTAGCCTTGTATGTGAAGAAACAAGATCCAAGCAAGCAGTAAAAATGAATCCTAATAAATCATACAGAGAGAGAGAGAGAGAGAGAGAGAGAGAGAGAGAGAGACTCGACCATTCATGCCAGTCTTTTGATGCTATCCCACCTTCGATGTTTGCTCTAAATTCTATAAAACCGACTACACTGAGCTACAAGAAAAGGCAAATATCAAGAGACGAGCTGAAAATGAAGCTTTTATTTTAAGAAGCACACCCAAGGGTTATGACTGGCTTCTGAAGATTCGTTCCCGTAGCACAGGAGATTCAAGCAGGCGATTTGTGGGCCTGGGTCTTGGTTTGTACCCCAACTGACTCCAGAGCGCAGGGCCAGCCTCTTCCCCTGGCCACAGCTCTGCCCACAGAACAGCGAGGGAGTTACTGCAATGAATTCCAAGGTCTCCTCCATTCCTGGTGTTCTGTGACTCTGTATCCTGATGAGGGTTTCAATCTGTCCTTCTTAATGAAGAGATTCAATTATCTAGGACATTAATTTCGTGGAGTGTTCCGGTTAATTGGATCTTCAATAAAACAGATCCCCCAATTTTGTTTATTACATTAAAAGGGGTGTTTTTGCATTAATTTACACCTGTAAGGGGGATAAAAACATTTAACTGTAACACCTAGAAATCTTGCTAAAAGATAATCCTTCATAAAGAGATTCCTAAACATTAACTGTGACTTGTAGTTTTTTAAAAGTGAGCTTTTTACATCACAGGCATATGCACATGGCAACACAGATTTTGGGAAATAATCTTTAACTTTTCCATACAATGCAGTATGCTGTTTTCTATTCCAAAATATTATTCAACTCTCTAGTTGGTTTAATGGCCTGCAGCAGACAGCACGGTCTGATGTTGCCACATGAAGCTCTGTGAGGGTCAGCAAGAAAATGCCCAGGATGTCCAAGTGGTCATTCTGATAGCTGTCCTCCGGCTCTGATTCTGTGGGCACTGTGGTGACTTTATGCCTTTGATGCTACTGGGATGAGATTTAAGCAGGGCAGTGGAAGGTAAAGAGCACTAGGCTATGAGGCAGAATTTCTGACGTCTGGACTGGCTTCTGTGCCAGCTGTGAGACCTCGGGTAACCCCTTAGCTTTCCTGAGTCTTGGCTACTTCCTCTGAGAAGGGCTACCCTGTCTACCTCAAGGGGAGGCTGTGAAAACTGAAAGCAACAAATGTGGGGAAAAGCCTAAAGTGTGATATAAATAAAATGAACTATTAATGATAGCCAAACATTTAGACCTTAGGAGAGGATTTTAAGTGTACCCGAAATAAACGAAAGCTTTATTTAATGACTTATTTATTACAGATGCAGCTGGGTGCTTTGAGAAAGATTTGAGGAGCTGTGTACCAAGGTTAAGGGGGTCTTCTTCACTGGTTTCTGCTTTGGGCTGGAGATGGGATGTGGAGACTTGAGCACTCTTGTGCAAACTCTATGACTGAGCTCTACCCTCAAACCCCTTCTGTGTGCCTGAGAGAAACTGGGCATATGGTTCATAGACTGGCACATCAAAGCCCCTTGGGGTGGGCACCTTGGTCCTTGCACTGAAGAAGGGAACAGTTTTGATAGGGATTATTTGGAATTGTCATCCTGTTAGGATCAAAATCCTTGGCCAGAGATGGCTGTCTTCATGAGGAGCTGTCAGAACTTCTGTTGAGTCAAATTAACACGATCCACATGGATTTCTTCCTTTTAATTGGTAACATAGAAGAGACGAGCGATGTAGAATTCTAGATTTTTTTTTAAAAAAAGCCCCATAAGTTACATTTATTATGATCCAGCAATTCCATTACTGGGCATATATCCAAAGAAATTAAATCAGTATGTGGAAGAGATGTCTGTACTACTAGCACAATAGCCAAGACGCACAATCAATGTAAATGTTCATCCATAGATGAATGGATATGGGAAATGTGGTACACATATAAAAGGGAACATTTTGGGGCTGGGGATTTAGCTCAGCGGCATAAGCGCCTGCCTTGGAAGCAGGCAGTTGTGAGTTCGATCCCCGGTATCGGTAAAAAGGAAAAAGACAAAAAAAAAAGGAACATTTTTCAGCCACAAAGTAAAAGAAATTTTGTCATCTAAAGCAACATGGGATGAATTTGGAGGAATTATGTTAAATAAAATAAGTCTGGCACAGAAAAATAACACGTGATCCTTTCTTGTATGGGGAGAACTAGAAAAGTTGGTCTCACAGAAGCAGAGAGAATGGGGTTACCAGGGGTTGGGGTAAGGAGCATAGAAAACATTGGCCAAAAGACACAAAGTTTCATTTCAGTAGGAAGAAAAACTTCAAGGGATATATTGTACAACAAGTTGATTAAAGTTAATGACACCTATATTGGTTCTTGCCATTGCTAGTAACAGAGTATGATATTCGTGAAAATTGCTAAGAAATTAGATTTTAAGTGATCTCAACACACACACAAATGACACATGAGGCAATCTATGTTAATCATCTTCACTGAGCCATTCCACAGGCACACATATTTCAAAACAACATGCTGCACATGATACTTCTGTCAAATAAAGTAAAAAATGAAATACACAAATTCAGGAGAGACACAATTATGTCTTTCAATTGAACAACTGGGCAAATGTCTTACATTCTACAAAGTTTTTAATATAAAAACTTTAATTATGTGTTAAATTGGGAATAGTGACAGCTGCCTGTGGGTTCCTAAACTGACCTCTGTGAAAATTCCCAGTGCTTACTGGGAGTAAACGTGGTGGGGTGTGGCACTGGCTTTTATTTTCCAGGTTCTGTAACTTTTGCATTAGACAATAATAAAGAAAACTCAGAAAATATCAAACTTAGATTTAAACCTTGGAATTGATTTGACCTTTTGTTTCTATGAAAAGAAGACAGACCTGAGAATATAATAATTTACCTGAGACACCTCATTTGTACAAAACTGAGACTAGACTCTGGGTCCTCCAGCACTTAATTCTCAGAGTTTTTTCTACTACTAAGTCTCCTTCTAGAAGTTAAGACTGGAGAGGCCAGTCTGTCACACACCAAAAAGCCTGACTGCAATCCAACAATGAGAAAGCATAGCCAATCTTGATTCCAAGTATTCAGACTCAAAGGCCAGCACCCTTTCTATTAATTCTTAGCTTTTAGTCTTTTTTTTCCGGTACCAGGGATCAAACTCATGACCATGCGCTTGCGAGGCATGTGCTTATGCTGCTGAGCTAAATCCCCAGCCCCAATTCTTAGCTTCTAAAAATTTTTTGTTCTTCCCAGCTGGAGTTTGAGGCAGGGAGAGAGTCTTTCTTTTCTTCAACTCATCTCTTCCTCTATGCTGCTTAACATACTTTTGGATATATTCTTGTCTTTTGATTGAAGAAGGAAAAGAAGAGAAGGCAAAAAAGGAAGAAATATAATAATTTGCTGTTGAGTGGGAGGTGGGAGCTAAAACTCACAAAGGAAGTCCCGCTTTTCCTTCCAGCTCCCACACTATCCATCTGTCGGGAAGATGACCTGTCCTGAGCCGGGTGCTCAAAGCCATCATGCATTCTGCATGGAGCTTGGTAGATTCACCAGGCACTGTGGTGGGATTGTTAGAGCCCAGCATGTGAGAAAATGTGGGTGGGGTAGGGGGACCAAAGTACAATGGATGAGGTCTCTCACTCTCTCTGAGCATTAGAAATTGCCTTTTCTGTCCTTGGAACTGTCTCAGTCTGTGCCCACATATTGAGTTTAGGCAAGGAGACAGAGAAAAAAAAAATAGCAAACTCACCTCCAGTTGGAGGTACTTTGTATTCTAGTCTTTCTACCAGTTCCCTGATACTATTTACTTTTCAGAGTTGGTAAATGCTTGCTTCAATATTCAGAGGGAGACATGGAGTCATCAAGAGATGGAGGACTTTTCATGAATGGGCTGGGGCTGTGAGGTAGGAGCTTACATTGTCAGGCACTAAATTTCTCACACTCTTCTAGTTCCAGGCAAAGCGGGTTTGGCAACCCAACAGCAGTCTTATAAAGCAGAGACAAACACACAGCAGGGCATGGGACCCACGGAAGGGAACCTGAGTGTGTCACCAAGATGGTCTGCCCCAAGAAGCATGCCCAAGTTGAGCAGTTCTTAAAACTGTGGCCATGTGACCCACAAACGCTTGTTGTCCTCAGCTGGAGAGGTGGGGAGAGGTGGGCCACCGCTCTGTCCTGGCAGATGAAACACCACAAAGGGTATTTGATATCGGAAATGGTTTTAAAGCCCTTCTGGCTTTTAAAAGAATGGTTTCAGGATATTCCTCGGGAGATTCTGCTATTTCTCAGGGCCCTTTGCTTAAGGCGTTTTTCTACCTCCCTTTACCAAGCATGTACCTAGTTGTCTCTGACAATATAGAAATCCTTTTTGGAATTTTGTTTAGGTCTTTGTCCTTCCATGCATACATGGGCTTGAATAGGCAGAAATAACCTTCCTGGGGTGACAAGTGGCACTCTGTGGGATGCACTGCATGGAAACCCTTGTCTGGGAGGCCTTGGCAGCCCTGAGTGAGAGCAGAGTTAAAGCTACAGGGTGTGTGTGTACCAAGCAAGACCCTCCAGCTGACATCTGAGCTGTGAGGGGGTGGAGATGATCCTCGGTACAATATGGTGACCTCTGATCTCCTCCCTGCTTATGAGTTTGGTTTGGTTTTGGTTTTACTCTGGTGTTTGTACTGACATAAATTTAAAGATGGACAATTATTCTTCTAAGACATTTCCCAAGAGGATGACCTTAGCTTCAGCTTTCTGCAATTTAACTGGGCAAACCTGTGGTTTGTTCATTTTCTTTACAGACACGGAAGAGCAGTTCCAACAAGCTTGGGCAAAAAGAAGCCAAAGGTTGAGCTGGAAGGGCGAGATGCCGCAGAGCCCGGGAACCAGAGGTAGGGACTGCGGTGCTGCAGTTTCCTGTCCCGCTCATGTTTTTGTTCTTTGTTCCTGTGCCTCAGCTTCACCCCAGTCACGGCTGCCAGCTTCCTCCTACGGTGGTAAATGGGGTTGCTGCAGCCCTGAGGAGTGGCATCTCGGTCTTTACACTGGAACGATACTAACCCCTTCCTTGCTTTCAGGATGAAAAAGACAGGCAAGAACTTCGATTCTTCCCTGTCCCCTGGACAAGCCCACTGATGGTGGTGGTGGTGGGGTTCAGGAAGAGCTAGGCAGCTTCTGGGGTAGATGTGCAGGTGGAGAAGGGCATTTACTCAGTGTGTGCATGTGTGTGTGTGTGTGTGCGTTGCTAAGAATCAAACCCAGTGTTCATGCATGCTAGGCATGTAGTCTACTGGTACACTATGTCCCCAATCCATCCAACATATTTTTCATGAGCAAAAAGATGCTGTGAGAGGGTCACAGTTCTCACTGATGAGGGAGAGGTGACCCAGAGATTGGTGGATGAAGGGAAAAGGCAGAATGTGTGCAGTGCTCTGCAAAGTACCGGCAGCGGGAAGAACTGAGGCCCCTGTGCCAGGAAGCAAACTAACTGCTCCTTCAGAAGGCGGTTCTGCTAGGAAAAAATGCCAGTTGAAGTAAACAGTGTATTTTATAATGTGGTTGCTTTACCTCTTAATTCTAGCTCCCTAGTTTTTTATATCATGGTAATGGTTTGGGCGCCGTCAGCAGATCTGTAGACCACACTTTGAGTAACTCTGCCCCAGGGGAATTTTTGCATATTCTGTGCAGGAGACATGTACGAGAACGCTCATAAGGCTGGGGTATGGCTCAATGGCACAAGCTTGAGGTCCTGAGTTGGATTCCTGGTACTAAAAAACAAACAAACAACAAAAAAAAACAACGCTCATAATAGTTAATTTACAATGGTTAGAAAGAAATGATTCAGGTGTCCATAATAACACAATAATCAAGGTGTAATCGTACAGTATATAGTAGAGAAAGTGAATAAATTACAGCTGAACATACCAATGTACACAATTTTTAAAAATACCCTTGAGCAAAGAGGACAAATTGACAAGGCTACAATTAATATGGTTTCATCACCACTAAATAATATACCCATTATGGGTCTCTAACACACAGATTAGAGCTGTAAGGGCAAGCAAAGGAATAAATGACAACAGGGTCAGGTTGATGGCTTGCCTTGGGGTGGGAAGGGACAGTGAAGCAAGAGAAGATCTAGCATGGAGGGAGCTTCAAGGAATCCAGAATATTCCATTCTCAGCTTAACCTGGGTGGTTTGCACAAGGCATTCAAGTACATACCGTAGTCGATGGTCTACTATATATTTTTGTATGATTTATTTCACAAGGAAATAAAACTTGAAAATGTGTTTACCTGGAGCTGACGCTCCTCCAGACCCTGCACAGTGAGGAGTTTGGTGTGGCTGACTAGCCTGGCCTCAAAGGAATTAGAACCCTTCCTAACACGGCGCATAGTGGTCAGTGAAAGGGGGCCAGCAGCCCCTCTGCCACCTCGCTCTCGGGCACCAGTGTGAACCTCCTGTCTGTGCGGCCTTGGGGCCATAGCTCACCTGCTGTTTGCCTCTGCCGTCCTGCAGCACAGTGCTCAGGATTTAGCCTGCTGCTCTGTGTTGCCACCACAGGCTCCATTTCTTCCAGCTTCTCACGGCTACCTTGTGCGCAGGAAGCAATAATACTCTTTAAGTGTTTGATCCCCAAGCACATTTGGAGCTAAAAATGTGAAAGCACTTTGGACAGCGTGGCAATGTCACTCCAGGGTTTGGTTGTTCACCATTTGTTGACCTTTTTAGGGAAAGTTTATCTTTTGCCTGCTGAGGTTTACTTTAAATTCCAACTGGTTTGCAAATACATTCTTTGGTGACAGCTGTAGTTTGAAATGTTTGACCTCACTTTGCTCTGGATAAATAGTCTACCAAGTCTTTTTTAACCCCTTGTGTTAGATGGATTTTCTTGCCCCAAATTTGGTGTCTACTACCTTTACAGCTATAAAAACTCAGAGTCAGAAAGGACCTCGTATGTGTGTCCCAAATCTAATTCCTCACCCAGTAAAAGGATTATTCTGGCATGTGTCTAATAACTAACTTCTGAGAGTTTGCTTTTTAAGGACATTGATGTAGAGACAATGTGTACCGTAGTTTATAAACTCTATAAAAATTTTCACAAGTTTTCACTTTGTCTTGGAGAATCAGAAATTAGTGAGAGCCGTTCAAGTTTGCGAACTGGATTAAAATGAACACAGGCTCTTGTAAAACTGGTTCTGGAGGTACAGGAGGCTTTACATGGTCAAAGACAATTTTTATCTACTTAATATAATCGTATTCTGGATTAGGAGAAGCAGAAGGAGTTGGACACGTCCACATACGTGGAAATATAAATAGGACTTTGGCCATTGTTTAAGGTCTGTGCATAATTTCTTCTGTCCTCTTGTTTCTGCTTTCTTTCCTCCTTTTAAGTACTGAAATGAAGACACACAAGTGCTCTGCAGAAGGAACAGGGCAGCCTATAAGGTCCCAGCCTCTACTCTGTTTTTCCTAACTATTGGTCATTGGCTGCCTTCGCCATTAGGCTGGCTCAGCCTAGTTTACAAAGTCCCTGTGAGATCATGTGATGTGGGTAACTGTTTGCCTTTTCCATCTACTGCCCACCTTGGGTTCTGCTCTCAGAAGCAAGTTGTGACCCCACGTTTTGGGCTTGAGCCATGCTGGTATCTTAGCGGCACAGTTCACTTAGGGTGAGGAAAGGAAGTCATCTGGAAAAGCTATTGGAGAAGCAGGGTTGTTCTAACTCTAACCCCGTCTCTCCTCCAAGCTGGGGATAGATTCCAAGATAAAGTGGGTGATTTTCTTCCTTTTACTTGAGAGCAGGAAACTCAAGCACGGGTGAGAGGGAACAGTGAAAGGTGCCAATCTAGCCTGGACTCACAGTGTGAAAGATCCAGTGCGAACACAAAGTTCACCCGAGATTTAGTAAAGAATGTGTTAAGGCTTGGATGAGGCAGGGCCTGATGGCAGGACATGCATAGAACTAGAGAACTGAACCCTTCACACCAGGACAAGTCAGGCCTCAGAGGTCTGCTTCCAGAGGCACTGAGTGGAGGACAGGGGCACTGTCTTCACGCCCCAAGCAGCGACGCATCCCTGAACGCGATGATAGCAGGGAACACGACTCCACATTGACCCCTACACCCCAAACATGCTTGGAACCTGAGTGGGGCTGGAAAGCAGGAGCCAGTGGCATTCTGGACACACCTGTCATCTTCACCTCATTTGTGACAGCAGCCCAGTGAGAGCTGCAAACACTCCTGGTATGGGAATAACTGAGGGCTTTCTCAAGACACTTTGAAAAATTCCAACCCTACCCTTTTAACTTTGTAGAACATTTTTGGGTCTGTAATTATCTTGTTTTTCTTCCAAGGGTCAGAAAAAGTCAGAAAAAAAATTAAGAGCCAGAGTAAATACTTTTGGTTTTGCGGGCTATAAAGTCTCTGTTACAATTGTTCGCCTTTGCCATTACAGCTTGGAAGTGGCCACTGATAATGGAGAAACAAGTGACAATGGATGAATTCTATTGCAATTTTATTTATGGATACCATAATCAGAATTTTTTATAGTTTTTTTTTTTTTTTTGTACTGGGGATTGAACTCATGATCTAACTTGCAAAGTAGGCGCTTATGCCACTGAGCTAAATCCCCAGCCCCTACTGTTTTTTTTTTTTTGTTACAAAAATGTCCCTCATTTGACGTTTTTCATGAATTCAAAAGTATTTTTTTAACTTGCAGGATATAAAGACAGTCCGTGATTCATAATTTACTGATCTCTGTGGGGGCAGGAAAGGTTCATCACCATTTCCCTAGTGTCCATCCCAAGGAATGTCATATTTATTGAGTAGGAGCAGGTTAGACATTTGTTGGAAGAATGATATTTATTTTATCTATAAGGAGACTGTAGCTCAGGAGGTGGATCAACTCTCTTAAATATGGGGCTAGAATTCCATATTTGTGTGGTAGTTGCAAAGTTGGGTATTGGTCATTCGTCCAACACCAAAGCCTGCTCTCCTTCCAAATCACACCTTCAGCCTTCCTCCCAGATAATATTGCCATATGAAAGCTCACAGAGTTTGGAACAGAGAACTTCACATGAGTCAGTGGGGGCAGACTCTGTAGTGTCACTTTTCAACATGCTCAAGCTGCAGAAACGTGACTTTAATTCCTCAGGTGTTTTCTTTATCTGCCAGGTGGGGAGCAGACCATTGCTCATCTATCCTGAAAGATACCTATGAAGAATAAAGTTAGGGGCTTTGACAATATTAAACAGCCATCATGGGGGTTGGGTTATCTGTATAATCTTCAACATAGCCTCTCTCTGTGACTTGAAATTGAGACACCTGAAAAGAGAACAAATTGGTGAAAAGAAAAAAGAAGTATATCTCTAGGGAATGGGAAGGAGCTTACAGGAAAACTAGAAACTACAGAGATGCTGGAGATACGGAGTATTATACATACAAAAGACTGGAGCAGGGGCTGGGGATTTAGCTCAGCGGCATAAGCGCCTGGCTTGCAAGCACACAGTCGTGAGTTTGATCCCCGGTACCGATAAAAAAAAAAAATACTGATGCATTCTGGAAAGCTGACCCAAACAGCCATCATGGGGGTTGGGTTATCTGTATAATCTTCAACACAGCCTCTCTCAGGGAGGCCTCCTCAGGGAGGAGAATCTATGCCAACTAACATGAGGTAAACCCAGAAGGGCTGGCAGCTCAAGGTAGAAACAATGAACTACACCAGCAACATTAGCCACAAGAAAAGTCCACAGCTATTAGGAGCTACAAAAAACAGGTGGGGTTTTCTCCAAAAGTTATTTTTTCTATAAGAAGAAATCCAGTGTAGCACCTGACATATTTGTGAGGGTTTAAGCAGTCACCATTTTGGGAAGAGTTAACTGTTTTAGACCGAGCCACAGAATGACTGTATTTCAGGGTTTCTGCTGTCACCCTACCACAATTACTGGGAAGGAGACAGCCACAGAAACCAGTTGCAGACAGGGTGTAGGCTAGATATAGACCCTCCTGAGAAGTCTAAGCTCATGCCAGAAAGGACATGGGGGTGTCATACTCCATAGTGACAAGCCAGCCTGGTTGTATTGGCTTTCAGAAGGGGCTGGGTCTAAAAGTGATGGCATTAAGCCCAGTGTTTTTTTTTTTGGACCCCTGGTAGACTCCCTATATCCAGCATGGAGCTTAGCGATCTGTTTGTTCCCCATCTACCAACTTTAGCAGGGATCTACATTGGCTTGGCCAGATGCCATAGCTTGGGGTAGACACACAGAGTGGCCTCTGGGGGGGGCACTTAACAGGCCATAACATTAGGTGGAGAAAGCTGTGACTTGGGGTGCACAGAAGAACACAGAAACTGGGAGCTTCCAGAGTGACTATAGCTCCAGGGTGGAAACCATTGAGTGACTATACCCAGCAGGAAAAGCAGTGTCTTGATTACTTTTCTTTCTCATTGTTAAGACAAAACACCTGACACCTAAAGTTAGGGAAGGGAAGGTTTATTTCTTACAGATTGGAGGTTTCAGTTCATACTCAGTTGGCTCCAAGTCAAAACGATATGGATGAGGGGCAGCAGTTCACGGCTGCTGCAAACAGCAAGCACAAACTATAAGAAAGAGAGACATGCCTTTCTCCCAACATTACACTGTATGCTGGCTCCACCCCTGGGCAGGTGTAGCACTCACACTACCAATCTGAGCGCTAGACAACAAACCAATCACAAACACTAGATTCAGCCGCTTCCATGACTACATGAGGCTTGGGGGGCCACCTAGATGCAAACCATAGCAAGCAAGAAAGATTTTAGCATTCACACACAAAAATGTGAGTGAGAATAAAGATGTGCCATCTATAAGAAGCTAATAATCTCAATGAATATAAACATCACATGCCATAAACATGAGCTAAAAGTATTAATAACAACAAGAATGAAAAAGGGAAAGAATTTATTAAAGAAGGAGGAAGGGAGGAAGGAAAGAAGGGAAGGCTGAGACTACAGCCCTTCCAGGGGGAGAACCAGCAGCAGTTCCTGAGACCCACACCATGTTGGAACTTAGGACCCTGGGAAGCCAAGCAAGCACCTCCCCTCCCTGGTAATCGGTGGCAGTGTGGCAGACTGCAGCCCTTCCAGGGGAGAACCAGCAGTGTCTCCTGAGATCCACGCCATGTTGGAACTTAGACACTGGGAAGCCAAGCAAGCACTTCCCCTCCCTGGTAAGCAGTGGCAGTGTGGCAGATTGCAGCCCTTCCAGGGGGAGACCCAGCAGCAGCTCCTGAGATCCGCGCCATGTTGGAACTTAGGACTCTGTGAAACCAAACAACCAGCCTGCCTCCCTGCTAAGCAATAGTGAACGTACTGATGCATGGCCTAGAGTCAAACATCCCACTTCCCTTACCCTCCTTCTCCTGTTTCCCCCCCCCCCCCGTTAGCAAATGGGAACCAGAAATCTGAGCATCTCCTGGGAGGTTGACCATAGCAAATAAGGGGGACTTCCTTCTACCATCTCTTTGAAGGCAAATATTTTTATTACTGTTTTGCTCTTTTCTGATTAATGGTACTGCTCTATTCAATATTCTGTTTTGATAGGTTCTATAGTGTTCTATATTTCATCTCAATTTGATATACGTGATGGAAAGAGCAACTATTATAAAGATAACAAAATATACTGTGATACCTATTACTGTTATCCTGATAACCTGCTGTGAAGTTCTGTACTAATTTCATTGTACGATCTTAATTGGCTTTATTCTGTCTTGTTCTGTTGTATACTTTCAAAATAAAATTTAAAAAAAAAGGGAAGGCTGTGGTGGCTCATGCCTGTAATCCCAGCACTTGGGAAGCTGAGAACCCATGGGACACAATGAGAGCAGCCCTTAAAGTGGAAGATCATGGCAGTGAATGTCAACATCAGAAAAATAGAGCAAGTCCAATAAATAATCTGAGATACCTCAAGGTCCTAGAAAAAGAACAATCCAAATCCAAAGCTAGTTCAAGAAAGGAAAGTAATGAAACAGAACAGAAATTAGTAAAACTGAAATAAAAAACAATACAAAGAATCAAAGAATGAATGAGGTGGATTTTTGAAAGAATAAACAAAATAGACAAACCTTTAGCCAATCTTACTAAAAGAAAGAAAGACCCAAATCAATGCAATAAGAAATAAAAAAGGTGAAATCATAATGGAAATCACCAAAATCCAGAAGGTAGTAACTACTTTGAAAAGCTCTACTCCATTAAATTGGGGAATCTAGATGAAAACAATAGATTTCTAGATACATATGAATTGCCAAAATTGTATCAAGAAGATATAAAAACTCTAAAATCTAGTAACACATGATAAAACTGAAACAGTGATAAAAAAAACCCTACCAACTAATAAAAGCCCAGGAACTGATGGATTCACTAATGAATTCATGAACTTCAGGGAAGCTCTAATGCCAATATTCCTTACACTCTTAAATGAAATAGAAAGAGAAGGAGTTTTCCCAATGTCATCCCTGGAAGCTACTATTACTCTGATTCCAAAACCAGAAGAGGATCCAACTAAAAAAGAAAAGTACAGCAGAGGCCAATATTTGTAATGAACATGAATGCAGACATCCTCACTAAGATACTAGTAAATAGAATGCAACAAGTCATCAAAAGGATCATACATCATGATGAAGCAGGCTTCATCCTGGGGATGTACGGATGGTTCAACATATACAAGTCAATAAACGTAACACACTACATAGTAAACAGAAGAAAGTACAAAAATCATATAATCATCTCAGTAGATGCAGAAAAAGCTTATGATAAAATCCAACATCCACTCACAATAAAGAAAAAAACCCTGAAGAAAAATAGGTTTAGAAAGACCTTATCTCAGTTAGATTAGATCTATTTATGACAAGCCTACTGCCAACATTATATTAAAGGCGGAAGGGCTGAAAGCTTCCCCTTTAAAATCAGGAACAAGGCAACATGTTCACTCTCACCACTCCTGTCCCATAGCACTCAGAATATTAACCAGAGTAATCAGGCAAGAGAAAGAAATAAGAGAGATATATGTATAGGAAAGGAAACAGTCAAATTATCATTGTATGCAAATGATACGTCCTCTATACAGAAGACTCCAAAAATTCCACCAAAAGGTGCCTAAAATTAATAACCAAATTCAGTAGCAGAGCAGGTTACAAAATCAATAACACTCTTGTGTTATTGACCCACTGAGAAAGAAATGAGCAAAAAAAAGCATTCATAATAGTATCAAAAAATTACTTACAAATTAACCTAACAAAAAAAGTGAAAAGCATCTACAGTGAAAATCACAGTACTCTGATAAAGGAAATCAAAGAGAACATTAGAAAATGGAAAGATATTCCCTGTTCAGGATATGCAGAACAAATGTTGTTAAAACTGTCATACTTACAAAACTGATACATAGATAAACAGATAGATTTAATGAAAATCCCAATCAAAACACCAACAGCATACCTCACAGAATTGGAGAAAACACTACTAAAATTTACATGGAACCACAAGAGATCCTGAATAGCAAAAGCAACCATGAACAACATGAGCAAAGCAAAAGGCATCACAAATCTGGACTTCAAGTTATATTACAAAACTATAGTGATAAAAACAGCATAGTACTGGGATAAAACAGATATGAGGATCAATGGAACAGAATTAAGTACGCAGAAACAAGCCCCAGCACATTCAGTTATCTGATCTTTGACAAAGAAGCCAAACCTTCTAGTGGAGGAAAGATAGCATCTTCAGTGAATAGTGCTGGGAAAACGGGCAGAAGACTGATCTAGGCCCATGCCTATCACCATGTACAAAACTAAAGTCAAAATGAATCCAAGATCCAAATATAAAAATCAGAAACACTGACTTCTGGGAGAACATGGCAGACAGATAACAGCAGCCACGGAGGCTCTCTGAGTTAGCCAGCTTAGAATCCAGGAATGGTGTGGTGTGAGGAGTCCTAAGCAACGGGAGATATACCCTGCTGACCCAAGAACGAACTAAGCTGAGAGAAACCAACTGGAAATGCAATCCCGGTGCTATAACAGGAACAGATAAAATCTCAGTGTGGAAGCTGGAACCCGCGCCCCTGGAAGCTGTGATTTGAATTTCCTGCTGCCGCTGCTGTGTCCCAATTGGCACAGCAGAGAGAGAGAGAGTGCATGAAAGCTCTGAGAGTGGGAATCGGCGAACCAAACGGAGTTGAGAGCGGGACTGGCAGGGAGCCCTGCATCAACCTGTGGTGAGTGAGAGGAACGGGGACCCTTTCATAGACTAAGAGGCTCCAACAGAGGATATTCTGGGACCAGGCAGACTAGCCGGAACAGGACGCTGCAGTGACTTTAGATGCATATTCCCCTCTCAAGCAGGATTGGTAGGGAGTGCTTGGCCTGGTGATGCCGCAGACTAAGATCCAGTAGGCTAGCCCAAACCAGGTCCCAGTGCCTGGTGGTGCACCTAGCAGTGAAGCCTTCAGTAGGTTGACCTGGAAGGGCAGGCCCAGCACTACCCAGGTCTGTGTCTCCCTAGAACACTGCAGTGGGTGAGAATACCTAGCCGACAGATTCAAACACACTATAACAGACAAACAGAAAAAAAACCTGGGCTTCCTATATATGCTTGTATGGAAGGAACAAAAAGCATGGTAAGAGGGAACAATAAGAAAGGGTCCTCAGTCCCCAATCCTGAGAACACTGATCCAGGAAAGGTAAACGCAACGGAGAATGAAGACAGAAAACATGCAATATCAGACACGGCACCAATAGACATAAAGCAATATCTCTGGAGCCTCATAGATGAGTTCAAAAGTGAAGTATTTAATGAAATAAAGCAAGAAATAAGTAGAATAGTTAGAGAAATGCTAAGCACCCCCCCAAAAATGGATGGTGGAATGGAAGAACAGAAAAAAAGGGGAGAATTGTTTGATGGAGAAAATAGAGAAAACATAGAATACGTGAAGCAGGTTCAAAGAGATTACCAGGAAACTAAAAACTCTATTGAAAGCTGGCATAACAGCTTGAAAGAAACTAAGGATAGATTATCTGAACTGGAGGACAGATTTGTAAGGTGGGAGCATGAAATGAAAAACTTCTTAAAAATAACAAGAAAACAAACAGCAATAATACAAAGGCTAGAAGATGATAAGAGAATCTATAACTTAAGAATTAAGAACATAGGGGCTGGGGATTTAGCTCAGCGGCATAAGTGCCTGCCTTGCAAGCAGGCAGTCATGAGTTCGATCCCTGGTACCGATAAAAACGAAAAAGACAAAAAAAAAAAAAAAGAATTAAGAACATAAAAGAAGACGTAGGGACACAAACAAATGAACTACAAAAGCTATTCAGAGAAATAATCCAGGAGAATTTCCCTAATTTAGCAAAAGGTAAAGATACTCAGATGTATGAGGCATACAGGACCCCAGCCACCTACAACCCAAACAGAACTATACCCAGGCATATAATAATCAAAATTCCAGAAATCCAATATAAGAACAGAATATTAAAAGCCATCAGAGACAAGAAACAGACCACTTACAAGGGAACACCCATCAGAATTACAGCAGACTTCTCGGCACAAACCATCAAATCACAAAGCGCAAGGGGCGAAATAATTCAAGCTTTGAAAGACAATAACCTCCAGCCAAGATTGATATATCCTGCACAACTGTCCCTAGAAATTGATGGAAAAACAAGGTGCTTCCAGGATAAAGAGGAACTAGGGGAATTTGCAACCACCAATTCAATTCTATAGAGATTACTGCAGGATGTTCTAAAAAAGAAAAATACCAAGATTCCAGAAACAGTGGCAGAGTGGCCACAATGAATGGAGCAGAAAGCAAAATGAAGAAGACAAACTGACAACTAATGACCGAGAAAGAGCTCAACAGAAATGAGGCAGAGAAGGTTGGATGGTAGGAACAGCTATATTGGAGAAAACAAGACATCATAATAGGTAGTGCTTATTTAATATCATCTTGTTTTGAAGTCCCATCAAGCTTTTTGTTCTTCGGTCTCCATCGGTCTTAACATGTTGTATCTTATTGGATATTATTATATGTGATAATATAAACAAAAACTTTTATAGACAAGGAGATTATACAGAAACCATCGTTCATTTTCTATTAGTTGATTCTAAATACCCTGTAATACTGTCATTCTCTTGAATGGTTTTACATTATCTTGATATGTTTGATGCTACAGTATACGAAGTTATACTCAAAGGTTTCAAGGAAAGAGACACTATGGTAACTACTTTTATGTCGGGATTATCTTGTGGGGAAACACTATTTTGCTTAAATGGCTATTTTTTGACCTGTGCTGTTTTGTTGTTATGCCCTCTTTTATCTCAATCTCTTTTTATTATTTACTTTTTCATTTTTATCCTTTTAATTAAGGGAAAAATAAATAAAAAATAGCAGGATATATTATAGTAACCCACTTTGATTTCCTATTAACTTGATTTGAAACCCTGTATTGCTCTCACCATCTTGTTTTGACTCATTTTCCTCTATTCTGTTTTCCTTGATAGTACCAAATTCGAACGTATAGGCAACAACTATGAAGACAATAAGATTCATTATGATGCCCATTCTGGTTGACTATTATCTTCTTTTGAAGTCCTCTAATGTCTCCAATGTTTTGGTTTTATTGGTTTTGTTCTTTATTGTTTTGTTCAATTTTATTGTAACTGATGATATAGGCAATTCTTTTTAAGATAGCAAGAGGCAGTATGGTAACCATTGTTGCTCACCTTGTATTTTGTTTTTACATTATGTATTATGTCCATCCTTTTGATTTGACTGACTCTGTTCTGTTATATCACATTTGGTTTTATTCTCTTCAAAAAAGTAATAAGAACAGTGGGAGTAATAAAACCCAAAATGTGTAATTGTCATTGTACAAAAGAGAGGAAAAGAAAGTGCTCTAAAGGACATAACTGCATGTATATTTAAGTGTATAAGATAGATAACCATATTACTGAGTTTTATTGGATCATTGAACAGAACTGTTTGCACTCTCCCTGTTTGAATGTCCACTCTATATACTTTAATTTTGTAACTTGAACAACTATTTCTAAGATGACAATATGTAATCTATTAACTAGTGATTTCCTACTGTTTATTTTTCTGAAATTCTGTATAACTTGTACCCTTTTCTGTTTTTTCCTTTTTTCTCCTTAAATAAAATTAAAAAATAAAAATCAGAAACACTTATTCTCTTAGAAAATAAAATAGGGGGGCTGAGGATTTAACTCAGCGGCATAAGCGCCTGCCTTGCAAGTAGGCAGTTATGGATTCAATCCCTGGTACCGATAAAAACGAAAAAGACCAAAAAAAAAAAGAAAAAAAAAAAAAGAAAAAAGAAAATAAAATAGGTAAAACTTTTGAAGGGATAGGTTTAAGTGAGGACTTTCTGAACAGAACCCTAATTGTATGACAAATAGGACCAAGAATCAACAAATGGGATTATGTAAAATTAAAAATTTTTGTACAGCAAAGGGAGCAAACAACAGAGTGAAGAAAAACCCCAAAGAATGGGAGAAAGTTTTTGCTAGCTACTCCTGGGATAGAGGGCTAACATCTAGAATATATATAAAATAAAACAAAACAAAACAAAGACTGCAAAATAAAAAACCCAACCAAAAAATTGGTAACTGAAATGAATAGACATTTCTCTCAAAAAGTAACAAACGGCCAATGACTACATGAAGAAATGTTCAACATCTCTGACCATTAAGAAAAAGGCAAATTAAAATGACATTGAGATTTTGTCTTACTTTCGAAAGAATGCCCATCATAAGAAATCAAGCTGGATGTGGTGGCTAATGTCTGTAATCCAGCATCCGGGAGGCTGAGGCAGGAGGATTGCCACAAGTACAAGGCCAGCTAGCATGGGATACACACCAAGCTCAAGGCCAGCCTGCACTACATAAGGAGACCCCCGTCTCATTAAAAAATAATGATAATCAGATAATAAATGATAAGGCTGCAGCGAAAAGGAAGCCTTCTCACTGTTGATGGGAAGGTAAACTAGTACAACCACTATGGAAATCAGTGTGAGATTCCGCAAAAAACTGAAACTATAAAGATTCCATTCTTCTAGTGTCTTCCCCAGAGTGTTAAAGACATCACGGCTATCTATGTATATTAGCAGCACAATGCACTGTAGCTAAATCTTAGAAGCAGGCTGTAGGTCCATCAACAGTTGAATGCACACACACACACACACACACACACACACACACAACAAAAAAAACAAAAAAAACAAAAAAACCCCAAAATGGTATTTATACACAATGGAGAACTGCTCTGCCACGCAGGTTAAATTTGAGTCATTTGTAAGAAAAAAGATACTCTTCCAGACCATAATGGTAAGTGAAATAGATCCAACAAGTGTAAATATCACATGGCTTCTCTTGTATGAGAAATCCAAAGTATAAATAAATTGCACAGCAGACTTGATAACGGTAAACAGGGAGATAGACCCTGAGTTGGGGGAGGGGTGAGGAAGAGTATGAGAAAATAATTAAAATGTGTTGCACACATGCATTAACTTCCCCTGATCAGTGCAATTACTGTGTACTGAAAACACATACTAATAAATCTCTTATCAATAAAATTATGAATATGACAGAAAACCAAATTTATTTTAAAGGCAAAATGGCTTTAAGCATTCTGTCTTTGGTAAAAATAACAAAAACAAAAACAAAAAAACTGGCGCTCCTTTAAAGTCGGCCTGCATCTCCACCCCTGTTTCTGTCCACACCTACCCTCGGTTTTCCATCCCCAGTGAGTCTTCCCACGCTGTCTTCTCGCTGGCCTAAAGCCTGCCCAGCGGTTAGCCAGAAGCCATGCGGTTAGCCAGAAGCCACCACCCAGCATTCCAGGAGCCCAGCACACAGTTCTGCCGCTTGGAATCTGCTTTGCCCTTGGCGTTCAGCCCCAGGCTCCAGCAGGTGAAAGTTCTATTGAGGGTGGGCACCATGACTGCCTCCTCCAAGCCCTGCTGGCTGTCCTGATTGTCCTGAGACGCAGCACAAGGAGGCCGGGTGGGGGGTAGGGGTGAGGGGTGTGGGGGGCGCGAGGCTTTCTGCACTTCCCACTACAGCTCCCCAGCCCAGCTCCCCAGGGTGTGGAGGGGGAGGAGTCAGCGGTGGGTGTTGTCCCCAAGGCCTCACATCAGGGAGCCCAGAACGCTGCTAGGAAGAAGCACAGCTCACACCAACGCATGGCTCCTTCCCTCAATTTTTCAAAAAAGAAAAATAATGCATACCCAGTGTGGAAAGTTTGAAAACATTGACAAGCATAATGAAGATAAAATGTGCCTGTGCTCATTCTACCCTGTAATAAACACTAGTAAGCATTTTAGAATATATCCTTTGAGTAATTTTATATTCATAATTTTCTAAACATTTAATGCCATATTGCAGTACTGTTCTGTCACCTGTTGTGTTTTAATTTTTTTTTTTTTTTTTTTGTCTTTTTCATTTTTACCGGTACCAGGGATCGAACTCACGACCGCCTGCTTGCAAGGCAGGTGCTTATGCCGCTGAGCTAAATCCCCAGCCCCTATGTTGTGTTTTAATTTAACACATCCTGAACACATTCCCGCCTCAGTAAGTACCCTTTTTTTTTGAAACCGTTTTGCTATGTGATTCAGGGTGGTCTTGAAATCCTATGGAGCCCAGGCTGGCCTTGAACTTGCAACAATCCTCCTGCCTCAGCCTCCTGAGCGATGGAATTATAGGCGTGTACCACCATAGCCAGTCCTGTAGCTTTTTTTTAAATGCTATTTTTAAATTTCTATCTGATTCTCATGATATGGACAAAGTACATTTAATAAACAGTGATTATGGACATTTAGCTTATTTCTGTTTTTCATCCAAAATGAACATTCTTAATTTTTAATAACTTCATGAATATCTTGCTGTTCCTTAGGATACGATTCAAAAAGTGGAATTGATTAGCTTAAAGGTTTTTCATATTTTTAAAGGTCCAATTGCTTTTTAGAGATGATCCAATTTTTGTTTCCAATCCTTGTCTTCTAACCTTTGTTAACACACTATTAGATTTTTTTTTTGTACCGGGATTTGAACTCAGGACCTCAAACTTGTGGGGCAGACACTTACACTGCTGAGCTAAAACCCCAGCCCACTATTAGATATTTAATAACTTTTATTATATATATATTCACATGTTTATTTAAGAGTTATCTGTAGGGGCTGGGGACTTAGCTCAGCGGCATAAGCACCTGCCTTGCAAGCAGGCAGTCGTGAGTTCAATCCCTGGTATCGATAAAAATGAAAAAGACAAAAAAAAAAAAAAAAAAAAAAAGGAAAAAAAAATGAGTTATCTGTGCTTCTCTTAATGCCTGAAACTTATGAGATATTTAATAACTTTTAACTTGACTGGTAAAAACATTGTTTAAAAGCTGGCAGGGCTGAATTTTTAAATGTGCTTTTGTACCCATTTGTATTTTTTTATATAAGAGTTACCCTCTTGAGCATAAATAATACTTTGCCTATTTCTTCCTCAAGTGCATTTTTAAGGCAGCAAATTAGTCCAAGTTTTGCTCACCGAGAAGCAAGATTCCTTGAGAAGAGTTTTAGGAGAGCAAGGCATGAAGGCTGGGAGGCAAACAGGGATGAAACCAGGTGGGTGAAGGCAGAGGGGTGTGCAGCATTAGGGAACCCCAAGGCCGTCAGGAAATCAGGATGACGGAAACCTGAAGGAGATGTGTACTAGAGGCCAGAGACCCAAGGCCAGGGAGAATCGGTGCTGGAACTCATGGGTAGGTAGAGAGAAGGACCAGAATTCATGAGAAGCAGTTCAGTGGAGCATAAACACACATCTGTGCCCTGGCGGACAGGTCTTACCTCAAAGTTCCCAACTGGACAGGTGGGTGTGGCAGTCATCTTGAGCTCACAGAACCTACTTTCAAGCAAGGAGAAAAGTCTATATTCTCCCAGACCCCTTAACAGAGAGGAAAATCTTTCCCAAAGGTCCTGGGCAAACTTCTCATTTAATATTAGCCAGAAATGGGTCACTTGCCTACTGGTACACAAACATTCACAGCGGGTAATAGGATTATCATGGCTAGTTTAGACCAATCACTATTAACCCCCAAGGGCCAGTCCACGGTCATTAAAATCTGGTTGTGTTAACAAGGGAGGTTGGTGGGAGCATAACCAGCAGTGTCTGCCGTAGACCTCTGGCATCCCTCCTTGCTTTATTCAGTGGGTTGAGGGGTTGCGGACGAGCAAGAACAGGGTTCTGGCCCCAGAAGGAATTTATTACAGGTAAGATGAGGCTGAAACGGAAATGTACACGAGGATGTAGATACTGAAGAACAGGAAAGCAAACGGTTAGCTAGGGTTGGGAGGAACAGGGGAATAGCATGGTGGTGGCCACAGGGAATGGAATTTATTTTTTAGGATTATGAAAACATTCTAAAATTGATTGTGGTAGCGGTGGTTGTACAACTCCAAACATACTAAAAATCACTGAATGGTACACTTAGAATGAATAAATTCTATGGTATGTGAATTATGTCTCGGTAAAGCTGTTGGAAATGAATGAATAAAAGAATATCAGAGCAAGGTACCAGTAGAGGGTATTTGGCCAAGACATCCCAGGCTGTCTATGAGGCGGACATTTGTCATGCTTTGCTGACAGTTCTGCATTTGGCCAGTGGCTCACCCCACCCCGGAGGACTCATTTGCCAGGGGAGAAGATGGACACTGGCTTTCCCGGCTTCCCTGGTGGCCAGGGAGCCAGCACTGGAGCCAGGCACGCCAGCTGGATTCTGCAGCTGGTTACAGAAAGGGTGGGTACCAACTGCGCAACTTGATTCAGTGGGGCTGGTGGCAGCCACACCCGTTTCCCATGGTGGCGTGGATGATGTTCCCATGGTAGCACTCAGTGCCTCACTCTGGGATGCTGATGGGACCGATCACAGTATCTGAAGCTGACAGTGGTGAACATGTCGCCTCTCCAGGGCCACATCTGTGGTGTAATTTAGGCCATTATTCTACCAGCCTTCTGGCTAGGCCTGTTTCTGGGGCCCTCTCAGAGGTCCTGTGAACTGCCTAACTCTGCAATAATCCTGTCTCCTACTTCAGTGAGCAAGTTCTGGTTTCTGTTATCCACCCAAGAGTTGTGCAGATACATTTGTACCCTTTCAGCCTTGAGCTGCTAGAAAAAGGGTTGTGCCAGGCATAGTGGCACACACCTGTAATTCCTGCAACTCTGGGAGGCTGAGACAGGAAGATTACAAGTTCGAACCCAGCCTGGGGGTCTTACTAAGACCCTGACTCAAAATAAAAAATAAAAAAGGGATGGAGGCTGTAACTCAGTGTCAGGACCCTAGCTAGGTTCTACCCCTAGTACTACCAAAAAAAAAAAAAAAAAAAAAAAAGGAAGAGGGCGGGGTGGTGCAGGGCTTTTTTCCAGGGAGACGATGCTGCAGGGTAAAACCAACTTCTTTCTGCAGACTTCTTGACAGAAGTGAGACCAACAGAGGGAAGAGAGCAGGGCTGACTTAAACATTTGGGCCTAAGACAGAAGCAGAAGAAAAGCAAATGGGTAGCATTTGGTAAGACCTTAACCAGCAGCTGTCTGAGCATCTCTGTGAGCAGAACCCTTTCTGGGGCCTGCAGGGAGGGCTCCACCCCTTCCTGGGGAGGACATGTGGGCTCCCTCAGAGGCCAACACTCACTTGCAGGAGCTCTGGGAGCTGTTACCCATGCAAAATGCTTGGCATCGATTCTAAAAACAGGTGACTGCACCCTTACTGTGTATCACATGTAGAGATTGAAACATGATGAATGAGCCAGAAAAAAATCTCCACCTTTCTGAACCTTGCAGTGCAGGGGAAAAAAAGATGATAAGATCGTGTGTGTGTGTGTGTGTGTGTGTGTGTGTGTGTGTGTAAGTTCACTCCCCGGAAAGCCTCACCGGAAAGGTGGCCATGAGCGGGTGGAAGAGGTGTCCAAAGGCCTCGGTTATCACTGGAGATGTTTCCACCTCTTCTTATAAGTTTTCTCCTTCTCCCCCTGCCTGAAGACACCTTCCAGACATATCCTTCCTTGTGGGGACTGAAAACCAGCTATCTGGAGGGAAACTGAGCTTCCTAGTGACCTGAGCCTCCAAGCTGGGTGGGTCAGCTGGGCAGGGTTTCCCTGAGGAAATGACTCTGGGAAGTTAACCAGCTGGCCAAGTCCACGGCTCATGCAAAGCCTCCTCCACAGCTTCTGGAACCTTACCAGGGGACAATTCCTCCCTCAGGAGACAGAGGATGTCCCACTGAGGCCTTGGAGCCCCTCCTCTCCAACAGACTCAGCCCAAGGCCTCCAGGAGCTTTCTCTTGGGTTACAGCAAAATAAGTATAGAGAAATCCCCACTCTGGGCTCAAGGTCTGCAGCCCTGACTCCCTGAGAGCTATCATAAGCCAGGCTGAACCTTTGCTGCCACTTCAAGCTGACCCTTCTTTCAAATAAACCACCCCAGCCTATAATAGCCCAATTGTACTCATTGCCACCTGCCTTCCCCACGCTCTCACTATCACTACGATTCCTAAGAAATCAGACGGGAGAATCTCAGCACACGTTCCCTGGAATGCTGATGAAACAGAATAAAGCTAACTTCCAGGGTTATTTGCAGACTTTTATTACTGAGGGGCTCTGAGCCTTACAAACTGTGCATTTTAGGTTTCTGTTGTTATTAGGAGCAAGGCCTTCTATACACCACTGTGCCTGGGGATGGGGTCTGACCCATATTATAATGGCACCTGAAGTACTGAGCAGCAGTTTGTAACCAGATTTAAACGCGTCTTCTCTCTTATCCAAGAGGAACCTCCATGTGAGGGCATGTTCGGCTCAGAGCCTGTGGCTGGGAGTCAGGAGGAAATCCAGGGGAAGAATCTACCCTTGAATATGTCTTTTACTACATCCCAGAGACTCATTTAATATCTGCTCAGCTAAAGTTCTTAATTTCTTTGCCTTGTATGTGATTATTGCTGAGGGAATTTGCAACTTGAAAGCTATTTGAGAGGAACAGAAATTGAGAGGCAAATTGGTATGATGTATCTGTTTTGCTTTGGAAAATTCTCATATGTAATCTAATCCAGTCATGCCGAGCAGCAAGATCTAAAGACTGGATTTAATATCCCTTGAGGATCAGGCAGCAGGTAAGGGGAATATTAGTAGACATTAAACTCATGTCTCTTATATATTTGGCATTTATATGGATTATATATTTCCTGGGTGCTGATACCCATAAACTATCAGAACATAATCAACTAGTGAGTTGAAAAATATCCATACATACATCCACAATATTTATTCACTATCTGTTATGCACAAAATCTCTTGACCTCTGGATCTTAATCTATGAGCTCCAGCTAAATAGCTCAGTGGCATAAGCGCCTGCCTTGCAAGCAGGCAGTCGTGAGTTCGATTCCCGGTACCGATAAAAAGGAAAAAGACCAAAAAAAAAAAAAAAAAAAAGAAAGAATGATGTAAAAGGGAAAGAGTGGGGGATTTAAATAGGCAGAATTTGTCAGTAGACAATGATTGTCAAAGGGATGTGACTGGCTTCCCACCCCAGCCCCAGAGCACATGGGTTAGCCATTTGTTGGTCGCCACCTACATTTGCTTTCTGAAATGTTTGTTACATCAATTCTACGAAGTATGAACTACTATTAACTTAATTTTACAACTGAAGAAACTGAGTCTCAGAAAATTAAGCATCTTGTCTAAGATCACAGTGCTAACAGGTGCAAAAGTGAGATTTATATCTAAGTTCAAGATCAAGGTCTTAGAAGGAGAAACCTTCACTACTGCAAACTAGTTGCTGTGAAGAGCAGCGGAGAGCAATTGTCGCTCAGATCCCGTCGCTGGATGGCTGCCCTTGGTGTCTGGAACTGCCCAGGACAGTGCCCCATGCCAGGGCACAAGACTGAGGATTGCTTCCAGCTCTAAAGGAAAATGCCTATTTATGATTCTTGCTCTGAATAGAATGACTCTTTAAGGCTTGGGTGCTTGTTCAACCTTTTTCGTTCTCCCAGGTAGAGGCAAAGTGAGCTATTCTGAAATAATTCCTCTGCCTTCTGATTCTGGTAGCGTAAGAAAAACATTAAGAAGCGGAGACCACACCTCCTCCACAGCAAGCTCAGAGCTCGGCAAGCTCAGCTCAGCGAAAGATGAGCTCAGCGGCCTGCGTCCCTCTCTTAAAGGCACAGAAGCAGAAGAGCCTCAGCTGCACTGACTTGGAAACCCTGAGAAGAGAATCCAGACTCTCAGGCAGGTTTCAGCACAGTTGCTATTCTTGACTCCTTCTGCAGGGAAAGGGCAGCTTACAAAGTCTGCAAGTGTAGGCTTTGGGCAGAGGAGCAAACCAAGAGACAGTGATTAGTGTGGGGCTTGGATTTCCCTGCTGCCTAGGTCCTCCCTTTGCACCCCTCTCCCAGGCTCAGAGGTGCATATTTGTGCCAGGAGGAACGAAGTTTAGCCCCATTGTCATGGGGGCAACATCCAATTGCAGTGAAGACACTGCAGTGAGGCCTGGAGAAATCTGAGAATGGAAACCTCTGGGGAGCTTTTGGTTAAACCCATCTCCAAGGGGCAACATGGCATTGTAGTCAGTTCTCCATTCCCAACAGAGAAATAGGTTTATATTTACTGTTTTCTTTCTGGTCTGGATCATTGTGTGTTCCAAATGCCCAGCAAAGTGTGTGCTTTGGGTTGCTTAGGGTTATTGCTTGTCAAATCCATCCTGAAGGAGGCACTTAGGGCAAGTGCTGAGGCTCCCTCTTTGTTTTTTTGGTTGGGTCGTATCTAGAAAAGGGAGGAATCATAGGTGAGACCTGGGATTTATCCAAAATCCTATGCTGAGACAGTCTCCTGGGGGGCTTTGGGTGGACACAGTACTCCGGGGCTGGAGACAGCAAGGGCCTTGTGTCAGGGCAGGGAAATTCTACAGCTAGGTCTGGAGAGGTAGAGGTGAGGACAGCCTTCCCAAATCTGAATGGAATAGGAGGCATGCAACCTGGAGATGCAGCAAAGTTTCCCACTGAAAATTCAAATGACCATACTGAGGCTCTAGTCCAGTAATGCTGCCAGTTAAAATTTACATCCAAGGCACAAAGAATCTGGCCTTCGAGACTAGAATCAGAGGAGGCAGCTGGATGGAGAAAAAAATTCGGGAGACTTCCAGGCTTTATCCTGGAGAGAATAGGTTGACCCATTTGGCACCTTCATTCTGGCTGACTTCTCAGCTTCCCCTCTGAGTGGTTTTTTACACCAGGTTTTGTACCTCCTCACAGGTACGTGCTGGGCCACCACCCCGAATGCTTCCACATGACTTAAGGCTGCCAGGCAGGAAGAGCAGCTTGTTTGCCTGATGATACCCTCCACACGTCATGCCCCAGGAGTGTGACAATCCTAAAGTCTAGACTTGCCCGTGGATCTCCTGCTGAGGCAGATGCCTGTCCTGGAGTGGGAGTTGGACTGGGATACGGGGTGCGGTGGGGGAGGAGATTGGGCAGCAGCCTCAGGAGGAGTTTCCTTGTGTCGCTGTGCTTAGAGAGGAATGCAACTACTTACACGGCTTTCAGCAGAGCCCCTGGCCCAACCCTGACATGCATCTGTGGTCAGGAAGGGCTCTTTCCTCCCCTTCCCTCTCTCCACCTGCCCTCACCCTGCTTCCTTTGCTTCAGATGTACAGAATTTAACCTGAACCTTTAATGGCTGCAGGGGGACAAGAAAGTAGAGTCTGATCCAAACAGAATTACTGCTTTTGGTTCAGCCACACTGCTCTCCGGCAGAATTCTGAGTGCTATACCAATTCTAGGTCTTGTCATTCTGTTTGCAGTTTAGACACAAGGTCTGGGCTTCCTTGCCTGGATATCTGGCTCACGGGGAGCTTGGAGGACTCTCAAGCTTGCCTCCTTCATGGCAGGGGACATAGTGAGGCCTGAATTTTCTCTTTCAGCAGCACCTGAGATGGCCATTAATCTTGCTGCACTTGAAAAAAGCACTCTCCAGGGAGATTTAGGATGGCAACTTCCAGTGCCTACCTTAAGGGTATCAACTAGCCAGATCCTTCTTCCTGTAGGCTGGCTAAGACCCAGGATTCCCAGAGGAAAAGGGAGGCTGAGGAGAGGAACTAGCCTCAGGGAGAAGTTCCCAGATGACAGTGACAAACTCCTTTCCATCTTCCATCCTGCCTTGCTTAGAGGGTCCTCTGGGAGAACGTCCAGGAGCAGTGCTCACAGCGCAGCTCCCAGCCTTGTGCTGTGGCCCTGCAGGCTGGATCTGACCACTTAGGTGTGGATCTTCAGACCTGTGGCCCTCCTGATGCCGGACAGCTGGATCCGAGGCACTCTGCTGGGGGCAGGGCTTTGCAGCATCCTGTAAGTATCAGTCTCATCATTACTACGGAACATTTCATGAATTTGACCTTCCATATTCATTCATTCTGTGAACTATCAAACATCGCCTGTACAAGTGTTAGTTCAGGGGACAAGGTCAATGTTTCTGTCTTTCGAAATCTTCTGGGAGATAGTCAGGTCATTCCTGGTGTTTGTTAACTTGAATCATCACAGGAGATTTTTCTTTTTTGTCATTTGTTTTATTTTGGTGTTTGTTTTCTTGAAACAGGGTCTCACTATGTAGTTCAGGCTGGCCTTGGATTCAGGTAGCCCAGGTTGACCTTGAACTCCGGGCAATCCTCCTGCCTCAGGCTCTTGAGTGCTGGGATTGTGTATCCATCACAATGTCTAGCAGAGATTATCTTTTTAAAGCGCTGGCAGATTAATGGGAATTTCAAAGGTTTAGCTTGGAAAGGTGGTGATGGGGACACATGGGTAAAGCAACAGGACCGACCACGTGGAACAGTTCTCTAAATACTGACAGAGGAATACCCAGGGGACGTGATCTGGGGCTGTAAGTGCCAAAGACACCTGTAGACAGCAGGTGGGTGTCAGCAGAATTTTGAAGGAATAGTAATTCCCTGAATATAAAGAAGAAAGCTACTCACAGGAAGACTCCTACTCTTGAGAATGAGGACCATGAACTTGCTGAACTTTGTTCTTTCCTTTAATTAAAAAAACCAGATTTTGGGCGGCTGGGGATTTAGCTCAGCAGTATAAGCCATAGCCTCGAAAGCAGTCAGTCGTGAGTTCGATCCCCGGTACCGATAAACAAACAAACAAAAAACCCAGGTTTTTGAAGGACCTGGGGAATTGTTCTGTTCAGAGAATGTATAAGAGGAGAATAGAGAGAAGAAACTGGGCATCAGGCCTTCCTGCCCCTTGGCCTGTCAACCATCCTGTCCCATCAGCCCCAGTGCTAAAGTGGTGACCCAGTGACAGAGCTCAGCATTTGGGTCTCACGTCCCTCAGCTCCCAGTCTGTGCCGCCCTGTGCCTGACATTTTCAGGCTGGGTCCTGGCATTTCTGCCTTCCTTCTCAACTGGTCTCCCTGCCTCTGGCTCTTTCCCCTCCGAGCCCATTATTCATACCGGCATTAAGATTATTTTCCAAAATTACAGATTTTGCTTTGTCATTTTTCTGCATTTTCCCAGCAGTTTGTCACCAAGTTGAGATAATTCCCAATCTCTAGAGTAGCTTCTATAAATTTGAAAGATTTCTATAAAGACAGATGTGCCGTCCTGTCTTTGCCCACCTCCTGAGTACCCGCTTCCTCTCCTCGCACCGTTTCGGGTCTTGACACTTTAAGCCTCGGGCCTTTGCATGTGCTCTTCCCTCTCCCTGGAAAGCCTTCTGCACCCAGTCCGCTCAGCTGACTCCTATTTGTCCTTTAAATGTGGACTCTAATATCACCTCCATCAACCCTCCTCTACAATCACTGCTATTATTATTATTATTTATATTGTCACTCTATCACCCTGCTGTTGTAATGAACTCTAAATAGTATGTGCTTCTGCCAGATGCTGAGCAGCTTTGGGGCAAGAAGTGAGATGACTCATTTTCACAGCTCCAGCCCTTAGCATGGGGCTCAGCTCATTACGGAGTGAAATAGAACAGACTCTGAGTCAAGCTTTGTCTGGCAGTGCCGGGGCTCCCAGGCCTGGCTGCACACGATGAGCACCTGATCATCTGCGAAAACACTCCAGACCAGCTCAACCAGAATCTCTAGGGTGGGGCTGGACAGGGGTTAGTTTTTGATAGCTGCCTGGGAAATTCTAATGGGAAGCCCATGTTGAAAACTTCTGGGCTTGCACAACTGATGGATCTGAACACTGAAGTCCTGAATTGTAAAAGTCCTGAACTGTAAATGCAAAATGATTTATTTTGCACTGTTGTGCAAATAACATTCCTCTTTTTTCTCACCTGTGAATTTGAGATTCTGAACCAGAAGATTTGCATGCCCGTTTTACATCACAGGCCCTTCTCCGAGTGTCATTTGGCATTCCTGGGTGGCAGCAGGGCACTGGTGGCTTTACTGAGGTCTTTTCCTCTTTCAAAGGAGAGAAAATGAGTGGCTAGTGTCTCAGCCTTCTTGCTCTGTTTGGCTGGGTTCTTTCTCTCCCTTTCTTTCTCACGGTGCTGGGGATTTTCTGGAAGCAGCCTTGCCAGGAGCCAGAAGCAATTTTGGCAGCATCAAATTCCCATTGATGGTTGGCTCAGGATT
Organism: Cavia porcellus; assembly: GCF_034190915.1. NCBI lineage: Eukaryota > Metazoa > Chordata > Mammalia > Rodentia > Caviidae > Cavia > Cavia porcellus. Next base: position 219,926,560 of record NW_026947484.1, read on the forward strand.
CCACAGGGCTGAGCCTGAGAGGGGTTCCGGGGCCTTGGGCTGGGTCTGCTTCTTCCAGGAATGAATGGGCTGTACCTATTGCATTTTCATTCCAAAATGTCATGCTATAGTTTTGAGAGCACATGCAGGAGTATCTAATAAAAATGCAAACGGTAAAAAATAAATACAAATGCATCTGCTGGTCAGAATGCTGGTGGGAACCTTAACTGCTGTGAAATCCAGACTTGTGAGTTGGGCATTGGCAGATTTTCTGACAGTCCCTGAGAACAAGAGCAGCCTCTTGCAAATCCCCACCAAGTTTCTGTCAGTGTCCATTCAAAGAGTCCTTGGGATAGGCAAGAAGGTCTCATGGTATTGAGCAAAGACAGAGTCTGAACATCTCCAGGTCCTTTTGGAATAAATCACATCGTCCTGTCCCCACAGTTGGTATGAGTGTTGTGCCTTGCAGAGAAAAGCAGCTCCGACTTGAGCAGACACAATCTGTTTCCTGCCATCTGCTGTCCCGGCTTCCATTTAAGGATGACAAAAAGATAGGGTTTTCTTGCAAGTTTGGCACTTTGGGAGCAGAGGAAAACACCCTGCATTGGAAGATACTAAACCGGCTCTCTCGGACTAAATGGCATGAAATCCTGCTGGGGGTCCTCATAATCCGCACATTGGCGAGACTTACTCACTTCTTGAAGTCTACAGTCTCCACGAGGACTGAGGAAAAGCATCAGAACCTCTTCTTTGTTATCTGTCATTTTGGAGCATTATCAGTTCCTCAGCCAGGATTTCATGAGAATCCTTCGAGAATCTTTCAAAATGAGCCAAAGCCTGAGCATCAACTTCTTTCCAAGGTGCTCTTATAATTGGCCTCGTATGAGGTCTAAGCTCCTATGCCAACTCCCTGGGCAACTCTAATGCCCAGTCAAGACTGAGAACCATTGAGCAAAGCATGATGCCACTTGACCTGCCCCATTTCATGAAAATCTTTCCTGGAAGTTGAATATGCTATTGTGAATTTTTTTCCCCAAATCCAACATTTATTGCACTGTACTAGGTTGATATTATGTGAGATACCAAGATGAACATAGCCAAATCCTTGCACCCCTGAAATTACATACTTTAGTCTTATTTGTTATTGTTATTATTTATTAGCTTTGGTGTTTGTTCCCCACTAAAACTAAGAGTCCACATAAGAAACAACAAAACCCAAAACACCTCTCTGTAGCCTATTCGACATACTTACTTGTGTATTTGCCATAGTTTAGAACTTAAATGTCCCCCAAGGCCCATGTGTAAAAGATTTAGACCCACTTGGCGCTTTGGGGAGGCAGCAGGAACTTAAAAAGGAGGGGACAAGTCAGAGTCCTTAGGTCACTGGGGGCTGTGCCCTCGAACTGCTTGTGGGGCTCCCTGCCCTTAACTCTCCCTCACCGCCTGGCCATGGGGTGAGCAGGTTTGATTCACACTCACTTTCACCAAGAAAGCAATAGATGTGCCTGATCACAGCCTGGCACCTGTGGGCCAAAATGAGTCCTTTCTCTTTATAAGTTAATTATCTTTGGTATTTGTTACAGTAATGGAAACCCGACTGGTGCAGTATTGAAATATACATATCTTCTGCTCAAGAAATTTCACTCTAGGAATTTATATTGAAGACAACAGTAAAGCTTTGCACAGGGAGGATGTTCATCAGAATGTTGCTTTTTCTCCCAGGGAAACATTGGAAACTATCAAATGTTGATATTCTATATCTTCTAGAACACTATGTGTCATTTAAAAAGATAATGAAGAAGCACAAGATACTGAGTTTGATCCCCAGTATGCCCCCCAAAGAAACCAAACCAACAAAGGTTTTAGTAGATTTCAGAAAAAGGTACACAAGATGCGACATGGATCAAATCAGACTCAAAATCAACATGTACTATGTGATACTATTGAAATTAAAGGACCATTACATATTTATAAAAAAAACACTCTAAAATGGACGTACAACAAAGTGTTCAAAGAAAATGCATTTGGACTATGGAGCTACAAGCAATTTTACTGTTCTCTTTTCTTTAAGAGGCAGCCAGCTGTAAACGTAGATCATGGACGTCTAACAAAAACTAGCTGACTTTAAAAGTCAGAGGATCGGGGCTGGGGATTTAGCTCAGCGGCATAAGTACCTGCCTTGCAAGCAGGCGGTCGTGAGTCCGATCCCTGGTACCGATAAAAAGGAAAAAAGACAAAAAAAAAAAAAAACAAAAAAAAAAAAACCCCAAAAAAACCAATCAAAAGTCAGAGGATCCTCGGAGAGTCCAATTCATAATTATTGCTGTATTATAGTCCAGAAGAGCCGAGCTCCCATTCTGAGTCACACTGGCTCTTGCTAGCTTGGAGACGGCCTTGCCAGTCTCTCTGGGGTGCCAGCACGCAACCCCAGGTTACTTCACAGAGTGAAGAGAAAGAGTAGCTTTGGGGTTTCAGCACAGAGGGAAGGGCTGGCAGGTGACAACACCCCATTCCTTAAACTAGAATTTCTCTTTAAAGATGCCTTTTTTCACGTGTTTATGTCAGACAGTACAAACTGTGCTAAAGAACTGAACCTATTGTTATGATTTAGAGGCCTGGAGAGAGAAAAGCGATTGTGTGTCAGGATTCAACCAGTGACTCAGAAATTACTCGTCATATTCACAGGAGAGGGAATTTAATGGAGGGAACTGGTTATAAAAGGTGATAAAGGAGACTGAGAATAATTGGAAGATTAGCAATATCCAGATGCTAGTATAATCCTAAGGAAGGACGCAAGGGAGGACTGTGCTCCCTGATCCTGGGGCAGGACTCACCTCACATACAGAGCTGGCTCTCGTATTGCATAAGTGCGGTCTGAGGGAAAGAAGAGTGAAAAAAGCCCAACAAACAAACAATAAACAAAAGACCCACCTATTTCCATCATGTTCCAGTGACTACCTTTGGCCAAATCCAGCTTTCAGGAACAAACAAGGCGCCTTCCTGCTGTGTGGTAATTGCACGGTGGGGGCTGATAGGGGCTGTGTTACATAAATGAATCGAAGACAGGTCTGGGTAGCGGCTCATGGTGGCTGGTTTCTTCATTGCAAGCTGAACCCCACAGAAGCCTGCTGGTGCAAAACTAAAAAGTTTACCCAACCGACTATTTTAAAAAAGACCACTCAAGAAGTTCTTAAAGCGATTTCTTTCCCTTTTCCACTCTGGCCCTTCGCCCTTTTTTCCCCTCTTTCCCTTTGCCCACCACCTGTTCCTGTTGCCATTGTCCTGTGATCTTTATTTATTTATTGATTGATTGATTTTTTTGTACCGGGGATCGAACTCATGACCTCGCATTTGTCAGGCAGGCGCTTATGCCACTGAGCTAAATCTCTGGCCCCATCCTGTGATCTCTAATAAATTTACTATATATTACAAGGTGTGCACTTGGCAGTTCTTTCCCTGCTGTACACAAGACCCTGGACTACTTTTGGCCCCCTTAACTGTAACAGTACCAAGATGGTTCCCTATTTTCTTCCATGACTGACTCCTGCCTGACTTTTTGGGGTTTTTCATGGCCTTCCATTTCCCTGAGAGCACTTACTCTATTTTTTTGGTCTTTTTTTGAGACGGGGTCTCACTATATATTTCAGGCTGGCCTCGAGCTCACTTTGTAGCCCAGGCTGGTCTCGAACTTGTGACGATCCTCCTCCCTTAGTCTCCCGAGTGCTGAGATGACACGCGTGCACCACCACACCCAGCTGAGCACTTATCTCGTTCCACTGAACTGTTCCTGTTCCCCAAACTCCAGCTCTGTGCCTTGTTCTGCTCCCTGCCAGTAAATCAGACCCACCTCCAAGCTGCTGCCTCCAATAACCAAGATCCTTTATCTCCTCCAGCTCTTCTTCGAGCCTGTTCCACCAGCTTCTCACCTACTGACACTGTCACTATCTGACCTGAACTTTGTCCCTATTGTCTCCCCACCCTTCACAGGAGCCTTCAAAGGCTTAGCCTGCTTCTACTGTGGCTGTCTCTTTCTCCTGTTCAGCCTGGCCGTACAGTTCATGGCAGCTGGCCTGGCACATGCTCTGGAGGGGCACAGTCTGCCTCCTGGTGAGCAGGGACTCTGAAGCTTTTGCTTTTCTTTCACCCGGAATGCCCTTTCCACACTGCTCAGTCAGCTGAGCGTCTCAAGACTTAGCTTAAGAGCCAGGACCTCAAAGACAACCTTTCTCACGTCAGCAGGAAGAATTAGCTCTCACTGCTCTGTGCTGTCCTGGTGCTCTGTACGTACCTGGAAGGCTGCCCTTCAGATCTGCCTTCCCCTCAGGGCCAGGAACGTATAGACCTACTTCAGTATCAGGTATTCAGCGAGTGTTTCCTAATACTTCTGTAATTAATAAATGATTTCTAACTTCTACTCTGCTGTAGGTTTACAATTCTGGTTCCAAATGCTGTTAATCTAGGGGATGCTAATCACAGATTGTACGATTAGTAGCAGCACAAATTTAGAAATGTGCAAACCCTAATGTGAATGTGATTCCTTCTTCCTGGGCAAGGCCATTTCAACCTCTTAGGTACATTTATTGCCCTGATACTTATGATTATCTTATTATTTTATGCACTGCTCACTTCGACATTCCTAGGCAAATCACCTGACCCTAGGAACCAGTCGACACTACTTTCTCTGAGTAGTGTTCCCAGATGATAATTACTTTGAGTCCCTTGGCAACTTGTTAACAATTACAAACAGGAGGAAGCTTGGCAATGTTTAATAACTATATCCTTAAAACCTAACATGTGTTCCTTACAGAAAAGTACTGTGACCCTGACTCACAACTAGCTTTGACTTTCCCTTTGTGTTCCTTGTCACACAGAGCCTGACCTATGAGAACACAGAAATCAGTGTAAGAACAGGTCCGATTTTTATTGCAGGATTATTTTTTCTCACTGTGCCAGGAAGAGCTCATTATAGGAGTTTTGCTCAGCAGCAAACCTAGTGATAATAGCAAACCTAGTCCCACAGTGTGGCCTCCAAGGACAGCGCCAGAGCTGGGCTCCAGTGAATACCATACAAAGTCACGGGGAGTGTAAAATCCATATAGAAGACCTAATTCCCTAACTTGAGATGCAGTCCCCACACCCCAGGAAAACAGAAACCATACACAATATTATCTTTCAACAATGATTTGATATTCAGGAGTAAGGACTAACTTTGGCTTAGAGATCAGGATATTTGCCATCTTCCCAACAGTAACCTTGACAATGCCAACCAGAAAGAACATTAATGATACTTTGTATTTTATAGGCACTAGTTACAGGCAAGGAAAACAATCTTAAGCATTTTGATCAAGATCACAAGAAGAAAGGAATAGACATCCAGATTTAAAACCCAGTATTTTATATGCAGAATTGGATTCTGTTTCCTGTGGCGTAGTTTGGATGGCTGTGACCCCGAGGACATGGGCTGTATGCACAGCTGGGTCACTTAGCCACAAAGAGAAAGGACTGTCAGGCTTTGCCTTTTTCCTTCGTAGCACACATGGTTTCACAAATGCATGTTATTATTGGTATTTTAGGCAGCTAAACTTTATAGAACATCTCTTGTATTATAGGCTCAGTGCTTGGTACTGAAAATGTAGTCTTAACCTCAATAAACTCAGAATGTAACATGTACACAAACAAACATGTAAAAACTGTGAAAAGAATTATGCTAGAGCCATGTATGTACACGAAGGGAGCCATATCTAACTCAAAATGGGAATTGGAGTAAGCAAGGCTTCCAGAAATCTCCAGATCGCACAAATCCTGGAAAGAAGGAGCAGCTTGTGCAGACAAGCCTGGTGTCACAAAGCACGTGACTGAGCCTAGTGAGACTCTAGAGAATCGATGACCTGTATGTAGAACTGTCTATTTAGATTAAATCAGCGGTGACAAGTAGACAATTCCAGCCACCACTCAAGGCTCAGGTTACCTAACCTCCTCCGAACTGTGGGCTTAGAGTGGATCTGCTGTCCTCACATGGAGGAAAGAGCACAGCATACTGAGGAAAAAGATTTGTGCACAAATTCGTCCCAGCAGGCCTCCCTCTTCCTGTCTTGTTGGTCACAGGAGCCATGAAGTGAAACACAACCTACTAGTGTTCCATTTCATGTTGATTTGTGTTCAAGCAACAGATAGGGAATTTCATACAACATCTTTATTTATCCAAACATTTGGCGAGTGTGGGTGAAGATAACAAGCATTATCTGGGCTGTCTGTGGAGGCTCACCATGACATAAATAGATGTAGTTGCCCGAAAGCAAGCTTTTTATTTAATAGCTGTCTGGAATTCTTTAATCAAGCCAGTGCGATAAACAGGGCTTCTCTCTAACACTCACTGTCAGGCGAGTGTCCCAGTGTTTGTCTCTTCTCACATGTGACATTTTTTTTTCTTGATCTAAGTATAGTATGACTTTTTTCTTTTTATTGCTGTAGGGATTGAAGGGTTTCATTGTAGGGTTTCATGCTCTAATACTAGAAATTGTTGTTAAATCAACAAACCCTGGGGTTCTGAGCTGCTTTCTTGTAAATAAACAGTGGAAAGGGAGGAGCAAGTTGACCCAAAGAGTACTGTGAATCATGCTGGGCTGGGAATTGAAGAAATGGCATTGAAAGAAGGTCAAAGGGTGCTTGTGGGAGGTAGAGGAAGAGCTCAGTCCAGGAACCCTCCTGTCCCATTGGGGAATCAGATCCTTGCAGTTCAGATCTCGGCTCTGTTTTTACTCTGGACGGTGGAGATTCCTATTTTATAAGGGGCATCAGAGAGAAGCTCAGATCCTATTCTGGAGACAGGGTTTGTACCACCTGGACATGGAAAACTGTCCCTCTGTCTTTACGGGTGTGCACGGTGCAGAATGCAGTAGAGACCACGGCCAACTCCTTCCCTGGGGGCTACGGAGAAGTATCGAGTGGCTGGGGCTCTAACGGAAACCCATTTCTCTCCTTTCCTCCCAAAGCAGGTGGCAAGGAAAGATTCTTGATCTCCTCAGAGTTTTCCCCTGCTTGGCAACTGCCTGCCATGCAGCTGCTGTACAGATCTCACTGATCCAATCATGTCACCATTCTGACTTCAATTCTTTGAGACTTGTCATCTGCTACAAGACAAAATCTATACCTCTGAGCAGATGTTTGCAGTTCTCCCCTGTAGGATGTCAGGTCTTTTCTCTCTAGTCTCAGATCCAAAGTCCCAGCTGCAGAATGTTCCCAGATCCCCCATGGTGTGTACATCCATCCTTGTGTGTACGTCCCCTGTAGCTGGATTACTTTCTCACTCTACTTGACTGAGGTCCATTTGTCTTAGTCTGTTTCTGTTTCTACAACTGAGCACAACAGACCAGGTTATTTGTAAAGAATATGGCTTGTTCAGCTTATAGTTATCGAGGTTGGGAATGTCAAGTTGAGGACCACACCTAGTGAGGGCCTTCATGCTGGGGGGGGGGGGACTCTCTGCAGGGTTGTGAGGCGAGAGAGGGCTTCACATGGGTCTTTTTTTTTCTTATAAAGCCACTAATGCAATCATACATGCTCCACCCTTATGGCATCATATTCTGTTACACTACAACATACTGTGCATCTGCCTCCCCTGTTAGAATGCGTCCTCCCCATGGACAGAAACTGGGTTTTTAAATTTTTTATTCATCTTTACATCTCTAAAACATAACAGCATTAGTAATTGGGGTGAGTGGATGAATGGATAATTGAGACTTGATAATGGCATTCATTTTGAAAGACATCAGTAAATAATTTCTGAAAACATACTACATTTCCAGGTCTTGGCCTTTTTTCCAACTTCTTTTCACTCTCCTAAGAATCTCTGCCATGGTCCCCAGTGCAGTCTGTCCCACCACCTCCTGTGTAGCACTGTATGGCTCTGTCTAACAATTTGCACCCTGGCTACTGGAATCACCTACCTAGAGACTTACGCAATCTGCTAATGCCTATACCTTGCCCCACACCAGCAGAACCCAGAATGCAGCCCAGGCTGAGGACCTCTACCCTTTGGCCATAAAAAGTGCCACATCACATACTGTGGGGCAGCAGGCTCTTCAAAGGCAGTTAGTGTTGAAAGCTCTCAGAATCCACAGTGTACATGAAAACTCCAGAAGACAGTCATAAAAAAACAGGGAGAAAATTAAAAAGAAAAATTTTATGTCTGGATAAAGCCTGCCCTGTTGTAATGCCCTGGTCATCTGTATTGCGAACATCTGCTGTGAGGTACTAGATGGACTTCTGCCCTTGGACTTTGGTCTTGGACCCATCTATTATTGCCCAATCTTCCATAAGCCTTTCAGTTGCTCTACTGGGTCTGGGACCAGCGTGCCTTGGCTGGTACTTACCGCTCCGTGGAGCCCAGGTTGGCCACCATCCTTGTCAAACACTGGTGACCCTTAGTTTAATTGGCTTTGGTGTCCTTCCAGGAGTTCAGGCTGAGGTTGGCAGCTGATTACACCAAGGCCTGCACCCACTTGGAGGTCAGCGGGTAATTGCGTGACAGTGAGGATAACACAGCCATGCCCAGGGGCTGAGTGTGCCGTGCCCTAGGTCTTCGTAACGACTCAATTTTGACCTTTTTTCTGCCACTGAGAGACTCTGATGCAGTTTCTACTTGCAAATTTACTCATTAGTCTTATCATCTCCAGCCCTCTTTTTAACAACTTTCTTCTGCCAGGGAAGAAGAGACTTCATTAAAAGCCCTTTAAACCTCCTTTAAACTTTTGGTCATTTTAATAAGAATGCTTGAGTTAGGTTCTTCCCAGAGAAGCTAAGTAAAAAAGCAGTCACTTATTACTTCTCAGGATCACAGAAGGTGAAAGAGGGCATCAGACCTTACCTGTCACAGTGCTTTTCTTTCTTTCTTTCTTTTTTTTTTTTTTTTGTCTTTTTTGTTTTTATTGGGACCAGGGTTTGAACTCACAACTGCCTGCTTGCAAGGCAGGCGCTTATACCACTGAGCTAAATCCCCAGCTCCTGTCACAGTGCTTTTCAAGCCCAGCTGTCTATTTAAACCACCTATAGAGTCTTAAAAAGACATGCTGGCCAGGGGTTTGTCATCTCCAGAAGTGGGGTCAGGCACCATACTTAAAAAGCTCCCTCGAGATTCTATGTGTGGTCAGGCTTGTGGACTATTCACTGGGGAAAATTCTATTTTTATGCTAGAAAATTATCGTTATTTTTCTTTTGATTATTAAAACAATTTATTTTTTAAGCAAATTTTTTTCCCAAGCTGGTTGTGGTGGCACACGCCTGTATTTCCAGCACTCGGGAAGCTGAGGCAGGAGGATTATTGCAAGTTCGAGACCAGCCTGGACTACAAAATGATCTCAAGGCCAAACTGACCTACATAGTGAGACTTGTCTCAAAAAACTACAAAAAGGAAAAAACCACTTTTTTCCAAGTCCATTTTTTTTTTAAGGAGAAAAAGAAAGAAGAAGAAAAGAAGAAGAAAAAACTACAACAAAATTTCAAAACATGTCAATCAGGAGGCAACAATGGTAATACATTGCGCACTGTCATCCCCAAATCATTGACCCAGAGCTCAAGACATCTGCCTTCAATTGTCCGAACAATACCAGGTATGTGAGAAAATTAGGACTCGGGTATATAGGAGCAATTCTGAGTTGTTACCCTGCTTGAATATCCAGGATAGTGACAGTGAATCTTTCAGGGCTTTCAAAGATACCAAGAGCCTGCCACAGCACACGTGCCACAGTTTTGCGCCCACTGGTCTAGGGTGCCAGAGGAGCCAGGACACAGGAAATAGTGACCAGTGACATCCTGTCCTGTTCTGTCCAGCACGTCTCTCTGGACTATGTCCTTGTTCTCTCATCATTTTCCCTCTCCTTGGTTTCAAATTCCTAAGTCAGAAATCTAAGGGAATCTAGAACTTCTGTTCTTTCTAAACCCTTAAACTATTTAATTTACCATTCAACAGGTGAGCTGGAGCAGAGGGTACCTTGCCCAGGCCGCTCTGCAAGTGGCTGTGTCCAGGGTTCTCTTTTCCTCCCTTGTGGCCTCTACCTGCTGAACTTGGGCTGTCACCAGGGGTGGAGGGGGAATTGTCAAGACTCAGTTCAGTTTTGGAGCTGGAAGCTGGGACCCGGGTCTGTAGTAGTATACCTAGGGGAGGGTGGACATTTTCAGGTTTGCTAGGCCTCCACTCATCCTGAAGTTGCTAAGTCATTGTGGTGCTACCATGGGGGTGGAGCAGTAGATGCAGAAGATGTAACTGGGCCAGGATTTGAAGGCAGGATTGAGGCAAGTGGAGGACCCAGGTGGCCAAAGTTCAGGAGGCAGGTGCTCCTGTCCAAGGTCACATGAGGACCTCCTGACACATTGTGCCCTGGCCCTTCTCCTGCCTCACCCTGCGTGAGACAGGAGAAGGAAATCTGAGGCAGGACGAGGAAGGGAGAAGAAGTGGAAAAATTCTACTTTGGGGGGGTTACTGGGAATTGAACTAAGGACCTTGCGCTTGCCAGGAAAAATTTTGTCTTAGCTGAAGAACTAAATCTGGGATTTATTCCAAGTTAAATATAGTTGGAATGGATGCGTATCACTCATAGCCTTTTTTGGGCACCAAGTCCAATTCAAAGACCAGTGATTTTGCAAGAGCAGAAAGTCAGCTGAGAGTCCCCAAGAGGTATCAAGGCATTGCAGAGAAAACTTAGGCTTTGGTCCTTCCTGGTTCATCAGCCTCTGAGAGCCTCCAGGCAAAGGGGACCCCTCCAAACAAAGAACAGGGATGTGTCAATATTTGGTTCCTTGTGCTTGAGAACTACTTTAGAAATAAGCCTGAGCTCTGAGTGTGTGTTTTCCACAGCACAGGGCCAGGAGTGCAGCTCCAGGGCACAGAAGAGAGACATTCTTTCCTCTTGTGCACAAAATCTAAACCTGTGGGTTCTCTCTGACCCCTCCGTCCACAGTGAGAGCTTTATGCCCTTTGTTTCGTGTAAAATGAAAATACCTGGTACAGTTAGCAAGCACTGTGCCACTTAGGAGAGTGGAAATGCTGCCCAGCCCCATCTGCCAGGGGCAAACCCCACAGCCTCCAAGCCCATCTCAGGGCCCAACTGCTCTGAGATGCATTGTCCAGACCTCTGTCCCAGGGAGGGCACCACTGACACTGTCTGCATCTGATAACGAACTGTCCTGTGTTATCTGTGATGTGTCTTTTGCTGTTCTATCAAAATGTATTAATATCCTGGAATAAAGGACATCAATTGAAAAGTTGGTGAGATCTGCATGAAGTCTATAATTTAGTCAATAGTACTCTATTCGTGTTGATTTCTGGATTTGGATAAATGTACCCTGGTTGAATTAGGTGCTAGCACAAGGGAAATCTGGGGGGAATCGGTGCCATCTCTGCTACTTAGGTTTCTGTAAGTTTAACATCATTTAAAAACCGTTTCATCATCATTTAAAAACTGGCCATGGTGGGAAGCTGAGGCAGGATTGCTGTGACTTCGAGGTAAATCTGGGCTGAATAATCCTAGGCCAGCCTGAGCTACATAGCAAGACTGATCTCCAAAAACCAAAAAAGGACTGATCTCTTTTTCATTTTTCTCGGTACCAGGGATCGAACTCACGACCGCCTGCTTGCAAGGCAGGTGCTTATGCCGCTGAGCTAAATCCCCAGCCCCAAAAGGACTGATCTCAAAAAACCAAAACTGAAATAAAGCCAAAACACCCAAACAACAACAACAAACAGTATTTTAACATATGGTTAATGGAAAATATGATGATTTTTTTTAACCATGAAGTATTTTTCCTTTTTACAGTTACTTAAATAAATGGATAGCTTTGACTAAAATGCCTTTATAATCTGCTTTCTGTGATGTTAATATGTGTGTGAGTATCCTTCAGATAACAAGGCTTCTTTTCACATATAGCAAAAATCAGCTCTTGTGTATTGTTTAGAAAAGTCTTGTTTGTTTTCTTAGAGCAATCTGAAGGCCCTAAAAAATACCCAGAGCTTCCTCCTATTCACTGCACATACTGAAGGCCAAAGATTTCATAATTCTGTCTCCACCCTGGCTATTTCCTAGGGCTTTGAAAGAAAAAGAAAAATATTTTTCATAGGGAAAGAATTGTATGCCTTTCTTGGCAAGTTGCCCTCTTCTCAACACTTTATATACTTAAACCTTTGTATAAATAAATGCCACAGATTCAGATCTCACAGAGGAGTGTTCTTATCTGCTGCTTTTCTGGGGTCCAATACAACAATTTTTCTCAAATGTTTATGAATTGAGACCGGCTTGTGCTTTTAATAGAACCAAGTAGATGTATGACCCTAATACGTTGATTTTCCCACATGATCCTTCTGGGGATTCAAGGACAAAGATGATGAGAAGTGAAATGGAACAGGAAAATAAATAGGAGGAGAGGTCACAGTTTTCTAAGAAAAAATGAAGGCTTTGTCTAATGTACTGAGCCAGATTCCATAGGTCTGAGAGGAGCTTGTGAGCCTGCATTTCACCAGCTCTGGGTTTGGCCATGCTAGTGCTCTACAGTGCTCCTTGCAGAGTCCAGCCCCTGGCGGGGGTACATCATTCCAGCAGTAGTGCAAAGGCACAGCTCTCCCCACAGCCTCCCTCCCTCACATTCTGATTCGCTTCCCCAGGTTACCTCTTGGATCACAGACAGTGCTTTTGGGCCCTTGTCAAAAATCGGGACATTTTAACAAAGCTTCCTTCTACATCAGGAATCATCTTCTCTCCCAAATTTCCTCCAGGAGCTCCTCCTTGTACTGTGATTTTTGATTTCTTGATCTTCTCTGCCGCCTTTTCATGGCTTAGATTGACTCAATCAGTGGATTTTTTTGGTTCTTCTTACGCTATTCAAACCAGATTTATTTCTTTAGAGATTGTGATGCATAGTGGTTCCCCCCCCCCAAAAAAAAACAGTCTTCTAAAAACCTTTTCTTTCCACCTAAGAATGGAATTGCAAATGGGATCTCCTTGTGAGGAGTGAGTCCCAAGTAGATGCATCCTAACTATTGCATTCAGTTCCAGACAAGGATTTGTGGTTTCCAGACAATCTGGACAAGCCCTGATGTTTTTCCTAGAACACACTTTTTACAACATCATTGTAAACAGGAATTTTCAAGGTGGCAGTCAATGAATGCTTTTAAAATTCTCCTTAAGGGTCTAATCTCCAAGACTGCCCAGCCTCTTAGGGATCTTACAAGACTTGTCCAAATGTTTGGTTCTCTAGCTTGAAAACAGTAATTTGGGTGTCAGTCACTGAACACACAATGTAATGTTTAACATCATCCCTCCAAATCTGCTGGGACCAGTAAACAATGGTTAAGTCCACAGAGCTAGAACAAACTTTCGTAGCTCTAGGCACCCATTTTACTCACAAACTGTCAAAGCTAGCTTGGTAGTAACCTTCTTAGGTTATTCCCTAGTGTGCCACGTAAAAAATGACACAAGAGATTGCCTAGCATATTAAATCTTCAGCACAGAAAAAAATTAAAAAAACATATTCAAAAGCTGATTTGTGCACCATCCAACAAATGAAATGTTCTATAAGCTGGTGTTTGCACAGATTCATGATGTGATGGTAAATGATGCTTATCATGATAAGCCTGAAGCCCTTGCTCAAGTATCTTCTGAAATACCACAAAGAAAACCAAATTTTGCTTTGTATTTCTTGGTCTTAAATATATTTGAGTTTGTCCTGGGAAATTGGTCTTCTACGCCTAGTGGTGCCTTGTATTTCCAGTTTATCCAGCATTTTGTGGTATTTTTATGTATATATGTGAGACAGGGTTGCACTATGTAGTCTAGCCAGGACTTAAATTCTTGGTATGGTCCAGGCTGGCCTCAGATTCACAATCCTCCTACCTCAGTGCCTGAGGGCTGGGATTATAGGCATATACCACCAGGCCTGGCTTTTATCCAACTTTTTCTTTCTTTTTTTTTTTTTTTGGTACCAAGGATCAAACTTATGACCTCACGCTTGCCAGGCAGGTGCCTATGCCACTGAGCTAAATCCCCGGCTACCCAACATTTTAAAAAAGGAAATATAGAAAATGGAAGAGACGGAGGCAAATATTCATAATTAATTTTTCTCCTCATATGTTACATGAATAACATGAAAATGGTGTTACTTTATAGAGTCACAGCTAATGTTAATACGAGTTGATTCAACAAATATTGGTTAACTACCTTTCTATGGTCATGTCTAGGGCTGAATACTAGAAAAAGGCTGATAGGCTCATGATCCCATCTCCTTAGAGATGTTCATATTCTCATTGCATAGGTGTCAAGGGTACTGGAGCATCCCAGCAAGTGGTCAACTGGAGGTTAGCGAGTGGAGGAAGTGAGCTGATTCTTAAGGATGAAAAGGTAACTTCCAGGGATAGAAGGGCAGGGATTGTTCCAGAGCCAGAAAACCTGAAGAGTGGCTAAAACAGGCTGCACTCTGGATACCTGAAGGTGAGAGCAGGGAGGTCATGTCAAGAGACAAGGGCTGAACCAAGCACTGCTTGTCACAATAATTAACAATGATAATTGGAGATTACCCATTAACAAACAGGAAGTCAAAGATGAATGTTAAGTAGGAACATAACTGCGGTCATAGTATGTGGTAGTTCCAACTTTTGCTCCCCAAAAGGATCCCTTGTCCTCTTCTCTCACTGGTTATTTTGCACCCAAACAAGGTATCTTTTATGCTTTTCAGGTTAATAATCAGCCAGTCCCAGCAAATCCCTCCAAATCTCCCCAGTTTGAGAGGGTCCCAAAACGTATTATGCATTTTATGGCATGCTTTGTTTCAAACTTAATCTGAATGGTCAAACACATTTCTTGGTAGTCAAGATTAAACTAGTGGAGACTTCTTAATCAAAACAAAATTTGAATCTCTGTTCCAGAAGCCAAAGGGTTCTACAACAAGGGTAGCTAGAGATCAGTAGATGTTGTTATAACCACAGGACAAAGTCTTACCTGCTATCTGGTCAGCAGGTGAACTAGCATTAAAATCTAAAATGTCTCCAGTTTCCACTACACTTGGGGGCATGGTCTTCTTATTCAGGCTGTTGGAGGAAGAGTCACAGACATACCCACTTGATGCCTAAATGGGTCACTTCCTGGCCATGCAAGGCCACAGGGACCTGAGATAAAATTGCTCCTGGACAGTTTCCCATCTCTGTCCCCTCTTTGGCTTTCCAAGTGTCCAGTCCAAACCTCTGAAGCTGCTTCTCACAACTGCTATTCAGTTTACGATTAGTCTGTTTTGGTGAACTCCCAGATGAAGCCTGAGGGTGTCTCTTCCCTGGGCGCAATACTTTAGGCCAAAAGACACTCTGTGTTTACTCTAGTCACTCACAGGTTACCACTGCCTGGCCCAGCAGAGAAACAATCATAGCATGACATGTTTGCACACTACTAGGCGAGTAACAATCTTACCCTATTTGGTACATACTTTAATATTTGCTCTGTACTTATTTGAAGACAACCTAGTGTATTTGTCAGAGTTCCCCATATAAGCAAAACCAATGAGATCGTGTGTGTGTGTGTGTGTGTGTGTGTGTGTGTGTAAAGAGATTAAAGGAATATGTGCACATGATTATGGAGGTGATAAGTGCTAAGATTCAACAAACTGATGACCTGGGAGAACCAGGACAGCTGATGGTGTATTTCCAGTCTGTCTAAAGGCCAGTAGGTTTGAAATACAAGAACGCATGTTCCAGGTCACCATTTGAAAGCAGTCAGGCAGGGGTACTCTTATTTAAAGGGAGGGTCAACCCTTTTTTCTCTTCAGTTCAGCTGATTGGATGGAGCCTAACTACATTAGAGAGGGGCATTTGCTTTACCTATCAGTTTAGAAGCTAATCCTCTCTAAAAAAAAAAAAAAAGCCTCTCATTTTAAGGACTGATCTCTATAGGTAGCCCAATGAAATTGACACATAAAATTAATCATACCAATCACATCAAATATATATATATAATTTTTTTAAAATCAGAGATCGAACTCACAACCTCTTGCTTACCAGGCAAGTACTTAAGCCACTGAGCTAAATCCCCAGCCCACATCAACAATATTTGAACATTATCAAACATCAATGATATATGCAGTACACACAGTGTGTATTTACATGGATTCAGAGTTCTGCAAACTTTATTATTTCTATCAGTTAAATTTTTCAGGTACACAGGTGATTTTCTTTTAGGAGCAATGCATTAATTTAAAACATTTTAAAGTTTTTTTTTTTTTAATTTGTTAGTACGCATGTGTAGTACACAGTATTTACATTCCTCGGTGGAGTTGGTCCATGTACATAACAGATCTTAATTCCTTTCTTCATCCCCTTTCCCTTCCCTGTTCCCACTCCATCCAACTCTTGATCACCCCCTTCCTTTTTAATATCCAGATACAATTATTGTCTACCTGTACCTTCATTAATACCTTAATTATCTTTGATTCTTCCCTTGAAGGATGAAAATTTTGCAAATACGTGTTTCATATTTTTTTGAGCTTTTTATCTTATACTTTTTTTGACTTGTCTTGTACCTTCTTGTGTTTAGAGAATAATATTAAAAACTGTCCTTATCAATATTGAGGGCCCCTATTGGGAGGAAAGAGCTAATTGCAGATTATGTTGAATTGGGGTGGAGGGCAAAGGCTACACATCTTCTCCTCTGCAGGAGAGGCGGCCATGATCCAAACCATTAAGCTAAAATAGAGATGATCAGAGCCTGATCAGACCAGGCTATCTGGTCTGTGGGGAATGGTCTGTGTGCTAAGTAGGCGGAACACAGGACTGGGTTTCTAAGGAGAGTTTGGGTGCTCTATTTATTCAACATCTCTATTCAAGGATCTGTCTTCCTGGGAAAAGACTGGAACAGACATGGCTGTAGTCAATGGTACCAGCGTTTGTGGATGGACCTTGGTTCCCACAGAAAGCTGGAAGTGGAATCAGAACTGGAAGTCGTGGCAGAACAGTAAGGGAGATGGCCCGTGGGCAGCGGTTTATGACAGGGAGACTCTAATCTCATGTTCCTGTAGACAGAGATTCATTCTTACCGCAAACTTTCGGCTCCCATTCAAAAGTAGGGAAGGCTCCATACACACCATGAGTGTTGTCCTGCATTGGCTCGAAGGCCAGCAGAATGAACCCCGATGAGCCCACAGAGCTCAAAGCCCAGACAGAAAGCTGAATCCCTTTCTTCCTGTTTGGAGAACTTTCCTCTCCACAACCTGTCTATCCATAGGTACCATTGTCTCCCATTTACATTTTTTACTTTGACATTTACATAAGAGCAGTTGCATGTAGACTAGCTCAGACTAAATCTGATGCTAGTCTAGAAAGTTAAGGGTGTACAGATGAGAAAATGGAGGTCAAGCAGCTTGACCAGTGTCATGCTCAGTTAGATCTCTTTTGTCCCCACTCAAGTCAGGGCTTCCTAGATTCTGGGATCAGGGCCAAGAAGCTTCTGGGGATAAAGCTTCTGAAAATCAGTGGCTCTGAATAAAGATTTCTGTGGCTCTGCTCAGGTCCACGCTGGTCCTTGAGTACCTCATGTGGGCAAGCTCCACAGGCTCCTAGGCTGCTTTGGTCCCCAGTCGCCTAGGAAGCCACTTACAGCCGGATTTTGGGACGTGCCTGCCTTCTCCCGAATGATCCTCCTGAATTGGTGCTGAAAAGCCCTGTCCGACCCTCTTCTGGAAGGGGCCAGTGGATGAGTTATCTCTAGATCTCTTGGGGCCAGGGTTTTGGGGGAGCATTCACTTATTTAGGTAATGAATATTCTCTTTCTGACCTACATTTTGTTCTCTTTCATGAGACACTTTGAGGTGTGAAAAGACACTTTCTCGTATGTCCTTCTAGATGACTTAAGAGTTATGTCTCTCTTGCGGGTGCTAGTCTTGCCCTTATAATGATCCCTCTCAGGAAGCCTTTACTTTTTGTGAGAGGGAGAGGTAAATCTCCAGGCGCACAGGGGAGTGCTAAAAGGTGATGATTAATTCATTTAAAGCCACAATCAGAGTCACAGACAGACCAGAAGGTGCTCTTATTCCCTTTACTCCTAAATTTGGTCTCTTTTAAAAATGACTTGGAGCCTGCATTCCTCTTCTATTCACCAGAACAAGAAGCTGGTTATAAATCTCCTGCAGGGAAAATGTGCCATGAAAATGCTCAAAAGCAACATGATGTTACTGTTTATTTGTTTCCCATGTTATTGAACCCAGCACTTTCACACTGAGCTACATCCCCGGAACCCTTTTTAATTTTTAATTTTAACCTAGGATCTCACTGAGTCATCCAGGCTGGGCCCAAACTTGCAATCCTCCTGCTTTGCTTTCCAAGTTCGTGGGACTGCAGGCATGTGCCACCATGTCCAGCTTCTTTTCTCTTCCTTTGGTATCTTTTCCAATATCCAAAGTGAAAGATTCTGAGATGACAGAAAGATGATTAATCACAGTGTGGGCTTTTGTAAAAGAACATGTTTATTTTTACTCTCCCAAAGGTGATTATAACTTATTCCAAAGGTACTTTAACTCTTGTTTACTTGTATATTTTTCCGATGATGCTGGGTATTGAATCTAGGGCCTAGCATTTGCTGAGCACGGATTCTTCCATGGAGCTATGTCCCTGGGCTCCACTGATAATTCTTAATCTGTAGACCTTGTGTGGAGCACAGGATCGAACTCAAGCCAGCTGCTGTTCCTGACATCTCTCTGCAAGTCCTAATCAACAATGGGTCTTGGAAGCTCAAGGCTTTTTGACTATGTTTGAAAGACAGGCTTTGACACAGGAAATAAATGGCATGCTTTGGATCACATTGTGTCTTAGGGTGGGTGCCCTGAAAGCTGGGAATGTAGCTCAACAGCACAATGCCTGCTTGGCAAGTGTGAGGTCATTGTAGGAGCCCAGTACTGTAGGGGAGAGAGGTGGGTAAAACAGGATGGGTCAGGAGAGGGAGCTGAGCCAGGCTGTGTTCCCAGCTGAGTTCCAGCTTTGATCTAGGATGAGTTGTACCCTGGGACTGGTCCTGTCTCTGGGCAGGGGTGCAGCCTTTTGCACAGGGGGCAGGCACTCCCCATCAGTTAGGTCCTGGTGGGGTGTATTAGATGGGGATGGTGTAAACTCCAGGAAGAGAGGCTCCTGTACAGCCAAGGGCAATGCCCTGGAGAAAGCCACTTGTGAGCCTTCACAGTCCCCCAGGAGGGACACTGACAGGGTCTGCACACACACAGGATGAATAGTGAATAGCA
Organism: Cavia porcellus; assembly: GCF_034190915.1. Taxonomy (NCBI): domain Eukaryota; kingdom Metazoa; phylum Chordata; class Mammalia; order Rodentia; family Caviidae; genus Cavia; species Cavia porcellus. The sequence continues at coordinate 219,945,793 of NW_026947484.1, forward strand.
TGGGCATAGACATAGAGATTCCTATTATACTTTGGCTTCCTGGAATTAAGATGAGAGGGCATCATTGGGAGATTGATACAAGTTTTCTGGGTCCTGAAGCTTATTCAGATTTGAGGAACCCTTTTTAAGGAAAAGGACACAGAACTGTGAATTCAAAATTAGTTTCATAGCCTGTGCAATGGTAGGTCTTAAAACTGACGTGTGGTTTGCTTATCCAGCTGTGGGTGTTTTAGCTCTCTTAAGATAAAACTGTGTTCAGAGTTGGAAGTGAAATTGCCCAAGAACATCAGTTAAGGAAATGGCTAGAGATAGAGCCCTCTGTGTCTGGCTCATAGTCCAGCGGCTGCTCAGTGATAACACCATCATCCCAGCTGCGGGCGGACCGCAGAGAGGGTCAAGAGATAACAAACCTGCTCTGTGAGGCCTGCCTGAAATGCCATGTGGCTGGAAGACATTATGATTAAACGGGTAAATGATCTGTGAGGTGAAACGCTGCCACTTTGAATCATTTGGTCAAGGGGTTACATAATTTTTCTCTGCTGAGTTTTCCACACTGGCTTGCTAGGTTTGTGTGGTGATTTTTTGAACAGCATCCCTGGCTTGATTCAAAGTCATAAGCTTCCAAAATTAGAATGAGTAATAAATTGACAAATCTCCCAGGCTTGCAGTATCTGCTTGAGTATGTCAGAAAATGGAGGTTTTATCATAGAAAACAATAGCTTCCTCCTTATCTACCAGAGTGAATAGTGGATGCCCAACAACTGTTGTTAAGCAGTGAGTTCAAGGCTGGTCTGAAGCATATACAGTGAGTCCTTGCCTAAAAACAAAAAGAAAGGAAGAAAGAGGAAAGAAGGAAAGAAAGAAAGAAAGAAACAAAGAAAGAAAGAAAGAAAGGAGAAAAAGAAAAGAAAAGAAAAGCAAGATAGTTACTGGCTCTGTTTTCTATTTCCCATCTTGCCTTTTTCCCTAACAAGCTAGTTACTCTCCAATAGACTGTTGCATTTTCAGACCCACCTGACCTTGTGAACTTCCTTCCCTTTAATATTCCAGTGAAGCTGTGGCTTTTAGAAATGTTCAGAACACCCCAGAAAAGGCCTCAGTTGTGTGGAGTAAAGTGCGATTGTCTCGTGGACACTGTGTGCCTTTTCCTGAAAGAGGCTTCGTGGGCTCCTTCCAGTCTTTTAATGGACAGAGTGAAGCACAGGGAGTCTCTGTGGCCTAAGTCTTCTGGCTCAGTCTCAGCAGTGTGCTGTGTCTCTGGATTTGGATATATCTGAATTTGCATTGAGATTCTGCTGCTTGCAACCACACTCCTGAGTAAATTACTGATTCTTTCTGCAGTTTGGACTCAACACCTGAAAATTGGAATTAATATTGTAAGTTGTGAAGGTGAAATAAAATATCATACATAATTTCTCGCCTGTCCATGGTAGACAATAGAAGGAACTATAGTTATATTTTATAATCTCTAGGTGGAGTAATATCACATGAGGCAGGCCGTGGATTTAGTTCAGCGGCACAGTGCCTGCCTGGCAAGCACAAGGTCCTGAGTTTGATTCTTGGAACCCCATATATATATTTGTGTGTATATATATTTATATACACACACACAAATATAATGTGAGACAGATATATGCCAGATTCAGGCTTAGACTACATGGTAGTTAAACTGTGCTGATAAATAGAGGACTCTCAGATTTGAATGTGAAAAATATATTGTTAGCCATACATGGTGGCTCACGCCTGTAATCCCAGCATTCGAGAGACTGAGGCAGGAGGATCACTGCAAGTTTGAGAACAGCCTGGGCTACAAAGTGAGCTCAAGGCCAGCTGAACTGCACAGCAAGACTCCATCTTAAAAAAGCCAAAAATAAATAAATAAAGGGAGAAAATTTTTTTCTGTGTTCAAAAAGCAACGTCTACAGCAATTATAAGGTTACTTAAGACAGGATGGTAATAGCCTTTGAGAATTCTGAGTTTTTAAACTATAATCTGTACAGGACAGCTGAGCTAAGGTTCATGCACAGTGACATATGGACAGGACAATTGTAAGTGATACATACCTGGTGGGTTCTGCTACTCATATGAATGACAGATTAAGAATCATGGAATCATTTAATATAATTTCCAGTGGGCTGGAAGTGCAGGACCCAGCATGGTGCTTATAGCAACACGAGAACTATTGAAAGAGCAGAAATACCATTGCACAGAAATACAATTGGAGAAAGCAGAAGCCTACTGCCTGGAACCAATTTTCTCTTCATCCTTTACACTTGAGCAATTAGGCTCCAGTATAATCTTACAGAGCTCCTTTAATGCTTGCAGAGAGCATCCCAAGTTGGCACACGACCTTTGCCTCCCAGCACATTGACCAGGAAGAATTGCTCCAGGCTTCAGACTGCAGGAAGACAGTAGGTATTTTTTAACTCCTTAGGTCCTCTGCTCAAAGGTCTCAGAGCTCAGCCACTTAAGAGAGGCTTGGGGATTACTCCTCTTGTATTTATGTCGCTGGCTTGACCATGTAGCATGAATGGAATTATAATCGGCATGTTACTAGTATCTCTTAGCCTGTTTTGGCTTTCATACAGTAAGATCATTCTGTCTTGCCTTGCCTTTCCATTCCTCTAAGAAGTATGAAGGGATTGATTAGCCAGAATTTTAAAAATACACTCGAAGAAATAGAATTCCAGCCCTTGAGGGATGTAGATTATGGCGTGGAGCTGGGAATTTATTTGTCTTTGGTGACAGAATCTGCAGAATTTGTGAATCTATAGGAAATCTGGGCTTGGTCTAGGGGAGGGGAACACTGACCCAGAAATAAGGAGAAAGAAAATGGCTCATTTCACGGGAAGGCTATTTCTCTGAATGGTGTCTCAAGTCCCGAGGGTGGGGAGGGGTGGGGTGAGCCACGTGAGTGTCTCTCTCACTTAGTACTTTGTTAGTGAAGCTGCTTTCTGCCTGGCCTTGGGGAAGCCAAGCTGAGGCCCAGGAAAGGTTGGCAGGGATGGAGAAGGGATGGGTACAGATGTGGGTTGATGGTATGGCGAAGTCCAGAAGACAAGGAGACAATGTTTTTCAAGTTCCTCGAATTTTATTGATTTAAAATATAGTTTTCCAAAGCCAGACTTGGTGGCTCATGCCTGTAATCCTGGCATTAGAGAGGCTGAGGCAGGAGAACTGTTGTGAGTTCAAGACCAGCCTGGGTTACAAAGTGAGCTCAAGGCCAGCCTGAACTGCATGGCCGGAACTTGTCTCAAAAAGACAAATAAATAATTAAATTAAAATATGGTTTTCTAGCCTGGGCTGCATAGTGATGTGAGGCCAGCTTCAATTTGTAGTGAGACCCTGTATTAAAAAATAAAAAAGAAAGAAAAGAAACAAGACAAAATAAAGAAAAAAATGGCTTTTATTACCTATAGTTATACATTTAAGATTAATTCCTTAAAACTGAAGTAAATCAAGGGCTGGTGGTTTAACTCAGTGGCACGAGTACCTGCCTGGCAAGTGCAAGGTCATGAGTTCAATCCCTGGTACCAAAAACAAAACAAAACAAAACCAAAAAGCTGAAGTAAACCATACACTTATGCTAACATATGAAGCAAAAAGGAAACAAGCCTTTGGAATATCATAATTTTTTGGTTTTTTGAGCCAGGATCTCACTATGCAGTTCAGGCTGGTCTTGAACTCACCATGTAGCTGGGGCTGTGCCTGAACTCACAGCGACCCTCCTGCCCCAGCCTCCCGAGGGGTGGAACTAGAGTGTGCCCACCACACCTGACCCTAACTTTGCCTTTTTTCTTTCTTCTTTTCTTGTTCATCACAGGATTCTAGGGTGTGACCTGCAGCTGACAATCATTAAGATGTTATATTTAATGAAGCACCTGACTAAAGGCTTCAGAGAATAGCTTCAAAGCTAGATGCAATGAACTCCAAGATTGCAAAATGTGTTGTCTGCGCTTTTGTCTGTAGCCTGTGACACTGCTTGCTATAGCCAAAATAGAACAACAACAACCACCAAATCCTTCTTTCAAAGCAAAAGAAGAATATGGGAAAAGGGTTAGAAGGTTTGGAGTTTCTATCTGTGCTCATTTCTCTAACATTGGCCAAGATATAAACCCCTCTCATGTAAAACAGAAAACATGGGGCTGGGGATTTAGCTCAGCGGCATAAGCGCCTGCCTTGCAAGCAGGCAGTTGTGAGTTCGATCCCCGTTACCGATAAAAACGAAAAAAGACCAAAAAAAAAAAAAAAACAGAAAACACACAGGCAGTCACCCTCTCTCAGTGGGTGAACGTGAGGACTATGATTAGAAACTGTTGCAATAGAGGAGGAGCACTGGCCTGGCAAGCGCAAGGTCGTGGGTTCAATCCCTGGTACCAGAACAAAACAAAACACCCAAAGAGAGAGAGGTGGAAAAAGGGAACAAAAAGGTAGATATCATGATTTGGGTGACATACTCGGGCATGGCCTCCACAGAATAACGCCCTTCTTTCCCCTACATCCTTTCCTAATTCGAATCAGATTGAGACAGATAATCTGATCCAAATCCGATACCCAGTTCTTTCACTGTATAAAAATGTCTTTCTCAGCCCGGCATGGTGGTACACACCTGTAATCTCAGCATTCAGGAGGCTGAGACAGGAGGATCACCATGAGTTCGAGGCCAGCTTGAACTGCATAACAAGATCCTGTCTCAAATAAATAAATAAAATAATTTTTGTCAAGCATAGCTGTCCTACTAAAACAGTTATATTTTTGAGGATCATTTTGATCTGGTCTTTTCTGTGGTTTTCACTTTAGCTGTCTGCTCATTACGTTAGTATATCCACAAATTCAGTGCAATAAATCCCAGTAGAGTTCAAACTCTGAGAATAAGAATCTTTGTCTATCATGTTCATGGCTATGTCTCTTTGCCGCATAATAGATGCTTGACATGTATTTTTCATATGAGAAAAAAATCACTGTTGAGCAAAAGATATGTTGACAGAAATTGGTAAAGGGACATCACACTTCTGAGCTGTGATCAAGTCCTTGAAGCTCTGGGTTGTCCATGGAGGTGTCTTCTGGGATTTGGGGGTCTCCCCCTAGGTCAGCTCTGATAGAGCTACAGACACAGAGTCCATCCAGAGTATGTGGCTGGATTCTTCTTCTTCCTCCTTGTCTTCCTCCTCCTCTTCCTCCTCCTCCTCCTCTTCCTCCTCCTCCTCCCCCCTTCTTCTTCTTTTTCGTTTTCTTATTCTTCTTCTTCTTTGTACTGGAAATCAAACTCCGAACCTCTCAAATAAATGTTGGGATTACAGGCATGTGCTGCCATGCCTATGCTATGTGGTTGGATTCTTAAGACTACTTACAAGAATCCATAAAACCCAAAAAGCACATCTATTCAAAAGAAACACAGCCCTCCTTGCTATAAGCACCAGAATAAAACTTTTCCTCGTGATCCTCACAGAGAGCATGTTGCATTAATGACCTTGCCATGTTGTCACCACGTCCCCAACGAGACAGTCAATGACAGTTTCTGTGGCTATTTTAGGACAGGTGGGTGCTGCTCCCTGGAGGTGCACTTGGAAATCCTTAGCCTACCTGTGGATGTCCCAAGGGTGGCTCCCTCCTTAACTATTGCCTCCCTTCCTGGTTGACCATGCGGAATGCCCTCTGGGAGCAGTTGGATGCCCTGGGGGAACTTCATTCTTGATTAGAAACAGCACTAGAAGTTAAAGCCACACTGACACACACTCTGTACTTTCTCCCTGGCCTACTTCTCACCCCCAAAGATGTTACATCTAAAAGATCATTCCACCTAGAGGGAACCCAAAGGGATGGAAAAATGACTTCTTATTTTCTAAAATAAGTGGATGGAAAAATGAAAACAAAACTAAACAACAACAAAAACCCAGCAACCACCATCCAATTTGATGCTGGTGACCTTTATTTCCTTGCAAATTTAAACATCATTTGCCTAATAAAATGAAGAGTCCATATACAGGACTGGGTCTCACAAAAATACAATTTTTCCTTCTCTCTAACATATTTTTCTGGGGTGGTACAGTACTGGAAAAGTCACTACTGTAACTCAAAAGGAGCATGTCTAAAATTCCTGGGCCCATGGAGAATCTTGGGCCCAAGAAAGTATTTTTCTTTGGAGCAGCAAAATACATTTCAGACTGATCATTTAGTCATTTAAAGTCCCCAAAGCTAGAGCCAGAATAATTAGGGATGCTGGCAGGGTAGCAGGGAAAAAACCTCTCTCCCAAGGCCTTGTTCTGTTCCTGTGAGACTGCCAGTTCTGCCCTTGGTCCAGTGAGAGACTGTGTAATCCTGACACCCTGGGAGCATAGCAGCCTTGAAAGAGTTTGCCTCCTTCAACCTGGCCTGGCAGGTCTTGAAAACAAAAAACCACTCGACTGTCCATAAAACCAGCTTGGAGCACATTCTGATGGATTTAAAGTTATAATTCACTCACCTACCTGACCTGGTGGCTACGAAGTGGCTCTTTACTCTTTTTTGTTTGTTTGTTTTTGAGACAGGATCTCACAGTGTAGCCCAGGTTGGCTTTGAATTAACTATGCAGCTCAGGCTGACCTCGAACTTATGGCAATCCTTCTGCCTCAGGCTCCTGAGTGCTGGGATTGAGGGCATATACCACCATGCCTGGCTCCTTTCTACTCATTTGTATAAATAGGATTTCTGAGATATGTTTGGGTTTTATGTTTTCCTTTCCTTCATTGTAACAAAGAAGACATAAAGGACGTGCAAGTTCCCATGAGGTTGGTAGCACAAGCTGTGAACTGACTTCAGCATCACTGCAAGTGTGGGTCACACTGACCAAAGAGCTTCCGGCCAGGGCGGGTGAGGGACCCTGGGGATGGATGCCTTTCCCTGTCCCAATGGGGTAGGAAAGCTCTAATTTCCCCTCTGGCCTCATCAAATAGACTTGCCTCTCTCCTACATTATGATTGAAAGGAGTTAGGAAAATTCTGTTCCCAGTTCTTTATCTTTTAAATGTCTTCAATGTTAGGTCTTTGTTTCCTACTGAAAACTGTTTTAAGAGTACCCTGAGGGTTTTGCCTGAAACATGACCAACTGTCTAGTAGGGACAATGTCTAGGGGGAAGACAAAGCTCTTGGAGAAGAACCATCAGGTGGGCTGGAAGACAGGAAGAACAGGGTGTTGAAAGGGAAGGAAATATTTTATCTGCAGATGGTCCTGACTCCCCAAGCCACTAGCAAGACAAAAACAAGGCTACTGTGCCCCTGCTGAGTTGAGGACATAGCAGGATGGGGAAGGAAGGAGAGGACAAAAAGGAAAGGAAGGAGAAAGGAAGCAGAAAGAAAGAAGAAGGTGTAGCTTCAGAGTTCATCAGTGGGCCGTGCCTTGTGGGCCCAGTGACGGCTGCTGACTGCTGGTCCATGACAGTGGTGAGGTGGCATTCATCTGGCCAGGGTCACAGGGTTCAAATCCCTGTCCTGTAACAACAGCCTGCATGACCTCTGGAGTTTTTTATCCATAAGAAGATGAGGTTGGCCACATAGTCCAAAGGTTGCTTCCAACTGGCACAGTGGCTGTGTTGTGAAATGGGTGACTATTTTAACCGGCCAGGACTCCACTACCCGGAGGCGGCCACGCCTTACCCGGAAGATATCCTAATTAACCCAAGGGGGTGTATACATTCCCCAGCCCCAATGCTGAGTCTCTGTTGGTAGAAAGTTCATAGGAAAAGTGCTTGGAAATTGTAGCTCAGCTCAATTCCTTTTTTTAACCTTGAGATAAGAATGTCTTTGTTTGGGTCTCCAGCAAGTCTCAAGTTACATAACTCACTTTTACTAATACTCTCCCTGACTGTTTTACATTCAGCTTTTTACTTGCCCTGGTTTGCTGGCTTTAATTAAATAGGTGGCCTTGAATTTATGCTAATTTTTTTCTCTTTCTCTTCAGATCTTGACAGAATAATAGCATCAGTTTGTTTAGTAAACACAGAGACCAGTTCCACCATTCAGGGCCTGACTAATGGCCTGAGAGGACTCTGTGAAAGCTTTGGGCTTGGTTCAGGAAAAGCTTTCAAGAGAACAGCCCAAAGCCATTTCCCTTAGCAAGCCAGGCAACTTTATTCTGGTTTGTGGAGCAAACTCCTCCCCCACCCCAAAATTCAGCATCTATTCTTCTAAATGGGGGGTCCTGAGGATGTGCCCAGAGTAGCTCCCATTCCCTGCCCTATGCCCTTTAAAACTGTTTTCATGATGTATTATATTATTTGAAATGATCATATTTACATATTTTTATTGATTATCTCTGTCCAGCAACAAGCCCCCCCAGCACTGGAGTATGTGAACTCCCTGAAGAGCAGGGGTTACTGTACCCACAGTTACGCTTTGCACAGGGTCAGGGCATGATCATGCAGCCTATGACCAAGTATGGGCTTGGCAGTGGACTTGCTGGGACAGGGGCATCTATAATAACAAACTTGTTTGGAGATACATTTGTCACTGGACAGGGTCCGAGCAAGTCCCCTAGGTCAGTGATAGGGAACCTGGACTTGCCCCTCTCATAGGGTGGACCGTACTGATATAGGAGAAACAGAGCTCCCACCCTGCTAGATGTCAGATGCACTGAGTTTGTGTTCCCAGAGATCGAAGAGTGAATTCTAAGGAAAAATGGAGGGTTAGGGTAGGAAAGGTTTATTGAGAGAGAGTTCCTGACAGGAGGGGGGCCCTAAAGTGGGTTGCAACAGAGGTCATTTCTCTATAGGCTGAAATCATGACATGGGAGCAATGTAGTTTAACTAAAATCAACCAACAAAATTACAAGTATAAAAAAAAAAAAGATTACAAGCGTAGTTGCTTAACTAATATCGATCCAATAGGGGAAGCGGGCATAAGGCACATAACAAGGTATAAGCTGATGTTAACCTGATGTTATCTATGATTTCTAAAACAGGAACATTTGGGAAAGGAATGGGTCTAGGTGTTCCAGTCACCCATCTGGTTATCTGATGCATATTTGGGTTTAATTGGCTAGGAAGAAACAATTCAGAGTAGTCTTAAATTTCCTTTCATCCCTTAGGGAGGTATGCTAGTCTGGCCATTGTGACTTTATCAAGAGGCCTTGCCGTCTCCCAGATGTGCCGCATCACTGTTTTGCTATGTTCTTATCTTCTGCATTGACTGCCTTGTCTGACCACCTATGTATTAATTTTTACCTAACTTAGCTGCCTAGAATAACATTGTTACAGGCAGCTGAGTTAGTTAGAAATATTATAGGCAGCCAGACAGGGCTGGGCCCTCCAAGGAGCCAGGGCAGATGTTCAGATACCTTGCAACCTTGGGAGAGAGAAACATCTCCGCTGTGGGCCAGATCTCAAGACAAAAGGCAAAGCACCCACATCCTCAGGATTGATAGTCCAAATAGTTCTTTATCACCCTAAGGAAGTGAGGAGTCACCATTCCAACCCCCTCCAGGAAGAGTTACTGCTAACCCTCCCCTGATTGTTCCTGATACAATTTTACTTGAGCAGTTAATCTTATTGGTTGACCACAGTTCTGTCCTACCTTAGGCTGACCTTGTAAATTCCCAGTCTACTTTGGATTCATCTGATCTTGTGGTTTTACTCTATAAAAGTCCCCAGAAAAGACAGAGTCCTTAGCAGCCCTCTTGAGACCCTTCTGTTACTCAGACAGTAGTTTTCTTTCTCTTAATAAAAATATCCTGCTCTTAACCTCTCTTGTTCCTAAAATTCTCTGATTTTAGAAAACATGATCTTGTGTGGGACACATGGTAAGTTGGGAGTTTCATTGCCCCTATATCAGTATCACAGAAAAGGAGTTTGCAGGATGCATCAGGAGAAAGTATTTAAAAAGTAAAGTCTTAAAAAAATACAGTGTGGGTACTCAAAAGGTGAGAGGTGCATAATAGACTTGAGCTGGTGTGTTTTTGTGTGGTAGAAATGGGTGGAATTGGTGACTCTACAAAAAGTTTAGGCTTGGCCCACCCATAGGCAGAAAAGTAATAATAGCTCATCTTATAAGAGAAAGGTACAGCCCGATTTAAATTATTTTATTTTTTAAAAGATAGATGGTATTTTGCCTTGGAACATTTTTTGAAACCTTTGAACTTGTTTCTCTTAAGGTAAGGTTTCTGCCTTTTAGATGATCAACTAAGCTAACTTATTGACTTAGAGTACAGTATCTTTTTTTTTTTTTTGTCCTTTTTTGTGATAGGGTCTCGCTATGCAGTTCAGGCTGGCCTTGAGTTTACTTTGTAGCCCAGGCTGGTCTCGAACTCTCAACGATCCTCCCACCTCAGCCTCCCGAGTGCTGGGATTACAGGCCTGAGTCACCATGCCCAACTTTAGGGTAAGTAAAGGATTTTGATATGATTGACCTGGAAGAAAAACAGAACAAACAAGACTAGAATACATATATGGGTAACTTTGGATAAGCATGTGCTAAAGTCGAGGTCTTCTTAAAAGTACAATTTTTAAATTATGACTTTCCTTATCGTCTTACTATGTATCTGTATTTCTTTTATCCTACCTCATGTTGGCAAAATTAGAAGTTTTGTGAAATCCAACTTTCTCTCCTATGGGTGTTTGTATTACCTTACATATTGAACTCGTGGTCAAAATGAAGTGGTAAACCAGGAGGAGGGGGTTAGCAGAGTTTTATTGACGACACAAAGAATAGCTCCAGGGTTTCCGGAAGTGCCCTGAATGGATGGCCGATGGCCATGGCTTCTCAATGCAGAGCTATTTATAGAAAAGCAGAGCATCAGAATTGCTCAGTTGTTCAGTGGTTGCCTGTCACAGGTGGCTCTGCAGATTTAAAATGACCTTTTGGAACTCAGGCTCTCTAATCTTTACAGTTCTTCAGCATGCAGGGTTTAAAGGAAACTGGGATTTTAGAGGAAAAACTGGTTATTTGGCATTTTAAATTCCTGAAAACCAGAGCTCAGTAGGGATGGCTGCACAGGGAAGGGGCTCCATTCCATGTTGCCAGAAGAAGTGGGACCCCAGGTCCCACTTCACCTGGCCTAGTCAAGGGAACTGTACAAGGGCTCCTCTTCAAAATTTCCTGTATTATGGTAATGCTTTTAACTGTGCTCATTTTGTAAGGGCCCTTCCCCTCGTTCCTGGAGTGTTTCTATGTTATGATAAACAATTCCTTTGTCTCAACAAATCTGTTTAAGACTAGCCTGCGTGCTGGTATATAACTCAATACATGTAACCAATTAGGTAATGTTTTGTCTATTGTTTTGTACCTCCCACTTCTAAATGCTATCTAAACTAAACTCTAAATTAAGAGCTGTTGCCTTTGTGGAATTATCCCACAGGCAGTCCACTGGTGTGAAGATTCAACAGTCTGCAGGGTAAAGATTAAATGTTGCCTCCTTATCACCTCAGTGCAAAGAGTCTTTCTTTGATTTGGCTTTGGAATTTCCCCCCAATCAGAGGTTGAGAAATTTTAACTTGGTAGAACTTGATAGGAGGAGGAGGAGAAAGTATTTGAGGCAAAAGGAACAGCATGCATGTGCAAATATGTAGACTCACAAGAGAATCTTGTGTGGCCTGGTTGGGGACAAATAGGTGGAGCTGTGTATAGGTGCAGGCAAAGGGTTATAGTAGATGGGGGAGAGGGAGAAGGTCAGGCTTGAGGTTGGAAAGGGGTGGATTTTGGAAAGCTGAGCTCAGACCTTGAGTAAGAGAAGTGAGTAGAGTAGCACATGGCCATGTCAATGTCATGTTACATCCCTGATAGCAAGACTGGCTGGGAGACAGTGAGTTTGCACCCTGGGCCTCCTCCATTGCATCCTGGAGGACAAGTGGGCTGGAAGAGTGTAAGACAGACTGGAACCCCAAGACCCAGGACAACAGCCCAGTGCACAGATACACACAACTCTGGAGGATGAAGTAATCAGCAAGGCCAGTAACATGGAAGTGGCTGAAGCAGCGGTAAGGAAGGAGTCAGCAGTTGGGCTCTGGAGAGTGTGATAGCTCAGATCCCGGAATAAAACTCAAGGAAGCAAGAAATTAAAATTTGGGGAGCAAAGGCTTTATTTTAGGCCAGGCCTGGTGACACAATCTTCAGGAGCCAATTTGAAGACTGCGCACCTCACAGCTGGGAGATTAGGCTTTTAAAACTGAAAACCACAGGAATGTTATAATCGCTGACACAGTTAAGTAGCATCTGGGCTTTACAGAACTTCCTGTAATTTCCTTGAAGTTAAGCATTTCTTAAAGAACAGCACATTTTATTACAGATAGCTGGATGAGAGGTAGGGAAGCGGGTTACAGGAAACTGATACCTAAGGCTTTACAGCTTTCTCAGGAAATTGAAACTTAACCTAGAAAGATAGGAAGGGAAGGGGGGCTGAGCGGTGCATACAGAACAGAAATGAGGTGCAATGGTTAGAACTAGGCTATAACAGAGAGCACCATCAACAGAAAACCATTCCCAGCCCCTACATCCAAAGGCCAAGATTGGCTCCATGCCCAGCGCAATTCTGAGATCTAAATGAGCATTATCAGACAATTGTAAACACCAGAAGAAGGTAGGTTCTTGGGATAGCTATAAAGAACCAACTACATCTGAAAGACATCTCTGAGGAAAGGACATCTCTTTGAGAGAGACCTCGGTGCTGGTAATAGAGCTGTTGTCATGGGAGGCTGGTAGGCATCAACATAGAAAACAAAATCAAAGAAAAAAAGAAGGTGGAGAATGGCAAAGTGTAGAGGGGGATGCAGCCCTAGACCCCCAGCCCACTCAGGACAGGCCCAGAACTCAACGAGACAGATGAAGGTGGAAGTCAAACACTGGAACTTTCTGAAGGACAGCAACAGAAATGGAAAAAAAAAAAAAAAAAACAAACAAGTGACAAAGGGTATAGAGAAAATGATCTCACAGGAACCCAAAGAAATGATGCTTAAAATAAAAGATATTAGAGAACACATAAATAAAAGAATAGATGAGCTTAGAAAAAGATGGAAACAAAAAGTACTCAACATAGGAGAGAAATAGAATCCATGAAACATACAAAAAGAGATCTAGGAGATTAAAACTGTCACCAAAAGTATAATGCAACAGATCAAATGAAGGAAAGGCTAGAATTTCAGATCTTAAGCAGAATTGCAGTTAGTGATCATGAAAAGAAAGATATCCTTAAAATAGCAAAAGACCAAGAGACATCAATCCAACAGCTACAAAATGAAGCAAAAAATAATAACACAAGATTGTGGTCAACAAGCATTGAGATAGCTAGAGATACCACAGATGCCACAACAACCATAAATATATATGCTCCTAAAATGGGAGCACCCAACTATATAAGACAATTATTGGTAGATATGAAAAATCAAATAAGAAGTAACACAGTTGTGACAGGATACCTCAATACCCCATTGTCTGATTGACAATGATCAACTAGACAGAAAATCAGCAAAGAAGTATCAGAGCTGAATCAAATCCAGATTTAATAGGACCAAATGGTTGAACCAAATGGACTTAATAGGAAGAAGCCATGCCCCAAGGCCTCACACCAGTGGCCTGGAGAAACCCAGTGAGCCCACTGTGTGTCTGGGAAAGAAGCTATGTCCTAAGGTCCCACTGCCATCAGGGGAGCACCTGTGAACCACCACCCCATGCATCTCCAACACTCCAGGAATGAGGAATCCAGGTGTTTGTCCAATCACCTACACTGAGGGACTGGCATCGAAGGGGAAGCACCTGGGATGCAATAATGGGCTGATCTGGAGAAACACAGGGAAACCTCAAGATGAAGAAGCAAAATACAATCTCAGACCTCCAGCCCACATAGAACAAGTTCAGGAGACACAAACACGGTAGAAATTAGAAGTCACACCCCTGAAACTTCTGAAAAGATAACAATTGAAAAAAAGAAGCAATTTAGTTCTTGTATTGATTGGTTAATTTTACATTCCTATGTCTGATGGTCTGGACAGTTATGTTGAAGATAACAAGAGGTATTACGGTAGCCATTGTTAATTCCCTATTATCTTGTTTTGAAGTCCTGTATCATTTTCATTGTTTTGTTTTGTTTGATTTTATTATACCTGAAGGTATGGGCAGCTGTTTTGAAGGTAATGAGATATATTATGGTAGCCATTGTTGATTTCCTATTATTTTGTATGGAGGAACTTATCGCTTTCAATGTTTTATTTTAATTGGTTTTATTCTGTTTTGTTTGATTTTTTTTTAGGTCTCCAGGTATGGGCAGCTGTTTTGAAGATGAAAAGAGGCATTGTGGTAGCCATTGTTGATTTTCTATTATCTTGTTCTGAAGTTCTATATCCTTTTCATTGTTTTGTTTTGATTGGCTTTGTTCTGTTTTGTTTGGTTTTATTCTTTTTTAAAAAAAATTGTAAATGTCAATGCCAGTTTCCTTGGACTGAATGGAAAGACTCAAAGTCTATCAAAGGGAGGCAGATTTAGAAGCCTCCAGGCCGTGACTTGTTGCTAAAGCTCTGACCTAAGACGTTGGCCAAGTCATTTGGTTACATGTAGGAGAGAGGTCTGAGGGTAGCTCTCCTAAAGGAAAAACGTGAAATTTGATGATAATAGTTCTTAGATGCCCCTGTGGCTTCATACAAGGAAGATACTCTGTATCTATACTTCATTCTGTCGTAGAGAGCTAAATTAGGTAGAAATATAGTAGGCAGTCAGAGAAGGCTGGGCCCTGGAGGAGAGGAGAGTGCTTGAGAACTGTGGCTGGAGCTGTATTTGAACATTAAAGTCACAATGGTTAGCTTTACATACTTCCCTGAGGGGTGAATGGAGGCTTGGAATTTTTGGTATCACCCTTTTGAGATTTTCCATTACCTCATTAGAGGTAGGCCTTTCTCTCCCATCTACTAAGACTAAGACTGAGATGAAGGCTAAAAACAAGACCAAAACTGTAGATAACTGACCAAGGACACGCATATACCATTGCTACCATTGGATCAATTTTACCTAAGCAGCCATACTTGTAATCTTATTGGTTGATCATAATTTTGACCCACATTGTACTCACTTCATGATTTTGCTCTACGAAACTTCCTTTGAGAGATGGGCTTGTTGGCAATCCATTTGGGCCTCCTTTCATCTCTCAGGAGCTAGTTCTACTCCCTGTTCCCCCATTCTTTTTTTTTTTTTTTTTTTTGTCTTTTTGAGACAGGGTCTCACTTGAGCTCACTTTGTAGCCCAGGCTGGTCTCGAACTCACAACGATCCTCCCACCTCAGCCTCCCAGAGTGCTGGGATTACAGGCGTGAGCCACCACACCTGGCTTGTTCCCCCATTCTTATTCCCCATTCTTTTCCCCCTACAACATTTCCCACTCTTAACTGCCTTTGCTTCTTAGAATTCACTTTTTTTTTTTTGCAGTACCAGGGATTGAACTCACTACCTTGCACTTGCCTGGCCAGGTGCTTGTGCCACTGAGCTAAATCCCTGGCCCTAGAATTCACTCTTGGACTTTAGGAGACATGAACTCAGCATAGTTGACACCTACCATTTCCCCTGTGCCAATTAGCTTCACAGGGAAGCCATCTCTGGAAAAGGGGCACAGTGTTTGTTAGGTCAGACCTGGTTTTATGATCTCACAAAGTCTTTTGCTGCCATTCTTCCTGTGCTATAAGCAAGTCTTGGTCCTGTGTTTTCATTTTCGTCTACACCTTCTCCCCAAGAGGCTCCATCCCCTATTACAAGGCGTGATACCCTTTGTAAGATGGGCCCTGCCTGTCTTTTGACCTCCTGTCTCACCTCTTTCTCTCTGCCCAAGTGACAGCAGCTTTAGGCCGGTGCTCAAGAGGTCAGGCTGCCTCCCATCTCACGGCCTTTGCTTTGGCCAGTCATTTACCTGGTGAATCTCTCCCTGGAGTTTCACCCCATGGTCAGCAGGCAGCTCCAGTGCTTTCTTCTCAGACAGAAGATTCTCACAGCCTACAGAAACCTGCTAGTTAGGATATAGGGATGGCATAAAGGACTTCCAAATGATATGAGAAAATATTGTAACTCCCAACCTGCTAGATGTCCCATATGCTGAGTTCACATTCCTCAAAATCAATAAATGGATTCTTTATTTTTGGTCTTTTTAAAACAAGGTCTCACTATGCAGCTCAGGCTGGCCTTGAACTCACTTTGTGGCCCATACTGGCCTTGAACTCACAGTGATCCTCCTGTCTCAGCCTTCTTAGTGCTGGGATTACAGGTGTGCACCACCACACCTGGAAAAATGGAGGTGAAGAGTAGGAAATATTTATTGAAGGAAAGCTAGCTTTTGCCTAAGAGAAGCTCATGGGGGCCTGGAAAGTGGGTTGCTCATGAGCCCCCTTTTCAGGGGAAGTTTTATAGAGCAAAGTCACAAGGTGGGACAAAACTGTGATCAACCAATAAGAAGGCAAGTGCAGTGGCTGAGGTAATGCTGATCCAATAGCGAAGCAGGTCATATAGCCAGTGTGCATGGAAAGAGCAAGGACCTCTCCTGGAAGGCACGGGTGGAGGTCTTGCGCCCCCCCCCCAGGTGCTTGATGCCCATTTAAATATCACTCATTAATGTTTATCCCTGGGGAAGTGGGCATAGCCACTTCATCTTTGTCTTGAGGCCTGGCCTTCAACAATGCACCTCCAGCCACAGTTGCAACAATGTATTCTCTACTCCTGCACTGACTTCCTCCAGGGCCCAGCCCTATCTGAAGCCTGTAACATTTCTTCCTAACTTAGCTGTCTGTAATAGTTACTCCTACATTGCTTTGTTTCAGTTTCTTCCTACCAGGTTCCCCTAATCAAGGCCATCCTAGTTCTTGTTTATCTTCTTACTGTCTTCTACCAGATGTGCTGCTGGGCAGGGACTGACTTTCCTGCACCCTGTGCCAAATCTTCTCCACCTGGAATGATGTGCATGAATGCTTGCTTGGAAAGGAACCCAACAGACTGCATTGATAGCATTCTTACATAATTATAATACTTTGCATTTGTACTTTTCCACTTTCTACTTTTCAAAACAATTTTACAGACCCACTCTCACTTCTAACTCAAAATAACCCAGGAAGGCAAGCAGGAGAGGGGTTGTCACACCCCCATTGTCAAGATGGGTAGATTGAGAAGTAAAATGGCTTGTCTAAGTGAATGAGTGACAGCACAGGTCTTCTGTCATTAAGGTCAGCTCCTTCCCCAGACTATGTCATAGTCTTAAATTCTGTGAGTCTCTTGACGCCTCAGAACCAAAGAATTCACCCCTGTCAGGAATGAGAAAAGCATCTCTCTTCACCCCTCTAAAAAAAAAGAGAGCTTTGCTTCTGTACGAAAAAGACAAAGCCAGGACTCCAGGCCAGGTTCATCAGCTAACTGGAGCCAGGTAGTCATCAGGCTGGCTGCGATCTAGTGGTAATACCTGAGTTTGGACAACAGCACATCCATTTCCTCTGGGTGGACAAATTTTACTTATGAAAATGATGAGAGTCTTGAGCTTTCGTGTTGATTTAATGTCAAAAGCATCAACTGCTGTGTAAGTTCACATATTTCACCTTAAGGGCAAATCTATTTTAACAATGTGAATTCACTCATGTAAGCAGTTTCCAAATCAAGGAATCAATCATTACCAGTACATCAACCAGAGTTCTCCTCTTGCCGTGTTCTGATTAATATCCCCAAGCAAAGGTAATCATTATCTTGAATTCTACCACATTGGATTAGTTATATCTGCTTTTGAGCTTTATGTAAAAGAAATCACACAATATATCATCATCTTTTTTTCTCTGGCTTCTTTTGTTTTGAGACAGGGTCTCTTGTTGTAGGCTGGTCTTGAACTCACTGTGTAGCCCAGGCTGACCTCCAATTTTCAGCAATCCTCCTGCCTCAGCCTCCTGAGTGCTGGTACTACAGACAAGCACCACCATGCCCAGAATGTCTCGCTTTTTTCTTTCATGTTATGTTGGTGACACTCATTCATAGCATTGTTTATGATTGTAGTTTGTTTATTCTCACTATTTGTAGTATCATCCTCTGAATGTATGATAGATTAATTCTACTATTTATTGTCACATTTTTTTTTCTTCCAGTTTTGAGGTATTATCAATAGTGCTACTATCACCATTCTTTTTTGTTTTTTGGAGATTAGGTCTTGCTTTGTAGTGCAGACTGGCCTCGAAGTCACACAATCCTCCTGCCTCTACCTCCTGAGTGCAGGGGTTACAGGTGTGCATCACCATACCCTGCTATGACCATTCTTTTACATGTTTTCTGGTGAAAACAAAATCTCTATGGATTTCAGGGAGGGACAAACACAGAAATGGAAGCCAGGTGTGATGCTCCCAGTACTCAGGAGGCTGACGCAGATGGATCACTGCAAGTCTGAAGCCAGCCTAGGCTACATAGTGAGTTTAGGGCCAGCCTGGACTGCATACTGAGACCCTGTTTAAGAAAAATAAAGTTAGGGCTGGGGATTTTAGCTCATCAGCCCAAAGGGCTTGCCTGGTAAACATGAGGTCATGAGTTTGATCCCCATTACCAAAAATCAATTAATCAATCAATTTAGGATGGAAACAATAGATCATAAAAGACACAGTCATCCTTTTATCTGAAGGAAATTGGTTCTAGGATTCTCCAAGTATACTGAAGTCTGAGGATGCTCCAACTCATAATATGAAATGATGTAGTATTTGCATGTAACACACACACACTTTATATACATATATATATATGTTTTGTTTTTTTGAGACAGGCTTTTGCCATGTAGTTCTGGCTGACCATGAACTTGCTTATGTAGCCCAGAATGGTCTTGAATTCATAACAGTCCTCCTGCCTCAGTCTCCTGAGCGCTGGAATTACAGATATGTGCCATCATGCCTAGGGGTTCCTTTCATATATTTTATATTACTAAAAATACTGAGTACAATGTAAATACTATGTAAACAGTAGTCACAATGTATTATTCATGTTGATGACCAAGAAAAGAAGTTTGTACATGCTCAGTACAGATTTGTGTTCACAGATGTAATTCTTTATTCCTTTTATTTTGTTTTAAAAATTTCCTGAGGGCTGGGGATATAGCTGAGTGGTGCAGTACCTGCCTGACAAGTGCAAGACCCTTGGTTCAACCCCTGGTACCAAAATCAATCAATCAATCAATCAATCAATCAATCAAACATTATTTAAAAAATTTCTTAGAACATTTTAGATTATACATAATGATGACATTCATCATAGGGGATTTGTACCTGTACATGCTATATCTTGCTTCTTCTTCTTTTCAGGTGCAATTTTTAAAAAATACATTTTTCTGTCTGTGGCTTGCCGACTCCATGGATGCAGAATTTGCAAATAAATAGAACCAGTTCTACACGTATTCATGGGTATTTCCAGTTTTCCAAAGTTTCTTCAATTTACTCCATCATGACTGATTCCTGAGCACTCCAGTGGCTCCACATTATTGGTATTGTCTCTCACTTTAGCTATGCCTGAATGTGACCCATGATGGATTTTAATTAGAATTAATTTCATTTGTTATAAGTAGTAAATGTATTTGTGAAATGGAACACAGGAAAAACTGAGAGTATTTTAGATAGAAACTAAACCAATTTTTTTGTTTTGAAATAGGATCTTGTTATGTAGCCTAGGCTGGCCTCGAACTCACGGCAGTTCTCCTGCCTCAGCTTCCTGAGTACTGGGATCACAGGCATATAAGCCTAAGTCAGTTCTGGTAATTGTATTCTCATCTATGCTGTTCTCTAAGGTGTTTTTTTTTTTTTTTTTTTGGTACAGGGAATCATACTATCTTGCTCTTGCTGGGCAGGTGCTGTGCCACTGAGCTATATCCCCACATGTTCTCTAATTCTTCTATATGAATAGGTTCCAACAAGATAACCCAGGAAACTTTGACTACATTGAAATGAATTAAATGTTGGAAGCAAACCCACCAAGGTCCACAGACACAGTTCCTTGCCTAAAACCCCATTTCCATGATCTTTCAGGATGATAAAAGGCCCAGGACAGAGGTATTTTTGAAAACTCTCAATCCCTTTGTGTTCCTCTAGAACCTACATGCCAGAGCTGAAGATCTTTAGGTAGAATAATCCCTCCTGTTTTTAACTGGAGTTCCCTGACACAAATACCTTTGGCCACTAGAAAGTCGAGCAGATGGAAGACTGTCTTAGCCTGGGCTTCAAGAGACCACATTGTTTGTGTCTTCCCGTGCCTGATGTGGTGCTTTGGACTCAAAATGTCTGATCTTATTACACTAATCTGAATGCCCTATAGTTGAATGCATTGGATAAAAGTGTTTCCAGCTTCCAGGAAAAACAGAGTTCTCTATTTTGCTGATTTTTAAGGAAATCTATACTAATGTTTAAACATTGTTTTGTCTTCTTATAAACAATAGAATATACTCAATTGCCCATTTTTGACATGCAGCATTATGGCATGTTACACACATTTTTGTGCACTTTGAATATTGGTTGTTTCTGGGTTGAGGTACTGAAATGTTAAGTATATGTTAGTTGATTTGATCTGAACTAGGCATTTATTAAAAATAACTGGAGGACCTGGGACCTGACATTCAGCAAGAAAGATGCTTTTCAATGGGTATGGTCACAAATGAATGATTTAAAAATAAGGAAAATCAACTCTCTCTGGTCCCCCTGTCCTACAGTGTACTGAGATAGGCTGAGTGTGTCCATGTGAGTGGATGGTGGAAGAAATAAGAAATTCCTGAAAAGAATATTGTCACACGATCCTGAAAGCATATCAGATAGTAATTGTACACTGTCACTAATGGGAGAAGCCTTGTTCTGCAAGCCGAAATCATGGTCAGCAGGTAATCAGATCTAGTGCTTTGGGTCTCCTGTGACACAGTGATTGTTGTAGACTAAATCGAGAAACAATGGGATGCTTTATTCTGTCCTATCAGCGTTGGCCAGCTTCCCAAGATTCTCAGGGTAAGGGAGAAGGCTAAATTTCACAATGTTTTTCATTTGGGAATGATAGGCCTCAGGTCTCAGACCTCCTTCATGTATTTCCTTTTTGATCTCAGATTGGACTGGTTATAACTCGAGTTTATTATTTGGACTCATTAGGAGATTGTGTATACTTTTGATTTGGAGCCAGGGGCCGTGAACACCAAAGCTTGATGTAGACAAAAAGCAGTCTGTGGGAAACTGAAGAATCTTATTTCCTGATCCTTTGAAAGCAGATCTGTTAATTAGCTGCAGACAACCATCACTGTGTAGGTAGACAAACCTAGTTGGTCAGGTCTTCTGATTTTTCATGAAAATCCAGAAATCTTACTTTTAAAAATATGTACAGTGTCCTGATTTTTAAATGTTAAAATTAATTTATGGAATTAAAAACGATCACTTTGTAGGCCAATTATATAAGTACCAAACAAAGCAAATCTTTGGGTCTCATTCAGTCTCTCAACCCTGAATCTGTTGGCTAAATTAATTTTCTGGAGAAATAAAACAAAACACTTACTCAAGTCATTTTAAGTTATAAGGAACTGTATCTTAAGCATCTATATGGCAATAAAATACATAGGATTTTCAACCATGTAACACAGCCTCATAGAAATGGTATTACAGTAATATCCTAGATCCAAGGAAGACCAAGAGTGGTACTTGGCTAGTCCTTTGAGATGACTAGAAGGTCCTTTAACACCACCAGTTATGTCACTTATGTTCCGCAACTGCTTTGAGTTTCAGTCTTAAGTGTCCCCCAAAAGTCCATGTGGTATATCCTTGGTCCCTGGCATGATGGTACTTACTGGGAGACGGTAGAAATTTTAGCATGGTGTGTAAAAGGTCTGTGGGCCCACGGGATTATGCTCCTGAAGGCTAGAAGAGACTGCAGTCTCTTTTTTGGTGATGACAATTTTATTTTGTTTTTTGTCTTTTTCATTTTTATTGGTACCAAGGATCGAACTCACGACCACCTGCTTGCAAGGCAGGTGCTTATGCCGCTGAGCTAAATCCCCAGCCCCGTGATGACAATTTTGGTTGTGTCCCCTATTACTGTCAGCCTACATCAACCTAACTAAAACATTATCAATTGGTAATTTTATTATCAATTGTTATTCCACTTAAATTATTGAAATAACCTAATTTCCTCCTCAAGATTAGATTATGAGCCGGGTGTGGTGGTGCACCCCTGTAATTACAGCACTTGGGAGGCTGAGGCAGGAGGATCATTGTGAGCTCAAGACCAGCCTGGGATATAGAGTGAGCTCAAGGCCAGCATGAACTATATAATGAGACCCTGTCTCAAAAAGAATAAAAAGAAAGATTAGATTGTGTCCACATGCACTTACTGGAAAAAGCCTATGAGGGGCTAGGAATATAGCAAGTGTGAGGTCCTGAGAGTTTTGAGACACTGTCTCAAAAAAAAAAAAAAAAAAAAAGAAAGACACTTTCAAAAAAAAAGTCTAGGAAAGAATTATTGTAAGGTAGATATAATTTACGCCTTTAAGAGACAAGGTGAGCAGTGCAACAAAGACATTTGCTTTGATTAAGTCTGGTTATCTTTTCATGCACACAGTTACTCCTGGGGTTCAGGGAATTAGGACAATTATTGCACTTAGTGATATTTTTTCTTAGAAATGATTTCAGAATTGAAAAATGTCTGCCTGTCCTTTTTTAGATGGTCAATGTTCCCTCCAGGCCCTTACTAATCTTTACTTAAGAAACTTAGTAAAGAAATCTACAAGGATAAATTCCAACTTAAATTAGGTCTCAGCAAGGCAGGAGGATCTTTAAAGACCATTTCCTTTCCTGATATCATTGGTTTGAAAGCTATAGCCACCAGGATTGCTGTATTCCTTGTTCTAGAAAAATAGACTTGATATCTTTGGGTGTAAGACTTAATAAATGATTATAAATGTGTGGCACATTGAGGTCTTCATTTCTTTACTGAACTATACCTGGCACAGAATGCTATTTTTGACTCTCTCTCTGTGAGGAATCAATACATTCTTGGATTTAAGTCTTAGACCCAATTAGGTCTAGGTTTGTAGCTCAGTGGAAGGCTACTCTTGGAGCATGCATGGGGCCCCCGGTTCAATCTCCAGCATCACAAGAACAAACAAATGAAACCCACTTACATTCACTGAACTGAAAAGGATCCTGGTATGTCAAATGAACCATGATCTACAAGTTAAGTGTTTTTCTGTGGTCACTGTTTGCAAGCCCAGGGTCAACCACCTGAGGCTTAGCCGGCCAGCTGTCCAGCCCATTTCAGATGCAGGCGCTGTGCTCATCCCGCGCTTCCCCGGCTGTGCCTCCTGTCTTTCTTGTATTAGGCACTTGCTGCCACTGCCTTTTGTATTTCCTCCTGTTTTGGTTGTCTGTATCCTTCTATCTTCCCAGTCCCCTAAGGGGGACCAGTTGGCCCAACTATTGCTTTAGGGCATTGCTTTAGCGGATGTTGGAAAGGATAGATTGGAAACCAAGATTTCATTCATTTCCTTGCTTTTGAAGTTTGGGAACATTTTTTAATGAGTAGATTCAGATTCTCCAGGATCAGATACCATGTGTGACTCTAATATATCTCATTTCCTCCACTCAGTCTCTGTTTGTCTGTCTGTCTGTCTGTCTGTCTGTCTGTCTCTCTCCCAGATAGAGTCTCACTATGTAGTTCCTGGAACTCACTCTGTAGCCCAGGCTCACTTTGAGCTCATGGCGATATTTCTGCTTCAGCCTCCTAAATACTGGGATTATAGGTGGGTACCACCATGCCCAGCTTTTCTCTTTGTTTTGTCTTTTTTTTTGATTCTTGATTTTTTGTTTCTTAATTTCTCCTTCCTCCTTCTTGGTTCATACTGCAAAGGACATTTCGTTGCTTCAGCTGATCCTTTCCACCTTTCCAAGTCTAATTTTTTTTAGTCCTTCTTTTCCAATCTCAATTGCTCACCAGTAGTTACTTTACTGTACAATATTCCACTTTCTATCTTTCTACCAGAGACTTGTTATTTTTCTACCTCCCTCCCTGGAGCATCTGTGTTTGTCCCTGAATCAGCAGTGGTTGCTTGGAATTCTCCTGACTTAAATTTTGTAAGGAGCTGCATATCAATCTCCTGTATAGTGCTTAATCTCCACCATTTTCAGCTCCCCAGAGTGGTTACAAGCTTCTCGCTTCTCATGTAAACATTATGAAAGATACTGATAGTTCATGTAAATAGGTTTCTTTGTCACAGTTTACACTAAATTTATGTTTCTCAAAATGTTATTGCAAGTATTACAATGAGAAATAACCTACCTTTCTTGTAACAAGTACCATGAGTACAGTCATGGTCAACTTCCCATAGTGCTTCTCTGTTAACCTAAACTTGACAAATCTTCTCAGCCACCATCTATTAAAAGAAAACACAAATATCCATGAGGAGGGATGCAAATAATGGAAGAAGATTAGCCAAGAGGTAAGCCCTCTGGGAAGGGACTGGAGAATCCTGGAGAGACAAGTGCAGCCAGCAATCCCAGAGAAGTCTTCTAGAGACTGAGACAGCCCTTCTCCAGTGATGAGAACCTGCAAAACTATTCGTAAGGATGGGAATCCTTAAGTACAGACAAAACTACTTAGGACCAAAGTGTGGTTCTGCATATAATTCTTCTTAGCTCTGGTACCCAGAGGACCAGAGACTCTGGGAATACCAACAGTCTGCCTGCTTGGCACAGACCCTAGCTCTTTCCACGGGTGCTGTCACAGCAGCAAGGATACAACACTGCCTTCGGGAGCTCTGAGGACAGCGGGTGCTGATGGGAGGGGGGTGTTGGAGGGTGGCAAGACTGAGAATTGAAAATCTAAGTCTCTTGCATGAAAAAGACCTGATGGAAGTCTTTGCAGCTCTGGCCACAATCTTAAAATTTTATGCAATATTAGCAATAAAATGTTATGAGCCAATTAGCCTATAAATGATAGCACTATGTTGCACCCTTTTATTTTATTTTTACAAAAATAAAAGAACATAAAGGTTAAATACAATTTTAAGAGTTCCTATCACAAATCTGAAGTTGAAATCTGGAGATCTTGCTGCTCCAGGTTCTGGGCTCCCCCTTGCAAGCTTGTTCACTCCTAAGGATGACATCTTGTGGGTTACAGTAGCAGCACATGGTTGTGCCAAGGCTGAGTGTATCCTCGAGATGCTTTGGAGGCTTCTTGAACATAGCAGAGAACAGGTTACCAGGCACAGGCTGGCACAGCCCGAGTGCGGATCCACAGAGGAGTGACGGTGGATGTGCAGTGTTTCTCCAGTGACAGAGTCCCTCCTCAAAGCAACATGGGCTCTGGGCTTGAGAAGCAGACTTCAGTGAAAACACTGAGACTCCGATGGATACACGGGGCAACAATCTCATTAGTTTCTGAGATCTGACATTGATATTACATGGTGAAACTGATGTTAAAAAAATCCAATGAAAGCACTGTAGCTATTTAATAAACACAATCTTTGACTTGAGAGGGTAGAGAAAACAACCTCTAGCCTTGGATGGTGTGATCATGCTGAAGGGATTTAGATCCTACTTCACAGGAAGAACTTTGGAGGAGAACAGTCAGGCCAACCCCATGGAATTACTGGCCACCCTACGAAACTACCAGGACTGCTGGTTCTTCGCCTAGCTGCTTTCCTAGCCCTCTACTGAATGTGGTGAGGGGCTGGCCTCTAGCCAAGTGATGTTCAGAAATTGTAACTGAGATCCATTTCCATTGAACCACCACATGCCATCATTTTTAATAAACTGCACTATTTTTTTTTTTTTTTTGCCTTTTTCGTTTTTATCGGTACCAGGGACTGAACTCACAACCGCACACTTGCAAGGCAGGCGCTTATGCCGCTGAGCTAAATCCTCAGCCCCTAAACTGCACTATTTTTAATGGAATAAAGCTCTCCTGTGGAGCATGAGTTTCCATCACAAGTTCCATGTGGAAAAGAGGAATAAGGATCCCTTCTATTTTCTATTTTCTCCTCAACCTATTTAACATCAGCTTTTAGGATGCAAGCCCTAAATGGACAAACCTTTCTTTTTCTATTCCTAGGTTCCTGGGCTCACAGGCAATAAAAACATCTGTTGAGTTCAGAGGTTAAGTGTTCTACTGGCTCTGGCACTAATCTGTGGAAACTTGAAAACAATGTTTGAAATATATGGAATCAGAAACTAGTCTGGAAAATTCTTCCATTCACTAGATGGCTAAAACTGTTAGAGGGGAGGATTTTTGTTCTCATGACAATTTAAAAAGACATTTCTCTATTGCCAGTAATATATTGCAAAATACATCCTATACAATTATGAATTCCCCATATATTTTCTTTCTTCCATCCTCCCTCTCTCCTTTCTTCCTTTCTTTTTCTTTTTAAAGTTCTTTCTTTCTTTCTTTCTTTCTTTCTTTCTTTCTTGCTTTCTTTCTTTCTGTTTTTGAGACTGCATCTTGCTATGTGGCTCAGGCTAAACTTGAACTCACTGTATAGTCTAGGTTGACTTTGAATTTGCAACAACCCTCCTGCTTCAGCCTCTTGAGTGCTAGGAGCATAGCATGTCACACCACACCTGGCAAATTCTGCCTGTATTTTCAATTAAAGGTTATTTGAGTTGTTTTATTTTTGTGATACTGGGAATTAAGCCTGGGATACTGCACATGCTAAGCAAGTGCTTTACCACAGAATAACATTTCCCAGACCTCAAAGATTCTTCGAGAATGCTATTGAAAATAAAAGCTTACATGCCCTGAAATCTGAAATTTCTATGTAAAAAAGATGCAGTAGAAGTTTCCCCAATTTTGACAATAATCCTAAGAATTCGATGACATTAGCAATAAAATAAAAATCTAGAGAGACTATTTTATGTGATCAACAAATTAAAATGTTCTTGATTATTCTGATGATAAAATAAATTTTCATTCTACTATTTCTTCAGAAAATGCCAGGGATGTAGTTCAGTGGCACAGGCACCTGCTTGGCAAGTGTGAGGTCATGGGTTTGATTCCAGGTACAACAAAAAAAAAAAAAAAAAAAAAGGGAAGAAAAGAAAGAAAATGATATTGTGACGTTGGTATAGTGTGAAGAGGCAGTCAAAATCTATGAAAGAGCCAGGAAAAGCATTTTAGGAAGGTATGCCATGAAATTAATCACAGAAGTAGTATTTCTACATGCTTATGATATATACGGTATGAGTTTAAAAAATTGTGATACAGGGGAGATTTTTAATCCTAAATAAATGTTAAAATTCACAATGTGCTTTCTTGAAGAAATTATCCAAATTTGTAGATGCTTTATGCTCACAAATTTTAGATCTGTTCCTACATGGCCCCAGTCTAATTTAGAGTGGCCATCAAGGGGTGTTTTGTTTGTTTGTTTGTTTGTTTTGGTATCAGGGATGGAACCCATGACCTCACACTTGCCAAGGCAGGCACTTACTAACCCCCGGCCCCAACCAATGGGTATTGGGCACACCAATGAGAACATGTCCTGTGAATGAATGTTATATATCTTTGGTGTTTGTCAAACAAATCAAAACAAAACAAAAACTAAGAAGCACTATGTTGGACAGCAGAAACAAACAAGTAACTTTACCAAAAAGGCAACTGCCAGCACCAGAGCTCAATATTTATTATGACTCTGTATTAACTTACATGTGTACGACATATATTTGTGTACGACACCATAAGTGTGTGTTCTGATTGTCTTTTGCTGTATGAAAAATCACACGAAAATGTGTCTTGAGACAACAACCCATTTCATTACGTTTTACTACATCTCACCTTGGAGGGAAGTCAAGGTAAGAAGTATTTGCCAAGCAGATCAGGTGGAAGTGACGTCACACGCTGACACCTCAATTTGAACGAAGAACTGCAAAACCAAGTCGAAAGAAAGAATTTGCATCCTGAACAATTATAATTAAGGAAAGAGCCCAAGAATATGGGGGGCAGGGAGGAAGGAGGAGGAGACTGAAAGTGTTGGACTTGAGGTGAGACTTAACCACCAAAGTATAATGATGCAGTTGCGTTAGTGGCAGTGAATCCAAAGGTAGGATAGGTTATGACAAGGACAAGGAGGTCTAAAGACAGCAGAGCTGAGGTGCTCCCGCCTCCCACCCAGACTGTCAGTGTGTAGGAGTTCTGAATTAAACTTAGGTGCAAAATGGAAAGAAAGCTCTGGCTATTCTCCAGCTAGAATAACATATGCTGATTGTAAATAGACCAGTGTGGATGTTGTCATAATCTTCAAAGAGGCTAAGCTATGCAGCTCCTTCTGTGAAGTCTGGGTTTCCCACTGACTTCAAAGGCATTGCCGGAGGCAGGTTAGCCAATGCGAACAAGTCAGCGTTGTCCGGATAGGCAGTGTTCTCAGAGGAGTCCTCTGTCCTGTTCTCAGAGGAGTCCAACGCACATGGTAATGTTTGCCTCAAGCTTGAAGCACAGTTTCTGTCTCATTATTATTTTTGAAAAAGTGCTATCGAATACCATGTAGTCTCTAGAGAGTTCCTTCCAGCATTCTTTTGTCTCACGATTACGATTTAAAAACCATTCTTTGTTTATTTTTCCACACTCAAGCCAGTCTAGCAGATGAATCTGGAATTTTTTTTGTTGCTTCCACTATTAAACTATTTTAGTGACCACAAGACACTTCTGAACTCTAGAAGTCAGTTAAGTAGATGATCCGCATTGCATCCAGGAGACTATTTACTCCAGCTGTCGGTAGCCATTTCCTGGAAGTCCAGTAGCTACTTAATGGCCTGAATAAATTGTTCTCATGATTATAGGGTTTCAGTGCTGGGCCACAAGGACAGTGTGTCATCAAGAAATACATCCTTAAAAGCATAGGCAGCTGGATGTGGTGGTGCACCCCCGTAATTCCAGCACTCGGGAGGCTGAGGCAGGAGGACTGAGTTCAAGACCAGCCTGGGCTGCATAGTGAGTTCGAGACCAGCCTGAACTACATAGCAAGACCCTGTCTCAGAAAACACCAAAGCAAAACCAAAACCCAACCAAAATAAAAAAAGAACATGGCCAATTCAGAGCCTTTTTATGTGATAGAATATTATTTATTTATTCTTGATACTATTTCTTGTGCCATTAGAGTTCTGTTCAGAAAGTCCTTGCCTACACCTGTCCTCAAGAATTTTACCTATTTTATCTTCCAGTAAATTATTGCTATTTTAATGTTTACATCTTTGATCTACTTTTATTTTAGTTTAGTTACATGGTGAGATACACGTACTTAGGCTCAATTTTTTATATGCAAATAGCCACTACATGATAAACCCAAAATATAATTAAAGAGCAAAATAAAAGATAGATAATAGGAAGGAGAGAGATAAATCTTTTTCTGATGGTAAGGGATCAAGAGATGGAGGGAAGAGAGAGAGAAAGGATGAAGGAAGAATTGAGATGTGTTATATATGTCTACCAGCTCTCCATAAGGAATATGATCATTATGTAATGCAGACGTGTACTAATACAAAATAAAAACTGAACAAAAGAGGGCTGGGGATTTAGTGGCATAAGCACCTGCCTGGCAAGCCCAAGATCCTGAGTTTGATCCCCGGTACCAACAAACACACAAGAACTGAAAAAAATTCGTGCCCATATATAAAAAGAACAACATGGCATAAAACCAAACCAGAGAGAGAGAGACAGAAAGACAGAGAGACAAAGAGACAGAGAGACAGAGAGAGACAGAGAGAGAGAGAGAGAGAGAGAGAGAGAGGCACAGAGAGACACAGAGAGAATAAACAATTCCAGCCAACAGAACTGGTTTGAAACCTCAGCTGTTAAATCATGTGGTGTTGAATGAATTTCATGACCTTGTCAGCCTCAGTTTCTTCATCCATAGAAACCTGATGATGTGGGTAACATCAGAGTTATTTTGTAGGTTAGGTGAAATTAGGACTAAGTATTAGAGAAGTATGCTCCTGCTCTTCCAAGGAAAGATCTTAGACTTGAAAGATCTGCTTCATTGAATCAACAATCATAATGGCTATCACTTACTGGCCTGTGCCAGCCGCTGGGGCTAATACTTCTCATCAGAGGAAACTGAAGGTCAAGGAGGTTAATTATCTTTTTCAAGGCCATAAAACCAAGTGGTAGGCCTGCATTTGAACTTCAAAACTGATATTCTTTTCACTAAGTCAAAGAGATACTCATGTACTCCAGTTTAGGTCATTATACCTGGGACTGAATATAGAGTGGAGGGATCATTATTTTCTTCTCCTAATCAAAATATACAGCAGTCCATACTCTGGAGAAAAATGGACCCTCAATATTAGTCAGCAGCTGGGCATGGTGGCACATGTCTGTAATCCTAGCACTCTGGAGGCTGAGGCAGGAGGATTACCATAGGTTCAAGGCCAGTCTGGGCTACATACTGAGTTCTAAGCCAGCTGGAACTACATACTAAGACCTGTCTCAACATCTTCTTTCTCCAAAAACATTGAATGGAAGCCTGAAATAGGTATTCATTTGTCTATTGTGCTCTGCAGAGAACAACTGCTTTTCAGGATGCCCATAATTTTCAACCAGAGTTGTGCCATAGAGGCATGCAGCCATGTCCAGATCTTAAAACAAGTACAGTATTAGTCTTAAGGAGTTCTTGATATTCTTGATTTGATGTCTCTTAGAGAGTATAAGCTAATGGAGCCAGCTGCAATCTCAGCTACTCAGGAGGCCGAAGCAGATGGATTGCAAGATCAAATTCCACGTGGGCAATTTATTTATTTGGAGAGGGGTTTGAGACAGTGTCTCTTGATGTATTTCAGGCTGGTGTTGAACTCATTACATAGCCCTCAGACTCATAGGGATCCTCCTGCCTCAGCCTCCTAAGTGCTGAGATAATAGATGTGTACTGCCATCCCTGGTTATGTGGGTAATTTAGCAAAATTCTATCTTTAAATCAAAAATGAAAAGGGGGTGGGGATGTGGTTCAGTGGTAGAGCACTTGCCTAGTATATATGATCCCCACACTGCAAATAACAAAAGCCACTACCACCCAAAGAGAGTAAGCTAACAATCCTGACTCACCAATTTGAATGTAAATAAAATTTGCCCACTAGCCAGTAACTGCTATATTGGGACGTGGTAGATTCTTCAAGAAGGCGAGCTTAGCTAAAGGTCCTCAGGTTACTAGGGCATGTCCTTGAAGGGGACCGTGGGGTCTTGCCCTCTCTGTATCTGTCGCTTGGCTTGTGATAAGGTGAGTGATTTTATTCCACTGCAGACTTCCTGTTACTAGAGACTTTAAAGCAAGGGTCCAGCCAGTCATGGACAGAACTTTCAAAACCATGAGGCAAAACAACCCTTTTTCTTTATATATATATTGGTTGTCTTAAGTGTTATTAAAGAAACAGAAAGTTGACTCAGTAACCCAGGGTCCTTATTTTTGTTCCCTTGACTGTAGCATAAACTCAGATTGTGTGCTGTTTTGGATAAAAAAAAAAATGTCTCCCTCAATTTTTTTTTATTCCAAAGGAAAGCTTGTATGTGGCAAATCATATTGGCCATAGTCATGCGGCTTCTGGGATTAATCATTGGCCACTGTCCCTTGAGTCAAGGAAGAAAGCCCAGAGAGCCCATCAGATGAATACTGTACAGCTGTGGTGGTCAGCTTTTTGTCTCTGGAATATGCTGGACACACAATAGTGAAAGGAAGAAAGGTTTCCTCTGGTTCCCGCTCTGGGGTTGCCGTCCATGTTGAGCTGGCTCTGGGCAGAGACATCATGGCAGATGGCACTGCAGAGCACAACTGCTTAGTTGTTGGTACCTGGGAAGCTGTGAGACCAAGGGGGAACCAGAGTTAAAGGGGCCGAGAGCAAGGTTAAGGCTGGTACCCTCTGGGATGAGTCAACCCCACACGACCTCAGCGCCTTCCAAAGCTCCAGCTCCGGTCACAGGAACCTTGGGCCTCTTGTAACCCACCCAAAAAAGAAGGCCCCATGATGAAAAACGGGGCAAGATCCCCGAGATGTTAAACGGGGCAAGACGACATCATTTTAAAAAGTAGCGCTTTTATTTTAGCTGGCCCAGCGACACAGTGCAGATGGAATTTGCAAAGCTGTGCAACTGAGTTAGAATTCTGACTGATTTTCATAGTTCATTTATGATTAGCTCATTGATCATTAAGTACATAGTGATGAGAAACAGAAACAAGGTGGGCCCTTGTTCCCCTTTGCTTGAGGTAAGAGGCATTTCACAGTAGGTGGTTAGCTAGTTCATAGCCCTTGGTCTGCCAATTCCAGGAACATTTGTCTCTCATGAAGAGAACAATGGTTGACACAGCATCATTTGTCTCTTACAAGGGGAACAAAGGTTGACACAGCAAACAGGTTACTTGGGGGGGGGCAACGCTACAGAACAGCATAAGGACGTGGTCAGTTAATCTATAACTATGGTGGTTGGTTACTAGGGTAACGAGCTCAGTACAGAATGACAGTACTGCTAATAACTATCTTTTTAACTAACTATGTTTGCTAATTATCTTTTAATCAATTATTTTAATTTTCCAGCATCTTAGTATAACAGGGCCAGGGCATGCCAGCATTTTTGATCCAAGCCATAATTCCAGGGATTAAGCCAAGCTAATTGTTTCCTGTGCTTTCCGAGCCGCCAGTCCCTGAGGCCGATTCACCGGGAGCCTTGCTTTGCTTTTCATCTCCTGGGCCTTAAAGCACCCCTGCCTGTGTTCAGGACTCCACCTAGGCCAGGGAAACTCATCCTCTTCCATCAGCTCTTCTTGTGCAATCTTGCATCTTCAGGAGCGCCAGCTTGCAGGTAGGGCGTGGCTGAGACAGCACTTCCAGAAAAAACTCACCTCTGAGAAAATAGCCAGGACCGTGGAAATGCATTTTGCCCCTCAACGTAGGCAGCCTTTCCATTCCCAGTGGGAACAGTTTATCTCGGGGAACCTCAGAAATAGCCAAGTGCTCCACCACAGTTACATGTCTATCCCTTTTTTGTTAAATTGCCCAGGCTGGTTTTGAACTTGCAAGCCTCCTGCCTCAGCCTCCCCAGGAGCTGGAGTTGCAGTCGTGCACCACCATGCCTGACTCAGTCTCAGTATCTTACAGAGGGGAACACATTTTTCAGTCTTATACCATCTTTCTGAAGGCTGAAAAAATGGATGAGTTCTAGCCAGTTCCTAGTTTATGCTGTGTGCTTTCCTACTTCCATGGAAGGGTAGTAAGGAAGAAAGTCTCTGAGAGAAGTGGCAGAGAAAGCTTTTTCTTAGGAATCATGGCCCTTTTTCCACACGGTAAAATTTTTGTTTCTTTAACAAGAGTGATTCAGATATAGTAACACAGGCTGAGGAGGGATCAAGTTTGGGGACTAGGATAGGCATTATACGAAAAGAGAAAAAGCTTGCAGAGCAAAAGGAAAGAAAACAAAACAAATGGAAAAGAAAGGACAGGGAGGGAATGGAAGGGAAGAAAAGGGAAACACAAGAGGCAGTGGGTTAGAGTAATAAATGGAACTGTATTCCTTAAAGTTCCAGGCAGAGGGAAGAAATTTAAGGGCTCTTATTATGTAACAGATGTCTGCAACTTCCAAAGCATTCCCATACCCAGGGCACTCAGTTGATTTAAACTTATTTTCCTACCTGACATTGTAAACACTTCCTCTATTTCCAAATTTTTAATGATAGTGATTTTTAATAATCATGTACCTATATATGTCTGTTTGGTACCAGGTACCATAATCATGACCTCACGCTTGCCAGCCAGGCACTTATACCGCCAAGCTAAATCCTTGGCCTTGTACCTACATATGGAGTGTTGCTATTTAAATCTTTT
The DNA here is from genome assembly GCF_034190915.1 of Cavia porcellus. NCBI lineage: Eukaryota > Metazoa > Chordata > Mammalia > Rodentia > Caviidae > Cavia > Cavia porcellus. The sequence goes on from NW_026947484.1 coordinate 219,979,540, forward strand.
TTTTTTTTCTTTTTTGAGATACGGTTTCACTCAAGGCTGGCCTTGAGCTCACTATGTAGCCCAGGCTGGTCTCAAACTCTCAATGATCTTCCTGCTTCCACCTCCCAAGTGCTGGGATTATACCATGCCTGGTTTAAATCTTTGATTCAAAGATATATTGTGTTTTGGTTTTTAAAATAAGCAGTTAGTTTAGTTTCACATTTTTTTTTGTACTGGGAATTGAACTCACGACCATATGCTTGCCAGGTAGGCACTTATACCGCTGAGCTAAATCCCCGTCGAGTTTCACATTTTTAAAATTAAAAAAACCTCCAGATTTTTAAAAAAATGTTTTTTCAAGACCATGTTTTGCTATGTAGTCCAGGGTGGCCTCAATGATCCTCCTGCTTCAGCTTCCCAAGCGCTGGGATTACAGACATGTGCTACCAAGCCTGGCCTCAGACTAATTTTGGAAATGATTCCAAATTTACAAGAAAAGTTTCGAGAATAAGAACAGAACACCAGTATAATCACTATCCAGCTATTACTGACATTCTGCTATATTTGCTTTATCACTTGCTTTCTCTCTTTGTGCTAACTTCTCTTTTTTTCTCTATATACATAATGCTTTTCTGAAACATTTGAAAGCACAGTATGCACATCACAGAACTTTACTCCAACTGTCCCAGGTTTGGTCAGTAGGATCCCCTTCAAGTAACTTCTGTGTCTTGGTCACATGCACAATTACATATTTGGAAACCTCCTTAAATTTTGCCACAGAAATAATGCTTGTACCTCATCTTGACTCATCCAGTTCTGAAGTCAGTTGCTTCTCTAAGGATTCTCGCCTCCTTGAGGAAATGGACTTAGAGACCAACACCGGGCACTATGTCTGATCACTGCTGCTTTGGGTATCTTTGTTAATAGACCCATTTTGTGGACAGAGTTGAAAAACATATGCGTACATATACACACTGCATCCATCTGTATTATATATCTTTAGATGGATATTTATACTTTTATTATTTCTATTTTTTCTTTGATATTTATTACACTTGGACACATATTATCTTAGAAATTTTGACTGTATGTCAATACCTCTAATTTAATTCATCTCGAGGGGCTCTTGCTTACTGCTTTTCCATTATTTGTATGTTCCTTCTTTCTCATCAAGAACCTTGGCTTTCAATAATAGCAAGACAGTCACTCATTGGCTCAATTCTCTAATATATCTAAAGTAAGTACAGAATTGCTTTGTCCATATCATTATAAAAACAAGACTGCTATGGAGGCCTGGGGAGTGTGTAGCTCAGTGGTAGAGTGTGCGTGCTTAGCATGTGTGAGGCCTTGGGTTTAATGCCCAGCAACCTCCTACCCCAAGGAGGGCCCAACTTTCTCTCTCTTTCCTCTCTCCTTCTCTCTCTCTCTCTGTTTCCCTCCCTCCTTCTGTCTTTCTCCCTCTTCCTCTCTCCCTCTCTCTTCCTTTCTTTGTATACTTTGTTTTTGTACCAGGGATTGAACTCATGACCATGCACCTGCAAGGCAGACCCTTATGCTGCTGAGCTAAATCCCCAGCCCTTTCTTTCTTTCGTCTTTTTCTTTCTTTCATTCTTTCTTTCTTGTTCTTCCTTGACTCAAAATAACATTGAGAAATATAGTCCAATATTATATATGTAAATTACTTGGATTAATTAGCTGTCTTTTTTCCTTCTTCAGAATAATTGTTATTAATTTTATTTGTATTATTTTACTTATTATTATTAGGAGTAGTATTGGTTTTGGGAGGGGGTCAAAAACCCAATACTATATAGTTTAGGCTGGCCTGGAACTCACTTTATAACCCAGGCTGGCTTTGAACTTGTGGTAATCCTTCTGCCTCAGCCTATTGAGTGTTGTAATTACAGGCATGTGCCATCATGTTTTTAATTTTAAATACTCGTGAGATCATTTGCATAATTTGTTTTCAGTTTTAGTTCCTCATTCCCATCCTTATTTATTTATTTATTTTTGATTACATTGAACATGTTTCCAAATCAATGCTATATGAAAATATACAGAGAAAGGCCACTGCATCCTGTATTCTTTTTATCTTAACTCCTTAATTCACTCTATTTATTTATTTATTTTTTTGTCTTTTTGAGACAGGGTTTCATTATATAGTCTAGGTTGGCCTCGAACTCAGTTCATAGCCCAGGCTGACCTTGAATTTTTGGCAATCCTCGTGCCTCAGCCTCCCAAATGCTGGGATTACAGGTGTGGGCCACTGTGCCCAGCCAGCCCCTTTAATTTTAGAGACAAAGTTATCACTAACTTGCTCAGGTTACCCTCAAAATTGTGATCCTGCTGCCTCAGGCTCCCAAGTAGCTAAGATTGTAGGTGTCAAAAAATTAAAAACATCATACCACAGCGATATATGCATACTCATGTTTATTATAGCAGCATAGTTTGTAATAGCCAAGTCTTGGAAACAACCCAAGAGCCCATTACTGATAAATGGATAAAGAAATTTTTTTTTTTTTAGGATTGTAGGTGTGCACCACCAAGTCTGGTACAAATGTGTGTGTGTGTGTGTGTGTGTGTGTGCTATTACTAGAGTGGTATCTTTGGGGGTAAATGCTTAGAAGCGAGACTGTTGGGTTGAAGTAAAAGCAAATTCCTATCTATAGCAAGTTCCTATGGAAATAGATTATATGAAATTTGTATTGCAAATTTCTTTTTGTCAGGGTTCCATCAATTTGCTTTCCGACCCAGCACCATATGAGAGTAACTTCCTTCTGCATTGTGGCCAACTCTGTTATCTGGCACTTTTGAATTTTTGCCAAACTGATGGATGGGAACGGTTTTAATCTTCATTTATCTTACTATGAGTGAAACAACTTTTAAAAAATGTGTTTAAGGTTCATTTTTAGAACTGTTTGTACCGCATGTGGATATCCTTTACCCATTTTTCCCCTATAGATTTGAAAAATTTTAATGTTGCTTATTTAGCATTTACATTAGCTGTAGATAGAACCTCCAAATCCCTGCTGCATTCTACTCTCCTGACATTTACAGTCTGACTGACCACCACAAGAGTGAGACTCTGCACAAGCTCTGTACCTGGATTTCCCCAGGGCTCACATCATCTTGCCGTGAATACTACTCTTGCTGTGAGACAGTTTATTTTCTTGTGGTGCCTCTGTTTGTGTAAGCTGACACATACAATAGCCCTGATATCTAAGGACTGTTGTAAGCACTAAGGGACAACATATCTAAAGGACCTTGAACGCTATCTTGGTATGTGAACAGTTCGACATTCCACAGATGTTAGCTGCTTACAGTCAAGAAAACGTTCTCATCTCCTTATTTTTTTTTTTGATTTCACAAGAAAGCTGTTAGCTGGAAAACATGATGGGGAAATTTAGAAGCATTAAACAAATCAGTAGTAGGATCAGAACGCGTTCGTTTATTCATTTGCTCACCCCACGGGTATTTATGGAGGCTGTGCTGTGTACCAGGCGTTGGTCTAGGTGCTGGAGAAAGAACCCGAGCAAGACTGACTTTTAAGCTGCGGAAGCTGCTCTCTTGCAGTAGGGGGTGGATCGAGGTGGGTGGGTGGAGGCACCGTGACACGTGGGGTGCAGAAAGAGACAAAAACCAAGCAAATCTATTTTGTCTTCTGGTTCATTACTTGACTGAAGCACACCGAAAAGTCAAGGCTCATTTGCTAAGTGATAGAATGAAGGCATGAATGACTGAGTGGTGAAAGTGTTCAATATGTGGTAGAAGCCAGATCATAAAAGGCTTTTTTCGACTACCCTGGGCATCATTCTATGAAAACTTGAATTGGAAGCTTCTTTGAGGGCCCACAGAAGGGTGAATCTTTGTTACAGCGAGTCTAATGGTAGATGATGGAGACCTCCATCAAGGAGGAGCCTGGTGCGGTGGAGGAGAAGAGGTGACCTGGGAGCGAATCAGAAGTCAGAGTCCACACGGGCTTCGACGGTCAAAGAGAGAGAAGTCTGGAAGAGAGTACGTTTCACTGTGACAAGAAACTGGAGATAGCTGAAGGGGGAGGAGGATCTTTAAAACCCAGATTTGAGGTGACTGTTGGGCCACGCTCATTCGATCGCTTGCACATTTGTTTTCTCTGTTTGCTGCAGGAGCGGTGGAGCCGTCTCAGGCGCTATAGTAGCAGCTTACAAGATCAGCAGTAACAAATAGTACAGCATGTACTAATAGTATGCAATGTCGCCTTGACTCTTCCGAGGTGTCTCAAGGAGACCTTTGAAGGCGAAACTGTTCATCTTTGCATCTTCTCTTATGTCCCAAATGACATCTTGCACAAAGCACACCGTGGACCATATTAAATAGATGTTGCACAGGGAGGCTATGCACAGTTTAAAAGAGAGGGAAAGGTCTCCTAAGTACATGGAGAGCCGAACCAAATGCATACAAGCTGTAGGATGGCGGTGGCAAAGGCACAACACGCGGGACTTGTGCAAGGTAAAATAAAAGATCAGAAAAAGCAGGGCCCCCAGCTCCAGTGTGCAGGGTGGGCAGGGGAACAGGTACAAAGGAGGAAGACGTAGACATATGAAGGCAAGAGAGAAAAGCCTGCTAATGCTACCTCACATCCAGGGCCTAATCAACACCATGGATGTAAAGAGAACTGGGTAAATGAATTGGGAAGGAGGGGTCAGCTCTCTGGAGAAACCTGGTTTATACAAACCAGCTCAGGTCAAGGGGGTGTGGTATCCGAGCAGAAGCGGTGGCTGCACACCTCTTACTCCTTTCCTCCATCAGCGTGAGGCCCGAAAACCCAGCTGCTGATAGTGGACGTGGTGGGCGGGCAGGGGAGAGGCGGGACGAGGGGGCGGGTGGGCGGGGCGAGGGAGGGGCGGGCGACGGAGGCGTCCTGAGGGCGGCGCTAGGACCCGCCGCGGGTCCCGCCGGCTCCCGGGAGGTTGATAAAGCGGCGGCGGCGTTTGACGTCAGTGGGGAGTTAATTTTAAATCGGTACAAGATGGCGGAGGGGGACGAGGCAGCGCGAAGGCAGCAGCCGCACCAGGGGCTGAGGCACCGGCGGCGGACCAGCGACTCCGGCGCCGAGGTTAACCACGTCTCGTCCACGACCTCCCTAGGTAGGGGCCGCAGGGGCAGAGGCCTCAGGGCCCGGGCGGGAGAGGCCGCGGCGGCTCGGGCTCGCGGACACCGGGCGCGAGCGGCAGGGTCCGAGTCCTCGGTGGCTCTGCTGTCCTCCCGCCGCCGCGCCTGCCCGCCGGCCGGGCCTAGCCTGGGCCGCGCCCCGAGCCCCACCGCGCGCGGCCTGAGAGGGCGGTCGGCCGCCCCGCGCCTGTCGGGCTGGCGAGCGGCGCGCATCTGCGCCGGGCCCGGCCCCCTGCCCGCGCCCCGCCGCCGTGTTCGCCCCGACCGGAGGGGGCGGCCGAGAGCCGGGGCGCGGGAGGTCTGCGGCGGCGGCGGCTGCGGTGCCGCTGGATCCGGGCGAGCTCTGGCGTGGCAGGACAGTCGGCTGTCTGGCAGGCACTCACTGCCCTCGCTTTCTCGCGCGGACTGGGAAGGAGGAGCGGCCGGGGCGGCATGGGCTCCGCGGAGGAGGTGGGCGCGCGGACGGAGGGCACCTCTCTGCCAGGTCGGAAAGCGCTCCGGACGACACCCCTGCAGGAGCTAGCCGCAGTCCGCAGGCCGGGGCTGTGTCCTGGGCTCCAGTCCTAGGGCTCTTCGGCTCCGTAACCCATTCGCGCGAGTTGCGCGTGGCTGGGGTTGCAAGTATGGGTTTAGGTGTCAAACTGGGGTTGTGAGCTCAGAGGTTACTTGTCACTGGGGTTAGACCGACAGTGTCTGGTGTGAAGTCACCTGATCTTTGCTGCTCCTTTTTTGCTGAATGTGAGCTGCTACTGTACGTGTACCGGGCGCTCCTGCCCCCTCGAAGACGCAGTTGCGTTGGCACCATAGTGTTGTGTTTCACTCACTCATCGCACCCCTATTTTTAGGAGTTTAGCATTTGATCTTTCACTGTGATGTGAATTGAACGCATGAAATCTTGATTGAGAATTTTGATGGTACTTCGTGACAGAATTTAGCAAAGGCTTATAATTAGTAAAAGCCTATAGTTACTATGTACGTGTGGCCAAGATCGGTATATTAAGTATACCAAATATGAGCTTGTGTTTTAGATTTCTCTTTTCACAATCTGATAAAGGTTTTACTGGGTGAAATTTAAAACACTTTGATTAAATATTAACCACAAGAGTTCACTTTAATGAAAAAGTTTACTTAGAATACACTTCATCATTCATGGTAGGTCTTGGACATATGTCGGAGATGATAACAAACTAAAATTTTCCTAAGGGAAAAAGAAAAGGAAATAAGGCCTGTTTTATTATTGCCTGCCAACCACAGCACTTGACAGAACTATTTACAGTGCTAGCTAGCACTCTGTAGAAAAAATACTGCCAAAAAAGAGAGGCTTTACCTTAGAGGTCAGCTGGTTAGATTTCTCAAGTTCCTTTGAATGCCTCTGGATTACTTAGTTCTTGGAGGTCACGGTTGGGGTGGCTGTGTGTGTAAGTTTATCGGTTCAGATGTAGTTTTAAAATGTTTATGTACTTGCCTCATTAGGAGAGAGGTACACATTTTGACTTGGTGATGGTTATGAACTTCGTTGGTGTGATCTGGTACATTGAGAAGTGATGAGATTTTTGAGACTGTTAAAATAAATAGGGCTCACCATTCGTTAAATGTAGATTGTGTCGTATTTTTTAATGGGAGGCATGTGGAAATTCTTCACTTGATGACTGCTGCTTTCGAATGATTGCCCTAAAACTTCTGTAATTGCCATTTTGCTCTTGAGTCACCCATTTCAGCATTAAGAAAGAAATTGTTAAGAGTTTGTGTTGAAGGTAAGATCAAATAGGCTGTGAGTTAGGGACTCATCTGTTTTCGATTGTATACAGTCTTTGTCTTTGCTGTTTGGAGAACTTGAGCTGAGCTACAGTGACTCTGGTGTCACTTAGTAAAGGCCTGCAAGATGAGTACTCTTAAGGAATGTAGAATCTTTCTTCTTGTCTTTTTGGCAGGGGTCTCACCGTGCAGTTCATGCTGGCCTTGCCCTCACTTTGTAGCCCAGGCTGGTCTTGAACTTACACTGATCCTCCTGTCTCAACCTCCTGAATACTGGGATTACAGGTGTGCACCACCATACCTGGTGGAATGTAGGATCGTTAGAAAGTGGGAAAAAAACCCACATTATTGATTATGTATATATATATTTTTTTCTCTTTGGTACCGAGGATTGAACTTACGACCTTGTGCTTGCCAGGCAGGTGCTTACACCCCTGAGCTAACTCTCCGGCCCTTGATTATGTATATTGTTAGGATTTTGTACATGTGATTAACTCTAATTGGTAAATTTTTTTGAAAATCTGTGAAATTCTTTTGGGGAGAAAGATCTACCTTATAGAAATGCTTTTTTTTTTGGGAAAATGAACCATAAGTGAAAACTCTACCTTTATGTGATGTGTACTTACATGTACATATTTTAGGATTCCTCTGTGTGTGGCTGTAATATAAACTTAGAATGAAGTGTTTAGATAGTCACTAATAAGTTGTTAGAACTTTTCCAAAATTGTGCTGCATAATTGATATTAGGCAGCTACACTTAGTATTTGGAAGGCTAATTATCAACCAGTGTAATGATACAGGAGTTCAAGATATCTTTTAAAACTGTGGAACTTAGTAACAAGATGTCTATAAAAATTGTTTACACTCACTTGGAAGACCTATTTGACACACAGTTGTAAGCACAGCTGCTTGACAGGCTTTCAAAATTAATAGCCACAAATGTAAGTGGGAAGAGTAGAAGTTAGTTTTTTTTTTTTTTTTTTGATAGCGATTTACAGTCTTGCAAGAAGGATTTTCTGTGGGGTGGATGCCAAAAAAACCTTTTTTCTTTTTTCCTCTTTGTCTTTATCTTTTTTAAGTGAGGGTGGCATTCTGACTTTTAGCCATTGTGAGGTTTTAAAGTCCAGATGTATTTCTACTTTCTAGAAAATTTGTTTTTTAACCTTAAGGAAGGAAGATAAAAACAGAATAACTGAACTGGAGCCCACAATGAATTCAAATAGTTTGCTTGCCATCCTTTACTCTTGCTTGCCACCCAGGATATAGAACAGCTGAGAATTTTCTCAATAGCTTTACAAGTGTTTAGCCAGAAAAAAACACCAGCTTGAAAACACAATGGCAATAGGGTGCTATTGGGTACTTTATAAAGCACTTTAAATGCCTTGCCTTGAATTTTTATGTTTCCTAAAAGTCTTCCTGTTACTCCCATTGGAGAGAAGAACTGATTTCTCCGGTCACAGAAATTACTGAGGCCTCTTACTATTCTCTCATTAGACTTGCAGGGTGCTATCAAGTAATTAGAGATGACAGGGGTACGACTTTGTTGAATAACTTTGAAATCCTCCTAATGAGGAAGGGAGAAGATAGGGCAGTGGGGAAAGGAAAGAGAAGGAAATCAGTAAGTGGACTGAGAAACTTCAGTCGGTGAAAAGGTGGACACTGTAGAAAGTAGTGAAGTAGAACAGATCTGCTGGTTACAGACACCGAGAAACATGAAGTTCAGAGACAGAAAGCCCGAATAACTTTTACAAATTATTCCTCAAGGTGTTGTGCTTGTTGTATGCACATGTTGTGAGCAGAGTTTTGTAAAAATGTGTAGCCACCTTCACTGCTCTGAGACAACTGGCTATATAGTAATTGGTTTTAAGGGCAGATGATAGTTACCAGAAGTGGCGTAAGTTATGAAAGGCTAATTTATGTACCATTTATTTTCCTAAGGAGATAATATGCATTTTGGCTGACTGGGCTTTGGGCTTCTGGCCAGTATAAGTAGAAACCTTGGGATTCCTTTACTGATCTACTAGCTTAATAACAATTACTCAAACAACCTGTATTTCTATGATGGACACCAAAATAACCATTTAATAACTAGCTAGATACCTTGCTAACCAGTAACTCTAATAGTTAGTTAGAGAAATAAGTAATGGGTGAAAGATGTATGTCTAGGCTCTGTAGTGCATTTTATCTTTTACTACAAAATGCCCAATTGTGGAAGAGAAGGAAGCTAGTGCAGTGGAAGGAGTCCTAAGCTCAGTGACTCTGCTTAAGCTTTGAGCTTTGAAATCCTCATATACTATAATGATAATCTCATAACAAAGGTGCTGTGTGAAAGCAGATGATAGGGTTCAAGTGTTTGTAACAGTTTTTGGAGCGGTGTGTTAGACAGTTACATATGTAAGAATGTGCCAGTTTGACTGCTGGTACTGTTACATATATAATGTATATTTGCATCACAGAAAAAGTTTTAAATAATTTTTTCACTCCTGTAATGTGAACAGAGGTTTAATTAGGGCAAGGATGGATATGTTTAGTTTCTGTGAAGGTAGATTTGTCTGTAAAATGTTGACAGCATGCTTACCATAGATATTGTGAGTTTTTTTTTTTTTGGAGACAGGGTGGTTGAGATTGGCCCTGAATTCACTATGTAGTTCTAGGCTGATCTGAAAACTCCAGTGATCCTGCCTCTGCCTCCTAAATGCTGGAGTAACAGGCATGCACCACCATGCTTAGCCACTTACTGTATTGAATGTGACCAAAATGGTTAATGCAGTGTCAAATATTCTCTTGGAGGTAGTTATTACTATACTATTTGGCTATTTAAGATAAGGCTTTTTTGTTTCTGGCTTGTGTTTCCTGCCCTCCAAAAGTGCTGGGGATCTAAATCAGGGCCTCCTGCATACTTAGGCAAATGCTCCATCTCTAGTCAACCCCTTTCTTTTTTTTTTTTTTTTTTTTTTGATACCAAGAATCGAACTCACCACCTCTCGCTTGCCAGGCAGGCATTGTGCCCAACACTCTTATTCTTATTCAAGATGAGATTGACCTAAAAGTTAATGTTTAAAATAGATGACTTGGAAAACCTTTGTTCAGTTTTAAAATAAAAAAAATGTATTCATAATTCTTAGCTTTGTATTTCTATAAACATGTATTTTTTAGAATCACTTAATTATAAAGTCACTTGTTTTGGAGTTAAGTTACAAGAGTCACTGAGAGTTAATATCTTAGCTTAAGGTCATGGCAATTTCTAAGTATTGACTTTTCAAATAGTAAATCTGCATAATTTGACTTGAGTCTGTTATGCACAGGAATACCTAAAAAATGATGGGCTTGGAACTCTATTAATAGTGACGCCCATTAGGCCCGCTCCCCCCCCCCCCCCCCAGTATGTAATCCTTTATAACAGAGTCATAGTGATTTGCATCCTTAACATTTTAACTGAAGACTTTTTAGAATGGAGACTTAAACTTGAATATTAGTATTGTAATGTTTGTAATTTTTTTCCTTGATAATGTTTAATATCTACCAAGCTTACAGGTCTTATTTTTTAAAATTTATTTATTTTTTTGAGACAGCATTTCGCTATGCTGTTAAGGCTGGAGTTGAATTCACTTTAGTTTTTTTTCCCTGGTACCAGGAATCAAACTTAGGACCTCGAGTTTGCCAGGTAGATGCCGGACCCCTGAGCTATACTCCCAGCCTTTTGAACACTTTGTAGTCCAGGCTGGTCTCAACTCCAGGAATCCTCTAGCTTTAGCTTCCCAAGTGCTGCGATTGCAGGTGTGTGCTACCATACCCACCCCTACAAATCTTTTTTTCTTTTCAAATTAAAGAGCTACTATCTGTACAGAATCATTAGAAACTCTAAAGCCTTTGAAAAAATACTCAAAAGGGGGGAAATTGGCACACTAAACAAGTTGCTTTTTTTCATATAAGTGGATTTAAAATAAATGAAATTGGATTAAACTCAGTTTTAGTAGAATGAAGCCTTGATTTTCAAGGAAAAAAATCAGAAATCTTTACAGGAAAACAGCCTTCTTACAGTTTTTGGAAGACTTAACTTTAGAGATTCCTGTTTTCATCAGCCCTTTTAAATTTGAGAATACATATGATAACATGAATTGACTGTGTAGTTTTTGTATAAAGTCGAGGCTTTTTCTGCAAGAAAGTGATAGTATAGTTGGATAATGTTTCTTAAAACATAGCCAAACATGGAGGTGAACGCCTGTAATCCCAGCTTTTTGGAAAGTTGACACAGGAGATCTCTGGGAGTTCAAGGTCTGCCTGGGTACCTAGTGAGTTTAAGGCCAACCCTAACTACATAGCCAGATTCTGTATCAAAAAGTGAAACCACTGTGGCAGGAGGATCACTGCAAGTTCGAGACCAGCCTGCTATAAAAGTGAGCTCAAGGCCAGCCTGAACTGCATAGTGAGACCCTTTCTCAAAAAGACCAAAAATAAAAAAAAAAAAAAATCAAATCAAAGTAAACCAAAAAATAGCTAAATTTTGAAGAGAAGTTCTTGGAAAGGTTGAACCATAAAGCTGATGCCAGTTTCTTTTTTTTTGGTACTGGGGATTGAACTCTTGACCGAGTACTTATAAGGCAGGCGGGTATGCTGCTGGGCTAATCTCCAGCTCCTCTTAAACTTTTTTGTGGTACCGGGGGTGGGGGTCGAACCCGAAACCTTGAGCTTGCCAGGCATGTGCTTATGTTGCTGAGCTAAATCCTCAGCCCACCAGTTATCTTTTAACAAATGAATATTAAGACAGAAATGTGCTACTTTTCAGTTACTGCTAAACTTGTTGAGCCGGGCATTTTTTTTTTTTTTTTGGTCTTTCTCCTTTTTTATCTGTACCGGGGGACTGCCTGCTTGCAAAGCAGGCGCTTATTCCGCTGAGCTGAATCTCCAGCCCAAGGCGGGCTTTTCACTAAAACATAAGATATTTTGCATTTTGTCCTGAAAGTTTTTAACTTTTTGTAAAAGCAATAAATCTGGGAAGATACTTAGTAAAATATAAATAAATAAAAACCCATCTAGTGGGGTAACCATTGCTAGCATTGTATAAAAATGTTGAACTTATCTCATTGTATAAAAATGTTGAACATATTTTCTTTTTATGGATAGTTTTACTTTTTTTCCTAAATTGATTTGTTTTCTTATTTTTGGTATGTTGAGACAGCAGCTGGCCTTGACCTCACTATGTAGCTGCAGCTGGGCTCAAACTCAAGTCAGTCCTCCAGCCTCAGCTTCCTGAGTGCTGGGGTCATAGCTGTGTGCCACCATGCCTTGCCCTCATCATAATTGTAATCTGTTTTATTTTATGTTGTACTTCTTCATGTGATGAAATGGGCTCTACAGTAATGAGTGTTTTAAAATGGCAGTGTGGCGCCGCTTAACTACTTCTCTTTTGGAGATGGATTATTTCTTGTGAATAATGTCAGCCAAACATCTGTGTAGATAAATCTTGGTCTGGAGGATAGCTTCTCAAAAATAGATTATTGGGTCAAATGGGAAGTTCTCTACATTTTTAAGATTGAAGTCATCAGATCCATTTGTAAAGGTCATGCCTGTTCACCATTAAGATTAGGCTTTATATTTGTTTGCAAACACAATAGGTCTTGTTGATTAAAAACATGTCAAGATATAAATAGAAATAAATATGTAACTTTTAATTTGTATTTCTTTGATTATAGTTGAAATATTAATTGAAAATGTGAATTCTTTTTTTTTTTTTTTTTTTTTTTTTTTTGGTATTGAGGATCAAACTTAAAACCTTGCACTTGGCAGGCAGGCACTTAGGTTAGGCTGGTGAGCTAAATCCCTGGTTCCAGAAATACGAATCCCCCCTTCCCCATGAAATTTTTTTTTTTTTTTTTTTGGTTTTTTTTTTGAGACAGTCTCGTTATGCAATTTAGGCTGACCTTGAGTTTACTTTGTAGCCTAGGCTGGTCTAGAACTCAAAAGAATCCTCCTGCCTTAGCCTTCTGAGTGCTGGGATTACTGGTGTGAGCCACCAGGCCTGGCTCATGATCACATTCATTACAGAGAGTTGGTACATGTACATAACACATCTTCATCATTAAAGTCTTGTGTTTTTTTGGTGGTACCTGGGATTGAACTCACAACCTTGCACTTGCCAGGCAGGTGCTTATGCCTCTGAGCTAAATCCCCAGCCCCCAAAATGAATTCTTACTGGCCCTTTTTTGACTGTCTCTCAGGTTCTCTTACTTTGTAAAAGCCTTTTTTATGCAAGAAATTATTCATATATAGCTTTTAATTTCACACGTTTTGGGTAAGAATAATGCGCTTTAAAAAATGTAAGAGATGGGTGTGGTGCCACACATTTGTAATCCCAGCCCTCAGAGGCTGAGGCAGGACAATTGCTATGAATTCAAGGCCAGCCTAAACTATGCAGCAAAACCCTATCTCAAAGAACTTCCCCCCAGAAAACTTTAAAAACTTTTCTTTCTGAATTTTTTCTTAAAATTGATAATTTTTGAAATTATTAACTTAGTGCTAGTCTTTTCTTAGTCTTATGTTGTGCTGCTGCAATAATTTTACTTTTCTAATTTCTTCGTGAAATATTCATTCTGTCTGTTTTTATTGCCAGAGTATGAGTATCAGTTTTGATGCTGGTAAAGAATAGCAGGCGTAGGAGCTAGCTTTAACTGTTTGTAACCATCAGATTTACAGTTTTAACTAAGAACAGCAAAAATTTATGGACATTTAAGGTTAAACCATAATTTGTTTGTGTGTTGTTTTGGTACTGGGGATCGAACTCATGACCAGGCAGGTGCTTAGGTGTACGAAATGTACAAAGAAAATTCATGACAAAATTGGAATTAGTTTTCTTTTGGAAGTGAAGGGGGCAAGAAGACAAATAGAGAGTTAATATAGAACTCTCCTTTAATGTCATTTTTTTTTCCCTTTAATGTTGTTGTGTATCTACCTTAAAACAAGGCTTTTTGGTTTCTTGTAGTAAATACTTACCTAGAAAAGTGTAGGGAAATCACTGTTCCAAGCTTTCATGTATGTAGATGAGAGATCAGGGAGACCTTATGCATAATTACAAGTTTTTATCTTTGAGTTTTATAGTTCAAAGTAGAGTTAGTGTTGCTGAGGAAAATTTGTGGAGGAGGATATTTTGTTAATCTTTGAGGATTGAATGGAACTTTGCAAAAGAGGAGGGTATACCACTTGCTTGAAGATAAAAACATAGGCAGGTGGTATGTTGGTAACCTTTTTTATAAAGTAATTTGAACACTCATACTTGATTACTAAATTTCTTTTCTTTTTTTTTTTTTCTGGTACCAGGGATCGAACTCATCACTGCCTGCTTGTAAGGCAGACGCTTATGCTGCTGAGTAAATCCCCAGCCCCATTTCTAAATTTCAAAATCAAGGCCATTTAAAAGGGTGCTTAGAAAGTAATATAAAGCAGGCAACTGGAAGATGAATGGTGTTAGCACATGTTTAATGAAAAAGGAATATGGGCTGTAGTTCCAAGTAGAGCAGAGAATTAAAACAATTCCTTAGTACACGTGGTAGTGCATAATGTGTACATTCCTTGTGTGGAGGCAGTACATGTATGTAACTCCTCTTAATTCCTTTTTTCATCCTCTTTCCCTTCCCTCCTCATTTGAGAAAAATTCTCCTACTTCCTATTCTTTTGTATTTTGGTCTTCATTTATAACTTGGGTTTCAAGAGAAACCATATGATATTTAAGCTTTTGTATAATTTATTTCACTTAACATTATGGCCTCAAGGTACTCCATTTTAAATGACTCAAGTTTATCTTTCTTTATGACAGAGTAGAACTCCACTGTGTAAATACCACGTTTTCTTTATCCGTTCATCTGTTGATAGACATATAGGCTTGCTTCCAAGATTTAGCTATTAAGAATTGTGCTGCTAGGGCTGGGGATTTAGCTCAGCGGCATAAGCGCCTGCCTTGCAAGCAGACAGTCGTGAGTTCGATCCCCGGTACCGATAAAAAAGAAAAAGACAAAAAACAAAACAAAACAAAACAAAAAACAAAAAAAATTGTGCTGCTGTAAACATGGGTATATATGTATCACTGTAATATGATGTCTTTTAACTTTTTTGGGATGATACCTAGCAGGGGAATAACTGGGTCTACTGAGATTTCTAGCTTTAGTTTTTTGAGGAATCTCTGTGCTGATTTCCAGGTTATATGATACTAATCTACATTCCTGCCAATAATGTAAGAGCCACCCCTTGTACCCCAGTATTTGTTATGATTTTATTTCTTGATTATGGCTATTATTTTTAGAGTATGATGGAATATCAGTGTTATTTTAATTTGCTCTTCTCTAATGGCCAGCGATGTTGAGAATTTCCTCATATATTTATTGGTCATTTGTACTCTTTATACGCCCATTTTTTAATTGAATGTTTTATTTTGAGGGTTCTCATTTGTTTTTGAATTCTTCATATATTCTAGATATTAGTCTTTTTTCTGTGAAATAGCTGTCAAAAGTTTTTCCCATTCTGTAGGTTGTCTTTTTACTCTGTTGCTTGTTTTGCTATGTAGAAGCTTTGTAATTTGATATGATCCTATTTGTTGATTCTCTGTATTGTTTCCAGTGCAATTAGGATTCTGTTCAGAAAATTCTTGCCTACGCTCCTGACGTTAAGAGTTTTACCTAGTTTATCTTCCAGCAGATTGTTCTTGTTTTAGTATTTAGTTCTTTGAAATGTTTTTAATTTTAGTTTAGCACATTCAAATTCTGGATATGAATAGTCAGTTTTTCTAATGCTATGTATTAAGTAGGCCATCTTCCCTCCAGTGTACTCTATGTTTTTGATCCTTTGTTGTGGATCAGATACAATAGATGAACGTGGGTGGGGTTCTTTCTTGTTTTTTGTTCCTTTCTCTCTTATCTGCATCCACTTGTATTCCATTGACACTCATATTTAGGGCTAGTACCATGCTGTTCTTATTACTGTAGCTTTGTAATATAACTTTAAGTCTAGTTCTGTGATGCTTCCCGCTTTGCTCTGGTTATGCGGGATTGTTTTTGCTATTTTGAGTCTCTTATGGTTCTATATGAAGTTTGGGGTTGTTTTCTCCAGTTTTAGGATTGTTTTGTGAAGAATAATGTTAGTATTTTGACTGGATTGCATTAAATCCATACATGAGTTTTTCAAGTATGGTCATTTTGACTATAATGGTTCTGCCTCTCCAGTAACAGGATATCTTTCCATTTTCTAATGTCCTCTTCAGTTTCTTTTTTTCAGACTAGTACTATAGTCTTTGATGTAGAGGTCTTTTATTCCTAGGTTATTTTAATTCCTAAGTATTTACCTTTGGTGCTATTGTGAATGGTATTTTTGTTGTTGTTAACTTTTTTTTTTCTTGCTTAACTGCTCTTGCTCGTATTTTGAGTACTATGCTGAGTGGTAATAGTGGATATCCTGTCTTGTTCCTGATTTTAGTGGGAAAGCTTTCAGTTTTTCCACATGTAATATGATGTTGGCAGTAGATCTGTAAAAGTGTCTTTTATCAGTGTCTTAGTTACTTTCTCATTGCTGAGACAAAGTATCTGACACCCACAAGTTAAAGGAGGACAGGTGTATTTTGGCTTGCAGTCTTCAGATGTTTCAGTCCATATCGCTCTGCTGCAAGGTGGGGTGGCACGGCAGAGAGGCATGACAGGCAGGAAGCAGCAGTGAGCCTTCCCTGTCCTTGTATCCTGTCCAAACTACAAACCTATTGGTTGGTGGCATCACAGGTGTGTCTTCTACCTTCGGTAAGTCCATTTAGCCACACACAGAACCATGCTGATCCATTAAGCAGAATGAATACTCCAGAAACTGCACACCCATGACACAGTCACCCCCAAAAGCCCCACCTGGGAGGCCATGAAGCCCTGGGGGACATTTTATGGTTTAGATATAAGCCATAACAATCAGTTTGAGATAAGCTCCTTCTATATCTATTTTTATTCAGTGTTTTTATTGTGAAAGGATGTTAAAGTTTTCCAACGGCTTTTCCTGGAGATGATATGTGATTTTTGTTGTCCTTTATTTATGTGATCGTAATGTATTTATTGATTTTATATGTTGAACTAAACTTGTGGCCTTGGGATGAAACCTGCTGCTTGGTCCTGATGTATGATCTTTTTGATGATTCATTATATTTTGTTCACCAGTATCCTGCAGAAGAATTTATAGTTCTCTTTTTTAGTGGGGTTTTGGAATCAGGTAGTAAATTTCTAGGAGTGAGTTTGGGAGTGTTTCTTCTCTTAATTTCATTAAGCGGTTTTAGCAGTATTGGTGTTAGAGCTTTCCTAAAGTTTTTTAAATTTTTTTTTAGAATTCAGCAGGGAATCCATCTGAACCTTTGCTTACTTGGTAGGCTTTTCTTAGTTGGTAGGTACTGCTTCAATTTCATTGACTGTTACTGTATTTTTGGGGCTTTTAAATTTTTGTTTACTGTTGGTATTTCACACTTACCTAAAAATCTATCCTCTTTTTTGAGCTGATCAATTTCTTGGCACCAAGGTTTGTGAAGTAGTTGTTAATAACCTGTTTTTGAGCTGGGTGTGGTGGCTCTTGCCTGTAATTCCATCACTTTGGGATGCTGAGGTAGGATTGCCATGGGTTAGAGGCCAGCCTGAACCTACATAGTTAAACTGTGTCTTGAACATCACCCGCAAAAATTAAAAAAAATTTTTTTTGATATTGTTTTTTGTGATTTTTGCCTTTTTCATCTCTAGTTGAATTGATAAATCTTTTGCCTCCTTTTTTTTGTTTGATTGGGTAAGGGTTTCTCTAGTTTGTATATTTGTTCAAAGAACCAGCTCTGATTCATTAACTCTTTGTATTTTCTTTTTTGGCCTCAGTTTCATTAATTTCTGCTCTGATCTTTATAATTTTCTTCCTTATACTAGCTTGGGCCTTGGATTGTTCTTGTTTTTCTAGGACGGCGAAGGTGAACCAAATGATACAGTCTGCTATTGTATGTGTGTAATAGTTTGTCTGTACTGTTCTAGAACATTGAGGTGTACTGTTTAATTGTTTGAGCTTGTTCTATTTTTCTGATGTGGGCATTCACAGCTACAACCTTCCGTCTGAGGACTGCTTTCATTGTATACCATAAGTTCCGGAATGTTATACTGGCATTATTTAGTTCTAGAAACTATTTCTTCTGCAGTTCATTGTTGATTTAAGTGTATTGTTTAGTTTCCATACATTTGCATATTTAGATTTAAGTGATTGGATAATTTCTGGAAAAACTGAGCAGCCCAAAAACTGTGGAGATGTAGCCAGGCGGGGTAGTGCATGCATGGTAGTACATCCCAGCAATCGGGACCAGCTGAGGCCAACCTGAGTTACATTTTGAGTTCGAGGCCAGCCTGGGCTGCATAGTGGTACCCTGTCTCAAAAAACCAAACCAAACCAAACCAGACCAGACCAGACCAGGCCAGGCCAGGCCAGACCAGACCAGGCCAGACCAGACCAGACCAGACCAGACCAAACCAAACCAAACCACAAAACAAAAGAACAAAAAACTCTTGACTTTGTCGTCCCCGCCCCCCCCCCCCCCCAATTAGTCACATTTTGTTGAGTTGGAAGGGTGTTTGTTTTTGGCATCATGCCCTTCTTTTTACAAATGCTCTTGTAAATAGAAATTTTACCTGTATTGAGACAAGTCTGGAATTTGAATGCTTTCCTTTTTTTAAAACTGCTGCTGTAATAGTCATCTTGGGCAGAGAGATATGGCAGAAATAGAATTTAGTATCTTGTATCCCCCCCCTTTTTTTTGTATCCATGTTTTTGACAAATAGTTTTTCATATTTGTCTATTCTAAGTTGGTTCTGTGTGTGCATATGATTTTGTTAGTAACTGGTTACCTAAAATTTCTAATTCTTTCATGGGTTTTATATCCTGTTGTGTCAGGTTTTTTTTTTTTTTTTTTTATTGGTACCAGGGATCGAACTCATGACCAATGCCAGGCGCTTATGCCACTGAGCTAAATCCCCAGCCCCTGGGTTTTATATCTTTGCCTTCTACAAAGTTAATTTTTGGACCAAAAAGGGAATGATTAAACTGCCTGATTTAAAGAAATCTGATTTTGGTGTGTTTCTGATCCCTATGTTGCAAAACCTTAGAGTCACTGTGACAAAAAACTTTTGGAAATGAAAATGGAGTATCTTGTCACATTAAAATGGGTTATATATGGTATCATTTAGTGTTACTTGTTTTCTAGGCTAAAGAAGAATGTGTAAGACCTGGTTCTTCTGTGCGTGTTTCCCAGTTTTACTCTCGCATGGGTTTGGGTTTCTCAGTTTATATCCAGGCTCTTGCAGTTACTTTACCGTAAGTCTGATCTATTTTAGACTCTTACTACATTTCTTACTCATCACTTTTGAGTTTCTGTAGTTTTGATCTTATTACTCTTCTGCTCCAGAATTCCCAGTGACTGTCCTCAGGCATAATACTTTACATTCTTTGCCTACATTTTTAAGGTTACCTTAATCTAACCTCCAGGGCCAGAGAAATACAGGCATCTTCAGGATGTTTTTGTTGATAACCATAGCTTAAATAATGTAATATGGTGCTGTTTTGTTTTCCCAAGTAGTATTTCCTTTACATGGTTGTTATGCCTTGAGAATAAAGGTGTTACTAGCAAATTGTTGTCTAGGATCTGGCATGGTGCGGTGTTCTCCAGCTATTAGTTTGAAGTAGATGGGTAGGAGGCTCTTCACAATTATTCATGACATACTGGATAATTGTACTGAGCATTGTTGAAGTCAATAAATATGGAACAGTGAGTTATATATATGCAGGTTATGCCAGTGATGGTGAAAGTATTTTGATTGAATCTTTTCTTTTCGTTTTTGTCATTTTGAGACACGGTCTCATTCTGTAGTTCAGGCTGGCCTTGAGCTCACTTTGTAGACCAGGCTGATCTCGAATTTGCAGCGTTCCTCCTACCTCAACCTCCTGAGTGCTGGGATTACAGGTGTGTGTCGCCACATCCAGCTGTGAATTTTGTATTTCAAAGGTCTGCAATTTAAAACTTACCCTTCTAGAAAATTTATGAAAAAAACAGTCTTGGGGAACATAAATGATTTGCTGATTGTGTACATTTGTGTACATGATTAAGTTTTGACAGGGAGATTAGTTTTATTTATTTTTAATTAGCCGTATACCAAAATTTTTAATAAAGATCAGAAATAATTATCCTTTTTGTATAAAAATTCACATTTTTTGGTAACTTTTTTCAGGCTTCTAGATACTTTGAACACATAAGGATTCAGGCCTGAGTTTATTCTATAGAGATGCTACTTTGAAGGCATTTAGAAGATGATAACTTTGATAATTACAGAGGCCTGGCTCTGCATCCTCACTTAATTACTTAAAAAGTATGAGTCCTTAGCTGGGTGTGGTGGCTAACATTTGTAATCCCAGTGCTTGGGAGACTGAGGCAGGAGGATCCTTGTGAGTTGGTAGCTACAAAGTGAGCTCAATGCCAGCCTGAACTGCATAGTGGAGACCCTGCCTCAAAAAACAAACAAAAAGTATGTATCCTTGCAAATTACTTAGTCTGAGCCCCTTTTTATGAAAACAAGGAAAAACTAGTAATATTCTCCCAAAGTGATTGTAAGTATTAATGAGACAGTATATAATACTAGCATACATAGGCACTCTACATACTTTCCTGTTTTCTGTATTATAAAGTAAAATATTTAAAATTATTTCAAATGGTAGATTATTTTGAAGAATGAGAAAGTTACTCGTGTTTTCCTTGCTCTTCAGTGTTTGGCTCAAATATTTTCCTGTGGGAGAAATTTTCTCTGACCGTTGCTTTGTAAATGGAAGCTCCAAGTTTCATTCTCTTTGTTTAACTTGTTTATATTTCTTCAAACCACTTAACATTAGTGAATGTCAGGTATATGTTTTCTGTTTTTCTGTCTTTAGCATATAAGCTCCTAAGGACAAGATTTTTTTTATTGTTTACCATTGAATCTTCAGTTCCTAGAGCCATGTTAGTTGTTCAGTCAGTATTTATGCAAGAAATACGGGTTCATGCACTTCTAATTCCAGCTCTTTCATCCTGTGTGTCAGAATAACCTTGGTGGTGGTTAGCGGGGTGCTTGTTAAGAATGTCGACTGGGCCACATGTGTGATGAGGTGATCAAGCTCTGGAAGATTAAAGTGCAGGGATCTGCCTATTTAGCAAGCCATGTGGATGCTCATGAGATGAGACTAACTTTTACTGAGTGGCTGAGGTTAATTAATGTTGGTACTATAATGGAGTTGTAGACCTACTATGATTAAATTCTAGATAAATTGACTATCCTGGAGCAAGCAGTTTTTTCCTCCAGTTTGTAAATGAAGGGTTATGTGCGTAGCTGTAACATACTCTAGTTTTTGTTCAGAAATCTAGTTTTATCTGGAACATTAGGAATCTAGAAATTTCAAATATCAGATGTTAGTTAATCCACCTCCCCCAAACCAAAGCAAATGCTTTAATTCCACTCATAATCAGTTCTTGTTATTTTTGACTCAGAAAACTAGATAAGCTCTATCATGTATTTGAAATGTTGAGCATCATTCAGAAATATGGA
This sequence comes from Cavia porcellus, assembly GCF_034190915.1. Classification (NCBI taxonomy): domain Eukaryota; kingdom Metazoa; phylum Chordata; class Mammalia; order Rodentia; family Caviidae; genus Cavia; species Cavia porcellus. Next base: position 220,001,022 of record NW_026947484.1, read on the forward strand.
TTGATTTGCATCTCCTTAATTTTCATGATTATACCACTAGAGGACAATGAACAATCTTTTTAAGAATTATAACACAAAGACAATTTTGTATAGTGTAAGGAGACAGCGTGGATAAAGATCTTGATGTGTGCATATGCTACATTTTTAGCTGTGGAACTTTGAAGAACTTTTTAAAAACTTTTTTTTTTGTCTTTTTGAGACAGGGTCTCGCTATGCAGTTAAAAAACTTTTGAATATCCACATTTCGTCTCTCTGAAATGGGGGTAATAGGTAAGTCACAGTTGAATGGATTAGTTTCACAGTGCATGGCCTAAAGTCATTGAGTCATATATATATATGTATATATATGAATTTATATATAAATTTTATTCCCATTGGAAGTAAATTCTGAGACAATTTAAAGTGCTTCATAAAAAACTGTATTTCATTTTTAACAAAATGACAGATATGGTAGATGTTCAAGTTCCTCTTGCGAAGGTTTGATACATAAAATGTGCAATACTGGTTTTGAATTCTTTTAAAATGTTAGTGTACAGCTGAGGTTTTCTCTATACACCTATACATCTATAGTGTGTACATATATTTCTTAATGTATAATATTTTGCTGTTTGAAAAGTTTTAATGAGTGAAACTATATGTTATTTTGTTGATTTACGTTTTTTAAAATTTAAATTTTAACTTTATTTTAAAGAGAATAAAACCCAACAAAACAGAATAAAGCCAATCAAAACAAAGCAGTGAAAGTGGATACAGAATAATAAGTGAAAACAGGGTAATAGGAAATCAACAATGGCTACCATATTGTATCTTACTATTTTCACAATAGTTGTCCATACCATCAGACATAGCAAAATCAAACAAAACAAAACAGAATAGAAACCAATCAAAATATAACATTGAATAAAGCAAAACAGTAAACTGAAACAAAATATAACAGTAAGAACAATACTGCACATTGTTATCTTTAAAGTTGTTGCTTAGGTTACCAGACACAGGGATAAAACAGAATCGTAAAATGGAACAAAATATTGGATTTCAAAAACAAGACAAGAGGAAATCCCCCACAGTGGCCATAATGCATTCTGTCATCCTCCAAACGGATGCCCAGACCACCTGCCCCCGGCCTGCAATACCAGCATCAAGTTATTACCTTCTCCTCAGTTGCAATCATCTCACCCTGAGTCCTCTGAAGTGGTGGGGAACAGGATGCTCTTCTGGTTTTTCAGCCTGTGCAAGGGCTGAGTCACAGAAAGGTGTGGTTTCTCTTCTGGCTAAGGCTCTTTCTGATCTGCATGATGGAACTGGCTTCGTGGGAAGATACGGTTTCTCTTCTGGCTGAGACTTAACAGTCAGTGTAGGGAGCCTGCTTCATGCGAAGGCCTGATTTACATTTTCATTCAACATTTGTGCCTTGTCTATGTGTAAATATTTAGATTTTTTAAAATTAATTTTTAATTCCCTGGTTTATTTATGTATTTATTTATTTTTTGTATTTTTACCGGTACCAGGGATTGAACTCTCGACAACAGGCTTGCAAGGCAGGCCCTTATGCCACTGAGCTAAATCCCCAGCCCCAGGTTTATGGTTTTTTTATCCATGCTTATTAGGTTTTTGTTTTAACAGTTATAAACAAAACTTCAGTGAGTAAGGGACCATACGTCTCCTGTATATATGGGTAGTAAAATATTTGACCACAGAACAAAAGTATATTCCTACCATTACACAAAATACGTAGGAAAAGATAGGGCCCTTTTTGTCTTGATTTGAGGTGAGTTTTCTGCAAGACTTCTTAGAAGAAAATGGGAGAAAAAAAAAGTAGAAAGACATGGGAGGAAACCTTAGTGTGAGGACTTGCAGAAAAGTTGCTGAATTTCTGTATTGTTACTCAAGCTCCCTAGAGCTGACCTTTATTCTAGCATCTCTTAACAACTCAACAAAGGTGATTTCATAAAACTATAACTTCATGTGTATATGTAATATAAGTTAACTTCAGTATTTTCTTTGTCTTAAAGTACACATATTTAATTGTATGTTTAAAGAACTGATTAATATTTGATTGCAAGCTGTGGGAAAAATACATTTATAATCTATTTTATATTTTTCTTCATCTATTTAGATAAATGCATAGAAGCATTTTTATGCCAGTGTTCTTCAAGTGGGGACAACAAAAATTTTGTGACATCAGTGCTGGTTACTATGGAAACAAGATAGCTTTCAAGTGGAAAATAATATGTGACTCTTATAGGAATAGCATCTCTATTTTCTGATTTGGTAGTAATGAAGGAAGATGATGAGTATTTTTTAAAGCCTTTGTGTCTTAGGATGGTCTGTTGTTGGCCAAAGGGGCAGAGCTAATTGGGGGGAAAGTGTTTGATAACTGACATTGTTAGTAGGTTTTTTCTAGATTCTCCCTAGTTTTTTTTCTTGTAATTTGTGCCATAGTTCCATGGTTGTATGAGAGAAATTTATAAGAGCAGATTTTGAGTTAAAAATGTTTTCTTATAATGCCTGACTAGCTGGTTCTCGTCGTCATCTGTTTTTTTTTTTTTTTTTTTGTACCAGCAATCGAACTTGGGATCTTGTACTCACCAGGCAGTTGTTTGTGCTGCTGAACTATATCCCTAGCCCCCTCTCTTCTTCAAAAACATTTTAAAATTAAAGTCTAGGTTTCTGGTCTTTTCTAGTATTCCTATGCCAGGATGCATCAGTCTGGCAGGTAGACCCAGCTGTGTAATGAAAGCTTACCCTGATGATGGTGATCATTTGTGATCAATAGTTTTCAACTCTATTTGTATATCATATTAGCATTTTAAGATACCTTCTTGTTCTGTTTTTGTTGTTGTTTCTTTAATGTGGTGATTGTGTTATGTATTTTGTCTCTTTTGTGCATTATGCAGAATCTACAATAGCTAGGCTGAGGTTTTAGTTGCATCAGAGTGTCAGTACTTGTCCAGGAAGAGCGGAGCCTTAGAGTTTGGCTTGACACTTTCTCTTTCCATGAATACTTTGCCTTAATATCATTAGAGACTGGAGCCTTAGAGTTTGGCTTGACACTTTCTCTTTCCATGAATACTTTGCTTTAATATCATTAGAGACTACATGAAATAAAATTAAATGATTGGCATTTATATACTAAACACCAAAAACTGTGACTTTTGAGGATCTGGAGTATTGGTATCATCTTGGAATTAAAAATGCACTTTCAAGCTTTACATTTCAAGCTTTACGTTTCAAGCTGTACATTTCAAGCTTTACCCGAGAAATTTAAGGCATCAGAATATGCATTTTAACAAGATCATCAGGTGATTCCTATTCATATTAAAGGTTTGAGACCCACTGTTGTAGAAGTAACGAGTGATTAAGATTTAGCTTAGTTCCCTCCTGTTCTCCATCCCGTGTTTTGGTTGTGTTTTTCTTACTTCCAAAGGAAATAAAGTGAATGAAATGAATGAATTCAGGTGCATATCTGTAAAGCCCTTGTGAGTGGTATATTTGACCAAAAAGTATTGAGTCTGATTTTTAAACATCTGTATTAGAACTAGAAGGTATGTTCTCATATATACAGTATTCTGAGGAATGTATGTGTAGTTTCTTAAAAAACTTGTAGGACTTAGACAATGCCAGCTCCTTCTCCAATATGAAAAATAATCCTCATTGTTCTTTAAGAAATTAACAGTAACTTTGTAACTTTTATTGTAATTATTACCTATTGTTATTAAAATAATAATGGGAGTTGATCCTAGGACCTTGGCACAGAGCTATACTCAGTCCTTTTTTTAAACTTTTGAGGCAGAGTCTTTTAAATGTTATGATTTGTGTTTAAATGTAAATGTCCCTCTAAAGCCTCCTGTGGTCATGGAGGAGGCTTTTGAAGCAAAGGGTGCTGAGTCTGTTTGTGATTGGTTCATTGTCTGGTGCTGGGACTGGTGATGTGAGTGCTACACCTGCCCAAGGGCAGGTAGCCAACATACAGTATAAGGGAGGAAAGAGGTATGGTTTTTCCTTTTTGCTTTTTTGCTCTTGTTGCTTGTGCTTGTGGCCACCATGAATGCTGCCTCTTAACTGTGCCACCCTGCCTTGGAACCAGCTGAGTATGGACTAAAACCGCCAAAAGCTGTAAGCTTTTCCTTCCTTCCTTTTGTAAGCTTTTCCTGCCTTCATTTTGGGCGTCAAGTATTTTGTTTCAGCAGCAAGAGAAAAGTAACTGCGACATTAAATGACTTAATATGATCCTTTTGTATCAGCCTCCGAGAGTATTGGGATTACAGGAGTGTACCACCATGCCTGGCTTACCTTTTGCTTTTTAATGTTATGCTTTTTAACTGTAAAACATTAAGGCATAATCAGGTACTGTGCCAGAGGTTTAGCTCAGCAGCCTGAGTGCCTGCCTGGCAACCCTAAGGTTGGGAGTTTAACCCCTGGTACCAACCCCCCCCCAAAACAAAAAACAAAACCCAAACAAAACAAAACTAAACAAAACACCCCAACCCCCTCGCCCCCCACATAATCAGGTACTGTATTCACAAGAATTCATCCACAAAGGAGTAAATAATGTCAGCATTGGAGACACTCAGAATTATGTTTTCAAGGCCCTATATTTAAACCATGAGAATACTGTATATATTTGGTTGAATTTGAGGAGTGTGAGAATTAGGCAACTCTAGTTTTTTCTTTTTTAGCATATTAGTATAACCCCTATGGGCAGTAATTCTAGAAGAATACAGTACAGTGTTAATTGGAATGTGTTGGTTAAGAAGGTGATTATTAGATTAGCTGTTTCACTTTATGTGATAAGTGAAAGTGCTAAAAGGCTAGATCTGATTTTTAAACATCTGATCTATTGAGATATTTTATATGAAATTTACTGGTTCAAGTTTAGTTTATCAAATGTATAGTGCTGGGGGTGATGGCACAGACCCTAGAATCCCAACTTTTGGGAAGCTGAAGCAGGAGGATTGCTGTGAGTTTGAGGCCAGCCTGGTTTACATAGTGAGTACAAGGCTCGTGAACTCTGTCTCAAAAACCAAACCAAACCAGAAACAAACAAATGTATAGTTTGCAGTCACCACTACAGTCATGATGTAGAATATTTCCAGTACCACGAAAACTTCCTTTGTGGTTCTCTTTCTTCACCATTGATTCCTGGCAACCACTGATCTGCTTTCTCTCATTGTAGTTTTTTGCTTTCTCTAGAATCACATGTAAATGAATTCATCGAGTGAAATACTATGTGTGGCTTCTTTGCTTAGCATAATGCTGATTAGGTTTACCTCTTGTGTATGTGTGTATATAAATCATTTATTTGTGATTTAAATATATATTTCATTGCTGAGTAATCTGTTATATGTATTTGACACATTATTTTCTAGTAAATGAAAAAGCATTTGGGTTGTTTTCAGTTTTTGGCTATTATAGTTAAATCTGCCATGAACATTTGTGCTCAGGCATTTCGTTATCCTATGTTCTAATTTTTCTTAGGTACCTGAGAGTATAAACTCCTGGTTGTATGTAAGTGTTTAACGTTATGTAACATATGACCAAAAAGTGTATCAAAGGGACTGTATCATTTTAGACTTTCATCTCAAATATTTATGAGGACCAGTTACTCCCCACCAATCCTGCACTTGGTTTTGTGAATTTTAGCCATTTGGGTGAATATATAGTGGCACGTTACTGTGTTGTTAATTGGTATTATTTCTTTAACATGTAATGGTTTTTGAATATTTTTCACATGCTTAGCAATTTGCATGAATGTTTTACTTGTATCTTTAAAAGATTAAAGACTAAAAACCATAGGCACAATATCATCACACTAGAAAAATAGCATCAAATATTTAGAGTTTAAATTTCTCTAAGTTTCTTTTATGTGTAATAGTTAATTTGTTTAAACAAAGATCAAACATTGTATTTTGTTAATTTTTAAGTGTCTCTTATGTACATTTTTCTTTTTCCCCTCTCTGCTCTTCCAGTGATCTGTCCAGGTTTGTTTGTCTATCAGGGGACTTGGCCAAGATCTCCAACCACCTATGTGAGGGACCCAGTGAAAGATAAAATAAGAAAAGACAAATTTAGTAATGCATGATGAGGGGCCGGGAGGTCGATGTCTCAGGCTGGGCACAGACCGAGATACTCCAAACCAGCCTTTAATTGTTGGCTGTGTACAATGCAGTGGGTGTATACAGTGATAGCAGGGGCTAGTGGAAGATTGCAGATTGCAGAAGATTCAGAGGGTCATGACACTGCAGGCAGTGGACAATCCTGGGTGACTCTAGAGGGTAGAGAGGATCCTATGCTAAGAAGGAGCCTGCTCTGGAGTGTTCCTTTTCATTTTAGTAGTCTTAGTAGATAGGAGTGGATGGCCCATCCCAAGAGAGGGTGATACCATAATCCCAAGCCTCCATTTATCCCTTGGAGAAGTATGCAGAATTAGCCATTGTGAATTCGTGGTCGCCTGTATTTGTCCATTGAAATTTCTTTCTTTTTTTTTTTTTTTTTTTGTGTCTTTTTCGTTTTTATCAGTACGAGGGATCAAACTCACCTCACGACTGCCTGCTTGCAAGGCAGGCGCTTATGCCACTGAGCTAAATCCCCAGCCCCCCATTGGAATTTCTTATGTTCTGCATTTTAGCATTTTTCTATGCCTTCTAGATTTCCTTCTGTGCATACCCCCCCCCCCCGTGCTGGGGATTGAACTTAGGGCCTTCCCGATGCTGGACAACTGACTACCTCTAATCTATATTCCAGGTCTCCTTCCATGCAGTTAAATCTAGGGGTTTGCTCAGATTTAGTTTTTTATAATTGTCACTCCCAATACATCATGGGTTGTATGGTATGCTTTTTGATGCATCACATGAAACCTCACAATGTCTGATTATCTCTTTTTCATAGGATTGATTCAGAAGAGTTAGGTCTTGGTTCTGTTCTTAATCTACTCTATCGGCTTGTTACCCAGTATTCCAGGTGATTGTCCTTTGCTGCTTTCTTGAAGCTCCCATTTCTGTGTTATGTCTTTTTTTGTTGTTGTTGTTTCTGTTTTGTTTTTTGAGACAGACTTTGCTGTGTAGTTCAGGCTAGCCTTGAACTCGGTGATTCTCCTATAGATGTGTGCCACCAATCACCCAGTTCTTTTTATAGAAAATCCCCTTATTCAGTGGAAAGAACCACATTTTCCTGTGGGCAAAGCAGTTCATCTGTAAGATTAAGATGAAAGTTGCATTGCTGACTGTAGGAAGGAAATTGGATTATATAAGCAAATATGTAACAACAGTAAAGCTTAATTTTTAGCAGTAAGCTATGTACTTGCTGGGGATCACTCCAGTATAGTCTTAAACATGCAGGTGGCACATAAATGCTTTTGAATTTATAGAACTATCTGTAAAATACTACTTAAGCATTTAATAATTTGCTACTGTAGAATTAAAGGAACTTCTAAGTGTTAAACTACTTTGCTTTTTTTTGGTATTGGGGATTGAACCCATGACCTCACGCTTGCCAGACGGGTGCTTATGCCACTGAGCTAAATCCCCAGCCCCTACTTCGCTTTCTTAAAGCTATCTAGATTGTGGACATCCTTACAAGAAGAAATGAATATATGGAGAACAGTGATCAACCTGCTTATACATTAAAGCAATATGGATAATGTGACTGAAGAACAGAATTTTATTTTAGTTTACCTTTTAAGAACAGGTAGTTTTGCCATTAAAGAACCAAATATGAATAGAAAATGGTATTCTGTTTTTAGAAAATTTTTAAGTATATTTAGTGTAGTTTGTGTATGTGACTTTTTAGTTGTAAATTTTTTGAAATCTGATCATATGTTTTTTGTAAGCATTTAATGAGTAAGTTGAGATATTATACTATACATATAAAATAAAACACATAGTCAATTTTGAAGACCTGAAAAAGAAACATTTCATTTGTAAAATAGTTACTCTCTTGAAATAATAATGTTTGGGATATATTGAGTTAACAAATACAAAATATTATTAAATTATTTTTGCTTCTTTAATGTGAATACCAGAAAACTGCAAATTAATTAGCTAATATTTTATCTGCGTAAGACTGTTTATTCTGTTTACTATTTTCGTCTTATTAAATTATTTAGAGCGAGTTGGTATATTTAACATTTTTACATTTGATGTGATTATTGATTCAGTTGAATATAGGTTTGGTATATTAGTATTCATATGTTTTGTTCTTACATTTTCTTTTGGATGAATTGTTTTTTAGCGTTCCATTTTTGTTCCTTACTGTTTTTTTTTTTTTAGCTGTATCTTTTTTATTTTTTATAAAGTCATTCCTGTAGGCCACCTAAGAGTATCATTTTATTTACTTGTCCTCACAACTTTTGTCTTAGTTTTTATTTTTGCATACATTATTAAAGTGTGCATTATCTTTATTATGTTTACTCTAATTTTTCAGTTATTTGTTAAGGAAATTATGTTGAGAAAGGAAATAGCCTTTTATACTTGAATCTGTTTACTACTTTAAATTCAAATCTGTAGAAAGTGGTAAACTTTGCAGTTGGTGGTACTACTGTATTTTAGCCTGAATAACATTTAAGCCTACATTTACAGATAACAGATAAGGTTAGCTTTTCCTTATTGTCTTTATTTTGCACGCTCATTCTCCTCTCCTTTGTCTTTTACTTCTCTTTCCTCTTTGTCTCCCTCCCTTCTTAAAACCTAACTCCTCAGTCATGCTAGGTGTAGCTCTCTTCTACTGAGTTACTAGCAGCCCCTTGCTTTCCTTGGTCTGGACTTGAAATTTTTTAAAGCAATCTAAAGATAATCTTCTATTGTCTTTGACCTTTACTTCTTGATAAGAAGCACTCATTTTAAGTTATTTTCCTCTGTGTAGTATGTATTACCCTTGTACACCACTCCCCGCCTTTAAAATTGTTTTTCCTCAGCCGGACGTGGTGGCTCACGCCTGTAATCCCAGCACTTGGGAGGCTGAGGCAGGAGGATCGTTGTGAGTTTGAGACCAGCCTGGCCTACAAAGTGAGCTCAAGGCCAGCCTGAACTGCACACAGAGACCCTGTCTCAAAAAGACAAAAAACAAAACAAATAAAAAAAATTGTTTTTCCTTTATCTTTGATTTTTAGCAAAAACCAAAGTTATTTTCTTTGTGTTTACTCTGCCCGAGGTTTGCAGAGTTTTTTGGAACTCTTAAGTCTTTGTCATCACATTTTGGTGACTATTTTGAGTATTATTTCTTAAAATGCTTTTCCAGCTGTTTTGTTTTTGCTCTTCTTTTGGGACTCTTAACTGAATGTTGGATGATGCTTCAGAGTTCGCTGACATTTTCTTAGTTTTCTTCATTTTTCTCTCTTGTTCACATAAGAGAGTTTCTTTTGTGTTCAAGTACACTGTGACCCTTTCTTTTGCCATCCTCAGTCTAACTGTTAAATTTATCTAGTGACTTTCATTTTAATTATTATAATTCTGAAGTCTAGAATTTTCAGTTTAGTTGTTAATAGTGTTATTTATTGGTTGAGAGTCTCCATTTAATCATTTATTAAGATACTATTTTTCTGCAAATCCTTGAACATATTTAAGTTTATCTGCTTAAAAGCTTTTCTCTGCTAAATTCCTCATCTGGGTCATTGTAGGATTAGATTTTATTTACTGCTTTTTCCTTTTTTTTTTTTTTTTTTTGTCTTTTTCATTTTTATCGGTACCGGGGTCGAACTCAGGACTGCCTGCTTGCAAGGCAGGTGCTTATGCCGCTGAGCTAAATCCCCAGCCCCGGCTTTTCCTTTTTCATCATGATGTACATTTTCTTGTTTCTTTGTATGCCTAATCACTTCTGATGGTGTACTGTATAGAATATGTTGTCCATTGTAGGTATTCTGGATTCTGTCACCTAATTTTGTTGTGACAAGTTCAGTTACTGGTAGATCTTGACCTTCTTTATTGTGGATCTGTGTGGAAAGCCCACTGCCACCCCTTATGTACTGCTTGTCTGCACTAACTTTCTGAACTGCCTATGGATCTGTCTTTTCAAGTTTTGATTGTAGGCTTTGTTGAGTGTATCTTCAGTGGGCCATATTGTGTGTGGTCCTTAATTCTTTTTTTTATGATTTTGAGACCAGGTCTCACTGTGCAGTCCGGGCTGGCCTTGAGCTCACTTTGTAGCCCAGGCTTTGTCTTGAATTTGCAGTGATCCTTCTGCTTCAGCCTCCTTCTTGAGTGCTGGGATTACAGGCAGGCGCCACCACACCCAGCCATGGTCCTTAATTCTAAGACCGCGACCTTCCCAGTGTCTCAGCTGGATGGATCCCTGATGTCTGAGATCTTGCTGGTAAGGCTGGAACTCTTAATGTCTCAACTGTTTGACTGGTGTTGGCTCTTTGTCTCCTGATCCTTTAGTGAACATTGTATCGTATTATTTTTCCTTGTATCTGTGAAGCTTGTTGCTCTTCTGGTGCCACTTTCTCTAAAGGTCCGTTTGCTCTGGTGTCCTGCCTCACAGATTGCTTAATGTCTTAGGGATCCTGAACTCAGATCTTTGTGTTCTAGTTTAGTTCTTCTTGCTGTGGTTATACATTTGTTCCCTTCCAAAGAACTGGAGATGGTCAGTGGGGTGGCCTTCTGAGTTTCCCATTCAAGAATTTCTGTCTTGTGCTGTCTGTAGTCCAGTGCTTGATTTTTTTGTTTTGTTTGTCTTTTTGAGACAGGGTTTTACTATGAAGTTGAGGCTGACTTCGAACTTAATCTGTGTGCCCTGGCTTCCCTTGAACTCAAAGCAGTCCTCCTGCGTCAGCCTCCTAAGTATTGGGATTACAGGCATATGCCACCATGCCTGGCTATTGCTTGAAAAAGATATCTTGTCTAAATTTTTATTGCTGGTAAGTGTTAGAGGGCCAGTCTGGTACTAGTTTTTTTTTGTTGTTGTTCCAGGAATCAAACTCATGACGTTGTGCTTGCCAGGTAGGCACTTATGCCACTGAGCTAAATTTCTGGCTACTGGTACCAGCTTTTTAATTGGAATCTTAAGTCTCCACTCTCCCCTGTCCCTCAAGTACCTATGTTTTAAAAGCAAAGCAAACAGTTTGGGATGATTTGTAGTACTATACATAATCTGCCTTTTTCCCCATTTAATATTATGCTGATTTTAAAAAGTATTCTTAATTTCTTAAAGAGTGTACATGTGTTTCTTAAGCTGCATGTAAATATGTGGCTAAAAATTGGGTCACTTTTTAGTTTTGAGATGCTCAACATTAATTTTTATTATCACAAATAACACTGGTAAATAAATTTGTATATCTTTGTTGGCATCTTTTTTGTTCTTTTATTATAAATTCCTAGAAATAAGTTTCCCCTAGGAAAGCTGTGAAAGGCTTTTAAAAATATGTGCTTAGGATATAAACTTTTCAATACTTAGATACTATGTTCATTTAGATGTAGACTATAAGGGGTGCAGTCCAAGTGTCAGCTCTAGTCTAAAACTTACTTTGCTTTTGTGGGATAACTGATTATTATAAATGGAGTGAGTAGACTAAATCAAGATGACTTTCCTAAAACTTGTCTCAAGTTAGTATTTCTTTTTTTTTTTTTGTACCGAGGATCAAACTCACGACCTCGTGTGTGCCATGCAGTGACTTACACTGCTGAGCCAAATCCCTGGCCCTCAAGTTTGTATTTGAATTGAGAATAGCAATCTAAAATATACCTTCATAGCCTCTGAAAACTGAATTACTCTTTGTTCTCTATTAGTTTGGGATTCTTGTAATCTTACTAACATTAGTAACATTTTATTATAATGCAGATTTGTAGCACCTTTTTATTGTCTTTTATAATTAAGCTTGAAGTTTGCCAACAGTTCTAGGTCAGCTCTGAAGTGTAAATTTTGCTGTTGAAATCCATGCTGGATGCTTGACTTTCACAGTTTTAAGATAAAGTATGATTAAACAGTAAAAAGAGACAGGTGTCTTCTTAAAAAAAAAGATTTTATTTCTTAAAGTAATTTTAGGTTCATAGCAAAATTGAGCAGAAAGTACAGTTCTCATACTCAGTTGTGGGCTGGAGTAGGGAAAACTGACTGACTTGGAACTTTTAAAGCAGGAAGACATTGAAGGAAATCTACTTACTCCAGTATTTGTGCACAGAAGAATGGGAATATACTTATTATTTCATATACAGGCTTTAATTTCTGCTTAAAATCTTAGGATAATGCTAAATTGAAAAAGACTTCCAACTGTCAGTATTCACCAAATGCTAATATTCACAGGCTTTCTAATAAAATTTATATCAAATTCTCTTATTTAGCTGTCTTGATGAAGTATTTTATCTGTATTTAGTCTAAGTTTGATAGAGAAATTGGCATGAGGAGTTAAGGTTGGTGACCCAGATCATAGCGTTTGTTATAATTGTGAATCACATATGCCTTTAGGAGTCTGTAGATGCTAGGCATGGTGGCACATGCCTGTAATCCCAGCACTCAGAAACATTGCTGTGCTGCCTGGCTTACCAAGTGAGTTCAAGGTCAGCCTGAACTGTGCAGTGAAACCCTGTCTCAAAAAGAAAAGTCTATAGAGTATATTTACAGGTTGTTCCTGTTTATCTTTCTATCTTTATCCATGCTTCTGCCATCAAATAATCATAACTGACATTTCAAATTAAAGATTTCCTATGGGTGTGCTGGCATAAGCCTGTAATCCCAGGACTTGAGAGGTCGAGGCAAGAGGACTGAGGCCAGCCTAGGCTACATAGTTCAAGGCTCACATGAACTGCACAGTGAGACTCAATCTTTAAAAAAAAAAAAAAAAAAAAAAAAAAAAATCTCTGCATAGTGTCTTCCTCAGTATTTTTTTTTTTTAACCAATCTGCAAATGTGGCTATTGTACTATTTTTTTGTCTTTTTCATTTTTATTGGTACTGGGGATCGAACTCACGATTGCCTGCTTGCAAGGCAGGCGCTTATGCCGCTAAGCTAAATCTCCAGCCCCGAGATAAATATACTTAACTACGCTTGATTTGTGAGAGATGTTTCCCCAAACTAATGGATTATGAAATAGGTGAGATTACATAAGATTTTTAAAGGGTTGATGTAAAACTTTTGGGTAATTTGTTTTGATTTTATACATTCAAGAAGTATTTATTAAGTACCTAGTAGGGTAGGTGTTTAGCTCTGGGAGATAGAACTGTCAACTGGATGGTTAGTTTTGCACACATTTTATAGAGAAAGATAGGTGGTACACGTGTAAATAAATGAAAGAGACTGAAAAAAAGTTTTAAAATGATAGGTGAGTTAGATTGAGTGGTCAGGGAAGACTACACCAAGAGGAGAGCGTTTGAGTTTGGACCCGAATGATGGAGATGTGATGGCATGTGAATTTCCAGAGATCAGAGCATCCTAGGCAGAGGGAAGAACACTGGTTTTGGCATTCTAAGGGGAAATAAATTTAAACTGTTGAGGGAACAGCAAAATGACCAGATGGTTTGGGGTTTTAGAATTGAACTGAAACGTTTTATAAATGAAACTAGAGGGGATGTAGGGGTCAGATCATGGCAAGAAACTTACATTTTTTACTGTTTGTTTTGTTTGTTCTGTGGTTACAGTGGGAAGCTAATGGAGAGTTTTAAGTAGTGGTTTTGTACTCTAGGAGGGAAGCCATATAATAAATAATTTTCAAGTGATAAAATTAAGGGAGTATCTGAGAACTGAACTTGGTTAGAAACCTTAGGGAAGGTCGTTGTTCTTGGGCATTGATGTTTAAGATGAAATTTAAAGAAAATGAATTAGAGCTACAGAATGGGAATGTATGTTCTAGACAGAAGAGTATCATGAGTAAAGTCTGAGTCTAGAAAGAATAGCATAAAAACCTGAAGGAAAGCTAGGTTGGTTTAAAGGAAGAAGAGTAGCATCAAATACAGCCAGAGAAATTGGCAGTGAATACAGGATCTTATAAAACATTTGTCTGCTGAAACAGTCATTTCTAGTTTTGTGCCTAAGCATGGGATATGTGGTAATGTTAGAGCTACTGTAGTAAATTGTGTACTATGGTAGTTTGGCATTTCAAGGTATAAAAACCTCCCATTGGACCACTTTACTGTTACTTTAATAACAAACACCTTTCATGCTTACTATGTACCATGCATATTTCACTCACTTAATCCTGAAAACAGGTAGATGCTATTTGATCACAGTTTTTTGAATGAGAAAACAGGTGCTAGGAACTTGTGACATCATCTAGGCAATTTTGCCTTCCAACTTATGGTCTTAACCATTAGACTTCAAAACTTTTAGTCACATAATTTGTAACCATTTATCTTGCCTTCCCTAATGGCATGTTTACTTGGATCTTACCTGTGTTGTACTTTTCCTGGAGAGTTTACTTTTTGTACCTGGTGTTATGGTCTGTGTCTAGATGTGCCCCCCAAACCTCTTGCAGTTGTGGGGCAAGGTCTTCAAAGGTGACTATATCTAGTGTTGTGCGGTGCTGGAATCAAGGTGTGTGGTTAGTAAATTAGTTCAGTGATTGATTTGACATAGCTGTGGCGGGGATTAAGGGTGTGAGTGCTACACCTGCTCCAGGGCCTGCATATGCTGTAAGGGACAGAAAGAGGCTTGCCCCCTCATTGCTTTTGCTATCTTGTGGGCACCATGAACCCTTATCCTCTGTAATGACCCTCTGCCATGCCACCTGATTATGGTTTGAAACTTCTATAAAGTGTGAGCTAAATACACCTTTCCTCCTTTGACTTTGGATGTTGGGTATTTTGTCTCAGCAATGAGAGAAAAGTAACTAAAACACCTGGCTATGACTGTATGCCATTAGAGTAGACAATGATAATATCTTCTTTAATTAAATATTGATTGCTTTTTACTCAAAATTCACCTTTACAGTTTCTTGGTCACTGTAGTGCATTTGGAAAACAGTGTTGACTTTGTTACATGCGTATAAAGGTGCCTTTGTAATGTGGTGGAAAAGGTTCTAATAGCTTTGCAAATCAGATAAGCTAGAAGTTTCTTCACATATAAAAGGATTAAAAATCTATTCATGTAGGTATATAATTTTTGCTGTGTGAACAAGTTATGTGAGTAATGTATTGTTCTACTGTTGACCTACTTACTAATTCGGTAGACTGCTTCTGTCCTGAGAGTGAAGGGAGAGTCACTGCACTGACCACAGTGGATATACTAGTTCTACTTAGATTGTTTTTGTTGTTACCTTTTTGAGAAGGAGTTTTCCAGTGTAGTGTAGGCTGGCCTTAAACTTGCCTGTGTTAGCCTTCTGAAGTGCCAGGATTGCATGTATGGGCCACCATGCCTATAAGTGTCCTTAATGACATTTAATAGACTGGTTGAATGAGAGAGTCTCTTAGAAATCTTGATGTGAGGGAATAGGACCCCCTAGTCGTACTTTGTTGCTCCATGGGACCAAATGATTGGTAAAGAGAAAGCAGAATCAGATACATATCCTAGGAAACTGTGTGTGTGTGTGTGTGTGTGTGTGTTAAAAGAACAGAAGCCTAAACTTTGGATGTGTGTCTGTGTTGTTTACACTTTCTACGATTATTTCTTCCATCACTGTTTAGTAAAGATCTTTCTGCAAAGGTCCTTTTATTTTTGTGTGTTATGGTAAACGAAGGAAGGATTTATGTGGTGGTTTTTACAAACTGTATGATAGTGAAGTAGTGGTTATATTGTTAGGTAAGAAGGAGCCCCAGTAGATAAAGCTCTAGCAACTCACAGACTATTCTCCACTAAAACATTGGTTCTGTGCTTTGCTTTGATAAGAAAGCAAATTCTAGGTTACTTGTATAAAATAAGCGATTCATTAGCTTTAGCATGTCTTTTGGAAAGTACTTAGGACTCTGACTTTCCCCTTTAAATTTGAGATTGAAGAATATTTAAAACTCACATACATGTTTTCAGCTGTGTAATGTAGAGATACGAGATATTCCAGGCGGTACCTGCAGAGAAATTTGAAATCTCAACTCTCAGGTGAAGTTGATGTTTTTCCCCTTCTGCATCTAGATTCTATGTGCAGACAGTAGCAAAATGTGATTACAGAAAAATGTAGTGCTTAAGAATAGCTGTTACTCATGTTTAGCTGGTAGGATTTAGCAGAGGTAGAGGCCATCCTTAGTATTGTTCCTCTGACATATAGTGTAAGATCTGAGTATTCTTTGTCCTGTTGCTGAGGGGGTTAGAAATTCAAAGGTATTGAACATCATTCTTTATTAAGTATTCTCAAATGATCTATGAATATTAGAAATTTGTTTGAGTCATGCTTCTAAAGGAAAAGTTTATAATGCAGTTATTAAAGTAACTTGTTTCTCTTTTAAATTCTAGGTGAGGATTATGAAGATGATGACCTGGTAAATTCTGATGAGGTTATGAAGAAACCATGTCCAGTACAAATTGTTCTTGCTCATGAAGATGATCATAACTTTGAGCTTGATGAAGAAGCCTTGGAGCAGATTTTGCTACAGGAGCACATACGAGACCTTAACATAGTTGTGGTGTCCGTGGCAGGAGCTTTTCGTAAAGGAAAATCCTTTCTACTGGACTTCATGCTTAGATATATGTATAACAAGGTGAATAGTGTTTTAAATTGAGTGCAGTTAAACAAAAACTATCTACCAGCTTTTTTAAAAGACAAAAACAAAGTGCCTTTAATTTTACAGATACAAAAGTAGTTCTTTATTAGAATTCTTCCCTTGGAACAGTAATGTAAGTTTGTTTGAGCATTTGATTTTTTAAATCTGTAATTTCTTTTGAGATATATTGATGTATGTGATTGAGCTCTTTGTGCAATGCATTGTAGATGTAAGATGTCTGAATTACCCTGAAAGTCCCTGAAGTACTGTTTATCTTTCCTTTTTTTTGTTGTTTCCATACATTTCCCCCTTGATAATAGCTACCTTCACAGTGAGAGAAGTAGGCTGATAGAGAGCTTTGTAAAAGAATTTTCAATAAGTTACTTCTTTTTAAGTTACTTTTTTTTAAGGAGATAAAGTTCAGTTCCTTAGAGAATGGCCTTGTAAGATATCTGAGCCGCATATATTAAGTATGTTACAGTTTTTGCTTTTCATAGAGCACTGTCATGTTATTTCTCAAATCCTGTGGTAATCTTGGCTAATCTTTTCTTAGGAGGCATTCTCTTACTTCTGAGTTGGTTATATCCTCTTTCCATCTTACGGCATGGATTATATATTTTAGAGATACTACTCTATTTCCTTATTTTTTCTGGCTAGTTTACTGTTATTGGTAGGCATTATTTTGATTATCCTATCGCCAGTGCTTATCACTTATGTCTCTTTTGATGAATAGATCTTCCTCCTTTATACCCTTTGACTTATATGGTACCGGATAGTTGTTATTTCCCCACTTCTGTCCTGAAGAAAAGCCAAACAAAATTTACTTGAATTAAAATGTATTTTGAACATTCAGAAGTTAGGCTTATAGAGTGGAAGTTTGATGGATAAAGGAGGAATTGGAAACTTTGGAGTGGAGCAATTAGCAGGAGTAGTGTTAGAGGGACTTTTGACATTATGAAGACACTAAAAATAACACTTGAACAGAATTCTGTGATTTGCTAAACACCTGCATAAATCTGAGCATTCATCTATCTCACAATAAGAAATGAAGGAAACTTTCCCAATTGTTTTTCCAGGAAGCTTTTTAAGTAAATTCTGAATACTGAACTCTGATGACAGGATAATCAGCATGTCTTTAGGCATTTGCAAGTATGCCTGAGTATCAAGAATGTAGCTCACATTAATAACAGTGTTTGGAAATTAAACATAGGTTGTTTTAAAGTTTTTCCATTTAGAAATATTTCTGAGTTTATATCTGAAATAGATAAATGTGTAAATAATGGCACATTCTCTTTTAAAACTCTGTACATTTAAAGATTATAAAAGAATTTCTGTATTTTGAGATCTTTTTACTCTAAATTAACTTGTATATATTGTATATCTTTGTATCTGAACTGTCCACTGCATATGTATTTGATTCCAACTAGGTCACAGATAGTAAATGATAGAATGTTAGAAGGGGAATGAAACTTAGATCAGTTGTCGAGAAAAGGCAGATAAATTTCACCTTAGATGCCATTTTAGATTCTAGTTCTGGTCAATAGGGATTGTTTTGAAGGGGAAGTAGTAGCTCACCTTTGTCATGTATTCATAATCTTGTTAATCATAGAACTCCACCTTTTCCAAAGGAGGTACAGAAGCCACAGAAAGGTTATAGTGGCCTGAGTACGGTCATACACTTTTGAAATATCTTTATTAATTTTTTTATAGGGTTGCTGTGTTAGTTACTTTTTACTCGTCACTGAGACAAAATACCTGAAGCCCAAAGTTGGGAAAGGAAAGGTTTATTTCTTACAGTTTTTGGAGGTTTCAGTCCACACTCAGTTGGCTCCAAGGCAGGCGGGCACGGCTGTGCCGCAGTTCATGGAGGCCGCCAACAGCAAGCAGGAACCAGCAAAGAGCAAGACACACCTTCTTCCTGTCATTACATCACATCCTGGCTCCACCCCTATGTGGGTGGAGCACTGACACCATCAATCCAAGCACTAGACAATGAACGATCACAAATGCACAATGCAAACTCATGAGGCCTGGAGGACACAGACATAAACCATGACAGTTGCCATATAAAATTCCTTTTATAAGGCCCTTACTCTATTCATCAAAAATTGCATGGAACACTGTTTGCTTTGGGTGGAGTGTCCTGATTTAGTGGTGTCGATCATTCTTTTCCTATAGGATGTAATGAAAGAAGGAAAATAACAATGAAATAGTTGTGAATTCATTTCATTAACTCCATATACCTGCCAAGGTGATCTGGTAGGTGAAAAATTAGAAGAGCAATGGCTTATACTGTTTTTGTGTATCTTCTCTATTGAATTCACCTGAGCTAATATATGTACGTGTACAGTGCACTCAAGGAATCAAACATGAATGTTTCACTTTACTGTTTAGAAAATGTATTTTCATTTTGAGTTGTTGGTAAAGGAATAATAATGTAAAGCTGAATGTGAAGCTTTTTCTGTTCAGTAAGAATTAAAAACTTCAATAGCAAAGTTTTAAACTCTTAAGAATATTCTGATTTTTTTCTACCTTAAATCTCTAAATTATAGGGGAAATTCTTATTTTTAAAGTCTTATTTTGTGAAGTAAGTAGCTTCTTGTACAGATTGTTTTTTGAATTGCTACCGTATTTAACAGATAGGCTGTTTTTCACTTGATGTGAGAAGAAAGTTGTTTTTTTAAAGTAAACACATGATAGGAACTAAAGGTTTGTCTAGAATAAAATTCCCTCATATCATGTGAAATTATTACTTAGAGTAAGGTTTTACTGTGAAATATAAGACATGAGAGTGTAAGTAGAATTGCTAGTCTATTCGTATCTCAGGAGATGCATTGAACTTAGGAAGGTCTTCTGACCTTATCATGAATGCCATATTTGAAATACACCACAAAATGAAAGTATTGTTGACATACTTAGTAGTTTGGAAGCAGACATTTGTTGGTTGTAAAAGTCATTCTTGAAAAGTTTTCAAATTACATAATTATAAAAATTTGGGAATGATTAGGTCCATTATGTCTATTTTAAAACATTTTATTTCATGTGCAAAAGAATTATTTTAAAGAAGGAGTATGTAATTCAGTGTAACTTGCATGTTCTTAAGCTATGGTCACTCTTAGATGGTTCAAAATGAACTATTTTCTTATTTCCTTAAAAACATTTTTAGGGGGCTGGGGATTTAGCTCAGCGGCATAAGCACCTGCCTTGTAAGCAGGTGGTCGTGAGTTCGATCCCTGGTACCGTTAAAAATGACAATGACAAAAAAAAACATTTTTAATTGTAATCTGTAAGTATGTTTGTGATACAGAATGAATATATTCATTGTGGGGTGTTGATATGTATACACACAATTTTACATACTGAAAGATACACAAATCTTTGTATCTTCATATGTGGTTTGCTGAAATTCTACATGTATTCAACATGAATTCACCAGTCAGATGACTGTAGAACGTCTGCTTTGTTCTCCTCTCTCAGTATCCATCCCCTAGAGGGAACTATTCTGAACCTTTCATCACAAACGTGTTTCCCAGTTTTGAATTTCACGTGAAAGAAATTGTATTGCAAATATTCATATTAACATTATAACTGTGAGACATACCTATATTTTCACAGAGTGATAAGTGATTGTTTTTGTTAGTATTCCACATTTTATTAACTTATTAGTCAATTAATGAATATTTACTTTGATCATACAGTTTTTAGCGTACATTTAGTCTGATTTTTGTTAATCACATTCTCTTGAAGTAGATTAATATAGTATCAAAAGGAGTTGTAAGATACTTATCAATCTTTCGTATCTGGCTACTATAAAAATAGTTTCAATTATAGGAATCGGTTTTCAAAGTTCAAAAATTAGAATTAAATTACATAATTTATAAAAAAGGTAACTCAGTGCTCAAGATATTGGCTGTAAGTAAAGTGATAGACTCTCAGAGATAATACTTAATTCTGTAGAGTTGTCTTTATTTTATATTATCCTTCGTTCTTTTTAAGTTTATTATGAAGAATTTCAAACAGGTAAAAGAGGTGGCAGTATACTGGGCGGCCATGTATTTTTAATAATCTTGAACTCTTCTTAACAGTCTTGTTTCATCTGTGTGCCAATTCATTCTGTACCTTCTGTTTTGTTTTGAAGTAAATCTCAAACGTTGTGTGGTTTCATTTGTAAATATTTTGGTGTCTCTTAATTATCTGGATTTTTTTGGACATTACAATAATATTGACTTACATAAAGAAATAATTCCTATTATGGAGTGTGTTACGCTCTTCAGTGTTCTGATTGCTGTAAATTCTTTTTTTTCAATAGTTTGAAACCAATCAGATAACATCTACATTAAGGTTGGCTATCTTTAAAATATTTTTAAAAAAATCCTCCATCTCTGTCTTTGTTAGTATTCCACTGGCAATTTATTTGTTGAAGAGATTGATTGATGAGTTTACAGAGTTTCCCTCTGTGAATTAGTTTATCCCACTGGCATAGTTTTACTTATTTCTTGTGAATTTTCCAAAAAGTGACATAGTGGAATCTAGAGACTTGGTCAGGCAGTTACTTATAGGCAGTAATTCATTACTGTTTTTGGCAACAGTACTTCATAGATGATAATGTTTTGTCATTCACATATTTATAATAGATTTTGAATCTGTATTGAGTTTTAAATACTTCGATTTGGTTTTTACTCAGAATTCACAATAATCCTCTGCAATAATATTAGTATATTAACTTTGCAGTTTAAGAAATGAGGCCCAGAATAATTGGCAAGACTGAGATGGGGCAACTTGATACAAAAAGACATTAGTATAAAAATTATATAAACTTGTGTTTTATCATTGTCTTAGTTTCCTTTCTCGTTGCTGGGACAAAATACCCAACAATCGCAAGTTACAGGTTTATTTTAGTTTATAATTTGTAGAGAGTTCCACTCATAATCAGGTGGCTCCAAGGCAAGGCAACATGGCAGAGGAGAAACAGTTCATGGCATGGCAGGTGGAAGGCAGTGAGCAGTGAGACTTCCTTTCCCTTTTAACACACCCAGGCTGCCGGCCTATTGGATGCGCCCACCTACAATCAGAGTGAGCCGTTATTCACTCCCAGAGCTATGCTAAATCAGCCAGTGGACTAATAAAGTTGTTTGTTCCTCCCTTCTTTCATTATCATACACCTATGATTCAGAGGCTTTGGGGGATATTTTAGATAACAGTCATATTTCTATATACGGTATTTCTAGTATGTAAATTTGTGTTCTTTGCTATACTGGATTTTTTTCTTTGTCAGTATTTGTTTTCCACTATTCAGAAGTTGAAATAGACTGACAGAACATGTGCAAATGCAAACATGGTAACTTACTTGCTGCGTACTAGTGTCTTAAAGGGTCTTTGTTTGATACACAGGTTTTGACTGTTCTATAACATTTTCTAAAGGCATTTTAAAAGAAACTTCTTATATAGTTTAGAACTACTTCTAGAACTCCTGCCAGAAGAATCTAGTCTAAGGATCATATGTGCCTAAGGATCGTAACTTCCCAAAAAACATGAATTAGCTCTGGATTTTGCACTTGATTTCACTTTTCTCTCCAAAGCCAACAGTGCATGACTCAGAGGAAATATGTGCATATACAAAGAAAAATTTAGAGCTGGATGTGGTGGTGCATACCTGTAATCCTAGCACTCAGAAGGCTGAGACAGGAGGATCACTGCGAGTTTAAAGCCAACATGGGCTTACAAAGTAAGTGTGTCCAGCCTGAACTGCATAGTGAGTCCCTGTCTCAAAACAAAACAAAACAAACCCCGTTTTTTTCTATTTAATTTTATTTTTTTCAAATTCATTTTATTCAAACAGGAAGAAAAGAAAGAAACTACAATAAAATTTCAAAGCACATCAATCAGGAGGTATCAATGGTACATACGTTGCGCATCGTCATCCCCAAATCATTTATTTAGCCAGAACCCAAGATATCTGCCTTTAGTTGTCTGAACGATACCAGTACAAATCTTTCTCTTCAGCAAACTCAGAGAAATCAGTATTTTCATGTTCTTTTTCAAGAAAGAAATGCTCTTCTTAGGGCCATTTTATTTATTATTTTAATCTGACATTCATGCAGTTGCTGCATAAACCTTAGTATAGCCAGTGAATTTTTATATCCTTGTATTTTTGTAATCCTTGCCTCTGATAAAGATGAAACATTCTGAATTTTATTTTATTTTATTTTTTCTGTTTTTGAGGCAGGGTCTCTATGCAGTTCAGGCTGGTTTCGAACTCACAGTGGTCCTCCTGCCTCAGCCTCCCGAGAGCTGGTACAGGCGTGAGCCACCACGCCCGGCTCACACATCCTGAATTTTAGAAGACTCATTCATTCCCCCTTCAGCTATTACTGTTTTTAGCTCTAAAGGTTTGCTATTCTGTCAGATATGTTAATTTTGCCTATTGTGAAATTTCACATAAATGTTATTATAAACAGATACTTTCTTTCTGGTTTCTTTCATTTAAGCCTAAGAGATTTACCCATGTTGTTGTATGTATCCAAAACTTACAACATTTTATTGCTGAATATTTTATGAGATGAATATGTCACAATTTATTTACCCAGTCTTTTATTGATAGATATATGAGTTGTTTTCAGTTTTTGTGTCTCAGTAGTGGAGTTCCTTGTACCAGTTTTGGTGGTATAGACAATTCTGTTAAATTTATATCCAGATGTGGGAAGCGGTGGGGATAGGGTAAAAACATCTTTGTAGCTGTACAAGGAACTGTCAGACTTTTTTTCTGAGTGATTTCAGTCTTCTTAATTTTAGCCATTCTGATAGGTACACATTTCATTGATAGGAAACTGTCATTTTACTTGATTATATTTATTTACTTACTAACTGTTGGCCAATTATATAGCTTATTCATTTATTTTAATTGAATTTACTTTTGAACTTTTTTATATGACAAGCTATTAAAATTAAAATTTCTATGTTTAGTAATGTTAGAAGCAAGCAGAATTACAATTTGACAGATCACTAAGGGAAATTAAAATAGTAGGCTTATTTTTTTCTCCCTGCATATGAAGCTAAGGAGCTCACCATGGAGGCTAAGTGAACAGTGGACTACTTTCTTTCCTTTTAGTACTCTGAGGTCAGTCTGTTCCTGTCTGCTTCTGAGATTTTGACATTAAAATTGAAACTAATTTTTTTTCCACATATTTCCATGTGCAAGGTTGAAATTACTATGAATGATGTCATTTAGAAAAACTTTTTATTAAGTTGTTAAAGCTGGAGGAGTTAGAAATGGATGAAAGAGAAGAGTCTACAAAATCATTGTTTCAGGTTCTTATTGTAGTGTTAGGATGGACTTTTTTGGGTGCAAATCTTGAGTCTTGCCTGAAAATGTTGTCATTTGTAGATTCTCAAATTGGGATTATAGGCTTATGCCACCACGCCTGGCTAATGTGAAGCTTTAATGTTAATCTGTTGGTCCCAGGTTCAGTGTTCTGCCTTTTGCTTCATAGGTTTGGGTTTTCTGAAGAATTCCTTCTTAAACAGAATCTCTGTGTTACAGTTTTATTCTCAGTCATCATTTGCTGTCATATTAAGCCCTTTCAATGTGATAGTAAAATGTATCATATATCAAAGTTACATTTCAAATTTTAGTTAGCTCGAGTCTCTTGTCTATGACCTTTTTTTTTCTTATGCTAAACTGGAAAGCTAACGTGGGGCTAGAATTGGCTGATCGCTCCTCTCAGGCGCTCCTCCCCAGGGTTAACTCTGTCTATGGTAAGGTTTCCATGGGCCGGCTCTTCTGGCTGTGTGTAATTCACAGTGATTACCTTCCCCTGGCTGCATTTCAAAATAGTTACTTTTCCTTTCATTCTTCCAGAATCATGAGGGAAATTCTCAGCTTGAGAACCCTTTGGAGCTCTTTGAGGTGAAGTCTAGGGAAGTGTGGGATCTGCCCAGCCTGGTGGGTGCTCAGCAGTTCCTCAAATTGCCATTTAAATGTTACTACCAGTCATTCCTGCATCTTTGTTCTTAGTAAGTGGACCTCACTTGTGGTTCTTTGTCTCTCCACATTTTGGAGTACTGATTTGTCCTGTGATCTCATTTGTTTTATCTTAGAAGGAAAAATCACTGATTTTTTTTTTTCAAGCTTTTTTCTAAGGACCGGTTTGTTGGCTTCATGTGAGCTGAAACTTGGAAGCCCAGACTCAAGTCAAATCCTGTATGGCAGACATCAGTTTAATAACCAGGGGTGTTTCCTCTTATTTTGATTAGATGACCCCCCCCCGCCAGTTGCTATAAGATATGTATAGTAAAATTAACCATATTAACCATTTTTTAATGTACAGTTCAGTGGCATTAATTTACAGTTTGTGCATTTATCACTTTTCATCTCCAGAACTTTTTCATCTTTCCTAACTGAAGCGCCATGTTCCTAAGTCTGTTTCTCCCTCCCTGCCGGTGGTGGCAATCACCACTCCACTTTCTGTTTATGGTTTTGACTAAGTACCTCATAGGAGGGAATTGTACAATGTTTTCTTTTTGTATTGCTTTATTTCACTTAACATAGTGTCCTTAAGGTAGAAAATACTTCAGTAGAATTTTTTCAGAAAATTATTGCTAAATTCCTCTTTTGTATGTAACTACATTGTTAAGAATTGTCTTTTGTCTTGAGTTTGTGACTTAGGTCAATCATTTTTTTTAAATTTTATGTTAAAGGGGGTAAAATTGAACACAACAAAACTGAACAAAATAGGACATAAGAAAGCAGTGTAAGAGATACAGATTTCAAAGCTAGACCTGAGATCTTCACTATGTATCATATTGTCTCTTGTTTTCTTCCAAATAGTTGTCCATGTCTTCACACACAGAGACATAACAACATACAAAACAACATAGTACAAAACTGATCTAAACAGAATGAAGTAGGCGTTTTAGGTCTTCAAAACCAGACAAATGGGGAAGGCACTAATGGCTGTCTTAGAGTCTCTCATTCTCTTCAAATGGCTGTCCACACTCTGTATATTGAAGTTAAAAACAAAACTGGCAGCGGGGAGGGGTTGCTTGGTTTCCCGAGGCGCTTCACGTCCCTGCATGGTGCGGGTCTCAATAAACTCTGGAGGCTCCTGTGACTTAGGTCAGTCATGACACCGTATTTTTGAGTCTTAGAATGGAAGAGTTTAGGCATGGGATAGGGTTGGATGTGGATATTAGACAATTTTTAACTCTAGAGTGAAATGTTTCATAATTTGTTCTAGGACTTAAAATGTTTTGTCATAGTCAGCTGAAAAGACTACAGATTATACTTTTCATTTGTGGTTATTTTTATGAGAAATGCTTTGTAAGTAGGAAGATCTTTTTTATTACTACTAGAGTTCTGATTTCAGCTTTTTTTTTTTTTTTGGTCTGTTTTACTTTTAGCCATGATGAGTTTTTATGAACTTTTATGGGTTTTTATGAGCTTCTGGGTGACCCTTGATTCTTGCAGTATTGTGCAAGGAGTCAGCTTGCCTACAAACTGGAAGCTGGTGTGCTGAGATATTTGTAAGCCCAGCAGGACTACTAAACTGCCAGGAGTTTACCTAGCAGTTTCACTTTGTGATGGGAAGTATTACCTATGTTTTGGTGAAATGTAAATTTGTTTCTTACTATTTAGAGTAGGTAGAGTTTCTTTATTGCTGATAATTGTATTAAATACAGTTTAGTCAATTACAATTTATAATTAAATACAATTTAATACAATTGTATTTAAATACAAAGTTAGTCTTTTTGATAAGGGCTATATTTACTATTTGACTACTTAAGATTGCTTTTTACAATTGAGATCTGTTTTATTTTACTTTGTCTTTTTTGAGGCAAGGTTTTGCTATGTACTTGAGGCTGGCCTTGAGCTCACTTTGTAGTCCAGACTGAGTGCTGGGATTTCTTTTGAAGACCAGTATGTTAGCCTGTAATTTTATTTGATTTTTTTAGCTATGATTTTAGTCATCTATACATTTAAAAATTATTTTTATTTACTTGTCCATGTAATTGTATTGTTAGGAATATTTTAAAAGATCAGGTTTCATACCTATTAGCCATACTCAAAAATGCAGCACATTTGTTTTTAGGGTAAATTTTTATTCATTTACTATTTGGACTGCATGCTTGTAAGCCAGGTACTATATTCATGTGAGTGAAGCAAAACATCTATTTTCATGAAACTTACATGCTATTTTCACAAAAATGGAGAAACTGGATGTCGAAAATGTAGAATAAAAGCCAAATACCCTTAAGAGGATAGATTCTTTTACTTTTTTATAGGTTGAATCTTTTAAAAATAATTAGTTCATGTCTGTAATATTAGCACACAGGAGCCTAAGGCAGGAGAATTGCCTCTGGTTTGAAGCCAGCCTTGGCTGCACAGTGAGTTCAAGGATAGCCTAAACTGTATAGCAAGATTATGTCTCAACTCAAAAAATAAATTGAGTACCAGATTTTCATTTTCTTTTTTTACTGTGCTAGGAACTGAACTTGGGGTCTACACATTCTGGGTTAGCACTATGCCACTGAGCTACAGTACCAGCCCTTCAACACTTTAATTTTGAGACAGGGTCTTGCTGAATTGGCCAGACTGGCCTTGAGTTTGTGAGTCACCTGCCTGAGTTCCCTGTGTAATCTGGATTACAGGTAATGAGCTTCTGTGCATGCCTCAGTACCAGATTTCTCTGACATTTCTGGGAATGAGTAGGCCCTCATGTGGCATCCCATTCTCTCACAATGTTAAAAAAAAAAAAAAAAAAAAACAACCCTGAATTTAAATGGAGAATGGCATAGAGGAGCTAACCCACTTATGTTTTAGGGGAGTGGTGATCTTTTCAGTGCAGTAGAAAGTAGAAGGTATATGTATATGGATCTGCAGGGAGCATTAGAAACAGAGATAGGAAAACTAAGTAATAGATGAACTACGTTACGAACTATGTTACGCAGCAGGTCTGCTAATCATCTAGGAATTGGGAAATAAATAACTTCTGTTTCTCTTTTGTTTCCCTGGTACTAGGTGTCAAACTTAGGACCTTGTACTTGCCAGGCAGGTGCTCTGCCTCTGAGCTACATCCCCAGCCTCAAGCATTTTATTATGGAAAATTTGAAACATACCCCTAAATAGACAATATTATCAACCCCAGTGTATCTATCAGTACTTTGTTGGGCTTGTTTTATCTTCCTTCTGTCTGTGTGGAGTTTTTTTTAAAACAGGGTTCTGCTATGTAGTTCAGGCTGAACTCATAGTGATCCTCTTGCCTCAGCCTCTAAGTGCTGGGGTTACAGGTGTACCCCAGCATGCCTGGCAGTGTGCTGAATATTTTAAAGCAAAAATGAAGCATATGTTTTCAGTACAACTATTTGATACACAAGGACTGTTTTTTCTTAAAACAGCACAGTATCATTGAAATCAGTCATATTTACTCCAATTTAGCAATCTGATACACAGTCTGGATTCAGAATTTTTGTTCATTTTACAAAAGGTGTTTTTACAGTTGGATTGTTTCATTCAGGTTCCAAACAAGTTTTGATTATTTTTAAAGTTGGTTATTTTTTAAAGACAGTTAAGGCAGTTTGAAAACATTTTAATAAAAGCTATTCTAGGAGAGAGCTTCTGTTTTGACAGTCATTTCTGGAATTTAGATTACTTTTCTGGACAAGAAACTATTAAAAGAACTTTTACCTGTTTTTTTTTTTTTTAAATGATTTAAAAACCATTAGAGGAAGTCTTTCTAAAAGCTGGGGGTGGGTTCAACTCCCTTTATCTCGAAGCCTAGAGAATGGAAGTTTGAGGTGATTTTGGGAAGGTTTAGGTTTGCAGGAGGACACCTCTATAGAATCCCATACAGGACTTGGGACTGGTTTGGGGACTTATCATATATAGCATATTTTTTCCCCCTGGAATTAGCTTCCTCATCAGCTAGATCCGGAATGAGTGATTTTTTTTAAAAAAAAGTTTTTAATTTTTGTGTTTTTATTCTTGACTTTAACAGGATTCTCAAAGTTGGATTGGTGGAAACAATGAGCCATTGACTGGCTTTACGTGGAGAGGTGGTTGTGAAAGAGAAACAACGGGCATACAAGTTTGGAATGAAGTATTTGTGATTGACAGACCTAATGGAACAAAAGTAAAATCCTATTTATACTTTTCTATTTTTTGAACTGTTTTGCAGTATTGAAAATCAAAACACAGGCTATCTGATAACTAACATATTAGACTGTGTAGGCTAAGAGTAGTTTGTTGACTTAATTTCTGCATTTATTATTTAATATCTGATTGTTATAATCATTTTTGGTGACTTTTTACTAAGTATTTTAAATTTTTGAATTTCTAGGTGGCTGTGCTGCTAATGGATACCCAGGGTGCCTTTGATAGCCAGTCAACTATCAAAGACTGTGCCACAGTTTTTGCTCTGAGCACTATGACTAGTTCTGTCCAGGTGAGACTTGAGATGCGTGGTGTGATCACTTCATATAGTCTGTTTACCCTTCCTCAAAATGTCTTTTAATAGAAGAAAAAACAACTTAAGACAGCTATTGTTTCTTATTAGTTATTTACATTTCTATGCTTGCTGTTCTAGCTCCTACTCTGAAATTTCATACAGTACTTTGATTAGTTCCAAAGGAGTAAACTTAACAGCCATTTGTTTTCGAGTTTTCATTGTAGCATCTGTGAGGTTTTTTTTTTTTTGTCTTTTTCTTTTTTATCAGTACCAGGAATCGATCTCACGACCACATACTTGCAAGGCAGGTGCTTATGCCGCTGAGCTAAATCCACAGCCCCTGTTTTTTGTTTTAAAGGAAAAGATGTTACGTTGTTAAGTGCTTTGTGAAATTGAAATTGACCCCGTTGCTGCCAGATACAGTGTTTTGGTTCTTGGCAAACCAAGTCAAGTTTCTAGTTTTCTCATTGATATCTGTGACAGCTAGTAAAATAAAGGAGGTGGACGCATAAGGATTAATTCATATTTGATTTAGGAAACTTAGGTGATATGTAAACTATTTGATTTTAAAAGAGATAAAGTTCCTTGTTTCTCACTTTGTGTTTAGTGTTCTGTCAAGTTCTAGTTTATTCAAACAAGGCAGTATCTTTTCTGTATGTTTTAGTCTAATTGTACTGAATTAAACCTATATATGTCATTTTGTATTTTCTTTCCTGAGATAATCTGTGATTGATACATCTCTAGCTGAAAAATTAATTATTGAAGTCTATTTGTATTCTCCCAAGATAAAAAATTTTCCTTATCATCAGTTCTTTCGGGGCTGGAGATTTAGCTCAGTGGCATAAGCACCTGCCTTGCAAGCAGGCGGTCGTGAGTTCGATCCCCGGTACCGATTAAAAAAAAAAAAAAGTTAAAATCAAAAAACCAGTTCTTTCTTTCCCCATAGAACTGAGGATTGAAGCTGGCATCTTCACATTTAGCTATATTCCCAGCCCCTCCCAGCAAGTCTGAGTTGCCCAGGCTGGGCTTAAATTTGCAATCCCTCTACTTTAGTCTTCCAGAGTGCTGAGATTATAGGCACATGCTATCATGCCTGGCTTGGTAGTAGTTCTTAGGTAATGCTG
Organism: Cavia porcellus; assembly: GCF_034190915.1. Classification (NCBI taxonomy): domain Eukaryota; kingdom Metazoa; phylum Chordata; class Mammalia; order Rodentia; family Caviidae; genus Cavia; species Cavia porcellus. The sequence goes on from NW_026947484.1 coordinate 220,031,142, forward strand.
TCAAAATGTCTTGCAGCTTTCGTAATGCTTTCCCGTAATGTCTGGAACATATAACCGTTTCCTTCCTTCTGCAGTTTGAAGTACCTGGGTGTCAGGGTGGAAAGAAATTTGGATACTATTTTAAGCTAAAAGAGGGGTACTTTTTGGACTAGCTTCTGTTTATCACAGGGCTGGGGTATCTGTCACTGCTTACTAAGGGATACTATCAGAGGCCCTTAGACTCTTGCCATTTCCTACCTTTTTTCTTTGATCATACAAAAAAAAATTTTTGTAAAACATGAAGAGTAGGAAGTATTTATTGAGAGAAGGAAAGCTTCTGACTGAGAAGGGAGAGAAGGGGGCCCGGAAAGTGTGTTGGCTGGTCAAACACACTTCTCAAGGGTGCTTATTGAGCAAAGCCAAGAGGTAAGATGGGCTATGGCGGAAATTAATCATTAAGATTACAAGTATAATCGCTTAGGTAATTGGATTCAGTGGCAAATCTGTGATGTGGGACAAAACTGGTCAACCCATAAGTATACAACAAGCATAGTTGTTAGGGTAATACTGACAGCCACAGTTGTCTTCTGCCTTGATCTCTGACTGCCCACACTGTTTGTATCTAACATAGCTATCTACAGTATTCCCCTATAAAGAAGCACCCCTGACTGCTGTGAGGGTGCAAAGGTCGAAGACCCACCTGACTACTATCAGCTGAAGAGGGTCCTAGTTGTGATCAGCAGTCAGATTCGCTGCAGAGGGTCCCACTGCAGGCCCTTGTTTTGTCTTGAGTAGATGTGTAAGTCTGGAGGCCACAAGGCCACAGAACAAAATGGTATTCATAATTCCCTTGAGGTACACACAAGCCATCTCTATTTACCCATCACATTTTAACCCTTCGTGTTAGCCAGCTTTTAAAAACTCGCCTTCAAGTGTAACTGGGGAGCTTTCTAAAACTTGTCATTTGGAGTTTTCTTGTTTATTCAACTTTTGGATGCTGGTTTGACAGTAACTTTAAACCACTCGGCCATGTTCTTATCTATAGAATGAGGATTTTATCTATCTTGCTTATCTCAAGTGGTTGTTGTGTGTGGTTAGAGATGAGGCATACATGAGATAATACATATGAAAGTGCTTTGTAGACTCTTCATAGCCAAGAAGATGAAAATATTTGTTATTGCTTTTTCCCTTGTCTTTGAGGGTAATTTTCTTTTCTTAAACAAGATCTGGTTGGTAGATCATAGACAAATTGAGTATCTATTAAGTACATGGTAGTATGCTAAGTACTAATGATCTAAAAGAAGTCTTTCTTTACTACTTTGCAAACAGGTTCTGACAGTAAAAAAATCTGGACCTACTTTCTAAAAGCTAGAGTCTATGAATAAAAATAGGTTGGTTATGGTGTGAGGTTTAATTAAATACGTAGCTTAACCATCTAGTCGTTGATTACTTTTTTGGAATTGATCAGTACCTGAGAATAGCATCTTTAGGTTTTCTGGTGAATATTAAGTACTTATATTCTGATATCCACGTTTTGTCACTTGCTTGTTTTCTATTTGGGGTAACTGTTAGAACACAAAACATTCAGCACAAGTGATACTAGTAGGTGCCCACTTTTCTCCTGTAGCAGTTTAAGGTCTTTTATAAAGGTCTTTGTATTAAGGAATAGACCTAAAGAATCTTTTTTTTTCTAATTTCTTTTCCCTGAGAGGCCCTCCATTAACACCTTTGGTCTGTGTGCCTTAGAAAGAAAAAAAAAAAATTTTCTGGAAAGGGCAAGAGTGCCATCTACTGTTTTTAAAATTAATTTCTACAGGTTGGCAAAATTTACATGTTATTTAGGCTGATGAGTTAAGTGAAAAAGAGAACCACATTAGAGTCAGTGGTATTTTTTTTTTTTTTTGAGTCAGTGGTATTTGAGACACCCACTGAATAATTATATACTTTGTACTGGGCAGGGATTTATTTTGTTTCATTTTGTTTGTGCTGGAAATTGAACCCAGGGCCTCCTGTGTTAGGCAACCACTTTACCACTGTGTCAGCAATACTTACTGTCCCAGGAATTTGTTTTTGTAGAAATTTTGCCTCTCAGATTCACCAACTTAGAAAGATGACTGTGGAAACAACTTTTTTTTTTCTTTTTAAATGACATAGCATTAAAGAGACTTTTTTTCTTTTTTTCCTTCTTTTTGGAAATAGGGTCTCTCTATGTAGCTCAGGCTGGCTTGGAACTTGCTGTGTGAACCCAGGCTGGCCTTGAACTCACAGTGATCCTCCTGTATGCTACCACATCCAACTAAAGAACATTTTGAGCAGGAAGAAAAGGAGCTACATAGTATACTTTTATCTCTACCCCTTTAAAGTCACCAGTGTGCCTGTATTTATGGTTTTTGCATATTTTATCACCATTTTATCTTCCACCTTAATGTTTTATCTTGACTGTTAGGAAAAAAGAGAAACACTTTTCTGTGCCACTGGTTAACATAGTGGCTAAATGGTACATTTGTGCTGAGTTATCAAAAACCTTCATTTCCACAATAAAGTTACATGTAAGCTGGGTATTCAGAACAAATACTGATAAAAACAAAACAAATTTTGTTTTAACAGGTATATAATTTGTCTCAGAATATTCAAGAAGATGATCTTCAACACTTACAAGTATGAATGTCTCATTATATACCTAAGTAATAAAATCTAATTCTTGCTTTAGTGTTAATTTATACTTGGAAGCTTATAAAATTTTAGCAAAAGTGAATGTTATATGATTTCAAGTTGATACATGATTTCTAAACTAGAGGAAATTTCATATATTCTTAATGTGCTAGAAAATTAAATGTTCGGCTTTCAAATGATATCAAGGGCTCTGGCATCTGGTGCTCTGATATAGAATAGCTTTACAAATGTCTTTGAGTCTGCATGGGGGCTTATTTTAAATAATACAATTTAATAGTTATTTACAGAATATGGAAGACTTGCCATGGAAGAAATCTATCAGAAACCATTTCAGGTAAGTAAGTGTTTTGTCATTTTAAAACACTTTCCTATGAGAGGCTGTCGAGCCACCTCAGTTTATAACTTTGGAGAAACAAGGATAATACAACAAACTCAGTTCTAGTGACAAATTCAGTAGAGTTGAATTACAGGTAACACCATCACCAGTTTACTACCAGTAGGAGGTCAAAAGAATTGGGACCAGAACAAACAAATTTAGATGTATTTTTAATACTTTCACTTACGTTAAGAAGGTAATGCTTCTCTTAATTACTGTTTAATTTCAAAACTTAAGTCAGTGGGGATTTTAAGATGGTCATGTCATTTTTAAAATATGTGATAAATTATAACAAAATGTTTTAAGATTTATTTTTTGTGATACATTACAAGTTGAAGTTACACCTTACTTATGTATGCATTTTTGAAGTAAATTTGTGTGTATAGACAACACATTTTAATTCCATTTTTCACCCCCTTCCCCTTCTTTTACCTTTCCTCTATCTCTTGATCTCCTTCTCATTTGAAAAGATCTAGTTTCACAAGAAAAAGTTCCAGGTAGTTTAGTTTTTGGAGCAAGTATAATTTGCAGGTTGCTATTGTTAATACAAGGTTATCTGTAGTTAGAATGGGGGAGAATGACACTACCATGTTTGCTTATGAGTGTGTAAAGTCCTTCCTACAAATCAACGTTGCTAGTGATTATTACTGTTAAGGGATGTACACTGATCTTGCTTCTACCTTGCGTGGCTGCTGGGGTTCAAGTGATCACTTTGTGAAATAATTGAACAGGTCATGTCTTCATTTTATTATGTATATGAGTGAAATTTACTGTATTTGGGTTATGCTTTTTTAAAAAAGTTTTTTGAACTAGACTAATTTTCCCATGCAGGAGATATTTTAAATTGTCATAGTTTGTGGGAAGGTTAATACTGCTGGCATATAGTGCCCAGAGGCCAGAGTTTCTCTTTAGTTCCTGCTGTGCACAGTTATGCATAATGTAGGATTGTGTGGCCTAACTGGATGTGGTGACAAGTACCTGTGATCTGAGCTGTAATTGTACCTGTGATTCATTGATCTTTCAGCTATACAGACTTGATTAAAATTGTGATCTAAATGCCCTGATATATTTTTTGTTCTTTTAAAAAATCCTGTATTAATGCATGGGTGACTTTATATGCAGTGAAAGTTCTCTAATGGACGTGATTACTTAGCATGGGGACTGGGAATTGTATTGATTTAGATAGGCCCTTGATATAACCACAGGTAGTATTAACCATTTGGTTACTGTGGCTTTTGATAAGCATTGTTTGGGAGAGAAAGAAGTTTCAGTAGTAGTAATAGTTGTGATTTTTCTTAAGGTTTTTTTCTAAGTAATGATTTTTTTTTCTTTAGACATTAATGTTTTTGATTAGAGATTGGAGTTATCCTTATGAACATTCATATGGCTTGGAAGGTGGAAAACAATTTCTTGAAAAGAGGTTGCAGGTAAGCTCCATTTCCTGGAGAGGGAGAGAATAAACATCAAGCTGGGCAAGGGGGTGGGCTTCCTGGCCTTTGCTTAAAGTACCGATCACTAAGTGTCATTGGAATAAATTAAGTTATTCCAGATAAGCCGAGGTGACTTGGTACATAATTGGCTAAAAAATAAGTTAGTTGCAGTTCGAGAAAACAAAACAAAACAAGGACCAAAAACAAGGAAAACAATGCCTTTGAATCAAAAGTAGGAAAAAATATTTCTCTAGGACAAACTGCCCTCAGTAAATAGACGTTCAAAGGATCAACATTTTTGAAGGACACCTAACTTTTTGATCTGTTTACTTCAGTTGTTCACATGTCTTCTTTCTGAGCCAGCGGAGCCTTTGAGCACTATGCATTGAACATAAGCAACATGATACCCTTGCTGAAAGGAATGCATTGCATATAGCGTTAGAAAAGGGATCTTAAATATCTATTTCAACCTTCTTTTTTTAAAAAAAAATTATATATATATATAAATAAATATTAAATAAATATACACAGTGAAACCAGGACCCAGAAAAGTGATTTGCCTGTGGTCACTTAACTATTTCATAACTAGTACTAGACCTCAAATAGCTTCACTCCTGTACAGTATGTCACACTAAGATATTCCTGGAAAGTGAGCACAACAAGGTCATGATCCTTTATCCTAAAGGTATTGTCCTGTGGAAATACTTGGGACACTTGTAGGTTGACATCTGTTCACATATGCAAAAGATACACAGAGATCACTGTATATAAGATTTTCTTTTTCTGTGCAATGATGCATTTAGTTTCTCAACCGTATTCAAAGATTTGAGATACAGTGTGGTTTTCTTTTAATTGTAAAATGTGATTAAGACCAACTTCTTATTGTTGTTTGAAATGTATTTCAGAACCTTGAGATAATTTCAGTTACTAGTTTTTCTCTTGTTGAGGGGAAATTAACATCAGGCATACTAGCTAAACTCTATATAATGCATCTCAAAGGAGTTTAAAAGTTTTTGATGTGGTGCATGTTTTCAGAAAGTTGTTTGAAAGCCTAACCTTATTGTAACCTGTACCCAGAGGCACCAGCCTCCGTACTACTCACCCCTAAAACCTCCTTTGGTATCCTGAATTTTAACAGGCTGTGTTTTGGGTAAAATCACTTAGAGAAATTATTCTATTTTTTTGTGTCTAGATTTTTTGTCCAGTATTTGGGTTGAGATTAAACCATGTTTTTGTCTATAGTTTAGTTGATTTATTCTCATTGCTATACAGTAACTTAATGAATGAATAATTGTTTTTCTATTTTGCTGTTGGCAGAGATTTAGGTAGTTTCCACCGTTTTAATTAAGAATAACATTTGTATTGTTACAGTGACTTTGAGAAGAATCTTTGAAAGAGTGTATGAACTACATTGAGATGTTTGCAGTTATTCAAAAGTATTTCTAAGTTTAAGATTTTCTTTCAGAAAATATATAGGTATTTCTCTTCTCAAAGCTGTAATAATTAGCATAAGTTGTAGGTAATCACATTAGAGCCCTGAAGTAATGACAAATTTCTAAGGTTCTTTGAACTGCATGGGAACCTTTTTATTTTAATTCTTATTTTTAGTAGGGGCTAATTTTTTTATTTTATTTATAGGCAAAATAGTAGTTTACTTTTTTGTTTCATTTTGACCTCATAATTAAGGGCATATTATTTACCATTTTATAAGCCATAGCCATTTCTTATTATTCATATGAGTTAGATGATTAGCTATTTATGTTTTTGATATCTCCGGCAGCTTATTTAGGGAAAAAAAAAAATCTTTTTTGGTTTAAGAAAATGTGGAGTCTTACCAGAGTGGACCTTTCATAATGTTTCTTACTTTCCAATCCTCTTCTAGAGCACCACATGAGACTAGTATACATGCGTGTGGCTATGTGTATTTTCTTTTTAAAAGTTACAATTTTCTTTCTCCTTTTTTATGCCATTGCCCTGTCTCTTTCTACCCTTAGGTAAAGCAGAATCAACATGAAGAGCTACAGAATGTAAGGAAGCACATTCATAATTGTTTCTCAAATCTGGGTTGCTTCCTTTTGCCACATCCTGGTCTTAAAGTTGCAACTAATCCTAGCTTTGATGGACGATTGAAAGGTTAGAATTCTCATTCTTGCTAAAATCAGAACTTATTTTTAGATGCTGAAAGTTTTTTGAAAATCCATGATTCCTAAATGTTCTGTTTTGTACTAGTGGACATCTTGATGCACTGATAGTGATATGATTGTAATGATAGTAGTATTGTCTCTAGCTTTCTGTTGGTTTGTTTGTAGCTGTCAAGCATGTTTATTAGCTTATTTTATAAGGTTCAGAACTGATGTTCTACCCAATCCAAAAATGGGCATCTGAGATGAATATACACTTCTCAGATGAAGAAATAGAAACAGCAAAGAAATATATGAAAAATGTTGAACATATTTAGTCATTCCAGAGATGCACATTGAAACCACACTGCAGTTCCATCTCACTCCAGAAAGAATGGCCGCTATCAAAAAAACAACCAACAACAAATGCTGGTGGGCCTGTGGGGAAAAATGAACTCTTCTCCACTGTTGGCGGGAGTGTAGACTGGTTTGGCCACTGTGGAAGTCAGTGTGGAGATTTCTTAAAAAACTAGGAGTGGGGGTTCCATTTGACCCAGATGTTCCCCTTCTGGGTATCTTCCCATAAGAATTAAAAACACGTGCACCTATGTTTATAGCAGCAACAATATGCAATAGTTTAATCTTGAAAGCAACTCAAATACTTGTCAGCCAAGGAATGGATTAAAAAGATGTGAGTTTTTAATATAATGGAGCTATATAAAAGATAGACTTGATAGTTTTATGGGTAAATGGATGAATCTAGAGACCATATGATAAGTGAAATAAATCATACTTGCGTGTGTAACCATCAGTTTTCTGTCTCGTGTAAGAAACTGAAAGAATAAACAAGATCCAAAATGTACAGTAGATACTGTGAATAGGAAGAAACTGTTCAAAAGAAAAGAAAAGCTATGATAGGAGAAAGGAGAAAGGAAGAGAAAAGGAAAATATATATAAACACAAGACAGTTAAGCTAGTTGTGCAGCTGGTTTCTCTTGGCTCATAAAGGGGAAGTTTTGTGCTAGTAATTTTCTGGACAATGTTTCACGTCTATATCTTGTACCCTGAACAACTACTGTGACCGTAACAATAGGCAGTATGTTGATTATTGTTACTTCCCTACTAGCCTGTTTTGAAACTGTTTCACTGTTATTTTTTTTCTGTTTAAAATAAAACAAAAACTGAGGTCTTAAATTTTGAAGGCTGAGAAGATTCTTTAATGTTTCATATGATTGCAGCCTGCTAAGAAGCTTTACCACTTATTGTATTGATGGCAGTCAGATTTAAATCTTGGTTTCAGAGTGGATAGCATAATTTTTTATGTTTATTTAGAATTATTTTGAGTGTGGTGGCAGAATACTCAAGTATTGCTAAAACTTACAATATGGCTAGAAAATCTGGCATTAAAATTTAATCTCTTGAATTGTTTGCCTCTTTTGAAGAGGCTGTTTTCATTAACACTTAATGCGGAATTTGGTAGTCCACTGGAAGAATTATGTGGGAATGGAATGAAACAATCTAATAAAGCAATGGAAAGTACATATTTTTCCTAGGCGATATGGCATGTGTCAGTGTTTTTTAAAAAATGATTCTACTTATGTAATAGTATGTACTCGTTTCATAAAACAGTTCATGAAACCTCATTATTAGGTACTTAATTAAAATTCTTTGACTAATAAAATGTTGGCCAATTTCATGCCCACCAGATATTGATGAAGAATTTAAACGAGAGCTTCGAAATCTAGTTCCATTGCTGCTTGCCCCTGAAAATTTGGTAGAAAAAGAGATAAGTGGATCTAAAGTCACTTGTAGAGATCTTGTAGAATATTTTAAGGTAGGTAGACTCTTAACATGGCTTTGTTTAAACTAGAAGTATTAGTTTAAAATTAATTGGTATATGTAAAAAATTTTAATCTGATTTTTATGTTAAAAACAACCTTTTTTTCTGTTTCAAATTGGGTGTACCAACGTTTAAGGAAGTAGCAGACTACTTGTGATGACTGGTAGAGTATTTTATTTGTTCACAGAATTATCCTGCTTCTCCATCTGCCATATCAGGAAGAGCCATTCATTGTATCATAATGTCCCTCTGTCATTTATGAGTGACAGTGGGAGTCAGAAGCACAATTCTGCATTCTGAGCTCTCACAAAAGCATTGTTTTCAGAGTTCTGAGAACTTGATATGAGCAGCTGAAAATACCTTATACTGATCTTTGAGATCAATTGAATTATTCAGTTTTTTCCCTATTCTTCTTTAGCTTTCCTTTATAGCTTGCCTATCAGAAAAAGAGGACTATAGAGCATTGTAAGTGGAAGGGAAAATACCTTTAACTAAGAATGTATTTTTTTTTTTTAAAGATAACAAAATATACTGTGATACCTATTACTGTTATCCTGGTAACCTGCTGTGAAGTTCTGTACCAATTTCACTGTACGATCTTAGTTGGCTTTATTCTGACTTGTTCTGTTGTATACTTTCAAAATAAAATTAAAAAAAAAAAAGAATGTATTTTTGTTTACTTATTGGATAGTTGAGAACTTCTATATTGTCCTTAACAGTTAATTTTGAGTAAGTAGAAAGTTAAGATCAAAGTCTCATGGACTTTGAAAAACTCATCTTTTTCTTGCTCTTAAACTACAAATTAGGTAATTTTTCTTGTGCTGAAATATAATTTCAGCTAGAGTAAGATATTGGACTAATAAGTTTTCTTTTTTTTTGTCTTTTTCATTTTTATCAGTACTGGGGATTGAACTCAGACCGCCTGCTTGCAAGGCAGGTGCTTATGCCGCTGAGCTAAATCCCCAGCCCCTTAATATGTTTTCTAATTTACTTATTTTGAGACATTGAAAACAGGAGAGAATTTTAAATTTTTTTCACAAAGTGTACAGCATATTATATGTAAAAACTTTAAACATGAAATGCACTGTATACAAGTTAGAACTGTTTAGAAATATTTCTCTAGGATATTAACAGCATTTGTATTTAATAATATTGAGAACAGGATTAACTTCGTTGAAATGAGTGTGATTTTTAAACCTTAGAATTTTCTTTTAGTGATTGAATTATTTTTATATTAATGATTTTTCTTTGGGAATCTTCTGTCTTTTAGGCTTACATTAAAATTTATCAAGGAGAAGAACTTCCACATCCAAAGTCCATGCTTCAGGTAGAAAGAGCGCGAGAGAGCATTTGTCTGTCTGTCTGTCTGTGGGAGCTGGAAGAGGCAGAGGTGTTACTTGTATAGTTATTTAAGAGAGAACAAAGATCTTTGCTTTAGAGAGATGCTAGAAATGGAGGGTAGGGGGAAGTGTATTCTTTTTGTATGCAAATACATTTTGTTTATCTATAGCAATATATATCAAGGGTCCTAAAGTGTGTGTATGTATAGTTTTTAATAACTGCAGATTATAGATGTTGAACATATCTAGGTCACTAGAAATAAGAGTCTTTGATTCTCTTCACATGTTCAAAGTATAGGAAATTTTGTTACATAAGATGGTTTAATGTAGACCTCTCTGAACTAAGATTCTGTGTTCTGAATCTTTGACAAAGTATTTAAATAAGGCTTATTTTCATATTAATTATTTAGAGTTGTTTCTACTGAATAAATATTTCTTTTTTCAGTGATGACCTTTTGGAACAATATTTTAATCCATTTAATTCTTTTTAAGATCCTGCTTTGGGCAAATTCTTAGTTTTTGTGTTTTGAGATTTTCTTTGGAGATTGGGTCTCTCTGTGTACTTTAGGTTGGCCTTAAACTTACTAGTTAGCTCAGGCTAGATTTGAACTCAAGGTGATCCTCCTACCTCAGCCTCCTGAGTGCTAGAATTACAGGCGTTGCACCATCACACATGACAAATTGCTCAGTTTTATAGTTGATTATTCAATATTTGCTAATAAAACTCATGTATACGCAGTTTTATAGGTTTGATTGTTGTGTGAATCCAGTTATGAGAGAGAGAATGTAAGGAATTCATGATTCCTTACATCTGGAGACTCAGTAGGTTTTAGGGTGTGTGTATTTATGTCTGTCTGTTGTCTGAACATATGAGTTATTTTCTACAAATGTATTTTATTAATAATTTTTGTTTGTTTTTTTGAGACAGGGTCTCACCATCTAGCTCATGCTGGCCCTAAATTTACTACATAGCCCAGGCTGGCTTTGAATTTGTAGTGATCTTTCTGCCTCAGCCTCCTGAGTGGTGGGATTATATAGGAGGGCACCACCTACTTGTTCCATAAGCCTATTTTAACATGAACCTAAATAGAACAAAATTAAGTAGGCAGGAAGTCCTTCTAGAAGCTATGTCATATCCTATTAATAGATACTCTTGCAAAGGAAAACTAAAATTGATATTTTCTGTGGTTTGGATTTCTTCATTTATTGTGTTAATTAACATTTAGAGTTATGAGATATTTTTTGCACAATAATTGTATATTTATCTTTTAGGCAACAGCTGAAGCTAATAATCTTGCTGCAGTAGCAGGAGCACGAGATATCTATTGCAAAAGTATGGAACAGGTTTGTAACCAAACTTAAATTTGATGCTAGTATGGGGTAGATGATTTAAAGTATAGTAATATCTTGGTTAAAGATTGCTTCTGTTTGCAAACAATTTGGTTTGTAAACAAAATCATTTGACAAAAATTTTTAAACTTCCTAGGGTAACAGACATGACCACAGCCATTTTCCTCACATGAACACAGCCAGCCATTTTTCCCAAAATCATAAAAAATAATTAAGTTCATAAACTGAGGTACTGCTGTAATGGTGTTTCTTACGTATCATCACATAACATTGTTCTGTAATTCCTTTTATGATTTCTATTAAAAATAAAGTATAAAAATCACATAGCTAGAGTGCAGAATTCAGGTGGTAAGTCATTACATAAACTGCTGAAATATTTTCTGGCTCACTATTCTGAGTGTTGCTATTTTTAGTACCCTCTGATAGAATTAACAAATAGCAACAGCCCCATTCGAGCCCCTGCGACCAAACCCATGACCTCATGCTTGCCAGGCAGGTGTTTGCACTGCTGAGCTACACGTCTGGCCCCACAAATAGCAGTTTTTGCATTGTGTGCTCTGTCATTAAAGTACTGTATTAGTGTGTAATCTTTTATCTACTGTCTTATCTGCAGTCTTTTGTGCTATTAGGGTATATGTGGGTCCGTTGAAGTCAGGTATAGAACACAGAATTTAATGTTAGTGATATTAATCATGTTTGGAAAATGATTAGCTTGAGTCATTTAAAACATTGTAAGAAATAATAAATTATGATTACCTGTGAAGTATGGTAAGCAAGTTTGAAATTAATTTATAAAAATCATAAAAAACTTTTTTCAAGTGTTAATGTCTCGAACAGAATCTCTCCATCTGTAAATTGTTTCTGTACAGGTATGTGGTGGGGACAAGCCTTACATTGCACCTTCAGACCTGGAGCGAAAACACCTGGATCTCAAGGAAGTGGCAATTAGACAGTTTTGTTCTGTGAAAAAAATGGGTGGAGATGAGTTCTGCCGTCGTTATCAGGACCAGCTTGAAGCTGAAATTGAAGAAACCTATGCAAATTTTATAAAGCACAATGATGGCAAAAATATTTTTTATGCTGCTCGTACCCCTGCCACGCTGTTTGCGGTTATGTTTGCAATGTATATAATCTCAGGACTGACTGGCTTCATTGGCCTGAACTCTATAGCCGTCTTGTGTAACCTTGTCATGGGGTTAGCACTCACTGCCCTTTGTACTTGGGCATATGTTAAGTACTCTGGGGAGTTCAGAGAAATTGGAACTATGATTGATCAGATTGCTGAGACACTATGGGAACAGGTTGGTATCTATCTTTTTGCTTTTGAATGATAATCTCATTTTTCCCATGATTATGTCCTCCGCACTACAGTATTTGCACGCATTCTTTCCTTTACAAAAGGAATAACAAAAGAATACTTTGTTTTGTTTGGATATAGAATCTGTACTGTACTATCTTTACTTGAAGATTTCTTTTTCTTTAAAGTCATAATTGTAACATACTTTGTTTACTTAAATCTGTAATGTCTTCAGGCCTGATAATGCCATTCCGTGAGTAGGACCATAGTGTGTAGTTTTTTTTTCTTCAAGAAAATAAAATATAATCACTGAACAATTTAAAAGGTAAGAAAAATTTGGAAGTACAGTCAATGCTTTTGAAAAGAAGTTGTTTCTTACTAATATCATGAAGAGACACTGTAGGAGAAATTGAATGATAGGTCTTTAATGCCTTCCATGACGATGGAGATTTAGTGATGACTACCAGGAGCAATTCTACAGAGATTGCTTTTTGAAGAAATTTTGGTACACGTGTGTACCATGGAAATACTAATGATCAAAGCAAAGCATCTTGAGCAAAGCACCAACTTCAGTCATAATCTTTACCTTACATCAGAATTCAGAATCAGGCTATGAACTGTTGCACAGCAAACATCTACTAAGGAAAACCATTTGTGTACCTTCCAACGGTGTTTTGGAATTGCCTATAAGCAGATAATTTCACTTAAGTGGAATTGATGATGTCATAATGAATGTTGTGGTTACTGATGAAGGATAGATATAATAGGCATTTTCACATGCCATTTCTGGAAGAGTGAGGTATTTACCTTATTTGAAGGTTTAGAATTTATAGGTTCATATTTGCTTCGGCTTTAAATTCAAAGACTGAAAAAGTTGGACATTTTTCGAAGCAAGTTGACTGAATATTGACTTCTCATACTAATACATGACTTTATAGAGGACCCACTATATTGGATTTTTTGTGTTTTGTCTTTAGAGAAATGCTCCACTCAGATCTGATTTGAAACTTTGTTTTTGGCTATTCATTAAGTTTACATTTTTATCTTTTAAAAAGATCACCATTTTGTGATCCTTTGATAATTTCTAATAGAAGATGTATTAAGCTATCACCACCTAACTTTTTGAAAAAATATGATGTACTTTAAAGTTGTGAATCATTACTAATTTTTTGGAGCATAAATGTCAGCAATTGTAGTGTCTTTTGAAATATACTAATGTGTTCAGCATCAATTTCTAAGCTTTTAGAGATGCCATTATTATAACAGAGATGCCATTATTACAGAACACTTCTGAGGAGTGTAAATTATTTTCATGATAGTGTACTTGAAGAAAGGGGATTCTTAGAGATCTGCACTGCATCAACAAACCTTGTCTAAATTTCTTTGCATTTCTCTTTTCTTTTGCTTCAGAGGAGTCCCAGGAAGGTGAGAAACCTGCAAAGTCTGAAATTCTTGTAGTCTTAACTCTAGCTTTAAGGCACTCTGAATCATTCTCCTAACAAATCACTCCGTGTTTTAGGTGTTTTCCAAAATGTTTGAAGTTACTAGACGTCGAATGGTTCATCGTGCTCTTTCATCAGCACAGCGACAGAGACTGTCATCCAACAATAACAAGAAGAAAAATTAGACAGTATTTTTCACTTTTTTCTCTATCTGAAGTGTTCACACTTATACATGTAGGACAATAAGCAGGACCGTCTGGGCCGGTCTGCATAAATGCTGTATACATACCAGATTTGATGCTGCATATAGGGTATGGAATTGCACATCCATCTCATAGGATTTGTAAATGGTTTGAGTAAAAGGAGAGTAATTTTTGTTGCATATGTCTAATTGCATAATTTGTAACATAATTTTTTTTCTTTTGGGCAAAGCATCTTTATTTCTCACATTCCTGGTTATTTTTGTCATTGCTTTGAATTGAATTTTTATATCTATTTTTATATGTAACCCTTTTTTTACCTCATGTTTTTGTTTGTTTTGCACATTTCTCATACCACAGGTATTGAAGCCACTGGGTGATAATTTGATGGAGGAAAACATAAGGCAGTCTGTAACAAACTCTATCAAAGCAGGCCTGACTGACCAAGTGTCTCATCATGCCAGATTAAAGACAGACTGACAGTTCATCTCCTCATGGACTCCACTTTCCCTTTTTCATGCTTGCTGTAAAATGAGAACTCAAAAATAAACCAAAGTTTACAATCAACTGTAGAAGTAGTTTAGTGTAACTGGCTTCACAGATGGCTGCCACAGAGTGTGAAATTGTTTGTTGGTTTTTAAGCATTCTTTTAATGGCTCCTTGGTCCTGGAGATTAGCTGAGGAGCATTAGTTTATCATGCACATTTGTGCCATGTTTAATTCTTTTTACTTAATCTAATGTTAGTGAAATTTGTCTTATGTAAAAGGATATTTCAGGGAAATATTTTAAGAAATCTATTTAGTCTCTTTAACAATGTCCCATTGAAATTTTAATTTTTAGAGAATTTATGAATCACTGTATCAAGAATCAGATCGGAATGACAATGAAGCCTTTATTGAGCCACTACATTAAAAGTATATATTGCTTTACTGCCTTCAATACCAGTATTACATAAATGCATGTGTCAGAAACTTCACAAAAATTACATGACAACTCATATAGCTGAGAAAGTAATTCCGAGGTGTACATTTGTCTTGCCTTTTTAAATTTATAAACCTGCCCTAAAAGGAGATACATATCTGGGAAAATCTGAACTGTCTTTTTGCAGTTTAGCCTTCTGTACATAAAATATGCCATTAATTTTATTGGGGGAGAAGCTCCATCCAAAAATGTTGCCTACAGCTATGAGTTAAGAGTGTCTGTACAGTGTGTAGCTTTTATTTTCTAAAATCACAGATAGGGCATGTATATGAATTATAAATATATAAATACGATTTTGTATTAAAAGTTTTGTAGTTTATGGCAAAATCTGGTTCTGTGGTAGGCTAATAAGTACAGTTCCTGTGAAAGGAATGTTTGTGGCTCATGTCAGTGTGTGAATGCATAGACAATTTGAAGTTTTTGATATATTTGTGATATTTATCTTCCTTGAGCACTGCAATCTCACCTCCCCAAGGGAATTCAATGGGAATGTTTATTGTGACTCGTTCTCTGTTGCATTTTAAAGTTATTTCCTGTAATTTATTTTCAGTACATAATTAAAAATTTGTTGTACATATAAAATGAAACTTGTGATTTTTTTAAAAAGGAATTCAAGTTCATATTCTGCATAAGTCGTATTTGTCTATACTGAAAAGAGCATGAGCAAGAAACACTCAAGTTGAGAGTGTAAGGTGTTGTACTTTGAAGCTGAGTGTGTAGAAAGCTATTTTCTGTGTCTGAAAGGGAAAACTTGTGAGAAGCTAAGCAGTTATTTCTTTCCCACTGGTGTGTGTGTGTATGTGTGTGCACGCACGCGCGTGCAAGCTATGTGTAAGGCTGACATTTTTCAATATTTTTGTAACCTTTATGAGCATCTATTAAAACATCTGGTTTGGTTTCTTAAGTGAAGAAAATTCAGGTCTTGTATGCATGAAAGTTTTTCATTTACTTTGGTTGATGTATCTTTTCTCCCAATCAAACCCCATTTTACATGAATTGTATTTGTTTCCATTTGTGTTAAGTTGTTCCTACTCATCTGTTCTTTTTAAAGAATCCTAAAAAAGTCTCTTCACAATCTCCATTTTATGAATGCTGTGGACTGTATATGAATGAAAAATAAAAAGTTTGTTGTATAATAGAAATTGTTCTGAAATGAAAGATTTACATAGCTTACCTTTTAAAAATTATGAAGATCATTAGTTTTTTAAAATATTTCTTGTGAGAGTGTTTTTCCCAAAGAAGTATCATTTTCTATATGATTCCAAGAAAGCATTTTACTCTCAGAAGGCTCTGGACATTGTTAAGCAACAGACAATAAAAAGGATTAAAGACAAATTAAAAACGTCTTAAATAACAACCTTAGTGTCATTATATTTTCTGTGTGGTGCCTTTTTTAGTGATGTGTTACAAATTAAGTTTTTAAAAAGAGATTTCCTCAATGGCAGAAGAAACTTCAAAACTTACATTAAACACATGGAAAGTAAATAACACTCTCCTGAACAACCAGAGGGTTACAGATGAAATTAAAGAAGAAATTAAACTATTTGCAAGTCAATGAAAATGCGGATACAACATACTGGAACCGTAGGGTGCAATGAAAGTGGTCCTAAGGGGAAAACATATAGCAATGAGTTCTCACATCAGAAAAACAGAATGAGCACAAATAAACAATCTAATGCTGCACCTCAGGCTTCTGGAAAAAGAGCAAGTCAAGACTGAAGCTCATAGGAGGAAATTACAAAGATCAGAGCAGAAGTTTACACAATTGAGGCCAAGAAGACAATGCAAAGGATTGAGTTGATTTGTTGAAAGAATCAAGTTGATAAGCCCCTAATCAACTTTATCAAGAAAAGAAAAAAAAACCCTCACATTCAAGCAAATGAATAAAAAGGGTGAAATTACTACAAATTCTGTGGAAATTCAAAAGATCAACATCTACTTTGAAAACCTTGCTTAGGGTGGAAAGCAGAGGAAATGGACAGATTCCTAGAAACACATGAATTACCATAGCTGAATCAAGAAGATAAAAAATGTTCAATAACCTAATACCTGTTTCTGTAATTGGAAATGTAAGGAAAAACTTACCAATGAAGAAAAGCCTAGGTCCTGATGGATGCATGGCTGAATTCTACAAGAAATTTTGAGATTTAATGTCAAGGCTCCCCAAACTTTTTTAAAAAAAATTGAAAGGGAAGCAGTTCTCCCTAACTCATTCCCGAGGCAAGTGTTACTCTGATTCCAAAACCAGAGAAGGATCTAAAACAAACAAACAAACAAAAAAACTATAGGCCAATCTTCCTAATGAACACATGCAAAAAGATTCAATAAAGTACTACCAAACAATGCAGCAAATTATCAAGAAAACTATACACCATGACCAAGTGGGATTCATCCCTCTTGGAGTGCAGGGATGGTTCAACATATGCAAATCAATAAATGTAATGCACCACATCAACAGAGCCAAAGCCAAAAACCACATGATTATTTCAATAGATGCAGAAAAAGATTCTGATAAACAGTGGTTCATGATAAAAGCCCCACAGAAAATTGGAATAGATGGTCTCTACTTCAATCTGATAAAAGCCATCTATGACAAACCAAATCAATATCATACTAAATGGACAAAAACTGAAAGCTTGTACTCTAAAATCAGGAGCAAGATAAAGATGTCCACCATCACCACTCCTGTTCAGTGTAGTTCTGGAAATGTTAAAACAATTAGACGAGAGAGAGAAGGAATAAGGAGAGGAGAGGAAAAAGTTACTTGTAGATGACATGATATTGTACATAAAAGACCCCCTGAAAAGTCTAGACTGCATAAGTAAATTCAGCAGTGTAGCTGGGTTCAAAGTCAACACTCAAAAATCTAGCATTCTTATACATAACAAACTTACAAGTATAATTATGAAAATGACACCTTTCACAACAGCATCCAAAAAAATGAAATACTTACAAATCAGTCTAACAAAGGATGTAAAAGTTTATACATTAAAAACTATAATACTCTTTAAAAAGAAGATTAAAGAGAATATCAGAAAATGAAAAGATCTCCCTTGTTCTTGAATAGGAAGAACAAACAGTGAAAATGACTGTACTCCCAAAATTTACACAGATTTAATGCAGTTCTGATCAAAATACCATTAACATCATAAATTTAGAGAAAACATTCCTAAAATTCAGAAACAGGAGACCTAGAATAGCAAAGGCAATCCTGGGTAACAATGGCAATGCAGGAGGCATTGCAATCCCTAGTTCAAAGCTACTGTGATAAATTCAGCATGGTACTGGGAAAAAACAAAATAACAAACAGACCTGAGAATCAGTGGAACAGATCAGAAGAGGCAGACACAAAGACACAGCCACCTTGTGTTTGACAAAAGGGCCAAGCATGTTCACTGGAAGAAAGATAGCCTATTCAATAAATGATGCAGGAAAAATTGGCTTTCCACATGCTGAAGACTAAAACTAGACCCATGTCTTATCACCATGCACTAAAGTCAAAGTGGATCAAGAATCTAAATATTAAAAAACAAATACTAAATCTACTAGAAGACAAGGTAGATAGAGGTAGGTAAAGAGTTTATGAACAAAATGGAAACTGCATGAGAAGTACTTCAAAGAAACAACTGCGATCTTATTAAAATTTTTGCACTTCAAAAGAAATCAACAGAATGAAAAGAAAAGCCACAGAATGGCAAAAAATTGTAGCCAATTGACTCTTAGACAAAAGACATATCTAGAGCATACAAAGAATTGGAAAATATTAGGCCCCTCCAAATTCAAAGACCCAATCCAAAAATGGGTACACACTTTTCAGATGAAGAGATATAAATGGCAGATACATGAAGAAATGTTCAACATCACTAGTCATTTGAGAAATGCAAATTAAAAAACAACATTGAGATTCCACTCTAGAAAGAATGGCTGCCATCAAGAAATCAACGAATAACAAATGTTGATGGGGCTGTGAGAAAAGAATGTTTCTGTTGGTGGGTGTGTAGACTGCTACAACTACTATGGAAATCAGTGCAGAGATTCATCAAAAAACTAGAATTGGAGGTCTCGTTTAAGCCAGCCTATTCCCCTTCTGGGTATTTTTCCAGAAGAATTGAAAACATCATGCCACAGCATTATATGTGTACCTATGGGTATAACTGAACAATTTGTAATAGCCTGATCTTGGAAACAACCCTAATGCCCATCAACTGAAAAATGGATGAAAAAGATTGATATTTTTATATAATGGAGTATTAGCTATAAAGAAGGATAAATGAGGCTTTTATAGGTAAATGGGTGCAACTTGAGACCATACTCATAAGTGAAATCAAATTCACATGTATAAATGTCAGTTTCCCTAGTGTAAAAAAAAAACCTGAAAGATCCAAAATTTACAATAAATACTGTGAAAATGAAAGAGAAAGTGGTCAAAAGGAAAGAACAACTGGAATAGGGGAAAGGAGAAAAGAAAGAAGGGAAAAGATTGTATATAGGTATACATATATTTATGTGTGTATGTATATATAATCTCTGTAAATTCATCAAAGAGAACAGTTTGTGCTTTCATTGTTTGATCATTTTTTCATGCCTAAATCTTGTAACCTGCACAACTAATTCTAAGATAACAAATAAGCAATATAGTAGCTAGTATTAATTTCCTACTTTAAAAAAAATTCCTCAATGACAAATGATTTATCCTATTTCAGGTTCAGTTACTTGTTGGGAAGAGGCAATCATCTGTGACCCTGCTACTGAGTTGTGTTATATATTTTTCATGACAATGGATAGCTAGTCATCCTTGAAAAAGCATAGACTTTTTAAACTGGATGCTTATGTGTTAGTGTGGGTTGCTTATGTCCTTTTTGCATGTGCGTAGGTTTCAACCTAAAGGTTCATGGCATGTGAATCTGATCAGAGTTGATGTATGTTTGCTAATAGTTTTCCATTTGTGTCACTGTTGTGGGGCAATGATGAAGATCAGCTTGAACAGCTGGCAGCTGTCCTCTCCCTTGAGCCTCTGCCAAACAGAGGACTTGACTTCGGGGAGGGGGAAAAATCTTTTCCAAGCAGTATAGAGTTGCCATCTCTTCTTTTAAGTCCTAGATTAAATTCTAAGACCTCTTGACCTTCAGATTTGCATTTTGCTGGAATTCAGCCCAAGGAATTGAGCTACTTTCATAGACTGCCGTGAAATATACCTTTTATGTTCTTTTTAACTTTGTGACTTTGGGGCTTTTCAAAGCCAAAGATAACAGCTGACCAGGTCAGAAGTACCCAAAGATATGTGTAAAAAAGGTCTAGGGGAGGTGTCACAGCTGTTGGATAGCTCAGTAAAACACTTTCACACATGTATTTGTATTTCTTATAGTCCTGTGAGGTTATATAGGAGATCACTTCATCAAAAAAGAAGTCTCCTGTGTCTCGGGCTTGCAAACCTAGGTTTTTCTAAAATCATGAAGCTTTAACCAGATAAACAATGTCCGCACCTCAAAATGTAAGCTTTGTTTTGGCTACATTCTGAAAAGCACTACAAAGTGGAGTGGAAAAATTTTGCTAAAATTGAATGAAATAATGTCAGATTTCCCATAATATTACCATTTTAAAATGAATCATATGATCAAGAACTGAAAATTTCCCTATTCATTTGGTTGTATACTTTAGAGGTAACCATTATTTACTTTGATATGTCTGCTGAAATCTTTCCTGTGCATATTGACCTGTCTGTATGTACATAAGATGTATTCTTGATTTTTACACAAAAATAAATCATTTTGTATAATTTCTATATAACTTGCATGTTTTCCTGGGTTATTGAGTAACTAATCCTCATATAGTGGCATAGATTTGATTCTTTTTAGGGTAAATAGGGCTTTTTTTTTTTTTTTTTTTTTGTACTGGGGATTGAACTCATGACCTTGTGCTTGCCAGGAGCTTATGCCACTGAGCTAAAACTCCTTAAATAGGGCTTTTTGTTGAGTTGGTTGGTTGGTTGGTTGGTTATTTGAGTTGTGGGTCTCACTGTGTTGCCCAGCCTGGTCTTGAACTCCTGGGCTTAAGTGAATCTCTGCTTCAGTCTCCTGAGTAACAGAATACAATTGCATTCCACCATGCCCAGCTGGTGAACATGATTTTGACTACAGAACACTGGTCTTTGTATTTCTTTCTCACTGTATTTCCTCAAGCTTGTCCTTACCTTACTTTCTATCATTATTAAGATTCATTATTAAGAGCTATTGAGGTTTGTTTTGTGTTTTGTTTTCTTTCCCAGTGCTGAGTATTGAACCAAGGGCCTTTTTGATGCTAGGTAAACAACTTAGCAGTGAGCTAAATCTGTAACTCTTTAAGAATTTTTAAATAGCTAGCATAGTTATTCTAAAGTTATTTCT
The DNA here is from genome assembly GCF_034190915.1 of Cavia porcellus. Taxonomy (NCBI): domain Eukaryota; kingdom Metazoa; phylum Chordata; class Mammalia; order Rodentia; family Caviidae; genus Cavia; species Cavia porcellus. The sequence goes on from NW_026947484.1 coordinate 220,052,554, forward strand.
CTGGAATCTGTGGTCACTTGTGGAACAAGAAAGATGATCTAAAATGGGATAGTTTAAATTTGCCAGTTATAAAATATGAAGATTACCTAAGGCTGGGATAACTTAGAACTGGAGGAGTACTTAAGTTTCAGTTCAAGGGAAAGGAGATGGATCTTAGTGCTTTTCAGAATGTAGCCAAGACAAAGCTTATATCTTGAGTTAGGTATATTACTATCTGTGTTTAAAGCTTTACAATGATTAAAAACATGTTATTTCTCTGGAAGAGGTAGAACCTGTGCTGTGATGGACAGATGTTAATAATAGATTGAAAGGATACTCATCTGTATTAAATTTTTGTTTCTTTGTTTTTTGTTTCTGTTTTTTTGCTTTTTTTTTTTTCAGAGAGTGTCTCACTGCAGTTCAGGCTGGCCTTGAACTCACTATGTAGCCCAAGCTGTCTTACTCTTGATGATCCTCCTGCCTCAGTTTCCCAAGTGTTAGGATTATAGGCATGCACCACCAGTCTTGGTTTAAAGTAAATATTGTCTGCCAAATTACAGACCAATTCTTAAGTTTAGTTGTCATAAGTATGCCCCTTGGCTTCACAAGATTTGGACGAGTTCTTCCCTTTTAATAGTTGGGGAACAAATTAGTTTTAGGCACAGATGATTGCTGCAGCCTTCATTGATTAGGAATGTGTTTAAGAAGGTAAGACTTTCTAAGTCTTCTCTTTGGCACTTGAATACAAAAAAAGCCTCAGAGCTAAATTACATAGATCAGCAGAGATTAAACCTAGCAGAGTACACCTTCAACATTAAACATGACTATCTCACACATATATAATGAACATGTATGAAAATTTATTTAACTCCTTAGCAAACCAATAATAAGAAAATCTGATTCAGGGCCTTAGTGAAATAGGAGTTCTGTTATTCACCATGAGTTAAAAAATAAAGGAACACTGCAAAATGATTGAAACCTTGAATGAACAATATAAGAAAGAACTAGAATGCATGAAACATTCAAAGAGAAATCCAGGAAATCAAAAATTCCATTGAAAGCTGGCAAAACTGGCTCAATGAATGTGAAGATAGACTTTCAGACTTGGAAGACAAGATTGCAGCTAGTGCACAGGAAAGGAAACATCTTTAAAAATAATAAAGAATCAGGAAATGGCAACTCAACAGTTGCAAGATGATGCAAAGAAAAATAATATAAATTAATAGATGTAAAGGGAAAAGGTGACATGCAAATGATATCAAAAGACTATTTACATAAATAATAGCTGAAATTTTTCCAAACATAGGAAACTGACATATAGATAAGTAAATCATATTGAACTTCAATTAGCCATAAGCAAAATAAATCTACATCCAGACCTATAATAATCAACCTCTCAGAAATTCAACATAAGAACAGGATAGTAAAAGCTACTAGGAAAAAGAAACAAGTCACCTATAAAGGAAAGCCTATCAGAATCACAGCAGAGTTTTCAACACAAACAATGAAGTCAAGAAGAGCATGGAGTGAAGTATTTCAAATCCTAAAAGAAAAGGACTTCCAACCCAGATTGATGTACTCTGCAAAACTATCTACAAAATCGATGGAGAAATAAGATATTTCCATGACAAAGAACAGCTGAAGAACTTCATGACTGCTAACAACCCTGCAAACAATACTGAAAGATATTGTAGAAAGACATAAAAATAACTACGTCTTCAAGAATGCCAACAGAAAGAAACCACCAAGCAGCACAAAGAATTAAACAGAGGAGAAAGGTAAAGAACCAATAGCAGAAAGATAATGTGACAAAAATAAGCCAATATATATCTTTTATAAACATTAATGTAAATGACCTCAATTCACTAAAAGAAACAGACTGCAGAATGGATCAAGAAACAACATCAACAACATCCATCCATGGGCTGTATACAAGAAACCCATCTAATCCAAAAGGAAATTCATAGACTGAAAGTCAAAGGATGGAAAACAATACTTCATGCAACAGCAACCCCCAGAAAGCAGAGATAGATATGCTGTTTGCAGACAATGTGAACTTCAAACCAAGAATGATCAAATGAGATAAAGAAGGTCAGTACATACTGGTTAGGGGAAAACTTCAAGAGATAACAATCTTAAAAATATATGCACCAAATATCATGCCCAGATATAAAAAACCCACATATACTCAGATATAAAAAACAAATATTAATAGAAATGAAAAATCAAATAAGCAACAATACAATTATAATGGGATATCTTATAGCCCATTGACGAGATCAACGAGGGAGAAAATCAGCAAACAAATAAAGGAACTGAATCAAACTTCTGAGCAATCTTGTGAACTTAATAGATGTCTACAGAGTGTTCCACTCAACAACAAGAGAATATACATTCTTCTCAGCTTCACATGGGACATTCTCTAAAATAGACTATATAGAATCCCATAATGTTCTAAGTAGACTATATACTAGCCGATAGTGTTCTAGCCCTAAGTTAACTGTACACTAGTCCGTAGTGTTCTAAGCCCATAGTGCTTAAGTAAATGCAAAACAATTGGAATTATCCTATGCATATTATCTGCCTGTAGTGCTATAAAACTGGAAATTAAGGACAAAAGAAACTGCAAAAACTCCATAAACACATGGAAATTAACTAATACACTCCTGAACAATCAATGGGTCACAGAAGAAATTAAAGAAGAAATTAAAACAATATCTACAAGTAAATGAAAACACAAATATAACTTACTGGAACCTGTGGGATACAATGAAAGTGATCCTTAGAGGAAAATTGATTGTGATAAATTCCCACACCAGGAAAACAGAACAAACACAAATAAACACCCTGATGCTATGCCTCAAACATCTAGAAAAAGAACAAGTCAAGCCCAAAGCCAAAAGAAGGAAGGAAATCATAAAGATCAGAGGAGAAATCAATATACTAGAGACTAAGAAAATAATGCAAAGAATTAATGAATCAAAGAGTTGGTTTTTGAAAGAATAAATAAAAATTGATGAGCCACTAGCCAATCTTATTTTAAAAAGGAGAGAAAAACTCAAATGCATACAATAAGGACCAAAAAAGGTGAAATCACTACAGGCCCTGTGGAAATACACAAGATCATCAATACATACTTCAAAAACGTTTACTCTCATAGGTATAACACAGAAGAAATGGGCAGATTCCTGGAAACATGTGAATTACCAAAGCTGAATCAAGAAGATGTAAAACTGCTAAATAATCCAATTTCAGTTAATGAAATTGGAAATGTAATTAAAACTTTACCAATAAAGAAAAGCCCAGGTCCTGATGGATTCACAGATGAATTCTACAAGAAATTCAAGCAGACTTAATGCCAACCCTTCTCAAACTCTTCAGTGAAATTGAAAGGGAAGCAGTCCTTCCTAACTCATTCCTGGAAGCAACAATTACTCTAATACCAAAACTAGAGAGAAAGACCCAACCAATAAATATAACTACAGGCCAATCTCCCTAATGAACATAGATACAAAAATCCTCAATAAAATACTGGTAAATAGAATGCAACAAATCATCAATAAGATTGTACACCATAACCAAGTGGGATTCATCCCAGCAATGTGGGGATGATTCAATATACAGAAATCAAAAAGCATAATACATCATATCAAGAGAGCCAAAGATAAGAATCACATGATCATTTCAATAGATGCAGAAAAAGCTTTTGATAAAGTTCAACACTCATTCATAATAAAATCCTACAGAAAATCAGAATAGATGATCTCTGCCTCAATCTGATAAAAGCCATCTGTGACATATGGTGGAATGGAAGAACAGAGAAAAAGGGTAGAATTGTTTGATGGAGAAAATAGAGAAAACATAGAATATGTGAAGCAGGTTCAAAGAGATTACCAGGAAACTAAAAACTCTATCAAAAACTGGCATAACAGCTTGAAAGAAACTAAGAATAGATTATCTGAACTGGAAGGCAGATTTGTAAGGTGGGAGCATGAAATGAAAAACTTCTTAAAAATAACAAACAGCAACAACACAAAAGCTAGAAGATTATAAGAGGATCTATGACTTAAGAATTAAGAACATAAAAGAAGAAGTGGAGACACAAACAAATGGATTACAAAAGCTATTCACAGAAATAATCCAAGAGAATTTCCCTAATTTAGCAAATGGTAAAGATACTCAGATATATGAGGCATACAGGACCCCAACCACCTACAACCCAAACAGAGCTACACCCAGGCATATAATAATCAAAATTCCAGAAATCCAATATAAGAACAAAATATTAAAAGCCATCAGAGACAAGAAACAGATCACTTACAAGGGAACACCTGTCAGAATTACAGCAGACTTCTCGGCACAAACCATCAAATCACAAAGAGTGTGGGAGGGAGGGGGAATAATTCAAGCTTTGAAAGATAATAACCTCCAGCCAAGATTGCTATATCCTGCACAACTGTCCCTGGAAATTGATGGTAAAACAAGGTGCTTCCAGGATAAAGAGGAACTAGGGGAATTTGCAACCACCAATTCAACTCTACAGAGAATACTGCAGGATATTCTAAAAAAGGAAAATACTAAGATTCCAGAAATAGTGGCAGAGAGGCCACAATGAATGGAGCAGAAAACAAAATGAAGAAGACAAACTGACAACAAACGACAGAAAAAGAGCTCAACAGAAATGAGGCAGAGAAGGTCGATGGTAAGAACAGCAATTTTGGAGAAAACAAGACATCATAATAGCTAGTGCTGATTTAGTATCATCTTGTCTTGAAGTCCCATCAAACTTGTATTCTTCTGTCTCCATTGGTCTTAAAATGTTGTATCTTATTGGATTTTATTATATATGATAATATAAGCAAAAACTTTTATACACAAGGAGTTTATACAGAAACCATTGTTCATTTTCTGTTAATTGGTTCTAAATACCCAGTAATAATGTCATTCTCTTGAATGGTTTTATAGTGTCTTGATATGTTTGGTGCTATAGTATATGAAGTTATACTCAATGATTTCAAGGAAAGAGACACTATGGTAACTATTTTTATGTCAGGATATCTTGTGGTGAAACACTATTTTGCTTAAATGGTTATGTTTTGACCTATGCTGTTCTGTTGTTATGCCCTCTTTTATCTCAATCCCCCCTTTTAAAAATTATTTACTTTTTTCTTTTTACTTTTTTAATTAAGGGAAAAATAAATAAAAAATAGCAGGATAAATTATAGTAACCTATTTTGATTTCCTATTAACTTGATTTGAAATCCTGTATTGCCCTCACCATCTTGTTTGGACTGATTTTCCTCTATTCTGCTTTGCTTGATAGTACCAAGTTCGAAAGTATAGGCAAAACTGTGAAGACAGTAAGAATCATTAGGATGCCCATTCCAGTTGACTATTATTTTCTTTTAAAATCCTGTAATGTCTCCAATGCTTTGGTTTTATCCTTTATTGTTTAGTTTAATTTATTGTAACTGGAAATTCTTCTTAAAATAGCAAGAGACAGTATGGTAACCATTGTTGATCACCTTATATTTTGTTTTTACATTATCTATTATGTCCATCCTTTTGATTTGACTGACTCTGTTCTGATATGTTGCATTTGGTTTTACTCTCTTCAAAAAAAGTAATAAGAACTGTGGGAGTAATAAAACCCAAAATGTATAATTTTTTAAAAAAATTTTATTTAAGGAGGAAAAAAAAAGCAGAGAAAGGGTACAAGTTATACAGAATTACAGAAAAAAATAAACAGTAGGAAATCACTAGTTAATGGATTACATATTGTCATCTTAGAAATAATTGTTCAAGTCACAAAATTAAAGCTTGTAAAGTGGACATTCCAACAGTGAGACTGCAAACAGTTCTGTTCAATGATCCAACAAAACTCAGTGATACCATTATCTATCTTATACATTTATATATACATGCAGTTATATCATTTAGAGCACTTTGTTTTCCTCTCTTTTGTACAATGACAATTACCCATTTTGGGTTTTGTTGCTCCCACAGTTCTTATTACTTTTTTGAAGGGAGTAGAACCAAATGTGACATAACAGAACAGAGTCAATTAAATCAAAAGGGTGGACATAATAGATAATGTAAAAGCATAATACAAGGTGATCAACAATGGTTACCATAATGCCTCCCGCTATCTCTAATAGAATTGCCTATATCATCAGTTATAATAAAATTGAACAAAACAGTAAAGAACAAAACCGACAAAACCAAAACATTGGAGACATTATAGGTCTTCAAAAGTAGATAATAGTCAACGAGAATGGGCGTTATAATGAATCTCACTATCTTTACAGCTGTTGCTTAAACTTTCGAATGTGGTACTATCAAGCAAAACAGAATAGGGGGACATCAGTCAAAAACAAGATGGTGAGATTAATACAGGGCTTTAAATCAAGATAATGGAAAGTCAAAGTGGGTTACTATAAAATATCCTGCTATTTTTTATTTATTTTTCCCTTAATTAAAAGGATAAAAATAAAAAAGTAAATAATGAAGTGGAGATTGAGATAAAAGAGGGCATAACAGCAAACAGCGCAGATCAAAACATAACCATTTAAGCAGAATAGTGTTTCACCACAAGATAATCCTGACATAAAAGTAGTTACCATATTGTCTCTTTCCTTGAAATCTTTGAGTATAACTTCATATACTGTAGCATCAAATATATCAAAACAATGTAAAACCATTTAAGAGAATGACAGCATTACAGGGTATTTAGAATCAACCAACAGAAAATGAACAATGGTTTCTGTATAATCTTGTCTTTAAAAGTTTTTGCTTATACTATCATACATAATAAAATCCAATAAGATACAACCTGTTTAGACCAGTGGAGACAGAAGAACAAAAGCTTGATGAGACTTCAAAACAAGATGATACTAAATCAGTATTACCTATTAAGATGTCATTTTCTCCAAAATAGCTGTTCCTATCATCTAATCTTCTCTGCCTCATTTCTGTTGAGCTCTTTTTCTGTCATTAGTTGTCAGTTTATCTTCATTTTGTTTTCTGCTCCAGTCATTGTGGCCTCTCTGCCACTATTTCTGGAATCTTGGTATTTTTCTTTTTTAGAATATCCTGTAGTATTCTCTGTAGAGTTGAATTGGTGGTTGCATATTCCCCTAGTTCCTCTTTATCCTGGAAGCACCTTGTTTTTCCATCAATTTCCAGGGATAGTTGTGCAGGATATATCAATCTTGGCTGGAGATTATTATCTTTCAAAGCTTGAATTATTTCCCCCCCACGCTCTTCGTGATTTGATGGTTTGTGCAGAGAAATCTGCTGTAATTCTGATGGGTGTTCCCTTGTAAGTGGTCTGTTTCTTGTCTCTGACAGCTTTTAATATTCTGTTCTTGTATTGAATTTCTGGAATTTTAATTATTATATGTCTGGGTGTTGCTCGGTTTGGGTTGTAGGTGGCTGGGATCCTCTATGCTTCATACAACTGAGTATCTTTACCTTTTGCTAAATTAGGAAAATTCTCCTGGATTATTTCTGTGAGTAGCTTTTGTAGCTCATTTGTTTGTGTCCCTACTTCTTTTATGTTCTTAATTCTTAAGTTATGGATCCTCTTATCATCTTCTAGTCTTTGTATTATTGCTGTTTGTTTCTTTGTTACTTTTAAGAAGTTTTTCATTTCATTCTCCCATATTACAAATCTGCCCTCCAGTTCAGATAGTCTGTGCTTAGTTTCTTCCAAGCTGTTATGCCAGTTTTTGATAGAGTTTTTAGTTTCCTGGTAGTCCCTTTGAACCTGCTTCACGTATTCTATGTTTTCTCTATTTTCTCCATCAAACAATTCTCCCCTCTTTTTCTGATCTTCCATTCCACCATCTGTTTTTTCTTGGGTGGTGCTTAGCATTTCTCTAACTATTCTGCTTATTTCTAGCTTCAGGTCATTAATAACTTCATTCTTGAACTGATCTATGAGGCTCTCTAGATGGCGCTTTATGTCTATTGGTGCGGTGTCCGCTATTGCCTGTTTCTCAGGATTGGGGGCCGAAGGGCCTTTCTTGTTGCTCCCTCTTTCCATATTCTTTGTTCCTTATATATGCAAGCGTATATAGGAGACCCAGCTTCCTTTCCTGTCAGCCACAGTCTGATTGAATTGCGCCGGCTAGGTGTTCCCGCCCACCGCGGCACACCAGGAAGTTGCAGACCAGGCAGCGTATGCGGGGCCCGCCCCTCCAGGTCACCCTCAGGCTCTGGGATCTGGGTTGTGCTAGCCCACTGGGTCTCAGCCAGCAGTGTCACATAGGCTAGGCACTTCTCACCAATCCCGCTTGAGAGGGGGATACGTGGCTGAAGTTGCCGCAGTGCCCTGCTCCCGCAAGTCTGCCCAGTCCCAGAATGTCCTCTGTTGGAGTCTCCCAAACCATGGGAAGAGTGTCAGTTTCTCTCACTCACCTCACCGCAAGTCAATGCACAGCTCCCCGCCTGTCCTGTTTTCAACTCCGTTCGCTGATTCCCATTCTCAGAGCTTCTGCGCGTCTCTCTCCTTTCCGAGCTGATGTAGACGCAGCCGCCGCGTGGCGGGAAACCCAAATCACGGCTTCCAATGGTGCGGGCTCCAGCTTCCACACTGAGGCTTTTCTGTTCCTGTTATAGCACCAGGTTGCACTCCAAGTTGGTTTCTCTCAGCCCAGTTCATTCTTGGGTCAGCAGGGCATATCTCCACCTGCTCATGACTCCTTACTCCTCACCATTCCTGAATTCCAAGCTGGTTCTTTCAGAGAGCCTCCATAGCTGCTACTATCTGTCCGCCATGTTCTCCCGGAAGTCCAAAATGTGTAATTGTCATTGTACAAAAGAAAAGAAAAGAAAGTGCTCTAAAGGTTATAACTGCATATATGTCTCAGTGTATAAGATAGATAACCATATTACTGAGTGTTTTTTTGATCATTGAACAAAACTGTTTGCACTCTCACTGTTTGAAAGTCCACTTTATATGCTTCAATTTTGTAACTTGAACAACTATTTCTAAGATGAGAATATGTAATCTATTAATTAGTGATTTCTTACTGTTTACTTTTTAAATTTTATATTACTTGTACCCTTTTTCTATTTTTTCCTTTTTCTCCTTAAATAAAAAAAGCCAGCATTATATTAAATGATCAAAAACTGAAAGCTTTCACTCTAAAATTAGGTACTAGGCAATGTTGTCCACTATCACAACTCCTATTCAATATAGTACTGGAAATATTAGCTGGAGCAATTATACAAGATAGAGAAATAAAAGGACTAAAGATAGGAAAGGAAAAGATTAAACTATCATTATTTGTAGATGACATGATACTTTACATAGAATACCCCCAAAACTCCATTGAAAGACTTCTAGATGTAATAACCAAATCTAGTAATGTAGCTGGATACAAAGTCAACACTCAAAAATCAATAGCATTCCTGTACAGAAACAACCAACTCACTAAGAGAAAAATAAAAATAAGAGAAATCACCCCTTCACAATAGCATACAAAAAGATAAAAAAATAAATAAAAAAAGAAAGAAATACTTAGGAATCAATGTCACAAAGGAAGTAAAAGATCTACTCAGTGAAAATTACAGTATTCTGAAAAAAGAAATTGAAAAGGATCTCAGAAAATGGAAAGACATTCCTTATTCATGAATAGGAAGAACAAATATTGTGAAAAGGGTTATTCTCTGAAAATTGTTATACAGATTTAGAATAATTCCAAAGTGTCATTAGCATACTTCACAGATCTAGAGAAATCATTTGTAAAATTCATCTGCAACTACAAGAGACCTAGAATAGCAAAGGCAATTCTGGGCAACAAAGACAAGACAGGAGGCATCACAATCGCTGATTTGAAGTTATATTACAAAGTTACTGTGATAAAATCAGTATGGTACTGGAATAAAAACAGACCTGAAGATCAATGGAATAGATTGGAAGATACAACCACAACTACAAACACATTCAGCCACTTCATCTTTGACAAAAGGACCAAACACATTCACTGGAAGAAAGTCAGTCTCTTTAACAAGTGGTGCTGGAAAAACTGGCTTTAATATGCCAAAAACTAAAACTAGACCCATGACCATCGCCATGCATTAAAGTCAAAATGAATCAAAGATCTAAATATTAAAACAGAAACACTAAATCTGCTGGAAGACAAAGTAGGTAGAAATCTTGAAGACATGGGGATTGGCAGAGAATTCATGAAAAAAAGACTCAAACAGCACAGGGAATACTTCCCAGTATCAACTACTGGGATCTCATCTTATTAAAAAGTTTTGCATGTCAAAAGAAATCTCCAACAAAATGAAAAACCCTCATGAATTGGGAAAATTGTAGTCAACTATCATTCAGATGAAGGACATCTATCTAGAACATGTAAAGAATTTTAAAAAATCAGGCTCCTGAAATTCAAAGACCCAATTCAAAAATGAGCATGAGATGAAGGCATGGTTCTCAGATGACACAATACAAATGCGAAATAAATAATGAAAAAATGTTCAACATCATTGGTCGTTAGAGACATGCAAATTAAAACCACACTGAGATTCCATCTCACCCCAGGAAGAACAGACAGGATCAAGAAAAACACCAATAACAAATGCTGGAGAGGTTGTGGGGAAAAGGAGCTCTTCTGCACTGTTGGTGGGAGTGTAGACTGGTGCAACCACTGTGGAAATCAGTCTGGAGGTTCCTCAAAAGGCTGGGATTGGAGGTCCCATTTTACCCAGCTATTCCACTTCTGGGCATATTCTCAGAAGAACTGAAAACATCATATCAGTGATATATGTGTACCTATGTTTATAGCAGTACAATTTGTAATAGCTAAATCTTGGAAACAATCCAAATGCCCATCAACTAAGGAATGGATAAAAAACATGTGGTATTTTTATACAGTGGAACAAAGAAGGACTACATTGAGGCTTTTATACATAAATGGATGCAACTTGAGACCATACTTATAAGTGAAATAAGTCAAACTCACATTTATAAATTTTGTATTGTCTCCCTAGTATAAGAAACTGAAAGAGTAAATAAAGATACAAAATTTTCTAAAAATATTGTGAAAGGGTAAGAAACTGCTTAGAGGAGAAAATAACTCAGAAAAAAAAGAAGGAAGAGAAAAGGAAAAAGTTATAAATTTGTATATGTACACTTAGATTACTAAAATGATTGTAATACTAATTTGATCACTTCTTGGAACAAAACAGTTAACATACATAGGATTAGATCAATTTGGCATGACTGTATCTGATAATTCAAGTAAGCCTTTCGAAGATAACTATGCAAAACAACATAAATAGTTATATTCCTACCACCTTGTTTTGAAATCCCACATTGTTATTGTTCTGGGCTCTTTGTTATAGTTATTTGTTTGACTCTTGCTTCTTATTTTTCTTATTGTTTGTTTGTTTTTTTTTGTTTTCCCCTCTAATACAGAAAGGATAGATGTACATGTATAGGCTTATATATGTGTAGAACCTCACCTGAAAAATTTACAAGAATTGATTTTAGTATGTGTGATGATATGAACAGCTACATTGATGAAAACAAGACATCAAGGTAACCATTGCTGATTTCCTATCATTTTGTTCTGAAGTCTGATAATGCTTTTATTCTTGGTTTTGATTGGTTTTAGTCTGTTTTTAATTATTTAATATCAATGTATATGAAGGTATGGACAGCTATTTTGAAGAAAACAAGAGACAATATGGTAGCCATTATTGACTGCCTATTGTCTGGTTTTGAAGACCCATAAGGCTTTTATTCTTTTGATTGCTCTTACTATTTTACTATTACTATTTTGTTTTGTATTAACTTTTGTGTGTGAAGGTATGCACAACTATTTCAAAGAAAACAAGAGACATTATGGTAGCTACTGTTGATTTCCTGTTGTCTTGTCTTGAAGTCCTGTTATTTGCATTGTTTTATTCTGCTCTGTTTTATTCTACTTTGCTTTGTTTTGTTTTATTCTTTTTAAAATAAAAAAGTTGTTATTTGAAATAAGCACATATGTTAACTAATTTATGTATGACATATGTAGCACATTGTTTTGATACATGATTATTGTAATCAATTTAGCATGTCCCTTTTTTGTTGTAAGAGTGCCTAAAATTTACTCTCAGCAGATTTTCAGTATACAATTCTGTATTACTATATTCCTCCCGCTGTGTATTCTATGACTAACTCATTTTACTTAACTGTGAATTTATACTTTAACCTGTACCTTCCCGTCATTCCCAACCACGACCCCTCCGACTCCCTTCACTTTTTTTTGTTTGTTTGTTTGGTACTGGGGATTGAACTCACGACCTCACGCTTGCCAGGCTCTTTCACTTTTTATATTTGCAAGATTTTATATGTGAATGCAACCGTGTAGTATTTTTCCATTTTATTTATTTCACTTAGCATAATATCTTCAAGTTTCATCCTTGTCACACAATGGCAAGATCTCTTTCCAGTGTGTGTGTGCCTCACAAATTTTTCATTCATCCACTGATAGTTGCAGTAAATATGAGAGAGCAGATTTTTTATGAGATGGTAATTTCATTTCCCTTGAGGGACTGCTAGGTTAATGCCTTTTAATTTCTTTAGGAATTTATGTACCGTCTCCCTCAGTGGTTGTATCACTATGCATTCCCTTAATAATATACAATAATTTCCTTTTCTCTGAATTCTAGCCAACATGTTATCTCTTTTTTTAAAAAAATAAAATGAATCACAATACATGTGAGGTGATCTATCAGTTGTGATTTTGATCTGCATTTCATTGATAATCTGTGATGTTTAGTACCATTACATATACCTACCTGTTCACTATTTTATGATGTCTGTTTGGGACTTTTAGCTGTTTTTACATTGGGTTATTTGCTTTTTGCTGTTCAGTTGTATGATTTCCTCATATATTTTGGATATTAATCCCTTTTTAGATACATGTTTTGCAGATATTGTTTCCAATGTGTAAGCTGTCTTTATTCCATGTTAATATTTCTATGACAATTTCAAATATTTTGGGAAAATAGCATTTTTATAGTACATTTCCCAACACATTGTTTTGAAAATAGAGCATTTAATAGGCTTATCAGAAAACAGCTGGATTCTCATATCAGCTTCTGCATTCATTTTTTTGCAATATGTTGTTTTGGTTGAAGCATATGAAGAAAATATGTACTCACAGATACTGTAGTTGGCAAAGGAAGACCTTAGAGAATCCCAAAAGAGTCTTGGGGACTTCCAGTGGTCCTTGAACTATACTTGGGAATCATCGCCCTTTACTAAGAAGTATCCTTGGCAGGCGTGTTAAATAACATCCCAATATGACTTTGGAAGGCCATCCTGACCTGTCTTTTGCTTTGTTTCCAAATTTTGGCTAGTTTTCTTGTTACTTTAAAGCTCGTGTCATGCTCTTGTTGCCAGAGACAAATTGGATCAGACAGATAATATTCCATTTGTAAACAGAGGGAATGGGAATTATACAAGAACCTTCATTTAAAATCCCCCTCAAGCAAACAAAAACTTTTTCCCTTAACATAAGAATGTGTGCCAGGAAATTTATAAGTGTGACCTGTATAACATTAACCTGTAATATTTTGAATTTGTCAGAGATAAAAACTGATGCCAATTCCTACCCTCGTAGTCTGTTTTTTGTGTTAGTGTGTGAAAGTAAGCATGTATTTAAGTTTGGTTACCTTTCTGTACATTCCCTGGCCTCCCCCTGGTGATTCCCAATGTGTCGGTGAGGCACAGGCAACTGAAGGTGTAAAAGTTCCCAGGTGGTTCTGTTTGTGCATCTAGGACTGTGCTCATCTCTCTCCAGCATTTCCCTGTCCTCCTTTCCCTTGCTCTGTGCCCTCGACAATCTTCTCTGTAGTAAGCTGCTGTCTCCCTCTGTGCTTCTCTTCTTGCCTTAACTGAACCCTGACTTTCTCTCCCCAGCCCTGGATAGCATGAGGCTGCTTTTTCCCACACCCTAGGGCAGTGGTGGCTGAACCTTAGCCCAGTGCTACTGCAGGCTGTTTGCCATCATTGAAAGCTCTAAGGGTTGACAGTCACTACTCTAGGGGCACCAAGCTGTAATGAAACCTGAGCTGTTCCTGTGCTTCACCTCTCCATTTCAAGTCTTAAGTTTGTTACACCTATTTTAGTGTTAGACTTTCCCCAGATCCCACCCAGCATACCGCCATCACTTTGAGTGCCACTCACCCTCTCTCATTAATAACTAGCACCTGGCCAATGGCTTTCTTGTTTTTTTGTATGATTCCACATAGAATGGCCCAATCCATGCCTTCATTTCTTAAGTCTTAAGGATTTCTCCTTCCACTCCATCTCTACTCATTAGTTATACCCTCTCACCGTGTAACTCTGCTGCCTCCCAAATGTACATTTTGACAATGGTCCTATTGATTCATTTAATCTGATTAAAAATTTATCCTTAAACCTTACTAGTATTTTTTATGTCATCTTATCTCACTTCCCTTCTCTGCTTACAGTGCTCCAGTTACCATGACAACTATGTTCTTATGAAACCTTCACCCCCTACCTTACAAAACTTCTATTTATAAACCAAAATCTCTATTGATATCCTAACAGCTGCATATTGTTGGAGAAAATCACAGAATCTGCTGAAGAGAATCTGACTTTTCATAAGTTCCACAGCTATAACTCTAGTCATACATGATCTTCTCTCACTAGATTTCATTGATGTTTGCCTCCCTCCAGTCTGTTCTCCCAAAGATCATCCTTAAAAAGGTGATCAAACCATATTTGGAATTGAACTCAGAGCCTTGTGCTTGCCATGCAGGTGCTGTACCACTTGTGGGAAGCCCTGTAATTGGCTGCCACCTTATATCTGCAGGCCGTACCACCTTGACATCTGTAGGCCACACCACCTTAACTCCCTTTAGGAGTTAAGTTTGGTAGTTAAGCAGCACCTTGCCTACCTAGCTTGTTGGGCCTGTTGAGGAATTATGTTAATCAGCCCACCTTATGAGCCTGTGACAGGGACATTTGAATTGACCTATAACCCTCAGTCTTGCCACTGTTGCTAAGTTACCTGATGCCGTCTCAGAACCCAAATCCCTCCTCCTCAGTACCCTATATATTTGTTACTCCTTCTATGAATAAACGAGACTTGATTGGACTTCGTCTTGTCTCCGCTCTTTGTGTCTCTTGTCGCCTCTTCATCCTCACTCCCCCTCTAGGGTCTCCATGGACTTACCCGCAGGCCGGGTCACCACTGAGCTACATTTCCCCGCCCCCTGACCCTTCCCTTAAACACATCAAACCTACCTTGGGACTTTTCTGTTCACTGTCATTCTTTCTCCAGATGTTAACTACTAAGAAACCTTTCCTAAACACCCTCGTTAAATCCTCCCTTCTCCTTACCCAATAGCAGTGCTGGGTTTTTTTTTTTTTATACTGGGAATCAAATTCATCACCTCATGCCAGGCAGGTGTTGTGTCACTGACCCCTAGCTCTACTGTACTATCCCACATTAGCTTCAGTACCTGATATTGCCTTACATGTGCTGTTTATGTACATATTATATGTATTCCTGTATTAGTATGCTTCTAAAAAGAAGGAGTTCTGTTGATTACTGTCATATTTGAGCTCTTAGAACAATGTCTGGCATGGTGAGAACATAAAACAAAATGTTAACTACCCGAGTTTTCCGACATGTATTCTCTCACTCTAACCCCAGTAACTTGGGGGTCGAGGTGCTCTACCACTGAGGTACCTCCTCGGCCCTTTTTATTTTTTATTTTGAGATAGGGTCTTGCAGAGTTGCACCAGTTAGCCTTGAGCTTATGATCTTCCTGCTGGAACCACTGTAATATAGGTTATGCCACCATGCCTGGATTTGTAATCCTGCCTCTAACCACAGATTTAGGCTATAAATAATCATCTTTCTCTTGGTCACAGCAAATGGTTATGTAATACTTAATGTCACAAACTTGGAGGGAGCTTGGGAAGGAAATGAGTAACCTTAGCATTGAAAATGAGAATTTTATAACTATTCTACTTTTTATGGCTTTGGCTTGATCTAAAATATACTCCAAAAGACCTGTGTTTGGAGATAGGGTTTTTGAAAGTTTATGAAATCATAAACTCATTGTCTTAGTTATTTTTCTTATTGCTGTGACAAACTACCTGACACCCAAAGTTAAAGAAGGAAAGATTTATGGTAGCTCACAGTTTGTAGAGGCTTCAGTTCATAGCTGGCTCCAAGGCAGGGTGGTATGGCAGAAGAGCACAGCCAGGGAGAAATAGTTCATGCTGGGTAGAAGGCAGTGGGTATAGGAGATCAGATGATGAGGATGAAGGCCTAATTGACCTTCTCTGTGAGCACAGGAGAAAAACTGCAAGCTGTGCTCCTCTGGCAACATGCAGGCATGTTGGCACATTGCAAATTCTAGGGAAAAGTCAACACAGCTGAGATATGGTTATTTATCTGGGCATATACTACAGATAACAGAAGGCAGAGTAATCTTCTGCTATTCTAATTGCTTGTTCCTGTGTCTAAATAAAAGCAAACTGGACCAAATACTTAGGGCTCTTTTGTTCACTTCAGGCAAAGAGCCCCCAGCACCTGCTTTCCAAATTAATTCTGGACCTTTGTTTCTTTCATCCTTGTTGGTCTCCAGTCAGAAGGTGGTTCTTGGAGCAAAGTATTAAAGCAGCAGCAGCTGCTGCCTGCCTCTCACTTTCCTCTCTTCCAGGCTGACTGCCCTTTGGGTAGAGCCAACCACACCCAGGGTGCCTCCTATGAATCCATACCCAGAACTACACCAAACCAACAGTTGACTAATTTAGTATCACTTAACCCTAGCTTCATGCACCTTAGATCCAGCCACTTCTGCAACGCACCACCTTGACTGCATAAGGTTTGAGGGGGACATCTAGACACAAGCCCTAACACTCACTATGAATTAACTCATAGCTGAATATGCTGTTATGAGGTGGGGCCTGGTTGGAAGAAGTAGGACACTGGAGGTGTGCTTTTGAAGGCTATAGCCCATCCCTAACCCCTTCCCTTCTCTGGATCTTTTTCTACATTTTAGTTCCCTGATGCTGTAAACTGAACAGGTTTTTTTCACCACACTTTTTTTTTTTGTCTCGCTATGTGGTTCATGCTGGCCTTGAACTCAGGGATCTTCCTGTCTCAGTCTCCCAAGTGTGGGGATCACATCCAGCTTCCAGTTTCCACCACACCATTTTGTGATAAGAGATTAGGGCATAGTACAGCTGGCTGGGAAAGAAGACATGGTCTGTTAATTACAAGATCCTGGACACATGGGCAGAACAGTTCCTGAAGCCCTGACTGTGGTCTTCTTGCAGAACTCAAGCAGGTTTTTCAGTAGGACAGCCCGGACCTGACATCGGGGATCCCAGCATCATCTGTCACTCAGGACCCATATGTACAAGTTTTCGCAGACTTCCTTGAGGACACAGATGCCAAGAAGAGTTTGCACCTGGTTTTCCACACAGTCGCCCACCCTGCTGCCTCCAGAGTGGACTTCCATTGCCCCTCACCTTTCACTTGGCCCAAGTTCACTCTGCAGAGCCAGTTTCTCCCTCGCTCTTCCCTTTTAATTTTTCAAATGCACTTGGCCACTCCTTTTTGCTTGTTTTCTTCAATTCTTTGGAATGAGAAAAACCTGGAATCTAACTCCAGAGGGAGAGCCTAGTCACCCAGAACCTGGTAACATTTAATTGGTGAGCCAGTTTTAGAAAGAGCTACCCGGTAGCACTGTTCCGTAATGTTTCTGCCTTGGACCCAACAGCCATGGCTCTGAAACTGTCAACCCAGAGTAAACTTTCTTTAAACTCTGTGTGTTAGGTATTTGTCCCAATATGGGAAAGCTAATACAATACTGGTAGGTTACCCTCCAGCGCTTAAAAAGACACTATCCACATGTTAAGTGAAGCTCTTCCCAGTTTTTCAAGGACAGTATCAGTAGAGTACCAAAGAACGAGTGAACAGAGGCATGGAGGAGAAGCAAAAGATGGAGGAGGAAGAACTCCGGCTAGTTTCACATTGGTTTGTGTCCAGTGGTATTGAGATAGACTCATTTTTCCTTATGGGCAGTGGCCAGTGACCCCTCAGCTCTTGCTCCCTTTGCTCCCCCAAATGGAGTGGGACAACTTGCTTCAGTGTTCTTCCTGGCTGTCTAGTGGTCCATCAAACGGCCATTCTCCACTCCAGCATGAACTCACCTGGACACGGCTCCTTCCCCTGGAAGGGCTAAGATCAGGAAAGGAGAGTTCCGGGCCTCTTGTGTACATGTCCAACCTTCACAGCAGGATTGCCACCCCTCACTGACACTGCTTTGCAGCTGCTGTTTTATAAGCCACATCTGGGTTTGTACTAGGAGAGCTTCCTCCTGAGCACTGCCCACCCTGTGTGGCCACTCAGGTCCTGTTAAAACAGAGACTTGCTTTGGTGTTCCTGTAAACCTGCTTGTGATTTAATTCTCAGGTAAAGTGGGCTCCAAAAGTCCTGTAAATCTACTTTGGATTTTTATCTTGAGTAGTGTGAACAGAAAAGTCATTTCAAAAGAAAGCAATAAACACTCAGAGTTGTTAGCAGCAAACAGGTCCAGAGATCAGCAGTCAGTGAAGATCAGGGGCAGAAATCAGCATCTGGTAGCACTGACCTGCAGTGTTACACACAGGCTGGCACTGGAAGGCAGTGGCTGACAGCACCCAAGACCAGCACACAGCAGAGTTGACCTATCGTGTCCAACATAAGCTGGTACTGGCAGGCAGCAGCTGGCTGTGACAGAAGCCAACAGCTGGTGTGTCAACTGTTGGTACCCAGCATTACGTAGCAAAGCTTTGACTTCTAGCAAAGCTGCAGGTTGGCATTTCAAGCTTTCCCTCTGAATCGAGCAAAAGAACCCTAGGCTAATTGCAACAGTACTGCCCAAGAAGTTAACTTTAAGGTGTCTGCCAACATAGCCATACTATGGAGAGTGTCTGGCTTTTATCTCTAGTTGTCTGTGGAGTCAATATTTGTGTGCCTGTGAGCTGTGTTTTTCCTGAGCAAAGAGGTGTGGTTTCAGGTGTAGAAGGTCAAATGAAAAATTCCACAAAGGTATCACGGAAAATATTGCTGTGAAGACGTCCAAACATGAAAGTAGTATATTGCACATTCATGTGCCCTTCACATAGCTCAACTGAACATCATCAGTAGCCAATCTGGTTCCACCTGTGCACTGCTAGTGTTCCCACCTTAGATGCTGAAGGAAATCTCAGCATTTTGACAGGAATCCTTCAGTAGGTGTGCCTGACACAACTTTCATTTCAACAACCACAAATCTTAGTGCTCCTGAAAGAATAAAACACTTCTTCATCAGATATCTAGCCAGCATTCAGATTTCCCCGATTGTCTCATAAATGTGTTTAGATAGCCCAAAATTCTGGCCATCTGCTCCAAGAGATCAAGCTGACTCTTCATGAGCACTGCTGTTGTGTGTCACAAGCTCTAAACATCACTGACGGCCTAAAACATTAGGGAAGTTCCATTTGCCTTATCTTAATCCTTTAAGAGTTGAAACCTAGAATGAGTCATTCTCAGTTTCATTGATCAGGATATGTTTTAATATGACTAAATGAAAAAACAGTACCTAATTTACCCGTACTTTCCCCCATACCTAACAAATAAAATTACATTTCAAAATTAATAGCTTTTCATTCTTTAGATAGTTGAAGTTATAGATACAGAAATCCAAGGAAGCGTCACATTATTGACTCAGACACTTCCTGCTTTGAATCTTACTTCCCATCCAGGCAGAAGTTTTTGGTTTTGTTTTGCTCTGTTTTGTTGTTTGGTTTTTTTGAGACAGGATCTCACTACATAGCCTGGACTAGCCTTGAACTTGTGGCGATCCTCTTGCTTCGATCTACTGAGTGCTGGGATTACAGGAGTGTGTCACCATGTCTGGCTACCCAGGCAGAAGTTTTCAAGGTGAGTACCTAAAGTGAATTTGGAAGGGCCAAGGACGGAGACCACTGTAATAGTAGTAATAAAGCAGTTGTAGAAGCAGTATTTATTCACTAATTCATTCAGCCAGTTTATTCATTCTAAAAATTTAGGTGTTATATATCATATATAAATATCAAGTATTTTTATGTTATCTATGTTATATGGTACCAGTTTGGAAGGGCCAAGGAAGAGAGCTGTTGAAGAGGAGGAAGAGGCAGGGGAGGAGGATAGCAATTGTAGGAGGAAAGTTGTTTGTTTTCACCCCACTCTTATTGATTGGATGCTAGTTAAAGACATGAGGGAAAGTCAATAAGCAAAAGACAAAAGCGTCACAGCCTTAGTAGGAAAGTTAGGTAATAACAAATGTGACAGAGTAAACTGGGTGGGTTGTTAGAATGTCATAAGTGCTGTAGAAAAGAAATAGAAGAGGGCAGGATATAGAACGAGGGGGGCTCACTATGAGAGATGGGGCAGAAAGGCCAAGCTGCAGCAGGAACGTGGTGTCAGAGCAATGACGTGAGGGTGAGGAATGAGCCCTGTGGGTGTCTTGGGGAGAAGCAGCGGAGAGAAAAGGAACAGGGTTCGCTAAGGGCTGAGCAACGACTCTGGGTGTCATTGTAACGGGACAGTATGACTGGGAATGGAGCGGACCTGGAGGGAACAGCAGGAGAGGAGGTGAGCGCGTTACTTAGGAGGCCAAGGCATAGAGGCCTTGCTGACTGTTACAAAGAATTTTTAGGAGGAAAACTGGGAGAAATTAGGGCATTCTGAGCAGGAGAATATAACAGCAGACTCACATTTTGCCCATCATTTGGCTGTTGTGTTGAGAATAGATTGGGCAACAGTGCTTGGATGTTTTCAGTGATGGCACCGAGGCCCAGGGAAGCAAGACCCATTGCCCGTCAGCACACAGCTACAAATTCTCCCGTGTAAATCAGGCTTTTGATTCTGACAGAATCCACTCTAGCCAGTTTAAGTAGGAAGGGAATCACAAAGGCTGTAGAAAAGCGCAGATATTTTGGGGACAGCTCCAAACTGTCCCTCAGACCCGAGGAGCAGGGGCTGCTTCACAACATAGTCTCTGCTGTGGAGCCCTTTGTCACCGCTGCTGTCACCGTGCTGCTTGTGCTGCATGGGTCTCATCTGTTTCCATAGGAAACTCACCTCTGAAGCAGTCTGGCATCTGTAGATCTTGTTGATACATATGAACACGCATGTTGGTGTCCTCACTTAATTGTCCACTAAAAAGTTGTTGGATGTGAGGAAGGTACTTGGGGAATTAGCAAAGTAAGGAGACTAAGTTTGAAAGATTCAGGGTGGGCTCAAGTGACAAAGTGCAGTGAGCTCGTCCTCTGGCTCACAGCACTGACAGGCACTCGCCTTCCACCTCCCGCCTCCCACATGCACCACGCCATGCAACTCCCCTTCTACAAGAGTGCAGTTCCCTCCTAAAATAGGGAAGCCCCGATCTCAAGTTATTGCAGTCAGCTCTAAGGACTTTGGTTGGTGTTTATTCCTCCAAGCACAATCCCATTATTATATTCTGTGAACTAGGATGACTTGTAAGACTAAGTAGATTGGTTGGGAAGGGAACAAAGTAGCAAAAAAGAATTAAAATTTATATTCATATATGTAACTCAGCAAGGAGAGAGAAAAACAAGACCACCATTGAGTGATATTTACCCACTTGATGTCCATTTGTCCTCCATCACAGATCTGGCTTCAGCTGTGGGAATGACCCAAACCTCCTTCACTCCTGCGGGATTTGAGCCCTTGATGGTCCTCTGTCTTTCTGGTTGCTCTAGTTCTGTTAACTTTCCCCAGTCACCAAAGCACTGTAAGGAGGTACTCTACCTCACCCTCCAGTTTCCAGATAGCCCTCAGTATTTTCCCTGGATACCCAGAATCAATGACAGCAGCTGAAACGCTAAGCGCCTCTCTCCCCTTTTATGTGCTTGTTTGTGGCTGTGGTGTAAAGTGACAAGGGCCATTCTCAAGTGGCAAAAATATTCTCCTGGTGGGAATGTTTCTCTCTAAACCGGGAGAGTGTAAAATCATAGGAATGGAAGTGAAATATTTTCAAGTGGACCCAAAGGTTTGAAATGAAAATCATCACACCCATTTTTATTTATGGATTCCTAGACCAACTTTCTGGCTCCTGGAGAAACACTATTTTATTATTGGTGAAAAGCAGGTCCCAAATCTGGTTAGACAATATCCAATCCCACAAAGCATTTCTTGGTCGGTATGGGAGGTTTTGGAAGGCCATCTCTCCATCCTGCAAGGTCATCTGCTGCACAGAGCAAGCTTCTGCAGTCTTATTATATATCCTGTGAGGACCAGTTTATTGCTTCACTGCTTTTGCTGTAAAATGTTTTCATCCCACTATGAATGGAATCTCATGGTTGTGATTGAGGCATTTAATACATTCACAAAGCATAGTGTGTGGATGAGGTAACCCTAGATTTAGAGTAACTGTGTCCTCTCGTGAATATTGTATGGATAAATTAGCAAAAATTGAGAAATTTCCTCCAGGGTTTGACTTTGTAGTTGGCCCCAGGAGTTAAGTAGGTGTGAGTGTACAAGTAACAGGAAGAAAACTGACAGCAAGAGGTGAACATGGCACAGAGAACTTTGTATGATCTCTCAAGTTCTGCCATCTTGGAGAAAATTCGATGGTTCCATTTTTACCTCATGGCTTTTTAGATCCCAGACTCTCAAAGAATTATTTCTTGGAAGCCACATCTAGAAAATCTAAATATATCTTTTAAGCTTGAATATTATAATTTAATCCATTTGTTTAGACTAATGGAATTAATAGGTTTTGGACTGTTGACAGGGCATGCGTAGTTGGAACTAAGTTATTTTCAAACACTTATGAGCACAGTATTGCAATATGTTTCTATTTTTTTTGCATCTGTAAAATCTTGGTTTCCTATCTATACAGAGTCAGAAAGTCCATCTTCTTACCTGTATAGTCATTCATTTGTTCAACACATTTATTGAGTACCTACTACTGGGTATTCAAGGTACTGTAGTACCATGCTATGCGCTGGACAGAGCGGTGGAGAAGCACATCCTGGTTTGTTCTGCCTCAGCCTTCACACCCTCGCTAGGAAGGGTACCACATGCCGAAACATGGATGGCCTGGTCCTAAATTTGGAAGTCCTGTCGTTTACCTAGAGTACAGCAGGGGGCAGATGAAGTCTGTCTTTAAACGTCAGCCTAGTACAGCATTTCCCACGTAGCAGATTGTAATCATTACTTAGTTCAGATTCTGAAGGAAACCAGAATGTGGCTTTGCCTCTACACTGGTTGTTTATTTGACTTCAGGTATTGTTGGTGTCAAATCTGGAAGAAGAGAGAAATAGCTACAGGTGCATTTCGTCTTTCATAGTAAATACTTTTCTGTAATAATTGCTGGAGGAGCTTGCTGCATGAAGGCTTTCTACTCTGATTCCTGTAAAAACCAAAGACTATTAAGTGGCTTCAATGTTAATTTAGTGTTTTCTATAAATCTGAGATTTTATTCAGGCATTTACTTAAATTGCACTTCAGCTGCATTTTTATTGTTGCTGAAAGAACAGATAAAGCAAGTTTGAAGGTATAGGCAACTAATTTGAAGGCAATAAGATTCACAAAGATGCCCATTCTGGTTTGACTATTGTCTCCTTTGGAAGTCCTGTAATGTTCACAATGCCTAAGTTTTATTGGTCTTGTTCTCCACTGTTTTGTCCGGCTTTATAATATCTAATGAGATGGACAATTCCTTTTAAGGAAACAAGAGACAATGTTGATAACCATTGTTGATGACCTTGTACTCTGTTCTACATCATGTGCTATGTCTATCCTTGGTTTGGACTTACAGCTTTGTTTTGCCATATTTGACTTTATTCTCTCCCCCCCAAGAGAGTAATGAGAACTGAGGAGTAATAAAATCCAAAATGTGTAAATTTTGTTATAAAAAAGAGAGGGAGGGGAAAAAAAAAAGAGCTCTAACGGATATAACAACAAGTGTGTTTAGGGATGTTAAATAGCTGACTATATTAATGTTTTTGGATCATTGAACACAGCTGTTTGCAGTCTCTCCGTTTGAATGTCTACTTTGTATTCTTTGATACTGTGATTTGAGCAACTATTTCCAAGATGATATTATGTAATCTATTAACAGGTGATTTCTTACTGTTATGTTTTTTTTTTGTAGTTCTGTATTATGTGTAACCTTACACTGCTTTGTTTTGTTTTGTGTTTTTCTCTTTTTCCTCTTAAATTAAAAAAAAAAAAAAGAAATGATCAATTTCATTAGCTAATGCTATACCTACTTTTTTTTGTTTTGTTTTTGTTGGAGACAGACTCTTGCTATATACTTTACGCTCGACTTTAACTCACTATATAGCCCAAACTATATATAGCCTCAAACTAATGGTTATTCTTCTGCCTCAGTCATTTAAGCGCTAGAATTACAGGCATGTGCCACCACAGCCAGTTTCTTAGCTTTTGTAGGTATGAAGAGGTTTTTAGAAACATAGAGAAATCTAATGCCTATGTATGTGTATGTGCTTTGATATCATTGTGGTCATCAGTATGGCATCAGCATAAGAGGCAGGAAAGGAAAAATCCTAGGAACGTGAATTGTGCATTTGAACAGACACATTATAGAATATTCTCATTTGGGGCTTCTAAACACTATTTTAGAGTAACTGGGTGCTAAACAGTCACTAAGTAGTAGTATTTCCCTTTGTCTTATTTACTTTCTAGTTGCTGGGACAAAATACCCGACGCCCACAAGTTAAAGGAAGAGGGGTTTATTTTGGCTCCCAGTTTGGAGAGGCTTCAGTCCATAGTCAGCTGGCTCTCAGGCAGGAGTGCAGGGCAGAGGGGCATGGAGGAGGCAGGAAGCAGAGAGTGATCAAGGGAGCAGGAGGAAGACAGACCCTTCTAGGCCACGCCCACAGCGATCCTCTTTTCCAATCAGGCTTCACCTTCCAACATCATAGCAAGCTATAAACTCATCAGTGTGCTAATCTAGTATCACATCCCCATGATCCAGGCACCTCCCAAAAGCTCTTCCTATGTATGATAAGAGAATGAGGCTTTGGGAAAGACATCCAGACGTAAACCGAAACATCCTGGAAAAGGCAAAATCTGAGCTAAAGAGAGATAAGGGACCTAACCAGATGTCTTTTCTCAAGCAGTTGCCTGTTGGGATTTTGCTAATCTCAGAGTTTCCAGGACTTGATATCCTGTTACTCTCTTTGGGACAGTCATACGAATATTATACCAGATTCTGGCCATTGCTCCCTAGGAAGGTACTGATGAGTAGGTATGGAACTGGAAGGGACTAAATCAATTTCTAATAAATCTGAGAGCCAATTATATCTTATGATTCTGTTATCATTCTTACCAGCGTAAGTTCTGTGGGGAAGGATCACATCAATGGTTGCCCACCATTGGCTTTCTAATGCCCAACACGTTTTTCACATTCTGATGTTTTAAGAACAAAAACAACAGTTTTCCCATTGCCTTCATTTAAAAAAAAAGTCTAAAGAGGTTAAGAAATGGAGATAGTCCCAAGCATGACTTATTTGGCAGTTGTGTGCATTTGGCAATTATATGTGTGTGTGCACCAACCATCCTCCACAAATATGTTGAAAAGGGAAGGTTTTAGGAATAGCTAAGGAATTCTTGAAATGTCTTCATATTTGACCATCTTGTATCATAGATGCTTTGAAGTAGAATGGCCCTACCCTGCTGCTCCTATCCAACTGAAGAGTCTTGGAATTTCTCTAAAAGGAAGTTACCCATAATTTGTTGGAATACTTAAATCTTGAGGCAACTACTTTAGTAGATGGACCTTTTTACTTTTGGTGGGAGTGATGGAGATATTTTAACAACTCAGAGCAAGTCAGAAAATAATGAAAGTATATCCACTGCCTACGAATGAAGGATTACTAATGTTCTGTCCTTTTTGCTAACTCATTGTTAGGCAATAATTCTCACTGGGCTTCTTACATTTCTGTGCTTCTGCAAATGAAATACTGACTTCCCTTTTGTTCTAGGCTAGCTTTTCAAGAATGTTTGTAAAGTAAATAATTTTGTAGGTAGTGATTACCCTTCAGAGTAAAGGGTAGGTTTACTCACAATATTGAAAAAAAGAGCAGGCATGGCTAATGCCTGGTATAGAATAAGTAGATTTGTAAACTCAGGTTCTAGTCCCGAGAACTAGTCTACTGGATGTGCAGGGGCTGGCAGGCCCTTTTCACATTGGCTCATGGCAGCTAGGGCGTAGGAAACCATGGCAAAATGCTGACATTGGACGATGATGGCTGTGTGTAATAAACAACCACAGCAAAAGTTTTTATCTCTCATCCAAGAGTTTTGTAACAGCATCCATGAAACTGTATGAGGTGATTATTTAAATTATAGCAGGCTTGGAACCAGCTTCCATTTCATCCTAATATTATTAGAAATAAAGTTAATACTAAAATGTGAGAAAGGGAGAGGGAAAAAAGAAAACCACACAATTTCATTTAAGGATATAGAAGTCAAAATTCTCAACAAAAGATAGAAGGTAAAATGACAGAAAATTATTAAATGAATGAAAACTAATTTATTTAAGGTGTGTACATAAAATTTAAAATGAAGTTACTTGTCAACATAATTTATAATCTTAATGGATTAAAAGAAAAAAATTACTATAATAGTAGGTGATAAAAAGAATTCCATAAAATTCAGCAACAGTTACCCATACCCTCCAAAATCAAACAAAACCCCCATCACCACCAACTCCCCAAACAAAACAAAACAATTACCCATACAAATTCCATGTAAAATTTATGAAACATAATAAAGACTACATCAAACTATGGAATATTAAGTTTTAAAATTAAGAACAAAATAAAAATTATTTGAAATTAACATTATTTAGTATTATATTAGAATTTTAAAACTATATAATAGGACAATGTGTAAAATATTGAAGAAAAACAAGAAGTAAATTAGTTCTTTTACAGAAAGTAGAACTGCTTATTTAGAATTTTGTGACTTAAGTCAACAACTAGGATGAAGAGGAGAATTAGGTAAGATGGTTGAATATGAGAAACATTTCTCTAAACAAGAGAAAGTTAAAAATATAAGTAGCCGGGAGAACATGGCAGATAGATAGCAGCAGCTTCGGAGGCTCTCTGAGAAACCGCACTTAAAATCCAGGAACGGTGCCAGGCGAGAAATCCTAAGCAAGGGGAGATTTAATTTGCTGACCCAGGAATGAACTAAACTAAGAGAAACCAACTGGAAATGCAATCCTGGTGACATAACAGAAACAGATAAGGTCTCAGCACGGAAGCTGGACCCTGCACCACTGGAAGCTGCGATTTGAATTTCCTGCAGGCGCTGTTGTGTCCCAATCGGCATGGCAAGGAGAGAGGTGTGAAAGCTCTGAGAGTGGGAAGCGGTGAATGGAGTTGAGAGCGGGACTGGCTGGGAGCCCTGCATCGACATGCGGTGAGTGAGCGGATCGGGGACCCTTCCATAGAGTAGGAGGCTTCAGCAAAGGACATACTGGGACCAGGCGGGCTGGCCAGGACAGGATGCTGCAGTGACTTCAGTCATATATTCCCCTCTCAAGCGGGATTCGTGGGGAGTGCCTGGCCTGCATGACACCACTGACTAAGACCCAGTAGGCTAGCCCAACCCAGGTCCCAGCGCCCAGAGGTGCACCCTAGCAGTGAAGCCTTCGGTAGGTTGACCTGGAGGGGCGGGCCCAGCATAGGCTGCCCAGGTCTGTGTCTCCCTAGTGCACTGCAGTGGGTGGGAACACCTAGCCAGTGCAATTCAAACTGTAACCAACGAAGACAGAAACTGGGCCTCCTATATACGCTTGTATAAAAGGAACAAAAAATATGGGAAGAGAGAGCAACAAGAAAGGGTCCTCAGCCCCCAATCCTGAGAAACATCAGACACGGCACCAATAGACATAAAGCACCATCTTCAGAGCCTCATAGACGGGTTCAGGAATGAAGTTATTAATGACCTGAAGCAAGATATAAGTAGAATAGTTAGAGAAATGCTAAGCACTGCCCAAGAAAAAACAGATGGTGGAATGGAAGAACAGGAAAAAAAGGGGAGAATTGTTTGATGGAGAAAATAGAGAAAACATAGAATACGTGAAGCAGGTTCAAAGAGATTACCAGGAAACTAAAAACGCTATTGAAAACTGGCATAACAGCTTGAAAGAAACTAAGGATAGATTATCTGAACTGGAGGGCAGATTTGTAATATGGAAGCATGAAATGAAAAACTTCTTAAAAATAACGAAAAAAAAAAAAAAAAAAAACCAAACAGCAACAATACAAAGGCTAGAAGATGATAAGAGGATCTGTAACTTAAGAATTAAGAACATAAAAGAAGAAGTAGGGACACAAACAAATGGACTACAAAAGCTATTCACAGAAATAATCCAAGAGAATTTCCCTAATTCCCAAATGGTAAAGATACTCAGATATATGAGGCATACAGGACCCCAGCCACCTACAACCCAAACAGAGCAACACCCAGGCATATAATAATCAAAATTCCAAAAATCCATTATAAGAACAGAATATTAAAAGCCAGCAGAGACAAGAAACAGATCACAAACAAGGGAACACCCATCAGAATTACAGCAGACTTCTCGGCACAAACCATCAAATCACGAAGAGTGTTAGGGGGAAATAATTCAAGCTTTGAAAGATAATAACCTCCAGCCAAGATTGATATATCCTGCACAACTGTCCCTAGAAATTGATGGAAAAACAAGGTGCTTCCAGGATAAAGAGGAACTAGGGGAATTTGCAACTACCAATTCAACTCTACAGAGAATACTGCAGGATAGTCTAAAAAAGGAAAATGCCAAGATTCCAGAAACAGTGGCAGAGAGGCCACAATGAATGGAGCAGAAAGCGAAATGAAGAAGACAAACTGACAACAAACAACAGAAAAAGAGCTCAACAGAAATGAGGCAGAGAAGATCGATGGTTGGATCAGCTATTTTGGAGAAAACAAGACATCATAATGGCTAGTGCTTATTTAGTATCATCTTGTTTTGAAGTCCCATCAAACTTGTATTCTTCTGTCCCCATCAGTCTTAAAACGTTGCATCTTACTGGATTTTATTATATATGATAATATAAGTAAAAACTTTTATGGACAAGGAGATTATACAGAAACCATTGTTCATTTTCTGTTAATTGGTTCTAAATATCCAGTAATAATGTCATTCTCTTGAGCGGTTTTATAGTGTCTTGATATGTTTGGTGCTACAGTATACAAAGTTATACTCAAAGATTTCAAGAAAAGAGACACTATGGTAACTATTTTTATGTCAGGATATCTTGTGGGGAAACACCATTTTGCTTAAATGGTTATGTTTTGACCTGCGCTGTTCTGTTGTTATGCCTTCTTTCTTCTTTCACTTTTTTAAAAGAAATTATTTACTTTTTTATTAAGGGAAAAATAAATAAAAAATAGCATGATACATTATAGTAACCTATTTTGATTTCCTATTAACTTGATTTGAAATCCTGTATTGCCCTCACCATCTTGTTTGGACTGATTTTCTCCTATTCTGCTTTGCTTGATAGTACCAAGTTTGAAAGTACAGGCAAAACTGTGAAGACAATAAAATTCATTATGACACCCATTCCAGTTGACTATTATCTTCTTTTAAAGTCCTGTAATGTCTCCAATGCTTTGGTTTTATTCTTTACTGTTTTGTTCAATTTTATTATAACTGGCAGTTCTTCTTAAAATAGCAAGAGGTAGTATGATAACCATGGTTGATCACCTTGTATTTTGTTTTTACATTATCTATTATGTCCATCCTTTTGATTTGACTGACTCTGTTCTGTTATGTCACATTTGGTTTTACTCTCTTCAAAAAAAGTAATAAGAACTGTGCGAGTAATAAAACCCAAAATGTGTAATTGTCATTGTACAAAAGAAAAGAAAAGAAAGTGCTCTAAAGGTTATAACTGCATATATGTTTAAGTGTATAAGATACAAAACCATATTACTGAGTTTTTTTGGATCACTGAACAAAACTATTTGCACTCTCACTGTTTGAAAGTCTACTTTATATGCTTCAATTTTGTAACTTGAACAACTATTTCTAAGATGAGAATATGTAATCTATTAACTAGTGATTTCTTACTGTTTATTTTTTACATTTTGTATTACTGGCTCCCTTTTTCTGTTTTTTTCTTTTTCTCCTTAAATAAAAAAAATAAAAGTAAACCCTTTTCTTGATAAAAACAAAATCCACAAATGCTTAGCAATGAGTCTAATGAGATAGGTAAAAGATGACCATAAAAAACTATAAAATTGTGATAATGGACATAAACAAGACTGAATAAATGGGACTATATGCTATAAGTCTGCAACATAACATTTAATTTACAGTGTCAATCCTTATTAATAAACTTTATTAATATAAAAAAGTAAATTTTATTGGAAAAAAATATTATTTTTGGTGGGAGGAGGGAGATAGACAAAACGATATTAAAACTGATATGGAAGAATAAATCTCTGAAAAGAGTTATGAGTGGTGACTTCATTTAAAATTTAAAACAAAGCTATAGGATGTAGATGGTGGGAATTAGTGTTAGAAAAAATCATTTGAAAGAAGAGAATCTAGGAGTAGAATGACATCTTATATTGGGGGAAAAGGCTGCTTAAAAAAATTAATCGTATGTTGGAACATGGATTGGGTGGCCCAGGAAGGCAGCTCAGCCCCTGCCTGTGAGCCAGCTGGAGTGCGGATCGTGGAGAACCAGAAAGAAAGCTAAGCACTGGCACATGGGCTGGGGAGAGGAGAACGACCAGCTGATTTGGGGGAACCGTACTGTTTGATTGACTTTGCAAGCCTAAGGCCAAGCAACTATTTAGAGGACAAAAATATGCAATTTAGCAACTATTGTAGATTTCTATGTCTTATCACTGTTTCAATTCATTTTATTGCTGTTTTATTCCCTTTAAAATTAAATAAAAAATAAGTTGTAGCAGCATACACAGGTACTCATTAATATAAAAACAAAACTAGGATTGTAACTCATACCTTATTAAAAATAAATTCTCGGTGGAATAGAAATGTGAATGTAAAGATAAGAGAATCATATACACAAAAGCCTGACATTTGCATGTTTCTCCTTTCTCTTGCCTCAATACCTTTGCATAAAACTACAGCATCAGGAGGGGGCATTCACAACTAGTCAAAGTATTTATCTTCAAAGCCTTTTTTTTTCTTTAGTAGTTCAGTCTGGTTTTGAACTCAAGGTGATCCTCCTGCCTTAGCCTCCCAAGTGCTGGGATTACAGGTATGTGCCACCACACCAAGTACTCTCCACAGACTTAACTTTCTAAGGCCCTGGGGAAACCAGTCACAGACAGGCAGAATAATGACCAAATCAGGGACCTGAGACAGGCAGACATGGACCAGAATCTCAGCATGACTTCGTATTAACTGTGAGACCCCTGGCAAGTTAGTTTCTCTAAAGGCAGCTTATTCTGCCTTCTCAAAGCACTGGCTTAGTGCTTGGCACATGCTCCATACTCAGTAGATACTCATTTCCTTCCGTCATTTTAAATTTCTGAAGATTTGAAAAAGAACTACATTTCAGATGTTTGTGAAAGCCATGGTCATAGCATGAGGCAATCTCTGTGCTTAAGAAGAAAACCAACACAGACGCCTATTTTAATTCTTTGGATTCCAGCTCCTTCCAGAAACCAAAGAGCTTTCAGTACTGGCAAGCCAAATTGGCGAGTCTGCCTCTTATGGAAGGAACTCAATAAGAAGAGTTCTCTGAGACAGACAAATTACAGGAACCGCAAGTTCACCAGTGTTTCATAATCTCATGACAAACACTCCCAAGTTACTTACAGTTCCTGGACTTTCTTACCAGGATCCCCTTACCCAGGTCTGGAGGTGGCCATGTCCCTTCTAGCTTTCTCACTGTATTTCGGTGGGTTGTGAGCTTGGCCCTCTCCTGGCTTGGTGGGCCTCCCAGCTGCCCAGAGCCAGCCAGTCTCCTGGGAGGCCTTCGGAGGCTGCCTGGACTGGCCGCTGCTGGCCCTCAGCTCCAGCAGCAATGGACCTGGCCGAGGCTCATTTCCTGGGAACCTTGTTCTGGTCCCTGGCTCTGCCTTCTCTGTGCTGGCTAGAGAGGTATGTGTATAACCTCAGGAGTCCGGGGGTCAGAGTCTGCCCTGGCCAGAGGCACACCCTGGCTCCAATTCCTACCCTAGTGGTCTGCTTGGTCTCACTATGGTAGCTTTTCTGTCTCCCTGTAAGTTTGTACTTGTGAATAAAAGCTCATTTTTATTTTGGATTGGAGATTTAGCCCAGAGCCTTCATACTGAGTCACAACCCCAGGCTGTTTTTCCATTTTTTAATCTGAGATAGGGTAAATCACTACGTTGCCAAGGCAGGGCTTGAGTTGGCCATCTTCCTGTCCCAGCCTCCCAGAGTGCTGGGATCACAGGCATGCACCTCTACACCTGGCAAGCCCGTCTTGATTCCCATTGTCTCCATGAAAGGATCATTTGTGTGTGAAGAACAGACATTCCAACCCCCACTCCACCCCCGTTTTAAGCAAAGAAAAATTTATTACACAGCGTCCAGGGTAACATGCCTCAGACATCCAAGGACCTAACAGCGATTAGCCTCCTGGAAGTGCCGTTCGGATGCTGGGTACTGAGATTGCCCTCTCCAATTCTAAGGCTGAATGGTCTCAGTTCTGTCTCTCCGCCTGCTGTTCCAAGCTTTTGATGCTTGGAATGGGCCAAGATGGTAGCGCCCCAGCTGTGGCTATGGATAATGTTTCTATTCAGTCGCGCATGTCATGATTCATTGTTTTTGGAGCAGTTCAAATACTGAAGAGTCTGATTGGTAGGTTGTCAGCCAATTGATTGACAGATTTGAGTCAGATGTCAAGGTCTGGTACAATTAATGCTGGCAGGGTCAGGTTGTGGGCCCTGGCTGTGAGCCAGATCGGATTTCTGAGAAGTCTGGCCTGATAGTTTACAAAGCATTTCACACACATTATTTTGTTCGCGTGCTTGCTGGGTTCCTTTGTTGACTGAACTCCTGAGCATGCCCTGTGCCAAGTACTGGAGCCACAATCACGGCATTTGGCCCCTGTTCAGATTGGAGCGTGTTGTTCTCACGGCAGCTCTATCAGGAGTAGAGCTGCAGGTTTAACAAATATGCAAAGTAGGCCCTGTAACAGGAAGTTGGGCTGCCACAGACAGATAGGAAAGGATGTAACTCAGGACTGTGGCTAATGGGAAAAAGTCAGACTGCTTATTCTGTGGCCGGTTAAGTTTACACAACACCGAGAGGAGGAAATTGGCGAGGCAGGTAAAAAGAACACCTGCTTTGATCAGTGAGATAATTCAGGCTCAGGGATTAGGTGATTTGCCTGGTCCACACAGTCCTGCTACCAGGTTGGAGAGCCAGATTCCTGCCTCCAGGACCGATGCTCACTTCTTCCTGAATGCCCAGGGCCTGTCCTGGTCAGGCGCTGGTGGGAAGCATCACATTCATGGGCCACGTGGAGAGTTCCCTTGATCCTATTCAGTTTTCAAGGCTAGGTGTCCGGGCAGAATGGGAAAGGGGAGAGGAGGAGAACAAGGACAAGAGGCAAGAATCGAAGAGCCTAGCATTCTTTTTTCTGAGAGGGAGAGGTCGGGCCTGAGAATTCTGGGTTCTGTGACAGAGGATGTCTGAGTCACAGGAGCAGAGGTAGCTGGGGATGGTGATGCATGCTGTAGTCTTTGGAGGCCAAAGTGGGAGCACTGCTTAAACCCAGAGGCTCAAGTTAGCTGGGGAGCTCAAGTTAGTAGTGAAACCATCTCAAAAATACGTACGTAAGCCGGGAAGTTAGCTCAGTGCCATAAGTGCCTGCCTGGCAAGCGTGTGGTCATGAGTTGGATCCCGGTACCAAAAAATAAAGTACATATGTACACACATACACACATGAAATAAAAGACAGATGATACAGATGGGTGCAGGAAGAGGAGAATCATACAATCTGTGCCTCTAATAGGCTTCTGAGGTGCAGAACTGGAGGTCCCTGTCCAAGTTAACCCAGCTGTTCAGGTTTCCCTGGATGGCTGTGTTGCAGTTGGTGACAGCATGCATTTGACCTAGGAAGGGTCTGGGAGGAGGAACTCAGGGCAAAGGAGACTTTCACGGTCTTTTCACTTCATCCACCTACTTCCCTCACAAGCAGCTTCCTTCTTAAGTCACAGGCTTCCCTTCCATTGCCAAGTGAAAGGCGAGGCTCACAGGCACAGACAGTCACACGCAATGTTCAGATGGCACATTTACACCGTTTCCTGTCATTAGGAAAAATGCAGTTGTCTGGGGACTTGAGTCATCACATTTCTTGCTCTCATCTCCGTTTTCTTGAATCATGAGGTCATCTGCCTCTGTTATGAAAGGAGAAATACAGAAAAGATTTCTTTATAGACTACCATGACATGGTCTAGATGGCTGGTGCTGGGTCTGGGTGCTGGGGAGGCCACAGGCGGGGCCCATGGGGCATGTGCTGCCTCTGAGGCTGCCAGGCACTTCCCAGTGCTCAGTTCTGAATGCCAGCGTTCTGAATGCTCTGCTTATAAGAGAGAAATCTGAATTGGAAAAACTCAGCACAGAATTAGCACAGATTTTCTTAAAAACAAGATGAGAAAAAAACAAAACAAAACAAAACAACAACCAGAACTTAGCTTGAAGGCATGTTGGTTGGTAATTTTGGAGTTACCTGTTCTTTAAAAAAAATCTCTCCCAGACCCTTCACCACTACGTTTTCTTCCCGGAAACTCATAGCCTTGGCTGAACTGTAAGACAGCATCAGCAATTCTAAGACATCCTGCAAAATATCTAACCAGATTCATGATTGAGAAGGTCATGGTGAATGAGGACAGACTGACTAGACATCATAGATCCGGGGAGGCTAAGGATGTGTGATGTTTAAATGCAGCATGGCATCCAGGATGGATTCTTGAACATCTGTGGAAAACAAGGTGAAGTCTGAGGAGTGTCTGGAGTTTGGCTGATGGTTCTGTGCGGGCGTCTATTTCTTCATTTTGACAACTGTTAGCATCACAACAAAGGATGTTAGCGTCATCCGTGGGGACTGGGTTAGGGCCACGTGGGAACTCTCTGTGCTGTATTTGCAACTTTTCTGTAACTCAAATTATTCCAAAGTAAAATAGCTTATTAGGAAGAAAAATCCCTTTTCACAGGCTGAGATAACCTTTGGTTTCTGTGGTCTGAAAATCAAGACAAGTTTTCAGTGTCAAAAGAAATGCTGTCTCTCTGTCTTTCTTCTAACCTATGAAGTATCCGTACATATGGTTGAGTTCTGTGGTCATTTTCTTTGGATGAAATGGTTCCAAAGACTCCTAAAGTGGGTCTGAGGGTTAATCCAATGCATGCAGGTGGTCATGCCACTCTCCTTGAAAAGTGGTGTCTTCCTCTTAGTGAACGCAGCCCACTCCGTGCCATACAGTGGCAGGACTGACTTTGAAATTCATGTGCAGCATCTAGATCCAGGCCAAGGATTGATATTTTGCCTAAAAGTACAGTGGTTTGACCACCAGCCCGTGGGCTAGAGCCTTTTCCAAGTGGCTTTGTGTCTCTGGATCCAAGAAGACCCCCTTCTTCTCAAGAAAACATTCCCAGTGCTTGGAAAACCACTGAGACATGGCAGGCTGAAGAGGGCTGTCAGAAGACAAGGGATCAGCATGCAAACAAGGATGCCTTGTATCTATTTTCATCTCTCCGGGAGAGTTAGATTTCTCCAAATTTGTGTTCTTTTCAGTGCCACAGGAATCTTACCGCTCTGCGAGGTTCCCAGGCAATTATTCCTCCTTACAAGGCAGAGTGTCTCTTCAATCAAGTGACCACAAATCAAAGATAGTTTGGACCTGTTCCACTAATAGCATGGAAAGCTATTTCCATGCTGAAGTTGTTTGAAAAGGGAAGTGGTTTGAATATCTCTGGTTTCACAAAAAAGCTCCTGTAATGTCAGATTGTGGTTATCAAATGGCTCAATGAAGTGAGGTGTCCCACGACTCATAATGAGAGGATATGAGCAACAGGACTGAACCAACATACTCTCCCTTGGTCACTTGTACAAGATAAGATGAAGAGTCCTTTCAAGTGGAATTAAGTCTAAGGAAAAACATCATACATGTTCCTACCTGATGCTTGGTTGTCTGCTCTGGTTGTACAAGGAGGGAGGGTAGATGGGCCCCTTTGTGGGTGGCCCAAGGACTCTAAGACTTTCCTTGACCCATTTTTAATGCTTGAAGTTTAACTTCTAACATTCCTTTGGTCAAGGCACAGTTTCCAAGATAATGTTCAGTGAAAATGTTAAGAATCTGTGGTGTTCCTGCTTTGCAAGCAGGCAGTCATGAGTTCGATCCCTGGTACTGATAAAAATGAAAAAGACAAAAAAAAAAAAAAAAAAAAAAAAGAATCTGTGGTGTTCACCTTCATTAATTCAACGGAAGTGGTTCTTTGAGAAACTGCTTCCTTCTAGGACCTTTCTTGTGTTCTTAGGGCCTGCAGCCCCAGAGCTCTGCACCCATGGCTATGGGATGGACATGTACACACCCCCCTGCTACGGTGATTGGTGCAGGGATACTCACATGGCAGAGTCTGGCATTTCCTAGGATTGTTCTAAGCCTATCCAGTGGTGAGGGTATCTTGATTCAGTGGGGCTGGAGGGATGGGGATCTAGGTTTGCAGAGACTGTTTTCAGTCACACAGAGAAAACCTTTTTCTGCTAATGAGAATGAGAGAGGAGAGAAGGAGAAAGAGGAATCCTTATGGCATCAAGACCCAATTCTCAGTCCTAATAGATAGATAAGACATGTATGGTTACTCCAGTACCCTTCCATAAAGCTTGTTTGTACTGGGCTTCCATCACTAGCAACAAAGAATATTCTGATTAACACACTCGTCCGTATGCCTGTCTGCTATAGGTTTCCCTAATCACCATTGCTGGCCTGTCTAGCTCAAATCTTTTCAGTTCCACTTTCTTGGTCACCTGGCCTTGGCATGTGTGATGCAAGAGGCCTCCTACCTGGCTATGTTTGTAGGAGTAGCACTCAGCCAAGAGAGGGCAGGGAAGGAAGCATCCTGTGGGTTGTCTCTTTCTTCTGCAGGCTCCTGCTGAGATAAGCCTTCAGAGAGTAAGTCAGTCATGGTGGAAACTTGCCTGATCACTCTGTGCTCTCTGCAGTGAGCTGGGTTGCTGGGTGTGCAGGTGATCCAAGGCTCTGGTTCAGCAGGAAGATGGCTGCCTGCTGGGCAGAGGTGCTCTGGGGCTGGGGACTTGGAGGGCTGCTGAGAGTGTGACAGGGTGTCTGGCCTGGGCAGAAGCACATGGGGATGGAGAATAATAAACTCCTTTATGGCTCTAAAGGCTCTCAGAGACTGAATTTCAAATATGAATAATCCCAGAATTTGTTCAAAGCTCAGAAATATCCTCTCACGGCTTGGAGCTGGGAAGGGCAGCCCACGTGACATTTCAGATCTGGTGGTGACCTCCTCAGTCTTTCCTGGTACTGAAGGAAGGTTCTGCAAACACAGCTGAAGAATATTCATGCAACTGAAATCAAAGTTCCACCAAGTTTACTCCCTGGCTTTTTGTGCAGGTGTGTGAATGAGATGTGCTATACTGGCAGTGGAGAACTTTCCATTTATAGAGAAAATATTTACTGAACACCTAATGTGTGGCTGTGTACCAGTCCTGCTCTAGACATGTGAGTGAGAAGGAGGCCTAGATTATATGTCATCCTTTTCATGTTCCAGTTGAGCTGGAGGCAAACACAGGAGTCCGATGACCAACGCTCCAGAAGGCTGAGACAGAAGGGAAGCAGGTGTAAACTCAGCCCAATTAGGCAATTTAGCAAGACTTTGTCTCAAAATAAAGAATAAAAAAGGGTGGGGGATGTAGCTCAGTGTGAAGGTCCTGAGTTTAGTCCTAGTATTGGAAAAAAACATAAAACTAAAAATAATCAAAGGAGACTCTAGAATCCAGGCACTGTTCGAATGTTCTAGAATGGGTCGCCAAGGAGAGAGGAGGCCTCAAGGGGGCTGCCTTTGAGCTGGTTCTTGCAAAAGCAAGGAGAGAACTAGATGAGACGACCAAATTCTGAGTTCTGGGGAGAAGATTCAGGAAGCAGATGAGGACTCCAAGTTCAGCACACAAGAGCCAGGGGGAAGGAAGAATCTCACTAAACCAACCGTCTTTGTGGAGGGCTATACAGGAGGGTGGATCTGTGCAGGGCCAGTGTTAGGGAATCCACATGCGGAAGCTAGAGGGTGGGTCTTTTTGTGCAAAACCTCTGCGGCTGTTGGTGTGGAAAGGAGTTTCCCAAGAAACCATGGGCAGCCTGACTGCTGGGGAGGGTGTGGCAGTCCCTGGGGCAGGAGAGTCTTCTCCCTTGCCGTCAGACCCAGTCCCAGTCTGCATTTGCCATGGCCTGTGCCGAGCACACTTTGATTTAGAAAGAAATACTTTCTAGGCCGCATGAAGGAGTCTCTGAAAACTCCCCATGCTGAAGCTGTCCTCCAGAAATTTCAGGTAGGTAGAAGGAAGACAGGGTGGGGTTCAAAGTCGTGTTTGGGTACACGGTGTCCTTTCAAATGCTGCTTTGTGTGCTTTGGGAATGCCCTGGGCTACAGAGGAAGATAAAATTCTCTGACTGTAACTTGAGAAAGAGAGCTAATTTCTTTGCATGTCTCTTAGAAGTGCAAATGAATTATGGTGTGTTTCGGTGTGTTTCGGTGTGTGTGTGTGTGTGTGTGTTGCTGGTTGAGCTGTCAGATAATATGATATCCAACAAAAGACTGTTATACAT
This sequence comes from Cavia porcellus, assembly GCF_034190915.1. NCBI lineage: Eukaryota > Metazoa > Chordata > Mammalia > Rodentia > Caviidae > Cavia > Cavia porcellus. Next base: position 220,091,424 of record NW_026947484.1, read on the forward strand.
GTTATTAAATCAGCTGCCTTGATGAGATATTCTTAAAATCCTTCAAAATATAAATGTTTCTCAGCTTCCCAGCAAAGATTTTTCCCAGAACCACAGGAATAACATCTTTCCTAATTGATTCTAGTACGCTCTCTCTTCTTCCCCTGGAAGACAGCTGCCGGGGGAGGGAGATTCTGTACACTGTAGCTCACCTCCCTGTTCTTCCCCAAATCCCACCTCTAACAATTCCTTTTCCAAATTTTTGAAGACTTTGTGGACTCTTTTAGAAGCAGAATGTTCCCAAGAATAAGACATGTGTCTGTGAAGGTCCCCATAGGCACTAGGCTACCAGGGTTGGTCAGGCTTTGCATCCTAATTGACCGTGGCATCTGTGGGAGGGATGGCTACTGTGGAATCCAGGGTGGACACCGGCCCCAAATGTGCATCAACTGCAAAGGATGCTGGGTGCTTGTCTCTGTGGCCCTCAGATGCTGGGGAGGAGGTTGGCTCTGGGAACCGCCGATCATTATGGGGGTGACATTGGTGAGCATTGGAGACCCTAGATAGGGTCAGATCTGAGATGTGGGGCTTAGTGTATTACATGAAATAGCAGCTCACTCCACAAGCCTGAAGATTGAAGATTAAGTTGAAGTCCTTCCATTCTTTTTTTTTTTTTTTGACAGGGTCTAGCTGTGTAGTTTAGGTTGGCCTTCAGTTCATTATGTGCTCCAGGCGGGCCTCAAACTCACAGTGATCCTCCTGCCTCAGTCTCCTGAGTGCTGAGATTACAGGAGTGAGCCACCATGCCCACCCCCTTCTAATTCTTTCTTTTCAGAGATGTCCTCTCATCGCTCTAGTTTTATCCTCCCTGTCTGATGAAAGGAATGAACTAGGTAATCTCCAAGGTTTGTGTTTTTTCCTCACTAGCTTCTGCAAGGTTGGCTATGTAACTTACAGGCTTTTTTCTAAAATCAGAGGGATTTATATAAAGGCTGGGGATATAACTCAGTGGTAGAGTGCTTGCTTACCATGTACAAGGGCCTGAGTTCAATCCCCAGTCCCCCCAACACAAAAAGACCACTCCCCCAAACCAAACCAAAACATACATACACAAAACTAAAATATAAGGCTTTTTCCTCTTTTCTGTTACACAATGATGTTCTAAGAAAAATTAAAATTTAACATTAGAATCAACTTTGCCATTCATAATTATGTAATGTCAATGTCAAGTGTAAATATAGAAGCATTAAGTTAGACATAGAATCACTGAAATTATATAATCTTTCTTTTGTTTTTTAAGACAGGCTCTTGAAAAAGTAGTCCAGGCTGGTCTTAAATTTGGGGTCCTCCTGAGGGTTGAGATTACTGGCATGCATCACAATGTCTGGCTTACAATTTGTGTTTCTTACCTTGTATGTGCATTTATATAGTATTTTGCTTTTAGTGGAATAAGGAAAAATCACACACAACTAATAGCTGTTTCGGTTCTTGACAGGCACACCCCCCCCCCCACACTGCCGTGGGCTCCCCGAGGAGTACGGAGGACTGCAGGAAAAGGAGCAATGCACTGCTGTTTCCCACTTTCCTTCCAGACTGCCCTTTTCGACATAATTGATTGACTAACACAGGGAAGTTTCAAGAGTAAGAAAGTTATTTACGAAAATATCACCTGTTTATGTAAAAAAGGAACAACAATAAAACTTTATACAAAGAAGTCATAAGAAGGAAGGAAGGGCTGGGCATGGAGCTTAGCGGCACAGTACCTGCCTGGCAAACACAAGGTCCTGAGTTCGATTCCCAGTAACAAAAAAAAAAAAAAAAAAAAAAAAAGCACTCATGAGAAACAAATATGTGAAGTGCAGACCCCAGAGAAATGTTCTACTCCGGGATAAAAACCATGGCATTAAAAAGACAGGGGTAAACCATCGTATACCCAACAGAATGACCCAAATCCAAAGTGACAACAGCTAGTGCTGGCGGGTGGTGGAGCAGCAGGAATGCTCGTTCCTTGCTGGTGGAATGCAGACCGATGCAGCCACTTTGGAGGAGTTCGGTAGCTTCTTAGACAGCTAAGCCCACCCGAGGATCCAGCATCCTGCTCCTTGGTATTTACTCCAAATAACTGGAACCTTATGCTCAAACAAAAACTGCACACAGATGTTCACAGTGCCTTTATAGTTGCCCAAACTTAGAAGCAACCAAGGTGTCTCTCAGTACATGAATGGATAAACGAGCTAAAAAGAAACAAACTGTGAAGGCACGGGAAGGCGTGGAGCAATCCTCTGCGTGTTTTGCTGGGTGAAACAAGCCAATCCGAGGAAGCTGTGCACCGTGTGACGTCCAATCCGAGGAAGCTGTGCACCGTATGACGTCCAATCCGAGGAAGCTGTGCACTGTATGACGTCCAATCCGAGGAAGCTGTGCACTGTATGATGTCGACTACATGACAGTCTGAAGGGCAAAACTGGAGATGGTGACATGGTCACTGGTTGGCCAGGGCTTGGCTTAGGGTGCAGAAGGGCAGGTGAGTTGGGAAAGCAAAGAGAATTTTTAGGGAAGTAAAACTGTCCTGTAATGGTGAATATGTATCGTTACTGTGGATCTGGACAAATGTACAGAATATATCACACCACAGGGGAAGCCTAATGTACACGATGGATTTTGGGTAGTAATATCGTTCCATCAGTTGCAATAAATGTTCCACTAATGTGGGCTGCCTGGACTGGGAGGACTGTGCTGTGTGTGTATGAGAACCCTCTGTCTCTCTGTCCAGTTTTGCTGTGGATATTAAACATCTATTTTTAAAAAGTTTATTTAAAACAATATAATTCCAGCATGTGGGAGGCTGAGTCAGGAAGATCACTGAGGGTTTGGGGCCAGCCTGGACTAAAAGTGAGTTTAAGGCCAGGCTGAACTGTAGAGCAAGACGCTCAAAAAACCAGAAATAAAACACAAAACAAAACAACAGCAACAACAAGAAGCTCACACACACATAAAACCAAAACAAAATCAACTAACCAAATAAACAAAAGTGCTATCACCGAACCTAGAAAAAAAATTTTTTTTTTTAAGGCCGGGTTACACAAGGCAGTTCAAGCTGGTCTTTAACTCACTTTGTAGCCCAGGCTCGTCTTGAACTTGTAGTGATCCTCCTACCTCAACCTGCCAAGTAGCCACCTCACGTGGCTACTTACAGGTATATTGGAAGGATTGCAGAGGAAATCATGCAGAATATGGAAGATATAAATGAAAAACCTGAGCAAATGAAGAAGGAAATAAAGGATTTCAAGGTTTGGAGACCTGATCAACCTGTTGACCTTAGAGCAAACTTCCCTCTTACTTTCTATAAAGTGAGTTTTGTCCTCTCACAGATCAATGTACAGATTTAAAAAAATAACTCATTTATAGTTCATCTTAAGCAAATGAAGTGCAGAAGATAAAGCACGCTTATTTGAAAAAGATTATACTCCTGAAAAGTAAAAAAATAAAATGATTTTGAAACAAAAAGATAATGTTTAAGTTTGAGAATTAAAGCAAAGGTTGAGAAAAATGATGGGATTGAAAGACAGTGAGGGGACACCCAGCAAATAAATCATTGAGGAGCTAAGAGAGAATCATGAAAGTAATGAAGCAGAATGCAAATTTATTGACATAATTCAACCAAACTTCCCAGAAATAAGTGGTTTGAACATATTTAATGAAAAAATAAGAAGAATCCCAGGGAACACTGACGAAGAAGAGTCCACATGGAGATAGGTCTTAGTAAAAATATGTTGCACTTCAAATATAATGAAAGACTTTTTGAGCATCATCTGAGGTTCATAACTGTTACTTCTGCATTTGTCCTGTTAACATTTTACTGGTCTTTTACATTCAGTCATCCTTAATTATAAATTAGTTGTGGTTTTATACATGAATATAAGTGGTACCTTGGTTTGTGAACTTGATTGTTTCCATGATTTTGGTTGCAAATCTAGTTGGGTGAGAACTGAATCAAATTCACTGATGAGGTTCAGTGGTGACCTTATGAGGAAGTTTGATCTGGTTCTTGTCCAGTTCAGTTTGTGACCAGAATCACGGAGAGAATTCAGTTTATGAACCGAGGCACTGCTGTATAATATATATGCAGAAATAGATTTTATTTTCTGATGCAATCTAAAAGCTATTTCACAGTGTGGATTCTTTCCTGTTTGATCATTTAGGCAATAAGATGGAGTCACTTATAAAAATACTTTTTTTTGGTCTTTTTTCCTTTTTTTTTTTTTTATCAGTATCGGGAATCGAACTCAGGACTGCCTGCTTGCAAGGCAGGCACTTATGCAGCTGAGCTAAATCCCCAGCCCTGGAGTCACTTGTAAAGAACCAAGCACATGATCTTAGGTTTCTCCACAGCAGCATTCAGCACTAGAAAGCTGCAAAGAACTTTGAGACATTCAAGAAAGTGGAATCTACAGATTTTATATTCAGTCACTGATATTTTATTCATTTACAAAGGAAACTTACCATCTTGAGCATAAAAATTCAGAGAATATAGTTACCATAAACCCTTGCTAAGAAATCTATTAGATATAAAATAATTAATCCAAGTGCAGGATGGCCGGCACACTGTGATATTAGTGGTGAACACTGAAGTATTCAGGGAAGCTATAGGGCCCAGACCTACACAAATATGGGAATTAGAGGGTCGTAACAAAATGCAAGTTTTATTTTGTCCAGTGATATAAACCATGCATAACAAAAGTAAAGGCAAAGGAAGGTGAAAAGTTACGTAAGTTCTTATGGCTTTTCAACAGCTGGGTTAAAGCAAGGATTGGAAAATTACAGCTCATTGGGGTCCCACAATACTCACTTCATTACAGGTGAGAGTTTAGAGCCATTAATTTGTAGTTTCCAATTTATGTACAGATCTTTGGAAATGCACTGGGGAAAGAACATCAGGACATCATGCAGCTTTTATGCCTCTAGTATCGCAAAAGCATGGCTTGAAAAACTGCAGAGACAGAGAGAGAGAGAGACAGAGACAGAGACAGAGAAAGAGAAGGAGAAGGAGGAGAAGCAGGAGGAGGAGAAGGAGGAGAGGGAGGAAGGAGGGAGGGAACATGAGAATTTTGGAAAGCCAAACCAAGCTATACTTGGGCTGGGCACTGTGTCCAGGTAAAAGAGCCTTGCTAGGTGGACTCCAGAAGCAAAAACGTTAAAGTCAGAGGCACTGCACAGCTGTTTTGCCCCTCGAGACTCCAGTGCTCTATCCCTACCTTCCTGAGGATAATGGAGATCTGTATTCATAACTTAGAAGATCATCTCAACTTTTGGTGTGCTGTGGTTTCAGTCAATGTAGACTTTCTGGAATTTCCAGTTAGCTTGAAAGTTCTTTCTTTGTGACGATCTCAAATTGCAGGAGTCTCCTGCTTTCCTTTGACTTCCTGTCCACAGATCCTCCCTCTATCTAGCCCACTCATATTTGCCACTAAACTAGGAGGGCAAAGCAAACACCCCATGTCTTCCCCCTGAAGATGGCAGTCAATCTCTCTCTCTCTTTTTTTTTGGTACTGGGGATTGAACTTGTGACCTCACATGTGCTAGGCAGGCGCTTAAGCCACTGAGCTAAATCCCCAGCCCAAGTCAACCTTTCTTAAACCTGGCCATCTAGCCTTCTTGTCTTTGGGACTCTGAATTGTGCACTCTTGTCAGAATTTATGGTTCTGTTTCCCCAGCTCCACCTGCCCACAGCGACACCCTACTACATGCTGTGATCTCTTTTAAACAGTGAAAAAAAGACCTTCCAGGGTTGAGGGCCAGTGTTTCCCACTTCACAACCAATGCTGCTAAAATTCACAGTTGTGGGCTCTTCCACCTGGAGCTGTGGGGCTTTGAGCACGAAAGCTTTCCTGCAGAGGACCCAACCGTGGGAACGAATCCCTTCTTATCTTATGTTCCTCTAGTGATGCAAAAACTCCTTTTCCTTGCCAGGGGGAGAGATACAGGCTCAGCACCTTGTCTGATCTGAAGCCAGCAGCATGCCCCACCATTTGTCTGAATGTACTCCCTGTGCCAGCTTGGTAAGGCCCGCACCCATGGGGGTGCTCAGGTCCTTGGGACACGCCCTAGGAAGCAAATGAAGGCCCTCAGGAGAGACACTGTCACTGGTGTTCATCTCCAGTGCTGCTGCCCCTGGGGGAGCATATGGAGAAGTAGGGTGGGGGGTATTTGTATTTTCTCAACAACTAGGGGTGCTTCTGGGGATGGGGAGATGCTGGCCACTCTGCCATGCACAGCACACACAGTCCGCATGTCACAAGGCTATTCTGCATCCCACACACCTTCCCAATGTCCCTCCATAAAGTCACGTGGGTAAAACTCCCACTGCTCAATGAGTCTAAATGCGAGCTCCACTTTATGTATAAACACATCATTTTTAAAAACAAACTAATAAAATACACAGAGCTTTCCAAAAATACAAAGTACCTTGTAAATCAATGGCTTTATCTTCAAGTAATAGTATCCTGATTTTTTGCGTATTTGATTTAGGTGCAATTTGAGAACTATAAATTCTTGCTTTTTTCATTTAAATCCATTATCCCCAGCACAGATCCATAAGGGAACAACTCTGTGACATGGAAGTACTTGATATACAGCATATGTTGAATAACATCTCCTGAGTATGTTCATAGGAAAGTTTATGAAAGACCAATGATTAGTTAATAGATCCCATGCCTCAAAATGCTTGCTGCTTAAATTTCTCAAGTATGACATCTAAAATTGATACCAAATGTCTAAAAAATGTTGAAATTTTGTGTTTTTGTTATAACTGCAATGGAGGAGAATTTCAACAAGACTTTTCTAGATTATTCAGGGTAAGATGTCTGGTTATTATGAGTACACAATATAGTGGTTGTGTACACAGATTTGTTTATGATCAACTTGGGAACAATAGCACTGGTTTGTAATTAGCTAATGATGAAATAACAGAAGGGAACTTAGACTTCAGATATTTGAAAAATAATTTATCTGGAACATCCCATTTCTATAAAAACACCTTACTGGCAAAATAAATCTTACGTGTAGTTCTCAGTGTAATTGTTTGCTTTGCTCTATGTAGAAGAGGAAGACAGTGGATGGTCCTTAAGAACCACTGGTTTTAAACTTTGCTCATGTTAGAAGAACCTTACTCCAAGGTAACTGGAAGTAGCACTTTTTTATTGGATCCTAAGGGAAAACAGTTCCTTGGGTGGGGGTGGGGGGATTACCATCTGATCATTCATGTACCTTTCCATATATTTTTTCTTCCCTTTCTATGGTTTTGAAAGCAAAGCTCTCAATAAAGTCAATACCATACTCTACTATGAGGCCCTGACAAATATGTTTTCCTGATCTCAAGATTACCTAAAGTAATTTGACTTCAACGGATAAAAGATCTGTTGTTAATACCTACAAGTAATGCTCTTCAAGAAAGGCAAACCAGGATACCAGCTCACTGTGTGAAAACAGATTCTTTGAGCTAAAACAAGAATCCTTATTGCCTATGTAGCAATCAGATCTTAGAAGAGAAGCAGATTTAACACAAGATACACAAATATATAAGAATTTACAAGATTCGCTTACAATGGCTGCCCACAGAGTCAAATGTGGAGGAATGCAAAAGGTCTGTCTGGGTGCTGGACATCTGAAAGATGCACGCGAAGGCCTGGAGATCACTAGTGTCCTGTGCGAGTCAGTATCAGGAGGCTGATGGGTCTTTGCAGGAAGGCTGCAGAGTCTGCTGGAAGCTGAAGAATCTGCGATGGAAGCCAAGAGACGATGCCTAAGGTAAAGGTGAAGACTGCAGCTCTTCCCTAAGAAACACAAGGAAGCTTCTTGTTTTCTCTTTGTATTGTTCAGGTGATGAGCCTTTCCAGGGTGGGTCTCCTTTCCTCAGTAAAACCCCTGAGCCACAATCAGATGTATACAGATCCAATTTAGTTGGTCATTTCTTACTCAAATTGACACCATCAGTTAACTATCTCAGTCTGAAAACTATTTTCTAAACATTTAATGTGGAACTCAAGGCCCTATAAAATTGGGCTCTGTATTAATTAGGGTAGAGGCAGCACTATTATAGTTGAGAGTTCTGTACAAGAATCCAAAGTACCACACCTTATGTAAGATAGACACTCCTTTCTCAAGTGCCCAGTGGTGAGTGAGTGATGGCTAGGTCACAAATGTCATCCACTGCTTGTGGACTCAGCCTCTAAGACTAAGGCAGTTGCTTTAGTTATCACCACTTCCATCCAGGCTAAAAAGAGGAAGCGAAGTCCTGGGCAGAAGGCTTAGTCTCTAGAACTTTGGATTAGGGCATTAGTAGCACACGACTTCTGCTCAGGTACTGTGAACCCAGACCTGTGGTAGAGTCCAGCACCTTGAGAACTGCCACATGACAGGCCTTGCTCCAAGACAGAAAACTATATTTAGCTGTGCTCCTGTGTGCCAAGATCAGATTGGAGATTTTCTTCCTAAAAGGAAGAGGAGGGACATACTAGGGGGCAATTGACAGTTCTTGCTTTTCTTACATTCAATCACAAAAAATATGTTGCCCAGCATGTGCCTCACTCCCCGGTTCTGCGTCTGTTTACTTAGCTTCCTCTGAGATACCTTGTCTTCCGTCCACTTGGCAACATACTCTTCATCCTTCAAGGTATAGGTAACATGCCATTTTCTCCATGACATCCTCCCAACTTATCCATCAGCCCTATTTTTTTCCCTCTCCCTCTGGCTGTTAGTTTACTTTGGACTGATGAATGCTATTATCCACGGGACACCTTCTGTGATGTTCTTTACTTGTAAATATGTGAACTGTATTCTTTTTCAGTTAATTTTTTCTTTTTTAGTTTTTCATGTCAGTTTGCAATTTCTTGGCGCAAGGCTTAAGATGTGTAATGTTTTGAGTTCCTAGCTCTGCCACTCGGAAGTTAACTTGCAGGCGACTAAAATTGGTTAAATTTAGCTATTTCTTTTCCCTGTTAAAAAATAAGTGAATAATATGACTTGCTTGAAGATTAAGTGAGATACTTTACATGACAGCCTTAACACCATGGTGGCTGAGATGTAGAAAGTGCTCTGTAAATATTAAATACTGTATTTTTTATCCCTCATTTTCTGGTTATATAAGAATCTTTCACATTCTTTCTGCTGGTAAACACCACATAGATAGCTGTTCTTGAAACAAGACACTTCTAGTTCATTTGCAAGTAGTTTTAGTGTTAGAGTATAATGTTTAAGCTTTGCAGAACTTTTGGTAGTCGTTTGTGCCTTAGCACATCTTAGGTAGGATGGAGTGCAGAGAGGGTGGACTTCCTGGAGGTGGTCTTAGTAGGTCTAATGGGATGCAGCTCTTTGGAATTCATCATGTTCAATGATCTTTTACTTTCCACTGTGACATATGGTGCTTTTGAAAAATAAAATCCTGCAAAGACCGTGTTATATAGTTTGTAAGCTGTGAGGGAATTTCCCTGTAGAACTGTAAATGAAATAGATGAAGGCACTTAGGAGGAGCAGTTTCCTGGTCTTTAAAATATGGATGCCTGAAGGAGCCAAAAAGATCTGAGCAAGATGAAGCCCTGGATGAGTTTCTTGAGGTTAGCACCCCAGCCTTAGAAAACATACCCGTCAGTTTGCCATGGTTGCCTCCAGGTCCGCCAACTTACTTCCGTTAGGGCATACTGGTGTCCTGTGAATGTCAGAGTAGACTTTCCTGTGAGATCAGGTCTTAAAAGTGGGTTGTCAGGATCAGCAATGTGGAAGATCAGGCACAGAACTTTCAGCCCTCATGTTCTGGGAATTAAAAACTCAATTTAATAAAAACTACAAGCATATGCAAAGCTTGACTGGGCTTTATACATTCGAGCCTAACTGGCTTCATGGCCATGGAGCCTGTACATGCAAAGGACCAGATGAGGGAGAAAAAGTTTGAAAGGGGTGTGACGTGGAGGGACAAGGACATCAGCTGAGAGCTGCTTGCAACTGATGCCTCCCTAGAGCAAGCATCCTAGAAGCCCTTGCTCAGAGGGCGTTTCCTCCAACATTCCCACAGCCCCTTCTATCCATGAAGTAGGAAGGTAACTAAGGTGCGGTGACCAGCCCAGCTGGCCTCTCTCCTGCCCATAGTGCTACAGGGTTGTAGAGGAACATACCAAGGCCTCCACTGCAGTGAGCAGACCTTGCTGTGGGCCCTTGAGGAAGATCAGTAGAAACCAGGAATTACAAATAAAATTCTGCCTCATGACACAAACGGAAGGAGAGTAGTGCCGCTTATGGAAGAGATGTGGTCCATTTTCAGTAAACAAATGGTGCCATCTTGGTGGGCACCAACTTTGGAGCTCCCAACCAGCAGGTGTCTTAGTGTAGAACCAGCTCATTATCTTGCCTCACTAATGCCTGAAGTCACCCAAAGTAGAACACATCTAGGCACTGATGAAAGAAACAAAAACTTTACTGAGGAGCATAAAGGAAGATGTGTATAAATGAAGAGGTACATCATGTCCTTGGATAGAGAGATTTCAAATTCTTAGTCTGTCGTCTCAGTGAGGTTGAAGGAATCAGAAATCTTGGCTGCTGCCTGCTGCAGGCAGGAAAAGCAGGCCACAGTGGAAAATTTGATCTCTGCAGCACAGGGCAGGGGCCGTCCCACAGCCCCGTGTTCACCACTGTGCATTTCCTCAGACAAGAGCTGCAGAAAGAGGGTGCTGCAAATTCCCCATAACTCTGGCCTCCGGCTCAACTTCCCAGTGATAGGCAGGATCTAGAAGCACTGAGGGATGAAGATTAATGATAGCTGAAGGCTAGAATTATGGCCTTGGGAAGCCTGAGGTAAAGGGAAGCTGCCAGCGAAGTGAGATAGAAACCACTGCTTTGCTGGGAACTTCCTAACCCGGTGCAAATCCCACCTGCCTACCATGCAGATCTAAGAGAAGAGAAAGGTGTGCATTGCTTGTTCTGTCACGAACCACAGATTCTCACCACTCCTTGCCTTGAAGGCAACAGAGACACAGTCACAGGGTTTGGCTCCTTGCCCCTGTATTCTGCACCTTTCCAGAAGCCAGTCACGCGAGGCTGCCCTGCCTCGAGCAGCTGGAAAGCACAAGCTGGCTGCTACCGGGCTCCCTACTGTTCTCACAGATGTCTCCTCCCATGTGCCCAGACATACGAGTTCTGGCACTGCCTGCTAATGATATGGCTGGTAGTGTCTTCCGTGTTGTCTCCAGGAAACTGTTTATCTGAAGCCACAGGTCCCGGAAACAGAAATACTTCTTACCACTTTGGAGATGCTTTGTGTTATAGTTTGGATTTGAAATGTCCTCCAAAGGCTCACAGGTTGAAGATTTAGTGCTTTGGAGGTGGTGGTGGAAACTAGAAGTGGGGTCTAATTGGAGGAAGTGGCCCGCTAGGAGCACCCCTTGAAAAGAGGGGGACCCATAATCCAATCTTTTTCTCTCTCCTGTGAAAGGAGGCCCTTTGTTCCATCACATGTTCCCAGTCATGATATTCTTTATCACCAAATATCCATTCACAATGGGCTGACGCCAGGAATCAAATAAAACTTTCCTCCTTTAAGTTGTTTATCTCATAGGGACAAAAAAAAAAAATGACTAACACGCTTTATGACCAAGCCGATAAGAATTCCATAAACGGTAGCAAACATATTTTAAGGACTAAGAAAGCGATAGGCCCTGTGCCAGGTCACATAAAAAAGAAGACTGGGTTTGGCTCCTGGCTCTGCCAGGGATCGTGGCACAGTCATCTCCGAGCCTCAGTTTCCTCATTCACTTGCTGTAACTACTGGAGGGTGTAGATGACCCTCCTGCTTGGCTTACCTCTGATGTTTTGTGTTGGTAAGTCTGTGAGAGCAGGCAGATTCATGAATAGCTGGAAGAAATTTGGGTTCTCAGAAAAACCTGGGTACCTGCTTTTCCCTTTTACAAATTCTGTGCAGTGCTTGTACAAAATGATGTGAGAAGCACACAGGTGAATGACGAAGCCTGCTTACAAGAAGGGCACTTGGGAGTTCTTCCAGGCACAGGGTCAACACACTGTTTAATCCTGTCACTTTCAGTGCCCTTAGGAGTTGCCAGTACTCTGAATTTTGCATTTGTAAATCCTTGCTTTAAGAAATAATTTAGCAATCATAAATATGACATCAGGTAATGTATTATTCAATTGTGCTCACTTTATCTAAATGGTGTTACACTATACACAATCATATATACATATATGTGTATATATGTATATATCGAACTCAAGACCTTGTACTTGCCAGACAGGTGCCTATGCCACTGAGCTAAATCTCTGGCTTCACTTACATTTTTTCACTTGCTATTTTGTTTTTGAGATTTATCCACATAGCATCTAATTTATTATTATCACATACATATATCACTTCATTGTCTGAGTAGATATAAATAACTGTAATACTGATATTGTAACTATAATATTCTTTCTCTAGGCACATTAGGTTGTTTTCAGTTGTTATGACAATGTTGCCATGAACATTCCTATACATAATTACTATGCAAGACTTTCTCCAGAGCTTGTAGAGTGATACCTCAGTTCATGAACTTAATTTGATCCACAGTTCTGGGGAAGATAGCTTTGTTTATGTTCTTCTGGGGCAGATGATCACGGTCCAGTTCATCATGCATATGGAGTTTATGAGTGGAAGAGAAATTTTGTGTACCATTTCTGTTTACGAAACAAATTGTGAAGAGAAGTGTTTGTGAACCGAGGTATCACTGCACTTAGAAATAGAATCATATAAATCTTGTGCATATGTGCAAGAATTTTTCTAGGGTAGAATATGAATATGAATGCTCAGCTTTCTTCCAAAATGATTGTAGCAGTTTAGACTCCTACCAATCACATATAAAAATTCCACTGAGTAAGTCTTCCACAGTGTCAGACTTTTTAATTTTTACCAATCCATTTGGTGAAAACTAGAGCTCTATTGGAGTCTTAATTAATGTCTCTCCAATTGCTAATGAGGTAGAATATTCTTCCATGTATTTACAGGACATTCATGTTTTCTGCTCTCAACAACCTGTTCCTATTTTTGGTCCATTTTTCATTCTGGATTGTTTGGCCTTATACTTATTACTTTATTTATTAGATTTGAAGAGATCTTAAAAACTCTTTTATGAAGATTTCTTTGGTTACATATATCACAGATATCTTCTGGTTTGTGATTTTTCTTATTGCTTTCTTTATATCATTCTATTGTTAAACAGAAGCTCTTATCTTTGGTCATTTTCCCAAAATTGTTATACAGATTTAATGCAATTCCGATCAAAATATCATCTGCATACTGCACAGATCTAGAGAAATCATTCCTAAAATTCACCTGGAACCAGTAGAGCCCTAGAATAGCAAAGGTAATTCTGGGCAATGAAGGCAAGGCAAGAGGCATCACAATCCCTAATGTGAAGTTATACTACAAAGCTACTGTGATAAAATCAGCATGGTACTGAAATAAAAACAGACCTGAAGATCAATGGAATAGATTGGAAGATACAAATACACTCCGCCACCTCATCTTTCACAAATGGACCAAACACATTCACTGGAAGACAGATGGCCTTTTTAGTAAGAGGCTGGAAAACCTGGCTCTCCATATGCTGAAAACTAAAACTAGACCCTTGTCTGCCACCATGCACTAAACTAAAGTCAAAATGAATCAAAGATTTAAATATTAAAACAGAAACACTAAATCTTCTGGAAGACAAATTAGGTAAAAATCTTGAAGACATAGGGGTCAGCAGAGAATTCATGAGCAAAAATCAAACTGCACAGGAAATACTTCCCGGAATCAACAACTGGGATCTAGTCTTATTAAAAAGTTTTGCATGTCAAGAGAAATCTCCCACAGAATGAAAAAAAAACCCCATGAATTGGGAAAAAAATCTTAGTCAACTGTCATTCAGACAATGTACTTCTATCTAGAGCACATAAAGAATTAAAAAAAAATCAGGCCCCTGAAATTCAAAGACCCAATCCAAAAATGGGCATGCAATGAATACATGGTTCTCAGATGAAACAATACTGATGTGAAATAAATACATGAAAAAATATTCAACATCATTGGTCATTAGAGAAATGCAAATTAAAACCACACTGAGATTCCATCTCACCCCAGAAAGAATAGGCAGGATCAAGAAAAACACCAATAACAAATGTTGGAGAGGATGTTGGGAAAAAGGAACTCTTCTGCATGGTTGGTGGGAGTGTAGACTGGTGCAACCACTGTGGAGGTCAGTGTGGCAGTTCCTCAAAAGGCTGAGATTGGAGGTCCTATTTTACCCAGCTGAGCCTATTCCCAGAAGAGCTGAAAACATCATAACACAGTGATATATGTGCACCTATGTTTATAGCAGTACAATTTGTAGTAGCTAAATCTTGAAAACAATCCAAATGCCCATCAACTGAGGGATGGATAAAAAAGATGTGGTATTTTTATATAATGGGGTATTACTCAGCTATAAAGAAGGACCACATTGAGGCTTTTATAGGTAAATGGATGCAACTTGAGACCATACTCTTAAGTGAAATAAGTCAAACCCACATGTGTAAGTACTGTATTGTCTCAGTATAAGAAACTGAAAGAGTAAATAAGATAAAAAGTCTTCAATAAATATTGTGAAAGGATAAGAAACTGTCAAAGGGGAAACAACAACCAACAACTCAGATAGAGAAAAGGAGAAAAGAATGAAAGGAAAAGAGGTAAAAATTTGTATATATGCACTTCTAAGATGATTGCACTACTAATTCTATTAGTTCTTGGAATAAAACAGTTAACATTCATAGATCAATTTTGCATCTCTATATCTGATAATCTGAGTAACTGTTTTGAAGATCACTCTGCAAAATGACAACCTTAGGTATATTCCTACCACCTTGTTTCAAAAGCCTATATTGATATTGTTTTGTGTTCTTTGTCTCTTTTGTTTCTTGTTTTTCTTGCAGGTTGTTTTGTTTTTCCCTCTAATACAGAAGGACAGATGTACATGTATAAGCTTATACATGCCTAGAACTCCTAAAGAATTTACAAGAATTGATTTTATTATGTGTGATGTCATGAACAACTACACTGAAGAAAATGAGACATTATAGTACTCATTGATGATTTTCTGTCATCTTGTTTTGATTTTTTTTTTGCTTTATTATTTATTTGCTTTTATTATTTGTTTTAATTGGTTTTAGTCTGTTTCCTATTACTTGATTTCAATATGTGTGAAGGTATGTACAGCTATTTTGAAAAGTACAAGAGACATTATGGTAGCCATTGTTGATTTCCTATTGTGTGGTTTGGAAGGCCTATAATGCTTTCATTCTTTTGTTTTGATTGGTTTTATACTATTTTGTTTTGTTTGAATTCATTGTGTGTGAAGATATGGACAATTAGTTTGAAGAAAACAAGAGACATTATGGTAGCCACTGTTGATTTCCTATTGTCTTGTTTTGAAATCCTGTGTTGCTTGCATTGTTTTGTTCTGATCTGCTTTGTTCTGTTTTGTTTTGTTCTGTTTTATTTTCTTTAAAATAAAAAAATTATCAAACTAAAAGAAAATAAAGAAGTTCTTAATTTGAAGTTAGCCAATTTTCTTTTGTAGTTAGTACCTTTGTGTGTTGCTTAAGAAACCCTTACCACTTTGAAACTGTACAAATGCTCTACTCTAGGGTCTTCAAATGTGTTAAAGTTTTGCATTTGACATTACATTAAGTCTAGACGATTTGATTTTTGTATGGCATGTAACAAGTGTAGTCATAGTTGTTTTCTGTGTAGGTAACCAAAGTGCCTGCGGTGGTGTTGATAACTTTCTTGTTTCCTTAGTTACTGGCCAGTGTTTTTCTGCCATTCTCAGGCATCTAGCTTCATTCTTTTCTTCTGTATCTGTTTCTGGCCCCTTAGTGTGACCTACTGGGCAATTTATCTGTCTCTGCACCCACACAATACTGTCATAGTTATTTCAGCTTTGTAGTATGCCTTTATTATGGTTTGTGTCTGGATGTCCCCCTAAAGCCTCATGTGGTCATGGGGGCAGGCTTCTAGAGTTTGTGACGAGAGTGTGAGAGTGTGAGAGCTACACCGCCCTAGGGTGTGTAGCTTACATACAATACAAAGGACAGAGTCTTCTCTTGTGCTTCTCTCCTTTTGCTCTTGTTGCTTTTTCTGTCTTCTGCCACAACAAATGGTTGCTCCTTTGCTATGCCACCCTGCCTTTGGGCCAGCGGATTATGGACTGAAACCTCCACAAACTGTGAGCTAAATAATAATTACTTTTTAAATTTGTGCATTGGGTATTTTGTCTCAGCAATAAGAGAAAAGTAACCAATACGGCCTTTATTTTTCTCTACAAATGCCTTTTTTATTCTTAGCTTTTAGCCTTTCATATATATTTGAGATTTAGTGGTCAAACTTCTCAATGATTCTATGTGTCTTCTTCTTGGAAAGATATCCAATATTTAGATCAGTTTGGGAACAAGTGATATTTATATGACTATTTTCCAAAGATTATGCCATGCTTCTTATATAGCTGATGTTTTACAGGACAGTCAGACATAGACACATTGTTGTAATGTTAGGAGACATAGACACAAAAGAAGTTAGAAGTTATACAACTGAGGTTTCTGGAGTGGTGGTAACTGAGTTGGGGAAACAACTTGGTATTTACATTGTTTGATTAATTTTGCAAGCCTATATCTCACCCAAAACAAGTCTGGGAGACATGGAAGGAATTAGAAATCACACAACTGAAATTTCTGACATGGTAACAACTGAAGTAAAGAAATAACTAAGGGCTTATATTGTTTGATTAGCTTTGCATGCTTGTATCTAGTAGTCTGAGCAAACTATTTGGAGGATAACAACGTGCAGTCTAGTAGCTATTACTGATTTCCTATTGTCTTATTTTTGAAATTCAAGGTCATTCTGATTGTGTTGTCTTGCTTGTTTTATTATTTTGTTTGCTTTATTTTCTTTATAAAAAAGAAAAGGAGGCTGGGAATTGTTGTAGTCAGGGGTTACAAGGAGAAAAATTACATTCAGGACACAGAATTTATAATATTATTTTATGATGGTCACCCAGAGTTAAATACAAAAAAGTACAGGAAATCTGTCAACACTAAAGACCTAGAAAATCCAGCCTAGGACCTGGATCCCACAGTAATGTCCTGCATGAGTCCATCTAAAGACCTAGAGACCATGACAATGCCTCTCACAAGTTTAGCTGGAGGTCTAAGTCCATGACAGTGACTCATGAAAATCTGTTTTATGGATCTGTGCTGGGAAGGCCCAAAGATCAGCCACGGAAGCTAGAAACTTTATGCTAGTGGGGTGAAGAATCTGTGCCAGTAGGTTGAGGGTTCTGCAGTGGAGCCAAAGAGCAAAGTTCAAAATAAGGACCAGGGCTCCTCTGAAAAAGTGCCACAGCCATCCTCAGTGGCCATGAGGTCCTGGGCGCCTCCAATAATGATAATAGTCAGGTACATAACAGGAATCCAGTGTGCCAAACCTCCTGGAGATTAAACAGCACACATCTTCTTCTCCAGATCCAGGAAGCAATGCTCAAAGTAAGGACCAGAGCTCCTCTAATGTGAACCACAGCCATTCTCAGAGACAAGGTCCTGAGCTCCCCTGATGAGAATAGCTGAGTTCATTTCGAGGAAGCTAGCCATGACAAGTTCCTCCAGGGAAACAAATGGCTCCAAACAACAACACTTAGGAGAACTCACAACACCTCTGCTCTTCCTCTCCATGTCTCTTTTTTATGCTGGCAACTTTACTCAGGTGGGCCATCCAGACTCAGCTGGATACTGATTTAATTCAGCTGGTGTTATGTTGACCGCTAGTTTTTAATCCATAATAGGAATGTAGAATTTCAGCTGGCTATATTCCCTCTTTGAGTGTGGTAGTTACTCTTACAAGATTAAGAGGCTCCTAGATAGGTGTTTGGATTGGCTACCCTCTGATGTACTCACAGCTGAATGGGCTATTGAAAGGTGAAGTCCTTGAGGAGGAAAGTAGGTTATGGGGGTGTGACCTTGGGCACTGCATATGCTTCTCTGTTTCTTTTCAACCTACTTTGCTTTGTTTTCCTCCCATTCCCCACTAGGGAAATCAGGGAATCCTTTCATGCTTGTTTGCCCTTCAAGTCTGCCATCCTATTATTTAAGGTTTTATCTGACTCTGGTAGTTCCTTTTTACTGCATCCCTTATTTTTTTACTTCTCTTGCCAGTACCAGAGTGCTGGCTTTTTCACCTCCTTCCTAACCATTACTATATGGCGCAGTAGCCCTTCCAGACACAGGTTTGGACAGTGGGTGTTGACACTTTTATAGCTGGATGAGGTCACATGACTAGTACTGACCATAATGAGAACTGAACAGAAGTGATTTATACTACTTTGAAACTCTGTGGGAAGCAGCTGAAGGTAGAGATTGATCACAAGAGGTGAGCCATGTGAATAAGCTGTTTCAGCTCGAGAACATGGACAGCCTGAGGCAATCTGAGCAAACAAGTTGCTAGGCAGAGGGGTGTCACATGATATCAACCCACTGAGTGTATAAATAAACATGCTGCAATTCTCAAGCAGTTCTTTTCTCCCAACCAGAGAGAGGGCTTCACCTGATCTCTGCTTTTTGTTTCCTGACTCTTCCCTTTCAATTTCATTAAAGAGTTTGAGAAGCAGTCTCAGACAACAGCGTGGCTACACAAGGCTAGTTCACACATACTATTTGGGAGCTGTAGGTGGGGCTTCACTGACTTATCAGATTGCTTTAATGACTAGACATCAGCATTTCAGCTAGACCCATTTGCATTGCTTAAAGTCAATTGAGATAATAAGGAAATGTCCAAGCCAGCTCTGTGCATATCAACTCATGGAAATAGGATCAGGTTTAGTTAAAAATGGACACAATTGATCTTCTTTCAAGGAGTCAGCCAAGTGGTCCTCCACAGAAACTGTCTAGTTTAACTGTCTGTGACTCATTGATTATCCAGGAGGATGCTATTTAATTTCCATATGTTTATGAAGTTCTTGTGGTTTCTTTTACCATTGATTTCCAATTTCATTGCACTATGGTCTCATAATATGCATGAAATAATTTCAATTCCTTTGCATTTTCTATAAGCTAGCATGTGGCCTATCTTGGAGGATGTCCCATGTGCAATTGAGAAATATGTGTATTCTGATGTGAGGTGTAAGACTCTGTATACATCCACTAAGTTCATTTGTTCAAAAATTTGGTTCAGTTCTGATATTTCTTTGTTGAATTTTTAATCTAGTTGATCTGTCTATTTGTGACGTTGTGTGTTGTGATCCCCTATTACTATTGTATTAGTGTTTATTTTTCATGTCCATTAATATTTGTTTTATATAGTTGTATGTGCTGATATTGGGCACACATGTATTTATAATTATTTTCTTTCCTTTTGAATTTCTTTCCTTTTGAATAAAAGATGTAGTGACCTTCTTTGTCTCTCTTAATCAGTCTTGATTTGAAATCCACTTTGTCTGCAAAAAGAAAAGCTACCTCTGCTGTTTTCCCGGGTTCCTATCTCATGGAGTATTGTTCTCCAAACTTTGATTTCAGTCTATGAATGTCTTTTTTTTTTTTTTTTTGTCTTTTTCATTTTTTATCGGTACCAGGGATCGAACTCACGACTGCCTGCTTGCAAGGCAGGCGCTCATGCCACTGAGCTAAATCCCCAGCCCCCTGAATTTCTTTTTGAATGAAATGTATTTTTGGTATGCAGCATAGTGTTGGATTTTGCTTCTCAATTCATTCTGCCAGTCTGTTGCTTTTTATTGGTGAATTGTGAGCATTTACATTGATGATTATTAATGATATTATTAATTTATATGTCACGTTGTTTTCCGCTTATTGTTTTCTCTTTTTTGTCCCTTGGTTTAGTTATTTGCCTTGCATGGTGGATTCATTCTGTTGGGTTTCATGGAGTTGTAGTCCTTGTTATCTCTTTCTAGAACGTTCTTCAGTACATTTTGGAGTGCTGGTTTGGTGGTCATAAATTTTTGTGGCAGAAATGTTATGGTTATGTTAGGTGTCCCCCCAAAGCCTCATGTGGTCATGGAAGCTGCTGAGTCTAGCATTTGTGATTGGTTCATTGTCTAGTGCTGGGATTGGAAGTATGAGTGCCACACTTGCCCAGGGGTGGGTAGCTGACATACAATATAGGGGAAGGAAGAAGGCATGTTTTCCCCCCTTTTTGTCCAGTTCACTCTTGCTGTGTGTGGCCACCATGAATAGATGCCCCTCAGCCATGCCACCCTGCCTTGAAGTCAGCTGAGTATGGATTGAAACCTTCAAAAAACTATAAGCTAAATAAACCTTTTCTTCCCTAATTTTGTGCATTAGGTATTTTGTCTCAACAATGAGAAAGAAGTAATCAAGACAGAACTTTGTACCAGTGGAGTGGGGTCATTTCTGTGACTGTACCTGATCATGTAGTTCAAGAACCACTAGGAATGGCTTGTGGAAAGAGTTTGGAAAAGTTCACAGATGTCACCTGAAGAATCAGAGCTGGAACAGCTTAGGCTGTTCTGAATTGATACTCTGGTCAGAGCCCAAAAGACCAGTAAACTGATAGAGACCAGGGTCAGGAGATTTTTGCTAGGATGAAGGACTGCATTGGTTGTTGGACTCCAGACAATGTGGGTTATGGCTTGACAAAAAGTTTGCCTGCCTTGTGTTCCTATCCAGTGACTTTGCCTGAGACTGAGATTAAGGGCAGTGGACTTTTAATCCAGCAGAAGAGATTTCAAGGCAGTCAAATGTTATGGCAGTGGCATGGCTATTGCTGGATGTCTTAGTTACTTTTTACTCATTGCTGAGACAAAATACCTAAATCCCAAAGTTGAGAAAGGAAAGGTTTATTTTTTACAGTTTTTGGAGGTTTCAGTCCATACTCAGTTGGCTCCCAGGCAGGCTGGCATGGCGGGGCTGCAGTTTATGGTGGCTGCCAACTGCAAGCCAGAAACCAGCACAAGACAACAAGGCATACCTTCTTCCTGCCTTTACATTACATCCTGGCTCCACCCCTAGGCCAGTGTAGCACTCACATCCCCAATCCAAGTGCTAGACAATGAACCAATTACAATGCAAATGCATGAGGCCTGGGGGCCACCAACATAAACTATGACATTCCACCTCTGGCCACCAGGACTCATGTACATCCTTTATACAAAAGACATTTAGTCCATCTCCAAGAGTTGCCAAAGTCTTAATAATTTCAGCATTGCTAAACAGTCCAAGTCCCAAGTGTCCTCCAAGATTTATGGTAAACTCTTACCTGTAACCCCTTGTACAAGTGAAACAAGTTTAAACATTCTGAAATGCAAAGGCACAAGATAAACATTACCATTCCAAAAGTTACAAATGGGGGGGGGATATAAAGCATTGGAAACAAAGCAAGTCCAACATCCAGCAGGATGAACATTAAGTCCTAGAGTTCCAAGCTCAGCATCTGAAGCAATCTGGTTGCAAGCTCCAAAAGGCTTGGGTGATTCCACCCCCACGGCACTTTCAGGGATTTCAGCTCTTGCAGCTTTTCTCTTAAATCCTCTCTGTTCACTTTTTGCAGCTTTCCTTGGATGATCCACGATCCTAGCTTTTCCAAACTTCTGGGGTTTCCACTGCACCTTTGGCTTCACTCTTACATCTTCACAAATTGCCCTCTCAGGGGCACACTGCTTGGCCTCCAGACTTTTTGCAACCGAGGTAGAAGCCATCTTGCCCTCAGAATTTGTGCATTTTCCTTGCACTTAAAATCAGCACCATGTAGATGCCACCAAGGTTTGCTGCTAGCTGGAGCAGTAGGCAGGCTTTTCTCTCTCTTGGCTGTAGGGGTCGATTGCCTGGATCGTTGGGCTCTGTGAACCTGATTGTGAAGAAAAGCTTCTCTATTTTGCCACCATTCTGGAACCTCATGTGGCCTCCATCGTCATTCTGGAGAACGGTGCTCTACAGCTTTCTCCTCTGAGCAAATTCTTTTATCTTCTGTTTCTTCTCAGCAATCAAAGTCTCAACTCTGTCTTTATAATCCACAGCATTCCTAGAATTTTCCTTCTGGCCAAATTCACAGTATGGCAAATTATCCTGTTGGGCTCTTTGCTCTTGATTTGCAACATAAAGTTGGCTAAAAGCCCCCAACATTAGCCATGTCACAGCCTCAACATTCAATTGCTTTGAAACTTCCTTTCCCAGATTAATCAGTCCATTGCCCCTTGTCTTAGTCTCAGGCAAAGCCTCTGGGCATGAGCAAAATGCAGACAAACTTTCTGCCAAGCCTTAACACACATGGTGGGTAGAAGGATTTGCCCTTGATGCTGTAGGAGTGGGAGGCTGGGAAGTGGAATCAAGGGGCTCTATCTTGAGGTCATCTTCCCTGCCCCTCGGCAATTTACCTGTGGCATGAAATAAATTCCAATGGGCTACTTGTGCATCAGTAATGCCCTTTAGGCACCACCCCAAACCAAAGCTATACGTATGCCCCCCACACCACGTGTCTGGCAGAGAAACCCAGGCCCCTGCAGTTATGGAGCTTCTCTCCACATCTTTAAAATAAAGGACCTTTACTTTATATTCTGTCTTCTAACCGCATTGAAAACTCTTTCAGTGGGGAGTCCCACAACCAATGCAGTCTTTCTTCCCAGCCAAAACCTCCCAAGCCTGGTCTTTACCATCAGGCTTTCTATTAGCCTTCTGGTCTCCTGAGCTCTGACCAGAATCTCCTCTACAGAACAGCCTAAGCTGCTCCAGTTCTATTCATCCAGGTGACATGTCCAAACCTTTCCAAACTCTGCCCACAAGCCATTTCCAGAACCTCTCAAAAACGTGTTCAGGTATAGTCACAGCAAATGACCCCACTCCTCGGTACCAAATTCAGTCTTAGTTACTTTTTACTCATTTCTGGGACAAAATACCTGAAGCCCAAAGTTGGGAAAGGAAAGGTTTATTTCTTACAGTTTTTGGAGGTTTCAGTCCATATTCAGTTGGCTCCAAGGCAGGGTGGCATGGCTTTCCTGCAGTTCATGGCAGCTGCAAACAGCAAGGCAGAAACCAACAAGAGAGTAAGACACACCTTCTTCCTGCCATTACATCACATCCTGGCTCCACCCCTAGGTCATGTAGCACTCACACCCCCAATCCAAATGCTGTCTTAGACAATGAGCCAATCACAAATGCACAATGCAAATGCATGAGGCCTGGGGGCCACCAACATAAACCATGAAACTGGGGATTTTAGCCAAATTTATGCTGTGAATCAAGAGCAGAGGGCCCACCAGGGTGATTTAAAACATTGTGAGTTTGGCCAGAAAACTGTGGACTATAAAGATAGAGCTGAGAGGGGCTGGGGATTTAGCTCAGCAGCATAAGCGCCTGCCTTGCAAGCATGCAGTCGTGAGTTCGATCCCGGGTATCGATAAAAAACAAAAAAGACCAAAAAAAAAAAAAAAAAAAGGATAGAGCTGAGATCTTCATTGCTGAAAGGGAACAAAAAAATAAAAAAGATGGCCTTGGGGCATCATGGGAGGAAGCAGCAGGTTCCCATGCTTTAAAGCCTCAAAACTGCAAAAATGAAAGTTTCTTCTTGGAAGAGAAAGCCACAGAGCACCAGTTCCAGAATGGTGGCAGAGGCCACATGAAGTTCCAAAATGGCAGTGGCTGCACCAGGTTCCTTGCAATCAAGTTCGGAGTGCTCAGCTATCTAGGCACTCAATCCCAGTTAAGAGAGAGGAAACCCTGGCTACTACTCCAGCTAGTAACAGAATCCACATCGAGCTGGTTTAGGCACATAGAGAATGCATGAGTGCTGAGGTTAAGGCAGTTTCAATCCAGATTTCAGAATGCCTTAGAGGTCAGGAAATGTGCCTCTAAGAGGGCAGTGTGTGAAGTTGTGAATGTGAAGCCAAAGGTGCAGTGGAGAACCCAGGAGTTTAAAAAAAGCCAGGAGTGTGGATTGTCTAAGAAAAGCTGCAAGAATTGAGTAGAATAGGCCTAAGAGAGAAGCCCTAGCAGCTAAAACTCCTGGAAATGCTGTGGGGGTGGAGTCACTCAAGCCTTTTGGAGCTCACAACCAGATTGTTTCAGATGCTTTATGTGGAACTCCAGGACTTAATGTTTGCCCTTCTGGATTTTGAACCTTCTTTGGTTCCATTCCTTCATATTCCCATTTGTGCCTTTTTAAATAGTAATGCTTATCTTGTCTCATTGTACGTTGGAAGTGTTTAACTTTCTTTTTCATTTGTACAAGGGAGTTACAACTTACAGTTTGCCTTAGATCTTGGAAGAGACTTGGGACTTGAACTTTTCAGCAGTGCTGAAACTGTTAGGATTTTAGCGACTCTTGGATATGGCCTGGATGTCTTTTGCATAAAAGATGTCCGTGAGTCTTTGGGGTCAGGGGTGGAATGTTATGGTTTGGGTTAGGTGTCTCCCCAAAGCCTCAAGCAGTCATGGAAGCTTCTGAGTGTAGCATTTGTGATTGGTTGTCTACTGTTGGGATTGATGGTGTGAGTGCTGCATCCACCAGGGGTGGTAGCAGGCATACAATATAGGGGAGGGAAGGAGGCATGCTTTTCCCTTTTTAGCCAGTTCACTCTTGCTATGTGAAGCCACCATGAACAATTGCCCCTTAGCCATACCATCCTGCCTTGGAGCCAGCTAAGTATGGACTAAAACCTTAACAACAACAACACCTGTAAGCTACATGAACCTTTCCTTCTCCAATTTTGGGTGTCAGTCATTTTGTCTCAACAATGAGAAAAAAGTAACCAAGATTGGAGTATCTTATTTCTCCATGAAATTTGAAAGATAATTTTGTGGGGTACATGAGTATGAATTGGAGTTTGTTTTCTGTTGGGATTTGAAATACTTCATTCTAAGTTCTCCTTAACTTGAGGTGTTGTGTTGCGAAGTCAGCTGTGATTCTTTTGTGTGTGTGTTTTTTAAATGTTTTACATCTTTTTTTACTTTAGAGAGGATAAAACAAAGGAAACTAAAACAGAAAAAGACAAACTTAAACTAGTATAAGTGATACAGGACTTCAAAACCCTATGTAATCAGCAATAGTTACCATAATGCCTTTTGTCTTCAAAATAGCTACAGATACCTTCACACATAATAAAAATCAAACAGAAGATAATAGAGTAGAAATAGTAAAAACAAAATAATGGATACAATAAAGGACTTCAAAATAAACTAATAGTAAATCCAAAATTGCTACCATAATATGTCTTGCTATCTTTTAAATAGCTGCTCATTCTATCATATTTAACATACCAAATAAAACAAAAGAGAATAAAACCTAAACCAAGAAAACAATGAAAATGATATGGTTTCCAGGTGGGGATCACCTCCTTGTGAGGCTTTGTACTCTCCACCTGCGGTCCATGAATGGCACTGACTCATGGGGAGAGGCTTGTGTGGCTGTCCCCACTCTAGCAGTACCTGGCACATGGTGCTGGTTTCCAGGTGGGGATCACTTCCTTGTGAGGCCTGATTCTCTCCCCACACAGTCTAAGAATGGTGCTGACTCATGAAGAGAGGTTTGGGTGAGGCTGTGGCCTGCTCATGGGGCTGGTTTCCAGGTGACTTCCTTAGTCAGCTGTGATTCTAATGGGCTTTCCTTTGTAGATGATTTTTTTCTTTAACAGCTTCTAATATTCTATTCTTGTGTTGAATTTCTGGAATCTTGACTATTATACGTTCTGCTATAGATTTTTTTGATCATGATTAATTGGAATTTTATATGCCTCAACTATCTGCATGTCAAAAAATTTTTCCCCTGTCAGATGTCGTAGCTTGGCATAACTAATGCCATCTTGTGCCCTGGATTTGACACAGAATAGTGAAAAATTACTCAGGGTACAAGTCTTATGAGAAAAGCAGAATGAGCCACACTCATAAGAGAAAAATTAACCTGCTCAACAAAGAAGCATGATACAGGTATCAATCAAAAATTAATGTAAGAGTCCAGCTAAATTGTTTCCAACAGGATGTCTTTTTGTGGTTTTGTGTTTTAAAAGCTCTGTAACTTTGTTCAGTGTCACTTGTTTTGACTCTGAATCAGGGGTTTATGGGTGATTGCTGAGCTCAGCTAATAAAATTCCAAATTTATCAGTTTGGCTGTTTGGATTCCTATATGGTTAACAAACCCACATCACAGGAAATCTTTCTTCCATGACATCTATGATCAGGTATTTTATGTCATTTGTGCTATCTATCTCCTGATTTTTCTCTGACTCTGATCTATCTTATGTTATTCTTCTTTGCATCATCTAGCAGCTGCTGGATTGATTTTTCATGGTCCCTTGCTGTTTTTAAGAAATCTTTTCATGATTGCTAACCACAATCTTATTTTCTATATCTGATAATCTGTCTTCACATTGGGTCATTCTGCTGCATATACTTTCTTTTTTTTTTTTTAACAGTAATAGGTATCACAGTATATTTCCTTATCTTTACAATAGTTGTTCTTTCAATCACGTATATCAAAATAAGATGAAATACAGAACATTATAGAACTTATCAAAACAGGATATTGAATAGAGCAGTACCATTAATCAGAATAAAACAAAACAGTAATAAAAATATTTGCCTTCAAAGAGATGGTAGAAGGAAATCCCCCTTATTTGCTATGGTCAACTTCCCAGGAGATGCTCAGATTTCTGGTTCCCATTTGCTAATGAGGGGACAGGAGAAGGGGGCTAGGGAAAGTGGGATGTTTGACTCTGGCCATGCACCAGTAGGTTCACTATTGCTAAGCAGGGAGGCAGGCTGGTTGCTTGGTTTCCCAGCGTCCTAAGTTCCAACATGATGTGGATCTCAGAAGATACTGGTGGTTCTCCCCCTGGAAGGGCCGCAGTCTGTCACACTGCCACCACTTACCAGGGAGGCAAGCTGCTGCATATACTTTCAATGGAATTTCTAATCTCCTAGATATCTGTTTGAATCTGTTTCATGAATTCCATTTTTTTCGTTGTTGAATGTTCACGATTTTCATCATTTTCCTAAGATCTTCTATTTTTAAAAAACCTGTATCTGCTCTAGAGTCACTAAGCATGTCTTTCATTATGGTCACCATCTCTGTAGTTATCTGAGAAATTATTTCTGATTTGATTTTTTTCTAGAACTTCATTCATCTACTTTGATACTTCTCTGTTACCACCTCAGAGAGTCTGGGGGATGACTTTCAAGTTGCATCTCATTGCCCCCAGGTTTACCTTTGGTGATCTTGAAGTCCGGAGCTGCATCTTGCTTCTTGGTCTTCTCATTTTCTATTTTTTTTAGTTTAATTCATGTGCTGATACTTGTAAATGCTCATAGCAGGCAGCTTTATCACTAGTGTTAGAACTCTTGGGAAATAGTGCTTTTCAGAGATGTCTTCCAGGTGTAGCTGGATTTTGGATATTGAGTTTGTTGCAAGATCTTACTCCTTCAGCGTATTGGGGATGAGAAGTCGCTGGCTATTTTGCCTAGCCCCTGGTTCTTTGGGACTAGTCTATAGTATTACTTATGACCTTTCGGCAGTCTGTCTTGGCACACTAGGAAGAACAACTGATTAGAATAATTTTGTCACATTGAGTAAAGTAGTACAATCAACAATAACAATCTCATCAAACAGCCTAGAAAATGATAAGCTGTGGTAACTATTAATTTGCCTCCTTTAACTGTGGGAACTATATTTGTGGTTATATAATAAAGTCTAAAACAGAACAGAAAATTGTATGCAGTAAATATGCCCTTAATATGAAAATTTTATCCTTCGGCAGAAAATTTAAAAGAAAATAAGAGAAAACAATAGAGAAATAGAAGAAGAAGGAATTGGAAGCAAGGCTGGAGGACAAAAGAAGGTTATCTGAACTGAAGTGAAGAAGACAAGAGGCAAAGAGAGAAGGAAGAAATAAAAATGAGAGCAGAACAGAACAACAATAACAATGACAAAACCTGGAGACCATGTTCATGCTGATATAAAAACAAGAACAATCAAGACTAAAGAAAACAAACAAAACAATGCAAAAACAAAAAAGTAAATCAAGGAAAGAAAAACAAAAAGAAGAACAGAAGAAGCAACCTATCCACTTCAGAGCATGTCTCTGCTGTCACTGGTAGACTGTGTGATCAGACAGAGCCTGGGTTATCCATGTTGATTAATCCTGCAAGCCAGCCATTGACTCACTTACTGGGAGGTGGTTAATCCCAGGAAGCCTGCACCTTTACTTTCCCTGAAATTCAGGCTGGCTTCTGGCTGTGAGGCTAGAATCCATTTTGTTCAGCCTGCAATACTCCACGTGCTTCCTGTAGGCTTGATCTCAGCTCCTCAATCTCCTGCCAGTTTGAACATGGCTCTGCCTCACTCTGACACTGGGGAAGCTGCTAAATGGAGCCAGCACACAGCTGCTCTGTGCTCTGAGCTCAGTTGACCTCTCTCCATGATGACTCCCTGCCAGTCATTCTCTCCTGAGGGATGTCTGAACCCAAATAACTCACCAGCCACTGCAGTCCACTGTGTCCACTGCTGTGTTCCACTGGCAAATTTCTTTGTGGAGGGCTTTAGGGTTGCCCATAGTCACTGTGCATCTGCAGGGTTGAGCCACCCCTCCTACACAGTGAGTCAGAGCTCAAGGAGAAAACACCACTTTACACCTCCTTCTTCTCCACTGAGATCTCTCTCTTCACTCTCCAGTGAGCTTCAGTTGTTGTTTCAGACC